>NC_064269.1:30370000-31712500 GCF_003254725.2 Canis lupus dingo | reverse complement strand
TTTTAAATTTAAAAATTAACTTGTATGACTGAATAACAACAAATTATTCCTGAATTTAAATTGAAAATAGAAATAAGAGGAATTAAACTTGGAATATGGTAATCAATTGATTTGGCTTTATCCTTTGTTTGTATAGAGATTAATAAAGTTATGGATTCTGTGCCCAAGAATTCAAACCAGTTTATGTAAATTGAAAATTATTATTCATTTTAATTACAAGTGATGTTTAAGAATAAGAGTGATGTTTTACTAGAAGAACCAAGATGGCTTGGTAGGTTAAGCATCTGACTCTTGAATTCAGCTCAGGTCATGATCTCAGGGTCAGGGGATTGAGCCCCATTGGGCTCTGCACTGGGCTGGGAGGCTGCTTAAGATTCTCTCTCTCACCTTCTGGCCCTCCTTACCTCTCTCGCACCCCGTTTGACCACTTTCTCTCTCTCTAAAAGAAGAAATTACTAAATTTTCCAAACCAGGGTTTTTAACTTAATAATTTTTAATTTAATATGTTTTTATTAAAATAATATTTTATACCAAAGCATTATATTTAAACAGAATTATCTGTACTGTATTGGTGTGTTTTTTTAAATTTTCAAGAAATCTGGATATGAATTTGTATTTTTTAACTTTGCTTTTTTCTAAAAGAGGAAACATATACGGTGTTAATGTCTGAATATTTTCTATGCTTATTTTGCTAAAGAACACGAGAAACTGGCAACTGAAAACATCTGGACTTTGATGTGACATAAAAGTGATTCAGAGTCACTAAGTATCCCAGGGAAACAGAGAAGTATCTCATATAATCGCTTTCTTTTATAAAGGATCAGGGAACTTACCAGTTACTCTGCTCATGTATACCCCTGCCCCAGACTCAGTTTGCTTCCTGGATATCTGGACACATACAGATGTAATAGGCTGTGGCTATGACTCTAGCCCAGAGGGGGTTACTGCTAGCAATAGAGTGTCTCTACTTGCAGCCCCAATACCAATCCTACTGCTAGCTTTATAACCTCATTAAACAACAACATAAAAGGGAATTTAAAAAGCCACAGTGTAAATGGAGAACTACAGAGGAATTGTGAGAGATTGGATTAGAAAATTATCCACATTCTGAAGTGTTGATAAGCCAAACTAAGAAATACCAAATTATGCTTACAATGACAGCCACTAAAGTATTATAAACATAAAGATGCCATGATCATCTTTTCATTTTATAAGGGGCACTGCTGTTTCCATGCCAAGATGAACAAGGGTGATGAAGGCAAGGCTAGAGACAGGAGGATTAAGATGGGACCAATTCCAGTACTATAGAGAAAAAAAAAAAAAAGTGAAACCCAATGGATGACTCCTCCTTCACTCCTCTCCAGTAGTCAACGTGTCAAGACATAATTGGGAGTAGACATTATGTGGCATTTTCAATCTGACTTGCACGTAGCAATATGCATTTAAGGTTTTTCTATGTCCTGTCCTGGCTCAAGAACTTATTTCTGTTTATTGCTGAATAATCCATTGTATACCACAACTTGTTTATCCGGCCAGCAATTGAAGAACATCTTGGACGCTTTCAATCTTTGGCAATTATGTTTCGGCTATAAACATTCACATGAGGGTATGTATATAGATATAAGTTATCAGATAGTTGGGTAAATATGTAAGAGCACAATTGTTGGATTATTATTAAATCGTGTTTAACTTTATAAAAAACTGAAAAACTGTTTTCCAAAGCGGCTGTCCCATTCTGCATTTCCACAAATAATAAATGAGAGTTCCTGTTGCTCCCTAGTTTTGAAAGCAGTTAGTATTATCAATTTTGTTTTGTTGTTTTAATTTTTTTTTTTTGCCATTCAAGCAGGTGTGCAGTATTTTCTCACTGCTGTTGATTTGTTTGTTCATTTGTTGTAGTTCTCTAGTGATAAATGATATTGATAATCCTTTCACTTGATTTTTTTTTGCCATCCATATATCTTCTTTGGCAAGGTGTCTGTTCAGATCTTTTGTCCATTTAAAAAAAATTATTTTAGAGCAGTTTTGTATTTTCTGCCCTTTTATCCCTTCCTCCCTCATAAATCTTGGCAATCACTATTCTTTTTCTTGTCTCTGTAGTTTTGCCTTTTCCCAGAATAGTATATAGTTGGAATCATATAATATGCAGCCTTCTCAGGTGATTTTTTTAACTTAGTAATACGCATTTATGGTCTCACTATGTCTTCTCATGGCTTTATACAGCATTTCTTTTTAGTACTGAATACTATTTCATAGTCTGCATATAGCACAGTTTATTTATCCACTCAGTTATTTAAGGGACATTGATTGCTTCCAAATTTTGGCAATTGTCAGTAAAGCAGCTATAAACAACCATGTGAAGGTTTTGTATGGACATAAGTTTTCATCTCACCCGGGTAAATACTAAGAAGGGTGAGTGCTGGATTGTATTTATTTTAAGAGTATGTTGAGTTTTGTAAGAAACCATCAAACTGTCTTCTAAAGTGGCTATGTAATTTTGCATTCCCACCAGCAACGAATGAGTGCTCCTGTTGCTCCACATCCATATATCACATTTGGTGTTGCCAGTATTTTGATTTTGTTCATTCTAATAGGTGTATAGTGGTATCTCATTGTTGTTTGCATTTTAAATTCTGTAATGACATATGTGCAGCATCTTTTTCTATATTCATTTGGCATCTGTATATCTTCTTTTGTGAGGTATCTATTCAGATATTTTATTCATTTTTTTTTATTTTATTCATTTTTTTAACTGGGTTATTTTTCTTATTTTTGAGTTTTAAAAGTCCTTTGTATATTCTGGATAATTATTCTTTATCAAAATGTCCTTTGCAAATATTTTCTCCCAGTCTGGGGCTTGTCTTTTCATTCTCTTGACAATGTCTTTCTCAGAGCAGAAGTTTTAATTTTGAAGAAGTTCAGCTTATCAGTCATTTCTTTTATGGGTCATGCCTTTAGTGGTATATCTAAAAAGTCACTGCCTTTCCCTAGTTCACCTAATTTTTCTCCTGCATTATCTTCTATGCGTTTCATAGTTCTGTATTTTGTATTTAGTTCTATGATACATTTTGACTTAATTTTTGGGAAGAGTATAAGATCTGTATCAAGATTCATTTTTTTTTGCATGTGGATGTCTGGTTGTTCTAGCACCATTTGTCTAAAAGACTTATCTTTGCTTCATTGTATTCCCTTTACTCCTTTGTCAAAGATACTTGACATAATTTATGTGGGTCTATTTCTGCTCTATCTGTTCCATAGATCTATTTGTGAATTCTTTTGACAATACCACACAGTCTTGATTATTGTGGCTTACAGTATACCTTGGAAAGTCAGGTACTGTCAGTCTTCCAACTTTGTTCTTTTCTTTCAATATTGTGTTGGCTATTCCAGGTCTTTTGCCTCTTCCTGTAACTTTAGGGTCAGTTTTCCCATATCCACACGTTGTAAAGGAGTGGTGAATGGGCCACCCTATCCTTGTTCCTGATCTTAGTGGAGAACTTTCTAGCTTCTCATTATTAATTATAACATTAGCTATAGGTTTTTCAGCTGTTCTTTGTCAAATTGAGAAAGTTCCTCTCTATTCCTAGTTTGCTAACAGTTTTCATCTTAACTGGGTGTTAGATTTTGTCAAATGCCTTTTTTTTTGCATCCATTATTATGATCATGTCATTTTTTTTTCTTCTCCCGCCTGTTCATGTGATAGAATGAATACATTAACTGGTCTTTGAATGTTGAACTAGCCTTGTATACTGGGCTAAATTCCACTTGCTTGTGGCATATAATAGTTTTTGTAGACAACCAATAGTTGTTTTTGTTTTCTTATCCATCCTGACAATCTCTTCAGTTGGTTTATGGAGATCATTCACATTCCGAATGTTTATTTAAATAGTTAAATTAATATCTACTATATTTGTAATCACTTTCTATCTGTTGCATTTATTGTTTCTTTTTTCTTCCCTCTTTATCTGGCTTCTCTGGGTTTCACTGAGTACTTTATATGATTTCATTTTTGCTTCATTGTTAGCATATCAATTACTTCTTTTTAAGAAAATTTTAGTGGTTTTTTTATAGCTTACAATATAAATTTACAACCAAATCTACTTTAAAATAATACTATACTGCTTTATGGAAGTTACTTTATATCAAGTTATTCCCAATACCTTCCTTTCATCTCTTAGAATAGTCATTCATTTCTTATATGTCATTATGTCATTCATTTCACTTATCCAAATGCTATAATTATCAATACATAGTTACCATTAATAATTTAAATAATAATAGTTATCCATTAGGTCTATTAAGGATAAGAAACATAAAAGATTTTATTTGGCCTTCTTTTTTTGGCTTCGTTCTGCAATGCTTTCCTTTTTTATGTAAATTTGAGTTTCTGATCTGTATTATTTTCCTTCTTTAGGAAGAACTTTGAGTATTTCTTGCAGGGCAGCTCTGCTAGTGATGAATTCTGTCCATTTTTGTTTGACTTTCTTGACTTCTTTACTTGTGAAGGATAATTTCTATTTTTACAACCTTTCTGATATAAAATTCTAGGTTGGTTGAGTTATTTTTCTTTTCAACATTTAAAATATTTCACTACATTCTCTTCATGCTTGGTTTCTGATGAGAGGCGGACTGTATAATTCTTATACTCCTCTACAACTAAGATGATCCCACCCCATTCCAGTTTCTTTCAAGATACTCCCTTTGGTTTTGGCTTTTGTTTTTGTTTTTGTTTTTTTCAGATTATGATATATCTATGTGTACATTTTTTTTGGTATTCATCTTGCTCAGTATTCTCTGAGATTTTTGGAACCATAGTTTTGGTGTCTGTTACTAGTTTTGAAATATTCTTAGTCATTCTCTCAAATATTTCTTCTCCATTCTCTGTCTTCTCCTTATGATGTTCCAACTATATGCATTTTATACCTTTTTTAAGGTTTTATTTACTTACTCGACAGAGACATAGAGAGAGAGACAAACAAGGGGAGCAGCTGAAGGAGAGGGAGAAGCAGGCTCCCCACTGAGTGGGAGTGTGGGGTAGGATTCAATTCCAGGACCCTGGAATCATGACCTGGGCTGAAGGCAGATGTTTAACTGACTGAGCCATCCAGGCACCCTATTTTATACCTTTTAGGATTATCCTACACTTCTTAGATATTCTGCTTTTTCTCTTCACATTTCAGCCTAGGAAATTTCAACGAAAGTTTACTGATTATTTCCTCAACTGTGTCAGTCTACTGATGAATCTATCTAAGGCATTCATTTCTTTTACATAGTTTTCCATTTCCAGAATATCATTTTTATTCTTTCATAAAGTTTCCATCTCCATTTACATTTCTTATCTATTCTTGCCTGTTGTCTACAGTCCACAGTTCTGTTAGTTTTTGTCCAAGTAAGCTAATCTTGGCTATGATTTTCAATATTTTTCTCTCTCCAGATTTTAGGATATAGTGGATTTCCCAGAAGCTTCATTTTTTTAAGTAGTCCAAGAAAAGTAATTGATTTTGTTTGTTTAGCTCTTCTAGTTTTAAGGATAGGAATGATGAGTTAGAAGCTCTTTACATCTCAGGGCTGAAATTGGAAGATTGTCCACCTTCTTTATATAATAAATAGGTTTCAGAGCTTCTTAACCCTGTTGTTATTTTTGCCTTTTTAGTATTCTCTTACTCTTCTTCCAGCTCAGCCATATATTACCTTCATTCTAGCATTTTATTTTATTTTTCTAGCATTTTAAAAATAATGTGTTATTTACATATTTTTAAGTGTGCAATGTAAAGACGGATTTCACGGACCTACATCAACACCCTAGGCCTGGACACAGACTTCAGATTGACAAGTATTTAATATTCCATCATTAGTATTTAGTTTACTTCTAATTTTAAAAATTGCTCATATTTACCTAACTTTACATATTGTACAAGAATATTGTTTTAATGTTTTATTTAAATTCAATTTGCCAACATAGAGGATAGCACTCTGTGCTCATCCCATCATTGTACAAGAATATTTAGTTCATATATATTATTATATATAATCACAAACTCTTGATTATTCTCTATTAATAAATAAAATTGTGTTCAAATTTTTTCATAGACTCATAACCTTACATGTGTTATTGTCTTAGCCTTTATAATCCTAGATCCATTGAGTTATTCAAATTGAAATGTTATACTTCAGATTCATTTTGCTAATTTTATTTCTTTTCAACACAAATGACATAAGCATATTCTCTTGCTAGCACTTTCTCAAAATTGTCAAGCAAAACTAAAATCTAACAGCTAGAGATTTATAGACACAGAGCAAAGTTTCCATGTCACTTACTAGAGTATTTTATAAAAAGATTTCACTTCATACTTTATGTTTTGTTTCCTTTGTTCTTAAATTACAAAAGCTCACCAAATTATTGTCATGTTCATTTATTTGTTATATACATGACCCTAAGATGAATATATGGTTGATAAGGCTCATGCAGTGTGATTTGAGTGTCAATTATGGATTATTTGGTGGTGATTTATCAATTAGTTTTTTTTTATTTTTATTTTTCTAGCATTTTCTCTGGATAATAATAATATTTTGGGTCCCATAAGAAGTGTGGGAGAACAGAAATGAAAAATGTAATACTAGTCCCTCTAATTAGATAAGCCAAAGCATTTTAAAAATTCACTGGCATATGTTTTACACACTTTCTAAAACTATATTGTCATCTGTTAT
Organism: Canis lupus dingo; assembly: GCF_003254725.2. NCBI lineage: Eukaryota > Metazoa > Chordata > Mammalia > Carnivora > Canidae > Canis > Canis lupus. The sequence goes on along the minus strand of NC_064269.1, from coordinate 31,705,792 downwards.
GTTTCATTTTGAAATAATTGGCACAAATTTGATGCATATATTGGCAAAAGCACAGAACTTAACCAACTCTCTTCTAGCTGTTCCAAACCCACTTTTCAGTGTGGGATATGAAAGCAATCTGCACATAGCAGGGAATACATTTGGATACAGAATAGACTGACCTCACAGAACCCTAATTTCCAATCCAAAGGATTATTTCAATGATCTTCTTTAGCACATGCTTTCTAAAGCTCTGCTGCACACTGGCAGTCGGGATGGTATATTAAAGTGGTAGTCATGTTGGTAGCTCTTACCGAAGGCACTTACCAGTATGTAAGTGTACCAGTCTTGTATGTAAGCCCCTTAAAGGATAATTCATCAGTAATTAGTGGTTCCTTCCATAGAAAATCTCAGAAAAAGACAAAAACTATAGAAAGGTTAAATTAAGGATATATATTTTTTTCTGTGAGTTTTAGAGTTCAAGACAAAGTTCTCATAGGTTTAGCCCATTTCATTCATCTATGTGACATATTTTCACTAATAACTGTTATGTGTATATCTTTGAGCTCATTACTGAGTAACAGTACTGGTGTGAGTCTTTTTTGTTCATTAATTCATTCAATACTTTTGGAGAAACTACAATGTGTCAGGTTCCTTTAGGATCTAGAGACATAAACAGAGCAAAGTCTCATCTGATAAGCTTTGTCCTTAGAATCCAGTACAGGAAGGCAGATATTAAATAATAAACAAGTAAATAAATAGTGTATTATATGGTGATAAGTACTATGGAGAAAAGTAGAGCAGAGAAAAGGAGATTGGAAGGGCTGGCATGGAGTACTGCATTAAAAAGAGTGATCAAGGAAGGCTTGATCATCCTGGCAGAGACCCAAAGTGGGTAATGGAGTGAGTCATCTAACTATTTGGGGAAAGAATGTTTCAGACAGAAGAAAGAGCACATGTAAAGGCCCTGAGGAAAAAAGGCACTTGGCATGTTTAAGTAACACAAGGCAGCCATTGCGGCTGGAGCAGAGAGAACAAAGGAAAGAGTGTATGGAGGGGGAAAGTTAAGTAAAGGGTGGTGAGATCATGCAGAGCCATGGAGGTGAGTATACAGATGTTGACTGGAGTCAGAGAAATATCAGACCATTCTGAGGAAAGAAGTGACATGATTTGATCACTATGAGGGTTAAGGGCAAGGGAAGGAGAGGGAGAGCAATCAGGAGATTGTTGGGATAACTGAAATCATGGTAGCTGAACCAGGGAAGAGCAGAGGAAAGGTGAGAAAAATCAGATTTGCTTTTGAACTGGTGATGGAGTGTGAGAAGAAAAGAGGAATAAGGATGACTCCTAGATTTATGGTCTAAGAAATTGGAGGGACAAACTGCCATTTGCTCAGATGAGGAAAGACTACAGGTAGCGAAGCTTGTAGAGGAAAGATAAGGAGTCAATTTCAGACATGATAAGTGGGTGACAGCTTTTATACATGCAATGGGGACATTAGGAACCAGTGGGATGTAAAAATCTGGAGCTGAGGGCAAAAATCCAGACTAGATATCCAAGTGTGTAAATATGTCAGTATAACAATGGTATTTAAAGACACAAAACTTGATGAAGCCACCCAAAGACAGTACAAATATAGGAGTTTCTTGAATTGTGGGACATCTCTAAGTTTTAGCAGTTGGGTCGATGAGGTAAAAGCCAGTGAAAGTGACTAGAAAGGTAAATAGGAAAATAGGAGAATTCAGAATCCTGGAAGCTATGCAAAGAAAATTTTTTTGTGAAGAAGGGATTGATCAACCATTTTAAAAGCTGCAAATAAGTAAAAGGAGGATGGAGAATTGGATTTCACTGTGTGAAATCATTGGTGATGGAGTGGTATGAATGACAGCTTGATTGGAGTGGGCTCAAGAGAATACAGAGGAGAGGAAATGGAGAAGTAAAGCTAGGCTTTTAAGCTATTATCAAATGGCTCTGAATCACATAACCATTCACAGTGATGTGCCCATTTTAAACATTTATCAGTCATCATTTGTTTGAAGGTAACATTGTGAATCACACAAATTTAATGATATATTCAGCTACTATTTAGCAGTATACCAAATATAGTTTAAATGTGTAATGCTATAGCGATGAGACTAGAACAAAATGACAGAAAGTTGTAAGATGAGAGTGGGAGAAAATGTGGTGAGGCATTTACTTAAATGTGCGTGTGGATTTTTTTTTTAGCAAAAAATTTCTTGTTTTTTTTTTTCTCATTCTCTTTTCCTCCTTTCAATTAGACCTTGACCTCTGCTAACCCAAGGGAAGTTAAGCCAGAGAATGAATACAAAGAAAAATCAGATATTTATTCATAGATATAAGCATCCGGAAGCCAAGATTTTGGCATTAGTAATTAGATTGTAGCCAGAACTCCTAAACACCGCATCCTCAGATGCCTGAGATAAACACTGTTTCTATACTAAGAAGAGGGGGAAAAAACAGAGAGAAAAGCAAATGAAATTTTGATATAGACCTATATCTCCCACCTCTTAATCTGAGGCAGAGATGTGGAGCTGGAGAAAAGGGCAGGCAATCTCCAGTTAGCTTTAGTGGATTTAGAAGAGGAAGAAGAGGAACCTTTCCTTTACAGCCAGTCCTGGCCCACAGAGTCCCATGTCTAAGGAAGAACAGTAGGGGCAACTCATGGGATGACCAAGCAGAGGGATTTCAAACAGGGTCTCAGAATCACTGTCACATAGGACCCAGGCCACCTCCAAAAATTTGCTCCATGGCTCAGAAAGTGCTCCAGGTATGCCATCAAGAGCCAGTGGGCCTGAGCATATCCAATAGTCTGACAAGAGGATTTCAACAGCAAATGTGCTCAAGTTCATCAGTGGAATGGCTACACAGAGGGCTGGCTGTGTACCTGAATACCAATGCCAGTAGACCCCTGCAGGCCCAAGTGATAAAGAGATTGCAATGCTGGATATAAGCTTGCATATTGGGGCACCTGGGTGGTTCAGTCTTTTAAGTGTTTGCCTTTGGCTCAGGTCATGAGCCCAGGGTCCTGAGATGGAGTCCCACATCAGGCTCCCTGCTCAGTGTAGAGTCTGCTTCTCCCTCTCCCTCTGCTGCTCCCCCTGATTGTGCGCTCTCACTCTCTCTTTCCCTGTCAAATAAATAAGTAAAATCTTAATAAAATAAAATAAAATAAAATAAAATAAAATAAAATAAAGCCTGCATATCTTCTATCTCATACCCTGGAGTGAAGTGGGAGGCAGCAAAACCCTACAGTGGACCATAAATTCACTAAGGAAAGGCTGAATTTCAGATGAAATTCACATAAAATCGGCTATTTTAAGTTCATGTTGGAACACAGGAAAGACTTAAGATTTGAAATTAGGTTGTTGTAGAGAAATTTATACCAGCTACATGCACCCACAATCACAAAGAAAATATGTTTACAAGCTCTTTGGGAGAAACTGTGGGATAGAGAAGTACAATACACTGTTCTTGGGATAGTTAAGAACTGGATATGAATCCTAGCTCTGTTGTTTCCCTAGAATTTCAAACAAGGTAATTAAGCTTTCTGAGCTCTGGTGCCCTTCTTTGCAAAATGAAGACAAGTAAGTATATCTTGCAATACTGTCGTGATTATAAAACGCCATACTATATGTAAAAGTGTTTGGGGGTGGTGCCTGGGTGGCTCAGGTTAAACATCTGTCTTCGCCTAGGTCATGATCCCGGCTTTCTGGGATGGAGCTCTGCATTGGGCTTCTGTACTCAGCAGGGAGTCTACTTCTCCCTCTCCCCCCTCTTGTGCTCTCTCTCTCTTTCAAACAAATAAAGTCCTTTAAAAAAATAAAAATAAATAAAAATGCTTGATAAACTTCAAATGTTCCAAAATAGGTCAGCCCCGGTGGCCCAGCAGTTTAGCACCGCCTTCAGCCCAGGGCCTGATCCTGGGGACCCCAGATTGAGTCCCACATCGGGCTCCTTGCATGGAGCCTGCTTCTCCCTCTGCCTGTGTCTCTGCCCCTCTCTCTCTCTCTCTCTGTGTCTCTAATAAATAAGTAAAATCTTAAAAAATAAAATAAAAAATAAATGTTCCAAAATAAAGTGTAAAGAAACCAATACTAGGTGCTGCAATGTACCAGGCTCCTTGTATTATAGTAAATATTATGTGTATTTTATACTTTTATATTTAATATGCATATACCATAATATAGATACTAGTTATGTTGCTTTATTGAAAATCAAATCTAGGTCCGCCAACTTGAAAAGTCAGGCTGTTTTGTCTACCGTACCATCATGTAAGGGACAGCATTACTCTTTTATTCCCTTTTATTTTATTATTGAAGCATAATTAACATACAGTATTCTATTTCAGGCCTACAATACAATGATTCAACGATTCTGCACATTACTCTGTGCTCTTCAGGATAAGTGTACTCTTAATCCCCTTCACCTATTTCACCCATCCCCCCATCCACCTCTCCTCTGGCAATCACCAGTTTGTTCTCTGTACTCCAGTTGGCTTTTTTGTTTGTTCATTTGTTTTGTTTCTTAATTCCACATGCGAGTGAAGTCATGTGGTGTTTGTCTTTCCCTCACTGACAATATTACTCTTGGTTTGCATTAGAACTACGTGTGTGTACACTGAAGCCATTTCTCTGAGGTACCAAGGATGGCAGCCATTTGAACGACAGCAGCAAGTCAGGGGCAGACTACAGGCTAATCCCTGAATCCCTGAGCAGCCTCCCAAATCCTGTTTACCTTTAGCCATTTGGCCTTTGCATTGGATTGGCAAACAGTACAAAAGCATGCAGATTAGCTTTAAGCAAATCAACTTAGAAATATTACACTAACAACCCCTCATCAGTTTTCTTTCTTTTTATTTGGGTTTCAGTCAAATATTTTTAAAAGAAAAATCTATATCTCTCTCAAATCTGCCTTTTCCTTGGTGTTCTAAAGCTTTTAATTGTGTCCAGCTTGTAAACCTAATTTGCTGAAATAGAAAAAAAGCAAGCAAGCTATGTTTGCTTCAGTTAAGCCTGGATAAGGTCCATGCCAGATCTCATTTTAACAAAATGAATTCACTATTCCCTGGTAAACACTGGATGGAAGTTATAATTGTACTGGTAACCAGAAAGGTTCTCTGGCTTTAGTTTACAGAATTATGTGACCTTAAGTTAATATTATAAATCAAAGAGATTAAAATCTGGATCTGAGAGTGAACATTATTCCTATTGGAAAATTTGCTGTAGGCAAAAAAAGCATTTTGTAACATCCTTTCACAAAAACTGTGTCTTTATAATCCAAATACAATGGATATTTGAGGGATGATCTTCAGTTAATTCAGGCTGAAATAATCTGAATAAAAATAGAGGAAAAGTGGAATCATTTTATGACTGTATGACTGTAATCATGCAGATATATTTATTTTTCAGAACTGTGAGGGCATAAGTGAACATCTTGTTATACTGATAAAAGATGGGGGAAACTACAGTTTTGTTTTTTTTTTAAATACATGTACACATAGAACCTGTAATCATGCCCACTGACCCACATTCGTCTATCAACACGTCATTGACTATTTCGGAAAATTAAACATCAAGCAAAATATTAGCCCAGAATGATTCACTGAAGAGATCTAAATGCAGTAAAAAGCAGATTGTGAGAAATTCATGTATTATAGTGATGAACAAGAAAAGAGAGGCTGATGAATTGCTTTCTACTTGGGAAAATGTAGGTTTATAAAACTGAGGCTAATCTTTCTATCATTTCTGTAGAATCAAAAATGCCATCTCAGGTCAGATAGCACATCCGTGCATCTTGATGGATAACAGTAACTCGTGCACCTGAAATATCAAACACATATGTAAAGTATATCACATTTCCTCGGAATGACATGGACAAATGTCTGGATCTCAGATCTCCACTCACAGGGAGTATGTTTACATGGATCCAAGAAAATACTGCAAAGTTGAAAACAGACTTACGGTCTAGGGAGTGACTGCAATGCATTCTGAGATAATGTGAACTGAAGTTGGGGGGAGTCATACAGAGAAGTTCTCCAGAAGACAAGGCTATATAGGTACCTTCAAAATAAACTGAGTTGTAGGTAATAAAGTCAAAGGACACCTAGAGGGCTAAGCAGACTGGCCATTGTGGGGACTGTTAAGATTCCCAAAAGATATTGGAAATGCTAACTGGTATAAAACAAGACGGGGTGAATAAAGAATGTAGAGATTAAAAACAACACCAAAAAAACAAACAAGCAACAAATGAAGAAGAATGCCAGTAATGGTTTGCTTTAGTCAGCCTCCTGTTTCTGGAAGAATGTGGACTAAGTATGATAAGAATAAAACTTAAGGACGATGGGAAAATATTTCTATCCATTCAGCACAAGACACTTTGTAAGAAATGATCTAAGTGTATTAATTATTTTGTAAAGATTTTATTTGTTTATTTTGAGAGAGAGAGAGTGTGTGTATGTATGTGAGTGGGGAAGGGCAGAGAGAGAGAGGAAATCTCAAGCAGACTCCATGCTGGGCAAAGCCCAGCATAGGGCTTGATCTCACAATCATAAAATCATGACTTGAGATGAAATCAAGAGTCAGTTCCTCAACCAAAGGAGCCACCCAGGCACCCCTAAGAGTATTATCAATGAATAAGCTTTATGTGAGATGACTTGATAAATCAGCCATTGATGCCAAGGGCAAAGGTACTGAGGGGACATGAAGTGAATTACAGGGTCACCTTTTAATTAAAAGTACCTGTTCCATAGGCATTTAGAGATTTTTCATTACTCCAATATTCCAGTTCCAATATTAATGTGTCTACTTAGTACTAAATTTTGGTCTGTACCCTAACATCAGTCATTTGAACAATGGTTCCATTAAATTCATTAAATTCATTAGAGAAACTGAGAAAAACAGGGCTGAGTTTATTGGTTCTTTCTTAAAATCAAGAAAATCTTCTCCAATTTTTTATTACTGCATCTCAGGCTTCCCTTAAATGAGCTTAATTCTGATACCTAATTCTTAGCTTTCTAAAAACAATATTAAAATATTTAATATATTAAAATATTAAAATGTAGGACACCTGGATGGCTCAGTATAAGGGATTATATCCATATATATATATATATATATATATATATATATCCCTATATTTAAAGCAAAGTTTGCATCCACATCTACTGTGGAAAAAGGCAACATGGTGTCAGGCGCTGTCAGTAATTGTCATTGGGTGAGGATGAAACACAGAAGCACAAAAGAGAACTTATACCTCAGGGCTCTGCAGTTCTGATGGGAAGATAGTTGCTTAGCAATAGTACACGGCAGAATGTGACCTGTGCCACAAACTGGGGGCGGGGTGGGGGGTGCAGAGTGCTCTTCTCTAAAAGAGTATGGAGCTTTAACTCCAGTGTTGGGAATTCCACTTCTAGTAATTTATCTCGAAAGCTGTATTGGACAAATGCAAGGAGATGTATCTACCAAGATGCTTCCTATGTCAGTATTTGGCCATGTGCACTAAACAATTAGCCAGATGCTTGACTGTGCCAACATGACAATCACTTTTATTCTGGATTTAGAGTTAATAGAAAATAAAATACTTAAAAGAAAGGAGATATATATATATATATATAAAATGTTTATATTTATATAAAAATATATGTATATAATAAATATAATATATATTTGTATTATTTTTATATATTTATATGTATATAAAATATCTGGGGCTGACGTATAGACCCTCACTGTCCTTTTTGTGCCCGTGACAGACATTACTAATTGATCATGGCATACTTTGGTCTGTATTCTCATCAGGTCATTAGAATCCTTCCTTCCTGACATATAATTCTTGAGAATTGCTACCAAGTATTGAGACAGCAAAAGATGAGAACATTTTATTATCCAGGATGTAGGCCCTCATTCTCATGCCATGCTCCCTGAGTTCAGGAAAGGTCTTGGGGGCTGGCAGGAGCAGTGAGCAGAAGGCAGAACATGTGGAGATCTGAAGTTTCTCCCAGCAGCTCTTCTGGTTGACATTTTGCACCTCAGAATAAGATTTCTTTGCAGTAATTTCTTTGCTAAGAATTTGAAGACTCTTATGACTCCTAATCTCCCTAATTGATAAAGACAAGATCCTTGATATTGAACAACTTGTTCTGTCACACCGTTTATGGATGACTAGGTAATAATGACTATATGAGAAATTTGCCAGAACACAAGCAGACTTTTCTGTTCACGAACTACTTTGCCATAAATACCGCATCCTTGCTTACTTTTAATTTTAGCCTCTAAATTTAGATTTCTTGATATCTCATTCATATTATAGAATTTAACTATGTTACAAATGAGTTCTTTCTATTGTGTAAGTAAATTTAAACTTAAGTGCTTTTCAAGAGCTCATAATTATTAATGGATTTCATTTTTTAGATCCCAAAGTGATTTAGATCAAATGATGTCTTCTGTTCTAATATGTTTTAAAAATTTAAAAAAAATGGCCTCTAATTCTCTTACATTAGCTGAAAGTTAACTCTATGGGGTATAAATTGCTGAGACTATTTTGGAAAATTATATGGCAATAACATACTAAAGCTAAAAATATGCTTACCCAGCAACTGGGCTCCTAGGGGTTCATCCAATGGAAATACATACATATGTTCACCAAAAGTCATGTCACTACATTATCACTACAGCAATATTCATAATGGTCCCAAGTTGGAAATCTCCCAAATGTCAGAGAGGGAAACAGATACATTGTGATGTGACACGTAATAGTACACTATATAGGAATGAAAATGGGGGTGCCTGGGTGGCTCAGCAGTTGTGCATCTGCCTTCGGCTCAGGGCGTGATCCCAGAGTTCCGGGATTGAGTCCTGATTAGGGCTCCACATGGGGAGCCTGCTTCTCCCTCTGCCTGTGTCTCTGCCTCTCTCTCTCTCTGTGTCTCTCATGAATAAATAAATAAAATCTTTAAAAAAAAAGAAATGAAAATGAATGAACAACTTGGATAAATCTTGCAAACATAAAGCTAAGTGAAGGAAATCAGATACAAAAAGGGTTATACTGTCTACTTCCATGTATATAGAGTTCAAAACCAGGCAAACCATCTATGTGTTAACAATTAGCTCGCTGGTGACCACTGCAGGTGTTGTGACGGCACACAGGCACAAGGAGACTTTTGAGAGTCTGGGAATGGGGCAGCACTGATTTCTCACATGCTTTGACTTGTGAAAATTCACACAGCTTAAACTCATGATTTGTGCATCTTTCTTTTTTACATGCATTTTTCTCTATGTATCTTATACATCCATAAAAACCAAAGAAGCTAACTAATAGTTAACTCACCACATCCAAAAATATATGGTGAGCTCAGGTGTTACAGACAGTCAGATCGGGTAGGATTTAGGCCCTCTGCAGTAATTTGCCATGTGACTAGTATAAGTCCCTGGGGTTCTCAGGATCATCTTTTCTTTTCCTTTTCCTTTTCCTTTTCCTTTTCCTTTTCCTTTTCCTTTTCCTTTTCCTTTTCCTTTTCCTTTTCCTTTTCCTTTCCTTCTCTTCTCTTTTCTTTCTTTTCTCTTCTCTTGTCTTTCTTTTCTTTCTGTTCTTTTCTCTCTCTTTTTTTTAAAGATTTTATTTATTTATTCATGAGAAACACAGAGACAGAGGCAGAGACATAAGGAGAGGGAGAAGCAGGCTCCCCACAGGGGCTTGATGCAGAACTTGATCCCCAGGGCCCTGGGATCATGACCTGAGCCTAAGGCAGACACTCAACCTCTAAGCCACCCGGGTGTCCCAGGATAATTTTCCTTATATGAAATAAGGATAAGAATATCTAACTCACAGGATTGTTATGAGGGTTAGATGGCATGATAAATGGAAAGAACTCAGTATAATGCCTAATATATCACATAAATTATTAATAATAACAGCTAACATTTGTGGAGTACTTCCCATGTACTGTTATAGGGACTTTAATTTTCTCCTAAAAATCTTGTGGGAGAGGGCCTTTATTTGACAAAGGAAGAAACTGTAGCACTAGACTTTAAATTACTCATCTAAGATCACACAGATAGTAGGGGGGGAAGCCAGAATTAAATGCAATCGGCCACATACTTAACCACTGTATTATCTTGTGTAATAAGAGCCTAATAAATGGCAGTTATTAGTATTACAAGAACAATTCCTAGGAGATGTGGGAGGTTATAGGGAAGAATTGAGTGTGAGCTAAATTACTGTTTTCTAGGAGGCAAATGGCAATGTGAGGGTTAGGCTTGGCAAATCTGTGCTAAATAAATGGCTGCTATTATTATTATGCAATTGCCATACCTAATTTGGGACAGAAAATGAAAGTACATAAATGCAATATTATCATTGCACTTTATAAAATGAGAAAACAGCTGCATGGAAAGTTAATGACACGCTCACCCTCAGTCCATTAGAGTCTGTTCCCTTAGGATATATTCCAGGGAAGCAGTCTATGTTGGTAGGCTCTAACCAAAATCAGTGTTGGCTTTGGTGTAGCTGTGGGTGATTTTTTTCCTCTGTATTTTCAACATTTTCTATAACGAACACACTTCATTTCACGGTGGAAAACCAACTTTAAAAAATAAAATGGGGATCCCTGGGTGGCGCAGTGGTTTGGCGCCTGCCTTTGGCCCAGGGCGCGATCCTGGAGACCCGGGATCGAATCCCACGTCAGGCTCCCAGTGCATGGAGCCTGCTTCTCCCTCTGCCTGTGTCTCTGCCTCTCTCTCTCTCTCTGCGTGACTATCATAAATAAATAAAAAATAAAATAAAAAAATAAAAAAAAAAGAAACATATTAAAAAAAAAATAAAAAATAAAATAAAAAATAAAATGAAGTGAAAACAAAACCAATTTCTGTAAGGCAATAAGAACCACATGTCTTTTAAATGGAAAACACGCTTATTTCTCCTTTGTTTCTTGGAAGCAGCTTGCCAGACACAAAGTCCATGGCTTTGAACCATTTATATAAACACAACCAAGCCAAGGGTTTGCACGCAACAGTTAAATTGCACCCATACTGGCAACTGGACGACTTTGAAGGGCAGTGGTAAAAACTGAAACTCACTTCAGTTGAATTCACCTTAAATATTTCTCACAAACCACACACTGGTGACATCTGTGGTAGACTGTAGCATCCCAAGTCACTTTGAAAGAAAACCCTATCAATGCAAAATGGGGGTGAGGTGGGGAAGGGTGTACAAAGTGGTAGCAAAAGGTACAAATCCTTCCAGTGAAATGGATGTCCAGTATCTGAGTGATGCAAGAGAATTGTTACTATCCACTAGAGGGCACTGCCAGTATGTATGTACAAAACTTTCTCAGGAAAAGGTGAACAGCCCACTCCCCTCTGGAGTTCTAGGCAGAGAAAACCAGTGTGATTAAGTCAACAGAATTCTACTTTTATTTTGCTTGCTTTTTTCCCCATAAATTAGGTAAGGTTTTTCCTCCTTATGGAGAGATCAATGGACTATGGGCTACTCTTACTATTACAACTTACTTACTTACTCTTACTTACTTACTATTACAACTCTTTTTTTTTTTTTTTTTTTTTTTACTATTACAACTCTTAAATTGCTATAACCATTTGATTACAAAAATGTAAGCTGACAATAGATGTTGAGTATCTCCCATGTGCTAAATACTGAGCTTGTCACCATGATGGTACAAACTAGCTACAAAATCACCTGCTTGCCCGCAAGTCAGACAAGCACAGGGCATCTGAAAAACTATGGGGCACATGAAAAAACCCACAAACTGTAACATATAGAAGATCTATGCTATTTGGTTTTGACAAATGCTATTGCTCAGCAATGAGAATATTGGCCACAGTCATTTTGGAAAGCCATTAGAGGAAGGCACAGAAGCATATCAACTTGCTACAGAAGAAAACAGAAGCCAGCATTAGCAAAGTCATAGAAGTAGAAATTTCATTAGTAAGAAAAACTAATAATGCCTTTATTTAATATCACTGGCTGTCTGAACATTGATTTAGAAAACTTTTTTTTAAAGATCTATTTATTTATTTTAGAGAGGGGGCGAATAGGGGGAGGGGCAGAGGGAGAGGGAGAGAACCGCAAGCAGACTCTCTGCTGAGGGCAGATCCTGATGCCGGGATCATCCAAGGACCCCAAGATCATGGTGAGAGCCAAAATCAAGAGTCTGCTGCTTATCCAATTGAGCCACCCAGGCACCCCTGGAAAACTTTAAAATGCACCTGTTTTAGAGACTAAGTGATATTTCTAAGCCCCCTACTGTAACTGATGAGCTTTTAATATTTTCTGAAGCTGTTATCCATAGTGGGTTGTATTTTGTTTATTTGTTTCCCTAACAGAGAAGATTCTGAGGCATGCCACCTCTTGAAAACTCAGAGCTTCATCCTTTCCTGCCTGATCCTGGACATAGTAGGGGTTTGCTCTCAGAACTGGGAACACATGGCACTGTCTCACTTGTGCCACTGAAAATTCAGGCCATGTAGCAGTGCCCTAGGAGTGAAGTTTGCCACTTATCACTTGAATTGAGGGAACCGACCCAGCTGGAAAACTTCCCTGTAGTTTCCCATGTACTAGGAATTTAAATTTGGTATGAACAACTATATTTTTTAAAAGTTAATTTTCACACAGTATTTGAAATTTAACAGGAAGCTTTTTAGAACAAGATCTGGTGTACATGTTTTTAGGTATTAAAGAACCAATACAATTACATTATTATTATTACTTGAAAAAAAGGATTCTTTTGTCATAATAACTTTTCTTCAAAAATATCATCACTTTGTACTTTTATTGAATTATCTACTGTTTCTCATGTTATGCACTTAGAAAAATGCTACTTTCTTATTAAATTAATATGTGCAGACAAGCATTTGCTCACTACACATCAACATGACCTCCTTATAAGTCATCTCTCCTAATATTTATGGCCTAAGAGTGAGGTAGTTTGGGTGAGTCATATATTTACACTTAGTCCAGAGATTAAGAAAAAAAATTAATGCCACAATTTCCCTTTAGTAATGGAAAAGATTGTTACACATTTATTTTCTGGGTCAGTATTTTTCCAGCCATTCCACAGAGCCCAAGTATCACCCAAGGCTTTTTAAGTTTTTTTTTAAAGGAAGAACAGGAAAAGTTATGATGGATGCTTAATTTTAGATTTGATTATAATTGTCTGTTACTTTAAGAGAACACAGCCAACTATTGTGAAGGTTACTCTTCTGATAGTGAAAAACATAAACCAGTGGTACAGACTTTGAATATTTGAAAGAAATGAAAGTGAATTAAATTTCCCAAATAACAGGGCCCCAGACATGCTACCCCAGCATAAAAGAGGGAGAGTCTAGTGTTTATAAGTTAAGAGGAAACAATGAGATTTAAGAAAATGCCAACAGGGTCTATGAGGAAATAATAAAGAATCACAGTCTCTGGAAAATGTAGGAAGAATTGAATAGCATTTATAATTTATAGAAAAAGAACATTCATGGTACATTACTTTTGGCATTCTAGCATTCTACCATCTAAGTAAGACATCTGGAATAAATAAATTCGCTGAAGGCAAATGATACGATTCACATACATTTTATTAATAGTTACAATGATCTTCTCTGGTGGTATTTCAAGATAGACACTGTAATGGATATAATTGATAGTGAATTAATATTGGTATTGAAGTTTTAATTCCCAGTGCCTTTGAATGTGACCATATTTGGAGATAGAGTCTCTACAGATGATCAAATTAAGATGAGGTCATTAGGGTGGGCCCTAACCCAACATGACTGCATCGTTATAAAGAGGAAGTTTGAATGCAGAGATAGATATGTACAGAGGGAAGATGATATGAAGACACTGGAGAACACCATCTATAAGCCAAAGAATGCCTGAGATGACCAGCAGGAGAAAGGCCTGGAACAGATGTTGCCTCACAGCCTCAGAAAAAGCCAACTATACTGCTGACACCTTGATTTTAGGCTTCCAGCCTCTAAAATGGTCAGATAATATACTTCTGTTGTTTAAACCGCCCAGTTTGTGGTACTTTGTTATGGCAACACCAGCAAACACACACAGATATGTATCCCTGTCTTTTGGCTTGCCATTGAGCTGTTCAGCCTTCCTGGCAATCAACAGAGCACAGAAGTTGTGTCCAGATTGCCTTTAGACTCAACCACCTGATCTGGTTCTAAACCATCTCACACTGCCACCTATGTAAGGCAAGTTCCTTTAAAAATGTGCCAGACTGGCACAATTAGAAGGGCAAATCTGTTGTAAAAATTCACATACTATATACATGAGGAAGCAAAACAAATTCTATTTTGATTATTGCTCCTCATAAAGGAAGAAGTGGCCTCAATAATCAGAAGAGAATCAAGGTTTGATTGTATTTCATTTTCTTCCAGGAAAATTTGACCAAATAGCTAGAGTAGTCTGATTAATAAGAATTTAGCAGAATGTAAAACAAACAAACAAACACTAGAATTAACCAGAAGCCACCATGGTTATCCACTGATGGCCCAAGAACACAGCAAATCTTCTGCTTCTATTTAGGTGGCAGGTCATTGGTTTCCTACCCAACAGGGAAATCAGTGTAGATTAAAACTTGTCTCAGTCACACTCAGCAATTATGCTTATAAATATTTCCTCCACGTATTATTAAGATGATGCCTTAAAAACCATCATGCAACAGAATTTTTACTATTACTATTTTTAAAATATATTAAACTTCAAGAATGGGTCTGTCCAGATAGTTGATGAACAAACTTAAGAGAAGCTAATTTAAATGAAATTATAGTATCACACATTTTCATTTTTTGAAATGTAGGTTACATGTGCTTTGATATTTCAACACTGATGCCACATCTCTTCATGGTACTCACTCCACAAAGAGACTTGGAAAAGACACTGAATTATGTATGTATTAAAATGATAAGCTGTGGGATGCCTGAGTGGTTCAGTGATTGAGCATCTGCCTTCTCAGGTTCAGGGCACAATCCCAGAATCCCAGGATCAAGTCCCACATCGGGCTCCCTGGGGGGAGGCTGCTTCTCCCCCTGCCTGTGTCTCTGCCTCTCTCTGTCTCTCATGATTAAATAAATAAATCTTTTAAAAAAATGATAAGTTATGATAAGAAACTCAGCTAAGAGATACTCTGGTGGGGAAGGGAGTGGTGGGTGGAAAGACAACCAACAAGGAAACCTAGGTGAAGGGGAAAAAATGCCAGCATAATAATAGAATATCTAAAGTAATCTAACACCACTACGTTTTTTCATCTTTCATTTTCCAGTAAGGGTCTATGATGCATTGTAACTATCAGAAAAATATGCACACACCTGGTGCCACCTGTGTAGGTGTGACCAGAATCTGCCTGTTGGAAAATAAAGGATTAAAAAAAAGAAATTAGAGAAAATGACACATAAAAGGACAACTTAAGTTTCCAGTAACACAAATATATAGCTAAGATCATCAACCCTCCAGCATAGTCCTTCTGGGCTGTGTTTTCACAGGCAAATGAGAGTGGAGAGAATCACAAAAGTCTTGGCTCCCATCCACCCCTGTAGCCTGCTAACACAGGCCCAACTCCCCAGAGCACTGGGGTCCACTGGAGTTGCTGCCAAAAGATCTGCTTTCATTAAAATGGAGTAGGAAAGACAACAAGCAGTGGGGCTGGGCAGAGTAACTGCCCAGGCTTCTGGTCCTGCAAGGGCTTGGGGTCCGAGAGGGGAGAGGGTGGCTCTTTCTCTTCTGACTGGGAAGCATCAGGTTGGACATGCGTAATAGTTCCTCACAATTATCTTGTCTAGCATTTAGAGCCTTTCCCCATTCCTGGGGTCACTGCAATGCCCCAGGGGGCTCTGAAAGCAGCCATTGTTACTCCCCACTAAGGCTAAGATAGTGTTTACGCTACAGAGCAGAATTCTTAACCATTCTTGTGCCATGTACCATTTTGGCATAGGCTATAAACCAATTCTAATAATAACAACAACAATAATAATAATAATATAAAAGACATATAATTACAAATAAAACCAACTAGGATGAGATACCACTATTAAAGTGTTCAAAAATATTGACATACTACTATAAAAATACTTTTGAAGCAAATTTGTGATATAGCCATTACATTTTTGTTAACATTTAAAATAAGATCGAGTCACAAGTTTAATAATTACCTAAAAATTATCATAATCTCAAGGGTTTTTTTTAAGGTTTTATTTTTAAGTAATCTCTACACTCAACATGGGACTCAAACTCACAACCCCGAGATCAGGAGTCTCACAGTCTACCGACTGAGCCAGCCAGGTGCCCCCATAATCTCAAATTAATTATGAATATAAATGACATTTTGAAATATTAGCAACAATCGGCAGGGTCGAAAATATCTGTAATTTCTATTGGTGACAAAGTCACAGGTATTGCTAACAATACTGTGATTTGTATATATCGACATTCACAATGGAAGGCAGTGCTAAATTTCTTAAAAAATTAAAATTTAATAAATTATTTAATTTATTAACTTCTTAATAAATCAAATAAAATTTAAAGGTTAGTGGAAATTAAGATGAAATGTATTCCCATTCAAGTTCCCAGACCCTCTGAAATCTATCTGCTGGCTGCTTGGTGGGTCTGGACCTCAGGTTGAAAACTACTATAGAGGTATACCTACCCTGATGAAGAAGTTTACCACAATAATGTCAATGCCACATCAGTTTTTAAGCAATTGTATTATGATGACCCACTTTTAAGAAATGTTAATTTAATCTCTAATCTTTCTGATGATTCAGAAGTCATTTCAAAATCTTACAGCATGCCAACAGATATTGTGAGTACCAAATGCTGTTGCCTGGAGATTGGAGGAATGCTTGTGACTGAGATTGTCAAGGTCAGAAAACCTATAATTGTTGTTGGTACTTCTATCTAAACCAGGATATGTGGGACACCTGGGTGGCTCAGTGGTTGAGCATCTGCCTTTGGCTCAGGTCATGATTCCAGGGTCATGGGATCAAGTCCCACATCAGGCTTGCCACATAGAGCCTGCTTCTCCCTCTGTCTATGTCTCTGCCTCTCTCTCTCTGTCTCTCATGAATAAAATAAGTAAAATCTTTAAAAAAATAAACTGGGATATACAACAAATTATGCAAGAGTGGATGATGTTATCATTATTCTATGAGTCTTCAGGAGAAAAAGTAGAGTGAGTTGATCGATACAGTTCATGAAACAGGATAAAGTTTAGTGAGATTCTGAAGTTATGGAGAAGTTCATTCAAATCTCAACCCTGCTACTCACATTTGGTGAGTCATTTTACTTCTCTAAATTTTAGTCATCTGAGCTGCTAAAAGGAGATAAAAATAGTGCCCACCTCAGAAATATTAAGGGGTGAAATGAGATAAAGTCATAGAGTATCCCTTGCCTGTTTGAAATGAGAAAATGAAGACCGGCCACAGATCTGTCAAACATCTTGGCCTGTCTGCTCTTTCAGCTTCTTTTTTTTGGACCTACTCTAGATTTTCCCCTTTAGTAGATGTTCTCTGATTTTCATTCTGGACTCTTAAATTTCCTTGGTTTAAAAAGGCAGGAAGAGATGGAAGAGGCCCCTTGGATTGCATAAGGCAGATTCTCAGGGCATACCAGAATAGCTTAAAATTATGTGTAGTCAGCAGATAAGTGTATGTCTGGTATCAGCTCTAAAATATTTTGTGATTTTGGGAAATATTTTACAATCCAGCCACCCCCAGTTTTACTTTGGCAAAATGTCATGAGAGAAGTACAAGAAGCTTGAGAACTAGCAAGTAATTTTTCATACAAATTCCCATCAGTTGGGGCTGACTTGAAGAATGTAATTTATTGCCATTCTTGGGAAATAACCATATTCTTGTTTCATGAAAATATGGTACTAAAACTGATCATCTGTGTCCTGTCCCTAAAATCGTAGGGCTGAACTTACCAGGAGTGTCCCATTTTTACCCCCTTTAGTTCCCACCTTATAAGTAAAGATGCGAAAATTAAAAACAAAGCAAAACAAAACTCTAACTCCAAAACACATAAAGATAAGTAACACAAAACACACAGAGATAATGATTAGGAAATGAGAGTTTTGGCTGCTTATTTCAGGAAGCTGGGCTTTCCTTTCTCATTCCAGTGAGATGCAGATGATTGCATCTGCTGTTGGGGGAATTTTGCTTTCCCATATTTTGGGGGTCATTTTTTTGAGAATGTACTTTCAAACCTAGAAAAAAGCTATGAATATAGAATAAGTAACTCTCATATACTCTCTATTGAGATCCACACATTGTTTACACTTTGCTTGATTTATTTTATCATTCACTCCTTTCTCTCAATACATAGATAGATGATAGATAGATTAGATAGATAGATAGATAGATAGATAGATTATATAAATCTCTCTCTCTATATATATATATATAGCTAAATATAGAAGGAACATGTATATATTTACATTTTTTGTGCCATTAGAGAGTAAGTTGGAGATACTATGCATTCTTACCTCTAAATATTTCAATATGTGTACTTTATAATAAAGATATTTTCTAATATGCCAGTATAATTATCAATACCAGAAAATTTAGCATTGATACAATATTATCTAGTCCATAGTTCATATTCAAATTTCCTCAACTGTCCCAATAATGCTGTTATAATTCATTTCTTTTTTCCTGATCTAGAGTCTGATGCAGGAGCAAACATTCCAGTTAGTTGTTATATATCTTTATTGTCTTTTAAACTGTTACATTTCCTCAGTCTTCTTTTTTTTTTTAAGATTTATTTATTTATTTGAGAGAGAGAGTGTGTGTGTGTGTGAGCAGGGGGAGGGGAAGAAGGAGAGGGACAATCCTCAGGCCAACTCTCCACTGAGCATGGCACCGGACTCAGGACTTGATCTCATGGCCCTGAGATCATGACTTGAGCTGAAATCAAGAGTCTATGCTCAAATGACTGTGCCACCCAGGTGCCTCTATCTTTACTCTCTTTTAAACTATAATATTTCCTCATTCTTCTTTTTAAAAAATATTTCAAGCCTTTGAGATTTTTGAAGAGCACAACAGCATCTTGAAGAGTATACAGTTTATGAAGAGGGACAGACTAAAATGTTCCCCAATTAGGTTTGTCTAATATTTCCTCATGATTAGATCCAGCTTGTGCATGTGGGGGCAGAAATGCCACAGAAGTAACACTGTGTCCTCAGTACATCATATCAGAAGGCACAGGTTGTTGGTTTGTCTCATCACTGGTGATGCTAACTTTATTCCTTTGATTAAGGTGGGATTTTTCATGTTTTCTCCCTTGTAAACTTGTTATTTTTCCACTTGCAATTAATAATAATTTGGAGAAGGTACTCTGAGACTATGTAAATAGCTTGATCCTCATCAAACTTTCAACCATCAGTTTCAGAAACCACTGATGACATGTCTGAATCAATTAGTAATATAACACTGCCCAAATGGTAGTTCTCTAAATCTGCCATTCTCTCTACACTTAGTAGTTGATATTCTGTTCTAACAGAACAGAATTTGTTTATATTGCCATAGACTCATATAATCTTATTTTATTCAATGAATTGTAATCCATTACTGTCAGTATTGATTTTGTCTCAGTATTGTCCAGTGAGAGCCCTATTGAGCTGGTTCCTGTGCCCTTTTGATAGGTCCCCATCATCTGTTGAGCACAACCATGACAGTATTTCACTCCTTTGCATAATTTGATGCCCTGCCAGTACAAAAATATCTTTAGTTCTTACATAAAGATGATTCATTTTACTTTTGCAGGAAGGAGAATAAAGATTAATGATTGATTTAACTATATGTGTGTGTGTGTATGTCTTCTTCTAAGATTTATATTTAGCTTTTCAGAATTTTCAGTTTTCTTTATTTTAGTTATTGCTTTCAGATATTTCTTTATATTTATTGATAAAAGAATCAATCAGACTCAAAACAAAAGAAACAAAAGAATTCTGCCCAAGTCATCTTCTTGAGTATGAAAAAAGAAAGACTTCGTGGATCTTGGTCTTACAGAAAGGAGCAAAATTTTAATGTCCCACTGATCATATAAGACATAAGAGAGCATTAGAAATTACCTTAAACTTTGGAGATGGGCATAATTAATCAGTAATGTCAATAACAATCTAATAATTACAAGAAACCATATTGTTGAGCATTTACTAATGCTCTGTTTAGATGAAAAATCTTCCCTCAAACATGAATGTATATATTGTTGTCATTCCCATTTTACAATTAAAAAAAATAAGTCTTGTAAAGCTTAAGTAACTTTCCCCCAGTAACTACCTAAAAGAGGCAGAACTTAAACCTAGTCTGGCTTTAGTCTCTGTACTCTGGGTAAAGAAAGTAGAGAGGATTGTAGAAACATACTGTAATCCACCCTAGGGGTAGAAATGAAAAACTTTCCTAAGGAAGTGTTGTCTAACTAAGACTTGAAAGATAAGATACTGCCTTCATCAAAATCAAGTCTCTTATGAAGCTTTTAAGGTCTTAACATGGGACAATGGTAGGGTGATGAGAAGAGAAATATTTGAGAGCAGGAAAATTCAAATCTCATTGTGGAAATGAGTGCCTACCCTGGTTAAGCACCAAGTAAACCCAGTGTACACACAGCCCTCACAGAGCACTGCCACCAGGAGAAAGCATGGGGTGAGCCAATTAGAATAAGGGAAAAAAATTCAGGAGATCTAGTCTTCCAACATACCAAGTTAATCCTCCAGTGAAGAAGGATGGGGAGCTTGGGTATATGGAGGTTAACTACACAAACCAAAAACACAGACTCCAAAGCCCCATTAGTCTTTTCTCCCACTCTTAGAGCTAACTGCCAAAGCACTGCTTCTTGGGCAAAGGGATAATTAGAGATGCTTTATGATTCAAGGTGTTAGGGGGGAATACAGATGGGAGTATCCGATCAGGAAAAGAAGCAAAGGAATGTTTTGTTCTCTATGCTCATGAAGAGCTCTTTTGTTCTTAAGGAGGGAAAATAAAGTATGAAGAATAAGAAAAAAAGCACAATTGAATTTACCAGAAAGTTATAACTTTATATTTCTGGGCTCTTAGAGATTATCTAGTCAAACTCCCTTACTTTGCAAATGTGAAAACAGACCCATAAGGAAAAGTCTTGCTTCTGGTCACATAGCTAATAACTGGCACAGGCCTCCTTACAATGTAGTGCCTGACCTTGAAATCCTCTAGCATACATTTGTACTGTGAACAATTTAAATTCTTACCATTCTTACCATTACCATTCTTACCAGGCAGATATTCAGGTAAGCCTAAATTTTTGCAGAATTTTGACAAACTTTGCTGAAGCAACATGAATATTATTTGTTCTTGGGCCCTTGGCTGTGTTAATGAGGATCCCTCAGCCTCATGGTGACATGGCATTTCTGCCTTCTGTTGAAATACAACAGATGTGGGTGGAGATCACGAGAACTTTCCTCTTGCTCTGAGCCAACAATGCCAGAAGCACTATACAAACCTGAGCAGACACTACCTCTGCCAGGTGGCCTGATATTCAAAGAAGAGAAAAGAATAGCATAATAGGAAAAGTCAATGATTCAGGCTGGAGGGAAGATACGATGAGGACTAACGTCTATAATTTCATTTTGTGACTCATAGGACCATTTTTCCAGATCGTATTTCAAATAATGCAGTTAATTTTTTAAAATGGATATACTGATTTGAGACTAAAAAGATAGGTGACCCAAAAGAACTAAAATTCAACATGGATGTGAAGAATCAGGCTAGAAAGAACTGTTTCAGTAGGGAATAGGACATAAATCTGGAATAGTGAAAAGGAAGTAATTTAATAGTCAGATGGTTTTTGAGGCAATTTCAGGTCTGCACAGTGAGAATATATCATAGGGTCTAGCCAGGTAAATGTAATACCAGTGTAGGTCTTTCACACAGAGGGCATTTAATAGAGGGAGATTGTTATTCAAAATGATAGAAGAACTGGAAATCCAGCTAGGAAGGAGATGGGGCAGCAACAGCAGAAAGCTATAATGGCAACTAGTGCTGACAGGACAGTGGGAGAAAGTGGGTAACCAGGGCCTGGGCATCTGGAACCTTCCAGAAGGAGCTGGAGTCAGTGGAGACTGCATGTGGGAGATGGGACCATGGAGGGATAGGCTTCTTTTTTTAGGTAATTAGAACTCTAGAGGAAAGGTAGCAACCACAGGAGACACAAAAAGATGCAGAGAGAGGAAGAAGGAGAAATACTGTGGTTTTCCTTTTCCTACCCTACAATCTTCTGCCACCGCCTCACAGTGGCCATACCAGTAAAGCAAAGGACAAAGGAGCCTAGAAAATGTAATTCCATTGAAATAGATTAGAGTCAGAAAAGGGCAGAAAAAAATCCAAAATGCCCCAGGTAGTTG
This sequence comes from Canis lupus dingo, assembly GCF_003254725.2. Lineage (NCBI taxonomy): Eukaryota > Metazoa > Chordata > Mammalia > Carnivora > Canidae > Canis > Canis lupus. Next base: position 31,683,408 of record NC_064269.1, on the reverse strand, counting down.
ACCAAAACACCCACATTTAATGCAGTCTGACCCCAGCTGTGCTGTTACATTAATCTCTGAGCCAGTCCTGATTGAAGCCAGTTTTCCATTAGGACCTCAGTGACTGTGGGGTCTGGATTTGTCCATCCTCCTCTCTGGTACTTCAGAAGTGAGCTCCAAACTCACTATCTATTTGCTTTAAAGTGTTTGGACCAGTATGAAGTTAGGCTCCAGCTTACCATATGAGTCTACTCTGAACCTGTTGGATTTTTCTGAGACCCTGACAGCCTCAGCAGCTCTAATTTCCTCTTCCAAGGGACATGAACAAGCTTGAACTCTTAAATTTGGAACAGGATACTGATACAGAATGAACTGATCACCTGGCATCCCAGTGCAGCCATCAGTGGGATGTCATTCATCGCCACCAGTCAGCGTCCCCAGACTCGGTGTCCCCACCCTCCAGACGGGACCTCCTTGATAGGGTCAACAGCACCTGCCTTCATCTGAAGGCTATCAGCCGTGGGGGCAACAGAACTGTTTAGTTCCCTGCATTCAGACAGCCCCTGTTTTCCATTAAGCATTAAAATTGAGTTTTCCTTCTTTATCTTTCCTTCAGTAATTTGCCACCCCTGAGAGCTGTTAATTAGCACAAAATAGTCCAAGACATATGAGAATAAGATAGAAATAAAACTAAATTTGCTTTAGAAACTTGACCTTTTGCCCCCAAGAAGAATCCAAAAGAGTGTTGGTGAAGTTTTCCATTCAACTGCCTTAAGCCAGAGTGCTACTCAGAAAATTTAAATGTAAGAGCAAATTGTAAATAATTCTCTTGGCACTAAAGGTTGTGCTCTTTCTTCAAGGCTTCAACGGCTCCTCTAGAGCAGATTCTGAGCTAAATGAAAAGGGGGAACAAAGTGTTCTGAAACCCCAAAGGATCCGAGGACACAGTCAGCTGCTTGACCATTTTTCCTCTCTCGGTGGCACTTCAAAAGCTGAAGGTGAAAGGAAGTCTCCTTGCTTCCCTGTGGACTCCTGGTGGCATTAGTCATAGGAGGGTGGCAGCCACTCAAAGATTGCAAATTACTGATTTCTGGCTCTGCATATAAATCATTATGGTACAACTGAGGAGACTAGATTGGAACCCCATATACCAACCACTTCTTCTAGCCAACAATCTTTTAACTTCTGCCAAGGATTTTTTTTTTTTTCACTAAAATAAAGTTGCTCAGGCTCCAAAAATAACATCTGTTGCTCGGAGTAACATTTTCAAACAACTGTACTTCCAGAAAACACACATTCTAGGCTTCCCTAAGAGACCTTGTAGAATGAATGGATGATGTAGGGTCCTGAGGTCCCTCATTTCATGCACTGCCTGCTCTTGGGCCAATGATTTTATTGTCACGGATGGGGGTATGAGTTACCATGCACCAGTTGCCTCCATTTGCAACAGGCAGTGACTGGAGAGGCTTTAAATGACAACCCTACTCAGATGTGCTGGGAAGGCTTTCATGAGCAGGTTGTTTTTCTTAAACTGGGACCATGGTGCCCTGAAGTTGGTTCAAGGGAGATCCAAGAAGTTTTAAAAAAAGATAAAAACAAAATGGTGCCACTTTCAGCCTAGTACATCATTAGAATCTCTGAAAGTCAGCTTTGCTTTCAGGTGTCACCTAACCATCTCACTCAAACCCCCCAGAAGTAATCCACAATTTGCTAATCATAGAATTTTAGCCTCCCCATCCCTCCCCTTCATTCTTTTAGAGATAGAAGGACAAAAGCAAGGAGGTGCTTGGATCACAGTCTGCTCTAGAACTATAATGACTTCCTCTGATACCTCCTAGGTATAGGTCAGAGTTACAGGATAATTGGGATATGTAGGATATGTAGGTGGTGTATAATCATTACCACTACTGGAGAGAATTCAAGACATTCATTTCTGTATGCACAGGCTGAAGGACTTTGCTCCATCAGAACCCATCATCTCTAATTTGAGCAAGAATCCCAAAGGCATTTCTATTGTTATTGAACCCTTAGGGCATGAGGGATTGCTCTGCTGCCTGCCTGGGCAATGATGTGTAGCAGGGGCAATGAAGGAAAGTGGCTGCCAAGAGCAAGGGACCAAGGAGGCAGAGCTAGTGATCCCAGGGTTTCTTATAATCTAAAATATATTGAAAGGGAATATCCACTCTCATGAGCTTGCAAGGAGAATTTTTACAAATAAAACATCATATTCATCCAATTCATTCAAATTAATCTATTTCCCTGATCCTAGGGAAGTACGATGCAAAGAGGATAGGAAAATATGAATTTCAGTTTGAATTCTCCCATGCAATTATTGAACTCTGGAAAAGCCAATCAGCCTCTCTGAGCTTCAGTTTCCTTATGATGATGAAGATGATGATACTCATATTCCCTGATATACAGGTTATTTGGAAACTACATTAAGTTTCTATGTATTAAATTATAAAAGATATAGTACTTTGCTATCATTATTATTTAGATTATTTGTAAATAACCATAATACTGCCTGACAAAGAGCTGAACTCTATGACTTTTAAGAACCCTTGACCCCAAGATTATATTATCCCATGTATTCATGCTCTTTCTTATCTTCTAAATTCAAAACCTCAATTAAAATATATTGTCATGCAAGTAAGGCAAATCTTATTAAGGAGACAATGCATAAGCAAGACTTACATATTCCCGCTGCCAAATGCAGTATAGGGTGTGTGTAAAGATTTCTTCCCATTAGCCTAATCTGGCTTTCCCAATTGGACCTGCTTGGAGGACCAAACATAGCAGGATTTCTCTGAGACTTAACCTAGCCTGGATTGAATGCAACCTCCTGCTGAGTTGCCCCTGAGAGGAATCCAGTCTCTAGATTGCCTCTCCCTGTTTGTTCCAAGTGAAATCAGAAGGGATTTAGATTTTGTACTGAAAGAATCCCACTGCCAAGTCAATGCCTGATTCTTCTGGAACAGACATTTTCAGAATTTAAAATCATCAGAATCAGTTGGAGGTCTTGTAACATAGAGATTCCTGGACCCCAACTCCAGAGTTTCCAATGTGGTAGGTCTGGGAAGGAGCCTGGGAATTTGCATTCCCAAGGTAATGCTGATGCTCATTGTCTGAAGACCACACAATGAGAATCACTATTTAGGAGGAGCCAACATATGTACTGGTATCTAAAATAACCCTTTACATGTGCTTCAGAAACAAGCAGTCTTGTGAGTTGGTTCTGATGGAAGCTGGAATAGAAAAGGGTGATTTAAAAAATAAATATGAACTTAAAAATAATCTTGTTCGATAAATTACATTCAAATAAATATTATTTTTTGTGTATAGATTTCTCTTTTTAACATTTTTATAAAGACACAAAATCATCAGGTATCTATTTTTTGTTTTTGGTTTAATCTTTTGCCCCCCTCTGGCTAGAAAAGTGAATAAAGTTTTAATCGGTTCTTTGCCCAAATCAAGGCAAAAGGCTTTCAGATTGGCAACACAGATTTACAATTTGTCCTCTGAAAATTGAATAATAGTTAGAAATTATGACTTGAGAGAAAGGTAAGGTCAGTTTTAGACCTCTGTTTTTTCCTTCATTATACCTGCAAGTTTGGTTTATGATTGCTTCTCACCTAATTAACCAATTAAGCTCTTACCCTTCTGTCGTCACACTCAGAGCTCCAAGGCACCACTTTTAACAGTGCATTCCATCATAACAAAAGGTGTATAGTCCCCTACTTTCCTAAGCCGTTACATTTCCTGAGATTTATGTGCTATTTTCAGGTTCAATACGGATGATGGGAATGCATCCTCTGTAGCTTCAATCATGCATTGCAAACCAGAAGTGAAGAATGAGCACAGTGCAGCCTCCACCCTCCCTCATCTGTTCACCTTGTTAGCTCTGGAGCAACCCTGCAGTGAGAGCCTCTGGTTTTGAGTCTGAAGACTCAGCCTCCATCCAGCTCTAATGCTCCCTACTTCCAGACGTGGAGGAAGCCCTTGACTCCCCACATGTTTTCAATAGTAAAATGGGGCCAACATGCACCTAGACTACTTCAAAGGGTTGTTTTGGTGATCAAATAAAAAATTAAATAACATGAATGAGAGCGCTTTGGAAACTGTTAAGCCTTAAAATTGGCAAGGTTTCCTTCTTCTTGGTGTCAAGTTACGGGCACAGTGTATTCTCACTGATGGATTGTTAGTTCCCCCTGGTCCGTGTTCCCAGCCTTTGCTCTTGCTCCGGTGCTGCTGGATCCTTTCTGTAGACTGACCAGACAGGTGATGGTTCCACACCATTCATACCCCCATAATGCTAACATTTCTCCACTGTGGAATATAGGTAATATGGTCATTTCTAAATACATGATCTCTCTTAACCTTTAAAACCTGTACAGTTAGTATTATTTCCCCAATTTACAGATGAGGAAGCAAAGATGTAGACTATCAGTTTTCTCAAGTACAGAGGCAGAACCCAGCTGTCTCAGAAAGTTCAAGGTCTTCCCATCTCTAAGATGGTTCTTTTCTGGTAAACCAAATTTAAATAGATAAAAAGATAGATAAGTAGGTAAGCAGATAGATAATAGATGGATGAATGCTGTATGGACAAACAGCCGATTAAAGAGTATATTCTGCTGGTACACTAAAACTTTCTTCTTTGTATGATAATATTGTTTTAATGACTTAGGGGGTTGATTTAATTTACAACAAAGAGATCTCAAGGCAAGAAAATAAAACAAGAGAATAGGAGTTCTGGCTTGCCAGTGAAATGAACCATAAACCCAAACTTGAACCTTAAGGTTTAAAATGGTGAAGTTTAATTGGTTTCAGCCCACAATGGGTTCTCTAAGAGATAACCCATAAAGACATATGTAATATTCCTTCTAGACAGAAAGGGCTCCCTTTCAAATGTGTATAGAATCTTATTTTTATGTTTTCCTAGCTAGGCATTCATGTGACACCAATCTCTGGACTAGGCTAAATGTCCTCTTTTAATAATTTACCACTGTCTTATGGAGGGCAGGAGGTGGTAACACTTTAGCAAAAGCCAGACACAACATGAGCTCCGAAACAAGGAGAGCACATACCAACAGATAATCCACTTTAAAGTGTGTATGTGTGGGCAGCCCAGGTGGCTCAGTGGTTTAGCGCCGCCTTCAGCCCAGGGCCTGATCCTGGAGACCCCAGATCGAGTCCCACATCGGGCTCCTTGCATGGAGCCTGCTTCTCCCTCTGCCTGTGTCTCTGCCTCTGTGTGTGTGTGTGTCTCTCATGAATAAATGAATAAAATCTAAAAACAAAAAAAAAAGTATGTGTGTGTGTGTGTGTGTATGTACATGTGTGTTTGTGCATGTTGTATCAGATCTACAATGAAGCAATTCTGGGGAAACCAGATATCAAGACCCAGCTTGCAACACGTTTCTATTGTTAATTATTGTAAAGCCCACCAAATTTAAAGTGAGATATCCATACATGGAATTGGCATTCACAACTGAATTCAACTACCCTAATAATAATAAGACTTAGGACTACTTACACATAAAGATATAAATTTATTTAAATAAAAGCAGTGCTCTAAATGATTTTTAAAATAAATATTAAAAAAGGAAACCCTACTGTAAACTATGGACTTGGATGACAATGATTTGCTACTGTGCATTCATTCATAGTAACAAATGTACCACTCTAGTGTGGGATATTGATAAGGATGAATTTGTATGGGAACTCTGTGTTTTCAACTCAATTTAGCTGTGAACAAAACTACTCTAAAAAAAAGATCAATTTTTTAATTTTTTAAAAATATTTTATTTATTTATTCATGAGAGACACAGAGAGAGAGAGAAAGAGAGAGAGAGAGACAGAGACACAGGCAGAGGGAGAAGCAGGCTCCATGCAGGGAGCCCAACATGGGACTCGATCCCGGGTCTCCAGGATCATGCCCTGGACCGAAGGTGGCACCAAACCGTTGAGTCACCGGGGCCGCCCTAAGATCCATTTAAAAAAAGAAACATTTCCAATTTTTTAAAGACACACTTTCTGGAGTTATAAGTCCTCAGGATCATTGCTATCAAGTGCTTCTTACAAACATGCAGGGGCCAGTGGCTTCCAAACTCTGAGTATACTCTGGAGGCTAGACTCTAGTTTAACTTCTGGTCACAAACCTTTACTCTGAATGAACATATTTTGAAGAACATACAATGGGCAGTCACATTATAGGAAACCTGTGGAATTCTCCAGTGTTAAGGCACTCTGAATCTAAATGACATTTCCAGCTCTCACTGAAGACACCCATTTTCCCATACACTCACCTCCTAACTACTTTAGCTCCTTAAAGAGAAAATGACCCTAAATAACCACTTTTTAAAAATCTAAATCACTTCCCTAATAACCAGAGCAAGTAGAAATGACCTTTGTCCCTTACTACCTGACTATGCCCATAAACTCTGCAGCGTGATGCTACTTTCTCACTTTGGGATGTTTGTATCTACCTAGTTAGTAAGCTATAATCAGAGCTGGTGACTGCAGCTGGTGTTTGACCTTACCATGCATGTCTGAGTTGATAACACCACTAATTTCTACTCTACCTTGTGGCCTTCTAATTTCTGTCAAGAACTTTAGTTTACTGTACATATGATACATAGTAGACATTGAACAAATATTTTAAAGATTAGTGGAATAAATGAATGAATGAATGCCAGGTGAGTTCAGAGGCCAAATCATTTGAATGATGTACAGAATTTACGTAAGAGCAGCAGATAAGGCTGGCCTGTAGATTGCAATTAAACTGTGGGAGATCCTGAGTGGCTGGCAGAGAAGCTTGGAAGAGAAGAGCCACTGAAGGTTTCTGAGTGGGGCAGGAATATAATCAAACTTACTTTAGTAAGAATGTGATCAGGAGTGATGAGTCAAAGTAAATAACAGAATACCTACAAGGCAATTATTCTTTCTTTTTATTTTATATAATTATTGAATTATTTTGAAATGTTTTAGGTTAATCTGAAAAAGTCTTCAAATTTTAATAAAATTAAATTATTCTGTTTCAATGAGCTCATAAAAAAGAGTATTTTCTAAGTGATGTATTTCCACGGGGGGGGGGGGGGGGAAGAATTCACACACTCTAAGAGTGCAACCTAACTAAAATAATAGGTTACTGTTTAAATATCCTAATAAAATTATGCTAACAATTAATAGAATTATCATATACAGTCTTCCTCTACTTTTCATGAAATAAAGTATTTTAACACATCTAACACCTATCACTTCTTGTTTATTCTTTTTAAGCTATGTAATAGTTTTACAAATGGATTTATTAAAAAGATAATTGACATAAAACATTTACCAATTTAACATGTATAATTTGATGTTTTTAGTGTATTCAAGTTGTACGACCATCAACACAATCTAATTTTAGAATATTTTAATCACCAAAAGAAACCTCATACCCATCGGCAGTCACTCTCCATCCCAGCCCTAGGCAACCACTCATTAATCTTTCTGTATCTATATATTTGCCCTTTGTGGAAATTTCACATAAATGATATCCTATAGTATGTGATCTCTTATGATTGGCTTTTGTCAATTAACATGATGTTTCCAAGGTTTATCCATGTTATAGCATGTATGACTACTCATTCCTTTTTATTACTGAAAATATTCCATTATATGAATTACCACTTTGTTTATACATTCATCGGTTTATGAACGTTTGAGTTGTTTTCATTTGAGGATTATTATAAATAACACTCTATAAACATTCACGTGCAAGATTTTGTGTAGACATATCTTTTCTTTCTATTGGGTATATATCTAGGAGGAGAATCGCTTGGTCATAGAGTAACTCTAGGTTTAACATCTTGAGGAGCTGCCAGCTTTTTTCCAAAGTGGCTACACCAGTTTACATTCCCCCAGCTTTGTTTGAGGGTCCCAATTTGTCCACATCCTTGCCAACATTCACCACTATTTGTGTTTTTGATTATAGCCATCTTAAGTGGGTGAAAAATAATATCTCATTGTGGTTTTCATTTACATTTTCCTAATGGCTAATGATGTTGAGCATCTCTTCATGTGCTTATTTTTCATTATATATCTCCTGTGGAGACATGTCAAATCAAATATTTTGTCCACTTTAAAAATTTATTTGTAATTGGCATGCAATATTATATTATTCTCAGGTGCACAAAACAGTGGATATTTTTATGTGTTATGAAACGATCATCTCAATAGGCCCAGTTACCATCTGTCAGTATATAAAGTTACAACAATATTATGGACTGTATTACCCATGCTGTACATTACATCCCTGTGACTTAGTCACTTCATAACTGAAAGTTTGTAACCGCTAACCCCTTTCACCTATTTTTGCCTATCTCTCCACGTTCCTCCCCTCTGGCAATCACCAGGTTGTTCTCTGTATCTATTCAGTTTCTGTTTTGTTTGTTCTATTTTGTAGATTTCACATAAAATGAAATCATATGGCATTTGTTTTCCTCTAACTGACTTATCTCACTTAGCATATCTTCCATGTCCATCTATGTCATTGCAAATGACAAAATTTCATTATTTTTTATGATTAATATTCCATCATATATATACTGTATCTTTATCCATTCATCAACTGCTGGACACTTGAGTTGCTTTCATATCTTGGCTATTGTAGCTAATGCTACAATGAACACAGGGGTGCATATATAATTTGAATTAGTGTTTTCATTTTCTTTAAATACCTAGAAGTAAAATCTATTTCAAGTTCTGTTTTCAAGCTTTCAAGGAACCGCCATACTGTTTTCTATACTGGCTGCACCAATTTACATTGCTACCAATAGCGCACAAGGGTTTCCTTTTCTCTACTTTTTAAACTGGATAGTCATATTTTTTATCATTTAACATAAAGTTTCTTTGTAAATTCTGGATACAAGTCCCTTATCAGATATTTGGTTTGAATACATTTCTCCCATTCTGTGAGGTGTTTTTTCACTTTCTTGATAATGTCCTTTTTTAAAAAAAAAAAAAAAGATTTTATTTATTTATTTGAGAGAGATCAAGGCAGCAGGAGCAGGAGGAGGGAGAGAGGGAGAAGCAGACTCCTTGCTGAGCATGGAGCCTTATGTGGGGCTTGATCCCAGGACTCTGAAATCATGACCTGAACTGAAGGCATATACTTAATTGACTGAGCCACCCAGACACCCCCTGATAATATCCTTTGAGGAACAAAAAGTTTTAAATTTTGATTAAGTCCAATGCATTTATCTTTTTCTTTTGTCACATTTTCATGTCACATTTAAGAAACTATTGCTTATAAATACCTACTCCTACTCCTAGTTTTTCTTCTAAGAGTTTATAGTTTAGCTTTTATATTTAGATCTATGATGTATTTTTAAATATTTTATTTATTTATTTATTTATTCATTCATTCATTCATTCATTCATTTTATTTATTTATTTATTTATTTATTTATTTATTTATTTATTTCTTCTTCTCTCAGACACACAGAGAGAGAAAGAGAGAGGCAGAGACACAGGCAGAGTCGAGAAACAGGCTCTACGCAGGACACCCGATGCGGAACTCGATCCTGGGACTGCAGGATCACACTCTGGGCCTAAGGCAGGTGCTAAGCTGCTGAGCCACCCAGGGACCCCCAAAGATCTATGATGTATGTTGAGTTAGATTTTATATATGGTATGAAGTACAAGTCCCCACTTCATCCTTTTACATGTGGATTTGTAGTTGTCCCAGAACCACATGTTGGTAAAGCTCTTCATTCTTCACTGAATTGTTTTGGTATGTCTGTAAAACTCAGTCATATATATAGATTTATTTTTGGGCTGTCAATTTTATTCCATTGATTTATATGTCTCTCCTTATGACAGTAGCACATCGTTTTGATTACTGTAGCTTTGTAGTAAGTTTTGATATTTGTCTTTCTTCTATGGGTCTCCAACTCTGGTCTTCTTTATCAAGATTCTTTGGGTATTCTGGATTTATTGCATTTCCATATTAGTGTTATTAGGAACAACTTACGAATGTCATAAAAAATTCTAGATGAAATTTTAATGGGGATTGCACTGAATTTGTACAAAATTTGTGGAGTACTGCCGTCTTGTTATCTTAGCAGTAGTAATCTTCCAATACATGGGCATGAGTTGTCTGTCTTTCACTTACTTCAGTGGTAGTTGATTTCTATCAGCAATGTTCTATAGTTTTCATTGTACAAGTATAGCACTACTTTTGTGACCTTAACACCTAAGCATTTTATTCTTTTTATGCTATTATCAATGGAATTGTTTTATTCCTTTAATTTTAGAATTGATTGTTGGCATATAGTGTATAGATTGTTAGTGATTTTTGTAAATGGACTCTATCCTGAAACCTTGATAAACTTGTTTATTATTTCTAATGAAACCCATTAGAATGCCTTAGGATTTTCTATATATATCATCATGCCATCTGTCAGTAAAGATTGTTTTATTTCTTCCTTTCTAAACTGGTTGTCATTTATTAAAAAAATAAAACCTTTTATACTACCTTCCATGTTTACCTCTGCAGTTACCTTTACTCATGTTCTTTGTGTCTTTTGTGAGTCAAGTATCCCTTGTGTCTTTTCAATTCTGCCTGAAGGATTTCCTTTAGTGTGTTTCATAAGACAGATATATTAGAGACAAATTCTTTAGTTTTTTTGTTTTTAGAGAAGTTTCTGTTTTAATTTATTCCATTTTTGAAGTGTAATTTTGCTGGATATTGAATTCTTGGTTGATAATCTTTTTCTTTCAGCACTTTGGACATTCTTTCTTCCTTCTGGTCTCTATGGTTTCTGAGGAAAAGTCAGTTGTCACTCTTATTGAGGATTCATTATATATGATGGGTAATTTTTCTCCTACTTTTAAGATTCTCTCTTTGTCTTTTGAAAGTTTGACTATGATAATGTGTGTAGGTGTAGATCTTCTTTTGTTTATTCTACTAGAGTTTTTGAGTTTTAATATGTGGATTAATGGGTTTTTTAAAATCAAATTTGAGGAGTTTTTTTTCTCTCTTCTACTCTGGGATTCCCATGATACATCTGTTATTTTTCATGTTCTCACAGGTCTATGAAGCTGTTTCTTTTTTTTTAAGATTGTATTTATTTATTCATGAGAGACATAGAGAGAAGTCAGAAACATAGGCAGAGGAAGAAGCAGGCTTTCTGCAGGGAGCCCAATGCAGGACTGGATCCCAGCACCCTGGGATCACGACCTGAGCCAAAGGCAGACACTCAACCGCTGAGCCACCCAGGCACCCTGAAGCTGTTTCTTTTTCTTCTTCCTCTCTGTTTTTCATACTGGATAATCTCAATTAAGCTGTATCCAAGTTTGCTGATTATTTTTTTTTTTTTGTCAGCTAAAATCTGCTGTTGGGTTCTTCTCCTGTATTTTTCATTTTAGTTCTTATAACTTCAAGACCAAAATTTCTATTTGGTTCTTTACTTATAATCACTATTTCTTTATTGATATTCTCTATTTAGTGACTTTCATCGTCATATTTTCCTTTTTAATTCTTTTGGAATATTTTCCTTTAGTTCTTTGAACATATTTTTAAGAGCTAATTTAAATTCTTTGTTTAGTAAGTCTAAACAAAGTCTGATCCCTCAGGGACAGTTTCCATTGACTGCTTCTTTTCCTGTGTATTTTACTATTCTTTTGTACATCTCCTATTTTTTTTTCTTAAAAATTGGACATTCTAAGTAATATAATGTGGAAATTTTGGAAATTAGACTATCCTCTCCCAACCAAGTTTTATTGTTGTTATTATTATTTTCTTATTATTGTGTTGCTGCTGTCTGTTTTGTAACTTTCCTGGACCGATCCTGTAAATTTTGTATTCTCTGTAGTGTGTAACTGCTAAAGTCTGTTTGGTTACCTTATTAATCAGCTAATGATTGGCCAGATATTTCTTTAAATGTCTTGAAAAACTAAATCTTCCAACCCTTGCTGTCAGGCTGTACGTGTATTTTGGGGCATGATTTCAATGGCTCAGGCAGTGAGTTTACCACTCTGCCTTAGATTTTATTTTCTGCTTGCACAAAGATTCAAGGTCAGCCAGAGGTGAGATATTGGGAACTTCTCAGGTCTTTCCTGGGCATGCATACAGCCCTGTGCATGAATGCAGCCCTCTAGATCCCCAGGAATATGCTAGAGCTTTTAAAAAAAAAAACCCTATGGACATCATATTTCCCTTAACTTCCTTTTAAGTTTCTGGCCAGGCTTTTAGCTATTTGTGATGTTAAATAATCACCACTGATGTTTTTTGACACATGCCCTAAAGATAGGCTTTTCCTCCAGCAGGTGTTCTGAGTCACATCAAATAACACCACCACCTTGGATGGACTTTTCCAGAGGCTGTGAAATAAGTCAAATAGTGACAATGTTCTACAGTTGGAACTCTTTGTGGAGCTGCAAATATGATCTGCCTGTCCCTCCAGTGCCTGAAAAGCTGCCATATTTCACAGCTATCATGGTTGTGAGGCTGCTGGTTTTCAAGGCTACTACATACAGAGCTGGAAAAAGAGTGATAATAGTAAATCAAGTTGAAATGCCACGAATCCTATAGTTCTTAATGAGGTACATTAGTTTTCCCTGAATAAACTCTTCAGATTATTAAAGACTAGTTAATTGACAATGGTCTAAAAAGTTGACTTTGATGATTCTGCCACTGTTTTCACTGCTTTTATAGAAGGAGAAATCTACAGAGGTCTACATTGTGCCATTCCAGAAGTCTTCTACCATTATTTATTCTTAGAGGGAAATGAAATTTGATTAAAACCTTTCATATATTTTAAATGATTCTTCACCTCCATTTTCATCAATTTTATTTAGGTGGTTGCATATTTAGTTCAAAATTCATGAATTTATGACATCTGGCAGAAACCTAAATTTTTCTGTTTCTTTTCAGCTCCTTCTTCATTTACATAGTTCCTCATATTATATCAAAGATTCAATTCCCTAAGTGACTCTCCTATCTATTCCTTCTAGTTTGGTTATGCCTTTTGTACCATTAGTACCCAAAACAAAACACAATATTCCTTTGCAATCAGACCTTTGCAGAACATAGAAGGACTTTTCCATTTCCCCTGTTATAGCTATTATGTTTATATTGCTGTTGTTTATCAATGTATATACCTGCTTGAGTATGTGAATCTACACAGATTCATATCAGCTTAAAATAGGATTGGATAATGAAAATTGTGAAATAGATGCTGATAGGTTAGTTTTTCTGTAATGGAGTTCAGGAACTTTGGTACACTGGAATTTGAAAATGGGTAGAAAGCTAGTTTGCTGAAACACATTTTTCCAGCTGCCTGCTGTGATGCCTATAAATTCTTTAAGAAACAATGGAGAGAAAAAAAATTCCATCCATCTTTAATGACTATAAGGATAATCATGAATTTAAAATACCAGAGCACACAAATTTTTACTTGGTATTTTATTTTATTATATTTTATTATATATATAATAAATATATATATACACACAAAGTAAATATATATAAAATATATATATGTCAAAGTAAAATACATACATATATTTAAGCAAGAATAATGTAAGGTTTCTTCTACTGGGAAATGCATTACCTTACAGTACCTTTCTAATGTTCGATCTTTCAATAAAAGAATTCATTAGTCATTACTCTTAACTAACCACACAACACTTAAAAAACAAGAGTAAGCAAATTTATTTGGTCACTAAACCTTTATGCCATCTTATTAAAATGTTACATATGCATGAAAACCATTGATTTTATTGAAAATGTCCTTCCTGAATTTTTCTATATCTAAGTTATACACAGGTGCATAATCTTTTGTTTATTTCCAAATAAGTTTAAGAATATATTTTGGCATAATAACTTCTAATTTCTTAAAAACCTTAAAAGTTATCCCTTTGTAATTTAGCACTTATTTATGAGTTTCTCCTGAAATTCATACCATTGCTTAGTGGAATACCTCAAAGTATATTTCTTCCTAATAAGTTTAATGGCCCTATGTTTGAATATAAAAAGCAAACAAAACAAAACAAAACAAAACAAACACATTATATTTTAGAATTGAGGACACCTAAGCTGTCAGCTTACAGGAACATTTGTTATCAACCTCCTGTCTTATAAACACCTAGACTACACCTAAAAGCCTAGGACAAAGATAAAAAAATTTTTTTTGAAAGATGGAGCCTATGAAGGACATTAGGAATGAAGATGCAAGAGACAAAATGAGAGACTAAAATTGTGATTTCTCTGATTCCATCTCTTTCATTTTAACATGTATCATCTATTAAATTATTTGTGCTGCTAACTAGAAGCACAGAGCACATGGAAGAAATGGAGTTGGAAACATACATTTAGACATTTAAATGTTATAGTCACCAAATCTCTCTTTAGTTTTTTCCCAAAGAGGTTGAGACCTTCCCTGGTTGACTGAGGGAACTGATTTCACATTTCTATCACTAAAATGGAGCAGGAAAGGGTAAAAGAAGTGCTATAACTTAGGAATATTCTGCTATTCTCTCATTTGGGCTATGTATTAAGAAGAACATGATTATATAATGAAGTAATTTCAAGAGTATCTCCAAGCTGTCTAGAAATGACTAGTTATATTCTTCTTATTGATTTCAATCATTCTTCTGGCTAAAACATGCTACCTTCCCACCCCACTTGAAATGACATCATTGGGATTTCTGCAATATTTACTATTATATATTTCTCTGGGTCCCAAGTAAAAATATGAATACTAGGATGTTGGCCCTGATGCATAGACTTCATCTAAATTCTGCAAAATTAAAGTATCAGGAATAATCGATACACTATCAAGGAAGGCATAGAGACAACATCCATCAGAAGTTTTTTTTCATTAATTTTATAGAATATATAGGGAGAGAATATGCTTTGGATTCATGGAGGCCTAGACTTGAGTTCCAGATTCATCTCTTAATAACTAACTGTGGCCTTATGCAAGTTATTTATTATATTTGAGCCTCAATTTCGTCATCTGTAAGACAGATAATAAAACCTATTGTGAGAACCAAACTAAATCATAAACACAAATTAAATGACTGTATTGAAAGGAGAGTTTGACTCCTACAGACCTCAAAGACATTCATCCAGGATATGTTTCTCAATTTACATGGAGAGTCCATAAGATGACCATCCATTAAACACGTGAAAAAAAATATGCTTCCCTGAAGAGATCTCCCCTATCAGGATATAACTGTTTTCTTTTTCTAGAGTTATAACTGCATTAAAACTCAGCTATGACTCTTTAATCTCAGTTACAAGAAGTGAGTGCCTACAGTAAAAGTTTCCAAATTAATTACTAAGAGTTTGTGTTGAACTGAATAAACTTCTGTCCCTTTACTCACAAAAAAAGAGTTTGTGTTGAAATTATAATTTATTACTTTCTCTAGATGATATGTTGCCTAAATCACAATTGTTTCCCCATATCCTCGTTAGAAAAAAAATTTGTACATCAGAAATGTAGAAGTAAGAGAAAAAAGGGGAGGAGAGGGGAAAAGCAAGAGAGAATCGGTGTTTATGGGGGCTGGTGAGGAAGATATAATTTATTACTTTCTCTAGATGATATGTTGCCTAAATCACAATTGTTTCCCCATATCCCCGTTAGAAGAAAATTTTGTACATCAGAAATGTAGAAGTAAGAGAAAAAAGGGGAGGAAAGGGGGAAAGCAAGAGAGAATCGGTGTTTATGGGGGCTGGTGAGGAAGAGTGAGTGGTAGGAATGTGTGTGTAGGAGGGTGAGGGTAGCTACTTCTTAGCTATTCTGGAACCAATTTAAACCCCTTTATTGTCCTTTAATTAACACAATTGCTTCTAAAGACAGCAGTGATTTTCTCCTTACATGATCAGCCATAACTTTTGCAATCTCAAAAGCAGTTTAGTTAAAAGGGTCTCAAAAACCAATGCAGTTTGGAAAAAGGCTGAAAGCTAGGGCCCTGAACTCCTTTTATCTATCTAAATGGAACTATAGAACTGCATTAAGGTCTCTGCCATCAATCACTGTTCAAGTCCAGGATGAGAGTTCTGTTCCTGTTAAAAGCAACCTCCTGACCCACACTGCTGCAATTAAAAATATAGATTTTCTGAATTTCCACCAAAACTTTCTGAATTATCTGGCTTATTCCCCTGAATGCATTATCATTCATATTTAGGTTGCATCTTTCTCCAAAAAAAAAATTGTTAGGAAACATTTGCTCGCTGCCATGTAACATCCAAAAATATCAAGGCATTAAGAGACATGTGAGAAAATGTGTATGGGTTTTTTATTCCAATTGCCATTCCTGAAAGCCACAACACAGTGATTCACTGCTTTTCATGGAGAAAATTACCAATTAAGAGAAAGCAAAATGAGACACTGAGGGATATAGTGTGGGCAGCTCCAGTTATAGTCATGCTTTATGGCAGCTTATCCACTGAACAGCGGGAGCTTCAAAAGATTGTGTCTGAACTTTGCATGAAGCACATGGGACAGCACTTCACAAGCTTGGACACAGATCATCAGGGTCAGTGGCCAGGCCAAAGCTGTAATGAAAAGCAGGTGGGCTGAGTTTAGTAGTTTTGAGAAGAAGGAGGAAGAGACATGAAATCCATGCATATGATCCTATTTCAGGAGGTTTCCAGTGGAAGAAAATGAAAGAAAGAAAGGATAGCACAATTCCTTGGGTAGGAATTTAACTTCTTCTAACTGGAAAGGCAAGAAATATAATGTAATACTGTCCTTTCAAAGAGAGAGGATTATTATTATACAAGCAATAGAGATCTTGAAATTTTACTGCAAAGGGCTGACATAGGAAGTTCATAAAGTTTTGAATTATAAAATAAAAAATAAAGATTAGCTTTATTTCCAGTGTGAAATGAACCCATAAAGCACATCCATGGGTCCTGGGGCCCCTGCCTCAAGCCATTCATCCCCTAGGAGCCTTCTTCAAACCCCTCCTTTTTATTCTGGCTTAAGAGGTGGGAGGGCTGAGGCCCTGGGTGGAAAGGCCTGAGCTAGCGGCTATGGCTCTGGCATGAGGAGGAGCCCTGCCTCTGCACAGCCTCGACAGCCAAGCTTCCTGCAAGCAGTAGCTCTGAAAACTGTGGCCAAGAATGTTCAAACATAAAATCCCACGCCCTTGAGGCAAATCCAATAAATCATCCATAGCACCCTCTAACTCCAGAGGGACAAGGTTTGAGACTGGAGTCACACTGGCTGAAGTCAATAGGAATGTTGTGGAGCCCTCCTATCCGAAAGAAACTAGGTGATTCTAAACCACCATCCATCCCTTGCACTACTGATAAAGCAATTTCTGAGGTGGATCTATCAGCTATCAGCCTCACTTCTGGATGCCTCACTCCTGACTCCATAGGGATGTATCTTCCCCGTTGTATGTGGTAAGGGATGGAAGGAGGGGTTCCCAACTTTGTGAGCAGAAAGCAGAATTTTCTAGTATTCTTTATCTAAACTGGAGAATAAGGCCACACAGCCAGGTTGCTTCTCGTTAGGCAGACCATGAGTTATAAAGATACTCTATCTGTTCTCAGTCTTGATTCTTCTAATCCATATAAATGATTAATAATGACAATCCTATTGTATTCAGGCTTATCTTTTTCCACTTATTTTTTGTTTCCTTGGCAAACATCCTTAGGCCAGGAAAAAAACGAACATAGACATCAATAGCTTTAAAAATTTGGTTTTGGTTCCTCTTCTGCATCTGAGACTGGTTTAATTTAGAACCAGCACATACAGAACAGTCCAAATAAAATCCTCATCCCTCCCAGAACAGTGAATACTCTGAGCGAGACCCAACAGCCAGCAAGCTAGTCATCTTCATCCTGAAAAATCTTAATCCAAACAGTATCTGAAATATTAAGCTAGAACACTTTTATGAAATTCCATATCCAATTCAAAAGCTGGATGGATTTGTTTCCTTGTTTGTGTTCACAGATATCCCATTCGTCAAAGTAGCTGATAGCTGGGCTTTGCAGACTTAAAGAGTGAACAACCAACTGTTGTCAGGACACAGTGTAAGGTATTGGCTAGATTGCAAATCCTGGCTGTGCCACCTACTTAGCCTCTTATCCCTAATTTCCCCAACTGTAAGCAGAGATAAAGTTAGTTATCTCATAGGGTTGTTAACAAAAAGAAATTAATTAATATATGTAAGATGTTCAGAACAATTCCTGAAATATCAGAAGAGCTCAATAAATGTTAGGCTCTATCATTATGGCTGGGTGAACCTGCTCTCCAATCCATATAGGAAGAAAGGAAGTAACTAAAGTCTGAAAGGGCATCCCTCTAAGTTTCTATCAATAAGGAGAAAGAGAAGATGAGAAGTGAGATCACACATACACAGCCAGGTGGAAAATGCCCCATGAGCTCATTGCAAAGGTGTAGCTGAATGGTTCTGCTATTCAGAGTAAATTCTGAGAGAATGTCATTATGATGATTGGAAGGAGTCATCTGGAAATTCAGTCATTTTCTCTTTTATACTCCGAAGAATTAAATTACAGTTGATGAAACAATTTTATCCCAGAAGAAGAAAATAACTGGCAGACTATACTTGAAGGGGGTTCTTGTGAAAAGCACTGTCCATATACACCAAGTAATTCCTCCCTTATCTTAAACATAATGGGAACAAAATGGCTAATATGAGTTTTGAAGGTTAAAAATCATCAAATATTGACACAAAGATAGAAGATCACATAAAATCACATGTCTTATTTCTTTTCATCTAACACCATTAAGAATACATAAGTTCTAGGAAATATGAGCCTATTGCTAAATTATAAAACATGTACTTTCTTCATACATGTTGATTCCAGAATGATACCAACATCAAGTGATATAAACTGTTCATCTCTATATTCTAACTTAATAATAATGATCTTTCACTTCCTGATGACCTCAAAATATTTTACAGACATTATCTCATTAAGAAGGTATTAATAGGAGATGCTCGCCCAAACATTATGAAAAAGTGATGGGAGATATGGAATGGAAGACCAGAAGTTCAATGAATGTAATGATAATAATCTGAAATGTAATAATAATATAATATTACGTAATAATGCATAATATAATAACTTGTTATCATATCATGTTTAATAGTTAAGAAAATGTCTTTTCAGTCAGGATATCATTTAAATTTTAACATAAACTAGGAGAGTGGCAGGAGAATATATAATAATAATCTGTGATCAAGTTGACTCATTAAATTTAGTTGAGGATTTTAACTAAATGCTAAAGCCAACAATAGCCAATCTGTGGAAGGAGCCAAGATGTCCTTCAACAGATGAATGGATCACTTCTTGGCCTTTTGTCTAAGATCAAGTGCAACAGATGAATGGATAAAGAAGATGTGAGATATATATATATATATATATATATATATATATATATATATATAGTAGTTTTGAGAAGAAAACTATATATATATATATAATGGGATATTACTCAGCCATCCAAAAGGATGATTACCTACCATTTACATTGACATGGATGGAACTGAAGGGTATTATGTTGAATGAAATAAGTCAATTGGAGAAAGAAAATTATCATATGGTTTCACTCATATGCAGAATATAAGAAAAAGTGCAGAGGACTATAAGGGAAGGGAGAGAAACTGAATGGGAAAAAATTAGAGAGAGAGACAAACCATGAAAAACTCTTAACTTTGGGAAACAAATTGAAGGTTGCTGATGGGGAGGGGGGTTGGGGGGATAGGGTAACTGGGTGATGGGCATCAAGGAGGGCACGTGATATGATGAGCACTGGGTGTTATATGATATATAACAACTGATGAATTATTGAAAACCACATCTGAAACTAATGATGTACTATATGTTGGCTAATTGAATTTAAATTTTAAAAAATACATAAAAAAGAAAAGATAGTAAATGCTGAATAAAAATAATTGTGTTGGGAAGGTTGGGTGGCTCAGCAGTTGGGCATCTGTCTTTGGCTCAGGGCGTGATCTCACAGTTCTGGGACAGAGGCCCACATCAGGCTCCCTGCATGGAGCCTGCCTCTCTCTCTGCCTATGTCTCTGACTCTCTCTCTCTGGGTTTCTCATGAATAAAAAATAAAATCTACAAAAATAATGATTTTGTTTACAAATTTAAATGTGTAATGGTATACTTATTCAACACCATTTTTGCAACTCAAAAATTTGCATCTTCTTTCTGAAATATATATAATAAATAAAAGTCTTTCTTTCTGGTAGCCAGAAAATATAGGCATCTAACTCAATTTTTAGTGAAAGAAAACCAATGAAGGCATAAAATATCACATTCGATCCAAACTTCTAGTTCAGGTGTACAATGCAGGAAGAATATTTTCCCTGATGTTATGTAAAGTTTTATGCATGGTATATTTATTTTGCAATCTCATTCTGGGATGTGAAAAAATTAGAAAGCTATTAGGATATTTTTTCTTTAAATAACTGGCCTTCATGTATTATTTTAGAAAAATCACTTTATTATAGTTTATCCTAAATCCATAGAAAGCACAGCTTTTACACAGGCCCTTAAGAGTATGGAGAGCAAAGTCTCATCCTGATTAACCCTAAATACACACATTTCAGGGTAAGCCTGTCACAAATCCAGCTGGGAATAATGCCCAGTTTTATCAGAACTATGTATTTCTTCAGCTTCTCTGAAGAACATACTGGGGAGTCTGTAAACTAACACTTAATATCTCTATTTTCCTATCAAATTTTTGTAGGAAGCCAAGTAACTTTTCTTAAAGTAAAATGTGTGATGTGAATTTATGGAAACCTACTTTATCCTACTATCACCCTCTATCTCTTGCAACCAAGACACATATGTCAAGTCCAATGACACTCATGAGTCAGAACATGATGGTGAGCACAAACTGGAGAAAGGAAATTTTGGGTAAATCACTTAACACCTTTTAGTCCATTTTTCATCCATACCAGTAGTCTCCAAAGGGAGACAAGAAGCACATACCCAAACTTCTGTTTCTATTAATTTTAATTTCATCTTTTAAAAATTTCTACACTTTATAGTTTTTATAATGTGAATAATACATGAGTGTGGTAGTGACATGTAGTTAATCCAAATGAGCCTGGTCCAAAGAGAAGTGAGAGATGTTCTTTTGTATATAGGAGTAGTTTTGCAGAAAGCAGGTCTTATTTATCTTCAAATATGTCATTTACTGTTCCTAAATTTGTGGCTTGCTTCTTTTAAAAAAAGGAACATAGGGATGCTTGAGGTGATTCAGTCCGTTGAGCTTCTGCTTTTGCCTTCGGTCATAGTCTAGGAGTCCTGATGTTGAGCCCTGCATTGAGCTCCACACTCACTGGAGAGTCTGCTTCTCCTTTTGCCCCTCCCTGCTGCTCCTGCTTTCTCTCTCTTTTTCTCAAATAAATAAATAAAATCTTTTTTTTAAAAAAAGGACTGTAAACTATAATTTTTTTCTAGTGAAGAGGTAATAAACCAGAATTTTTGAAATTTTTTAATCCAGCAAACCTCACTCATACCAGTTACATGATCATTCAGGCCTAATTTATCAGGAATTCACAGAGACCCAGATCATTATTACAAGCTATAAACCTGGGAACAGAGTGTGATCAAACCAATGAATTAAATAGCAAGCATCCAATGACAGCAAATCATAATGACAGACAGTGTGTCATAAAAGCAGTCTAATAAGAATTGTGAAAAATGCATATCAAGTCAGTTTGGGGGCAACTTGTGATTTTCCTGTAATTCTTCTTAAAAGGGCCAACTCTTGGAAGTTCGTTCAGAATATGAACTAAGGTGCTTATAAAGTCTCTCTTAGATCGTATGATTTGAAATTATCACAAGAAAGGGGGGGTAGACATAAGGAACAACAATCTGTTTTACATGTAATTTTATTTTCCCTTAACCTTATAGTGACAGAAAAGCAACTCCAACAATTTGTCAAACATAGACTAAGCACTGCACAAATAACCTCCATGTGATTCCCCAACATTTACTTCATTCCTAAGCAGACAAGATCTTAGGGAAGCATATGCCCACAATTTTTTTCTGATGGTATGTTTATATAATATTCATTCCCCCCAAAACATTTAGATCTTATGTTGATTGCCACAACTGCCAGAACGCACATAAATTGAACTTAAATTCTGCAATGTTTCAACAACTAGAATATAGAACACGAAATACTTATTTTCTTTGCTCCTGAGATATGGTTTATATTCCTAAAACTGTGTCCTTTTACAACCCAAACCTCAAACACATTCTCTAAAAAGGAATAATATAGGCTGGGATGAAATTTTGTGACCTAAAGCTTGATATTCTAGAATCGTCATTATCTCTTCATGCTTAAAAATGTGCCTCTTTCATCTTTTTCACAGGGAGGAGGAAAAGTCTAAGGTTATTAGGATACTTCTATTTGCCTGATTATTTTTCCCTCTATATAGTCTTGTCCTGAAGGATTCCATTGGAATTTGATCCTGCTATAGCAAGTCATACCTGCTAAAGACAGTAAGTTATAAAGTGCTGTTTCCAGATTCATTGCTAAAATTCTAGAAGTTGAGTTAAAGAGATCTTGAATCTTAGTGATCTGATCCTGGGTTTAAAGGATAGACATACTAAAATAATCTTTGCTGATCACTGTTTTTAATGGAAACTAAGATTTACTGAACACCTTTCAGAAACTTTTGAACACATGTGTAACTTTGTATTTATAACTCATATAGGAGATGTTAGTTGTTCCCATTTTACTGGAAATAAAACTGAATCTCAAAATTTAAGTAACTAGTCTAAGGCCATGGAGCTAGACAAGCACAGAGCACATAATCTTCATATTCTTTTTATTAATTTTACACTGTGCCATCCTTATCAAGTTGGTTCTAATAAATTAACAATTTCAGGAAAGCAGCTGTTTAGAATACTGTGGTGAACACACACAGTAGGGTCACAGCAGTGAATCACAATTTTGTGGAAACCCCTCCCCTCACACCTCTTCTTGACTGTGAAAACCGTGACTCATTTCTAACCAATAGAACACAGCAAAGGTGATGGGATGTCATTCTCATAATTATGTTATGTTACCCAGACCGGAGTGAGAGAGATTTATTCGCCAGCTTTGAAGAAGTAAGCTGTCATATCGCAAGGAGGTCATGTGGCAAGGAACTGTGGGTGCTTGTAGAGCCGAGAGAGATCACTGGCTGACAGCAAGAAAATGAATTCTGTGAAAATATTTTTTTAATTTTTTACTTTTTAACATTTTATTTAAATTCAATTTGCCAACATACAGTATAACACCCAGTGCTCACCTCATCATGTGCCCTCCCTAGTGCCTGTCACCCAGTTACCCCATTCCCCCACCCACCTCCCCTTTTGAAGCTCTTTGTTTCCCAGAGTCAGGAGTCTCCCATGGTTTGTCTTCCTCTCTAATTTTTCCCCATTCAATTTCTCTCCTTTCTCTTATGCTCCCTTTCACTATTCTGTCAAAATCTTAAATGAGTTTGGAAGCAGATTTTTTCCTGGTCAAGCCTCCAGATGAGAATGCACTTGGATGACATCATCATGAAACCCTTAGCAGAGAATCTACCCATGATCAGACTGGCCATCTGGCCCATGAACACTGTGAGATAATAAATGAGTGCTGTGTTAAGTCACTAAATTTGCAGTAATTTGTTATGCAGCCATAGAAAAGTAATACAGATTCAACTCTCTTTATAATATATGGTTTTTTTAAAAGATCTATTTATTTTTAGAGAGAGAGAGGCAGAGAGAGCACAAGAGGCAGGAGCAGAGGGAGAAAGGAGAGAGAATCTCAAGCCGACTCTGTGACCAGTGTAGAGCCCAATGCCTGGCTTGAGCCCACAACCTTGAGGTCATGACCTGAGCTGAAACCACTGGTCGGATGCTCAACTGACTCCGCCACCCAGGCACCCCTACAATATATGGGTTTTAAGCACACAAGGGACAAGTTACTACATTAAACATCTATGTAGATTAAAGAGTGAAACTGCCTTTTCTATGGCAATACACTTCTGAACAGGGGGAAGGCAATCTGCTTAATGATATTCATCTGTGCCAATCTATAAGGAACATCCTTTCCACCCCCTCAAGGAATGCTGATGAAAGATGAGCTTTTAACAGTTTCTCTCTATGGCATGCAAGGGTTCCAAAAGCAACCAGCAACATATTGGCATTGCACGTTTCAACATGAAACCATAGGCTCTCATGTTTGACGGGAAGTCAGTATTTCTTGACTTCCAAAATGGTAAGGCAAGTCAGAGTTTAAAACAGTCCTCCTCCTCCTCTCTTCTTTTCCTTCACTTTCAAATGTGTAACAAACACTTTTTTGCTTCTAGGAGTGAAAGAAATCTTGATCCTCATGAATTCTTCCCTTTACCATACGATGCTGTGCAATTCTACACTGATATCAACAATTAAGTTCCAAGCCACAGTTTTGAGAAACTCTAGTGGCCATTATATGCTGAACAGCCACTGTGTACATGGAGCATTTCCTGTTTGCTTTGGTAAGGGTCAGAGGACATCTGAATGGTCAACTGGCAGAAACAGAAGTGCAATTACTCTATTTCGCTCCTTCTGCCACAAGAGTTTTAGAGTTGTCTTACTGCTTTAAGGATGTAATATATTAGTTTGACAGTAAAGATGAACAGGCAACAACAACAAAACCCAGTAATAACAAAGACTCATTCCCTGAAGCTACAAATTAGTTGTTCCTGTCTGTTTTGAAGACTTATAGGGCTGATGAATTCAGTATTTGGAAAACACTGAAATTCGCTCTCATTCTTAGCTATGATGAGGAAGCTGGGGCATGAACGAAAGCTCAGTTGTACAATCAGAGAACAGATTCTGAGCCTCCAATGGTGAACAAGGAAGTGACCTAAGTTCTGTGCTGGGCAATGGCTACAAACTTGGCTTCTCAATGAAGTCCCTAGGGAAACTGAAAAATGCTAATGTTTGGGGCTAGGATGTGGCTTCAGATTTCTTAAATGCTCCCAGATAATTCCAATATGCATCCACTGGTTTAGAGTTGGTAGAAAAAGGGAAGCTACCTGGGTAAGGAAGCTCCTCAGGAAGCCTGCAATTCAATTCAGCTTAATAAATTAAATTTTGTAATACACAATCAAAACATTTCTATTTTCTTTAGAGGTTAATGTTATTTGAAGATTCCCCTTTTCAACTTCCATGTTTCTTAGCTCTGACTACCAGGTGATCTCCTTCTTTGCAGCACTAGTTCTCAGGGTCTCCCTCTCCTTTCTCACTCCTGACAGTGTTCTGGGCAACTCCAACCACTTGTGTGTGTTTGAAAAAGACATTAAAGGAATTCATTTGTTTATTCATCTGAACAATATTTACAAATGCCTACTCTGTTCCATGTATTTTTACAGACAAAAGATTTCATTCTTGCCCTTAAAAACTGAGGATTGAATGGGAAGACAGATGGGGCTTTAAACCATTAACATACTTTACCCTTGTCAAGATGGGTACAGAGTATAGGAAGACAGTCACGAAAGGACTTAAGTATGATCAGGTAAGGTGAAGAACACTTTGCAGGTGAAAACTGAGCTAATCCTTGAAGGATAAATATTACTTTGCTGAGTGAGCAAAGGGGATAGCTGCTTGTGGTTAGGGTACAAACCCTGTATAAAACTGTGGAGGTAGGAAAGAGAATTGTGACTACTGCACCAGACACAGTGAGTCCGTGGGAGTAGAGGAAGCATAAAAACAAAAGTAAAGTGTGGAAAAGGGCTATCATGCTACATGACCCCTGAATGACTGATTAGGTTCTTAGCAAGTGCCGCTCACTGTCTACGCGCCTTATAAATTTTTTATTTAAACTTCATGGCACACATATGCACTAGATACAATTATTCTTATGTACAAATGAGAGAACTGAGGCCTAGAGAGGTCAAGAGTGTTGTTTCATATTTTAAGCAGCAGTGCTAGTTCACATTTGGTCAGACTCCAGAAGCTAAGCATCATCTGCTCCACCACACTGTCCTTTAAAAAAAGATTCTCTTTATTTATTTGAGAGAAAAGAGAGACAGAGAGAATGTGTGTGTGTGTGTGTGTGTGTGTGTGTGTGTGTGTCTGTGTGTCTGTGTGCAGAGTGAGGGGAGAGGCAAAGAGAGAGGGAGAAGCAGTCTACCCGCTGAGCAGGAAGCCCTGTGTAGGGCTCAATCCCAGGACCCTGAGATCCTGACCTGAGACAAAGGCAGATGTTTAACTGACTGAACCATCCAGGTACTTCTATTTTCTCCCCTTTAAGGAGAAAGTGAGACAGCTAAGCAGGTGCCAAATTTATAACTGTAATAATGGCCTCCAACGGGAACTCTTTGCTATATTTTATCATCTATTTCTTCTTTGGAATTATTC
This sequence comes from Canis lupus dingo, assembly GCF_003254725.2. Lineage (NCBI taxonomy): Eukaryota > Metazoa > Chordata > Mammalia > Carnivora > Canidae > Canis > Canis lupus. The sequence goes on along the minus strand of NC_064269.1, from coordinate 31,657,049 downwards.
AATTAATTCTCTCCTCCCATAATTCCTTGTCACATTGGTCTTGGGTGTGACCTATGCATTAGGATTTGTAAAAGCTCCCCCCTATAATTGTTTTAAATATTTTTTAAATTTATTTTAGGGTAGGGGGGAGGGGCAGAAGAAGGAGCTAGAGTCCTAATCAGACTCAGTGCTGAACACAGAGCATGATGCGAGACTCGATTCCACGACCCTGAGATCATAACCTGAGCCAAAACCAAGAGTCAGATGGTCAACCAACCGTACATTCAGGTGCCCCCCCCCCGCCCCACATAATTCTAATGTGTACCCAAAGGCTGAGAATGAATGGAGAGGAGATGCAAAGCATGGGTAAGGAAGCTCCTTAGGGAGCTTGCAATTCAATTCTGTGACCATCTGCTCTTAGAATCCCTGATTCTGCTAGATCTCCTTGGATGCCTCTACCTTCTGCTAGGGGAAGGCATCTCATTTAGTGCCAAGAACCTCTCTATGTGAAAGCAATGGCGTTTGTTGTAAGCATTAACAGAGCATCAAGGGGAAAATTCTGAGGTTGGAATCTCTGAAAAATATAATGCTTTTTAAATACCTTCCTGTGTTGTCAAGGTGTGGTCCTTGTGATCACAAGTAAAAAATTACTACCATAATGCCAAATAATGAAATTCTTTATTTTTTTCTTGTTCAGCTTTTATAGCAATCCATATCATCGGGATATTTCCTGGACCATGTGCTCAACCCAAAGATTAACCTTTGTGGAGAAAGACATTTAAAAGCAATACATATTTAATTCTAAAACTTAAAACCTTCTTCTGAGTAAGAAGAGATTAGAAGGAAAATTTAAAAAATAGTTGATATCCATCTGATATATGAGAGAATCTGGCTTTGAGTCAGAGAGATGCAAGGGGAAAAAAGAAGAGAAAAGGAGAAGAGAAGGGAAAAGGGAAGGAGAAAGAAAAGGAAGCTGACTGACTCAGAAAAAAGATGGAGAGGGGCACCTGGGTGGCTCAGCTGGTTAGGTGTCCAACTCTCAGTTTCAGCTCAGGTCATGATCTCAGGGTGGTGAGATCGAGCCCTCTCTCTTAGCTCCCTCCCTCCACCCCACTGGCCCTGGCACTGACTGTTGAATCTACTTGACATTCTCTCTCCCTCTCCTTCCACCCCTCCTCCCCCACCCTCACACACAAATGCACAAACTGTCTCTCTAAAATAAAATTTTAAAAGAAAAAAAGAAAAAAAAAAGAAGAAATTAAAAAAAAAAAAAAAACACTTGGAGACTGCTTCTTCACAGCCATATGAGATAAGTGACAAAGAACAGGCCTTCCTATTAATGAAAATAAGCTGCCAAAGTCCAGGACCATGCGGAAAATAACAAAGCATTTAATTATACAGTGACAGTTGCAGCGCTGGGGATTTCCCGGAGATTAATGGAGCAGCTGGGAAGAGTCGATGGCCCTGGGGACAGCCGAAATGATCCCAGTGAATGAATAATACCCAGGAAAAGCCTCTTGTTAACTTCGCTATTAAGCAGAAAATGGTGGAGGACCTGGGTGCCTGGTTTGTTTTCTCCTTTTTCTTCCTATTTAAAAAAACTTAACACAGGGGATAGCTTGGTTTCAATTAAGATTCCTACAGAGATAATTAGACTGTCTAATTTATCTCTCACCAAGTCTCTTAACCATGGATAAAACTTTCACTACACTGGGAGTTAGGATCAAGGTAATTGTTGAAAAGATGGGAAGGGCAGAAGAATAGATGTTATAAAAATTGAGCTTCTAAGAGGTGATAGAACAGGTGTTCAGATCAAGAATTAGGATGAGACCATGATGAACCCCAAGTAAAAGATACTATTCTTTTTGGAGAATAAGGCTTACAGTGTAAAGGAGAGTAAATGCAATATTCAGCACAACCATATGCTAAATATTAACATACTAATACAAAATTTAAATTTGACTTGACTGGCAGCCAGAAAGTTCCTTAGGTCTGGGGTCTTAGCACCATTACTAATTGGCCCATATGTCAGCGACCAGCTATACCACTGTTAACTCTTAAGTCTGACAATGTCTGATACTAACGTGAATTAAAGCCAAATATATTTATTGCTGCGTCTTGGTCATTTAGCTATTTTTAATAGCAAAACTCAATACTCTGAGACCTTTTCAATTGTCCTAGGAGAACTACAATGAAGTAAGCATTTATTATTCTTTTGTAGGATTATATCTTGCTTTCCTTTGCATTATCAGGAAATAAACAAATACCGAAGACACAAGGACCTAGAAAATTTCTTCCCATTATAGTAAATAAGAATAGATGATGCCAAACTGGGTCACAGAGTTCCAGAACTAGAATGGGTTCTTAAACAGGCAGTAGTTTTATTTTAAGGATGAGGAATAGATATCCAGAGACATGGATTATTTGCTTGCCCAAGGTCACAAGGCTAACCGTGGCAAAGTCAAGACCATAACTTCTGTCCCCACCCCCACCCAATCCAAAGTTCATATACTTCTACCAGCATTTTCTTTTTCTCACACGGTCAGCTTCTCCTTGGTGAAGAGATGTTTATCTTTCATTCTCTAATAGAATAAGCTTTTGACAAAGGACAAGAGAGCACACTCTGCTCAAAGATCCAAGCTTGGGTAAGCACTGTCAGTTGGAAAAGGTCACAATGTTTCTCTGATATAATAAGGAAGTTACACAAACACATGTACAAAGATTTCTAATCTACTGACATTCTTCTTTGATCATCATGCATGAAGAAATGTCCAGAAAGGAGACAGTATGAAGTATATCAATGAAAAGGGAGTAGTCTTGGGATCAGTTCTTGCTCTAACACTAATGCCTACACTAATTTATCTTCTCTACACTTTGGCTTTACCAAACAATGGGAATACATTTTACATATTTAGTGTGAAGATAAAAAATGAGTTAATTGTATGTAGCATATAATAGATACAATATAATGTGTGTTTATACCAAGAGCATATTAAAATTGTATGTAGCATGTAATGTGTACTTAATAGTAAGATTTTTATCTGTTCTTTCTTAACAGAGCCTTTCCAGCCAAAATGATAATTATTAGAGAGAAATAAATGTTCTAGAGAAGGAGGAACCTATTATTCCTTCCACAGTTTTCTACTCACCACGGGCAGGAGTTAAAAGAACACCCCAGACAACATGTCCTCTCAGGAGAGAGAAAGAGAGAGAGAGAGAGAGAAGGAGAGAGAGAGAGAGCAAGCGCACTCTTGGTCTCTTGACATCAGTGATCAAAAGAAGCCAAGGTTTCCCATATTGTCCCTCTTCCCAGTAAGTCAAGTAGAACTTTCTGTGATGATGGAAATGTTCTCTATTTACACTGTCCTTCCCAGATTCTTTTTCTTTTTCTTTTTTTGTTCTACCCAGATTATTGAAATAGCTGCCTAACTCTTTCTTTGTCCCACCCTTGTTTCAAATCTCTCTGCCCTAAATACACACCCTATTGTATTCTTAGTATAGAAATCAGAACAGTATAATTAAAATGCAAACCATATCGTATCACTGCTCTGCTTAAAATATTTCAGTGGCTTTTCATCTCATTCCAGTAAGAGTCAAAGTTGTTACACTGACCAATAAGCACCTATATGGTTTCACCATCTTCTAGAATCTCTCTGACCTCTTTCCCTTCCTCCATTCCACTCCTCTCCTCTCCAACTAAATTGGCCTCCCTCTTCAGTGTCCTTGCATACATAGAACCTTTGCACTTACTGTTCCATTTGCCTGGAATGCTTTTTATTCAGATAGCCAACCACAAGACTCACTCCCTCACTTTCTTCAGATCTTTGCTTAAATGACATCTTTTCATTGAAATCTTCCCTGATCACTCTTTAAAATTGCAACCCTCAACACTGTTTCTACTCCCATTTTTAATTTTTTTTCCATTACAGCTATGATCATTTGACATAATTTGCATTATTTTTTTCTTATTTTATCTCTTCCCCTTTAGAATGTAAATTCCATTATTTTTAAGTAATTGTTCCTTGTTATATTCCCAGAGTTTGGACTGTGTCTAGCATACAGTAGGTATTAAATAAACATTGGTTGTATAAATGTTCTCTAGCTAAAATATGAGGAAGAAGGAGCTTCTGGGAGAATTTACATGACCTTCACCAAAGTGAGGGCTAAGAAGTGGAGAGCTTGGTGAACCTCATCATCAAAAGTTCATGGAAAAGGCAGAAAGCCATAGCCTTCTAGTTATCACCAATTTCAGTAAGGATACAAACCAGGGAGCTTGACATTAACAGCTCTCTATAATTTCTTAGACTGTGAACATCCCCAAATATATTATTTTCATAACAATCTATTTTTTTTAATGCTTTGTGTTTTTTTAAGTTTATTTATTCATAAGATACACACACAGAGAGAGAGGCAGAGACACAGGTAGAGGGAGAAGCAGGCTCCCTACAGGGAGCCCGATGTGGGACTCCATCAGGAGACTCCACGATCACACCCTGAGCTGAAGGCAGACGCTTAACCACTGAGCCACCCAGGCATCCAATCTATTTATTTCTTAGCATTAACTTAAAATGTTAATTTTCTTAGTAACAGGAAGACAGGGAAGAATTGAGGTTACACTATATAGAGTCCAGGCTAAGGATACGATTAGAGGGGTTTGAAGAACTGTAAGAATTAAAGCAGATAGTGATAGTTTAAATAAAACCGTAAACACCATTAGGTCCATAGTGCCTGTGACAAGTGATACAGGATAACATGGGAAGCCAGCTGGGGTCTACAGTGGGTCCTCAGGATTTAAACAGAGAGAAGGCCTTTGGGATGCTGAAACACCTGAAAGCAAATGTCATTGGCAATGGGTGCCCATCATTTTAGAGAGATCCAAAGGTGGTAAGATGTTTCTTGGTTTGTAAATTAACACACTTATAATACTAGAACCAAAGGAAGTTTTTGATATTTGGAACATCTGGGTTAAGTACCTGAAAACATAAGGATAGATAAAAACAAGAAGAAAGACCCTTGGTTTAAGAGTTTAATAACGGACAGCTAAAGATAGAAAACACAAAAGAGAAGACAAAGTCATCCAGAGCAAGTAGATTCAGTTTCTGTGACTGCACAGCAAACTGCATAACAAATTTAGAGGCTCAAAACACCCTTGATTATCTCTTAAGTTCCTTGGGTCAGGAAATTCACCAGATTGCAGAGTCAGTTGGGATTGTGGTCTCATCAGAGGCTTGATTTGGGCAAGATGCACTTCCAGGCCTCTTCAGGTTGCTGGTAGAATTTCAATTCATGGCAGTTGTAAGACCCATGCTCATTTTCTTTGCTGGCTGTCAGCTCCTAGAGATTACCCATAACTTTTTGCCGTGCAGCCCTTTCACAACATGGTGTCTTATTCCTTCAGAGCCAGAACCGGGGTCTCTCACTTCAGTTGGCTGAGATGGAGTCATACATGATGTAACTTAATCATAGAAGTGACATCCCATTCTTGCCATTTTCTATAGGTTAGCAACAAGCTACAGTTTATGCCCAAACTCCAGGGAAGGGGATGTAACTCATTAGAGACGCTCTCCAGGTATGTCTGTCATACCCACACAAGCATCATCATAGAGCTCCAGATGACTACGTTTGAGTCACAGGCTGCCACTGCCATATATGATAGTGTGGATCTATGTGTAGACTAAGAAATGATGGACGGATTCTGGATGGGGAACTGAGCATTCTAAACAGGAAGTGTCCCTCACCCTCACCACCATCACACAAAAGAAACAGTAGCTTCTGTTCATTATACCTTCCGGAAATTTCTCAAATCTGTCCATGTTCTCTATAAAGCTCACCAGGTGTCAAGGTCTTTGCCATTCCTTGCTGGGACTGCTAGATCAGCTTCCTAACTGGTCTCCCTGAATCTCTGCCTCTGCCCTATCCCTCTTTATGATCTATTCTTCACACAGAAGCCAGAGTGATTTTTCTAAAACATAAATATGATAGCATAGCTCCCCAATAAAAGCGCTTTACTAGCTGTCCCTCTCATTTTAGTTACAAACTTCTTAATATAGTCTGGTTTCTGCTTCACCTCTTTAGCTCCCCCTGAGCTCCATGATCCATTCCAATTGGCGATGCTTGTTGTTTTTTCAAAAGCTCCATGTTTTTTCTTGCCTCCACTCTTGCTCTGCTATTTCTTCTGCCTGAAACATATCCCTATACCCCTCCTGCCTCCTCTCTCCCCAAACAACCCAGACTTGCTAACTTGTATTCATCTTTAGCTCTGTGATCTCTGATTCCCCAAGCCTAAATTAAGTGCTGCTTCTGTGTATCCCCACAGAACCATGTACCTCCCCTTTCCTGGCACTAGTTGCTTTATCAGGATCTACCTGGTTTATTAGCTGCTAAATCCCGAAACTAACAGTGATTCAACCTAGGGCTGCTGAGTAGCTGTTGAATGAATAAATGACAAGTTTTATGATTAGCAGCTATCTTGCCACTGTCCCAAATGTCTTACATTTATTTTCTAGTGTTGAAAAGTATAGAGAGATAACTAAATATCACATATGCAAGGACTTCTTGTGTGGAGATAATTTTAGACTTAAAAGAGTTGTAAAAATAGTAGAGTTCCCTATTCCTTTCACCCACATTCATGAAATGTTAACATCTTACATAACCATAGCACAATGACCACAACTAAGAAATTAACATTGGTACAGTACCATTAACTAAACTACAGCTCTTATTTGGTTTTACTAGTTTTTTCAGTAATGTCCCTTTTTTTTTTTCTCCCCTTCAGGATACAATGCAGGATCTCATGCTGCACATAGGATGGCCACATCTCCTTATTCTCTTCCAATCTGTGACAGATCCTCAGTCTTTCTTTGTCTTTCTTGACCTTGACATTTATAAAGAGTACTGGCCAGCTATTTATATAGAATGTCCTTCAATTTGGGCTTGTCTGATGTTAATCTGTGATCAGATATGAGATTATTGGAGTTACTGGAAAGAATGCCACCAAGATGATGTGTCCTTCTCAGGGCATCGTATCACTATGGCATTATGCCCTCTTCCTAGTGATGCTAACCTCTAGGACTTGGTTAAGGTGGTATCTGCCAGGTTTCTTCACTGTACAGTTACTATTGTTCCCTTTATAATTTTTTTGAAGATTTCTTTATTTACTAGAGAGAGAGTGTGTGCACATGGGCAGGGGGGAAGAGCAGAGTGAGAAACTCAAACAAGTCTGTGCTGAGTGCAGGTCCTGATATGGGACATGGTACAACAAGAATTGTATCCCACAACCCCTACATCATGACCTGTGCCGAAATCAAGAGCCAGATGCTCAACGTATGGAGGGATGCCCCTGTTCCCTGTGAAACATTCAGACTATGCAAATATCTTGTTTCTGCTTAAACTTTTACCCACTAAACCCACCCATGGTTGCCTGCAGCAATTATTACCATGTTGTTCAAATGTTCTATTTCCTTTGTTCATTCTTTAGTATTTAGAATTTCTTTATAAGGAAGGTTTGTCATTTCTTCCGCTTTTATTTCTTTAGTCACTTATTTGTTGCAAGACTATACTTCCAATCGCTTCTCGGCCTTTTGGCTAAGATCAAGTGAAGACTATACTTCCAGGGATCATTTCATAGTTTGTTTATATCAGTATGGATGCAAGAATATCCATGTTTTCCCCCGGGGTTATAATCAGTACTATTACTGGGTTTATGTTCATATTTTGTTCAAATGATTCCAGTTCTCACCCCTGGAAGCCCTTTCAGGTTAGTAGGCATGCCTCCATGCTCTGTTTTTCAGTTCTTCCTTACTTTCTGACACCACAAGATATCCAATGCTCATCTTTCATTTGTCTGCCCCAGCCCTGGAACCAACCACTTCTCCAGGGAATCCTGATTCCTTTTATTAGAGAATTATACTTGCCTGTCTGAACTCCACACCCATTCCCACACTTCCCGCACTGAAATCCTCTCTTCTGTTTCCCCTTAATATGACAGTTTTAGAAACCTATAAGGGTCCATGACATAATAACAGACATATGAAAATACAAAATAATAGAAAGGGTGCTGAATTTAGAGCTGGAAGATATTCCTGATAATCTAGCATTTTAACTCTGAGTCTGGTTTGGATAGAAAATATATTGTAAGTAAGAGCAAGTATAAATATCATTGCGAAGGAAGAAACGCTGCCTAAAAACACTTGGCTATTATTTTCCCTGCATGCGTTCTCCTGTTCCTAAATTTCAATGGAAGGCAAAGGATTCAGGTTATTATTATACTACAAAAAGGAGTGAATCGGTGAAAAGAGCCTTGCTTCTTTTTAGTCTCTACTTTCCCACCCCTCCCCCAAAAGGATTTGAATCTGAGATTTTCCTTTGCCAGCAGGAAAAAAAGTAAGTACCTCAAGAACAATCAAAACAATGACTCACAAACTGTGCAAGGATTTAAGATTATTTCCCTGTTTTGAGAACTTTGGGGGGATTATGCTAAATAATATGCTGAAGGGTAAAAAAGAGTGTGCAGCTGTAGGACATCTATGCTTGCATGACACACATTCACAGGATCCAGGCTGGACTCTAAATAACAAACACTGACTTCCTTCAAAAGCACATTCCAGGCCTGCTATTAAGGGAGCAAAGGCAAAAGACATTTAAGTATGATCATAAATGATCATTTAGAAGTCACTGGAAACTGATCTTTTGAAGCACTCTTTCTCTACTGTCTCATATATTGTCTGCTGCTCCCCAGGTCTCAAAATATATATGTTCTCCCCTCAGAACTATGCTTTTGAAAATAGCTTTTATTAGGTGGAATGTTTTTAATTAAGAAAAAAAAAAAAAGAAGCCTGATCTCTTGAAAAAGGTTGGTGTTCAGTGAAATCTGTACTAGGAATGTTTCGCTCTTTTACTAGCATTCCATTATCTCAGATTCATGCACTATATATACAGTCTTGGTGTTGTTTAAAAGCCTGGAGCCCATCTCTTCCCGGAATGCTTAACACGATGTCCAGTTTACAGCTGCCAAGAAAGGAGTGCTATTTTGCTGTATTGGTTAAAAGCAATTCTGTTGACCATAGCAGGACCTCTTGCTGTGTCCATACTTCACCCTCTGGTTGCTGCACGATACTGGGTTGATTGTCTGACCACTGAGAACTTGATGAAATCCATAAAGAAAACCCTACTGGTGGTTGTCAGGTTCTCCAGGTATAATTTCCACAACTATCTCAATATCCACCAGTTAAGCAAGATCAATTTCCAGGTTGTTAGATGGCACAGAGTAACTTACATCAAGGATTCACCCTCAACATGTATCAGAAATTGAGTTTTTTTTTTTGTTGTGTTTCTTAAGGATCTTTATATATTGTCTTCCAATATATTGTCTTCCAATATACAAAGGTTTAACGTATTCCCCAGAAAGTTAGAGCGTATCAAATTAATGCTTGCAAAGTGACTTGGGTAAAGTCCTCCTGAACATCATTATAGTTGTGGCTAATGGACAAGTAGGGAAAGATTCTAATGAGTCACCCAGAGATGGTGGCAGAATGGCAGAGATTCCCTCACTGCCTTCAAGAGGGTTGCTATGGGTGAGGTCCAACATGGGCTAAGGATTAGCCTAACCCAATACAGATGGAATGAGGTACAAACTCTTTGAGACCCCTTACCTGTCTTTCCCATGTTATGTACAAAGGCCACTGTCCCAAATGCAAAAGGTACCTAATTAGGAAGTAAAGAGTTGGATCATCAGAGACAGGTCATTATTAATCTCCAATCTTTCCTGCCTACTCATCTTCTTCCTGCTAAGTAGGTGGCCTTCACTCTGCTCTGGGGATGATTGTGTATCCTGGTTCTGAAACCACTCATGGAAAATCTCCATTTACTTTCTTAATGCACAACAAGTTTGGCTGTTTTTTTTTTTTTTAACTGTTGGTTTAGTTAATTGCCCAAATCCATCAGCATTTATTTGTCTCAAATTGAACTGAGGTCAAAAGAAAATCAGTTCAGGAAGGTGGGAGGAAATCAGAGTTGGCTGCCATATGGCACCAAACTGAGGCAAGCAGATACCTAGAAGTTGCATCACTGATGATAAATACACTATTAACATGCCATCCTCCTCCCCAGAAGGCTTGCAGCTTCAGTTACCATCCTATGTTCCCATCACCAAATCACATTTAAATTGGATTTATGAACAACTTAAGATGGAGAGCCACTCAATCAGATGGTTTTGTGTTTTATGTATCTTGAGATATTTAAAATAAGCTGGACAGACAAGCATGTGAAAAGGACATAGCTGTCTACCCAGAATGCTCACTGGACTGCATGCATGCTTCACCCACAGCAACACTCTCAAAGCTGTGTGACTTTTGACTACCTGAGGAATATGAGCCAATGACATCTCTTCTCCCTTCATGACATTTAAAATCTGGGAAAGAAATGGCTATTCCTCCACAAATTATGTCAGTAAGCCCTCTGCAGTCAACAATTTGTTGAACAGGATCCATCCTGAGTCAAGTTAGAAAGCAGCCCAGTCCTAGAGATACGTGGGATGTGCACACCATCCATGTGAAATGGTGTGGATGCAGAGGTTTTGTTTGTTGATGGAAAAAAGGAAAACATTTTGTTCTACCCAGGCACAGCTTTTCTGACTGAAGAGTTGATCCTGGATGAAGATAATTAACATCAGCTTGCTACAAGGTTGGCAGAGATATGCTGGAAAATGACCCCTTGTCTTAGCCGATCTTTTCCCTTGAGGAAGTATTTCTCAAACAGATGCAACCCCCAGCTCAGGCTTCATCTGAGTGACTGTGCTTGAGTTTTAAGCCCTCGTGCAAAGGTCAGTCAGGTCTCCTCTACTTCCAAGACTGTGGACCTCGCACCCAAAATATGCCGAGTCAACTCAAGCAAACACACAAGTGAAGAGGAAGCTTTTGGTGAGTGGTGAATAGTTAGTTTACACTGAAAACAAAATCCATGCCACCTCTCTCGGATGATAAATTGTTTTTTAAAGACCTGCAGAAGAGGTGATTCCCCAGTTGCAGGCAGTAGTTCATTCAAAGAAAGGGGTTTTTTACCCCTATTGTGTTGTACTGGAGAGGAATAGCTATTCTTCAGCATTCATGGCACAGTTTATATTTAACAAATACTGTGTGATCCTTCTTAATTGCTGACACTGAAACAGAAGAGTCCTAGGTGAGAGCAAGAAGAGAGGTGAAAGCAAGGTCAGGAACAAGGGAGAAAGTTGCTAATCACAAAGTAAGGTCGAGGGGTTCCATCTCATGTATAATAACAATTGCTAACACTGACTGAGCTTTCAGTAGTTGTCAGGCACTGTTCTAAGTATGCTCATAGATTATTCCACTTAATACTTACAATGACACCTGGGGCAGTCTTTCATTCTACAAATATTTATTGAGCAACTACATACAACGTGTCAAACACTAGTCTGGGTGCTGGGGCTGTTGCACGTGTCATAACACAAAAATGCCTGTATTCTGTAGCTTTCATTGCAGGGAAGCCAAGAAGCAGTGCAGCCAGGATCCGAATTCAAGAAGTCTGGCTACTGAGCTATAAAATTATTATAGTTATTAGCAAGGTATCATAAAATGCAGCCTCTTTTGGAGCCAATGGGAATCTCATAAATCACCAATAGTTAAAAGTGAAACAATTGGGAGATATTTGCATTCTCTGATACTATTGGATTGGCGAAATTGAACTACTCTCAACTAGGACAGTCTAAGCAGGCAAGGCCTAGAACTGAAGAGAGCTAGCATTTGCAGTCAGCGCTCCTGGGTTCCAGTTCTGAACCACCATTCACTACATCTATGCTGTGGGCAAGTTGCTAAACCTCTTGGAACCTCCATTTACTCATCAGTAAGACAGAGATCATAACAAGACCTAAATGGTGGTGCTATGATGAGCCATTAGGTGAGGTATTATAAGTAAAGTATTTTGTAAAATGCCTGGTGTTCTGTGAAGGAAGATATTTTTATTATTCACTGTTTAGGGGCCCTCAATGCTAGACAACAGAATGTTCTCATGAAGCTAACTTAAGTCATCTTAGGAATGTGAGCCCTGCACCTTATAAATTCCTGACTATACAGACCAGGGCACACTACACCCATCTGTCTTCAGCATGTGTGCTCATGGGGGTGGGCAGTGCACAGAGAGTGGACAGGCTGCCCTGCCTGACCCAGGGCACTATTTAGCCTGACTCAGAGGCTGAGCAACCTGTATTGGGGAGACTGGTTTTCATCCTGTGCCACCAGCTTTGCTTCCTTTAGGTGTCTGCCCTAAAAAAGCCCAGGTTATCTAGGGCCCATAGAAAACCAAGATTCCTAAAGATCATAAACTGCTTTGTCTATGAGGATATCACTTGGCCTGGATCCCCGTATTCAATGCTTCAGTTCTCTTTAGTGGTGGACTAAACTTTCCCTTTTATCTCTCTTACGGTCTTCTCCCTTGGTGAGGATGCATCCATTGAGATATGTGCATGGTTTGAACAACTATGGGTATAGCCTCCTCTCCTATGTGTACCATTCTCTAAGGCAGCCCCTTCTTTTCCAAGAGGGGTGCAGGACTCCAGTCCACCCAGAACATGCCTCACTCAAATGATCACTCATTGTGATGCCCTGTACTTGGAAACTAACTAGCTATGATTCTTTAGCATTTTGGTCATCTCCACTCAGTTGGTCTCCATGAAGTCTTATTAGGACTCCATTCCTGAGTTTTCACAGACTATTTTGAACTTTGGGGCAAGGGGGCAAATGTAGACACAGACTCAGAGAATTTATTTTGGATAGAAAATATTGATTCTCAGCAGTTTCACACTGTATGCAGCCAAATTTTCTAGGAGCCTCAATTTTCATGCACAAGAATCCAAATTATCACACATTTACTACTCAACAACACAAACTTATCATCTTATACTTTTGTAGGCCCCTGACAGTTATCAGGGCCCCTCTGGAGGCTAGGAGAGAATCCATTTCCCTGCCTCCTCCAGCCCCCAGAGTTTATCCATATTTTTTGGCCAATGGTCCCCTTTCTCTGTCCTCAAAGCCAGCACCTCATTACACCTCTGTGACCATTCCTTCTTAGTCACATCTTCCCTTTGCCTCCCTGCAGCACATCTCTGACCTCAGCCTAGAAAGGTTCTTCAATTTTTAGGAATCATGGGATTAGGCTGGGCAATCTAGAAGAATCTCCTCATGTCAAGGTTCATAACTTCAATCATATCTGTAAAGTCCCCTTTGCCATGTAAGAAAATATATTGACAGGTTCTTGAGATTGGGGCATGGATATCTTTGGGGAGTCATTACTCTGCCCATTGCAATGCTCTCACAGCCCCCAATGGGAGTTCCACATGCAAATATATTCACTACATTCTAAGGTTCTCAATATTTACAGTCTATTATATCTATTCATAGTCCCAAAGTTCACATTATTCTCACCAGCTCCAAAGTCCCAAATCTCATTAACTACCTCATATAAACCAGCTATGGGTGAGGCTCTGGGTGGCAACAGGAGGTAATCTTTTTCCAATGCAAATATTTTAAAAATAACACAGTTGTTACTGTTTCTATAGTTAACACATTTTATCAAATGCTTCCATTTGGTGATGGCATTCAAAAAGACCATGAGTGGGTATTTTGTTTCCTTTTGTTTATTCCAAAAGACTATGAGTGGGTATCTTGTTTTGTTTTGTTTCTGTATGTCCCCATATGTCTACTGCATTCCACTTTAATCTTTCCATTCTGTCTGCAGCTCTAAAAAGCTACATATGAAACTAAATGAAGACGAAATATTAAGCCCATTAGAATCTCAGAATTTTCCATATATTTCAAACTTAGGAAACACTACTACTCATAGAGGGTTTAGGTTTTTGACTTTTTGGAGTAATACTCTTAGTCAACACACACACATGCACACACACACACACAGACATTCATCAAGTAACAGTGGAGATTAGAAAATTACCTAACTTAATTGAATGGCTAGTCCAGTATCTTTTAAAATTCAGTTTCGTTTCCACCTTTATTGATATATCTTCATAGAAAAATACTCCAAGATTAAAATAAACCTGATATTTCTTGGAAATTGCTTTCTTTATGTTTGCATTTGTTTACCAATAAAACAAAACCCTTTCACTGTCATAAAATTATAGTAAATTTGGAGTCATTCAAACCAGGACATGTTAGAAATAAACATATCAATAGTGCGAATTGTGTCAGAACTTAATACGAGGTGCAGAGGACTTAAAATAAGCTTGACTAAGCAAAGGAATTTGGGAGACTCTGATGACTATTCTATAGGGGATCAAATAATATAGAAGTGTTTAATTACTAACTATGGCAATGCAATATTGCATAAATAAAAGATAATCTTTAAAAATCTTGTTTTGTGATACTTTAAGTAAAATGCACTTACAGAAGCTACATTTTCTCATGATGGTTGGTTTGAGAATTTCGTAATTTGCACTGAAAAAAACCTCCTTTTTACTGAATCTGAAACAGTGACCTGAAAAACTATATGCAAAGTTTCCACCTTGACATCACAACTGTTTATGCCAATTATTCATCCAAAATAGCACCACTATAATGTAATTTGAATTACAATATAAAATGAATTATCAATTATCGGATTAAAAATAATTGGCAACAATAAATGATGGTAGTCCCTTGCAGTTATAAGCAGCATCATACTTTAACAAATTTATTGACCTATAAGTCTCCAGCAATAATTAATCACAAATTATTCATAGCAGATAAAGGATCTTGAGTTATCTGATGGGATCCAAACCTGCCCAATCTGCCCTCATAAAATGTTTGAAGCCTTTTGGCATTTTGCCCTGTGTAGGAGCCTGATTCTTTCAGCTATTTGGTTCACAAGAACATCTTGTATTTCAGTGAAGAAAAACAACACTCTCCTATTGTGACAAATAATGGAGGAAATCTCTGCAATCCAATATTTCTAACACACATCATTTTAAAATTTTGACTTGACTATATATTTTCCTTAATGTTGACATGCTAGGACTTTCATGTTTTTAAAAAGCTTCTGAGTTTTGCTTTTGGGGCTCTTCCAGGTCAATTTATTAGTGTATCCTCCCTTCCCACTGAGGATATTTAACACACTTCACATTTTTCACATATGCAATGTTAGGCTCTTCTGTCTTTATAATTTCCATCTTCTTCCTAGCACCTCCTTCACATACTGCTGGGTCTCAAAAGCCAAATGAGAGGTTTTAGCATGAAATCATAGGCAGAATTTGGAATTGAAATATTATTTTTAAAACTGAGCCGAATAAAAATGTAATATAAGGCAATAAGATCTCTTAGTAATCACCGTCTTCTCTGTTCTGGTTCCTCATTTTCCTTAGTAATGGATCAAGTAAATAAAGTAGTTTTCATAGATACCAAATTATCTAAATGAGTGCTTCTAAGTACTGAGGAAGAGAAGGGGGGCAGGAGAGGGAAAGAAAACACTCATGGAGTATTTCTAGTATTGTGGTTGACATTTTGTTAGAAAACTTCACAAGTATCATAGATAAAAGGACAGACAGTGAAGGCAAAATGCCTGGGTTTGAATTCCAGCTTTGCCAGAATCTAGTCACTACCTGTGTGGCCTGGCACAAATTACTTACTCTTTGGGACCTCAAGCTACCCATCTGTAAAGAAGGGATAGTAATAGGGCCAAATCTATAGAGCAGTTGAGGTAATTATTTGGGGTCATATGTGTTGTGCCCTATAATAGTGCTTGGCTTATAATTGATGCTGTAAGCATTAGCTAGTTATTATTATTGCTGACTATTATTAGATCTCATTCGGTTTGGGTGCACCAGAGCCCACATATAAGATGGTTATTATCATTTGTATTTTACTGAAGAGGAAACTGGGCTCCCCAAAGGTAAGTAAGCTAATCACACACACAGTTCCCAAATGATCTGTTGGGCTCCAAGGCTGTGCTTCTGCCACTGAAGGGAATGAGGACTGCTGAACTAGCTCTGGGCATATTTTAGAGGACTTTTCCTGGAACTGAACCAGCATGATGGTGAAAGCTCTTCTCTCCTGACTACCATTCAGTTCCTATCTCTTTCTTTCACTTTGTTGTCCTTTTCCCCCCTTCTAATTCCCAACATTCATGACATATGTGAATTGGTATGAGGAAAACATCATAATCTTGAAAGATAAGAAATAAGAGAGAAGCCTCCTTCAAGGTCTCTCCAAGTATTTTCCACTGATTTCTCTTCCTTTTCTCAATTCCTCTAGCATTTATGGTCTGAACTAAACTGCTAGAACATGTTATGTATGATCTAAATTGCTAAATTGCAATTATACCTCTATAAATTTCTGATAAGTAGTTTATCAGATTTCACCTTTTGAAAACTCATGAAGAGTTCCATCCTTTCTTGAAGGCTCTCCTTCTGTATTCCTCCCCAACTGTCTTTCCAAATGGGCCCTGAGCCAGAATTGAGTAAAAAAATCAATCATTCAAAAAAAAAAAATCAATCATTCTAAGATCTATAGCTTAGTTGTATCCATGCAATGCAATTGGCATTTTGTCCATGTAATTTCATGGTTTTGATAATACGTTGTGGTTATATAAAATGTTATCACCAGGAAGAGCTAGGTGATGCATACACGAGAACTCTCTGTACTGTTTTGCAACTCTGACAATTCTTTTAAAAAACATTTCAGGATAAAAAATTATAAAAATCAATCATTCTGCTGGAACACAAACTATCACTAGCTGATTTCTAATTGTAAGTCATACATATATCCAACAAAGCACTAAGTCTTGGAAGACAAAAACAAGGATATAGTTCTCTGGACTTCCCCCACAAATATTGACATTATAGATAGGAGGACGGAGAGAGTGGAAGAGTTGGGAACATAGGAGGAAATTTCATAAACATTTGTAAATTGATAAGTGAGAGACAGGAAATCATGGATTAAATTTTGGGACTCAAAGATCCAAATTCATGGTTGCTATGCTCCTGTTTTCATCTCTTTTGGAACACTGTGGAAAAATTAATTTAAGATTATAAAATATTTGAATGGAAAAATGTCCCTGACATTGGAACAGATAACCATTACTCATATCACCATGCATGGCTGAATCTTCCTTTAAAACCTCTAACTTAACATGTGTTGCCAAATGACTAGGAAGCTGGCTCCGTTGTTAGATTCAGTTGTAATTTATGGGGTTCATAATGCACAAAAAAGTCAAATAGTTTTCAGACAAATAAATATTCACAATTTTTTATTCTTTTTAAATTTTTGGCTTTTCCTCTTAAATTACTGCCCAATGGCATAAAACAAAAGAGAATTTAAAAAAATATTTTAAAAAACAAGGAAATGCATCATTGAGAAAAAGATGTTATCTTTCTACCCCAACGGTGGAAACTTAGGAACTTTTGTCAATAATAGAGTTCTACATACCATTCCATAAGTTTTATAAATGCCACTGTCAAAGAGCAGTTAAAAATCATTTTTCCAAGTCATTGTTCCAAAAGTAAAACTATCTTACTTTAGTTCTACATTTGCCTTAACTTGACACAGTGAAGCTTGGTGTTAATGAAAAGTTCAAGGTTATGGGTTCAATTCCTATGTGGACTGCTTAGCTTCTCTCAATAGAAAGTTCACTATTGTGGTCTTAGGCTATATGTTTAATTTCCAGACACTTAACAATGCAGTTTAGCTGAACTGACCCCTACTATTGTCAAACATCTCATCTCAAAACCAAAGCTCAGCATGTCACAGTTGTTGAAGTATATATTCTTTTTTTAAAAGAAAACTTACCATAGAGTGAAAAATTCTAGTTGTAAGAAACCTCAGAAAAACCTCACATTTGCTTTGTCCCAGAGAGTATTTTTGGCTCACCTAATCCACTCACACTCAGATTAGCCTCATGAGGGCAGATAGCCCATCCGTTTTTTTACCACTGTATCACCAGTACTTATGGCAGTGACTGGCACTCACTGTTTCTAACACACAGCTGGAGAAGAGCTCCATGCATTTTCAATGTTGCAAACACCTATTTCAAATGGAAATTGAGTACTTAGCAAGCTTAACACAATGGTTCCCAAAACGTGGTCCCCAGACTAGCAGCATCAGAATCATCTGGGAACTTGTTAGAAATACAAATTCTCTGACTCTACTACAGATCTACTGAACCAGAGCCTCTGGGGATGGGGTCCTGAAACATGTATTTGAACAAGCCCTCCGTGTGATTCTGAGGTAGGCTAAAGTTTGCTAGCAACTGGGATAACCCAATGAAGAAAATCTCTTTCCAAACTCAGTGGGGATTTGCAGTGGCAGTTCCGAATCACATAAATCCTTCCATTTTAGTGCAGAAGTGTACATTCAAATCCTGGATGAGTGTCTGAAAAATTACTTCCTTCCTTTTTTAAAACAAGATTTATTTATTTGAAAGAGAGAGAGAGAGAGACTGAGAGTGCTTGTGGCCTGAGTGTGGCAAAGAGAGAAGAAGAGAATCTCAGGCAGACTCTATCTCAAGACCCTGAGATCATGACCTGAGCTGAAATCAGGAGTCAGATGCTTACCTGACTGAGTCAGCCAGGTGCCCCTAAAAAACAACTTTTTGTAGAGAATAGATACTTGGACCAATAAAAGCTGATCACGGTTATGCACTTTATATAATGATATACCTTGAATCCTAAGAATATGAGACAAAAACAAGAAATGCTAAATATAACATTAAGCAAGGGATTATAACTGTAAGCCATCCTCCCACATCACTCTTTCTAAGGCAAATCTAAATAGAATTTATTTAATGAACACAGAAGTAATGTGATATGCTGGTAATGTCCTCACACTTAGAGCCAAAGACCTTTGTTTTTCTTTACTGGCTATAAATTACCCAAAAAAACTCATTGGGATTCTTAATCATTTCAGTGAGCTAAATTATACCAAAGTGGAAAATTCTATGCATGAATAAGAGCATCAAGGGCCCATAATGTTTAAAACCAACATATTTCTAGATGACAGAAAATAAAGAAGGGTGATACATATACTAGATCCAAAAGTCTCCAGAATAGGCCAGGAGAATAGATGAAATCTAACGAAACTATGTTTAAAAGGATGAAAATAAACTTCTAACCTGGGTTAAAGATTTTATTTATTTATTCATGAGAGACACAGAGGGAGAGGCAGAGACATAGACAGAGGGAGAAGCAGGCTCCCTGCAGGGAGCCCTATGGGGGACTCGATTGCTGGACTGCTGGGATTTTTCTTTTTTAAGATTTTATTTATTTATTCATGAGAGTCAGAGAGAGAGAGAGAAAGAGAGAGAGAGAGAGAGAGAAGCAGGCTCCATGCAGGGAGCCTGACATGGGACTCTATCCCAGGACTCCAGCATCAGGCCCTGGGCTGAAGGTGGCGCTAAACCGCTGAGCCACCCAGGCTGCCCTGGGATTTACACCCTGACCTGAAGGCAGACGTTCAACCACTGAGCCACCCAGGCATCCCTACACCTGGACTAAACGTACAAAAGTATAAGTTTGGGAAGATTTGACACAGCAACACCATATATTAAAACAAAACTAAACAAAACAAAACAAACTTCATTTGCAATAACCTCCCCATGAGCCAACAGTGCATCTGCTGTCACCCAGAAGGCAACAATGACCTTAGGATATCTTAACAAAAGCAGGATGTATAGCCACAGATTCAGAGCTGTGCTTTGATCTGGTCTGGATGTCCCATTTCTGAAATGTCTGCATTCTCCTCCAGGTCCCATACTTCATGGGGTGCACAGATCAAGTGAAACAGCCAGAATGGTGCTGTGGCTAGAAACCACTCTCTGTAGGGCAAATGCAGTAACTATGAGTAACCAGACTGTGGAAGAGAAAACTCAGCATGAGTCCAGGCACGCTAGCTATCTTCAAATGTCTTAAGAGCTGTCACAAGAAAGAGGCATTGAAATGCCCCCATGTAACTCTGAGGGTAAGCTTCAAGTCAATGAGTAGAAGCTAATGAACTACCTTTGGTTCCAAAGGTAAAGTAACAAGCAGGAATAACTATTGTGATAGTTTTATGTACCAGTTTGGCTGGGCTAAAGCAGTGCCCAATGATTTAATCACAGATTACGGTAAGAGTAACTGTGAAGGTACTTTGTGGATGTGGTTAACATCTACAGTCAGTTGACCTTAAGTAAAGGAGATTAACTTTAATAATGTGGGTGGGCCTCATCCAATTACTGGAAGGCCTTTAGTGCAAAAACCTAGGTTTCCAGAGTGAAAGAAATTTGGCCAAAAGATTACAAGATTAACTCCTGCCTGAGCTTCCAGCCTGCCAGCTTGCTCTATAGATAACAGTTTTGCTAGCATAAATAAGCAAATAAATAAATTGTGTGTGTGTGTCCTTATTCTGTTGGTTCTGTTTCTCTGGAACAGATTGCCAACTGTTCAAGGATAGAATGGTCTACATCAAGTCATACTGAGTTCCTTTCACTGGAGATATTCAGGTGCAGCTGAGGAAATGACTTTAGTTATAATAAGGAGATCATTAAAATATATCTCTGTTAATAAAATTATAAAGCATGGATAGCCCACACTGAGTCTAACTCAATTTATTCATTTTATTGAGGATCCAGTCTGTGTCAAATATTGTGTGAGGGTCTGGGGACATAATGATGAGTAGGTATATACCTACTGTTCTCCTTTGTTGGAATGGACATGAATTTTGTAGCATATGCAACTACTCTAGAACATAAAGGTGATGTCCAACAGATACTTGTTAAATGAGTAACTGAATGAATGTGAAATATATTCTAAGATTGTAGGGAAATATATAGATACATACATTTATATATTATTTTTTTTCTTTTTTTTCATTTATATATTATTTGAGAAGCCTTTCAATTAAAAATATTTTCATAAAAAAAAATAAAAATAAAAAAAAAATAAAAAATAAATAAAAATATTTTCATGTCTTACACTTTAATTTTTTAATAAGGATAGGATTTGATCCTCAAAAAATATATATACCATGTCACGCTTCCTTCCCCAATAAGGCATAAGTCTGAATTACTTTCCTAAACTCTTCTCGCATATTGACCTCTTCCATACTGATCCTCAAAAAAAAACCCCAACTCAATGTTTATTCATTTCACATATTTCAAAGGGCAAACTCTTAAGGCATAGAAACTGCTCCCTCGGAACAGTCTGGAATGTTATGTACTCGGTAGAGGAGCAGTAACAGCCATCTGCGGGACTGTGTGTTCTCCTCGGGCTTCCAGCAATGGGATAGTCCGAGAACTCACCATACTGTTTGTCCAAAAAGAAATGTGAAGGAACTATAGGGGAAGAACTACATAGACTCTGACAACAAGAGCATGATAGTATGAAGACCGAATTCATATCACACTTGTAATTTTTCAAAGTACTTTCAAAGCTTCCTACTTGTATTGCTATATAAATAAATAAGCAAGCAAGCAAGTAAATGTATATGATAAAAAGAGGTATGAACAGGAAAAAGCTGAAGTGTTTTTTTTTTTAAGATTTATCTATTTATTCCTGCGAGACAGAGAGAGAGGCAGAGACACAGGCAGAGGGAGAAGCAGGCTCCATGCAGGGAGCCTGACATGGGACTCGATCCTGGGTCTCCAGGATCACACCCTAGGCCGAAGGCAGTGCTAAACCTGAAGTTTTAACCCCAATTCTTTCAGTAAGTACAGTTGAGTGCTTTTTTATAAAAAAAATGAGATCATATTGACAGGACATAGTATAAAACATTCTTTTGATAACAATGAGAAATTTGAAGTGCCTGGGTGGCACAGGTGGTTAAACATCCAACTCTTGGTTTCAGTTCAGGTTGTGATCTCAGGGTCATGAGATGGAGCTGCACATTGGGCTCCATGCTCAGCGGAGTGTCTCCTGGGGATTCTCTCCCTCTGCCCATCCCACCCATGCTCTTTCTCTAAAATAAATAAATAAATAAATAAATAAATAAATAAATAAATAAATAAATCTTTTTTAAAAAATAAGAAATGTATTCCTTAGCAGAGGATGATTCATCAGTTTTTTACACTTGATTCAATGCTGTAAGACATGAAATACATTATAGGGGAACTTTCTTATATACGCAGGTTGCTGAGAATCTCACAGATAGCTGTCTTGGCTGGCAACACACCCAGGAGTCCCAGGAGGATTTGCTATGCATTGGTTATTTATTGATTATTGGAAATTTCTTATAAAAACAAAACTCATCAGGTTTTACAAGGTTCATATCCTAAAATTCCAATGATCACCTCATTCCCTAAAAGGAGGTGTTCAAAAGAATGTGGAAAAGAATGAGGTGATACAGAATGAAAACATTTAGTAGCAAACCTGCAAGAGTCATAAACTAGGATTCTAGACTTGGCTGTGCCCCAAGAAGCTGGGTGATCTATGTAACAACCTCTCACTCATAGGTATGTACAGAAGCTTTACATATTTGCTTGCTCCATGCTGAAATTACCTTTCAGACTGTTTTGTGTTTATAATGTAACTGCTCTCATTTTTTAATGGGATGGAAGAAATTATAGCCGGTTTTCTGAAACCACATCAATTTTCAAAGGCAGCTGTAGCAACAGAGATGCGTTTGCACTGGAATTTTGGCTTCAAGGACAGTACCACTTTGAAAATTTGGCTGATTTCCCCAAACTCATAAGTTGGAGAAATACCAGGAATAAAAAGGGGAATTACATGGATGATTTACAATTTTCTTCACTCCCTTTCCTTAAAGTTAGTCCTTGTCAGTTGCCAAGAAAACAAGTTGAGAGCAAAATGGAACCAAGCGATGACTGACAAGTAACTACAGGAAACTATTCCAATGAATAAATTAGCCATAAGTTAAAAATAAAGGACACCTGAATTTTAATAATATATTCCAATAGAAAAATGCAGGGACAGAGGTATGTCCTTTTGGCTTTGATAAACATCTTGATTTTGTTTTGTTTTGTTTTCCACATTGTTTCCTCCTTCATTATATTTTCCTTAACAAAAATCTAAGAATTGGTCATTGCCAACCTAAAAGACGCTTACCCACCAACTAACAACTGATTTTGATTTTAATTTCTTCTTTCCTTTTAATTATTTCTTTTTCTTTCCTTTTACTAAACCCTCACCATTTCCTATCTTTGCTTTTCTTCCTGGGCATACAATAAAGGTCAGTATGACTTATAGCTTGCACCAAAGTCTGGTTTTTACACATACACCTGCCATTTGAAAATACCCTTTTGTTCCTGTTGGGATAGAAGAAACAAATGAAAATCAACTCACCTAGGCTGTTCATCTCTTTTTGCTTTTCTATGTTTGCAGGTAAAAGAAAGTCTTAATGCTTGAAAGCCACAGGTAACCATATCATTAACATTTTATGACAGGAAAACAGCTAGTTTTCTAGCCCCATCCAAACCTGTCTCAATGCCAACTTCCTCTCGTTGGCCTAGCCCTTTAAAAGCCAATTTTTTTCTCTAACCCCCAACTAACTATACAAGGAACCACCAATGGGCCTCATCTCTGATAATCCTTCAAATTCAACAACCGCCTAGGAAATGCATGCACACACACACACTCACACACACACATACATGTGTCCAGGAGCTGTGGAATTTCTGTACCCACCTTTAGACACAATCTGTCCCTCTTCTTACCCAAATTTTTAAAGAAAATTTACCATTAAGGTTATATAATTTTAAAGCAAGAATGACCAAGAACTTGAAGAGCTGATTGAGAATTTAAGTAGGTAACAAAACAAAAAACAAAGTAGGTGCTACAGGAGTGTTGTCAGTGCAAATCACATGTGCTTTCATGTGATATACACAGCTGAGGCCATTTCCTATACTTGTGGCTTTGAAACTGGACCTGGAGCCTACATGTTATTGAAGTCACAGATCAACTTGTTTTATCTTCCCAATGAGTTCATTTTAGTCACTATTTGGCTGGGGGTATCACTTTTATTTTCAAACATAGAAGCATTATAGAACAACATTAAGTTTTGCCTAGTTTTTATGTAATTGAGAAAGCATGCAAAATAATTATATGATCATAATGAGATGCTTATATACTCCAAACTGCCTAGATCTTTCTCTTCTTCTTTCAGAAGTCCTTTGAAAATGATGTTCAAGCATCATACTACACCATTCTCAATAAATGGAACGAACTGGCATATAGCTACACATAGAGAAAAACTTCTAAAATACAAGGTTGGGGGATGCCTGGGTGGCTCAGTCAGTTGAGCAACCAATTCCTAGTTTCAACTCAAGTCATGATCTAAGGGTCATGGGATCAAGTCCTGCATCAGGCTTCAGAATCAGCAGGGTGTCTGCTTGAGATTCACTTTCCCTCTTCCCCTCCCCCAAGCTCACACTCCCTCTCTCTCTCTCTCTCTAACATAAATAAACAAATATTTAAAATGCAAAGATTGGTTGTATAACATAAGGAAACTGACCTCCTCAAGATACTTTCGATATTGGTGTTTTCATTTAATATATGTGCAATCTCATGTACATACCCCAGCCATAAAGCACACATATATGTTAAAGCAGTATTTGGTACTTACTAGAAGAGTCATATTTAAAATCAGAATTGTCTCTGTCCCACTAAAAAATAAAATGAAAAAAAAGGTTTTCAAAACTTTTTTATAATTGAGAGAGAGAGAGGAGAAAAGCAAACAGAACAAGGAAACAAATTAAAAAGGGGGAAAATAAATCACTCCTCTCTGTGCCAAGTAAAAATATATCACAAGTTTGTTTGTGTTCAGCCCCCAATTTATAACTCAGCAATCTGAATCTATGAACTTAAGCCTTCACGGATGAGTGCACCAATTGGCTTTTGAATTAGAGGATAGCATTACTCAATTAACTTTGAGACTAGCCCTTTCAAGAAATATATTTAGCGATGGCACAACAATATTTCAATTCTAAAATGAGAATGTCAGCTGTGAAACTAAATTTAAAATTTCAGTGGCTTTTCTCTCAGCTACTCCCGCACTTACTACAAATTTGAATAAGATGAAGCCGGGAAGCATTTAAATAAATATGATGTGCATTCTAGGTTTTATTGCAGGTAGCACTGCTTTAATCACTTGGAGCCTGTCAAATTATAGGCTGACACACACAAGTAAGGAAATCTATGTCCCACATGCCATGTTATTAGCGCTCTACTCTCAGCCAGTGAAAGGAAATGTTTACCCTGCTGGGGCAAGAGAAAATGGAATGGGCTGGGACACTGTGGCTCTGTGGTCTGCAGCATCCCCCACAGTGCTCACCATGCTGAGTCAGCAAGCAAGCTCCCCTGAAGACAGAACTGTAAGGTAAAATTAGACAGAAAAGGAAAGAATCCTCCCAATACAGAAGACCATGTAAATACTGATATATATATAATATATATACACACACACACACACACACACACACACACATCACATGTTCCTTCAGTGCTCCTTAAGAATCAACATATTACTAAATTTTGCCTGTGCTAACAACACTTCTATGGTCAACCTGTCAACCAAAAATTTCTGGTTAGTGTTAAATTCTGTTTTAAACACAGAGGGCTTATCTATTACGTGGCTTAAGAAGCTGTCTACTACATACCAGAAGCACTTTCAAATTTAAGGCTGATGATTTATTGATGACACAAACATATTTCTGGCTGTTTTTTCAAGATATAAGCCACAAGAAGTATTGTTATGATCACTAGTAGTCACACCATAATTGACATTAACCAGACTTTGGATTCAAAAGACAGAGAAAATTGGATACTGCTGAAAATTTGACATTGCTGTTTTCATTTAATATATGTGCAATCTCATGTACATAAATGTACATGTACAGAAAATCTGTGTGTGTGCATGTGTGTGTGTATGTTTGTGCATGTGTACATGCTTAGGGTATGCAAAGTAGCAATATAGAATTTTTGCCTTATAAACTTCCTGAATTTAATGAAAACTAAAATGCCCACTTGAATATAAATGTATCTTTGATTGCATGTTTTCACTAGAAAACTTACAAATCAAAATGAGCATACCTCGAAAAGCTATAATATTATAAGCTAATACTGGAGCATTTACTACGTGCCAGGTGCTTTTCTAAGACATCTGCATCTAATAGGTTATTCAATACTAACAATTCTTTGAGATAGGCACGATTAGATCCTTTTTAAAAAGATTTTATTTATTTATTTATTATTTATTTATTTATTTATTTATGAACATGTGAGCAGGGGGAGAAGCAGAGAGAGAGGGAAAAGTAGACTCTGCACTCAGCATGGAGCCCAAGGGGGGCTCGATCCCACAACCCTGAGATCATGACCTGAGCCAAAATTAAGAGTTAGAGGCTTAACCAACTGGGCCACTCAGGTGCTCCTATATCCTTTCTATAGTTGATGGACTTGAGAAGTTAAGTAACTTGCCAAAGTTCCCACGTTCACACCACTAATAAAGTGTAGAATTGGAAGTCAGACTAATAGTGAAACCCCAGACCTCCTACTCCCAACTCCAGTCTACACTGCTCTCTAATTGCAAATGGACAACATGATCTTTATCCCAATTTCTAATTTGGTAGTGAGTGTGGGGAAAAAGTAGATGGTACATGTAAGACTTGAAGCCTCTGAAGCAGTGCAATCAGAGACACTCCATTTCTACTTTCCAAGATCACAAGCTGGCTCCCTCCAAGAATGCTTCCTCTGCTGGGTGTCTGGAGAGAAACAGATTGTTGAGCCCATGGGAAGATCATGATGATCTGTGGGGAGGCATTTGAGAAAACAAGGAGCTGCAGTGACATCCTAGCAGGTATAACTTCGTACAGACTAAAAAAAAAAAAAAAAAAAAAAGCTACATATAAGGTTGATACAGACTATAAGTGAGATCATAATGCTAAGAGTCTTTCTCTGATTGAATTATTTCACTTAGCATAATACCCTCTAGTTCCAACCATGTCATTGCAAATGGCAAGATTTCATTTTTCCTCACTCATATGTGAAATTTAAGAAACAAAACAGAGGGCCACAGGGGAAGAGAGGAAAAAATAGAATAAGACGAAATCAGAGAGGGAGATAAACCATAAGAGACTCTTAATCAGGGCAGCCTGGGGGGCTCAGCGGTTTAGCACTGCCTTCAGCCCAGGGCCTGATCCTGGAGACTCAGGATCAAGTCCCAAGTCAAGCTCCCTGCATGGAGCCTGCTTCTCCCTCTGCCTGTGTCTCTGCCTCTCTTTCTCTCTCTGTCTCTCTCTCTGACTCTCATGAATAAATAAATAAATAATCTTAAAAAAAAGAGACTCTTAATCATAGAAAACAGACTGAAGGTTGCTGGATGGGAGGGGGTGGGGGGATGAGGTAACTAACTGGGTGATGGGCATTAACGAGGGCACGTGATGTAATGAGTACTAGGTGTTATATAAAACTGATGAATCACTGACCTCTATCTCTGAAACTAACAATACATTATATATTAATTAATTGAATTTAAATTTTAAAAGTTTTTAAAAAGATTGATACAGCCTGTAGGATAGAAAAGTGAATGTGTGGTACAGTTACTGGTAGAGATATCATATATCTATATTAATAAAGAATTAGAATAAACATGAGTTCAATAGTGCTACTATCAGGTTTCAGTGTTGATAAATACGAAGTACTCTCTGGTTCTTTTCACTTAATTATGCGAAAAACTCTCAGAATTGTCTCCCATGCAAAAGTCAAACCAGTACTACCTTTAAATGTGAGGTGTGGTCACCAGGTCTCAGGAAGACAGTCTAATGTCGAAATAGGTAAACACTGTGTATCGATGACAGACAAAAAGCAATTGTTTAAGGCATATATTCTATCATTGTCATTGTCGCCTACATGAAAATAAATACAAATGGTAGAATGTATATAAGGTGGATGGAAAAACCAGTCCAAAGAACATGCATTAAGAATTATAAGACTTTCCAGTTAGAAATTTAGTGAACAAGTCCAACTTCTGTATTTTACATAAAATAAAACCATGGTCAATAGAATCTAGATTGTGCATGCAGGTGTATCTTCAGCTGTGGGTGTGAAGAACTGCCTCTAGAGAGAATTATGGAGTGAGAAGACATAAAATGGGTATGTAGGACCCTGAAAGCCCTGGGCTCTGAGAAGTGGGCCAATGAAGAGCCCTCCATGAAAGCAGCTGGTTAGAGACAATGGAGCCATAGCAAGAAAGCCAAGCAATGTGAAGTCATGAGAGCCTGGGAGGGAAGGAATTTTAGGAAAGAGTAAGTGAGTGGTTGTGCCAAATAGTAAAAAAAAAAGTTCTAAGAAGAGTAGAACTAGGAAACGTTCCTTTAGATTTGTTGGTTATTGATCAGTCATGACCTAGCAAAAGCAGTTTCAGAAACATGACTACAGTGGAAGATTGCCATGTTTTAGGTAATGAATGAAAGGTAAAAACAGTTAAGACAGTAAGGCCAGAGCCCACATTCTATAAGTTTGGAAAAGAGAAAAAGATGGTGCAGTGGTCAAAGAAATGCTTAAGGGGAAACTGTTGGTGGAGAATGAGAGAAATAATTGAAGCAGTAAGAGAAACAATTTGAGAGAAGACTAAAGAAATAGGTAGAGTTCAGGCTGATGAAGCTTGATGAAGAGGATGTATGGAGCTTGCTCTGAGACAGTAAAGATAGGAAATGGGTGGCTATACATACAGCTAGTTAGTTCTCCCCACCAAAGTTTAATTTTTATGCTTAACTTTCCCAACCATATGGAATTGATTTTGGTAAATGATCAAAGTTCTAAAAATTCCCTTCTTTTACTGCCTATGGTAAGGTTTGAATGAATGAGTAATAAACAGGGAGCCCCAGGCCTAGACCCTCCACTCACGAAGGACTCAGACAAGCTATTGTTGGCAGCACAGGCTCCCACACAGTCCCTTCCCTTCTTTCTCCATGCACTGGAACAGCTTCCTCATTCTCCAGATCCTTCCACCAGCTACGGAAATTAGGTTCTCACGCCATCGGAAAACACTGAGGAGATTAATGGGGAGGAGTTCAACTATCTTCAATCTTGTGAAGGCAGTTTTTAAGCCTTGCCAACTATCTTATTTTCTTTGTTTGGTTTCTGCCAGAGGCAAGAGTGAGCAGTAAGAAGAAAGGGTGACGCAGAAGAGAGCACTTTTTAGAAAATTAAAAGAAAAAGAGAGAGAGAGAAAGACTTAGAATAGGGAAGATTTACTGCTGAACTTAAACCAGAGAGCTGGATTAGAAAAGAGAGGTTGGTCACAGAATTAAAAACTACTCATGTGTGTTTATTTAAGATTATGTGGATTACCTATTATATTGGACGACCCAAATGCATTTCCCTCAATACACAGGCTCCTACTAGATATCTGTTTGAGTCTTTTCCTAAACCCAGAGCTCTGTGTGCAAAGTCAATTATGATTCTTTCCTCCAGTAAGAGATCAAGACAATGTGGTCTAAGAAGCCATGTTGCCCTTAGATTTTAGCAACATCTACTTCAGCAGTATTCTTTAATTATAAAGTCTGAGATACATTTTTCAAAATTGGATCAGATACATTTTCACATCTGTAATTTCCCCCTTAATCTTTAAGGTCTTACAAGACTTTTCTTAGGTGAGGAATAAAAAAAAAAAAAAGTCTCTGAATTACTATTGTAAGCCACAATACGATCATTTAAATTCACTCCAGAGACACTGGCAATAGCTATCTTGCTTGAGGTCGTGAATTCTACATTTTCCCCAATCCTAACCCCCAAATTTTAGAAGTGCTGGGTAATAATGCAATTCTGTTTCTTGAAAGGATATACTCATTCAGCAAGGATTTATTAAGCACTCAACACATGCTTGACATTGGGCTGGCTGCTACAAATACCGAGATGAACGAGATACAAAGTTGGTCCCACAGGATCTTGCATAGAGAAAAAAGGAAAACTATATTTTTTCATTTCCACAATCTGATTTCTTTGGAGGTTTATTTTATACACTTCCTCAGAATACCAAGACCTATGATATATCCATTGCTTTGTGTATTGTTGGCAGAGCTGCTTCATCATCAATAAGCAAAAAAGTACATAAACCTGGTTATGCAAAGTAAAAGTTCTAGATAAAGAGAAAGAGACTTCACCTAAAAGAGCAACACATGAGACTATGAGAAATGCCAACCATCATCCTGTCTAATCCCAGGAGGCAGTATCAAAGACACACACACACACACACACACACACACACACACACACAGAGTACGAAGACTATAACAAAAAACTTACCTGACTTGCCCACACCTGCTCTCCCAAATATTGCCAGTTTGACCTCTGCACTTTTAGCCATGCTGGGTGTCCGTAAATAATTCACTGTCGTTCAAACTAAAAAGCTGAGAAAATCTTTTTGCTTCCAGCCTTAGGATTCACCATATCATTGTAAATCTGCAATCCCTGAACAAAAGAGATTTGGAGACTCATAAGTGACTGAAGAAAGGAATTAGTGTTTAGTAAGCACCTTATACATGCCAGCCACCATTCCCTTGATCAACATTTTCCATTTTGATCTCCATCGCAATCCTGTGAAAGGGTGATAGTCCTTTACTACAAACCAGTCAACTAATAAGTGACAGACTCATGACCTGAACTCAGTTCTCTTTGGTTCTAAAACATATGCATTTTCATACAAAATAGCATTATTTAAGTCGCGTTTTTATGAAGGCACTGTTTTTTGGTCACTAACTGATAACAAGTACTTGAAGTATGTGAATACTTGTATTTATCATGCGTCATTAAATACCCAATACACAACTCGTATGACGGGGAGAGTCACATTTGGAATTCTTTCTATTCCATAGGGCTGAATAATATATTTTCATCTTAATCTATCCTACTGTAATGATTGGATTTGTACTTCAAGGTCAAATTTGGGCTCAGTTCACACTAGATCACATGATTGGGTCATGTGACAGGTATACATGTTCCAGGAATTGATATATACTATCTAGTTTATATTTTTATATTTTTCTGGGCACAATGCCCCTGGTACACATATTTGATTCCTTTTCTATAACAACTTTAACACTGAACATTGTCCAATACTTAGGAAATGACATTACATACAATGTAAGCACATTATATAGAGGTGAGTGTTGTAGGAATGACACCTAGGTTCTTAGTACCACGAATATGTGAAGTTGGAAAGAGCCTTGGGCTCAACCGAAGGAATCCTCCAGCCATCAGACAACTGTCTCGCGTCTGATTTACCACTTGCGGGAACTTGGGGTCAGTGCTGGTGAGTAGACATCAAGTCAAATTTTTGTTTACATTCATTCAGAAGCCTTCACGTAGCCTAGCAGCTATTAGGACCCTCTGTCCCATCCTAGGTTACTACTTCCTAGGAAAAGGAGACCTGGACCTTCCCTTGTTCTTTATGAGCTGTATGGTCTTGTTTTTGACTCTTGCCTGCTCTCTCTCTTTTTATTTTATAATAAATTTATTTTTTATTGGTGTTCACTTTGCCATCATACAGAATAACACCCAGTGCTCATCCCGTCAAGTGCCCCCCTCAGTGCCCGTCACCCATTCACCCCCAGCCCCCGCCCTCCTCCCCTTCCACCACCCTAGTTCGTTTCCCAGAATTTGGAATCTTCATGTTCTGTCTCCCTTTCTGATATTTCCTACCCATTTCTTCTCCCTTCCCTTCTATTCCCTTTCACTATTATTTATATTCCCCGAATGAATGAGACCATATAATGTTTGTCCTCCTCCGATTGACTTATTTCACTCACCCACCAGTTCCATCCACGTTGAAGCAAATGGTGGGTATTTGTCGTTTCTAATGGCTGAGCAATATTCCATTGCCTGCTCTCTTTACCACACGCAGCCCTCTTTGCTGGTACTTGTCATGTGATCACCAAAAACATGGCATCCACTGCGTTCACTAGTTGAGATATGACCTGACAAACTAACCTATCAAAATTCATCACGATTCTCTCTATTCTTGGCACCGTGGCTGCACAGCCACTCACAGCAAGACTCACATCTCTCACAGGAACTGGAGACTCCCTCGTTCTGAACTTCAGCAATCAGGGTTTTAAGCCTAAATATAAGACTTCACTCTCATCATGTTAAACTTAATCACATCAGTGATTCATTCATTTCATCCTCTCTTCCTTTTTTTTTTTTTTTCAGACTGCAAAGATATTTTTGCAACACAAATCTGTTATCTAACGTGTAAACGGCTCCTGCCAGGGTTTTGTCATCTACAACTTTTCAAAAGAGTTTCTCAAAAGAAAGGATAAGGTAAAAATCCTCCTGCGAAAAGTACTCTACAAAGACATTAATGCGTAATTGTTTTCTTCCTGATGTATCTTAGCCATGGACTTGGACCTAACTAACTTTGAACTTGCTGATTCCCAAAGGACCAGAGCTTCCTCTGAAGGATAAAGAGGTCAATATCTAAATTAGCTATTGTTTATCTCACCCCCAGTAACAAAAAAAATTTCTCTGTAATCGCTAATAGTATGAAAACCAGAAGCTTTAACATCTGCAATTTGTCCAGGCCCCTACTTTTGGCTCAAGATAAAAGAATTTCCTTATTTGTCATTTTAATGTATTCATTAAGGAAAGACCCTATGCTTAAACCTCAGAGTCTCATCACAGAAGCATCACAAAAGCAGAATATATTGAGATACATAACTATATAAATTCTAAATGAGAATGGCAAGCATTTCTTTGAAACATAGACCATGGGAGGGTCTGAAGCTTGTATAAACAACAATTTGTTATTTCATGCAAAATCGCTCATTCCCATGCACATAAAACCTAAGTAATTATCTATCTGATTTATAGTCATGAAAGTAGCCATCAAATGTGATTTGTAAAAAAACATTTGCTAAGTCAAGTATTTCATTAACTCCCAAATGGCCTCAGCAGTACAGGAATTTCACATAAGAGAGAGAAATTGTGTAGGTTAATTTTTTCACTTATAAAGATACAGCTGCTTATTGTCAAGCTTATGTTTAGAAAAATCACTTAAAGGAAGACACAAGCTGACATGTACCTTTCAACAGCTTGTTTTTCACATAAAAATGTGAGGTTACATTTGACAAAGATATAAAACAAAGATAAATGTGCAAATTGTTGCAACAAGTGACCTTTTGCCAATTCCTGATGTTCAAAATAGTTTATGATCCAAGATCTTCCATAACGTGGGCCTAAAAACATTTGTTTTAATTATTGTATAGTAATATCCTGGCTGGGTCTAGGAGCTGCCATCGACTTACTATGTGGATGGTGCTTTCCTAAGACAAAAACTTCTGAGTTTCTATCGCTCCTAAAACTAAAATCACATGTAAATATTTAAGAGATTTAAAGCATAGTGATTGCCCCCCTCAACACATAAAAGAATTAAAAGAAAGCTTAGAAAGAAGAAGAAGAAAAAAGAAGCTAGCCTCCAAATCTTAAGTCATTATTAATACATTCATTGATCATTCCACAATCATGCTAACCACAGACAAACAAAAGTGGCTACCTTCCAGGAGCTTACAATCTGTTAGACCTGTGACATTTCGGTCACCAATAACCTGATTTTTTTTTTTTTTTACATTTATTGAAAGAAAGGATTCATTCATCATTCCCAAGACTATATTTATCAAAATTTCTGCTTTCCACTTCCTCTCTGGTGGGTGGGTGGTGGGGGGGTAGCAAGCAAGCATCTTTATAAGATAACAGTTTTTCTAACTTCTGTATTTGTCATCAAATAAAGCGCAGCTGTTTAGGCAAGCAAAGCGTCTAGCCTGGTGGTGGGAATGAGATCCTCTTCTCCAGCTCTGAGATCAAGTTCTCCTCCTCTCCCTTCCTCAGTTCTCCCTCCTCTTGCCACGCAGCCCCCGCCGCGACCAGGGTAGTCGTGCAACGAACGCCCTGCGGGGACAGCTTTGCTCCAAAAGCAACAGGTCTCGCAGAGTGATCACCGAGCCCGTCGCGGACGGCGGGCCACCCGCTCTCCACCTGGAGCGCCCTGCCCTGCAGCCTGAGTCAAGAGGGCATTGGCTCCGCCTGGCCGGGAGGGCGCTGGCAGGCTCGGGGCGCCGGCGCTCACAGCTGCCTCGCTCTCCGCGAGCCCCAGGCCAGGACGGCCGACCGCAGGCCAAGCGCTCGGGGGAAGGGGGGTCGTCCCGAAAGAGCCACCTGGGCGCGTGCGTGACACTCACCTGTTCACACTCTGCAGGCCCGGGAGAGCCGCGGTCCCCCGCAAGTTGGGAATCGGCCCCCCGGGACCGCGAAGCAGCGCGGCCGCGGCCGGCGTTCCCCAGGCTCGGGGCCGCGGGGGCGCGCGGGAGCCGCCGCTGCAGCTGCGAGCGCCGACGGGGCGGCGGGGTCCGGGCGCGGGCGCGGGCGCGGGCGCGGGCGCTCGCCGGGACTGGCGGCCGGGGGACTGCGGCAGGACGCGAGCTCAGCCCGGCCGGGCCGCCGAGATGCTGCAGTGCGGCGCGGCGGCGCCCCCTGCTGGGGCCGGGGCGCGATCCTCCCGCGACACCGGCCCCCGCGCGCTGCAGCCCCGCCGCCTGGGGCGCCTTCCCCGCTCCGCCCGGCCGCCGGGTCCCCCCCACGAGGACCTCTCTCCTCGCTTGAAACTCTTGGCGTGAAAGCCTCGCTCTCTCCGAAAGCCTCCATTCCTTACTTCCGACGATGCTTACTAAGACATCCCCTTGGGGCACCTTTGAGTTCTCCCCGTGCTACCCAACAGGAAATTGAAAGGAGATAAATAACTTGTCCAAGGCTAGTAAATGGTTGCAATGAAATCCAGGCCGGATTGGAAGCTGAGAGATGCTAGGAGCGATCTAAAGTACTGAATGTAATGGAAATTTATAGTTATTGTCATTTATAGTTATATATAGTTATAGTGACTAATACAGTTAACATTATAATACTATATATAGTTATACAATACTATATGGCGTAAATAACTAATATAGTTATTTATAGTTATACATATCTGACAAAGCTCCAAAAGCTTCACCATCTCCTTTCCATGATGGGCCTTTCTAATGTTTGAATAGGAGTCACACTCCACCATCCTCAGAACCTAACGAAGATGATTATTAATATTGGTGCTGCACTAGACCTGCTCTCATCCCTCGTCTCGTTTGAGAGTGACACCCTCCCTTGAGCACTAGTATTATAATTATTAGCCTTTCACAGATGAGGAGGTGAGTTTCGGAGAGGTTAAATGATTTCCCAAAGACTATGAAACTTCGGATCAAAGGAGCAGGAAACACAAGGCTATTATTTCATGCCTTCAGATTTGGGGTGTTCTTACCAGGATACTAGGTGGCCTCCAGAAAACCATTGCAATATAGAGCAGACAGGGAGCTAGCACTCAGGGAACATCTGCAGTTCCCTGATGGGAGAGATGTAACCAGGAAGGCAGTTTCCAGGGCCAGTGCTGACCTGGGAAGCCACTGTTCTCAGAGTCAAGGGCCAGACTGAATGGAGATGCTGCATGGTGGCACAGGTAGGAATTGCCTAGCTGTTCAGGTGTCATCCTCCCAATCCTTTGAGAATGCACCAATGTTTTATCTTCAATGACTTTCGTGACTACGAATCTGTTTCCTCTCCACAACCCACACCTGGATAGGATGAGCCAGTTTTGTGTCCTGTAGCCTGTTAGCTGTCCTCATGTGTGCATTGTGCTCCTTTTTATTTGCCTGCTCCATTAAACCTGAACTTCCTGAATGTTGGGATCTAGTGTAGGTATCTCTGTATTTCCAGCCTCTACCATTGCGCCTGGTGCATAATGAATATTCAAGAGACAAGATGTTGAGTGAATGAAAGGAAAGAACCAGTTGTGAGAGGATAGGCTTGATTTTTCTTACATACAGAATTCAGAATGGAATAGCCAGTAAGGAGTTGAATGCCTAATGGGTCTGAAGTTTGGGAAAGAGGCCTGAGACAGAGATTTCATCATCTGGGCATACAGGAAGTCTTTGAAGTCTGGGATGTGGAAAGAATTGTCTAGGTAGATGATATAGAATTTTAAGAGATTCAATTACACAGAATCTTATGGCATTTGTGTTCAGATATAACATGTTACCTTCTTCCTCTATCAAGTTCTGTATTTCTGAATATTTATATTTATTTCTACCAACTTAAGTTGAAATGAACCCTCAGCCCCTCTTATCTAATTGGAGTTATTTAAAAGTCCCCAAACCAGGCCTTTCTTGAAGCAGTTCTTTGGGATCGTGTCTATGGACACTTTCCCTCCATATTCCCCCTCAGTCAATATGGGCCAGTACTCCTCTGTCAACTAAGGAAGTTTTTGCAGCCATGTTTCCAGTTCTTGATGTACCACACCAAGAGAAATTAAGGATTAAACACTTTAATCCATTGTGTTATATCTTCAGCACATATCCTATATTCAACGGGAGTGTTTCCTTTGTCTCAAAAGCAGCAAAATGGAGCCACTCCCAATGAAGATGCCTGCTTCAGGGATCAGTAAGAAAGACAGAAGACATTTTGCATTTAATGCTCCTCAATATTTGCCTTACTGGGCAGAAATTCCCCTGGGGAAAGATCTTATCATACTTAAATCCCTTAGACTGGCTGCAGGCTTAAGCTAAAACATCTAACATAAAACTAGTAAGTTGTCAGTATAACCCCCAAACACACAAAAAACTGGAATTGTGTGTGTGTTGTGTAGGTGCTAATCATGCTCATTGCAGATTAATTAAGTAGTAGAAAAAATACAAAGAAATAGAAAGTCACCCCCAAAGTCACACTATCCAGAAATAACTGCTGTTTCCTCAAGAGGGCCATCATTGTTACCATAATAGAACAGAGATGAATGAATATATGTGTTAAATGTCATTACAGCCATGCCAAATGCTATTATGCTATTTTAACAAAAAAAAAAAATGCCATTTTAATTTAAAAGTACACTTAATAAAGCAGAAGATAAAGAAATTAAAGTGAACCTTAAAAGATGGCTGAACTTTAGATGTTTCCTCACCTCACAAGATATTTTATCTTAGGGATTCTTCTGAGGTTAAAATTACTACACCAAATGAGATCTGAATTCATTGTTTAACCATATATTCATTTCTACTTTTATTTATATGGTTGATTTTTTAAAAAGATTTTATTTATTTATTCATGAGAGACACAGAGACAGAGGCAGAAACACAGGCAAAGGGAGGAGCAGGCTCCATGCAGGGGGCCTGATGTAGGACTTGATCCCAGGACCCAGGATCATGACCTGAGTGGAAGGCAGAGGCTCAACCACTGAGCCATCCTGGTGCCATGTAATATAAACTTATATAGTTTATATTTAACCATTTATTTGTTTTAGTCAGTATCATTACTGTTTAAAAAGGAGGAAATTAAACATAAATTTAAAAAAATTAAAAGGAGAAAATTAACTCTCCTATTGTCTCTCCTATTGTCTCTCAATAAAATAAAATTAACTCTCCTATTGTCTCTCAATTCCCCTTCCTTCTTCCTATATTTTTACTTCTGTATTATTTTTTTATTTTCAAGATTTATAATATTTACCCTTATCCTGCAATTCTAATTCCCAGAGTGATCTCAACTTAGTTCTATATTTAAATGGGATAAACTTATTTAATTATTTTACCAGTTTTTCTACTACATACTTTTTATTTTGATTAATCCCTTCATTTCTTCATTAAGTAATATTTTTAAGAAGGTCTTATAGATGCTGTAGCATGTAATTGAGCATAGCCATCTCTTCCTTTCCTTGTTTTCAACTTATTCTGTAATTACCCTGCATTTGTTTACCATGATCTTTTCCTCTTTTTCTTCCTGTGCAAAGTACTTTTATATTTATTGTATGTTTGTTTTTTTAAATCAAATATCATATTGTCTGCGATACATAATAAATGAATTCTAATTCTGTACCTACCTTACCTGAGACCTGTTTTTTTCTCTATGGAGCAATGGTTTGAGTACTGAGCATTCCATTTCATCCCCCATCCTAAGATGACAACATCAAGCTAAGAGGAGAGGTCTGAGTTTCTGTGCAGCCTCTGTCAAAGGCTACACGCTCTGCTTTATTAAAGACCCCGTACCAAGATTTAGTGCAGGCAGTCAGGATCCGATATCATTCCAAAGAAAAGATTCCCTCAGGCTTGAAATGGCTTAGCCTATTCATTCTTAGAGCCCCTTACTCTCTCCCCTAAGCCATTTCAATGATAAGTGCTCACTCTGTCCCCTCCTCTTGTCAGAAAAGAAAGGATAGTTGTTTAGTTCATTTCACTCCAAATTTAGAGGTGTTCATTCTTGGTGAAAATGATTACCCAGGATTTGATGACTGACCATTACTGCTTCTGGAGAAAGGGCAGTCTATACCATGATCTTTTATTTTTTTAGAGAATTCATTTCAAAGTTTTATGGCAGGAAATCACAACCCTCTCCTTGTTTTGTTGCTGCTAATTATTTTTTACTTAAGGGGGTATTTTA
Organism: Canis lupus dingo; assembly: GCF_003254725.2. Lineage (NCBI taxonomy): Eukaryota > Metazoa > Chordata > Mammalia > Carnivora > Canidae > Canis > Canis lupus. The sequence continues at coordinate 31,618,651 of NC_064269.1, read as the reverse complement.
TAATTGTTATTGTTTATTTAGCAAGATGTTAGTCAAGGGCAAGTCTGATTGTGGCCACAACTAGACTTTCCCTCTGATTGAGAACTCTAAAAGCTAACCAAAATGTACAAAATAGCTATTTAGAAGCATTGAAAGACAATGAAGGCTGAGTACCAATCCTGGACAGAGGGAATACACGGGTCTAGCCCCACATTCATCCAAGCTTTCTCCTTGAGGGCATTGGAAGGGCCCTCATGAAAGCAGAATCCAGACCACAGTGAGATCAGAGTTTATGGCTGCTAATGTAGCTGGATTCAAGGTAAAGTGCCACAGAGGATAGCCCATAGAGAGAGAATTCCAGATATTTGCACAGAAATACCTTGGCCATTTCCTGGGCTGTGCATTGTTTGGTGAGTCTCTTGGAGACCTAGTATAAAAGCAGATGCCTGGGGTCTGAAAGTCCTTGGAAGACACTGAAGTTGAGACTAATCAGAGTTTAGAGTCTTTTCTGAACATCCTAGATTTTCAACTGAGGACTCAGAAAGATTATAGGACCACACTTGGGAATAAGGGCAATAATCTAAGGGTAACAGCAAATCTGACCCTCCCCTGAACCGAGATTAAAATGAAGTCTTGACATGGACAAGCTAACATACAAATAAATGGACTGCCTGCCATAACAAAACTCAACACTGTTAAGAAAGATAATATAATCCAGAGCCTCTATAACTATCATCTATAATGTCAAATGCTCTGTATTAGTCTGCTGGGGCTGCCATAACAAAATACCACAGACTGCATAACTTAAACAACAGAAATTTATTTCTCACAGTTCTGGAAGCTGGGAAATCCAAGATCAAGATTCTGGCAAAATAGATTTCATCCTAAGGTCTTTTCTTTTTGGCTTGTAGGCAGCTGTCATTTTACTGTGTGCTCACATGACCTCCTGTTTGCACCTGCAGAAACATATTAAGAGCTCTCTGGTATCTCTTCTTATGAAGACACTAATCCTATCAGATTAGGGCCCCATCCTTATGACCTCATTTAACTTTCATTACTTCTATAAGGGCCCTATTTCCAGATACAATCACATTAAAGGTTATGGGTTCAACATATTAACTGTGGAGGGACAGAAACATTCAGCCCATAACATCTACAATAACAATTACTAGATTAGATATGCAAGAAAAAATTACCAATAATAAAGAGCTAAAAGTCAATAGTAATACAACACTGGACCATCTAAAGTGAATAGACAAGAAGTTTATCATTTCTAAAATTCTGCACTAAAACCAATAGAGGGAATTATGGATAAAAGATGAAAACATAAAGTATTTTCATTCATTTGTGTATTTCAACAAAACAATAGAAACTATAAAAATGATTTTAAAAAACCTATATTATACAATATAATACCTGAAATTAAGAACTCATTCAATGGGCTAAAGGTAAATGGAAAAATCAGAAGACAGGATTACTGAATTCAAAGATATGTCATTAGAAAACATTTAAAATGAACCACAGAGAGAAAAATAAATGGAAAGACCATACAGACCATAACAGAATAGGTCTAACACACATGTAATCAGAACTCTAGAAAAAGAGGAAAGAATGAGATACAAACAATTGCTGAAGAAATAATGCCTGAAAATTTTGCAAATCTGATAAAAAACAGTAATCTTCCAATTCAGGTCTTCATGAACCTTACTCAAAATAAAAAGAAAACTATACCTAACCATACCACAGCAACTTACTGAAAAACCAGGTTGCAGAGAGAACATTATGAACAGCCAGGAAGACAAAAAAAGACATTGCTTTAAAGGAAAAAAAGGAGGGTGCCTGGGTGGCTTAGTCAGTTAAGCATCTACCTTCAGTTCAGGTCATGATCTCAGGGTCCTGGGACTGAGCCCCTCATTGGGCTCCCTGCTCAGTGGAGAGTTTGTCCACCTTTTGCTCCTTGCCTCCCCTCCCCTGTCCATTTGGGCTCTCGCTGTCTGTAATAAATAGATAAAATCATTTCAAAAAATAAAGGAAAAAAACAAGAATGAGCAGTAACCTCAGCATAAACTAACAGACATGAGACAATGAAATGGCATCCTTAAGGTGCCAAACTAGAATCCTATATTTACTGAAATAAATCATTCTCAAACACAATTTAAAAGAGTTCATTGCCAGCAAAACAATGGGGAAAAAAAGATTCCAGATGGAAGCATAAAAATTAAGTAGTAATCAGTAACTTCAAATAGGGTAAGCATATAGGTTTAAAAAAAAGTGAATATTGGCCTATAAAAGCTACAAGCATTAAGATTTCTTGTGGGAGGTATTCTTGGGTGACACAGCAATTTAGCTCCTGCCTTTTGCCCAGGGTGTGATCCTGGAATCCCGGGATGGAGTCCCACATCAGACTCCCTGCATGGAGCCTGCTTCTCCCTTTGCCTGTGTCTCTCCCTCTCTCTCTGTATCTCTCATGAACAAATACATAAAATCTTTAAAAAAAAAAAAAGATTTATTGTGGGGATAAAATAATATCTAGGAGAAAAATATATGACAATAGCAAACAGATGGGAGAGTAAAAATGAAGTTAGGCTGTTATAAAGTTCTTCCGTAGTTTGAGATGTGGCAGAATTACTAATTTAAGATAGACTACTAATTTAAGAATGCATTTTGCAGTTCCTGGGAAAACACTAAAAGATTCCGAAAGTATAGTGATAGGATAAAAGGAAATTAAAATACTTAATTAATAGTAAATAAGGCAGGAAAAAAGGAATAAATGAACAAATAGATGGTACAAACTGACAGCAAATGATTAGTCGTAGTCTTAAATCCAGCTATCTCCATAATTATATTAAATGTAAATGTATTACATACTCTAATCAAATGACAAAATTTGTCAGATTAAATTAAAATGATGAGACTATATCGTTTTTACAAAACACACACACACACACACACACACACACACACACCTAAAGACATAGGTGGACTGAGAGTTAAAAAAAAAAAAAGGAAAATGTGTGCCATGTAAACACTAATCAGAGGTAAAGGGCAATTTTGCAATTGAGCTTCTTTCTATACCATTACTTACATGAATGTCAACCAGTCCATGTTCTTAATCATTATGCTTTACCACTTTGAGAATACTACTGGGCTCATCTCTCTGGGTAAGATTTCCCTGCTTTGGCCAAGATGGATTCCCTCCATTCTTTTTTACCACTCTTGGTTCTCCAGATGGTGCTATTCTGAGCTTGATGACAAATATTTGGAATGGACATGTTTAGAGGCATATAAGTTATGGGTAATGTTCTCTATCTCTTTTGTATAGGATTCTTACCCTGAATCCCCTTCCCTGCCATGGTGGACCGGGATGTTGTAACCTAATAAAAGGAAAGAGAACAGACAGTGAATGCCCATATGAGGCTACAAAAACAAGCTTCTAATTTAGCAGATTTTTGAACCATAACCCCTGAACTAAATTTAGCTTTCAGGAGTCCATTTCTGTTAACTATTTTTCCAGATCACTGGAGATTAAATTGTCTAGCAGAATTGAAATTCTTATTGAATTCTTATTGCCTTTGCCTTTACTGATATCTGGCTGGGCAGTAATGCAAGAGAAAAAGAGAGAAAAAGAAAGGTTGCAGAGGGCGAGGGGATAAGTGGCGGGAGACTATCTGTTCATTGTGAATGCAATTTAATCACCACTACATTTATATAAGCTGGACTCAAAGAATTTGATACATTCACATGGAATAGTAAAAGATTTTACTGGAAGTTAATACTGCTTAGATGATATCAGATGATCTTTACTTCATAAACTAGCAGGAAATTAGAAACATATTCATGGAGTTCTGACAATTTGTAGGAACTAAACTGACATATTAATAATAAAAATCAGCCTACCACAGACTTAATATGAAAAGTTAAATTTATTTACATAGGAAAGTCCACGTAGTTTTTCACTCTCTAACTTCGCCTTGATGATACATGAAAAAAATTCTGAACTGGAACAATTTTTGAAACCTCACAAACTAGGATGGAATAATCAGACATATGATCTGTGATTAAAAATAATGTTAAAAAACCCATACACACTAGGGGCATTTTCCTAGCTTCTCTATCTCCTAGACAGAGTTGAAAGAAGACACTATTCTTAAATGAAATAATAATGTTATGAATCCAGTTGATAAGATGGTTGTGGACTGGAATGAGAAAACAGTGAAATAGGAAAATAGGTGAATAGGGGTTGAAGGCCTAAGAATATTTCCCTAGCTACTAAAAATTCTGAAGTTTAACAGTCATCAACTGATTCAGATGAGGAGCTAACTCAAGAGAACACTGTAGAAGATGAAAAATAGTACAATGTTTTCCATCATTTCTCCATGGCTTTTCCCACAGTTCCAGCACTGAGATGGAATTCAACTCATTTTTGTAATTGCTGAATAAAATAAATGGAATAAAAGAAAGTAGATGTTTAGTCTGCAAATAATCAAACATAAAATAAATATATAGTCATTTCTGGTTTAATATTTCATCTGGGTTTTCATTTCCTGGCTAAGTAGCTCTAAAATTCTAACTAAAACATGTAACATAAGGATTAATAAACATGAAAACTTACACCAAGAGCAAACCCTAAAGCAACGCTATTGAATATCATTTACATATTTAACTACCTAAAGAATACATTTTAAAATAAGAAATATTGTCTATCATCTTTTTTAAATGCCATAAATCTATATATATACTGATATAGAGATATTTCCACCAAAAAAACAAGGTGCAATATATAAAATACAATAACATTTACATAAATAAAGTCAATCAATATAATTTCTATATGGACACACACACATATACACAAGACTTTATAGCAAATGTGTGAAGGCTATAAGGCCAACAGGTGAAAGCAATTAGTTACCTCTGGGAGGTATCTGGGGTTGATGTGGATAGGTAAAGGCCGTGTTGAGCTTGTCCTAAGGTTTTAGTTTGTTTTATTTAGCTTATCTTATAATAAAAACACAGGTGTGGGGCAGCCCCAGTGGCCCAGTGGTTTAGCACCGCCTTCAGCCCAGAGCATGATGCTGGAGACCCGGGATGGAGTCCGCATCGGGCTCCCTGCATGGAGCCTGCTTCTCCCTCTGCCTGTGTCTTTGCCTCTCTCTCTCTCTCTCTGTGTCTCTCATGAATAAATAAATAAAATCTTTAAAAAATAAAAACACAGGTGTGGTATTAGAAAATAAAAATTATATTTGCCCTTAAAAATAAATAAAATATTAACTCAAAGTTAGTGCACATATCTTCAACATGGTTGGGAAAACTTGTCCAGGAAAATTGGTTCATCTGCAGTGCAAATCATCAATGCAAAACTGAATAAGTAGGTTTACTCTATAGAGTTAGATGTCTTACATGGATGCTGCCAAGATTCCTCATACACTTTTCTCCAGTGTTGGTGGATGATATTTTAGCCAGTTTTTTTCATGAAGGGTGATGACGGGAAAGCACTAGAGAAGTCAAAAGATGCTGCCATCCACGTCAGATGCTGACACTGGGAAACACAAGGCTTGCTGCCTTCAATCTGGCGGGTTTGGGGTGCATCTGTGCTACCACGGGGCTGAGATCATGGACGAAGGGCTCACTTTTATCAAGGCCTAGCCAGTCACCTTTTGGTTCCCTTGCTAATGGTATGCTCTTCTAAATTTCACACAGAGTTAGCCTTTGCTCCCCCCACCCATTTAGCTAGATGGTAATATCAGGAGATAATAATGCTGAAGCTTATAGGAAAGCAAACACCAAAATTCACAATTTACTTTTTAATAGACACAGAGCTGAGAATTTCAAACACACATATAAAAATCTATTTCTAAAAAAAAAAATCTATTTCTAGACATTTACCACAAATGTTAGAAGAAAGCAATTTCCTTTACATTTTAGTAGCTTAAAGATCTCTAATTAAACTGGGCTTTTAACTAATATAAGAACTGAGAATTCTTTCATTCTGATACAAAGAAGTGATTGTCACAGCTTTAAATGGAACAAGAATAACCTAAGATTGGCAGAAGAACTTCAATAGAATCTGGGTTATGTAATGAAATGAATCTGGAACCACCGAGCAGGGAGCTGGTTCTCTGAGCTGCCCCCAAAGCTTTTACTGGTCTTCTAACAGGGATGAATTGTAATGCCAAATGAGTATTGTGTAGTATGGACAAATGGTATGTAATTATTCCTGAGTTCACAACATAAAACAATCATTCTCAGATTACGTATGCTTGTCTTTGTCATAAAGTCTTAAGTTAAAGTTAACCTCCTCAGAAATTCTACGCTGGGTAGATCTAACCTAGTCATTTCGTTAAGATTCTGCAAATCAAGCAAGCAGACCTCCCATCAAAACTATGTTTAATTTTAACTTAAAAAAACAGTTGCACTCTGAATCATTTAGTCTGATTAATACACACCAAGAGAGGACCAATTAAATATTTAGAGACTTTAGGTGTGCTGAACCTGGCTGATACAAGAGGAGAGAATCAGTATCTGAAAGTTCTTATAACGTGAATCTATTATATTCTTACAGCATTCTGCAAAAAGCTCCAGAAACACTTGCTTAGCATTAACTGATCTGCCATCTCAACCAGAGGACCTTGGCAAGGTTTGGGGTTATGAAGCCCTGGCAGGACAAGCCCCAGTAGAAATATGCAAATGTTAAAGCCTAGGAAGTTGTCGAATGAAAGAGGCACAGAGAGGCAGTTTCATCAAAGTCAAAATACAGAAGCAAGAATCTGGGGTCAGGTGACAAGCAAAACCAAAAGCTGATAGGAACTGACTAAATAAATAAATACATCGGTTTTGACAACTGTTTGTTTAGGAATTTCATCCTGTTTTCCACCGTCTCCCAGATGCCTGAGCCCACCAGGCTCTCAGCAGCAATGATGCCATGAGCCTGTATTCTCCAAGTGGGAAATGTGGTCACACTCAGCTCCATCTGTCCTCCTTCCTTCACTGTATGCCTCTACCAAGTGTACCTGTCCGATGACTCATTCTCCTAGGTTCTGTCTGGGTGACAGAAGCAGTTTGATAAATTAATTCCTGCCAGATATTCATGGAGGTAATAGCATCATGGAAGAGATCAGGAGCAGGATAGGCTGGAATGGGTAAGTATTGTCACTTACTGAAAGATGTGCATCTGGGCAGTAGGTGGTCATGCCTGTAGCATGAGGATAATAAGGCTTGTTTTATAAGGTGTCTTGTGACGGTTGCATTAGATCAGTTATGACATGAGGTCCTCTGGATGGTGATAGTATTCAATTGCTTTTTGGAGGAGTAGAAACCAGAGCTAACATTTGAAGTTGTTAAGTTTTCTGTTTCTAGAGGTGGAGACATTCGTGGGGAAGATCCCTTCTGCTCTAGGATGAACTGCGTAAGAGTCCTTTTGGATCATGTAGATAGAAAGCAAGGCATTGTTGTAGGGAAAGAATATAAGGAGAGACGTTCGTTTATTTGTTTGTTTGTTGTTTGTTTTTGCTAGTCAGGGGCCTGATGTTTAGCTACTGTCCTTAGGGAACAGAAAGAATCATCCCCCTACAGGTCTCTTTGAATCCACAAATTTAAAATAGAGGCAGATGGGGCCTTTAGAGAAGAATGGCATAATGATCTAGACCTCATCCTTTTTGAAGTTGAAAGTTATCAAGTCTGACTGATGGATTGGAGTGACCTCACAGCGACTAACAGCTTCCAAGGTAAATTAAGGGATCATCAGGTTCTTGAGGAAAAACACCATACAGAATGAGAAAGTCTGGACAAACTCCCTGAACTCAAAACTAGCACCTCACTTATGAGATGGAGATACTGCCTCAAGGCAGAGCGTCTGCTGAATTCCTATAGACTCGGAACTAGGCAAGAAGTAAAATCTCAAATGGTGAGGTGAGGGTCCCCAATCTGGAGAAACTGTTAATAAGCTAGTGAGACAGTGGAATTGGGCAGGGATTGATAGAGGTGGTTTCACATTATTCAATAGTCTGTGGGCAGAGTGAATATAAACTAGAATCCATCTCTTGTCACTTAGCTTTTAATGGACCCTAGGGAAACTGGGAATATTTCCCAAACCAGATTTCTCTAGGGAAGAATAGAGCAGGGGTCTCGGTTCAGTTTGGTGATTTTTTATATGACTTTGAAGATTTGTGGAAGCTATTTGGTGCAGGTAATAGAAGCTGAATAACTCTCGTGTGTTTATAAAGGTAAAAGGGGGGCAATGAGTTTGGGATGTTATCAAAAGAACTCCAGCTATCTGCTTGGGAAGAGGCCTTTTGATTTATAGTAAACCACGGTCTGGCTTTCAGGTGTCAGTTCTCAGTATTGACTGAGCCCATCTGACTCAAGTTATTCAAACTTAATAAGGGATTAAAGTATACACATCAGGTGACAAATTAAATTTTAACAATGTACATCAATTTTTTGTGACCACGAAGTCTGTGTTTCCCATTCTGGTCACCCTCTTTCTCACATATCTGGAAAGTACATAGTATTCACTAGGACTCTAAATAATATAAAATTGGCACAAAGGAACATTTAATCTGGAGTAGATCATGGGAAGTTGTATTCATTCTTTTTAATTTTCAGTTATATTTTTATATTAGTTTATTATTAAATCTCAAAATAGGTACCAGTTGTGTATATGCATTGGGAGGAATTTTTCTAGATATCTAAAATCCACCCTACACACAGAAAAAAAAGGACCTGTCTTCTCTTTTCCTTTCCTATACTCATTTGTTGTCTTTTTCTGGAGAGGATGAAATTAATTAGTTAGGCATTTTGGCACTAAATTATAATCAACTTCCACACCCAGTTTGGAGTTAAAATATTTTTTAAAATCCACCCTTCAACCAACTATAGAAACTCTGTTGGTTTCTTCTCATAGCCATTAATTTACTCGTATAGATTTCACTAATTTAGCTCTCAGAGGGCAAAACTATTTCCCTCATTCCTAAATTTTCCCTGGGACATCTTGGTGGTGCTTACATAGAAGCTTTTCTGTGATCAATCCATCTTTATGTCACGTCTTTTCTATGGTATATTTCACTAAGCCTACCTTTATTATGTGGAAGCACTATTAATATAGGATTAATGACTTATTTAAGAAAATCTCTGCACATATTAAATAATTGTTGACTCTATAAATGGTATAAAGTTGTATATTCTATAAATAAGCTGCATCCTTCTCCCCTGTGTTAAAGTCAGGGATTCTGGTGCCCCTGGCTTCTATCCAGAGCCAGTTTGCTGCCTATAGCTGCCGCGCGAAACTGTGTTTCTAAATCTTCAGCTTTCAAGGTTTCTTGAAAACCTTTGGAGAATTTGTCTTTCATCATCCTCCAATACTTAGAAGCATTCCACATGGAATTACTTTTAGTTTTAGGAGACTAGGATGTTCTTTCTCCACAAAGCTTTCATCTGTATGGTGAAGGAGGTCTTCCATTGTCCCTTCCATTGTTATGGTGAAGGGAGGCTTTCACTGATAAGAAATTCTCTAGGGGTGGTGGAAGGGGAGGAGGGGAGGGGGTGGGGGTGAATGGGTGACGGGCACTGAGGGGGGCACTTGACGGGACGGGTGTTATTCTGTATGTTGGTAAATTGAACACCAATAAAAAATTAATTTATTAAAAAAAAAAAAAAGAAATTCTCTAGCAACCTTGGGGAGAGAAGAAAAGTCAGATTTGGCTGCCTCCTGGAAGACAATCTCCATTACTGTTCCTAAACCTTCACTTGAGAGTGAAGTGACCTTTACTTTAGAGCTGCTATAAAGTTATGGATGTATCCTCAAGCCCATCCTATATAGATAAAAACTATCACTTGATGCTTTACAAGATTTTGCTTTTAATATATTATGACAACATATTTATGTTACTTTTGGTTCATAAGGGAATAGTTAGTGAGTTAATTACAAGGATTTGTTAACAGCAAGAACAGAATATGAAACTATATTTAAATTTTCATCCCTGCATTAGATAAACCCCATAAAATTTTTAACAGTTGTTTGCTTCTACATTTTGATGTTAAACAGCAGGCTTAGAATCTGAAATACTCTTAACAATCAGTTTAAAATAATTGCCTGTTTCTTTAAATCATGGATACTCTCTTGTTCATGAATAAGAAAAATGTTAGGATAGATGAACTGATATATAGTAAATTAGAAGCATTTAAATTAATATATGCAGCCCAACCAGGAGGCAGATATGCATTATTCTCATTTTAAAGATAAAGGAAAAATTTAAGTTATTTGCCTGTTGTGCCCAGCAAATCAGGGCAGCAAGCCCGGAGATGAGTTCCTATAAAGTCACTGAGACACATTACTTTTTTTTATAATGCAATAGGCTTCCAGGTGATTAATATCCTCAGACTGTAGCAACTAGATTATCAACTTCATATTGCCCATATGAGTAAAATAATAATCTTCAACATTCAGATAGAACTTCTATGACATTTTCATTTCTTTCATACTACCATTGGCTTCATTGTAAAGCTAACCAAGGTGAAACCCAAAGAATATCTTGTCTACGTTTACAAAGTTAGATATTACTTAGTGTCATATATATTAGAATATGAATTTTGTTTTATAATATATGTATTTGATATTTGACCATTTAATCTTTTATTTCTGGGTTATCTGTATCATTTATTTATTTAACAAACATTATTGAGTCCCTAATATCCCCAAGGTACTTTGCTGGATTCTGAGGATATTTTAGGGAATAATATCAATACAGTTTATTTCCTATAGGATTTACATAATTTATAGAATTTATGTTGGGGGTAGGCAATTATTAAATAAGTTTTAATTTTTATGAAATGTTTTTGAGGAGTTTTATTTACACTTGCACTTTCATTATTCAGAAGTATGGTATATATCTTTCTACTTGCCAGTTGTGTTCCACAACTTACTGGTAGACTCAGATACTTTGGGCATTGATTGGGTTGTAATTTCTCTGAAAAAAACAAGACTCATCAATTGCACATAAAGATTGCTGGTGGAGGGACACCTGGGTGGCTCAGTGGTTGAGTCTGCCTTTGGCTCAGGGCATGATTCTGGGGTCCTATGATAAGAGTCCTGCATAGGTCTCCCCACAGGGAACCTGCTTCTCAGTCCACCTATGTCTCTGCCTCTGTGTGTGTGTCTCTCTCATGAATAAATAAATAAATAAATAAATAAATAAATAAATAAATAAATCTTTAAGGAACAAAAAGAGGGCTGGTGGTGTTCAGGGGGCAGGGATTAAAATCAAGTATTCCAAAGGTGCAGTGAAATGGATAGGTTCTGAGGCCGAACTCCTAAGCAAGACCTAGAGGGGTGAACATGCACAAGAATACAAAGGTGGAATTAACCAAGGCAGGAGAGGGAGGAGGAATACATTGTTGGGATGAAATTTAGCAAGTGAGGGGCCAGGTCTATAAGTAATATTCAGTAGAAGAAGGTGAGGGGTGGCCAGAAGAGAGTCAGAAGCAAAGGCCATAGTAAATCTCAAAAGGATAGGTTTGGCACAGAAGGTGAGCTGGCTGGCAGATCCTGCCTTCAGTCGGGTGCCTCAAGGCTTCCCTAGAGAACTTTCTATGGGATTATCTATTCTAGTCTAAAAGAGAAGAGTACTGTATGTTAGTAAATTGAACACCAATAAAAAATAAATTAAAAAAATAAAAAAAATAGAAGAGTATTTCTTAATAGTGCCTATCTCCTGAATGCAACTAGGGAGTCAAATGAGAAATTCTTTTTTTTTTAATAATAAATTTATTTTTTATTGGTGTTCTATTTGCCAACATACAGAATAACACCCAGTGCTCATCCCATCAAGTGCCCCCCTCAGTGCCCCTCACCCATTCACCCCCACCCCCTTCCTCCTCCCCTTCCACCACCCCTGGTTCGTTTCCCAGAGTTAGGAATCTTCATGTTCTGTCTCCCTTTCTGATATTTCCTACCCATTTCTTCTCCCTTCCCTTCTATTCCCTTTCACTATTATTTATATTCCCCAAATGAATGGGACCATATAATGTTTGTCCTTCTCTGATTGACTTATTTCATTCAGCATAATACCCTCCAGTTCCATCCACGTTGAAGCAAATGGTGGGTATTTGTCTTTTTTTTTTTTTTTTTTTTATGATAGTCACAGAGAGAGAGAGAGAGAGAGAGAGAGAGAGAGAGAGGCAGAGACACAGGCAGAGGGAGAAGCAGGCTCCATGCACTGGCAGCCCGACGTGGGATTCGATCCCGGGTCTCCAGGATCGCGCCCTGGGCCAAAGGCAGGCGCCAAACCGCTGCGCCACCCAGGGATCCCGGTATTTGTCATTTCTAATGGCTGAGTAATATTCCATTTTATACATAAACCACATCTTCTTTATCCATTCTTTTATAATTTTAATAAAATAAGACAGGGAAAAGGCAAGTTTTGTTTTTCTTAGCAGAAAGATCATCTCCTAGGTAAATATTCACTTTTGTTGAGTAAATATTTTACTAACATGGTTGGAGAAAAGGCAAGACTCTCAAAAGACAAATTGAGTAACAATAGGTTGTTGATAGGTTGACTTTAACGGAGAATAGGAATGGGTATGAGCAAAATGAGTAAAAGTGGTCCAAAGATGCAAAATTCCAGTTACAAAATAAGTCCTGGGATATAATGCACATCATGGCGACTATGTTTAATAATACATGCATTGTATATTTGAAATTGCTAAGAGAGTAGATCTTAAAAGTTCTTATTACAAGAAATGTGATGGTGATGAATGTTAACTTACTGTGGTGATAATTTTGCAATATATACAAAGATCAAATCATCATATTGTACACCTAAAACTAATATGATGTTATATGTCAATTATATTTCAATAAAAAAGGAGGATAGGTCCATTTATTCTGAGTAATTCTTTAAGAGAAGTCATTTAAGTTTGGGTTAAAATTTGAATGTGTTGGAACAGTACAAAATAATTTAGAAATGTATGGGAAAAATATCAAAAAAGAAAGACATCTATTGGCCGATAGCTTAAAAAAAATCATTCTTGGAGAAAAAATAAATCTAATGGTGATTATCAAGTTGTTTGCTATAAGGTATGTTAGTAAATTTACTCTTTTATTTCCTCCAATTAAAACTTTCATTGCTCCTAATGCTTCTCTGAAGTGTATTTGCCTTTGGAGCACATGACCAAGGACTGAGTCTTTATTAGAGTTGGAACAGTAAAAAACTATGAGTTATTCCCTTTTTTTTTTTTTTAAAGATTTTATTTATTCATGAGAGACGCAGAGAGAGAGAGAGAGGCAGAGACACAGACAGAAGGAGAAGCAGGCTCCATGCAGGGGGCCTGATGTGGGACTTGATCCTGGGACACCAGGATCACGCCCTGGGCCGAAGGCAGGCACTAAACTGCTGAGCCACCCAGGGATCCCACTATGAGTTATTCCTATGGAAAGTCATATACAGGTGTCAATATTAATAATGATAGATGCTACTATACCTTAATGCTTTCCTTATGTTACCTTACTGAATTTACTCTTTACCCTGACTATATGATTTAGGGTATAGTTACCCTAAATTTTTAATCAACTTTTAATTGACTTGGCCTTTAATTGACACATATTACTACTTCTCATCTTCCATTAGCAAAACTCAGTTACATGGTAACATCAGATGTGAAGGGAGAAATGCAGGCCCCACCTACCCAGCCTCTTCCTAGTAATAGCCCTGTTGTTTGAAAGAGCACACATTTGACAGATAACTAGCCACACTGGCCATACCAGCTAATAGTATCCCCCACTCAGCAGAGAAAGTTGAGCCATTTCCTTAATGCCACACAAATAGGAGTGGAAGAGCCTACTCCATGCCATATATTTTTGTAGATGCTTAATGCATATGTTTTCCAGTTAATTTTAAGGCAAAGACTCTGTAAGTGAAATGAGTTAGAGGACATAAAGTTAAGCAGGCTGCCCAACTAATTACCAGAATTAAAAGATAACAGAAAGCCATTAAAAGGAAGAACCTGTTTATGTACAGACAAGCAATAAACTCCAAGACAGGTTGTTTCATGAAAAAGAAACTAAAAGAATATGATACATTTTGTATTTTTAAAAATTGTCCTTATACACATTAGTGAGTTCTCATACATGCCTTGTCTATCTCTAGAAGGAGGATGCTGGTAGAGTGTTTCCTCTGGGGAAGGGAACTGAAGACTTGGAGAGATATTTACCTTTCCTTATGTACCCATTTATACCTTTTGAATATTTTATTATGCCCACATAATTACCTATAAAAATTTTAGGGAAACCACAAAAAGTATCAGAAGATAACACAGCCTTTTGAGAATTGCTGTTCTTTTGCCAGATTGGAGAAAACTCAGTGCCGACCTTCCGCCCACACTCTTGGCAGCCATTAGTAGCCTGCAAGTATATCATTCCTGACTCCCTTTGACTTGTAAAAGTAGTGACTCCTGGCAACCTTAGGGAACATTGCCCCTGGTCCCATTGCCAATAAACAACTCTTTGACATAGTTCTGCTTCCCCATGTCCTGGAAATTGAGCCATCCAGGTTGACTAAGCACCAACTAACCCCACCCCCCCCTCAACTTACCACTTGTGCCTGGATCTGCTCTCCCGAGACGGAAAGTCTGGCCAGCCTTTCTGGATGACTGGTCCCAGTGCAGCGCACATGTAAGAAATCAGAAGTAAGCCAAGATGTATGGTTGGCAAATGAGTGATTTGAGAACAAAGGATAATGAAATTTCAAATGTGAATTTCTATGATTAAGGATTTTAAAGAAAACAGGAATCACTGTTTTTCCCCTCAATTCATGTTTATTGGAGAAAATTATTAGTGATTTTTATGCCAATTTATCTAGTTAGGGCAAGCTTTCCCAGGGCCAGAGCTGATTTTCACAAACATGAAAGCAGGTGCAAACAACTTAAAAATAACCTTGAATGGCAATGATTACTGCTTTATATGATCAAGAAAGCATATTTTTGTGCCAGAAAGCCCCTTTCCTACTTGACAAAGTCCTAATTATCACTGCTCACAAAAAGAGTTGATACATGAGCTGAAATTTCTAGATTCCAATGCTTCAAGTTGCTTATTAAGTTTGGAAAATGCTAAAAATGATCTTTCAGTCCAAGATGGCTTCACAGACAATAATTGTTGTTCCAGTGATACATAAAATATTGTTCAAATCCTTTTGGTTTACTTCTGAGACTCTCTCTTTTTTTTTCAAGGAGAGAATGCAACTAAACAAGTTAGACATTAATCCTTAGTCCTAACAGCTAAATCTCCCTTTAAAATTATATAAACAAGTGTTGTCTCCACTAGAAGTTAAAATAATTTGAACTACACAGTCAAAACAAAACTTAAAATTGAAAAGTTTTTAGAACATGGGCTATATTAGGATAAGTTATACCACATTCCTTAACTAGAACATGATGCTCTGCTTGGAAAGCAAATGGAGAACATATTAATTTGACTTTTCATACATTCTCAAATGTTTCATGTTGCTTATGGTATGGTCCATTTAACATATATTCTTTAATTCAGTTATATATTCACTCATGCCAGACAAAAAACTTTTTGACTATTGATTTTAAATGTATTTGGACAATAAAAAAATGCAATATACATGTTTATTCTTTTTTAGTCTAAAAATAGATACCTCAGCTCAAATGTCAACTCTTTAAACTAAATAAAAGATCCAACAATTATGTTCTAGCATTTAGATATCAGTATGAACATGAATACTAGCTACTTTCCTAATAGGTTTTTGGTTGGTTGGTTCGTTGGTTGATTGTTGTTTGTTTTTGTTTTTGTTCTCATTTTTTATTTTTTTTATTGGTATTCTCTTCCCTACCCCACAAAACTTTAAGACAGAAATGTGCTCCCTGGTGCTTTCCATTTACTAGATTTACTAGACTTTGTTACTGATCAAACAAACTGAAAGCAAATTACTTCTATTTAAAAGGTCATTTCATGATATTTTGGTTCACCAATGCTTTTAATCTTATTATAAATTACAGTACATCCCAACGTTAGCTAATGGATTTATGTCCGTCAAAGAACAACAGCAAAAGCAAATTTCATCTCTGGTAGAGAAGGATCCACGTGGTAACACTTTGCCTTTGGCTCTTCAAAATGCTGTCATACCAGTATCTGTTTTTTTCCTCTCATCTCTGTCTTCTTCCCTCCTTAAACTCCATTGCAAGTTCTTTCTCTCTCTTACTTCTGAACTTTGAAACTCCTTAGAGCCATTAGGTGAGCCCCTCTTTCTCTTCTTTCTTCCTAAATTTTCTCAGGCATCCTACAGTATAAATGGTATCTCTGTGCAGATGATGCCTACATTTTCATAACTGTCTAGCAATTGAAGTTTCTTGTGTCTGGGGCAGAGGCCAAAAGTCTGAGAGCGACATATATGCAAGGACCTCCTCATCTTAGAGAAGAGGCTGACCTCACATCGGGAGGCCATGCTGAGGGACTGGGAAACCAGCACAAGCAGCCTTAGCCTGTCATCTGCCTTCGGGATCTAAAAGGAAGGCAGCAGATCCACAGGGAGGTTCCAGGAGTCAATAAAATGGGTTTCCTTAGAGGAAATTGTCAATGTAGTCTGTCTGTCCCCCATGTTCTCCACCCAGCTGTGAAGGAGGCGAAAACATCCTTCTCCTCTTTCCCCCAATAAGTTTAGTTAACATCCATCATCTCATATAGATGAAAGGAGGGAAGGAAGGAGAAAGAAGAAAGAAGAAAGAAAGAAAGAAAGAGAAAGAAAGAAAGAAAGAAAGAAAGAAAGAAAGAAAGAAAGAAAGAAAGAAAGAAAGAAAGAAAGAAAGAAAGAAGAAAGAATTGATATGTGCATTGTAGAATGTTTTGTGAGGCCCAGGCCTTACCCACGAGATGACAGCTGCATCCTTTCTCCTCCTCCCCCATGATTGTGCCATCCCAAAGTATCTCCAGCCATTGACAGATATCCCAGGGGTCAAAATTTCCCCCACTGGAGACCATGCCATACTTTATTCATACCAAGTCCTGCAATGACGCAGACAATACAAGCCACTAGAAGAGTTGAAGGCACAGTCCACTGTGCGACTCAGAGAGCAAATATGGGACAGCTGGGGGAGAGCAGAGATTTTTTTTTAATTGGATGAATATCTGGAACCTTAATAGTTTGGAAATTATACTAGATTTTCATGTTTCCTGGTACTGAGCTGAAAAGACGCGAGATTTCCTCCCTCAAGGAGAGAGAAAGAACAAGGCGGCAGAAGGGAGTTAAAAAGACAGGTTAAGGGGGATCCCTGGGTGGCTCAGCGGTTTGGCGCCTGTCTTTGTCCCAGGGGGGGGATCCTGGAGCCCCGGGATCGGGTCCCGCGTCCGGCTCCCTGCATGGAGCCTGTCTCTCCCTCTGTCTTGCCTACATTGCCAGGTTCCAAGAATCTCTGAAATCGGTTCTAACTCTTCTCCCTAGAACAGAACTCTTCTCCTGTATTAGTTTATGTAAATGAATGCATTTCCAACTGAAGCCAATTTAGTTTGGTTTCTATCACTTACCAGAAAATAGTGACGACTACATATAATAGAGCATGGAGATTTATATATATACAAATGAAGCCAAGGACTAATGCTAGAGCATGCTCAGCAGGAGCACCTCCTATTCTTTTTTTTTTTTTTTAAGATTTTATTTATTTATTCATGAGAGAGAGAGAGAGGGGCAGGCAGAGGGAGAAGCAGGCTCCATGCAGGGAGCCCGATGTGGGACTCAATCCTGAGTCTCCAGGATCACACCCTGGGCTGAAGGCAGTGCTAAACCGCTGAGCCACCCGGGCTACCCAGCATCTCCTATTCTAACAGGGGGCTTTCTGGGTGCTGCGGTGTTATTGTTTGCTTGTTTTGTTATAATTTATGTGTAAATAGTGCAGTGCTACAACAAACATACCTATGGCAGAATAAGTATAGACATTGAGAATAAACATTTAGAATTGGGAAAAATTTGACTTCCAGGCCTGTGATCAGTAAACTCATATTGCTGCAAAAGGAAGAGGCCAGTGTGGGTGTTTTCTTTATATTTTATTTTGCTAATGACTCATTCTTATGTTTTTATCAAAAGTACCAGTCTGTGTTGGGGGGAAAGGAAAGAAAGAATAAAGCAAGCAAGAGAGAAAGGAGGGGAGGGAGGAATAAAAGGGAGGGAGGGAGGGAGGAAAGAAAGGAGGAAAAAAGAAAGGAAGGGAAAAAAGCTGGCTCTTTATCACAAATAGTTTAAGAATTACAGTACCAGGGGTGCACAGGTGGCTCAATCAGCTAAGTGTCCAACTCTTGGTTTCAGCTCAGGTCATGATCTCAGGGTTATGAGATCGAGCCCTAAGTCAGGATTCTCACTGGGCATGGAATCTGCCTAAGATTCTCTCTCTCTCCCTCTCCCTCTGCACCCCCCACCATCAACAACAACAACAAAACCCCAAAAACGAAAAACTAGAAACAACTCAAATCTCCCACAATAGTAAAGTAAGTAAAATATAGAGTCAAATTTTTTAAAAAAATTTTTAGAAATTTTTAAAATTACTACACCAATGTCTATGATATATTCTCTGTAAACTACCTGAAGTTCCTTATGTAAAGTGGTAGAGGAGAAAGTAAATACATATATAACCACTTAACTCCACAACTTTGATTCTCTGAACTGATAATTCACCCTCCCTCCCACAGATGTTCTCTTTCCCACCCCATCCAGCTATATGCACTTATTCTCTTCCCCACCTACCTGGCCAATTTCCTCATCACCACACTGCCAACCACAACAGCTTTCTTCAATTGTGTTGCTTCAAATGCTGTTTAAACTAAACCATATACATTATGGTTCCTAAATGAAAATGCCCTTGTTTGCCACAATGGATCCTGATCCTCAATAACTTTTTTATACCCTATTGACTTTGGCCTAAATTTCTTTCCAGTTCATGAAATCGCATTCCCACCTTTTCATGTGGAACATTTTACAGGTTATATAAGACCTCTTTAAAAAAAAATTCAGCATGATTAGTGAATCAGTTTGCATTAGAAACCCAAGCACTAAGAGACACAAAGAATAAGATGTTTATATAATGGCACTGTTACACATTTTTCTGAGGGCAATCTGCTGGAAACCCTCCCAATCAAATAATAAAGATAAGTAAATTAAAATCAGCCAGGTTTATCTCAGTCTGATTGTAATGACTCAACACATGCCAACAAGAAAATGCTTCATTAAGGATCAACTGAAGGGTTGCCTTTTCTCCAACACATTTGGCTTTTCATCAATGTTAGTTTGGGGCTAGTTTTCTCTTCCACCTAGAGAAAATATGCCAGTTTTCAAGATAATAAAACAAAATCTAGAACTATGTGGGTTTACAAGATAATAAAACAAAATCCAGAGCTATTTGGGTTTCTCATCCACTTGGTTAAAGATTTGGTTAAAACAAAAGCATAGAAAAAATGTTTGGAATTCTATTACTTAATTTAAAAAAATAGTTTAGTGTTCAGAAATACATTACAGTAAAATTATGAGTACTTCATACAGTTGAAAGATTCTAGAAATCAGAGAAGATAAAGGCAAGCAGCAATGCAACAGGAAAGGTAAGAGCAAAGAGAGATTGTGTGTGTGTAGGAAGAGAAGAAAAAGGAAGAATCTAGAAGCAGAAGGAGGAAGAGGAAGGCTACAGAGAAATAGCTCACAGCAATTTTCTTTTGAAAGATTTAGATTAAAACGTTTATCATCTCCTCATCCTCTACTTTTGTAACTTCTTCAATTTTCTCCACTCCCCTTTGCTCCTTAACATTTATCATCTGAAAAATCATTGCTAAAGGAAGAAATGCAAGCTAGCTTTTCAGTCTCACTGCTATAATAGCAGCCTTCTGGATTTCAGTAGCAGATAACTGAATACATAAACTCTCTAAACCTTTCCATTCCCTCTGCTATGCTCACTTTCTATCTCCTTGGAGTCTTTCCTCTTCTTCTCCCCATGCTCTATAACCCCAAAAGAAAAGGAACGAAAACAAGCAAACATGCAGTGTGAATTCATACAAATATTTGTTTTGCAAGAAACCTCAGGACCTTTGCATAATCCTGGAGGACTGTTCAGGGTTTAGCAAACGAGATTGGTGGCATTGGAGTTTAGAGTTGGATTTAAATTAATTACAGGAAAAGAAATAAGACATTTCTTGCACATGAAACTCATGTCCACTTTACAAGTATTGTGAATATTATAAAGAGATTCACATAATGGAAGAAATACATAATCATACCTATGAATAAGTATATGATTATATAACTATTGTAAACATTGCATGTGAATTGCATGTGGAAATTAGGAACTCTCAAGTAAATGTCTGTCTTCACTTTAAGTGTTATGAGCATCATTCATGGTTACGAATTCTTCCCAAACTTATATGCTTGCAGAATCCTATGCTCTTCAATGTCCACCTAATTAAAAACTAAGGAGAATTTTTTGCTTTGAGCTCTCTGACCTGTCATGTAGTGTGATTCCATCTGAAATATTTGCTACCTTGATTCTCTGAGATACACTAGAAGCCTATATCATATTGTAAGATCCGAGTTCCTAAATCCCAGCAACTGTGAACCTATAGGGTCATGGCAGGATCTGAACATGCATTCTAATACTTTATTCCCCTCATTTAGTAGCATGTGTGTGTCTGTGTGTCTGATTGCAGGGTAATTCTATTTGTTTTTTTTTACAGCATCATCATTTATCATTTTTTAGACACTTTTTCCTGTGTTACTGACCCCTTCCATTCCAGGAATATATTGTTTCTCCTGTCCATGCTGGAGTATAGCAACATAAAAATTTAGCCAGCAATTCACCTTGTAATCTGATAGAATCTCATAAATACCTTGTTTATAGCATAAGAATATAAATTCATATTTATGTACATCTCTGGAAAAATATCCTTTCCAAATCTGGTAGCTATTAATTTGGACTTAAATAGCAGTTATCTATAAAAATATATTGTACAAGGCCAAGAAAGAATATTATGTGTTTGAATAATTTCCTCTGCCTGCTGTAAACATTAGATCAAATTTATATGCAAATTATGACAATGATGGCCCTTTGGATGATTCTATATTACAAGCATCAACTGAAATGAGGTCCCCAGTTGTCACTGAGAAAATCAAAAGGATCTTAGTTTGAGGAGTAAATATGTGATTATAGTGATTATGTGTGAATTGTGATTATATTCTTCAATAAAGAAAAAATGCTGGGATTTACAGCTTTCCTCTGAGAATCAATCAATGAATTAACACATACTGAACACCCACAGGGTCCTTGGAGCTAAACAAACAAATTACTTCATCAACCTGAAAAAACGTCAGCTAGTGGACTGAGCCATAATGAACCAGCTGAGCATGGCCCCAGGCAGAACCATTAGGCAGGCGGCATTTATTTTCATTATGGGTAGCATCTGCATTGTGCATTCTAGAAAAGTTTGAGCTAGAAGTTGGAATTGGATTCCGTTCACAGCTCCATCACCTGCTGGCTCCATAATATCTAAGAAACTTTACTTCTCTGAGTTTTCATTTCCTAATTATAAAATGGAAAATCATTGCCCTGCCTTATGGAGAGTTTCAAAGGAAATCAGAAGTGGGAAATTACTTTGAAAATTATTCAATGTACTCTAATCCTAAAATATTATTTCTCTGCTACTTTTTTTTTTCTCGAGACTTCCCCAGGGGGTTGTTTGTTCTCATTAAGTCTATTTCCTCACTTCCTTTTTCTTCTAAATCCTCTCTCCAATTACTTCTACATTGCTGAATTAAAACAGTGGCTGATTCTCAGCTTTCAGCTTAAATTATGAACAGTATTTGAAATAATTCATAGATTAGTCCATCTTCCTTGAAGTACTCTCTTCATTTGGCCTCCAGGACACACGTTCTTGCTTTTCTTCCTGGATCACTGGCCATATTTTTTCTGGTGTTCTTCCTCTTATCCTTAATCTTTATTCTTAGACTACCTAAAGATATAAGTTCTTAGGCTTTTTTTCTTCTCTATCCTATTCTCTTCTTTCTACATTCATTTAGTGTCATGACTTTAAAATATCATCTGTATTCTGATAATTCCCACAGCAGTCTTGACCTCTGTTGCAAATTCTGGACTTTTATATTCTACTTCTAGCTCCACTGGGATAGCTCATAAATTCTTTTCTGAGAGGAAGAGAGAGAGAAAGTACAAGTGGGGGGAGAGAGGGCAGAGGAAGAAGAGAGAGAATCCTAAGCAGGCTCCATGCTCAGCACTGAGCCCTGTGAGGGGTTGGATCTCATGACTCTGAGATCATGACCTGAGCTGAGATCAAGAGTTGGACAGTTAATGAACTGAGCCACTCGGGTACCCCTCTCATAAAATTTTTAATAAAAACTAGTTCAGTGCCTAACTGCATGTCTTCTTCCCTACATCTATTCCACCCACAATCTTTGTTATTCAGTTAATGACAACTTCATCTTTCTATTTGCATTAGACAAAATTCTAGCCTTGAATTCTTTTTTTTCACCCCATTACCCATTCCCTTGTTCCATACCCCATATCAAATCCTGTTGATACAGCAATCTATCCACTGACCACTTCCATTTTCTTTCTTTAAAAAAAAAAAAAAAAGATTTTTTTTACTTATTTAGAGAGAAGTAGAGCAAGTTAGGGGAGGGGCAGAGGCAGAGAGGGAATCCCAAGTAGATTCCATGCTGAGCATGAAGCCTAACATAGGGCTCGATCCCATGACCCTGAGATCATGATCTGAGCCAAAATCAAGAGCTGGTCCATTAGCCAATTGAGCCACCCAGGTGCCCCTGATCACTTTCACTTTCTGTGTAATCACCATCACTCTGGGATAAGCCACTTCCATCTCTCTCTAGATTATTGCATAGCCTCCTAAGCATTTTCCCTAGCCCTCCAAAATTTGTTCTCTTCTTTTTTAACACAGCATTTTATTTATTTATTCATGAGAGATACAGAGAGAGAGAGAGAGAGGCAGAGACACAGGCAGAGGGAGAAACAGACTCCATGCAGGGAGCCCGACATGGGACTCGATCCGGGGTCTCCAGGATCACGTGGAGACCAAAGGCAGACACTAAACCGCTGAGCCACCCAGGCTGCCCCCAAAATTTGTTCTCAATAAAGTAGTCAGACCAACCCCCTTAAAACTTATCTCAGGTCATGTCACTCCTTTGTCAGTACCTTCTAATGGCTCCTCATCAAATGAGGGTAAAATCCAAGACCTTTATAGAGAACTATCAAGTCTTACTGGGTCTTTCACACATGCACACACCACCACCACCACCACCACCACCACCACCACCCTTGGGATACAGCAATTTCCAAGCATACAAACATGTCTTTCTTCAAGGAACAAACATTCTAAAGATAAAAGATAGGCAATAAAAAATACATAACTACTTAACATATTAAGTGATTGACAATATTTGAAAAATGAAACATGGAAGAAGAAGAGAGACTCAGGAGCAGGGTAGTTTGCAGTTATGAAGGGTTAGGGAATATCTCAGTGAGAAAGTAAAATTTGAGTGAAGGACCTGAAATAGTGAAAGAAGCAAGTCATGTCTATACTGGGAAATAGTATCCCAAGCAATGAGAACAGTGCCTGGCACAAAATAGGCAGATGATGAATTTTTAAATGACTTTTAAATGAATGCATTTTTAAATGCATGAATAAATGAGTATTGTTGTTAGTGAACCTGTCTATAAATTATTTTAGTTTTTATTATAGGTGATTTTATACTAACTGGAAGTAGGTTTTGATTATTGGTGCCTAGATTTATTTATTAAGCTGAATGCAGCTAGCATACCAGCTTGGACAACTTGAAGACTCAGACAAAAGAGGAATTTTTACACATTTGCTAACTCTTTTCCATGGCCCTCCACTACATGCTCATGACAAAGATTAGGGGGGAGAGAAGAAAATGAAAAAAGCCCTCCCCCCTTAACCACTTAATGGTGCAGTCATGGAGGAAGTAATTGGTTGCTTCTGGGATCAAGCACAGATCACCCACTTCCCTGGAATCTTTTCTGCTATGAGACAAAAGAGCTAAGCCTCTGGGGCAGGTAGAAACCCCTTTCATCCCTGACACAGGAAGAGATCCTTGCACTTATTGTAATTGCTTTAATATTGTTATGTTTAAATAAAGCAAAAGCCATGTTTCTAGAAATCCTTTATGCTTATTTCCTTTTCATAAAAGTTACTTTGCTTTTTTGGAGAACCGTGGATAGTTTTTTTTAAATTTAAATTCTTATCAAAAATAAATAAATAAATAAATTCTTATCAAAGTAGGAAGATTTCAGACAAGTTTGTTCAACATTTCCACAACTGCATGCAGACATTATCATGATGGCCGTTTTAAAATATCAAGCAAGAGAGATGGAAGCTCTAAGAAATAATCAAATAAAACTGCTAGAAACTTAAAAAATCATGATGTCAGAACTAAAGAATTCCTTTTGTGTAGCCCATCAATAGACTTGATACAGCAGAAGAAGTAATCAGTGAACATGAAGACAGATCAATAAAAATTCTTAAAACTAAGGTGCCTGGGTGGCTCAGTTAAGTGACCAGCTCTTGATTCGGGCTCAGGTCATGCTCTCAAGGTCATGAGGGTAGCCACGGTCTCAGGGTTATGAGGTGGAGCCCTTGATTGAGAGCCTGCATAAGATCAGGGCTGCTTGAGATTCTTCTTATGCCCCATCCACTTGTGTTTTCTCTTTCTCTCTCTAAAATAAATAAATAAATAAATAAATAAATAAATAAATAAATAAATAAATAAAAATAATTTTAGCAGGAGTCTCACAAGAAGCTATCTTATAACGTAACTATAGGATTCTATACTATGCTATATGCCAGAACATAGTCTTTAAAATACTGTTGACTCAGAAAACTATACCCACCTAAAATCTAAAATAAAATAACAAATGTCAAAAGATGACATAAACATGTTCTTTGAAAAATAAATCTGAGAAAACTCATTGCCAGAACAGTGTGTTCAAAACAAAAAACTTCTCATAGTAGATCTTCAAGGCATGAAGAGTATGAGACCAGATCAAAAAGGAAATGCAAACATGAGGATGATTAAAAGAGATATTTTAATCTCATTTTCAATTACCTTAATAGGTAACTGAATGTCTAAGGTAAAAACACTAAATATATTGATACATTGTGGGATTTAAAATGCTTACAAGACTAAATTGTTCATCCAATTATTCTGTTCCCTGTAATTGGATGGACAGCAATAGCACAAAGGATGGAGAAAGAAACTGAAAGTATGCTGCTATATAGTTCTTACATAGTTTAAATGAAATGGTATAATACTATTTCAAGGTAGCTCATAGTAGGTTAATGGTACCTTTTTAAATGTATAGAACCCCCCCACACACACACACACAAAGATGTGTAACTAATCAGCCAATAGTGAAGATAAAGTGAAACCAGCTTAAAAAGTATTCAGTTAATCCAAAAGAACCCCCCCCCCAAAAAAAAGGAAAGAAGAAAAATGTAATAGAAAAAAACAAATGGCTCAGGTCACCTGGGTGGGTCAGATGGTTAAGTGTCTGCCTTCATCCCAGGTCATGATCTCCAGGGTCTGGGATCAAGCCCCACATCGGGCTCCCAGCTCAGTGGGGAGTCTGTTTCTCCCTCTGCCTCTGCCTCTCACCTGCTTGTGCTCTCTCTGTCTCTCTCTCTCTCTCGAATGAATAAATAAAATATAAAAAAAGAAAAGAACAGATGGTTCAAATAAAACATAACTTGTAAGACTGTAAATACAAACATAATTGTATTAAGAAGCACAGCAAATGTAAATGGTCTTTAAAAACCCAAATCAAATGACTATAATGGACAGATTGGTTAAAACATTCCAACTACTGGCTATCTAGAAGAAATTTAGCTTAATTATAAATATATGCAGAGATTAAAAGTTAAAGGATAGAAAAGGATAGAGTATATGGAAACATGAATCAAAGAAAGATGGAGTCATTATGTTGTATCAGATGAAGTAGATTTCCAAACAGAATAGTGCTAAGGCGAAGGAGGATATTAAATAGTGATAAAAGAGTTAGTTCATAAGTTGGTTAGTTCATCATAAATAATTCTGTGTGTATGTATCAAGCCACACAGTTTCAAAATGCACAAAGACTGATAGAATTATAAAGAGAAATCAAAAAATTCATAATTATTTTTGGAGGTCTCAACACTCCTATTTTAGTAACTTAGAGAATAAATAGACAATAACTGAGTAATGACATAAAACCAAAACAGCACCATCAATGATTTGACCTAATTAATACTTACAGACCACTCTACCCAACATCACCTAAATACTTACTCTTTGCAAATACCCATAAAGCTCTTGCCAAGAAAGACTATGTTCTGAGGCATTCTATAAACACAAACACATTTAAGATAATTGAAATCAGGTTAGGTTTCCTGACATGTTATCTGACTAAATAGAATTACCATAGAAATCAATAACAGAAAGAAACCTGATAATGCCCAAATATGTGGAGCTAAAGAATACACTTCTAAACAACCCATTGGTGAAAGAGCAAGCAGCAATGGAATTTTAAAAATATTTTGCCATGAATGAAAATGAAAACATAACATATGAGACACTCCTAAAGCAGTGATTAAATGGAAATTTATATAACATTAAATGCCTATTTTAGAAAACAAGAACGTTTTTGAAATAGCAGTATAAGCTTTTAAGAAACAAGAAAGAAAGAAGAGAAAATTAAACCAAAAGCAAAATACAGAAGGGAATAATAAAAATAAGAGCAGAACGCAATGAAATTTTAAAAAGAAAAATAATAGAACTAGAAGTTCTTTGAAGAAAAACAATTAGAAGTGTATCGCGGTTTCCCAAGATCACCACCAGGTGGTAGTAGTGAGTAGTAGTACCCTGCATCTACCTCCTTGATTCCTTGATTCCTCCTGCTCATAGATAGCATCCAGGCTATCTGGGAAACAGCATTACCTATAGAATACTGATTTCAGAGCACACACAACCCTACTGCAGAACTGTACCCCAGCCCTGCAGGGAATTTCCATGTATTTTACACAATAAATGAGTTTCAAAAGATCATTTCACATTCTATCAAGCTTGCTGCTTCCGGATGGTGGAGAATATGGAATATGGTAAGAATAGTCAATTCTACAAGCATGAGCCCATTATAGCGCTTCTTTCTCTGTGAAGTGAGTTACTTAGAGGCAATGCTGTGTGGAATACTATGATAGTGAATAAGGCATTCTATAAGTCCATGAATGGTAGTTTTGGCAGAAGCATCATATGCAAGGAAGGCAAATCCATATCTAGAAGAAATGTCTATTCCAGTAAGAACAAAATGCTGTCCCTTCCACTATGGAATCAGTCTAATGTAAGTAATCTGCCACCAGTAGCTGGCTCGTCACCCTGAGGAATTGTGTTATATTGGCAGTTGTGTTGGTCTTTGCTGTTGGCAGATTGGGCACTCAGTGGCAGCTATAGTGAGGCTTTGGTGAGTGGAAGTCCATACTGCTGAGCCCATGTATAGCCTCTATCCCTGCCACCAGGGCCACATTGTTCATAAGATCACCATGTGATAAGGAGAGGTGCTGGGGAAAGAAGTTGACTGGTATTCACAAAATAGATGATTAAAATCATCCTCTTGATTATTAAAATCCTCCTATCCTGAGGTCACCCTTTGGTGAACATTCCCAGGAGACACAAATATCTCCACATTTTTTTGCCCATTCAGAAAGATCTATCCACACACCACTCTTCAAATTTCTTTGTTACCAATTTTCCAATTCATGTTCCTTCCAAGCCCCTGACCATCCAGCCAACTTATTGGCCAAAATTCACAAATTAGTTTATAATTGCATATCTGGCCATTTTTCCTTCTAAACAAAGTGAATAACCAGGTGCGCTGCTTAAAAATCTGCCCACTGGGGAGATTTCTCCTTATGGTTGTCTTTTAGGGATGTCTCAGAGAGGAAGTTGAGGGCTGGCACATCATGCAGAACCATCTGTAAGCCAGACTGAGGTCTTCTCTTCCTCTGTCATCTGGTGGTAGGGAACCCCCTATGAAGTATGAAGCCACAGGTGCAGGCTGGGAGAGAGAAGGCAATGGAGCATGAATAGAGACCATAGGCATTTGAGGCACTTCTTCATATGGCTTACTCAGGCCCAATCATACATTCAGCACTTCCATTTGATGATGGAGCCTAACTCTGTAGCCCAACTTTATGACTTGGTAGGTCAAATAATACCCATTCATGAAGGACAGCTCAGGTCACACTGTAACTTGGTGGCTCATAGTTAAATGTGATTTGTTTGCTGAAAATGAAAAAATATGGATGAGAGAAATTAATGATCTACATAAATAGGGAGGTATAGGGTGTTCAAGGATTAAAGGACTGTATGTTGTTATAATGTTTATTCTCCTTAAATTGTTATATGAATTCAATACAATCAAAATCCAAATCCAAACAGATGCAAAAATCCCTTTGGGTAAGCGAAGAACCTAGAATAGTTTAAATAACATTTGAAAAGAAATATATTTGAAGAACCCCTGCTAACTAATTTCAATACCTAATATAAAAATCTGCAGTAATCAAGACAGAATGATATTGTTCAAAGGACAGATGTATGGAAAAATGAAACAATTAGAAAGCCCAGAATATACCCACACATATGTATTCAAATGATTTTCAACAAGTGTCAAGATAATTCAATAAATGTCACTGAATCACCTGAAAATAGAATGCAAAAATATCAGCTGTGATCCTTATATTGAATACAAAAACTATTTTGAAAAGGATCATCGACTGAAATGGAGAACTTGAAGGTATAAAATTTCTAGAAATACAGGAGAAAATTTTTGTAACCTGGAATTAGGCAATGTTTTCTTAGAACACAGAAAGACCAAGCCATTTTAAAAAAGTGAAAATAAGGGTGCCTGGGTGGCTTAGTTGGTTAAGTATCTGCTTCCATCCCAGGACTCTGGGGATCCAGCCCTGCATAGAGTTCCCTGCTCAGTGGGGAGCCTGCCCCTCTCCCTGCTTTTGCTCTCTCTGCTCTCTCTCTCTCTCTCTCTCAAATAAATAAATAAAAGATCTTTTTAAAAAAGTGTGCAGGAACCTGATTATGGACTTGATACCAGGACCCTGGGATCATGACCTGAGCCGAAAGCAGACACTTAACTGACTTAGCCACCCAGGTGCCTGAGATATTTTAAAAAAACAAAATGCAAAGAGAGATATGCTAGATTTATGGACACAATATTTTACAGATATAAATTTTATCAAAATTGATCCATACATTCCTTGTAATTCTATTCTAAAATCTGTATGAAAAGAACCCAGAATAGGCAAGACACTCTAAAAAAAAAAAAAAAAGAAAGAAAGAAAGAAAGAAAGAAAGAAAGAAAGAAAGAAAGAAAAAAATATTGAACAAGAAAGAACCTCTACCAGAAACCATGATTTATTCGAACCTATAGTAATAAAGATCATGTTCCTTTAGCACAGAGATAAACAACATAGACCAGTGAAACAGATCATGAGTTCATAACAGGCCCACATACATATGGATGTGATCCATGATGGGGATGGCAAAATATGTCAATGGGGAATTGGTAAGCATTTCAACAAATGGAACTGGGACAGGTAGCTGGCCACATAAATTAAAAAAAAAAAAAAAAAAGACATCCAGGTAGATAAAGAACCTAAAAGTAAAAGGCAAACCTATAAGTTTTTAGGAGATAATGTAACAAAATATCTTCATTAAGACAGGGTAGGGGAATATTTCTTAAACAATATACAAAAGTCATGAAGTATAAAGGAAAGATCTATAAGTTCAACCACACGCAAATTAAAAATATCCTGTCCATTAAAAATTCTAGAGAGAGTTAAAAGATAATTCACAAAAAGGGAAGTTATGTTCACAACACATTTTGATCTTCCATACTCACACAAATTCCACAAATCAATAATAAGTAGAAGACCACTTAAAAGAAAAATGATCAAGGGAGACTTAAATAGTTCTTTACACAAGAGGAAGTCCAAGTGGCCTGTTGTATGTTGAATCATGTCTCCCCAAAATTCACACGTTGAAGTACAAACCTTTATTACTTCAGAATGCTACTTTATTGGGAAATAAGGTTGTTGCATATGTAATTAGTTAAGAGGAGATCCTACTGTAGTAGGGTGGGAAATGTGGAGACAGAGACACACAAGGAGAATACGATGTGAACATCAAGGCAGATGGTGTGTGATTCATCCTCATGAAGGAATGTAAGATAAGGAATGCCAAAGATTTGCCAGCAAACCACTAGAAGAAGAGAGATAGTCATGGAACAGATTCTCTTTCAGGACTCTCAGAAAGAATCAACCCTGTTGATCCTTGATCTCAGACTTCTAGCCTCCAGAACCATCAGACAATAAATTTCTCCTTAACCTATTAAGGTTGTGGAACTTTACTGGAGTAACCCTAGCAAACAAATATATGCTCAAAAAACCTAGGAAAATGTGATGGAATTAACAATTACGAAAATTAAAATAATGCTGATCTATTTCTATGAATCGACTAGACTGGCAATAACACAACAGTGCCAGTTGACATTAAGAATATAGATCAATAGGACTATCTTACAATATTGCTGACAACCGCTTTTAAAACAGTTTGGGGGATCCCTGGGTGGCGCAGCGGTTTGGCGCCTGCCTTTGGCCCAGGGCGCGATCCTGGAGACCCGGGATCGAATCCCACGTCGGGCTCCCGGTGCATGGAGCCTGCTTCTCCCTCTGCCTGTGTCTCTGCCTCTCTCTCTCTATCTGTGTGTGACTATCATAAATAAATAAAAATTTATAAAAAAAAAATAAAAAATAAAACAGTTTGGGACAATGATTTGATATCATCTAATAAAATTAAATGTACATAACTCCTTAACCTGGCAATTCCACTGTATATACCAAAGTGGTTAATCAGTGCGTATAATGATTTCCATGTACCAGGATACACGCATAAAAATGAGTAACAAGGAAAATGAGAAACAAGCCAGATATAGATAAGGACAGAAAAATAAATAAACACATCAGGGTATATTCATACAATGGAACACCTTGCAACAATGAAAAGAAATGAACTACATTTTTTTTAGCCTTATACAAGAACATGAATGACTATTCCAGACAAAGTGTTAAAAATCAGATAGATATGGTCACCCAGATAGTTGCTTCATAATCACTTATTATACTGAATATGTGTATTGTGTATTTTTCTAATTCTATTACACACATTAAAAATCTGGGTTTTTTTTCCATTTCGGGGGGAGTTCCACTGAATGGCTTCAGTATTTAGGCAGGAAGGAGTCACTTGCCCTCCCCTAATTGCACAGCCTGAGAACATATAAATACAATGACAGTAGCAATGAGATTCCGTGTGAGGAGAAAGAAGAAAACTGGTATCTGGTAAGGAGTAAGAAGTGTCTGCTGCACATGTGCTATTCGTCATTTGAAATACTTGAGTGCAATTGTAATTTTAAAGGTTGTAAGTTTTTGGAAAACAATGTGCAGAAATGAAAGTCAACTATTCCATCTGGGGATCCATCAAAAAATGGAGGTCTGTCCCCTAACTTGAAGGAGAGATTTGCTACATCGAAGTTACTGAGAATCAATATATCAGTCATTAATTCATTTCTAAAGGATTTTCAGGAGAAAGTTTGCATACTTTAGAACTAATCCCTATGTGAGACAGATGTAGACTATCCCACTTTGTGGGTTTAGCTCTTCACCCAACTTGGCATACTGCTTGCTCTGAAGGATGGGAGCCCCTGAAGTATTTCCTGGCTCTGCTGAAATCCTGCGGATAGAAACAGGCTTATGTTTTTCAAGACTTGTCATTGGATTTTCATCCCTTGCCACTCTTCCTCTAAATTCCAGTGGTTTTTTTTGGTATTCACCTTCAGTGGGTCATCTGAGACAATACTTAGCCACAATCCTCTTCTCCCTAATACCATTCTGCCTAAGGGTGACCTCCTGTGAGTGGAGAGAGACGTAAGTGGAAGTCTGCTGGGTGGGGAATCCTTGGAGCACTTTTGTTTTCTTGAAACATAGGGACCCTCTCCTTGTATGGAGTGCAGTTGAGATGCCGGCAGGTGTTGCCTTCCACTCTGAACCGTAAGCATGAGGACAAATGCAAACATACCATGGACTGCTGCATGAGCCTGGGACCATCTATCTCTGGGCTCCTGACATAACACACTGTCAATTGCAGAGGCTGAATCCCTAAGACAAAGGATTTCCAGAAGTATTAGGACCCCCCAATTATTCCACACTCTGTCTATAAGGAGATAAACAGAAACCATTTTTGTAGGGTTCCATATAGAACCCTATGTCCTACAACTCACTGAGCAACAGTTATTTGAAATTCGAGTTAAAATCAGTAATACACCTAAATAAAAAGCAATTTTGAAATTAACTCTTACTGAACTCTAAAATCCTAGTAAGTTACATATTTTCTTAAAAAGCAGGTGAAAGCTAAGCCTAAACAAAAATGCTAGCAGTGAAGAGGCCTTCCAGTGCCAAAGAAGTAACCCTGATTTGGTAGCAAGCGTTTCTAAAATTCATTCCCGACTTTTTTTTTTTTTTTTTTAAATCTTCAAGAATCTGCTTCACATCTTAGTCTTGGTTGTCTCGTCTGTTAACTTAGTTAGCAATACCTTCCTTAAAAGACTCTTGGTGTACATGGAAGAATGGCAATTTCAGTCCCCACATGTGGCCCTTATTCAAAAAAAAGTAGCCGTCACTGAAGTCTATAAAATAAGACTGGCTAGTCTTATTATCTCTTATCTCTAAGACCTTATCTCTAAGGTCACTAGTTTTGTGATCTTGGGGTCACAAATTCTTTTCTAAAGTAAGTGGATTGAATGAAATGACTCCCTACATTCTACAACTCACAAGACAAAGGTTTCCTCATAAACGGCATCAAATGCAGTGGAACTCCAAAGAAAGAAGAAGATCTTGGGTTCTTCTCTCTGCTCTGCTCTTGCCCAGCTTCTTGACCTTGGACAAGTCAACAGAAAAACCTCAGAATTCCTTCTGTGTAAAACTAGAGAACTGAGCCTGTCAGTATCTGGTACTTTTGGTGTCAGATAAAACTCTCTGACACTTCTGGTTATGGTGGGCAAATAGACAACTTGGAAGTGAAAGAAATGAGTCATAACTTAGAGGAATTCATTTGGCTGTCCTCATATTCCATGACCAATTGCTGAGACTTGATGTCTGGCACAAGTTTCATCAAAGGCTCAAACTTACATATCTTAACTCCAGTGTCTAGTGTTGGGAACTCTACTGGAGATGGAGGTGCTTGCTTTTTCTCTCCAAGAAACAAAGGTACCAAGTTGGTATCAATGGAAAGTGGGGAATTGAGGCACATAAATTATGAAAGCAAAAAGGGTTTAATCCCAATCCCAGCGTAAGGAAGAGGTTCTCAGTTCCATCAGGACATACTAGACCTCATGAGGATATTGCATAATACTTACAGAGAAGGCTTATAAATATGAGGACCCAAAAATCCCATTTCAATTTAAGGGACCAGCTACTTAGGGCAAAGGATGAGGTGGCAATCATATAAATTTAAGTAACTAGTTATTTTCAAAGGAAAAATGATTTTTTTATTTTTATTTTTAAAAGATTTTATTTATTTATTCATGAAAGACAGAGAGAGAGAGAGAGAGGCAGAGCATGGGCAGAGGGAAAAGCAGACTTCTAGCAGAGAGCCTGATTCAGGACTTGATCCCAGGACCCCAGGATCATGACCTGAGGCAAAGGCAGATGCTCAACCACTGACCCAGCCAGGTGCCCTGAAAAAATAGTTTTAGAAAGCTCTTGCTCACATGAAAGCCCGAACTGTGACCATGCAAAGGAGCCCACAACAACTTTACTTGGCTTGCTCCAGATAGGAGGGAATCATTATGATGCTGTGTGTGTGGTCCGGGTCTCAAGCTATTTTGACATGCTTAGAATTTGATCTATGATGTTTGTAAGTCTGATTTATTTGATTTACAAGTTCAGTGATTAGCAAGATGTTGCTAGATCTATATTTGGGTATTTAAAATAAAACCTGTTTGTGTCTTAGGAGATGAAATATTTGAGTTAATCCAGATATATTAAAATTGCCATTGTAGTTTAGCATACCCAAGGCAATTTGATTAAATATATAATGATGTTAGATGTTTTAAAAATAGTTTTATCTGATATTTAAATTCAAAATAGCATTTTCCCTAAACTACTCTATGTTAAAAATAAATCTATAAAGTTAATTGAAAGTCTTAAGAAAATTTAATTTTCAAATGGTAACTTGAACCAAAGAAATATTGATTAAAGCCCAAGTATTAGATAGAACTTCTATTCTTGTACTATTCCCCACCTGTGTTACTCCCTTCGGTAATTTCCTTCCTCTAGCTCAGGCTAACTGGGATAAAGTCCCAAGGAATAGGAAATTAATGCCATTCTAAATGGGTAGGCGCCAATCGGAAAAGTATGCCAATGCCTGCATTTGTAGTGTCACCTAGTGTTAAGGATGGGTAATAACATTTTGAGAAGTGAAGCAAGGATGGAGGCATGAGACCCCATTTAATGACGCTATTGTCTATCTTAAATATTAAGGTAGGAAACTTATGGAAATCATGGCATCTAAAGCCCTTCCCCTTTTACTTTTATGTTTTATGAAATTTTATTTTCCTTGTGTATGTTCCCATAGTACATACTTTTCAAATTACAGAGCATAGTTCTTGGCTTTGGAGTTAAAACTTCTGCCTTCATAGATCTTGTGTTCTAGTGGAATTTTTATTTCTGTCACACTATTTATCACAGGTGGTGGTTCATATCAAAATTATTTATGTATGTCTGCCTCACCTACTATCTGTGAGCTTTGTTTCCTCTAAAGTGCTTCCTTACCAAAAGACTGCATAGAGTCAGTGTTCAAAATGTGTGTAGAGTTAAATAGAAGTGCAAAAAAGAATGTTGAGCACAATTTATAAATCAACAATTTTTGTAGCTTGAATAAGATGATTTTCTCCTTGGATCTTTGATCAACAATGATTCTGTTTGTCTATTCTATGCTGGAAGCCACCCTGCTGTGTACTCTGACTAGAATAAGAAATAAGGTAATGGAATTTCCCTTCTTTTGCATGAGAATGATTATATACTTATAAAAGAGAATTTTTAAAGTCTATTATTTTTTTTTAAATTTGTTGTTAACTTTTCTATTTTATCCTTTTCCTTAACTTGTCAAATGTTATGTCAGATGAGAAAAAATATTCAGGCACTATGTTTTTAAAATATCATTTTCCACAAACATTATATTGTGTATTTTATAAACGTAATTTAAGAATTTTGATCTTGGGGCACCTAGGTGGCTCAGTGGTTGAGCTTCTACCTTTGGCTCAGAATGTGATTCTGGGGTCCTGGGATCAAACCAGCATCGGGCTCCCCTCAGGAAGCCTTCTTCTCCCTCTGCCTATGTCTCTGCCTCTCTCATGAATAAATAAAATCTTTTAAAAAAATCTTGATCTTGTGTATAATTAACTAAGACAAATTATATTTTCTAAAAAGATAATTAACATTGGGTGAGCTGGGGTACATCTAAAGAGGCAATAGAATCTTTTACTAGATCTCCAGAGGCCTGCCATCATATCTGCCATTTTAAGGAATGTCACCTACTAATCTTAAAAATACGAAAACAGGGATCCCTGGGTGGCGCAGCGGTTTAGCGCCTGCATTTGGCCCAGGGCGTGATCCTGGAGAC
This sequence comes from Canis lupus dingo, assembly GCF_003254725.2. Classification (NCBI taxonomy): domain Eukaryota; kingdom Metazoa; phylum Chordata; class Mammalia; order Carnivora; family Canidae; genus Canis; species Canis lupus. The sequence goes on along the minus strand of NC_064269.1, from coordinate 31,582,868 downwards.
CCGGGATCGGATCCCACGTCGGGCTCCCAGTGCATGGAGCCTGCTTCTCTCTCTGCCTGTTTCTCTGTCTCTCTCTATCTCTCTGTGTGACTATCATAAATAAATAAGAAAAAATTTAAAAAAAATACGAAAACAAAAAAATCCCAACTACATTCAGAATGAAGAAGCTGGTCTGTATAATTTTCACATATTTGAAGCTCATGAAAATATAAAATGTAAAAACACATTATGGCATTTTGGTTCCCAAATTAATGTCTGCATCCTAACTCCTGGAATCTGTGAATATAGCATATTACATGGCAAAGGGGAATTAAGGTGGCTCATCAATTGACCATAAAATAGGAAGATTATCCTGGATTATCCAGGTGGACTTAATGTAATCGCATTGTCCTTAAAAATGGAAGAGAGAATTAGAAGAGAAAACCAGAGAGATGTTAACATGAGCAGGACTCAGCCTAGCTTTGCCAGCTTTGAAGAAGGAGGAAGGAGACCAGGAGTCCAGGAGTGAGGTCAGCTTCTAAACAGTGGAAAAGGCAAGAAAACAGATTATCCCCAAGAGTTCTCAGAAAGGAACATAGTAGCCCTGCAGACACCTTGATTTGAGTCCAGTGAGACCTATGCCAGCCTTCTAATCTGGAAAATGGTAAGATAATCAATCATATTGTTTTATGCCACCGAGTTTGTGGTAAATTGCTACAGCAGCAAAACAAAACTAATACATACCTAAATCCTCACCTAGGATATAAACTTTGCTATACGAATATTCCATTAGATGTTAATTTCATGTATGCTGGTATTAGAGCTAGATTTTAATAGTGGAGCAAAGAGTAAACAGTCCAGCATATATGTGTTTTCACTCTCCTACTTCTGCAAGTTCTGCTTTTTTCAAAGGGCCTCATTGCTAAAAGGCTTTTCATGGAGTCAGTGTTAAAAAAATGCACATTGACTTAATTATTTTATGTTATATTAATGGCTAAACTATAAATATATTAATGATATATATAGTGATGTTCTGAAATAGTCTGTTCCTAATAATTCAGAAATGAGTAAAAATATAATGAGGCAGAGAGAAAATCTCAGTTAATTCCTCAGTAATTTGACTTTTTTCCTTTGCTCTCTGAGTGATACTGAATTTCTTCAGGTTTCTTATGCCATCTTCATCTGGTCTGTGTTGTGATGCCATTTTCTTGTATCAGAACCTTTGTCACACTTTGTAAAAGGCTCTCAGTATATAAAATTTTAATTGCTTCAAGACTTCATCATTAAGAGTTTGCTAAGGCTTTGCTTCCTCCAAGAGACTCCAGGAAGTGCTGACCTCTTGCTTTGCCTATTGTCTTAGAAAGTTTGCTTTCAGCTCTCTCAATGCTTCAGCTCTCTGACGCATTCTGATCTCTGTATTTGCCACATGTGTCCACCTGCACTCACTATGCAGTTGGAAAAGCCAAGTTAAGTCCTTCAATATAATGTCAGGTCAGAAGCATAATCTCTAGACTTCTGTTTTCATGTGACCTGGAACTCTTTGATGTCACTGCAAGTGTGCAGGGTCTTATAACTTATATACAAAACCTTTTCCTCTACTTCACCATTTAAAAGACTTGTCTAGGGTATGGGTAACAAATAAGATTCATTGCATTCATCAATATCACTGTATGTGTTATGGCTGATGAAGAAAGGATTTTCAGATTTGTCAATGACTCTGCATTCAAAGAAGTAGGATATTAGCCTTTTCCATACTGTTCACCAACTCCTGAGTAGGAAAAGTTATCGAGATCTAGCTGTCTTTTAGGAGCTCTCACTTCGCTGGCAGGAGGAAGAATGATGGTAGTCATAACAGTCTATGTCCCTCTAAAATTGTCCCATAGGCTTGTCTAAACTGAGATTAATATAAATAACTATCCCTCCTCTACATCTTTATTATCTTTTGGGTAGCAAGCATGTCCTTTGCTTTAGAAGAGTGACCCCAAAGATAACACTTTTGAAAAAGTAGGGCACTTTGGTGCTACTCAAATCCTATTTTAGATGTAAACATTTTTATTTGAATATATGTTGAATTCCCAACAAATGGCAAGCACTCTGTGGGTCACTGGGGCATACAAAGATGAATTAGACAAGTTCCTCAATGTGTTTCCAGTCTCTTCTGGGAAGCAAACATGTACCTAGATAAAATCTCAATAAATTCAGTCAGTGCTACCATAGAAGTATGTGTTAAGAGTCTCTTTTCTCATATGCTTTTTGTCTGCATTGTAGCAAGATGACTACCAATAGAGTATTCCTTTTAGTACACCAGGCAAAATTCTGGGATTCTTTCTATTCTGATGGCCCTAGGTTAGCATAGTGCTTCATCCCTCAACCAATCACTGTATCCAGGGAATATAAGGCCCTTATTGGTGAGTCTGGTTCACATCTCCCTGTGGTCAGGGGTAGAGTCAGCTCCATCATAAATGCCACGTGGACTTAGAGAAATATCACTGGAAAGATATGCTGAGTGAATGTTATTGTCATCCATTTTCCTCTGAGGAGAGGAACACCCCCAACACCATCACAATTCAATGAGGAGAATTACTGTAGAGAAGGGGGATAATTAAGTCTCCAACTGCAAAAATTTCAGGCTTGTTTCTTTTAACACGAGCGTGGACCTTAGTGAGAGAGCTCTTGGGATAAATTGGCACATCACCCCTCAGTTACGGGTGAACAAAGAAAGATGCCTCTATCTTGCCTAGAGAAGTCTGAAGGCAGGACATCAGTGGACACTTTGTGAAGACAGGAAATACAAGAGGGGTGGTAGATGGTCAAACTGCCCTTCAACCATTTGTCAAGACAAGAAGGTCGTATTTTCCCATGGACCAATGAGATATCTTGGAGGATAAAGAGGATCCCAGTCAAAAGAGCATCCTGCTTCAATGAGACAATACCAAAGAGAGGCAGAGAGCATCCTGCTGCAGCCTAGGACCTACAGAGTGTGCATCACCTCAGTGAGATTCCTTAGGGACTGTGTACTTGGAATTGTGTATGAGGGGCACAGAGTCTTCAAAACATTCATCAAAGCAACTCTTAGATATTTGAGACACAGAGGGCGTCAATAGTTGAAGACATTAGTTGCCTTTTTCTGGAAACACCACTCACTCTCCCTTCTACTCAGAGAAGCCAGAAGCAAAAGGGAAAGTGAAGGAGGAATGAAAGAGCCAGACAAATAATGAAGGTGTACTTTACAGTTTGGTTCATTCATTAAGCCATTACTTGTAGGCATTATGGTTTCTTTACACCATTGCTGGATTTACAAATTTGTATAAATGATATATTCATCATTAGATACCCACCAGGAAAAAAAAAGTTTCATTTCTCTGAAAAACTGAAAAAAAGAGGCCTAAGAAGAGAGCTAATAATTATGACTATGTACACATATCTTCTGTGTTCTTTTTAATGCTCACAGTAATCCTAAGTCATGTCATTATTTTACAGCTGAGGAAGCAGAAGATTCAAGATGGTGAGCAACTCGGCCCAAGTCAAAGCAATAGTAAATGGCAGAGGAAGAGTTCAAGTAATAATCCTATTTTGACTAAAAGGTCCTTTCATGTCTATACTCCATCCTGTGCAAGTCAGAGCAGTTGTAAGACAGGCCCCACCTAAATCTGAACATTTAGCCCGAAGCTTGGAGCACACATGTTGGTTCTTCAAACCTTACTCTGCCTGGAATCACCACACAGCCTTGACCTAGGTCAAAATAAACTAAAACTGAAAGGCGTGTTGTGTAGTCTGGTTTCTAATCCAAACAGTTGAAGAGCAGGGAATGTGCTTGCTTACGGAGCCATAAATCAATGAACTTCATAACAGTTATCCTTTAATGTGGAAGCAGTGGATTTCTTTCATATTAAAGGGGTTAAAACATCCTTTTTAAAGTTAAATTAATGCATTCAAATTCCATCTTTATTTCTGGGGAATGTGTACTTTCACCTATATATACATTTTCCTCTTCTCTTTAATCCATTTAAATAGCTCTTTTTTGATATTTAAAAAAAAAAATGACTTCAATCCTCTTTTATTTCCTTCCTGACAGAAAAGTGTTATTTTCTAGGAGATCGGAGTTATACTTCACCTTCTATTCCAAACATTCTAATTTCCCCTGATATTCCACTAGAATACTTAAATAATATCTTCTGGCTTCTATTTCAACTAGTTTAATTTTTTTTGTTAATTTTGTCAATTATTTATTCCATATTTAATAAGAATTATAGAACATGGGGGGAGGAAGAGCTTAGAAATTTTCTAGACTTTCTCATTTACTAGATGAAAAAACAGGAAAATTAACTGCCATGTCCCATATTATGTAGCTGATAAGTGATACTGCTTGGAATATTGTGTTAAGAATGATTCTGAAGTCATCTGTAGACATTACTGAAGAGGGTGCCATGACTTGTTAAAATACCTGCCATGACTGTGGTACAGGGTGTGACTACCATATCCTCACTACACCATGTTGTTTTCTTTTTTTTTTTTTTTTCATGTTGTTTTCTAAGGCAATGCTTCCCCAAACTTTAATGTACATGCAGATGATAAAATGTATAGTCTGATTCAGTAGGCTTGAGCTGGGTCTCAAGCGTATGCTTTAAGTTGACACCAGTGGTCAGTGAACTCCAGCTGGCAGGCTAAATCCAGCCCACCCCCTGTTATTGTAAATAACATTTTACTGGAACACAATCCACACCCATTTGTTTACATATGATCTATGGCTGTTTTCAAGCTGCAGCAGCAGAGTGGAATAGCTATAGTAGAGACTTTATGGCCTGTAAAGCCTAAAATATTTACTATCTGACAGAAAATTGCCAGTCTCTGTCCTGGAGCATGGGTTGTCTATCTTGGTTGCATGTTACAATCATTGGGAACTTTAAAAAATCTGGATGTCTATGCCATATTCCAGGCCAATTAATTCAGAATCTCAGGGGGGTAGGACCAGCCATCATTTTAAAAAACATATATATTTTTAACAATCTCTAGAAAGTTTATATCTACTATTCTAGAGCATGGGTTCGCAAATATTGGTGAGCAAAAGAATCACCTGACCTAATTTTTTAAAATGCAGCATCCAGGGCTACATTCCAAGTTCTGATCCCAGAGGGCTGGCTCCTGGGACCCAGGAATCCATCTACACAAGAACACCAATATGCTTGACACAGAGGCCCCAGGGCCTCTCTTCAGAAGTAACAAAATATACTCTTTCTAATGCCATAAACACTTTTTTTTTCTTGAAAGTTTTACATCAACTCAGGTGTTTACAGAATTATGATTCACAAGAGTGAGTCATTATTATAAAGTACATCCAGTACCAGCAATTAGACTTCTTACCAAGAAAAATGATCCTGCATACAAAATATGTTTCGCTGGTGTTCTGATTTTGCCTAACTTCTGAATGTTTTTACTGCTATAAATTATAAAAGAAGAAGACAACAATTTCCCCCCAAACAATTGTCTCTAATTGCGTTTAAGACTTTCTTTTTAAAAGCATGGAAAAGACACATGAAAAACTGCTACTAAATCATTTGAAACACCTGGGAAGATTTTGATTCCTTTGACCAGGTATAAGGTTGTTTTTAAAATTAGCAGGATTGGGGTACTTGGGTGGCTCAGTTGGTTAAGCATCTGCCTTTGGCTCAGGTCCTGATCCCAGGATCCTAGTATCCAGCCCCATGTCTGGCTCCCTGCTCAGTGGGGAGTCTGCTTGTCTCTCTCTCTCTCTCTCTCAATCTCTCTCTTTCTCTTTGTTCTTCCCCCATCTCATGCTGTCTCTTCAAATACGTAAAATCTTAAAAAAAGAATTTAGCAGAGGTCCCTGGGTGCCTCAGTCAGTTAAACATCTGCCTTCGGCTTGGCTTATGAGCCTGGGGTCCTGCGATCAAGCTCCACATCAGGCTCCCTGCTTAGTGGGGAGTCTGCTTCTCTCTCTCCCTCTGCTGCTCCCTCTGCTGCTTGTGCTCCCTATCTCTGTTAAATAAATAAATAAATAAATAAACAAACAAACAAAGAAACTTTTTAAAAAATAGGATAAATAGCTCATTTTCATTTCCAGTTTCTAGGGTATCAGTGTAAGTGACCCAAATCTCTAATTAAATGATGATAAATATATGCCCGACCCACTGTATTTGCTGGAACCTGGTTACTTATACTCTGCCTCCTGGCAGGGATGTTTTATCAGCAGGTCCCTCTTCACTTTCTCCATGTGCATGGCAGTGGCTTGCAGGGAGAAGTTCTTCCTATTTAGGGGCAGAGCTGGAACAAACAAGGAGATTAAAACAGCAGGAAGATTCCTACTAAGCCTGGCTTTCCCATCTGCTGAGATCCAGGAGTGTGGTCCCATCTGGCTCTTCTGCACCCTACCATCTTATCACTTAATCTTTTGTTTACTTTCAAGTCTACTAGAGGTATTAGGATCCTGCCTAATATTTGTGTGTTTGGAAATATGTTCAAATGAGAGTGCAACCAGACCCTGAGGTAGGGGAGAGAGTGAAGGAAAACACATATGAGATAATGATTGCCTGCTTTTGTTTCCTAAGATTCAGAGAAACCAACTACCTCATGTGTTTCTGGGGAAATAAAAGGCCTACCATATACCTTCTAGCTGTAAAATTTACTATGTAGATTGAGGATCTCGCCTTCCATGGAAGAAATATAGATTTGGAAAGAGTAAAATCTTTTTTTTTTTCCCAGAAAAGATGCTGGACATCAAAGGACAGAGCTGGAAGGAAACAGACCCGTTTACCCTGCACAGTGGTGAAGAAGAAGGATTCTAAAGGCCACGTGTGAAATTTTTCCACACTCAAAGAGTTTTAGTTTAGAACAAACGCCATGTCTCTGTTGGCCACAAGATGGCAGGATTTCAGCACATTCCTGCCAGCTGGCCAGCATCCTCTCCCTATCGGGGTTAATGGATGCTGGTAATTTTGGCTTGACTAGATCCTCTCAAGAGATTTCACACTCTCATAAATGAAATATACAAATATGGTTCAACGACTTATGTTTTATAGCTTTAAAATGTCAAGAGTCAGCTCTTCACGTAATATAGTTGGCATCCACAAATGGAAAGCTATGGAAAAGGCTCTAGTTTTATTTATTCATGGTTTCCCCACTCTTTTGTTGGATTAGGTTTGGGAACTACCTGGATGCTGTGCTCCTTCGCTAAGGCTTTCTCAGAAGGAGGAAGGAATGCTGCCAGTGTGGACATGCAGCTTTTGCAGCAACCAGGGGATCACATGGGGAGAACAGAATGGGAGGAGGCAAGCTTGGGTGGTAGAAACAAAGGCTGTGCTAGAGGGCCGTGTTTGCCCTACCTGGCAGGGTGGACAAAGTAGAGGGTCCGGCTGGGCACAAAAACATGAGCTCTGCTACAGATCTGCCACATAAATCCACTCATTTACCCGTACTGTCCAACCTCAAAACATTTGATTTTGAGGCAGTGTGAAATTTGCTAGGAATGGAAGGATTAACAAGGCATGGTACTACCCTCTGAGAGCTAGTCTATTGGACTATATGTAGAGATACTGAGAAAAGGAAAACCTCCCGGTAAAAACAAAAACAAACAAACAAACAAACGACAGAACAATTGGGAAAATTGCAAGTGGGTAGAGAATAAAGAGGATAGCAGCCAGAGGTTAACAAAAAAAAGGGGGGGGGTCTGTAGGATAGGCTAGAGGACTAGAAAGCATGTCATGCTGGGGATTTGGGGATTTAGCATGGGTAAACTGATGGAGGGCTCCCTGTAAAGAGAAGGGCACTGGAGCTGGAACAAGAAACCAACAACATGATAACAATAACAACACAACACTTGGTGTCCACAGTGGCCCAGGGCTGGCTAGCTGTGTGATCTTTAGCAATCAGTCAAATCTCTCTGGGCCCCCTTTCTTTTTTTTTTTTTTTTTCTTTTTTTTTTCTTTTATTATTATTATTTTTTTATTGGTGTTCAATTTACCAACATACAGAATAACCCCCAGTGCCCGTCACCCAATCACTCACACCCCCTGCCCTCCTCCCCTTCCACCACCCCTAGTTCGTTTCCCAGAGTTAGCAGTCTTTATGTTCTGTCTCCCTTTCTGATATTTCCCACACATTTCTTCTCCCTTCCCTTATATTCCCTTTCACTATTATTTATATTCCCCAAATGAATGAGAACATATAATGTTTGTCCTTCTCCGACTGACTTACTTCACTCAGCATAATACCCTCCAGTTCCATCCACGTTGAAGCAAATGGTGGGTATTTGTCATTTCTAATAGCTGAGTAATATTCCATTGTATACATAGACCACATCTTCTTTATCCATTCATCTTTCAATGGACACCGAGGCTCCTTCCACAGTTTGGCTATTGTGGACATTGCTGCTATAAACATCGGGGTGCAGGTGTCCCGGCGTTTCACTGCATCTGTATCTTTGGGGTAAATCCCCAGCAGTGCAATTGCTGGGTCGTAGGGCAGGTCTATTTTTAACTGTTTGAGGAACCTCCACACAGTTTTCCAGAGTGGCTGCACCAGTTCACATTCCCACCAACAGTGTAAGAGGGTTCCCTTTTCTCCGCATCCTCTCCAACATTTGTTGTTTCCTGCCTTGTTAATTTGCCCCATTCTCACTGGTGTGAGGTGGTATCTCATTGTGGTTTTGATTTGTATTTCCCTGATGGCAAGTGATGCAGAGCATTTTCTCATGTGCATGTTGGCCATGTCTACGTCTTCCTCTGTGAGATTTCTGTTCATGTCTTTTGCCCATTTCATGATTGGATTGTTTGTTTCTTTGGTGTTGAGTTTAATAAGTTCTTTATAGATCTTGGAAACTAGCCCTTTATCTGATAGGTCATTTGCAAATCTCTTCTCCCATTCTGTAGGTTGTCTTTTAGTTTTGTTGACTGTATCCTTTGCTGTGCAAAAGCTTCTTATCTTGATGAAGTCCCAATAGTTCATTTTTGCTTTTGTTTCTTTTGCCTTCGTGGATGTATCTTGCAAGAAGTTACTGTGGCCGAGTTCAAAAAGGGTGCTATTCAACATGGTACTGGAAGTCCTAGCCTCAGCAATCAGGCAACAAAAAGACATTAAAGGCATTCAAATTGGCAAAGAAGAAGTCAAACTCTCCCTCTTTGCCGATGACATGATACTCTACATAGAAAACCCAAAAGTCTCCACCCCAAGATTGCTAGAACTCATACAGCAATTTGGTAGATTGGCAGGATACAAAATCAATGCCCAGAAATCAGTGGCATTTCTATACACTAACAATGAGACTGAAGAAAGAGAAATTAAGGAGTCAATCCCATTTACAATTGCACCCAAAAGCATAAGATACCTAGGAATAAACCTAACCAAAGATGTAAAGGATCTATACCCTCAAAACTATAGAACACTTCTGAAAGAAATTGAGGAACACGCAAAGAGATGGAGAAATATTCCATGCTCATGGATTGGCAGAATTAATATAGTGAAAATGTCAATGTTACCCAGGGCAATATACACGTTTAATGCAATCCCTATCAAAATACCATGGACTTTCTTCAGAGAGTTAGAACAAATTATTTTAAGATTTGTGTGGAATCAGAAAAGACCCCAAATAGCCAGGGGAATTTTAAAAAAGAAAACCATATCTGGGGGCATCACAATGCCAGATTTCAGGTTGTACTACAAAGCTGTGGTCATCAAGACAGTGTGGTACTGGCACAAAAACAGACACAGAGATCAGTGGAACAGAATAGAGAATCCAGAAGTGGACCCTGAACTTTATGGGCAACTAATATTCAATAAAGGAGGAAAGACTATCCACTGGAAGTAAGACAGTCTCTTCAATAAATGGTGCTGGGAAAATTGGACATCCACATGCAGAAGAATGAAACTAGAGCACTCTCTTGCACCATACACAAAGATAAACTCAAAATGGATGAAAGATCTAAATGTGAGACAAGATTCCATCAAAATCCTAGAGAAGAACACAGGCAACACCCTTTTTGAACTGGGCCCCCTTTCTCGTCTGCGAAATGGAGTCTGCAAAGACTAAACCTAGGAAGTAGGTAGGAACACTGAGGGTGAATTGTGAGTGTGCCTGGCTCAGAATTATTGACTTCAGGACTTCAGTGGCTTTGTTTCTCCATCAGATCTTTTACAAAACTCAGCAGGAGACACAAGGAGAGCAAGGGATGCCCATGCTAGGCACCCAGAGCACACATACACACCCCAAGCCCTTGGCTCCTCCTCTGCACTGGTAACTGCCGCATGGGTGACAGTGATGCCCAGCCATCCTGAGAAAGGCAGAGCGTTTCACTAATGCGGCAAAGGAAGCTACTGTTTAGTTTGCTGGTTTCACCAACACCAACATGAATACAGGCTTCTTGGGAGAGATGGGGACGAAGGGAGGCAGAGAGGGAGTGGGGACTGCTAACTCTCCTTCCCCCACAGTCTTATGCTCCTCTCCCATCAGTGAACACTTGGAGGTTTGGGCTGTGTCCTTCCAGCGTCGGGGATCTCACTGTGTGTGTAGTGTGTGTCCCCCCATAGGTACATCTCCCCATGCCTCTGGACATGCAATTCAGATGCTGGCTGTCTCCAAGGAAAGACCCTGTCTTCTCCCCTCTCTGACCTGGAAGCTGAATGTAGCCTTTGGCAATAGTTTACACAAAGCAAATTCACACTAGGAGGTATTGGGGATTTATTGATAGTTTCTTCTCCAGGGAGCCTTTAGGTTTTCTTCCACTACCATGCTACCACCAGTTGGGGGTTTGCTTCTTTTTGACCTTCCCGCCCACTTTCTCATCTCTACTGTACTACACCTCTGCTCCCATCCTCATGAACTTTGAACCCCAGCCTGAGGCACTTTCTTAAAGTACATGAGTCTTCTCAAAACCACTTTTCAACAAAGATGGTCTCTTCCTATAAAATGGTTCCTGTGCCAGTCATTATAAAGATTAATCATTTTCTCCATATTATAGTATCTATATGAATGCAATCAAGTGCATACATAATTTTATATGTATTAATTTGTTTTTCTAGTATAAAATAGGATCATAGGGTCATACTATACATACTGCTTTACGACTTTCAGTTACTCCTCAATTTTGTCTTGTTTATCTTTCCAAATCATTATAAATAAATCAACCTCATTCTTCTTAATTACTGCATAAAATTAATACTTCAGTATGAGCTGAGGTAGATTTCTTTGTGCTCTACTTCGTTAATGGCAAGATACAACATAATTCAGGGCTATGATGAAAATTCATCAGCCAAGCTATTAGAGGCCTCCGGTCGCTTAGAACAGCAAAGCTATACAAACAATATAAATTATATTAGCAATGTAAATAATACTAATAGTGAAAATTGCTAATAATCAGCCTGTGTCTATGTACTAGGAACCATGGCTAGTCATTTGAAAGCATAGTAGGAGTAATCCACGATGAAGCAGGTTATCCCCAGTCTATAGATGATCATTCTGAGGCACAGGAAAGTAAGTAAACTGTTCAAGGTAACACAGCCAATAAGTGACATTGTCAAAATGCACCGAGTCTGGCTCTAGAGTCTATGTTGTTAACCACTAAACCACGGATCGTTATGTCCCACAGGAAATACCTTGTGCAGGCTTGCTTGCCAGGGACCCAAACTGGCTGTCATTGGCCAAATTCACTACACATTCCCACTCTGAGTGAGCTCCAGCTGATCCTGGTATGGAACATTCTGTGCTGCTCTGAATTAGACAGCCAAGCCAAAAGAAAAGTGACATCCAAGAACAGGGTGGTGCAAGGTCTGTAGCGCAAGGCATGGCATGGAGGGTAAAGAGGGGAAGAAAACAAGAAGACGAAGAAGCTAAGTGGAAGAGAATGAAAGAATGCAGTGGAATACCGCCAGGCACCTGGCCCAGCTGAGAGGGCCTCTGGAGTGAGCATGCCAAACCTCGGCAGCTCCAAGCCCTGCGCCCAGAATAGCTGCAGGGAGGCACACTGCCAGTGAGTCACTTATTACAGCCAGAGCGGGGAGCACTTAATCAGAGGCATCCGGTTTATGTTCATGGGATATTAGGTGGAAATATACAGTCAACTGCAATGAATTGGCATGCCCCGAAGTGGGCCAACCATTGCCGGAAGCCAGGTCTCTTGCAAGTTGAAACCTCATTTTTCTCTCCTCTGAGAGCCTGCCACACATCTAATTGATTCTGCACATTTTATCCCTATATAATAGACTCTCTAACAAAGAGGAAATATTTCTTTCTTGTGATGACTGAACAGAAATTCAAAGTAGAAGCTAGCAGGACCACATCCATGGAATACTCAAGCCAGGTACCCGCCAGACAAGGCCAGTCCCTGACATCTGGCAGTTGCAGCGCTGCTAATGTCATCCGTTGCCCTCAGGCCCAAGGGGGCTAGCAGAGAAAACAGAGGCCAGTATGGAGGGGCTCAAGATGACCCTGAGAGTTGATGAGCTTCTTTTTCTGCTGGAACAGCCCACAAATGATGTAGCGCCATTGCTGCTAGTTGCTTCAAGATCTCAAGATGGATTGTAATCTATCAGGGATCTCAGTGTACCTCAGGTCTTTACTGTTGTTTTGAGTATTGTTTTCATCCTGAGATTTTGAGGCTGACGCTCTCAGTATCCCAGGTTCCCCTCACCAGGTTAGAGCACCTGTCTTCCCGTTTCTGTGACTGTCACTTTCCTCTCCAGAAGATTACCACCTTGCCAGCTGATGCCTCAGAAATTGTACCGTTCCCCCAAACAGAAGTGAGGTTACAACAGCTCAATCTCCTTGCCTTTGGGCAGGGCAACCCTTCTGTTGCATTTACACAACAAAATTCCTTGTAGGGTCAGATGGAAGCCAAGATTCTCCTAAAATCGCAATTGGCCTAGCTTCCTCTCCCTCCCTGCCTAGACTGTTTCCTTCCCTCCCCTCCAGATTTTTCCTGAAAGCATCCCCTCAGTAAATCACCTGTGTAAAAATCCCTGCCTCAGGCTCTCCTTCTAGGAACACAGCCTGAAACAGCCTGTAAAATATTTTGTCAACAAAAACCAGAAGTTATGCACATGGCACCATAAGCTACACAGTGCCATGTTTCTCAAACCCTCAGTGATTCACGTACCACCTGGACTATTTTACCATATTTGCATATTACTTATGCAATTATTTACCTAATGGTTTGTTTTATTTATTTATTTAGTTAGTTATTTTAAAATATTTTATTTATTTATTCACGAGAGACACACAGAGAGAGGCAGAGACATAGGCAGAGGGAGAAGCAGGTTCCCTGTGGGGAAACCAATGCGGGACTCAATCCCAGCACCCCAGGATCATGCCCTGAGCTGAAGGTAGACACTCAACCACTAAGCCACCCACATGCCCCTTAATCATTGTTTTTAAATAGTTTTCAGAGCTACAACTTAAAAAAAAAACTAACCTCACCCTTAAAAATACCTCTGAAACTGTAACTTTGAAGTGCTAATTAAAATTTTAATATATAGAAAAATGCATATATTTATCTAAATATCATTTCATCAACCATTATGCATCATTTGTAGTTGGACCACATCTTTAAAAACATGATAAAATGAAAAGTATGTTTCTGTTTGATTTATAATTGTTACTTGTTTATAGTACTACTCCAGAGCTGTGCTTATATAGGACGTGGAATAATTTATTATTGATTTTTAAAAATTCAATACTTTTTAATTTCCTCTTAACCCCTGATTTTGCCAGTCATCCTAAGAGAGGTGTTCACAATGTGGAATAAAAGAAGGGTCTGTTTTTAAGAAGCAGAAGTAATTAAAAAATCTTTTGGTATCTGCATTCTCTCTACAATGTCTGAATTTTTCTGACAACATGTTACTGTCACATAGAAACATCTCACTTAATGATTAAATTAAAGCTGACTTACAAGGAAAGGAGAGCGGCCAGGAACTTGGAACACTTATTGCCAGGAAGATTATCTGACATCATGAAGCTCAGATGCTTTTGTCAGAGGAGGAAGTGGCATTGGTGGCCACCTGCTCAAGTTACTGGTAGCACAGTGCAGACTCTTAATATCATTCACCTTTTCCTCTGAGCTGTAGAAATGCACTGAGAGCCATGGTTCCTCAAAACAGAAGCTGATGTCAAGGATACAATCTTCAGAGACATGCAGTATGGACCACTTTATCACAGGTGTGGGTAACCAAAGGCGTACAGAGAACAGGGCCAGAGATGATGGCTCTTTCTCCTGACTTCTCCCATCTTAACTGCATTGGCTTTGGGTTTGTGAATGGCTCCTCTTAGAAACACGGAGTATTTCCATATGGAAGGTGATAAACCAGTTGCTAACAAAATACATTGGGGTCAGGATTTTGGATCTCATCTCCAGCATAATGGTCTTTCTCCACTATTTATTCTTCACACTTTGCTTCTGGAACAATCTAGTACTGAGGAGATAGAAGCCTAAAGTCTACAACATCTTGAAAACAAGCTTTGTACACTTGTAAGGATTACCAAAGTCATACATCTTGAACCTGGTGGGACAAGTTTAAATTTAGAGACTGGGATGCCTGGGTGGCTCAGCGCTTGAGCGCCTGCCCTCAGCCCAGGGCGTGCGTGATCCTGAAATCCGGGGATCGAGTCCTGCACTGGGCTCCCTGCATGGAGCCTGCTTCTCTCTCTGCCTGTGTCTCTGCCTCTCTCTCTTTCTATGTCTCTCATGAATAAATAAATAAAATATTTTTAAAAACTTGGTCTAAACATGATACCAACAATTCACAGGCAAACAACAAAAATTGGCAGTTATTTCTATTCCTAGTTTGAGCTCTTTATCAAGTACACCAAGGACTAAAAACAATGAAGATGTAATCAGATATGATGAGAGGGAAGCCAAAATAATTCAGAATCATTCAGGCTATTTAAGTCTCACATTAGGTATGTTTTCTGCCTTGAAATGTTAGCTAATGAGAATGTGGAACAATCACAATTAGTAATATCTCTACAATCTAAGTATCCAGAAAATGCAGATAAACCTTTAGATTTTTTTTCCCACTGATGTTTCAAGCAACATGAAAGCCAATTTACTGATCTCTTCAGTGAGAACAAGTGACAATTAGTAATATGCTACCCAGAAGATATGTTGCCCAAAATAAACAGATCTCATCTGTTCCGTCAAGGGAAAGGTGAGATTTTTAACAGTGAAAACTTACCCGTGATGTAGGCCAGGTCTGAGGACCTGATGGGGTTCCTATAGGACCAGCCAAGAGTCCTTGGCTTCATGCAGGATGGAAATAAAATGTGAGCCAATGGGAGGTAAAAGCAGCATTTATTGAGGATATATATGTAGAGAGGTACAGATTGGGTGTCCTAGAGATTTGGAAAGGAAAAGAGAGAATCTCATCTTTGTTCAGGGTCTGGGGGTTTTTACTGAGAATGGTGGTCTGGTAGATACATCCCCTTAGGCATCCAGAAACCAGGCCTTGACACTGAGATGTCTAGTGCTGGTGGCCTAGAATATGCATATGATAGCTCCCTGTGGTCATTCTCATCTTGTTGTTTCTTAGATGTTATCTATTCTGGAGAAATCATTGCTTACATGGAGGACATATGCTAGTTGCATTATAAGGCATGTGTGGAGTGGGGTGGGGTTGCAGGTCCTAGTAAGAATAAGAAGCAGAAAAAGAAGGAAAAAGCAGATGTTTATACAGTCTTTTAGTTTCTCTACCTTATCTGCTCTTAAAAAGAACTCCTTGTCATGCAGAACACATTTTGAGAACTGCTACTTGCTAATGTTTGCATCACTATTTGATTTTGTTGCTGAAAATGATGTCGGTGTGTCATCCACGAAAACTCTCGTATCTGTGCATGTAAGAATATGATCATAGATTTATTTAAGCACTCCAAAATATTTCCAAATAGTTTTAATGGATTTTGAATCTTTTCTTAAAATATAAAAATGTAACATATTTCCACTTATTTTCAAGAACAATGATTGGCATCTTGGAAGACAGAAATATAATAGCTACATTTTAACAAAAAAAAACCTTTTGTGTAATTGATGGATAAAATAGAAAAAGCAATATCATGACATAATAAACACAGACAACCTTGCTACTTCATTCATTTGGATCTATATGTATATTCGAAGGTGTCTTTTTCAGAGATGACAGCACCATTCAAATCAAATTTTCAAAATAAAGTGAATTTAGGAATTTCCATTCTTGCCAAAGATTGAGTAATAGTAACCAAATTTGCTCTCTAACCTAATTTTTAAAAATAGATATAAAACAATGGTTTTTTAGAACGCAGGAATTTAGACATAAATGAACAGCTATTCAGGGGCACCTGGGTGGTTCAGTAGGTTAAGTGTCTGCCTTAGGGCTCAGGTCAGGATCTGGGCTTCCTAGGATGGAGCCTAAGTTGGGTTCCCTGCTCAGTGAGGAGTCTGCTTCATCCTCTGCCCCTCCTCCCACTCGTGCTCTCCCTCTTTCTTTCTCTCTCAAATAAATAAATAAAATCTTAAAAAAAAGAACAGTGAGGGATGCCTGGGTGACTCAGCAGTTGAGCGTCAGCCTTCAGCTCAAGGCATGATCCTAGGGCCCCTGGATCGAGTCCCATATCAGGCTCCTTGCATGGAGCCTGCTTCTCTCTCTGCCTATGTCTTTGCCTCTCTCTCTCTGTGTCTCTCATGAATAAATAAATAAAATCTTAAAAAGAAAGAACAGTGATTCATGACAAATGGGAAACAAACAGATAAGCTTATGATTGTCTCAGCTTGTGGCCTTAAGAGAGTTTCCTGGCAGCAGCTCAAGGAGGGTAAACCTCCATGTGGAGCCCAGTGAACTCACCAAGTTGAGGAAGCAAGCTAAGAGGCTGAGATAACCCAAAGGGCTAGTTTCCCTGACAGAGAACCAGAGAAGAGAGAGCTGCAAAGGGAGAGAATCCCAGAGATCTGGAAAGATACATCCTCAAGTGATCTGAACACTTATTAGAGCATGCATGTGAGGTCACTGCCCTCTTCCGGAAAGAACCACCTGAAGGTATTAAAAGGAACAACAGTCAATGCTCATAGAGTTGGAAAGAGTGCACAATGCTCCTAAAATTCTTGTAAATTCTTAAGTGATAAGAGTACCAGGAGCATCTTTGTTCTTATATAACTTCTAGGAGGCAGTAAGTCTGACCATTTAACTTGCTTGTTTGGCTAGTGCAGAAGACATGTTCTGAGAGAATAACGATGAATTATAACAGCCTTATTTAGGAAGTGATGCCAATCACAGCTGTGCTTAGAATGTGGTATCTTTATTAGAGAAAATCAGCATAATCTTTGGATCTTGGCATGCAGCTATTCTGGATATGGAAATGCCTTTCCTGTCCTCAAGGCTTCTATCCAAATAACCATTTGTTGGTTTAAAGAAACTGTTATTCACTGCTCCAATATCCTATCCAACATCACATCCAACTGGGATACCTTTATTGCCTAGGAAAGGCACCAATGGACTCCCATATTTCACTGGTGTTTCATCACCTAGAAGAATGATGCAGCAGCTAAGGACTCATTATGGCATCAGTTGGCATGTAGCTCCTTAGATGTTGGGATGCTGTCCTATTGGAATATAGTATGCGTCTTCAACCAACCATTGAACAACATATGGAACTCTTCCCACAATATTCATCAGGGATGTGACTTATGCATGGACTCAACAACCCAGCTGTCCCTTCTCCAAGACTGATTTGGCTCCTGTCCCACTGCTGAGTGCCCAACCTGCCAACCACATGAGATCAGTGCTCAGTCCCTCAAATGGCACCATAATCCACATGTATGTATGCATGTATATATATATATATATATATATATATATATATATATATATATATTCTCTTTATGTCATTATCAACATATTCTCTATTCTCCGCAGGATGAGTTTTTTGTTATACTAAGGTGAGGCAGAAAGAAATGCCTTTTACTTCCTCTGGTGGAAAGGGTTACTTCTTTGTTGGAGATCAAGCTGAAAATGGATCCACTTCAGCTGTGTGGTTTTGTGTCTTGTCCTGTGTATTCTCATTATCTAGCTTTCTAGCTGCTGTAGTTCAGGAATTCTTTTACTTCACCTTCATTATATGGTAGCCATAAAAGTAACTTGGAAAGAGTAGCAGGCGGAAATATTTTAAGAAAAAAATAATGGATAAAGATCTAAAATTAAGACCACTCTTCGCATTAATTAAAGTTGTAGTGATTTCATTACTCAACTTAATTAAGAAATGCCCTTGCTAAGGCTCAGTACCACTTAGCCTTCTCTTGCAATAAATAACCATTTGCCATGTATTCACAGAACAGGTTATAGTAAGTATATGCCACATACAAGCACACATAGTAGGACATGCTTGACTACAGTAGTGGAAGTGATATACTCTGTGGAGTTCTGATGAATGCCACCTGGATTTTTAAATGATGGTTGAGAAGAGTCCTGGGGGAAAAAAAATCCTACCAACATTTTTTGTAGAAACTGAACTGGGGAGGGTCCATAGCCCAAGAGTATATTAGGGAGCTACAGGAAGGCTTTGTTGTAGGTTGCCAGCCTGCTCCCATCCATGGTGAAGGAAGGAAAGGCAGTTGGCTGACTACATCCACAGAGTCTCTGGCAGAGTCTACAAAGCCAACAAAACTTGAGATCCAAGGCCTCTTCTAAAACTCTGGGATGGGTCCTATCAACATGTCATAGTCACATGTTCTTATAAGTTTCATAAAATATTTTGAAATGTATTTAGTTATAACACCTGTCTCTTCACACCCTGACTTCCCTCTGACTTGCCCTCTGTCATACGTATCTGCTACCTCTTGGATGGCTTGGAGCCTCAGGCATTTTTGAGCTCTAGCTAAAGGAAAAGTTAAGCTGGAGAGAATTTAGCTTGAAACATATTTACAGAGGCGCCTGGGTGGCTCAGTGGGTTGAGCATCTGCCTTTGGCTCGGGTCATGGTCCCAGGGTCCTGGGATCGAGCGCCACAGAGGGCTCCCTGTTCAGCAGGAAGCCTGCTTCTCCTCTTCCCTCCCCCTGCTCATTTTCCCTCTTTCTCTCATTCTCTCTCAAATAAATAAATGAATATCTTAAAAAAAAAAAAAGAAACATTTACATAGGTCAGACCCACTGCTATCAAATATAAAGCTGTTGTCAGTATAGGAATGGCCTCTAAGAATACCCCTAATGTCTACTGTTCTGAGAGTCAGCATCACGACACAAAGATGCAGCACCAGAAAGAAATATTACATAGTGCTCAGCACTAAATATATGAGTACATGTGCAATCTGAAGAATTCTTTCAATCATCAGACAGTAAAATTGCAAGGGGAGGATTTTATCTTCAGTATCTTGTTAATATAGATGTTCTCTCCTGTCAGAAGTATTCTTAAAATGGAGCATGTACAATTTGTAAGTATCATATTTTTTTTCCTTTTTTGATGGGAATTAAGCAAAATGGAATCAGGATTTCTGTGTTTTTAGGATCCAAACAAAACCACACACACATGGAGTGAATATTTGTGGGAAGCAAAAGTTTAATGTTTGCCAAGTATTAATAATAAATATAAATTTTGGGACTCCTGGGTAGCTCAGTGGTTGAGCATCTCCCTTTGGCTCAGGGTGTGATCCTGGGGTCCCAGGATCAATCTTGCTTCGGGCTCCCTGCATGGAGCCTGCTTCTCCTTCTGCCTATGTCTCTGTCTCTGTGTGTCTCTCCTGAACAAATTATATATACATATGTATAATTTATAATATATATTATATATATTATACATATACATATATGTATATACATATACATACATATATGCATGCATATTACACATACGTATATGTATGTATGTGTATATATATTGTATAATATATAATATATAATTTATATATATATAAATTTTGATCAACCACGTTCGAAGAGAAACTGAATTATATTCCCATTCTTAAGTCAAAAACAATATTGCAACAGTATTTTCAAAGAGGCAACCAGAATTAGCACCAAAATCTCAGGAAAAAAAATTATAATAAAGATAAGGCAGATGAAAGTGTAAGCTATTTTTCTGAATTTTGATGATTGTGACAGTTATTAGCTTGAAATTTTGTCATTTGTTGATCTCTTCTCATCCTAAGTATTTAAACACTTAATTTTGTATTTTCAGTTTTTTATTATTTTTCCTTAAAAAGACTCCTTAAATTGTTTCAACTTTGAAGCCTTGGATCTACCCTGTGCACGGACATTGCTTCCCTTCAGATATCAGGATCAATTCTTCCACACTCAGCACATGCTGCCTGCCTGTCATCATATAAAAGGCCCAGTATGGCCATTCTACTTAGTTCTATTGTTAAGGTCACTTGGGAGTTGGATTGTAGTTACTTCTAGAGGACCAGAAACAGAATTGTTCAGCGACAAGCTTCTAAGACCCACAATATAACCAAGTGCTAGAATATGATGCATCACTCACAAGTAAAACTGGGTCCCTTTCAATATAATGCCTAAAGCAATGCATGAGGAGTTTTTGAATTTTATTTATTTTTAAAGATAACCTTGTCTCCATCTCATTTATTTCCTTGTCTGCTTTCAGTCTTCAGCACCGATTTCTCAGAATCTTTTATTAATTATTTAGAACATTTCACATAAAATATGGAAATGCCAAAGTCCTTCGAATTCGCTTTGAATTCTCTCTGATATGATTTGAGACTAGATATAAATGAATAACTTTTTCCCTTTGTGATGGAATAAATTATCATGTTCTGAGATTTAGAATATCAGAAAGGATAAGTGACAAAAAAATGCCCTGGAGTAAAAATTTGTGCTTACTTGAATCAGAAATATAAAAGATGTTTTATGCCTGTATATTTTGGAATAAAATCATGTAAAGATTAAGATGTGTGTGTGTGAAGAGAAATGACCAAGATGTATTTCTTTTTTTTCCTATCATCTTCATCTCTGCTAACCAAGGTAGAATAATGGAGAGAATTCTTCCTGGCTCCATTATTTCTATACAGATATCACTAACTTCTCTCAAACATATTTTAATTGCTGTTGGCTCCTAATGAAATTCATAATCCTGAGGGAAAGTTAAACTCATTGAAGGATCTTCTTGACTCACTGCAGAATATAAAGCAGCACAAATGTGTGATATTGACATAATTAATAATATTGCATGGAAGGACATTTATTCCAAAGGACCAGTGAAGGATTAGATGTATTAGATACTATACAGTATAACACATTTTCTGACCTCTCACCACTCCAATGTAATATGCCACAGTAATATTGACTTTTTTTCAGTATATGGACTGAGAACACAGCTTATTTGCAACTTAAAAATACAATCATTGCTATAAGCGTATTTTATCATAGCTGCTGAAGTGGAATTGGCCAGTGAATATCATGGCATTGTTTGTAGTAATCCAGATCTGGTTTGAGAGACTTTTTTCTACAGACATTTATTCTGATAAAATATTATACTCCTGCTATACCCATTTTAGATACATTCATTATGTTCCACTCATATCTCAAATATTTCCATGTCTTTTTTTAAAAAAAAGATTTTATTTATTTATTCATGAGAGACAGAGAGAAGCAGAGACATAGGCAGAGGGAGGAGAAGCAGGCTCCATGCAGGAGCCCGATGCAGGACTCGATCCCAGGACTCCGTGATCACGTCTTGAGCTGAAGGCAAATGCTCACCCACTGAGCCCCCCACGTGTCCCTTTCCACTTCTTTAGTAAGTAGTTCATTCATCAATTTTTAAGTTAATCTGTATTGTTTCAATCTTTCTTTCTAATATGCAGGCTTTTCTACATACTACTATTTTGGGTAAATTTTTTATATACTATGAAGCCAATGGCTCATCAAACATACACTCAAAGTAAATGTTTTAAGAATTATTAAACTATGTAGAATAAAATATAAAAACTTCATTTTTGTATCTATTCTGTACATTGAACTGCCTCCTTCAGAAATCAATAGTCCTGGCAGTTTTTCCTATCCACTTATATGTATGCATATTTTTGTAGATGAGTGAGATGACATCATATGTATTGTCCTCCAAATTGCTTCTTTTCCTTAACAGTATCTTGGATGTCTTTACATTCAGGATATTTAAGAGCACGTCATCTTTTTAAACAGATTATCATAGTATGTCATATGTGAGCTATTCCCCTAAGTATTTGATCATTTCCCTAAGACGGAAGCTGAGTTGTTTTCCATAATTTACTATCACAAGCAACACTCCTGAGACCTTTCCTTTCTATCCTTCTTGTGTACATGTAGAGAATCTTTAGGATAGATTCATAGATATGGATTAACTGAGGCAGAGTATGGACACTTAACATTTTGGTTTATTCTTCCAAATCTATACTACAACCAATAGTTTATGACTTTTTTACACCATTAGAGACACTGTATAATATTTTAAATTAGTAAGATATATAATGTATATCCAATACATACATTATAGTTAGCATTTTCCTTAGGTTAAATATCTTACCATTTTTCACTTCTTTTATGAATTGCCTACTTATATCCATCTTCACTTTTCTTATTTGATTGCCTCTTCTCTTATTTTATTTGAAAAACTCTATATATTTTCATAATTAATGTATTGTTGTATGACCTACCTCAATGTCAATCACTTGCTATCCCAATCACTTGTTCTTTTGCCAGGGAACAACTATTCTGAATTTGTGTCTACTATTCCCTTGATTATGCTCATAATTTTATCAAATATACTCATATCTTTAAATAATACTAAAGTTTGTTTAGTTTTAGCTTCATATGAAATCACACTAGTGTACTTTTTAGCCACATGCATTTTCTATTCAAAATTTTATTGCTGAGATTCAGTAATGTTGCTATCATTCATTCATTTTCACCGCAGTACAACAAAATTAACATTTGGCATGAACATGCCTATCAATTTATTTATCTAAGATCTTGTTGGTAGACATTTGGTTTGTTAACAGGTTTTTAACTTTTACCAACAGGGTTGTGTTGAACATTTTTGTCCAATAACACTAATATGGGTATTTTCCAAGGTTAGTGGTTCTCAAGCTTTCTGATCTTAGGTTTCCTTAATATTCTGAAAATAATTGGAGATCTCAAAGAACTTTGGTCCATGTAGGCTATATCCATCAGCAGTTATCAAATTAGAAATTTAAACAGAGGAAAACTTAAAATATTCATTTGTTAATTCATTTAAAGGTAGTAAATATATTACATGTTAATGTCAATAACATGTTTAAAGAAAAATAACTATTTTTCAAAACAAAAAAATTGCTGAGAAGTGTGGCATTATTTCATATTATTGTATATCTCTTTAATGTTTGGCTTAACAGTAATTGCCTGTATTATTGTTACTGATTCTGCATTTGATCTGACGAAATATGTTGTTTTGGTTGCAATAAGTGAAGAAAATCCAGTCTTATACAGATGTATGCTTAGAAAAGGGAGAGATCTGTAATACCTTTCTCAGATAATTGTAAAATCTTTCTTTGATACCATACCAAAACTTGACAAGCCAAAGGTTTTTTAAAAGTTAGTCCTGGGGGCCCTGGTGGCACAGACCACTTAATGTACTACTTCTGATTTCAGTTCAGGTCATGATCTCAGAGTTGTGAGATATAGCCCTCAGCTGGGCTCCACACTCAGCGAGGAATCCGCTAATGTTTCTCTCTGCTCCTCCCTGTGCTCTCTCTCTCTAAAATAAGTAAATAAATACTTTTTAAAAAGTTAGTTGTAATATGGAACATGAAACTATAACTGGACTTTCATACTCTACTACACTAAAATACGTAGGCCCATCATATATTTTTTCATTAATCCTGATCCACATATGATTTTGTAATATTTTCATTGATCATTTAGAACATATCGGCTCATTAAAACATGCAGATCTTCCAGACATTGAATATATCTTCATATAACATCAAAAAGTTAATGTTTAATATCATCACTAATCTTACCAGAAGCCCTTTCAGTACTGAAAAGCTTTCTAGCTTACAGTGACAAATGCAAATTTCCACCATTTTGGGTGGGGGTAAAATTGGAAAAGCTTATTCTAATACTCTTTTATTTATACTTTTAATTGCAGTAACATCCCTGCTTCCTTCCCCATTTTGGTTATTTATGTCTTCCAAATACCTGTTTTTATGAGAGCCTGATTCTTGGCTTTCTATTCTGTTCCACTAGTCTATTTGTCTATACCTTTTTCAATAACATCTTCTTAATTCTTATAGCCTCATGGACATTTAAAATATAGGATAAGAAACTTCCTTTTTCTTCTTCCTCTCCTTTCTCTTATTTTTCTTCTTTTTTTCTCCTTCTCTTCTTCTTCTCCTTCCTCCTCCTCCTTCATCTTACGTATTTTGTCTATTCTAAGTCCTATGATTCTCCATAAAAATGTAGAATAAACTTCTCAAGTTCTACAACAAAAACAACCAAAATGAAGACAAAAACAGAGATGACCCAAGAGAAATGAATATTTATGTCCACAAAAAGATTTATACAAGAATATTTAAGACTTTTTCATAAAGTCAAATGCTGAAAGTAACCTGAATGTTTATAAACAAGAGAATGAATAAACAAATCAAGATATATTCATTAAATAGAATTTAATACTAATAACTATAAAAATATGAACTATTGATACACAAACAAAACAGGTGAAATTCAAAAAATGATTTGGAACAAAAATAGTTGGATCAAAAAACCATATACTTTCTAATCCATTTATACTTTGGCAGAAATCAAAACAGTGATTGCTACTAGGAGAAAGGTGAGATTTTTTTTTTTTTTTTTTTTTAGAAAGGTGAGATTTTTAACTGCAAGTGAGCATAGGAGAAATTAGTAGGGTGTTGGAGACATATAATGAACAGAATGGTAGCTCATGAGTGTCAAAAATTACATCGTATCCTTAAAATCTGGCATTTTATTGTTTGTAAATTATTTATTAGCCCAAACTCAATCTACTTCTGTGTCATTTAATAGATCCAAATATCATAGAGAAAATGACAAATTATTTTGAACTTAATGACACAATCACAATTTGTGAGGCACATCTAAATTAGAGGGAAAGTCATATTATAAAAAATATACTATACAGAAGGCAGATAACTGAATATTGCATACGTTTTCAAACAAGCTATTTCTTATAACAACCCTTTTAAAACAAAATTTGGGCCTCAAGAATGATGCCTCATTTTTTATTTTCAATATTTTTGCCTTTATTCATTTTACTCATAGTCCATTTTACAAATGTTGGCTCTTTTATTAGTCTTCTCCAAAAAAAAATCAACTCGCATCTTGTTAAGCCATGCTATTTTAATATGACTTTTATACATCATTTGAATAACTTTTTAGTTTGTATTTGCTTGTTTATCTGTTACAGTCTGCTTTAACTTTCGTTGGTATCATTTTATTTCATGTTTGCTAACCTTTAAAGGTGCACATGTTGCCTATTGATTTTTTAATGTTTGTGAACACCAAAATTCAGACCAGCAAATTTTAAGACATTTGTTATTTTCTACAGATCAGTTAATAGATGCAACTTTCATGAACAATTTGTGGAAAGTCTTGCTTTGAATTATTGATCTCTTGGCATTTCTGAATATGTCTTATTCATTGAGTGTAAGTAGTGGCATTTGGAAATTTTTTTCTGGATTGATTTGCATTCTCTGCAGAAGAAATTTTCTATGTTAGTTATTTTTAAATTCCATTGCCTAGACTCATAAGGTTTCTGACTATTCACAGTTTGGGGGCTTTTTTCAGGGCCTGGCATGTGTTGAAGATTTTCTTTGCACATCTGTAAGTAGACAAATGTTCTTCATGTTCATATGGATCTTTACTTTTAGTTTATGTTCCAGTACCATTTTGTGACTCGGAAACAGGAGGTGGTTTCATGCTTTATGAAGAACTTTGAATGGTTTTTAGATAATTTATTTTTAATAAGTGAAAAATGCAGATTGTTTAGTCACTGTTGGTATGGGTATTTTGTAAAAATGGTAATTCAGTATCAACTCAATTTTGTTACTATTTTAAGGTTCAAAGGGACATGTGAGTAATGCAAAGGAACCACCTTTCACTGAATTATGGTCAATATGGTAACTAATTTTGTGAGACCCTGGAAGTCTAGAAATGATCTGGAATATAATTCTAAAATCTAGAATTCATCAGAATAAATCTTCTGCAGTTTTTTTTTAAGTTGACTTTACCTTATAGTTATCATAAAAAAATGACTTAAGTAACATTGAGATTTTTTATTTAAGCAAGTGAAAAATGAAAGGATTTTTTACATCAAAGAGAGGCCTATTTATTTATTTATTTATTTGAGAGAGAGAAAGGGAGCAGGGGGAAAGACAGCAGGAAAGGGAGAGAGAGCCAACTCCCCGCTGAACACAGACCCCCACATGGGGCTCCATGCTGGGTGTGATCCCAGGACCTTGAGATCATGACCTGAGTCAAAATCAAGAGCCACCCAGGTGCCCCCAAGGGGAGGACCATTTATTCAGTTTAGGACCAGGAGCCTAACAGTAGTTCATATGGATCAGTGGAGACCTATGACGAGTGAGGTACTTCAAAAGTCAGTGAGATTCCCAAGACATTTTTTAGCTCTTCAAGGTCCTTGCCAAAGGACCCATGACTGCAATATTTAATTGGTTTCTCAAACCAAAAGTAATTTAAAGCACTTGACTTTATAAAATCTTTGGATGTACCAGTAGTGGGATTTTTCTACATCATTTTTTATAACAAAGTTTCTGAACATGAAATTTTGCTGATATTGCTGTCGTTGTAAAACAGAGGGGATGCATATATATTTGATTTTTGCATATCTATTTTCAACTCTCTAAAAATAACAATATTCACACTTGCTTTCTGCTAAAAATCCAAATGCAAGTTTTTCAAAACATAAGGGGTAGAAAAATGATTAAAAGTAACAATGTTTATAATCATAGGATATAGCCAAAAACCCTTCATACATTGTAGACACAGTGAATACCTATTGAATAAAGGAATAGATGAGTGAAACATTTTGCCTAATTAAGAATTAGGTAATCATAAAATATATACTAAGCCAAAGAAGGATAAAAATACTATTGGGAAAATGTTTAACAAAGCATATACACATTTATAAATTTTTATTTTGGTGCTTATTTCTATGTACATATTCAGGTTGCTCCATTTAGGTTATGATATTTACTTTATCCACTGCTTATACTATCACATAGCTATTGAAGAGAAGCTCTCCACAGACTTATGTACAGGAGGACAATTTGTGTTTATCTTGATGAAGGAGGACAAGGAGGATGTCCTCTTCATCTGTTTCTAGAGAGCCTACTGCTGCATTCTGCCAAGCCAGAAGATGAAAATCCGACATTTCAGTCCTTGGATTTCTTCTTTCTGTAATGTGCCATCCTCCTTGGTCATCTTAGATGTTTTCGAAGGTTTAAATACCATTTTATATACAGAAGAAGCTTAAATGTATTATCTCAATCCAGACCTAACCCCTCACTTGTAGAATGATTTGTTTAATTCCTATTCAAGATCTCTAATTAGATGTCTAATAAATACTCAAAATTAACAAGTCTAAAACTGAACTCCTAATCTTCCCTCAATACCCACACGACTGCAATCTTCTCTCTTCCAAAAATCTGGGTGTCATCCCAGATTCCCCTCTTTTTCTCCTTCTTTCTAATTCATATCTAATTCCTGAGCACATCTAGTTATCCTTGTGTACAAAAGCCTATGTACACTCAGGAATTCTTAGCATGTCTACTATATATTATTTCTTATCAGCATTATCTAATAAACTGCCTAACTGGTCTTCTAACCGTGCTTTCATGAGTGTATTTTCAGCACAGATACTAAGTGTACATGTAAGTTAGATAACCCCACTCCACTGCACAAGCCTCTGAACTGGTTTCATATCCCTCACATTAAAATCCAAAGTCCTTAGACTGATCTTTATAGTTCTACGCAACCTTCCCCCAACATCTCCACACTCCTCTGCCAGTCATGTTCCCCTACATGTTACACTTCAAGCACACTGGCCTCCTTGCTAGTCCTTGAGCGCATCAGAAATATCAATACTTCAGGGTGTTTCAGAGCATGAAGGCAGAGCTTGATACATATTAAGTGCACAATAAATATTTGTCAAATAATTTAATGAATTATAATTTAAGACCCATGTTCATTTGTTTTATCAAAAGGACAGATTTTTAAATTGTTCATATAGTACCAGAAAGTAAGAATATGTTCAAAGATCAGTGGGTTCCTATGAAAATGACCCAGAAATGATGTCGAAGGGGCCCATATAATTGAAATTACAACATTCGGAACTTCAAAAGAAGTAACTATCATAATTAATGGTAAGATATTGAGTGGAAAAAATCTAGAAGCTCTTCAGATGTTTAGCTTTAGATATAACACAAAAAGCGTGCCCATGGGAAAAAAAACTTATAAGTTAGACTTTATTAAAATAAAAACTGCTCTGTGAGACAGACTGTTAAGAGAATGAAAAGACAAGTCACAGACTGGGAGAGAATAATTGCAAAACACATATTTTACAAAGGACTTGTTACCAAAATATGCAAAGAATTCTTAAAACTCAACAATAAGAATGCAAATAACCCATTTTTAAAAGGGGCCAAAGATTTTTTTGTGTATATTTTTTTATTGGAGTTCAATTTGCCAACATACACTATAACACCCAGTGCTCATCCCGTCAAGTGCCTCCCTCAGTGCTCGTCACCCAGCCACCCCGTCCCACTGCCCACCTCCCCTTCCAGTACCCCTTGTTTGTTTCCCAGAGTTAGGGGCAAAATATTTTAAAAGATACTTCAATAAAGAAGATATACAGATGGTTAATAAGTATATAAAAGGATAATCAACAACATCTATTATTAGAGAATTGCAAGTTAAAACAATGATACCACTACACACCAAGTACAATGGTCAAAATCCCAAAACTGACAACACGAAATGCTGGCAAGGATGTGGAGCAAAAGGAACTCTCTCATTGCTGGTGGGAACTTCAAATGGTACAACCACTTTTAACATACAATCCAGAAATCTTGCTCATAGATATTGATCCAATTGGGCTAAAATCTCATGGCCACACAAAGAATGTTTACACATGAATGTATAGAGCAGCTTTATTTGTAATTGACAAAGTCTAGAAGGAATCAAGATGCCTTTCAATAGTTAATGGATAATAAACAGTGGTGCATCTGCAGAATGGAGTATTATTCAGGGATAAAAAGAAATGAGTTATCAAACCACAAAATGACATGGAGGAAACTTACTAAAGTAAATGCACATTACTAAATGAAAACTTAGTAAATAAGTGCACATTACTAAATGAAAGAAGCCCAACTGAAAGGGCACATACTGTGTGATTCCAACTACATTACATTCTGGAAAAGGCAAAACTATAGAAATAGTTAAAGGATCACTGGTTGTGGGTTTGGGTAAAATGGGAAGAATGAAGACGTGGAGCACAGGGGAATTTTTAGGGCAGTGAAACTATTCTATACAATACTATAATAGAGGATACAAAATACACATTTGTCAAAACCCATAGAACTTTATAGCACCAAGAGTGAACTTCAATGAAAGCCATAGATTTTAGTTAATATTGAGATATCAGTATTGGTTTATTAATTGTAACAAATGTACCATGTTAATACTAGATGTTAACAATAGAGAGAGGAGATGGGGAGAGGGGTAGGATATATGGGATCTCTCTGTATTGTCTGCTCAACTTTTCTGGTAATCTAAAACTATTCTTAAAAAATAATTCATTGCTTAAAAATAGTCATATGCTCTTATGATATGACTGAGGAAACCTCAAGAGGCTATCAGATGTTGACCAAGAACTCATGGTTGGTTAATGAGAAACCTATGTCCAGAAACTTGGTATTTTGGTTTTATAGCCAGGTACCCTGGCAACCATACCAATGTTATTGGGGCAGGTATTTTTTATTTATTTATTTATTTATTTATTTATTTATTTATTTATTTATTTATTGCCTAGCCAATGGCCAATTCATTATCTCTGCCCTTCTTTCTTCACCTTTGTTAGGAGAATTTTAAGTTTGATTAGCTGGTAGGGAAAGATCCCTTGATCTCAGGGAAGATGGGTCCTCTGCTAGCAGGTAGCAAACCTGATTGGTTGCAGTCCAAACCCTTTGGCTAGATGCTCACTTTCCCAGGCTCTTTTGAAACAAGGAGCCCATGTGACAAGTTCTGGCCAATAAAACATAAGGCAGTCAACTTCAGGCTTCTGGAAAAGATTTTCTTCCTGATGAAATAACAAAGCCTCATGCTCATGTAAAATAGCAATAGCCCTTTCAGAGGTGCCTTTGTACACAGTGAGAAGATATGCTGGAGATTTGGCAGCCAATTTTTACCCGGGAGATGACAAGCATGAAGTAAAAAAACTACTACATTAGTGTTAAGGTTGGGAAGAGCCTGAGTTTCTGATGATCAGCATTGAAACTTTGCATCTCCAGACTTCTTGTCAAATAAATAATAAATGTCCTGATAGTCTACCTTTTAAAAAATCTAGAACACAGAAATGCTAAGAAAGAATAGAGAAGGCGGCAAGAAGAAATGCCTTGTAGAGGACAATACTAGCTAATACAAAAAAAAAAAGAGAGAGAGAGAAATGACAGAATTTTTAAGCTCATCATATTGTAAACTCTAGTACAAAAATTCAGGCAAGGATCATCAATGAACACTGAAAATAATTGAACAGAAATTTATGAGAAATGGGATACAGTTTTGAAGTACCAACCTGCAAGTTGCCTACTAATTATGAAAGAAAAAATGTACAATGGAGAGATTTGCCAAGTGATTGTTCTTAGCAACACTAATAGTGATACAACCTGACACTTTGAGTCCCCTAATGTGATCCAATGTGAAGTATACAGCATCCATGAAGTATTTTTGCCAAATATGTTTAGCATCAGTCTATCTAACTTTTAGATATAACTTATAATCTACAGCAAACAAAGGGTATATTGAAATAAATTGACTCCATGTGGAAACAAATAAATCTAGAATATGAAACAAACTATATGGCAATTGGCTTAGAACTGGGGGGGGGGGGACTTTAACCAAGCAAGTGGATTCCAGAAGTATGAAGTAGAAACTAGAGAATTTCTCTTGGTGCCAACATGTGGCCAGAGCATGTCTATGGTACAGCTTTTAGGTGAATAGCATGTTAAGAGTTTAGAGAAGGTTTGAGCTTGTCCTACCTTCAAATTTTTTTTTTTCTGTACTCACTTGCTTCCTTTCCTAGAGTTCAGCAACTACCATTTTAATTAGATTTTTACTAGAAGATATAATCCCTTGATCTTTTCTGTTTCCCAATCCACCTCACTAAAAAAATGTACTCAGACCAGTTTTCCTAAAGGATCCACCTCTGATCATGTCACTCCTGTTTCAAACACTTCAATAGCCCCATTAAGATTCCTTAACCTGGCTTTGGATGATCTCCTGGTCTAAATACACCTTTCCAATTTTTAGATCATGGCCCAGAGTGGAATTTATAACTATCCAACTATCCTAGAAGTATTTGGAAGCTGTGTGCTCTCTCTCTGCTTTTTTTTTTTTTCCAGATGCCCAAGGATCAAGAGTCCTTCCATCTTAGGTTCCTCTATTCTCTAGGTCTTTAGAGTACTCTAAGGATGAGAAAAAGAAAGTGAAGGTAGTACATGGAAGTTGTTATGGACCAGGCCTGAAGGTATATGCCTCTGCCACATTTCATGGACCATGACTTAGACTTAACACTTGACCATAAGGGAAACTAGGAAATGAAAGTCTGCCCTATCCTCCCAGGAAGAAAGGATAGACATGGGTACTGGTAAGCAAAGGACTTGCTGCCTGTCAATCTTATCACCTCAGTTCCCCAAACTGTACTCATATTTCAAGGAATACCCAGGCTCTTCAGCTTCGTGGATTGTTTCCTGTGTAAATTATCTCTCCCTTCCTTGAATGCATTTAACATTTGTCTCTATTTTTTGCTTCTATTTACTACATTTTATCCCGTTTGTAGTTCTTTTAGTATACCACCTTTCCTACAAGATTGTAAGCTCCCGCAAGTCGATAGCTGTATCTTAGCTGTGCCCAACATGGCAAGAGTTGAAAAATATATGCTTGCTGAGTGACTTAATGAATAATCCATATAAACCTCTCAGCTGAAAGGAGACAAAAGGAAGGATAATTAAGCAATTTTATAAGCTTGATTCTGTGTTTTTATCATGAGATAATCTGGAAAAGCCAATCACATATCAGAATTTGTCCTAAATTACTGCTATTGTTAATCATTTAGAAATGCTTTGAAAAATGTTGATGCTTACATATATAAACACAAAGTAATATTGTCTTTTTTAAAAAATATTTTTTTATAGGACAGAATGCTTTGACCATACTTAATTCTTGCCTGGGATATTTTTTACTTGCTTTTTTATAGTTAAAAAACTGTAAAATTTGTCCTTTTTAGGATACATTTTGATGGGTTTTGACAAATACATAAGTCATGTGACTGCCAACAAACTCAAATTTTAGAACATTTTCATTCCCCAAAGTTCCCTTGTGTTCTTTTTCAGTCAACCCTACCATCCTCTCTAGCTCTTAGAGACCTTGATCATTTTTCCTCCTAATGGTTGTGCCAGTTCTATAATGACAAATAAAGGACATCATGCAGTGTGTGGCTTTTTAAGTCTTTTTTGCACTTAGCATAATACATTTGAGATTCATTCATGTTGCATCACTTATCAGTGGTTCATTCATTTTTATTCCTGAGTAATATTTTATTAGATATATAGACCATGATTTGTCTATCCATTCAAACGTTTAAGGATTGCCTGAATTTGAGTCAAATTGTTATCCTAATAAAAATTATTTGTTCTTTTATGTTCCTCTCTTTGATCACTCGCCAATCACCAATCATAGTTGCCACACAAGGTTTTCTAGGGAAATTTATGTGTGAATGTGTTGTTACCTTGCTGCCCGCTATTTGTCATTTCCTTAAAAAAAGGCGGGGGTGAGCCTGGAATAGTTTCCCATTTTGAACGATGAAACCAAAACATTAATAAAAATATTTCACATTTTAATTTTTGATAGTATAATTATCATTGGCAATTATACTACTTTATCCATTAAACCAATAGTTCCTGAGTACCTACTTTATTCCTGGAACTGACTTAAGTGCTCTGAAGAAAATGGTAAGTAAATACTTGACATAATTCCTGTGCTTATAAAGTTTACAGTCTAATGAAGGATATATTCATTAAATAAATGACCATAAAAATTAAAATAGAATACCAGTAATAAAAATACTAGATGGGCTATGACACTTTAAACTGTGGGATAGGGCTTAGGAAGTGAAGTTTAAATGGAGATCAGATTAAAAAGAGGAGAACGTTCCAGAAACAGAGAACAGACAAATGTCTCCATGTCTGGAGGGAATGTGGTATGTATGAATTTTAGAAGTTCAAAGACCAAAGGAAATGATGGTGTGACAAGAGACTTGAGATGCAGATAGGGACAGATGGCCTTGTGGGCCAGGCTGAGGAATTTATCACTATCCTAGAAGTATTTGAAAGTCATTGGTTGGATTTATGTAAGAGAGTCAGAGTGATCAGATTTAAGTTTTGAGAACTAAATATCTCCAACTGGCTACAGATGGAGATATTTTTCCGTTATGTATCAAGGTGAAGTAGATGGAGCCCCAGAGACCAAAGGTAGGTTCTTGCAATTAATGAAATATTGTAACAATTCAGGCAAGAAATAATGGCAATTTGAATTGGGATGAAGATGGTTGGATAGAGAAAAGTGAATTGACATAAGAAATATTTCAGAAGTAAAATGACAAGAAGCTGAATCAAACTGGATATGGTGCTTTTGGAGAAGAGAGAGAAGCATCAAGGGTAACTCAGTTTCTGACTTGTGTGGATGGTTTGATGTTCGTATCATCTACGAAGATAGAAAATTTTGAGGTAATTGTATGAGTTCAGTTTCAGACTTTTTAAGTTTGGGGTGTTATAAACATTCAAAAGGAGTTCGAAACATAAAGTTAGCTGTGTGGGTCTGCATGAGTCAAAAGAGTGTTCTATGGGATCCTGTGGCTCATCTGTATAGGTGAGGATTGAAGACATGGCTATAGATTAGATTAGCTAGTGCAAGTATATCTTCTGTAAGGTAGAAAGTGAAGCCAAAGCGTCTGTAGGGCAGAGGGTTAGATGATTGAGCTGAGTATAAAGGGCTAGAAATGACTGTTGTTTGTGTAAGATAGTGAGTTAACAGAATG
Organism: Canis lupus dingo; assembly: GCF_003254725.2. Taxonomy (NCBI): domain Eukaryota; kingdom Metazoa; phylum Chordata; class Mammalia; order Carnivora; family Canidae; genus Canis; species Canis lupus. The sequence continues at coordinate 31,548,593 of NC_064269.1, read as the reverse complement.
GCCATAGGTTTGACATATATTGATCCCTGATTGGATTTCATGAAAAACATCCTATCTATCTATCTATCTATCTATCTATCTATCTATCTATCTATCTTCAATGCTTACCCTTATAATTTCTCGTTATTATCAGATTGCCAAACAAAACAGATAGAATCTGTACATTCAATCCCCTCTCCCAAATTTTTCCTTTTGCAATGTTCATTCAAGCGTACCTAGAAATGCACAGCTTCACAATTATACTTTTTTTGTGTGCCCCCTTATGAGGAGGATATTCTTCCTCTGGATATTGGAAGTTTCCCCACCACATTTATGCCTTCTTCAGAATTTTTCCTCTAGACCCTTCTGCCAAGACAGATAATGATACCAATCCATAAGTGGCTTCTCCTACCCTTCTTTGAACTGTATAAACTTTACCCTTTCTCTTACATTTAGATTTGAGAATATTATTACAGTTGTATTTTTTGTAGAAAAATTGATTTGGTGTGATTGATTTAAAGTATAATTGTCAAAGCAATATTATTATGCCTCTTGGTAAAATCCCTAGCAGTCAAGGCAGTGCATTTTCAAAATGTGTGATTAATGTTTTCATAGTTTCTACACAACACCTGAAGTCACTATGACCAAATCTTCCATAATTACATATTTGCAACCAAGTGACACATATGTAGACAGTATGTGTGATACATAGTTCATAGTCAATGTTGCATTACATCTTTTATTGGAAGGGAAGTAAAGAATGAAAGGAAGAAAATATCAGTAGACACCATTTCCACTTAACAAATAATGTAACTTGCTTTATCTGTAAAATATATTCAGGTTTTAGCCATGCTTTTTTGCCAAGCTAAAATGAATCCTCCCATGAAGGATCTTAATGCTTTAAATTATTACTAGTAAGGAAACCCACTTATAAAGTAAGTTTAGGTGAACAGATTATAACATCTGGGATGCTCAGAAAACAAATATTATAAAAGTTTATTAGCCAGTGCATCACATGTAAACAAAATATAGGATAAAAATGCCTAACTTATGGTTGCTTAATATATTCTACTTTTTTAAAATTTGAGGGCAATTAAAGGAAATGTTAACAACACACAATAATCCTAGAATATAATTGAAAGAAATGATGGTATCTAAAAATGACAATCTGCCTTCTTAATTTAAGATCCTTCATTCTATAGCTTGCAGTTTGTGTCAAATGATAAATATCTGCTCATGTTTCTATATAAGTTTTCTTATTTCTTTGAGTAGATGATCTTGTGTCATAAAGCCTAACCCCTGTAACACAGTATTTTTATTTGATTTTTCTTAAAACCATGTAAGAATCAAGTAAAAGAAAAATCCCCGAATAGGTCCTATTGAAGAAGGAAAAAAGGCAGTGAGAAAAAAATTCTCCATGTAGAAGCAAAAATGACCTTCTGTGGTGAGTTTCACTGTTTTTCAAGTGTGTCAAGAGTAATAAGTCTTGGCAGTTGGAACATGCTATTCACCTGAGGGCTGTCAATCATTCTCACTTTGAAAGACAGAATTTATGAATTGTCAACATACCTTTTACGTGAGAAACCAGTGCTCATCAGGAGAAAAACTAAAATAAACGCTCAAATATGTTGAAAATCAGAATGTTGCCTGGTTACCTGATCTTAAGAACACCTTACACATCATCTCCAGTCTACATGTTATAACAATGGTTATATGTGTGGTAAGACAAACCACATGGCTATTACTGTGCCTTTCAAGCAGAATATAGTCTGGAGATCAATGGCTTGAGTTTTTTTTTTCTCCTGGATTCTATATAAAGTAAACTATTTGTCATCGAACAACTCCCATAAATACAACTCTAATACCAAAACTGCTGACAGCCTTGTAGGAGATTTCAGGAGTGGAGGCCAGGACTGAACACACTGAACTGCATTAGAGTTGGTCCCTGGAGAGCAGAATTGAACTTCATTGGCAAGAGTACTGTAAGAGTTCCATTTGACTCCTCATTAAACCTCTCATAGGGATTACAGCTCTTTCTCTGTGGCCACTACTGCTTCTCTTTCTATAGAAGAGATAGATGTGAACACACAGGCATTGGCACGTTTTCACATTGTTAGGAAAAGATTGACTTTCTTAACAAAAACGAAGCCTCTTACAGAAATTTAAAAAGATCTTCCAGTCTCTTGTTCATTAACGACTTCATTATTACTTCCAAAGGCAGTAGAGAGCTTTATTTCAATTTGTGCGGATTCATCTTTTAACACCTGCCTTAGAGTACAGAAGAGAGTCTGTCTTGTCCATTTATCTTTTCTCCAGGAAAAGTAACACCAGGGGTAAAATAGTTGGTGATAACGATCTCTGTCTTCTTTACCTAACAGTATGCTTGTGATAATGAAATCAGAGCATTTTGAAACAATTGGTGAAACACACATGGCTATTTGCACTATATGTTGCCCATGACTATTCTTGCTGATTTGGAGTCTTGAAAGTAGCATAGTAAGATTTACCATACATTGCACTGGAAAATTAGTCAAAAGTTAAAAGAAACAAGGGCATGCTCTGTGGATTGAAAACCCCACACTGCTGATCATCTAGCACTTACATTCTTTTTGGGAACCTCTCCTAGGAAGATTCCCAAGACTGTTACTGTTTTAAGTGCAATAAAAACAAATGAAACTTGTTTTTCAGCAACAGCTAAGTAAAATACTTTTCTCTGGAGAGAAAATCTTCTGTGGTTGTGAAATAATACTGTCGGTCTTCAGGACATTTAATCACTATGTTACTTAATGGAATATTAATAATGCTAATTACAAATACTTTAATGGGGAATGTTTTACCACTTACTTTTCACTGTTATTGTTCTCCAGAAGTCTATGCATGTATGATGGCATTAAGGGAGAAGCACATTGTGGTACACGTGATCATTTAAAAACAGAAAGACAATATAGCAAGTATGATTATATAAAACTTTACATCACTATGAAAGTTCTTTTGACATTTACCAGTAGAATTTCCTTCTACTGCCCTACATACATCAGCTAAGCCTGTATCTATTTCTCTACACACAAACTCACAGGCATGTACACATAAACATAAATATCTTTATATCTACAAAAAACTACACCATGGACACTTTAAAATCAAACTCAGTTCAGAAGAGGAGTTGTTAGCAACTTGTGATTATGTTTTTGCCACTGATTTAAACATATCTTTAGTTCTAGATGTTCAGTTACTTTAATGCCACTTTCAAGAGTGTGTGGGAATAAAACGTTGCTTTCAGGAGCTTCAAACTAAACGGTAAATATATCAAAACAAAGCCCCTGTAAGTATAGTTCCAAGGATAAAATTTTCAGAGAGCTTATGAGTCTGGCCCAGAGGGAGGGAGAAGCAGCTAATATTTTCCCAAGAGAAAGAAAGGTCCAGGCCAACAAAGAGAGGGTATAAAAGCACCAAAGTGAATACATAAGGGGGAAGAGCAAAACAGCAAAAGATGCTTCTAAAGGAAGACACCAGAGAGTGTTTTCACATAAATTCAGACCATTATTCTATATTTCTGTTTATGAGCATTTAGTACACATACACATATAAATATATTCAATCTAAACCTTTCTCAGACACACATATGCATACCAACCAAGTGATTTGTGTTTGGTCATTAGTTATCTAGCAAAAGGTCAAGTAAACATAGCCCTGGATCCTTTCTCATGCCACTATTCCCTATCTGTGGATCTGAGGCAAACTCCTACATTCATAACCAAGGTCACCTTGCCTGTCTCTTGGTGCCCAAGCATGTCTCAAAGACAAATAGGAAGTTCCATTATGAGCAAGGCAGAGCAAGGGTCATTTACATGATAATAAGGAGTGATTTATATTTGAATAGAGTATTCTATAGTTCATTTTGACAGACATCTTTCAAAAACTACACATAAAAACCAAAGGCACATAAATAGTTTGAAAATACACAGCGTGGAAGTAGTTGCCTGAGCTTCTTAAAAGTCACAGATTAGTTACTCATGAATAATTCACATCCCTTAAAAAGTTTACGAGTGAAGGGGGTCAAAGTTACAAATTTTCAGTTACAAACTAAATAAGTCATGGGAATGTAATGTACAGGATGGTGACTGTGGTTAACACTGCACATCTGAAAGGGTCTAAAAGAGTAGATCTTAGTTCTCATCACAAGAAAAAACCTTGTAACTATGTGTAATGACGGATGTCAACTAGATTTGTTTTGGTGATCATTTTCACAATACATACAAATACTGAATCACGTTATACACCTGAAATTAATATAACTAATATACTGCTATATGACAATTGTATCTCAATAAAAAAAATAATTCAGGAAGGTCCTATTTATTCCCCTCACTTTCTCCAAAGGTAATGTATATATAACTATATTATATAGCTATAGTATGTATCAAAACCAAGAAACTAATATTGGTACAGTTCACAGATCTCATTCAAATTTCACCAGTTTTACAGACACTTGTATGTGTGTGCGCTGGCCCACAAGAACGCTTTTGTGATTCCATGCAGTTTTATCATCCAGGCAGATTTGAGTAACCACCACCACAACCAAGGTATGGAACTGTTTCATCACCACAAAGATTCCTAACATTAGCACTTTTTAATTACACGCTTCGCCCCCTCCCGCACTTCCTACCCATTGCTGGTGAGAATAAAACGGTACAACCACCCTGGAAAGGCTCAACAGTTTCTTTAATAATTACACATTTTAAAAAGTGTATGTTTATAAATGTGTGTAATGTACTGTGATCCCCCTCCTCCCTGACTTCTCCATTCCACTGCAGGCATCCGGACAGACTTTGGTATCCAAAGACAGCCCTTGAAATGCATACGAACTGATTTCAAATGGAAAGTGTATATCGTGGTACTATTTCCTCCTGGGTAGGAGTAGGCTGGAGAGACTGGAATCCTCCCCACCAAACACATGTGCCTGCACCACGCGCTCCATCACTACAATCACAACCACCACTTCCCTCCAAGTGTTTCTGGACTTTTACAACCGCAAGTGAGAGCAGATGTAGGAAGATTGAGAGGAGACTGGGATTCAGTCCCCAAGTTGCTCAAGGGAAACCCCCCCGCACAACTCCTGAGTCCCAGAGACTGTGGCAAGGGCTGGGGCGGAGCCTGGAGAGGGGGCTATCCAGGGGAAGAGGCGGCAGCAAACCCTGGTGGGAGGGCTGGAGGCTGCTGTCACTAGAGGAGTCCGCAGCGCAGAGCGCGGGTCCGGTGCTGCGGGAGCACCGCGGCGGGCCCGGCGCACGGCCCCGCGGACCCCGCATCTCGGCGGGCAGAGCCTCGCCCACCCCGATCCCCTCCCTCTCCAGCCCGAGCTGCGGAGGAACAGCAGCGCCTGGCACGTCTCTGGAGGACCTCGGGCGCAGAAGAGGAAAGAGAGCAGGCTCCAGGGGGACTGGAACGGCAGCATGCGCCCGCCGGGAGCAGCCTCGGCGCCCACGGTCTGAGGCTGCAGCCTCAGTTCGCCATTGTGAGCTGCGCCGGGGGAGCTCGCACGCGCCTCGGTCCCCCCGGGGCCGCGTCCGCACCGCGATGGGGCACCTGCCCACGAGAACGCGCGGCGGCCGCCGCCTCCTGCCTCTGCTCTGGCTCTTTGTGCTGCTCAAGGTAGGGGAGCCCCCCGCCCTGCTCGCGCCCCAGCGGTCCCGCCCGCGTCCGCGCTCTGCCGGGGGAGGGCGCGCCCCGGGGCGCGAGGGCCCGGCCGCGGGGAGCGCCGGCTGTGCAGCCTGGGCGCGAGCTTTGTTGTCCTTGCATGTGCGTGCTCCGGGCGTTTTTGAGGGATGGGGTGGAAGAACGGGGAAGTTTGCTCCCTCCAGCTTTCCACCTTTGTGCTCTTTTACCACAGCTGGTATCCACATCAAAGGTGGGCTTGTTAGATAGTGTTTCCCTAGGCGGAATGAGGTCACTTTTCCTTCTGGTCACTACTGCACCCCAATGCTGCTTAACCTTACCTCTCTCTCCCCAGTGGTGTGTGTGCGGCTGCTTTGTCTTAATTTACTTTCTGCAGGAATTAGACACCTGGGGCTGAGCTCCCAGTTTGCAAAAAAAAAAAGACTGCCAGGGTGGGTCGTGAGCATGGGTTTCTTTGAATAAGGAGCGTGAGCTTGAACCTGGAGAGGACCCTTCTCCCCAAGTCTTCATCTTCAACCTGATAATTCCCTTTGCAAAGTCGTTAGACTTTCCCCCACCTTATCTACAAAGGCTGGTACCTCTAAATTTAAATGACAGAAAAATCTGTAAAATTAACTTTTTTTGAGTTCTCTTTGGATCATGGTGCTTTAGGCTGTTATTTTGAGAAAAGTGAAAGGGAAGGGAGCTGCTTTAAAAAAAAATCCTAGTTTGACAACGGTACGGCACATAAAATCTTTAAAATAAATTTCAGCTAGATGTTTGGTTGGAAAGTAGTGTGAAGTTGTGAGATCATTGTCTACCACTTGTGTCTTCAGTGTGTCTAGTTTTGTCATACTCCTTCCTCTCCTGGCAAAGTAGAGTGTCGACAGGTGCCTGGGAGCTATCCTTTCAGCACCACCGTGATAGCTACCTTAGAAATAGATGAATCACTAATGGATGCGAATGTTTCCTTACCAAAGAGTCGCTTTCTGCTTACATGCACCATTAATTATGAATGCTTGACAAGGAGATAGTGGAACGGGACCAATGGGTTGAGAACAAGATCAATTTTAAATATTCCATATTTTTATTTATCTTAATGGAAAACAGGAAAATGGTTGCAAGGAAAAAGAGCAACTGAATGCATAAATAAAATTCTATATTACACTTAATATGTTTTTACATTTTTTTCTTAAGTTGTAAATAATAATTTTATTTAAAATCTGGTAAATAATAAGCTTGGCCCTGTGTTTTCATTATAGGAGATTGCTCTTTTATTTTTTAAAAATTTTTGAAGATTTTATTTATTTATTCATGAGAGACACACACACAGAGAAAGAGAGAGAGAGAGAGAGAGAGGCAGAGACACAGGCAGAGGGAGAAGCAGGGAGCCTGATATGGGACTCGATCCCCGGTCTCCAGGATCACGCCCTGGGCTGAAGGCGGAGCTAAACCTCTGATCCACCCGGGCTGCCCGAGATTGCTCTTTTAGCACACACCACAATTATATTACTTATTGAAGCTTTCTATTAATTTTTTTATTTGTTAAATTCTGTCATAACTATTATGTCTATGCAATACTTGTCATGAATCCAAAGTGGGGAACTGCATCACCACACATTTTTCTAAGTAGCAGTTCAGATTTAACATGCATGATATCTGATCCAAACCCAACCTCTAGCACAAACGCAGGTTTTTATATGAATTCTTAATAATGAAAGACAAATTCAGAAATGGTCAAATTATGAATTTGACAGTGGAGATAGAGTGCTGCAATTAAAATGCAATAACTGTGGCAAAACTTTTAACCAAAACTGGATATAGATGTGAGAAATTGCAATCTGTATTGGCAAAATGGTATTTTCAAGACTGTAATAGAGATTCACCCTGTTCCACCACAATAGGTGTATTTTTGCACATTTGCAGATTGGTGTCAATTATGGTTAACTGCATCACATAGTAAATACATGACAAAGCTTGCCATTTAAATAAATATTGTAATGGACAACTAATTTTGTAGAGTAAGTCTTTACCCTTTATTTTATGTAAATGCAGTGTTTGTGTCACCAGGATATAAACTATATCACAGGAAAAAATTATATGTTTATACTTAATACCCATGCGCCAGTCTTCCAGGTATTTCACATATGCTATTTCATTAATTTTATTTTGTTACCATTGACAAAGGATGTTCAAAGTGTCAAATTAAGCACAAGGGATAATGCATTTACATTTAGAAATAGTATATTACATGATAAATTGGGTACATTGTATAATCTCTTTATAATTTGGAAATACGTTTGCATTCAATGTATTGAATAGGTATCAGTAAAGTAGACCTAAAAACAATTCCATTATTAAATAGCACATTGTTGATTGGTTCTCAGTGATAAGATCTCTGCGCTGAGTCAGAAACAAACCATTTATCCAACCTCCCCAAAATCTCTGTAGCTCTCATTATGTCAACAAAACTTTCACTGCTCCATATGAAATATCTCCCATATAAAAATGAAAATTCCTAAGGGCCATACAGTTAGATAAACCAACATGGGAGGCTTGATTTATAGTTTTATCTTTTCCACAAATCAGGAGCAAGCAGCTGGGTAAAAGTGATAGGAAAGTCTGAAAAACTGAATCTGTGTAATTGGCTATAATCAATTTCATTGAGATAGCCTAAATGTGCCTGGCCATGGAAGTCTTTATGTATCATTCCCTATGCATAGCTAAGTGACAGCAACATTGGATCAAGCATCTCAGATTGTCTAAATCATCCACTGTATGTTATGAGGCTAATATCTTCATAATTGATCCTGCATAAGCACAATGTTGATTATGAAATTTTAAAATTTCATATCAATATTGATGGCATATATAAAAAGAGAAAACAAAAGTAGAACTCTATTATCAAGTAGACTGGGAGCCTACTAATCTGAAAGTTTTCTACTCACATATGAATGTGAATGAAGTAATTATCTGATGAGCCTCCCTCTTGTGCATCTTTCCATCCTTCCCAATGAAAACATGTAATTTCTCTCACTTGGCCTATCTTTAATAAACCTCTTCCTGAAAATCGCTTCCTGTCTCAGTTCACTTGATATCAGTATTTTGTCAACTAAGATGCAAATTGTAGAATATGACATCATAGGAATTTAAATTCTGCCTTCCCTGAAATGGTGCTCATTAGTAGTCAAGTGGAATGTTTCACTAAACTCATAGGCTTGGCATGAATCCTTCTTTCTTTCCTTAACCTCCTCTCTATATTTTCTTCTGGGTCTGCTCTTACCTGATATGTAATGAAAGAACATTAAATTTGAAAGAGGCCTTAATTATATTATCTGAAAAGAAGTTTGTGTTTAGTTTTATACAGCATGAGTGTTATGATGTTGGCCATAGTACTCCTATTTAGGAGAAATATCCACTCTCCAAGGTCTGTATGCTTTTCTCCACTTCCCTGTCTCTCTCTCTGTCTTTCCCTCTCTCCTTCTCCCTCACCCCCTCTCGTTCACACTTGTGTGTGCACATGCACACCAGCACACACAGAAGTTTCACTTCTTTGTGGAGGTTTCATTCACAGTCTATATTATACAATATTGGCCAATGAACCATAACCTTTTCATCTTTCTGAAGCAGCCTAAACCACTCCCCTAGCAATGAAGTTTGCTGTCATTAACTCCTCTGTCAACTGAATCCTTTGATAAATGTTGTTTCAACCTTTAATTTTTATCTTATTTTATTTTCTTTTGTTGCCAACCTTTTAGAGAAACCCTTTCACATATGACATCCCCAGCAAGCTGAAGAAGGTTCACTGGGCTGGGCTCCTACTGAGGATTGGCTAATAGTCCTTCCCACTATACTCATGTTTACTTTTATTCTTTGTTGTGTGAGAGATTGTTTTTATATCAAAGAATAAAAAATTCACACCATACTTCTGCCTCATTTTGGTCCACAAGAAAATACACATCTATATGCATAAGTAATTTAAAATGACGTCAGGGTGGTACTTTATTTTTAAATGTAGCATTTTTAAATGTAGCACTGTTTCTAGCATCTAAATAACCAACCTAAAGGTGTTTTAACTTATAAGCACATTGACTCCTGAGCTTTATGAATATACTTCCAGCTTGAGTCTTGGGAATTTGCAAAGGACCTTTGGTGTTGGTTACAGTTGTGTACTTATTCAAACCATTGTGATTGCTAGCAGTGTAGTTCAGTAGAAGGTTTAACAGGGATGACCACAAATATTTATTTCCAATTTTCTTCTTAATACCTTCTGGTACACAGTTCCAGTGCTGTTGCATTTCCAGAAGCATAGTCCCTATTGCAATGATGAGCTTTACTAAAAAGCACCTGGTATGCTCATTTTATTACTCCAAATAAATGTATTTTTAAAATAAAGGAAAATATATTATAATTTTTGTATTATATATTTATATAATTATATATATTTATTACATAATTTTTGTCTTCCACTGTGCATAGTATGTTAAATTAGGCAAATAATAGAAGCTTCATAAACAATTAAAATTTGCAGCATTATATAGTTTCTGACTGAGAAGTAGTATTTAACACCACTTAAATGGTTCACAAGTAAAGTGAACACATTTTTAAGGAAAACATTATAAAATTATCATTATGTGAATTAAATCATAATTACAATGCAGTCATTACACTTAAGAATAACAAAGTGCTATCAATTCCTTATATAAAGAACTTATTAAAATCATAAATCAAAATACCAGTGTGTTATTTTTCTTCCAAAAATGTAGCACTCTTGGTTGCTGGTTTATTCACCAGTGTTACCTCAGCCGCTATATCGTCAATGAAATAACAGAGTTGAAATAATAGAGGAATTGCTTTCATTACCTCTATATGTGACCTGCAACTTCACCCAATGCCCAGCTATGGAGATCATGTTCTTGCTTTCTCTTCCATATCATCATTCTTCTGTGACCACCAGAACTACAACTGACAAAGATTTTTGCATGCTTCTAATAGAATCTCCCTCTAATTTTTGCCATAACTTGACCCTTGAGGAGGCCTTTTCTGTTCCCTAGTCTTGGTTCTATCCATAGTAGTGTTTAATCTAGGAGCATAAGTCAAAGCCTTAAAGAACTCCTCTTTTTTTTTAAGATTTTATTTATTTATTCATGAGAGAAACAGAAAGAGAGAGAGAGAGAGAGAGGCAGAGACACAGGCAGAGGGATAATCAGGCAATCAGGCTCCATGCAGGGAGCGCGAGTGGGACTCCATCCTGGGTCTCCAGGATCATGCCCTGGGCTGAAGGTGGCGCTAAACTGCTGACCACCTGGGCTGCCCTTAAAGAACTCTTCTATGATGGCCTCAAATACCCATTGGTATCAGCTCTTTCTGCTGAAATAAATATGTGAGAGAGTTCTTTGTGCTTGTGCCCTTGGTTTGAGGAGCCAAAACAAAGTTAATATGGCACAAGTAGAATGAACAAGAAGGTGAATGGGGTAAGATGAACCTAACAGCAGTATACAGAGACTCATCCTCCTCTCTCCTGCTGCTCCAACAGGTTCAATACTGTTTCTACCAACTATTCAGAACAATATGTAAATAACTTTATTAAGTACTTCTGGTGTAATCTACAATCACTAATTACTCCTAATTAGTAACTTAGTCCTTTCACAAGCTTGTCCTAGATCTCTAGAGTGCTGATCATTAGTTGTTTTTTCCCTTCTGAACATGGCGCTTTCAAATTTATTTCTATAAGTACAACTGTATTTTATCCCAGTGTCAGAAAATCATTCTCAACTCTTTCATTTAGAATCTAATTCTCCAGTAAAAGGTATCTGCTTTCCTAGACATTTCAGTTACCTAAAAGACCAACTCCTTTTACTTCTGAATATATTAAAACCACCTAACAAACAGAGGGTATTTGAAACAAGGTTGTGGTGGTTTCTTGATAAGAAAGGTTTCTCCTGGGATGCCTGGGTGGCTTATAGTTGAGCATCTGCCTTTAGCTCAGGGCATGATGGATCCTGGGATCGAGTTCCGAATTGTGCTCCCCACAAGGAACCTGCTTCTCCCTCTGCCTATGTCTCTGCCTCTCTCTGTGTGTCTCTGGAGAATAAATGAGTAAAATCTTAAAAAAAAAAAAAAAGAAAAGTTTGTTCTTACCTTTTTGTCAGGAAATTGAGATGAAAGAGGAAAAAATGATACAAGCTTAGGAAAATGCTTCAGAAACAGAGTTGGAAATAGGACTCTGAGTTTCAGGATTGTCTTACAAATTATAAATATGCATAGTAATTTCTGTAACAAAATGAATATAGGGAAAATTAGGGAATCAAATGAAAAGGTTTGATGAAAACAAATGTATTGCCATCCTTCTATTTATATGCAAATAAATGTATTTCCTTATTGAGTACTCTTCCTTTATTTGGTTTCTCACTCTTCCTGAATAGGAATGCTGTGCAACTCATTTTTTTAACAAAACTGGTCCTATCATAAAGTGAATTAAAACCAAATGAACCTGGTAATTTTTGTACCCTTACTAGCAAATAAAAAGAATTTCTCTACAATGTGAGGGTCCAAAATCAGAATTGTATTTTGTAATACTAATGTATACGTGATTTAAATGATGAATCTGTGCCTTTTTCTGAAGCCCCTCATTTAACTTTTTTTCAGATAAATGAGACTTCGTTTTGTTTTTCTCTTTCTGCCTGCCTATTTTTTTATAATAGATTATTTATGTGTGAGAAATTATCATGGGTCTACCAGGCCCTTAATTCTGTTCCTTCATTATGGCCCTTCCAGTGACCAAGTGAAATGCAGAGAAAATTCTGTCCCTTGTTCCCTTTGCCCTTAACCTGTGTCAGAGGCCATCTATAGTCTTGTGTCCTAATCTAGATTGTGATTCCCTCTTGGGTCCTCCCACAGGAGTTTGTGATTGGCATGTACAAAACCTGATGTTAGAGAATTCATAGAATCGGCAGTGCCCTTTGTATATCTGGTCAGATCTGAGATCTGGTTTCTAACTCCTTTTCTGTTATTTTCCGAAACAGGTTTTCTATTTTGAAACTCTAGCATTACTACCTTTTGGTTCTGGATTTAACTTCTGGTTAATCCCTCCCTAGTGTTTAGTTTCCTTGAAAGAGAATCCTGTAAACTTTTTTAGTTGACCAGTCTTTCCCCAAAGCCAGAACTGTCCCATTGAGACGTTACTTTTCTTCTTCCACACGAAATCTGTCTTTCAGATTCCAGGGTAGTGATTGATTGTCCAATTCCATTCAGTTAATCAAACATTGATTGCATATGTATTGTGTGCCATGAATTGTACTACATGTTATAGGTACAGGAATGGTTAATAGTCAGTTGGATTCTCACAAGTGACATAGTAGGAAAAATGGAAAAAGTCATTAAAATGTAGTGAGATTTTGTTTGTTTAATGGAGGGAACTATGGTAATATGTTAGAGGAGAGACTCGATTTCATGGTTTGGGAAATGATGTCTTAAAAGATGATACCCGAGCTGAGCCTGAGTTAGAAATATGGACATAAAGACAGAGAAAACTGCATGAGCAAAGGACTCAGGTTGCCAAAAGTAAGGCAGAGTTTAAGAAAATACAAGTGTGTACAAAAGGAAAAGGGAGTGATAGATGCCAGATCAGAGAGACTCCTATATGCAGTGCCAAAAACCAGGATCTTTATTTTCTAGGTGAAGAGGATCATTGAAGGCTTAGTCAAGGCTTAGTGGGGTAAGATTTGCATTTCAGAGAGAGCTTTTGGCCTCCTGAAGGTGGAGTGGGCCTGGAAACAGTTCAGCTGCTAGGAGGGTATTATAATGGTCCAATTAAGAGATGACAAATGTTGACCCTAGGGTGATAGGAAAAGAAACTAAAAGAAGAGAGACAATGGCTGTTTTTTTTGTTTGTTTTTTTTGTTTTTGTTTTTTTAAGATTAAAACTAGCTAAATTGACAAGACTGGCTAGATGTGGGGAGCTGAAAAGGGAATTTTCATGCTAATTTCCAGGTAACTGACACCTTTGCCTGAAATATTGCAGTTTTAACAATGTGTACTGGGTAGTGTCCATTCTCTTCCAGCTTAGTTTACCACCTTCTCTGTCAGGCTTCTCTATCTCTACTACTATCCCTGTTCTACACCTTGATTAACAGTCTCTTGATTAAACTTTCTAGGATTCCCTTAAGTGTCCTACTAGGACCTTGACTAATACAGGACAGGATGAATTTAGTGTTGAAGTGCCAACATCTTGAGTTTGAAGTGCCAAAAAAAAAAAATGCAAGTTAATAGATATGCGTCTGATGTCCAAGGGAGATGGCAGGCCTGGAGATGTGAATGAAGAAGTCCTAGCAAAGGGGAAGTTTGAGGAAGGGCCGCGAGCCAGGATGGACCTTAGGTATTACTAACATTTAATAAGGAACCTAGGAAGATGAAGAAGAAACAGCCAGAGGTATAAGACGAAAGCAGAATCACGGAAATCTTGGGTCTAGGAAATTCCAAGTGGGCCAATAGCATCAAACACAAGAGAAAGATCTTGTAAGCTAAGATCTGGAAAATATCTTTGGACTGAAAGAAAGATAGATAGGCTGTTGGTCTCTGTGGAGCTTGGGAGAAGCTGAGGAGAAGAGAACCGGTCACTTCATAGCTAAGAAGAGCATAGGCATCAGGGCAGAGACACTTGATTTGAATCTTGGCTCTCTCAGTTGTGCCATTTATCAACAAGCAGGATGTGGAGAGTTATTTCACTTGAGTGGGGGCCCCTTCAGCAGTCTGTTGTATTTATCTCAGAGGATAATTGCTAGGCAGGAATAAGTGAGATAATGATGTAAAGTACTAAAACAGAGCCTAGAATACAGTAAGCACTCAATAAGTGCTATGTAAAAAAATTTTTTTAAAAGAAAGCAAGAAATAGGATGATAAAAATAGCTAAAGCAAAATCAAAGAGTTAGAAAAATAAAAATGTGTTTAGAGCAACATCTTCCAAAATATGCTCCATAGAACAGGAGAGACTTGCAATGTCAACAGATGTTATTAAAAATAAACACTTCTGTGGTAACATGAATTTGGGTAGTAATCAATTTAACTTTGTGTAAACTGCTATTAGTTAATTAATTATTGTTATTTTTGTACCAGGACTTCTCAGAGCCCCTATTACGTTTTTATTTTAGAACCTCTATTATGTTAATATGCATTGTGTTTTCCAGAAGGGAGATCTAGCATGTAGCATATCCCAAGTTTGACTTGTAGAATTCATTTTCTAAAAATAATTAACGGGAATAGTGATTACACTCTAAGAAACAGTATCTGTGCTTGTACACTAGACACTTCCTTTTTTCCTTTATTACCTTTTTTTTTAAATGAGAAATGTAACCTTAATGATAAGAAAAACATAGCAGCAAGATCAATTATAATTTAAATCTCAGAGTCAGAAGAATTTGCATCAAGAAAAGCAACCATTCTCAACTTTCCTATCAGGGATGTTCAAGAAACTCTTAGAAGAAAAAAAAATGTACATATTCTCCTTATTTTATGGATTGTGTTAGCTCTAGTTTTGGTAACTGTATATACCAAAAGGTTCTTTGGTTTTTGGTTATTAAAAAGTGGAAAATTTGGGGCACCTGGGTGGCTCAGCTGGTTAAGCAGCTGCCTTCGTTCAGCTGCCATCAGGTCATGATCCCCAGATCCTGGGATCCAGCGCCGCATCAGGCTCCCTGCTTCAGGCTCCCTGCTTATTGGGGAGTCTGCTTCTGCCTCTGCCCCTCCCCTCTACTCATACTCTTTCTATGGCTGGCTCTCTCTCTCTTATAAATAAATAAAATCTTTTTAAAAAACTAAAAAAATGGAAAACTCATTTTAACCCTATTCTTCAATATGATCATCTTAATATATAACTTGGGAGAACAATATATTTTGTTCAGCATTGTTTGTCTTTAATATTATTGCCAGTTAGTTATAAATGGTGGAATCACTATCAGCAGAGAGGCAGCTATTCCACTTTTAGACATCTGTTTCATTGTTTGGTTGGTTTGGCTTTGAGATGAACTATTTCTGGTTGTAGCTTTCACACATTACTACTATCTCTGTTTTACTTTAGTTGAGCACTATGTTGTGACTGTTCTTGCTTTCTTGCATGTTCTGAGTAACTGCTTGCCAAAGGACCTGACAGGTTATAAAGATAAAATGTGAGAATCTTGTCATCTCTCTGTCCTGTCCTCAGCCGCCCATCATACCACTTTAAGTTTATACCAGCCCCAATTTTCTGCCCGCTACCCTTTTTTCTCTTTCGTGGCCACAATGGCCAGTTGGGTAGAAGGCAGTTCTCATTCTTCCAGTAGAGTCCTGTGGGGAAGGGTTTGAGAATGCTAGCATGAGAAAAATGTACATAATAAGTATTTTATAAATATGGATTTTATTTTATTCCAGTCTCTGTTCAAAAGATATTGTCTCAACATGTCGTTTGTAAACAACCAATCTAAAATGTCCCCATCAGGGGTGCTTGCATGGCTCAGTTGGTTAGGAGTTGGACCCTTGATCTCAGCTCAGGTCTTGATCTCAGAGTCATGAGTTCAAACTCTGCGTTGGGCTCCATGCTGGGTGTGAGACCTACTTAAAAAAAAATCTCCTTAAATTTTACCACTTTTACCCAGGTTTATTTTCTTTAAAAATGTATAACTCACCACGTGATATTGTACTGGATCTTTATTATTACTTGCTTATCTACTGGAATTCTGGTAGATTCCATGACAGTAAGGACTTTATCCATTTTGCTCACTGCTATATCCCAGCTTCTAGAAGAGCACCTGGACCTTGATAGATATGTAGTAAATACTTGTTGAATAGATGAACAAATGTTGAATGAGTAAGTGGGGTGGGAAAGGTCAAGCAGAAGTTATGGGACAGTCTAGAGGAAAAGTACGATGTGAGCATGCCAAGAGAAGGGAGCTGCTACATAGCGGAGACGAAGTAGGAAGGAGGGTCTATCAGGGGAGTGGTGCTGACTGGGGCTTGGGAAGAAGGGGAGTCAGAAGGAAGAGATGGTCTGGAAATGTTGCTTTGTTGATCTTGTGGAGGGAGCAGAGGCTTTATTATAAATGAAAATGAACTCTTTTAGGCACCAAGATAAGGTTCCTCATATTTTTTTCTTGCAATTTCATTAGGTTAGAATACACCACTAAGTATAAATGATATATGTGGCCAAGCAGCAGATGGGTTCTCTTGTGTGATGAATTCTCAAATACAGTAAAGTTAAAATTTGGATTTAAAAAAATATTTTACTTATTTATTCATGAGAGACACACAGAGAGAGGCAGAGACATAGGCAGAGGGAGAAGCAGGCTCCCTGCAGGGAGCCTGATGCAGGTCTCGATCCCGGGACCCCAGGATCATGAATTGAGCCAAAGGCATACACTCAACCACTGAGCCACCCAGCTGCCCCCAAAACTTGGATTTTTTTGGATCACTTATTCTCTGTCTTATTCACTATGTGCATAATATACTTTAACTTCTAAAACAAAGAAGCTTCTGAGTTTTTAAAATCTGACAGTATGCTCTTTTCTTGGCTTTACAATTTGAAAATATCAAAATGAAAATAATTTTATAAATAATGTTCTCCCTAATTTTTCTTTTACCTTGCATGTTGATGTACTCAGATTGCCTCTCGACCTCTAAACTCATTTTTTGAAACTCACATAACTAACTGAAGCTAGATGATAAATTATTAATTTTCTATAATACCTAAAACTTATGATTTTCTTTACTCCTAAAAATGATGTTTTTAAATGCAGAGGAGTACCTTATAGAAAAAATTTTAAGTGGATTTTAGAAAATGGATGTCTTTTCGTGTATAAGGTCCCAATAGGTAATTTTATACAGAAATAAATGGTAGTTTTCATACTCAGTTGAAATACTAGGTAATAAATATTTTATTATCCAGAGCATCTGGGTGTTATAGCTGGTTAAGCATCTGACTTAGGCTCAGATCATGATCTCAGGGTCATGAGATTAAGCCCTACCTAGGCTCTGTGCTCAGCTGGGAGTCTGCTTATCCCTCTCCCTCTCCTTCTGACCCTCCCTTGACTCATGAGTGTGCATCCACTCTCAAATAAATAAATAAAATCTTTAATATAAGTAAGTAAATAAATAAATACTTCATTATCCATTATAGGCAGTTAAATGGGATCATTAGTGTTGTAGTCCTTAAAATGCTAGTATATATATACCAAAAACCTGCATTGTCAAGATTTTCAAATGACAAAAACACAAAAGTATGATTAAAACAAATGTTATTACTTATGTAAATCAGTATTTCACAAGAGAATTGAAAGGCATTACATCAGTTTGTAATGTACCAGTCTATATCTATAGTCTACTACTGTGCTGGTAGAGTGTGGAAGTTTGGATTAGTTGGAATTTTTTTCTATTACTTTAAATTTGGTTATATTTGTCAATAAAGTAATATATCCTTTATAACTGAGGAAAATTGTGGTCAGATATGTACTCACATACATGGCTATAAATCACAATTCTGTGATTAATAAATTTCCTTAAGAGTAATAATCTGCTTTTTAAAATATCAAACCAAGGTTTCTGGAAACCTTTAAGAACACATTTATATGAGTCTCTTTCTGTTTTGCATGGTGATGTCAGAATTAGACTACATCATCCTTTCTCTTAGATAAACCAGGAATTTCTTATTTAAGTCAAGTTGGTGGCCCATAAAATAGACATTCTAGTGATATTGCTATGGCATTTTTATTTACTTTGACTTTGTGTTGAAACCTAAAGTATAGTCATAAAATCAGAGTGTTCTTGCCAAATACTGCAAAGTAAAAACATCATTTTTACAATAAATGCCAATACCATTATCATAAGAAATGCATTATTACTTGGATGCACTTAAAATTCCTAGATTTTATCTAGGAAGAAAAATTGGCTTCTTAAGTTTCTGAACAAGTTGATTAATAAGGTGAATAATAAAAAGCCAAGGGAGTTCTATATTGTCTGTAATGTATTATTAAAAAGTGAGTCATGTGGTCCTCCCTTAAAGGATTATAGAAAAATTCTATATATACATATGAAACGTATCGGTACAATAGAGTTATTTACATATAGACATAGTGATGAGATGTGGCCAGGTTCATTTTTTCATCATCACAGAGAAATTCCTCTGCAGTTTCCCCTAATTTATACTTTTTAATTAGTCTCTCGGAAATGAGTACAGACCTCACTCAAAATTGTTAGGTACTTGGGATTTGTAATATGGAAATTCTAGTGTTATCAAAACTGTGTTAAAATGATTGCAAAGGCTTAGAATTAAGTATTATGGACTTAATCCTAAAAACAGCTTATCACTTGCTTCTTTTTAATTAGCTGAAACTGTTAAATTTGCTAAAAATCAGCCATTCTTTAGTGGAGCTCCATGTTGCTTCCTTGAATTCATTTTTTTTTTTTTTTGCATTTTTGCAACTAACAAAGGACATCTGTATCTTTAAGTCTGTTTTCATCTGAGTGATGCACCATCTTCTTATTTATTTATTTTTTTGAAGGCTAATTGGGGAACCTAATGAGAATCTTTCTATTGAAATTCTTGTTGCTGTGCCGAGGCCTTCAATTAGCCTTTTACTCCGTGGCTTCTGGAGGTTCTAAAGAAAAGAGTTCTTAATCTGAAATCTCTAAGTAAGTATGAATTCAGGTTTGCATCATCATACACAAGAATTTTATAATAATGGATTAAGAATTCGGAAATTAATACATGTTCACTGAGGAAACTGTGTCAAGTACAACATGCAAAAAAGAAGAAAGCAGTCATTCCTACACACTCTATTCCAAAATAACCACCATCTGGGGATATAGCATTCCAAATTTTTCCCAATGTCTGTGCATCTAAGTATGTTAAAAAAAGTATCAAGTTATCCTACTATTTTAGCATACTCTTTTCACCTAAATGTGTTATGATAATTTTTTCAAGCATTTCAGTCCTCTGCAGTTTAAGAAATTAGTCCATAGGTCTTTGGGTCATTTGTATTCAATTCCCAATTATATTTGCTTTAGTTAAGGATGTAGATAATTATACATGTTGATTATGACCACAAAGTGTTGGGGAGTGTCACCTATATGTATGTCTCTCACCACTGTGACTATTTAAGAATTAATCACATAGAGGAGTGCCTGGATGGTGCAGTCCATTAATTGTCTTGACCCTAAATTTAGGCTCAGGTCGTGCTCTTGGGGTTTTGAGATTGAAGCCCTGCATGGAGCTCCACATTAGACTCAGAGTCTGCTTGAAATCTTCGCCCTCTGTGCTTCCCCACCACACTCTCTCTCTCAAATAAATAAATCTTAAAAAAAAAGAACTAATCACATGGAAAAACTTCAGATGCTATATTTATTATCCACTTATCCATAGCTAAATACTATGCATAAAAAATTTAAGAATATAGACTTTTTAGTCAAAAAGATGTAGAATTTCTGATCTTTTTATAGCAGACACAAATTACAGTAACTGCCCAGATCACCATTCCTTCCATGGCCAAGTCTGCCATCTTCTGCACCACCTGTCCTCCTTAGAGGAAACCTCCTTCTTTCTGATCCATATGTGCTAAAAGATAATACCATCCTCCTACTTGGCTTCAATGCCCTGAATAGGGTGCTCTGTCAAGAGGATGAATACCTGACTGAAGATAAGCTCATTTGGGGATTGTGCCTCACTAACCATCATCTTTGAGATTAGCATTGATCTAAGCCAAACCTATCAGAATATATCCCTGTAAGTATTTTCAAACTGGCAATGGTAGGGAAGAGTCCTCCCCTCTCAGTTGTGGGGCTATGACAGGAGCTAAAACACACGCTGCTAAGACATGAGCTTGGAAGCTGTCCCCAACCATAAAACTGACTCACAAGAAGACATTTTCTATTTTTATTTTTTTTACAATGTAATTTCTTTTTTTCCCTAAGTTTTTATTTAAATTCCAGCTAGTTAACATACAGTGCAGTATTAGTTTCAGGAGCATAATACACAGTAATTCAACACTTCCATACATCACCCTGCACTCATCAGGACAAGTGCCCTCCTTAATCCCCTTCACCTATTTCACCCAACCCCCACCCCACCCCTCTGGTAACTATAAGTTTGTTCTCTATGATTAAAAGTCTGGTTCTTTCTCTCTCTCTCTCTCTCTCTCTCTCTCTCTCTCTCCCTCTTTCTCTTATTTTTTCCTTTGCTTGTTTCATTTCTTTAAAGTTTTTTTTTTTAATTACTTATTCATTTGAAAGAGAGAGAGAGAGAGAGAAAGAGCAACCAAGCATGAGTGGTGGGGAGAGCAGAGGGAGAGGGAGAAGCGGACTCCTCACTGAGCAGGGATTCCCAAGACCTGGAGATCATGACCTGAGCTGAAGGCAGACACTTAACCATCTGAGCTGCCCAGGAGCTCTGTTTGTTTCATTTTTTACACTCCACAAATGAGTGACATTTTTTGACTGAAAAGGAGGAAGGAACAGTAGAGACTTCAGCAAGACTATCTTTCTTTGCGAGACTATCTCATTTCTCAGACTCCAAAGAGTCAATCCATAGGTACTCAAAAAGATTATTAAACAGCAATCTACTAACACATTCATGGTTGTCAAGGGTTAAAGATTAGGGGTCATGAGGGGAGAGGTATAAATGGCTACTAAGGGTTAGCATGAGGGAGCCTTGTGATAATGGAGAGTTGTATATCTTGATCGTGGTGGTAGTTACATTAAGTTATACTTGTGATAAAAGTGTGTAGGTCTTTACATACTCATATACAAATAAGCACATAGTAACTGTGAAATCTGACTAAATTCTATGGATTGTACCAATGTCAATTTCATAATTTGAATATTTTCTTCTTTGGATATGCAAAACGTCAACATTGGAGGGGGCAGGGTGAAAAGTGCCTGAGACCTTCATGTACATTTCTTTGTGACATTCTATAAATCTGTAATTTTCTCAAACAAAAAAGTTTTTAAAACTTTAGTAAGTTCCTTCCTTCCTTCCTTCCTTCCTTCCTTCCTTCCTTCCTTCCTTCCTTCCTTCCTCCCTTCCTTCCTCCCTCCCTCCCTTTCCTGTGCCTGGCACTTTGTTAAGTATTTCAACTGACTAGTTGACAGATAGAGCCTCTTTCTTATGAGGACTGTCTCAGAAATACAATCATTATACTTGCTGGAAAAGTAAAGATATCTAAGCAAACATGAAAAAGTCAGGAAAATACCCAAGGACCTCTATAAAGGGACATTAGCCACAGACTCAAATGCATTACAAGAAAGGTTGAGTATTGAACTACATTCTTACAAGATTTATCTATTGAGTTCTCTAAAGGATTACAGGTTATTGGCCCTTTTGTAATTCCCAGAACGCCAATGTGAGAGACAATATTTTAATGACTCATCAGAAAACAGTTAAAATGGAGTGATGGAAATTACCATTTGGGGAAGTAAGGACAAAATACTTTTCTTGATTGCTAAAGCTATAGCATTCTTCCTTTCCTTTAGTTGTTATTAAGTAATGTATCTGGAAATAATATACACAAATTAAAATGAAATAAAAAGTGTAAGACAAGCTTAGGAGGCTTGAGTAAGATAAGGGGGGATGAATGAAGGAATAGAAAGGTGAGTAGGTTTTTCACTCTTTCAACCAATCAATCACCAAACATATTAAACTGGACATGTAAGAAAGGTGCTGTGCTCATCGTTTTTAAGAATGTAGAACAAAGTTATGCCCTCAGGAAGTCTGTAATGTAAAGGGAAATAATATAAACATATAGCAAATTGAAAGGCAATATGTGACTTACTCTTGTAAGAGACTCCTGAAGTAGTCATACATTTATTTGCAAATGAATGAGACAGAGGACCATATGCAGCAAAGTGCACTTGCATTCAGATAAGGGACAGGGTACTTAGGCTTGCAGGAGCACTAGGTTCATGAAGAAGACAGATTTTAATCTGAATCTGGACAGACAGAGTTAGATAGATAGACGAGGGTATGGAAAACATTCCTTACCAGGTTGGAGGACCTTTAGAACAAAAGTAGAAATGTGAGAAAATGTAGGCTCTGTTTAGGGGCTTGGGTAAAATAGGGTGAATGGATTAAGGTCCTAAGGAGGCTGAGTGGCTGGAGGTGGGGTGGAAAAGGCAGCTCCGCCCAGCCTACGAGCTGCCTATTCATAACCTCTGTACAATAGTGCTACAAAGGCAAACATTAAAATGAGTTTTAGCTCAGCAGTGGTGTGCAGGAAAAAAATTATCATACCTCATTTTAGCTTTAATTGCTTTTATAACTCTGAATTTGCTGGTAAATGCAAATGCTTAATTCTAAATACGTGTGCTCTGTCTTAATTAGATAAAATAATCCTCTGTTGGTTGGGTAGTTCAGTAAATTAGTCCCTAGGCTTAAACTCCCCTGGATCATGTTGTTTATGCTTTAATCTGTATGCACTCTTAGAGATAAATGGAAAATAAGTGGATTTTTTCAGAGACAAGTTGTAACTGTCAGCATACTTTTTTCAACCTTAGAAATAAAATAGCCAGTTGGTTTACCAACAAAATGAGTTTATTCAGGAATAGCAGAGGAATTGCAATTTGGGATACGCACACTATGCCAAACCACAGGCAAGTATGGAGAACAAAGGAGAGAAGTATTCTTTTATAGAGGAAAGAGGAATTTGGGAGGGGCTTCTGAAAGAGAAGGTAAGATTTTGGGGTTGTGGAGGCTTCTCATTGGCTGAATTGTGGGGGTTCTCATTGGCTGGGTGTTGCTGAGTGAGAAGAAGATCTTCCCTCCTCCTCCTGGGGTAGTAAAGTAAGCTGCTTCTTATCAAGTTATGTAAAGTTAGCCTAAAGGAGCGCTACATGCATCAGGGCTCCCCCTTCAGGACCTCCATTTTGAATGAGATTTTCTTTTACTTAGTTTCACACTTTCAAATTTATATACTCTGCATGTGACTAAAAATTGCCATGTTTATTATAAAAATTATAATTCATATACATAGTCTGTCATACTTGTAGACTCTCTTCTACAGTTTTAAAACTACAAGTAAAAACTACATTCTGCTAGACACAACTGAGTAAATCTCTCTACCACATATATACAAACATCTTACCAACTCAGCAATCAAGGTCCTACCAACAGTGCCACCCACATTTGTTTGTAAGGTGTATCCAAAAAGAAGCAACCTGTGCAGGTATCTCTGGCAGAAACAAAAAGATATGTTTTCAGAAAGCTCACCGTCTTACTGGAAATGATGGCGGTGATGCTGACAATCACTCTGACTTATTGAGGGGCTGCTGATTATTGGGGACGGTTGCAGGGACTTTACATGCATGATCTCATTGCATCCTTAGATAATCCTGTAATCAGCAGCAGTATTTTAATAATGAGTCAGCTGAGTTTCAGAGAAGTATTTAAGGAGGTAGGAATGAAACCATAAGACCTACAGCTGCATCATACCAATTTGTGTGAAAGCTCTGACATGGCTTCTGTTTCTTCGTTCACTAACTTATACCTTCTGTCTCTTCCTCTTAAGAGAGCAATATCCTGAGACATGGGAGACTGAATCAGTTTCTAAGTCATTGGTGGGGATTCCCATTTGGAAAGAAGTGGGGTACAGGTTTCTGCTGGAGACAGTTGGTTCCTGCTCACCCAGAAATCTTTCTTGCAGTTTCTCCTTTATGTCGGTCAGCCTGTCAGTCATATGTTCCACCTTCAGTTTAATGGACCAGGGGCTTCTTCACTTTGTTAGATAATTGGACAGGGACAAATATAATGCAAATGTTAATGTGGAGAGCTCATACCTTCAATTTTTGTACCGACCATTTAAAATCAATGATATAAGCACCCAGGAAGATTTATGCCCTGACTTTGGAAGCCTACAGGAGCTTCTGTGGCTTACTGGCTTTGTGTAGCATCTATACCTCAGACAGGCCTTTCCCCCCAAGAAAGATACCACCTGGACAAAAACAATTTTAACACTAATGTCTTCCTTTTGATTGCATTAGATTTGCAAATTAAACAGATTAATGGTGGTATTCTGTGTTCCTCTCAGCTCTTCTGTTTAATGCTCTTATCTGACAAAGTGTAAATAGAAGACATAATTAATTACTCATGACTTGCGTGTCAAGTTGCATAAAAAATTACATCCCCAAGACACCCATTATTACATATCTGACTGTTCTGTGAAATTGGTTTTGTAAAGAAAAAGCATACCTGAAGATAAGAGTTTTGTTTGTTTTTAGCTTTCTATTTAATTTACTAGAGTATCTGAAAAAGGAAAAAGGATTTTTTTTTCTCCAAAAAAATAAAACATTATTTTAAGGAGCTTACTTCATTTGCCCAAGGATGTGTTATTTTTGCTTTTTTATATTTTTCTGTCTGGTTATGAGATACTAAGCTCTGTATATGAAAATTATAAAAATGATGATGCTGGGGTGTCTCAGCCCGTTAAGTGTCTGCTTTCGGCTCAGGTCATGATCCCAGGGTCCTGGGATTGAATACCATGTCTGGCACCCTGCTCAGTGGGGAGTCAGCTTCTCCCTCTGCCTCTTGGCTGCTCATGCTCTCTCTCTCTCAAATAAATAAAATCTTTAAAAAAAATGATGATGCTTGCATAGAAGGACCCAGAATATGACTATTAATGCTTTAGAATATGTCCTGCTGAGAAATTATTAACCAAGTACACTGAGCCATACCATCCCCTCCGTAAATTATCAGAACCTTGAGCTGAGAAGTGTACTACCGTAGCTGAAAATAAACTAGAATAATTGTTCAGCCATTTCTTCTGTCTCATCTGTTTGAGTTGATCTGAATGAAATGAGGTCTGTGCTTTAACTGGAGAGCTCAGCATTTCAGATTTAGCTCTCAATCTGTTTTATGATAATTTCTGAAGGAACAGACTGCTCATGACAAAATGTGCTGTACTATTATTAAAGGTGTCCTGCCTTTAGAGATTTCTACCACTTTGAAGCAAAATGATGGGAAGATTTTTGAATGAGCATATTTTCTAAAGTTTTTAATATTTAATAAAATGTAATAGGTATCTCAAGTTGGAGAAAACCAAGTACCTGATGGAAAAAAAAATGTTAGGGTTATCAGTGAAACAAGGCAGCATAGAGGAAAGATTACTTGCTCACAATCACTTACTCACTTTACCCCTCTGTAAAAATGAAAATTATAATCTCTTCTACCTCACGGGATTACAGTGCAATCTAAATGAGGTAATCTCTGAAAGGACTTTGTAAATTGTAAAGTACAATTTACATATGTGATATTATTATATTGAAAATGATTATATCTCCTGTTTCATTTGCTCTGATACACGTTTTCTTCTTTCACATTTATGTGTATCTGTCCACGTGGTTAGTGGGTGTCATGGAGGCTATACTTAATACTGTAGTATGTTCTTTTGCTTTTTAAAAAATAAAATTTGCCCTATCCAAGTTAATTTGGGGGCATCTATAATCACAGCTTGATTATATGACTGGTATAATTTAATACATAAAATTTATTAAATATATATGTCTAATAGCAAGACATTTTCATGTCAGCTCTGCCTCTTGTCTACTGATCAGATCATTCAATAAAAAAGGATTGTTTTTATCTTACTTTGTACAGGTAATACTGTCAAGCATTCTATTCATACAATATTTATGTATATGATCACTACTCATCTTTCATATGTTATATTCCAACTTCA
Organism: Canis lupus dingo; assembly: GCF_003254725.2. Lineage (NCBI taxonomy): Eukaryota > Metazoa > Chordata > Mammalia > Carnivora > Canidae > Canis > Canis lupus. The sequence continues at coordinate 31,522,272 of NC_064269.1, read as the reverse complement.
TTCATTCATTCTTTGCATGAACATTTATTGAGCAACAATTATATGCTAAATCCTTTGGAATCATTCATTGTTTCTTTAGGTTTCACTCATCTGTAGGTATAAATTGGTACATATTTACAGTAACTCTTAGTATAAAGCAGTTGGCCACATCAGCACACGTGAGGCAACAGTCTTCTTCCTCTGAAGTGCCCACTTGGATATTTCTCAGACTATCTAGTGGGGCATTTGCTACAGAACCCCAGTTCCTCTGGCTGCTACCTCCGCCCTTCCAGGCCCTCTGTTCCCCTATTAGATGCACCCCCACCAACTCCACTAGGTGCTTACTATTCCTGCAACCTCAACACCTTCTCTGCCTCACTCAACAATTTCTGTCTCCGTGATAATGGATTTTTTACTTGGTCAAGCTTGTGTTTTGGTTTTGGTTTTTCCCCTCAGAGCTTGTTAGCTGTGAGCCTGTGGATTTCTGGAATTCTTGTGTCACTAATTCTTCAAGCATGTGTGGATTCCATTTAGACAGAAACTGAGATCTGATGACCCTTCCATCCCATAACACTACAGGAGCAAAAATTAATTATCTAATTTGATCTGCCTCTCCTTTACCTCGTCTACTTTCTAGTCAAGTCAAATAAACTGGTGGACAGTGAAATAATCAAATGCTTAATAGCATGCAGAAAGATAAACAAACAAACATGAAGACAACTTAACTACAAAGAAAGAAGAAAAGTTGTGTTAAGTACGTTCTGTATTATAGTCTTTATAAAAATATGGGCTCTTAAATTGAATGTGAAAATAGATACAAAGTCAAAATTTAACTCATATTTGATACTCTGCCCCAGGTATTTATTTCTCAATTCCTCTATAGTTGGGATATTACAAATTATTAAAAGCCCTATTTATCTCAAAAGTATTTGCAATTTACACTAATTATCCCAAATAAATAACCATTCTACATGAATTCAAAATTAAAATTTAAAAAAAAGCTCTATTGTCGACATGAATATACCCTAAATTGAAGAAGAATTTTATGTGAATCTATATAATCATTATCATGTTCTCACTAGAATAGAATAAAATAAATAAAACATGAAAACCAGGCTCTATTTCTTGAAAAAAAAAAGAAATTTACACCATTTTGAAATTCCTACTTCTAATTATTGTTAATGTTAAAAAATCCCAGAGTTATGGAAATATTGAGAATATGTTATACTTTAAATGTAATACTTGCTGATGACATCATTTGAAGAATCATTAGTGAGCATAACCCAAATGGTTCTAAAATACATTTATTTGGAAATTTAAATTCAAACAGCAGATCATCTTCCAGTATTTCACAAACATGGCACTGATTTTTTTAGAGCATGCTTGTCCAAAGGAATAAATCAGGATAACCAAGCTCCACTGGACCTCCCTCTATAGAAGTCTTATAAATCTTGGATATGTGCAAATAAATCAATGAAAATAATATCAGTTTCTTCCTTTTAACTCAGTAAATTAAGATTAATAAAACACCTATTAAAAGAGACAAAAGCAAATGTAGGAAATATTATTGAAGTGGTTTCATATTACAAATTAAAACTATATATGATCTTTCAGATCATACAAAATCCATATAACATTTCCTTAATGAAGTTTTCAAAATACAATGTGAAAAAATGGGTTTTAAGTTTGTGATTTCATGGCTCTTTTCATATGCTGATCTCAGTTCAATATCAAGTCTCTCTCTTTTCACAAACCATCTGGGAGATTGACAAGTTGCATCTCACCAGATGGCCTAGCATACCAACCTCTCACTTCCATGGCACCATACCTCCACGATAAATCCTGGAATGCTTTGATACAACATTTTTACTCAGGAAGGATTCCACAGCTCATGGCGTTAAGGGCCAGTTCACCACTACCCACCTCATTTCTCAAGGTTGAGACTGGATATGATTTCCACAAGTGCCAAGGTGTTCTAGGACACAGAAGAATTGATTCCAACTGTATATACCCACCAGCCTCCTATTTTCCTATCTTTCTACAATTTCTTTTCCTGCCCCATCTTTCCCTCTCTACTCCTTGCCCTATACTTTTAGGATTTACACTTTATATAGAGAGAGCCTCCCTCTTTCTTCCTCTTTTCTTTTATATAAATCATTGGGGGATATACATTAAAGCATCAGAAAATAACTACACAGTTTTCAGTTCTGGAAGTGAGGGGCACAGGTCATATCTTTCTGAATCTAGCATGCAGTCTGTTTATATTTTGTAGTGAGAAATTTAATTGCCTGTGTCATTTTATAGAATAACTTCATGTTGCAAAGTTATTGGCTGTGACTAGGCTTTCAAGGTCTTTCTACCTTTCTTTTGTCTTTATAAATAATAGGGAGGTTCTAGAGAAGTCATGAAGGACAAGGAGGTGGAAACGGCTTTTTTTTCCCCCTTATAACTTAGAGATCAAATCTGACTTCAATTTTTCCCCCATTCCCTTCCCTCTCTCTTCTGAACCCTTCTCACGAGTTTTATAAGTTCTTCCATCCCCTTAGTATTAAAGAGTATGTGTGAATCACAAATGTCTACACAGGGACTCCTGGGTGGCTTGCTCAGTGGTTGAGCATCTGCCTTCGGCTCAGGGCATGATCCAGGGATCCCAAGGTCCAGTCCCATATCGGCTCCCCTCTGTCTATGTCTGTGTTTCTCATAAATAAATAAATAAATAAATAAATAAATAAATAAATAAATAATCTAAAAAAGAAAAAGAAATGTCCACACATATGATAGGTCTTATTTCTCTGGTGCCTTGAACACCTTTTTTAAAAAACATATTCGATTTCAGCTTTCATTTTCTTGACTCTCTTTTCTCTTTCTTGACTTTCAGGCTTTCATGCCTCTGTATTCTCTGACAAACATGGAAACTCCTCATATCCTCAGGTCCATGATTTCAATAATGAGCCTAAGTGCCTGCCACGTTACTCTTCTCACTTAGCAGTAGCTGATGGCCATAGATGGGCTGCCAGTATAAGCACAAACCACAGTACATTAGAAGTACATTAGAGTGGTACGTTAGAACTTGCATCTAGGAACTTTCTTTCAAATCTCCTTTTCTACTTAAGTTTTCAAAATGCTATCTTATGTGTTATTTTATTTCTCCTGTTTCATCCCCAGCACAGCTATGACAAGAGCATGCTCCCAATCATTTTTATCTGTGAAGGTTTGTTTCTTTTTTTTCTCAGATGCAGAGCCATAGAAAATTGTCCACACCTTGCTAGAGATGGGAACAGCCTTTGCTCAACCCAATGGAATATTGATTCCAGGCAAGTTTAGCGGTCCCCTCAGGTGTGATTTTGTAGACTAGAAGAACATTAGCTAATCTTTCCCAGGAATCCTGCATGTTCTGTTTGTTGTGGAGAAAGAAATCAATGAGATAATCAATGAGCGAGGAACTTCTTGTTAGTTTCAGCAGGCTGTGGGAGAACTTTCAACTAACTCAGTCAGTCAGAGGTAACAGAATTGGGCAAGATGAAAATCTGTCATGTCACTTTTCTGTTGAAAACACATAAATAGCTTTCTATGGTTCTTTGGATATAATCCACATTCCTTCATGGGCTCAAAGTCCCTTCTTTTTTATTTAAGACTTTATTTGAGAATGAGTGTGACACAGAGAGAGAGAGAGAGAGAGAGAGCATACACACATGCACAAGTTGGGGGAGGGGAGAGGGAGAGGGAGAAGCAAGCTCCCCCCCGCCGGCGCTGCCTCCATGGAGCAGGGAGTCCAATGTGGAACTCAATCCCAGGACCCCGAAGGCAGATGCTTAACCGACTAAGCCACCTAGGCCCCCCTCAAAGTCCCTTCTTGATGTAGTTTATAACGACTTCTCTAGTATCATTTCTTCATATTGCTCATTTTTTTATGCTGTGTCATTCTGAATTTTTCTCAGTTCCTCACACTTGACACTCATTCTCACCATCCTCCAGTCCTTTGAATGTGCCATTCTCTCTGCCTAGAAAATTCTTTTATCTCACACTCTTCCCCTTAACCCAAGAAGCACATACTCATCCTCTGGATCCCAACTAAGATGATCATTTATCCACCAATCCATTCCTGACTCTCTCTCTCCTCTAACTGTGAGAAAAGCCTAAGTTTTTCCCTTCTCCCTAAAATTCCTCCCCACTCCATCCCTCTATGTCCATCTGGAAAAGTCTTGCTTTTTTTCTTCAAGACACAACTTAAAATCTTCACTTCTTTGAAACCATTCCAGCCACATTCCAAGTGTGATGGGTCCCTTCCTCTTTAATGCATCACTGTAACATGAAGCTATGTCTATGATTGGTTTAGTTGTATCATGGCAATATTTGTCCATGTATTTGTATTTCTGACTGGGCTGTGATATTAACTCTTTGAGGAAAGGGATTATCTTAGAGCATAATAGATCTTTTTTAAAACTTTAATTCCAGTTTAGTTATTATGTCTTTATTATCTTTGCATCCCCCCCCCAAAATGTTCTTTCCTTATCTCTTCATCCTAGACATATAATTACTTTTTAATTATCTGTCTCCAATTACTCAGTAAGCCCTGGAAGGGAGAATTATGTTTTGTTTCACCATTCTACCTTTCACAAAGGTTGGCACATACAGACCCTCAAATAATTTTAGAATAAATGTGTGCATTTATATTAATTGCATATAATAGATATATCTTTCTGTAGGCAGTCACAAAAAGGACAAGACAGGAGACTCTTGATGGCTCTTGATTAGCTTTTACTAATAATATTTATGATTTATGGTAAATCAGAGGTTATAGAAAAACTCATTTGACCTATTTGGGTGTAATTCATTTGCCATGGTCCTATGAAAGGCAAAGATCTAGAAAACATAATATCTAGCATTCTTATAAAAGGTTATAGCAAGTCAATCAGATAAGAATATCCAATTGTCTAATTTATCTATGATCCTATAAAATCAGCTAATATAATCAAAAGACCTACATACCTCTTGTCATCTGCATACATTTATTTTGTCATTGAACAAGTTATACTGATCATCTAAAATACATTAGAGGCTTCTTTGATAGGAAGAATAATGGTCTCCCAGAGTTGTCTACACCTTAACCTTGGAGCCTATAAATATGTTACCTTGTGTGACAAAGGAAGCTTTGCAGATGTGATTAAGATTGAAGATGTTACCAAGAATGAAATTATCCTGGAATTTCTAATTTGGCTCAATCTAATCACAGGAGGCCTTAAAAACAAGGAAAGAGCAGAATGATCAGGATGCACTCAGAGAGACTCAGCCCTTGCTGGCTTTGAAGATGAAGGAAGGAGGGCACAAGCCAGGGTATGCAGGCACTTTCTAGAATTTGGGAACAGTCCTTAGCTGACAACCAGTAAGGAAATGGAACCTTAGTCCTACAAATGCAAAGAAATGAATTCTGCCAACAACCTGAATGAGCAGAAAGATTCTCTTAGGACTTCCAGAAAGGGAACGCCTGGGTGGCTCAGTGGTTGAGCATCTGCCTTCAGCTCTGGGTGTGGTCCCAGTGTCTAGGATTGAGCCCTGTATCGGGATTTTTTTTAAAGCATTTGCCATTTTTTTTAAAGACGTATTTATTTATGATAGACAGAGAGAGAGGCAGAGACACAGGAGGAGGGAGAAGCAGGCTCCATGCCAGGAACCCAACGAGGGATTCGATCCCAGGTCTCCAGGATCACACCCTGGGCTGAAGGCAGGTGCTAAACTGCTTAGCCACCCAGGGATCCCTGTATCGGGCTTTATGCAGGGAGCCTACTTCTTCCTCTCCTTCTGTCTATGTCTCTGACTCTCTCTTTCTCTCTTTGTCTCTCAGAATAAATAAATAAATCTTAAAAAAAGAACTTCCAGAAAAGAAGCCCTGCTAACAACCTTGATTTTAGCCCAGTGAGATGTATATACCAGATTTCTTATCTGTAGAATTGTACAATAATGAATTTGTGTTATTCTAAATTGCTCTATATGTAGAAATTGGCTATGGCAGCAAGAGAAAACTAATATAGCACTGGACTGACCTCTTAGGAGAGAACAATAATCAAGATATTTTCTTAATTATAGTCTCTTTTTCAAGGCAATCTTGAATACCACATGACAGTTGGTCAGAAAAACAGATACATGGATGAATAATGCCACTACAGTGCAGTTAAATCTATAATAGAAATGTGTGAGTTTTATACATCAAAAACAGTGATGGAATTAAGGAAGGAGTCAGCTCTATTTGGAGTAGGATCAGGGAAACTTTCAGAAAAGAGGAAATTTTAATATGGGTTTGTAAGTGATAAATACTAGTTTTCTAATTGGATGGGTGGATAAAAGATGCGGCACCAATTGGTAAAATGTTCTACTAAGAAGGCATACACTTTGAGCTGGGGTAAATAGATGGGTGTCACAAGGACTTCTTTATTTTTGGATAAATAAGATGGGAGGCTTTACATTTTAGAAAGTATTATCTAGCCTCAGTGTAGAGAATAGAGAGGAGGCAAGATTGTATGCAGGGCACCTGCTATAGTATTCTTAGCAAGAAAGGATGAAACGTCTACCATTTACCAGAACTTTATTATGTGTCAGCAAGTATCCCAACACTTTGCATATATAATCTCATTTAATCCTTGTTCATCAGTCCTGTGGAGTAGATGTTACCTGTCTCACAGATGAGGAAACTAGACTCCCTTCAAAAAGATGTGTACCCCCCCAGGGGTAACAGAAATAGAACTCAAACCCTGCTGTTAGTGGAGTTAAAACTTGGACTCTAACCCATTTTTCATGGCAGGAATAGGGGCCTAAAATAAGAAGATGGGGAGAAATTTCATAGGTAAGATCAACTGCGCTTGAACTAATTAGATGCGGTGACAAGGAAGAGAGAAGTTAGGGCAACTACCAGTTTTCTGACTTGAATTATTAAAGATGGCACTGTTAACTAAGGCAGAGGCCAGAGTAGAAATGTTCTGGGACAGGGGGGTTTTGGATGAATTTAAGAGGTGAACGGGATATCCAAATAGAAATCTCCAGAAGCCAGTTCGATACAAGCTTGGAGTTTAGGACTAGGACATGGTCTGAAGGTGACATTTGAAAATTATCTACTGGTAGCTAACTTTAATAAACAAGAATATTTCATTTAAAAATCTTGGAGAAATCTCCTATTTCTAATGGACAGGATATAAGTCTATCTTTACGTCTTTGAGAGTTGCATGCTCTATCGACTGAGCCAGCCAGGCTCTCATGGACAGAGTACAAATCTCTCTTTAACTCTTTTCTGAAAGAAATTCTCACCCAAGGCTAGGAGATGGCTCTGCCTCACATCAATGTGCTTAATGTCAGACTGGAGCTGATAACAGAATGGCAGATGACCAGTGGTCCACGGATCCTACCCATGTGTCCCGCCTGATGGGGTCAGAGCCCTGTTCCCATGAAAGACCCTCTATGCTGTACAGCTCTGACCTCTGTGCCTTGGCAGCCAGTGTGAATGTAAGCACTTTGCTTTAGATAACTTTTTAACCCCGTGGTGAACATTTTTACTTCCACCCAACCCCCCAGATAGCTGCCCATCAGTCAATTAACAGATTGGCAGCTCAGCCAAAGGAATAGCGAAGGCCGGTTTTGCAAAGAATTGTTCAATCTGGCTTGGGCTTGCTAGTGGAAAATGAGAGAAATTTAAGACAAATACTGCTCCCTGTTCTCTGACTAAAATCTTTTAAATGAAATAATCCCCATCAAATATTCTGGTATGGAATTTCTTGAAACTGCCTGGTTACTTTATTAGAGGGGGAAGCAGGCGCTAACTGCAAAAGACTACCTCTGTTGTACCAGACACACAAGAAGAGATTTTCACCATTGCAGAGCTATTTATACACAGCCAGCTTCTGTGCTCAGTTCACACACACACACAACTCCCATTGATACCCGTGGAAGCTCCAGACATGTGGCTGGAACAGAACTTGGCCCACTGAGCTGCTTGGCATTCTTTTGCTCACTATGACAACTTCAGAACTGGATCTCTCAGCATATGAGCTCTCAGAGAAGAGTTCTTGATTTCTTTTTTTCTTTCTTCCTCATTATCTTAGCCTGGAAATACAAAATGGAGACCAGGGAGGCACTACAGGCCCCAGTGGTCCCTCACCGTATGAGGGAGAAACGGAAACCTTCCAGGTTTGGGATTCAAAAACTTGATAAAAGTGTTTCATGGAAATGCTAGAAGTCCTCAGGGTACAGGCTAGCAGTTTGACTTTGCAGTCACCTTGGAAATAAAGGCAAAAAGATGCCTTGAAACAACCCTTGGATCCATAAAATTTCCAAGACCAAAGTTTAATTTACAAATGACACGTTCCAATAGATATTTGAAGTCTGTCACTAATATGTCCCTTATATTCTTTCTTATAGAAATTGTTCCTTCTCTAGTCCAAGTGATTCTGGTGGGGAGTAGCAAGACTCCTGTCCCCCACCCCCACCCTCACCACCATATGGTTACATGTCAGACTAGGGAATCAGGGTATCCAATTCCCTTGGATAGGAATATTGGTCCGGAGGTGAGTGCATGAGCCAAAGAAAGATAATCAGTGTATGCTACTTCAGAGATTATAGGAGTACAGGGAAACTGAGACTCCTGATATTAGGAATTGAAAGGCTACAACACTTTCAGCTCTTTGAAGTCAGTTTTCTACCACATAGAGAAAACTTGACAAGTAATGCAGCTGAGAGGAAAGCAAAGATATTAAGGGGAAAAAATAGTTTTGATCATATCAGTTCAGTACCTGGATCCAGTCATGCCTGGCTGGATTTCCCCAATACTAGAGAAAAAAATTCTTTTTTATTCTTAAACTGAGTCCAGTCTCCATATTTTGTAGCCTTAAAGATTTAACAACAAAAACAAAACAACAAAAGACCAACTCTTCACTGTAGAGATTATCTCTCCTAAAATGTAGTTTTTCCATCTCATTCAAACACTCATACTCTATCTGCTCTATACATACTAAAACTTTCCTAAATAACCTCAGGGGAAATACGTAATTTGCAAATTACTGTGGATGTTCCACGCACTAAAAATGAATGTGAAGCACAGCATCTCCATGTCTCTTCTCTATAGGGAAAGAGGCAGTCTTGTGGATGAGCTTTGGGGAATCATTTCATTGTCTTGGCTCTTGCCCAATGCAGCACCTGATGGAAGCTGAACCCAGCACGGAGCCCCAGGAACGGATCTGGCAACAGGGGGAGCATGTTACAGGGCTCATTCCACTTGACCAGCTACCATCACTAAATCAGTTCTCTCCAAATTATTTGAATGCCACTTTTAGAGAAAGGAACTGTTCATGTTTGGTAGCTACAGAAGCCATGATTTTCCGAGGAGCAAATATACCAAGGATAGTGGCATCAAGGATGGGATTTTTCAAAATGTGAAAGCCCAGAGGGATGATGGTGTCTTCTGCCATTGTGAAGTGGTACTGCCCAAGTCATCCCAAAGACAGGGGAAATGGAACTCAGCCTTAATGCACGTGAATTGAAAAAAGAGCTTATTCACAAACAGGTTTAGTTATCTTCATGTAGCATAGCAATGAGTCCACACAGGACCTTAATAGTTTCTCTGTGCAGTAGATTGCCAGCAGTCATCTAGAAAAAATGTGTTAGGAATAAATATCTCTTATCTACTTCCTGAGGAATCTGATTATTGAAGAAATTGCTTTCAGCAGGGTCTGATTCCTGGCATCATTATCAATGTGTGTTTTCTCACATATAATAACTTATTTTCCAGAAACTCACCTTAATACTACCATTCATACACAGGTTACAGTATCTATCAGACGTAGAAGCCTCTCTCACCATACACACACAAACATCCAGCGTAAAGCTAAAAAAAAAATGTTAAAGTTTAAGTAGTTTCACTCATCTAAGGGAATTGCAAACATTTATTGAGCTGTAGGGGTAACAATATCAAGCAAGTCTTGAGTCACAACTTACACTTGTCATTTCCTGTAATTAAATCATATTTATGCATTATGTTTCTCTTCCATTTTAAAGTGCACATTTATTACTGAGTAATTATAAGAGGGACCATTTAAAGAGGGCTTGCTATGTGCTATAATAAGCACCTTATATACTTTGTCTTACTGAATACTCACAACAGTATGAGACAAGTAAAGTGACTCCTATTTTGCAAATGAGGAAAAGAATCCTCAGAGATGCAAAATAACCCAGCAAGTCAGATTTACTGCAAAGCCCATTCACATATCCACTAAGTAAATTTCAGTTAAGTTGCTGTGTATTTTCACGGAACTTTATATAAAAGGATCTCTAAAGACCAAAATCCTCTCTGCATATAGTTACAAGCTCAGCCATCCCACTGTTGTGCATGTTTTTCTCAATACATTTTCCTTGAGTCTATACTGATCTACTCAATTCTATTATTTTGAAATTCGTTCTTTATAAAGATTTTATTTATTCATGACAGACAGAGAGAGGCAGAGATGTAGGCAGAGGGATAAGCAGGCTCCCTATCGGGAGCCCGATGCAGAACTCGATCCCAGGACCCTGGGATCAGGACTTGAGCCAAAGGCAGATGCTCAACCACTGAGCCACCCAGGTGCCCCTATTTTTGAAATTCTTAGCAGTAAACGAATGTAGGAGAGAGAAGATGAAGGGGAAGAAAAAGGAAGAGAGAAGCACACAGATTACAATGCATTTAAAAATCAAGGCAACTGGGATCCCTGGGTGGCGCAGCGGTTTAGCGCCCGCCTTTGGCCCAGGGCGTGATCCTGGAGACCCGGGATCGAATCCTACGTCGGGCTCCCGGTGCATGGAGCCTGCTTCTCCCTCTGCCTATGTCTCTGCCTCTCTCTCTCTCTCTCTCTCTCTGACTCATAAATAAAAAATTAAAAAAAATACTTAAAAAAAATAATCAAGGCAACTGTGACCAATGTTGGGTGACATTTCCCTCCTTCCAGTTCTGCCCTCTGAGATGGACCTCTTGCAGGTTGGGTTGAGTGTTTGTTCCACAATCTCACTACTTTATCCCCAGCACTCTTTTCCTACAAAGGACTGAAGGCAGGGACCAGAAATGATCTTTCCCATCCTTAGTCATAGGTCGGTTTGAGCTTCATGTAATCAACTGTAATCCTTCTCCCACTGATTTCTATGTTTACTTTGCCATCTTAGGCAGATGACTCACTGGCAAACCTCCTTTCTCTGCCCAGGAACAGCCTATTTCTTGCTGGGCAATTTTAGTTCCCACTATTAAGAACACACTTCCAGGGATGCCTGGGTGACTCAGTGGTTGAGCATCTGCTGGGGACCCTGGGATCGAGTCCTGCATTGGGCTCCCTACAGGGAGCCTGCTTCTCCCTCTACCTATGTCTCTGCCTCTCTCTCTGTGTCTCTCATGAATAAATACATAAAATCTTACACACACACACACACACACACACACACACACACTTCCAGTAAGGGCATGTATTGCCTGGTGAGGCTTCCTGAGAAGCAGCATGGCCCTCATATGCAGGATGAAGGATGTAGCAATGTATTTGTCATCTCTAATGTATTACAAAGGTGAAACCAAATCCTATTCTCATCTTTCTCCCTATCTGATATTAAAAAAATAATACTTGAAATCTTGCCCCACAAAAGAACATTTGAGTCAGATCTGTTTAACCTGATAATCATATATCTTCATTGAAAGTTACCAGTAGTTTAATGTGTGTTAGACTGAAGTGTTAGGATTAAAACTCCTTTTAAGTATAGACTGAAGTTTTCCATGGCTATTCATATTATTATATAAAAGAAAAATAACAAAAATGCTTTTATTCTTTGAGGAGGTAGCTGGTATTTGCTAGCAAAGGAGAACTGCCATATAATTAACTGTGTCAAAATGTTTTCTTTGTTCACGGTTAATCTAACTGCAGCTGCTAGGAGGCAGAATGCATAAATATGACTGTGTACTTTTAATTACAGAAAATGACAGGCGTAAGTTGTGACTGGAGCCTTGCCTGATACTGTTATAGGCGAAAATGTTGCTCAGAGACTCATTGAATTAATAAGTAACCTTTTGTTTATTGGGCATCAAAATTGTATAGATGTTAATGGTGGCTAAAATAAAACAAAAATTCTGAATTTTAATCAGCCACTGGAAATGTAAATAAAATCCATGTATCGTATATAGAGAAATCATGGCACACAATAACCAATTTTATGCCAAATACTATTTCACACATGGGACTTTGTCTTGGAGAAAGAAATGTTCTATGTACATGAACTCTCTGAAGATACCTTCAAGAAATTATTTTTTTCCAATTTTCCACTCCTTTCCTTGCAAAGAAGTCACTCCCAATTTAAATGTTTATCCAGGGTGTTCTATTAATAATGAAAAAAATGTTTTATATTTGATGATTTTTAAAAGATTTTATTTATTTATTCATGTGAGACATAGGGAGAGAGGCAGAGACATAGGCAGTGGGAGAAGAAGGCTCCCCATGGTGGGAGCCCAATGTGGGACTCGATCCAAGGATTCTGGGATCATGCCCCAAACCAAAAGCAGATGCTCAATCACTGAGCCACCCACGTATCCCTATTTGATGATTTTTTTGGTCCAACACTATATAGCAATGCCCATGCATGGAAAGGTTCATATCCCTGGGCCCTGAGTTCATTCCCCTCTACGTGTTTATGCCTACAAGACAGTATGACCAGGAATGAAGTAGAATTTCATTCTTTGGGACATTGTTCCCCTCATCTACCTTTAATAGCTAAATGGTATCATGGAATGTTCACTAGGCTTTACATTAAACAACATGTTGTATCTTCTTTGTAACCCTTAGCAAATATTTAAAATGTCTCTGAAAGTCAGTCCATTTTTCTACAAGGATGAGATGGGATAATTCATGTTTAAATCTTAAATACAGTAGCTGCTTAAACTATTATTTATAAAAATCTCTTTCCTATGATTTTTTTAAGCATCCTTTTCTTATCTTTTTTTCTGTACAGTGTTAGATGGATAGGGGATGCAGTTGTGGTTAGAGAAGTTTCGGGAGTCATGGTCAAGGCTGTGGATAAGTGTTGTTTTCAGGCCTTCTTGTTGTCTTCATTCCACTGTTTATCCCTCTATTCAGTCACTGTGGGGGTGGCTGTCACCTTGGTGACAGCAGTTTTGTGCAGCGCATGTGGTGTGAACACTGGCCTAGCACAGAGTCTAAACAGGTTCTGCTGTCACAAGTAATTCACTCTAAGCAGATAAGCTATTGCCTTTGTTCTCTTAGAGCTCTGCTGTTGAAATACACTAATAATAGAACATGTTCATTGAAATTGTGCCTCTCCATCTCTAATTACTGGATGCCAACGTATTCTGACTGCTACTGTCAACAACTGATGGCTGTGGGTGATTGTTTCAGACTGTGCTTCGGGGACTGGGGGGGTATGTGTTCCTTCCACTCAGCCTGCCTTCGCCCCCCTGCCTGGTGTGTGCAGTTACTTGACTGATTCATTTCAATATGCCAAATGGTTTCAATGAAATAAAAATGAACATTAAGAAAATATTTTCAAATCCACAGATGCTCATTATGGATTGACTCTAAGAGAACGTGGAACAGTCACAGAACTTGCTTAGTTAGGACAGTCTATTCATTCCTGAGTTCAACTTACCTGATGTTGGTGAGGACAACTGTTCCACTCTATCCTCACTCCTACCGACTCCTCGAAGTCTCTACACGTTTCAAACCAGGCCTGAAATCCTGACCTGGCCTCTTTCCTGCTGGAGGTGGTCAACTCTGCTGTTAGGCTTGAGGTCTTAGAGAATCTCTAATCTGGCTTGCACGTTGCATCAATGAAAGGAACTCCACGCAAAATGAATTATCCAAGTTCCCACAGTAGCCAGAGCAAAGGCAGAATGAAAATCCAGGTCTCCCATCTGTTGATCTAATACACTTTCTGCCTCGCTTTGTTGTCTGTATCTTTTACTGCTTAGTTCATGTCACTGATAAAATGTGAACAGAAGTTGTCGGTGGAGGTACAAATCCCAGGCCAACGTGGAAAGTTTATCACTGTCAGAACTTCTGTTCAGTTTTAGTTACATCTGCTTGGGATTTTGTGCTCAGTTTATACAAATCTTCTAAAAGACCGTTGGTATTTTTGTATCGCTTTCATTTACTGATACATTTTATGGGATGAGATCAAAATGATCATGTACACTGCATGTACTTGTACACTCAAAGTTGAATTTTAGGTGCCCTCAGAATTTGCTCAAATTCTGTATTATGAAACCTCAGTTGAAACTAGACTGTCCTCCAGAGCAAGTTTTCTATAATGAGGTGGACAAACATGTATTTTACAGAAGATCCAACCTGTTATTTCTGAAAGAAGAGTATATTACCCCTAGTATATTTATTAGAGGCAAATTGTTTTTTAACAGATAGATTGAGAAGGCAGTAAATGACACTTATTATAATACTAATTCTTATCCCTGGATGAACATAGATGTATTTTCCCACTGATTTAGGCATTCTTTCAGTGATTCAGGCAATCTTTCATGATTGTTTCATTAATTTTCAGTGCCTTTGTTTGATTCACTCTCAAGTATTAAAATGTTTTGGCTGCTGTTGATCGTGTTTTTCTAACTTGCTTTTGTTGACTTATTGGAACAGTGTTGATTTTTATGTTGATCCTGCATCCAGCATCATGGCAGAGCTCTAATTGGCCCGAAGAGTTTTTCTTCCCATTTCCTGACTTCATTTTGTACCCCCAGCTTTGCTTTAACCATATTGATCTTAAATAGTTCCTAGAATTCTTCAAGCATTTTTCCTTCCTCAGAGCCTTTGTTCTTCCTATTTTCCTGTACAAGTGTCTTCAGCTATTCCAGTGATTAGCTCATTTGTCCTTATCTTTCAAGACTCCATTTAAAAAATCAACATATTCCAAGAGGTTGTTTCTGACCACAACATCAAAAGTGGGCTCTCCCTCCATTTCACTTTTCTGAAATCACCAGTATCGTGTTTGTTGCATCCTTTGAAAAATGTATCACAAGCTGGAAGTATTTTTATTTGTTTACCTATTTACTTCATAATATGAGTTTCAGTGAGGAAGGAACTTACCAGTGTGGCTCACTGTTGTCTTCTCTGCACCTAGAATAGAGTCTGTCTGACAAATAGTAGCTGCTCAGAACATGTAAGAATACAGAAACAGAGAGCAGAGGTTAATAATAGAAGATTTCCGGTTATAGCATGGAAGATAACATTTCTGAGCATATAATGATACACTTTGTATCCATTGCCCAAGGACACAGATAATATAAAATCATACTGAATATTCATGACAAAGAAAAATTACAAAATTTTCTGTTCCAAGTACTGTCTCAAGGTAATATGCAGGAACAGAAAAAAAAAAAATCAACATGTTATTGTCCACAAAGATTTAAACAGTTTGTCATTTTTTGAAAAAAAAATATATATCAAACTTTTCAAACTTCTCTTTGGAGAATAATTCCCCCTTCATTATCCCTATTCTCATACCAAACTCTCCTCTAGAACAGCATAACTTATAAGCACAAACTATCCCATGGACCCCATTTATAGGAACATTTCCTTGTGTGTTGCTATTACTGGAAAATGCATTACCATTACATCTCATTCTCCAAGCTTCTGAAGCATCCATGAAAGTCACTGAGGACTCCAGATTCACCAGCAACTGTGAAAGACATCAGCAACTATTGAGAAAACAATACAAAATGGCATGTAACCCTGGTTAGACAATAAATAAGGAATTGAGTGTTGAGTCTATAGGCGTCATTCTTGGTCAGGCCTCAGAGCTGACTGCCAGGCTTTCTACAATAATATTTACTTATATTTTATAAATGCAATACAATTCCAATAACAAAACCTCAACTTTCCTTAAATGTTTCTAAATATATCTTATTTAAATATTTTATGTGAGATTTACTCAATATATTAGGTTTTTAGAGAGAAAACAGGAAATAGGAAAGAACCTGATATTTGCAAAGTATTTTCAAGGATTACTGTATCTCATTATCATGTGCCTTTTCTTCTATGATATAGTTGATAAAGTTTTAAAAGATCACTGGAAAATGTATTGAGAACTAGAAGTGAGGTCTAGTAAATTAGGAACCAATACACCAAAAGAAGTGATCTCTTAATCCAGAAGTGGCTCCAACTATATTATAAATTCTAGTTCCAAAAAATTGAAATTATGACATGCATGTTCAACAGATATTAACAAATTACATGAAAACTTTTTAAAAAGTAAATACCTGTGTTAGGTATTCTCATTATTATAGACTAATACATGTAGAATGTTCTAATTCCAAATTGGAAAAGCTAAACTTATTTACCAAAATATTTTCAATGAAAACATTTTAAAATATATGTGTATTTTTATCATTACTTGAGCTTTGCACAGTTAATTATTTAAACTAATCTTGGGACGCTTTACAAAATGTGATAGAAATGAAACTTACTCGAAGGGATAGCTATAAATTCAAGATGGTGGGAATTTCATTTCCGTGCTGACCTTGAGCATGTCCAGGAGGAAAACTGGAATTCTCTTAACAAAATAAACCAGAGTTTAGTTTCTGTATGGAGTGAGGTTTGAAATGAATATGGAGTGGAAGTAAATATTTAGAAGATTAATTCCTTGAGCTTCCTCAATATCTTAGTTTTGCAAGACTTTGAAACTATCTTCTCCAGGGACAAAAGAAAGTAATTACCTCTCCTCCACATGGTGTTTAATCATGCTCTATTTTTCGAAGAACAGCTGTGCAACCCTGGCCAGGCTACAAATTAAACACACCTCCTTCAACTTGCCTAGATTTAAAAGATAATGAATATGTTGGGTTACAGAATCTGAATTCCAAAATATTTTAATAGGCTGGAGTTATAGGCTGAAAATAAGATGAAAGTTATCAAGGATAAGGGTAAGATAAGCTCTTATACCTGGGCCCAAGAAGCCAAATGAGCACACTCAGTGTTGGGAAGATATGGCTTAATAGCAATGGAATAGCAGAGTGGATTAGGAAACACAAAATTTGGAAGCTTATTTGACAAGAAGCTAAATACAAGTCCGTAGTTTTATCTGATTAACAACAACAACAAAATTAATGTGACTCATACTACATAAGTAAAGGGATTCACAGTTTAAGACCTAAGTTAGGCTGACAAAAGAAAAAAGATTGTGATATACTTAAGACTCTTTGCAGGCAAATGTGATTACTGTTCATTTAAAGTTTCTTCAAACTGAGACCAAAAGATCTGCACTGACATAATGTTCATTTCACTAGTTTCACTAAAATGTGAAGAGTTCCTCTTCTGACAGAATTCATAAACTTGTAGACACTTGGTGACACCAGAATATTATGTATATGGAGATATTAGCATATGTTCCATACATAAATCAGTGGAACCAGGTGCAGCAAAAATGAGATTACACTGGAGAACCATCCATTTAACTTATGCCACACTTATTAAATCTACTTCACTTTCATAATTCTGGAAAACACTGAAAATTGACCCTTGTACAATACAGAAGGAAAAATATGATATACACAAAAATCACAAAAAGATCTGGAAATATGACATATGAGACACTTTTGAGGCTTCACTCCAGATCATAAAGAGTGCAACATCATGCATGCCAGGAGATAAAATAAACCTCTAAGTGTATATGAAAGAGCAAGGTTATTAGTATCTATGTGAATATTCATTATTACAGAATTGGTACATTTCCCAGGTGGAAAAAAGTGTTTTCTTGGCTCCTCTCTCTACAAATAAATCACTACAGTAAAAACTCTCAAAGGAATGTCAGGTGGGCTTTCTGGAAATATTTACCATAATTGATTTCTGTGGGTTCCTAAATGGTTTGGTCCAAAACCTCATTTATCAACTTTCTGTCTATTTCATTGTAATTGCAGAGTTTTCTATTACTATATCCTGACAGGTCAAGGCAGTGCTGACACAGGAGCTTTCATGTTAGATGGAGGAGCACATTCCACTACACCAGCCCAGCAATCCAGGTTCTTGAGTATAATTAAATTTACAGGGGAGTTATCCTTGTTTGACAGGGAAGGAGTGAGATGATTTGCAGGACTCATTAAATCTTAGCAACATACTGAACCTGCACCAAAACTTTCTTAGAATTTTTACACATTTGACTGAAGAAGAAAAGATTAAATAATTTGGTTCTGCAACAGTGGTACAGATGCTATTGCTGAGCCATAGACTTGAATCTTAGAATCACTGGTCCTATTAATTGAACAATTTGAACATGTTGTTTGCAGAGATGGATATACCAAATTTTGTCATTCTAACACCAATTCATTGCAGTTAGAGATACCTGGCCTGGAATCCAGAGACAGTAAAATTTTCAATGCATTGATTACTAAATATCTTGACTTCTGCATTTTTACCTTTCCTTTACATTTGCCTTTTCTCAGACTTTATTTATTTTCCTTTCTAAAATTAGGCTTTGCCCTGCTCTGCATAACTTCCCCAGTTTTGACCATTTGCTTCTATCTTTGCCAAGAATTTCAAATCTAATTTTGACTATACTGCTTTTTCTACACTGGACACATCTCCTTACCATTCAGTGGTAGTCTTGAGAAACCCTAGATTCTGGATCTCTTACCCTTCCTCCATTCATCTACCCCTCCCTCCAAACTTGGCCAAGTCACACGATCATTTAATTTATGTATAAATGTATCTATAATTTATGAAATTAAAAGTATAGAAAACTTTGCTTTCAAAAAGTAAAAACCATTCAGACTTTTGAATACTACTATTTGAAATGCATTCAGATCCTTTGGGACTCAAAACTATGCTTCTTGCCACATGGATTTCCCTTTGCTTGATGAGAGAATCTGGCTTTAGAATCACTGATTTTCTAAAAGAGTCAGACTTTACATTCAGTAAATAGGGACAGGTAGAAGCTGTGTTTTATCTAAATAATACATTTACATTAAAGAAAAAGATTATTTATTTTTTATAAGATTTTACATATTTATTCGTGAGAGACACAGAGAGGCAGATATAGACAAAGGGAGAAGCAGGCTCCTCGCAGGAAGCCCGATGCTAGACTCAATTCCAGGACTCTGGGATCATGCCCTGAGCCAAAGGCAGACGCTCAACCACTGAGCCACCCAGGTGGTCCAGAAAAAGACTGTTTAAGGAAAATTTATTAAGCAAGATACAACCCCAAATAGTTTCAAGTAGCTGAGCAAATCCCTAGATGGTGAAATTCACTTCATGCTCATTCTCTTGAGTCCAAGTTCCACCAGATAGGAGGCAAAGACACAAACTCCACTTGCTAACTGGTATTCTCCACTCTCTTAAGCTTTCATGGCTACTGCAGAAAGTGAAAAGCCCTCTCTATGAAAAATGGCAAGTGCCAAAATTTAGGCCATTGGGTGTATTATGCGGTGACTCCTAATTTTGTCCTTTCAGTAAAAGGAATTGGAAGATTTCAGCATAGAGTCTGAGCTTGAGACAAAGTCAAGAGAAGGGTAGGAAAAGAAACAGGGTCCTCAGGGTAAGATTTAAGGGGAATTAGACTTTCATTGCCTTTCCCACTTCTACTTCTCTTTGATCCCTGTGCTGCTACAATAATTGGACTTCCCATCCTTACATCTTCTTTATTATTTCTTGTGTTTTGTTGACTCTTAACTCAAAAAGCATCTTTTAAATGCCCAAATTTTATCTTTATTATTATCCTCATTTTAGAGAGGAAGAAAATGAGGAGTCAAAAGATAAGGTCACACAGTTAATAAGTGATGGAGCAGACCATTAAGTTATACTACCTCCAAAGAAACGTAAAGATAGTGATCTGAACTGGAGTTCATGGTGGTGGTAAACGAAATTAGTAAGTGTGTTAGTTTTTTGTGACTTTTCTTATTTCAGGCTATGTAAGACAGTCAGCAAACTAATGTTATTTAAACCCACAACACAGAAGAGGTTGAAATACTTGTCTCATTTAGACCCAGACTCTGTTTTCTGGATTTTTCTGTAGCTATAGAGTTTTTACTGTAGAGTATTCTTTGGTTGTATAAAACATCTATTTATTTATCTGAAATATTTTATTAAAAATTAACAAAATGGGACTGTTCCTTTTTCTCCATTCTATCAACAAAGAACAACCTCTTCAACATAATTAGCTTTTTTTTTAAAAAAATATTTTATTTATTTATTTTAGAGAGAGAAAGAGAGAGAGTGCACACAAACAGGGGGAGGAGCAGAGGCAGGGGGAGAAGCAGGTTCCCAAATGAGCAGGATGCTGGATGAGGGCTCCATCCCAGGATCCCAGGATCCCAGGATCATGGTGTGAGCTGAAGGAGGATGCTTAACCGCTTAATGGACTGAGCCACCCAGGCACCCCTTAACTTGCACACAAATACATATCCTCAGTATAAAAAGGTTGAAGCAGAATTCGGGGATGAATCAATGTGTATGTATCCAGTCATACCACCAAATGGCTGTGAAGGACAGTGCTTGTTGTTACTAGATAATGGCAATATTTAAGTATGTTAGGAATAGTGCAAATCCTGCATCCTGACCCATCAGACATTGTCTGTAAGCAGACAAGAGTTGCTTACAGACATAATTCCTACCTTCAGCTAACTCATTGCTAGTTAATAGAGTGTGTAAAACTACCCTTAGGTACATCTGCAAAGTCACTTTAGTGATACAGCACCACCAAAACCGGCCAGATGCAGCATAGAACAAGATCATAATGAGGATATCAGGGGCATACTCAAAGCAAAGTCACAAATATCAGGTGACAAATATCATACAAAACATGCTCATATTGTTTTGTTTTGTAATGTTGTGCTTTGTTCCTCTTGAGTTATTTAGTGTGGTGTCCATGAAGATAAATTACATCTGATCAGAGTGCAGAAAGACTTGGGACTGCTAATTCTTAGCATGATATTTACTGAGAAGGTTGTCACTGATATTTTTCTGGGATTGTAGAATGGCATTTCACAGGTAAGTTACCAGTGGTAACTAGTGTCCCTTACAGAGTGAGGAGGAAGAAATTAAAATTACTGTTAGACTCTGAGTTAAAATTTTGATTCATAATGTTTCATCCCTGACATCTTCTAATACTGATACTTTTACCCTAAGAATTTTGGAAAGCATAGTTGTAACTCAGAAGTCCCATTTTTCTTAATATGTAAAAATACTTAATATCTATTAGGGTTTAAGTGAAGATTTTAGTTAGATGAAAGCTGCATGTAAAGATCTTTTTGTTAAAAATGTGTGTGTAACTTAGTTGAGATGGCATCTAATCCATATTAATGCTTACAGAAAAGTCCTTAATCGACTGAAATGTTTCCTTTTTTACCTGCTGGAATGTGTGCGTGTGTGTGTGTCTGTCTGTCTGTCTGTGTCCACATCTATGTGTCTGTGTTGGTTCTACAAATACTATTCAGTGACCTATAAGCTGATTAGGAAGATGGCAAAAACTAACAAATGTCAAGGTGAGGTCAGGTATTAAACTACACACTTATTTCAGATAATGTCATTTGCATATTTTATTTAACCAATTCACCATTTTTTCCAATCAACAAATGATTTTGCAATTAAAAAATTAAAGACATCAAGTAAAACATGAAAAATTACTCATTAGGAACAAAATTTAATGAAGGAAATTATAAAATAACTCCACTCTTCAGTGCACACAAGGTAAACTTTATTACTGTAAACAGAAGGAAGTTGCAATGGTTTATTTATTCAGAATGGCACAATGTTATCACAGCTAAATTAAGTCAATACATATTTTCTGACTGTAGGCAAGCAATGTTCTAGGCTCCTTAAGGTTCTGGATATTTACAACCTTTGGTATCACTCCTCTAAGAGGAAAATTTATATAAGACACAATTATGAAGCAGGAATCAAATTATAGTGCAAGATAAGAAGCATTTCAAACAAACAAACAAAAAAAAAGAAGCATTGCAAACAAGGCAGTAAGCAAATGGTACAAACCACCAGTCTACAGTGACTGAAGGATATTTTATGTAGAAGGAAGGAACTTAAAAATGGATAGATGGGGCTCCAGGGTGGCTCAGTTGGTTAAGCATCTGACTCTTGATTTTGGCTCAGGTCATGATCTGGGTATGGAGCCTGCTTAAGATTCTCTTTCTCTCCATCTGTCCCTTCCTTGCGTCTCCCCCTGCCACCCATGCATGTGTGCTCTATCTCCCTTTCTCTTAAAATAAATAAATAAATAAATAAATAAATAAATAGGCAGGCATCTCATGGATAGAAAGAAGGAGAGATACTCAAGAATACTGTGACCAATTTTATCATTTTTAATTGAAGTATAATTGACTTACAACATTATATTGGTTTTAGAGGTACAACATAATGATTCAATACTTGTATACACCATGAAATGGCCACTGTAATAGATCGAGTTATAATCTGTCACAATACATCGATATATACAAACTTTTAGATGCAACAAAACAGTCTTGAGAATAGTAAATAAAGGAATTTAACTAGTAGAGCCACATTGGGGGCAATATCAGTTTTCTTTTGAAGGCCTATGAGGCATTTTACAGATTATTGGGGGAAGGTAGTTAAACAGCTGTTGTGACTGATTTTCCCATAAACCATTCCATAACTTTGTAACTGAGGTACCATCAGTCTAATTGACAATCCATTACTAGCAGGCTCAGTTAACAGTGACTATGCCGTAGGTTTTCAATCCCATCTCTAAATTGAAGACCTTTAAGTTAATCACTCCAGTCTAGGTCTCCCCCCAGAACTTCAGATCCACGCATAAAACTGTGTACCTACTACCTCCGCTTAGATGTCTAATAGGCTTCTCAAATTTAACATGCTGTTCATATTCTCCTGGCAAACCTGCTCTTTTGCATTCTTATGCATCTCAGTTAGTGGCAGTTGGTCAGGTCAGACATTTTGAATCTTCTTTGACACCTTCCATGCCCTCTAACACCACGGTGCCCAATCCCATCTCAAATGAGATGAAGCAGACAAAATGTATTTTTGCTTGGTGGACAGACAGCTGTGTTTCTAACTACATGCTCTGAGCCAAGCCTGCAGTGGCTAGATCCATAACTCTACACTTCCCCAAGCAGCATCACCTGTCCTTCCTCCATTTCTGGCTCTAAGAGTGATGGAGGAGACAATAATGACTGCTCACTTTATTCATGGAGTCGATCAATCAATGGATCCATCATCTGAGCATGTCTCAGTTAAATACATCAGAGACAAAGTGTTTATAATCAGCTATGAGACCCTTCCTGATCTGGAAACCTCTTTCCTTTCTGACCCTATGTGTCCAACTCAACACCTGGTATGCCCCCTTGCACCTCCTTTGTGCTCATCATTGATCCTTCAACCATATTTGGTAATTTATTCAAAGTCAAACCTTCTCAGTGAGCCTCTCCTGTCCACTTTATATAAAGGCCTACTTTAATATATCTTCCCATCCCTTTCTAGCCCTGTTCCTTCCTTGCTTTACTTTCCCCCTTAGCACTTCTGCTGCTGAAACACTACATAACTTATTTCTTGGTCTTGTATGTTGATTTGTATTTCTACAATGTAAGCAGATATTTCTGTCTGCTTTAAAAATTGCTGCACTGTCAGCACCTAGAACAGTACAAAAGCCCAGAGTAGAACTCAAAAACATATTGGTGAATGAATATATTGTTGAAAATGAAGGAATAAATGTCAAGAGGTGTAGATAAATATGAAGTTTATTCATGAGCCTGGATTTATCCTCTAGGTGAATTTCTCCATCACATTTGTTTCTCTGAATGTGTCTCCCAAGATTAAGCATTGGAGGATGTCCCAAGTCATGGAATTCTTGCTTACCACTACACCTTTAATTCTTAGAAGTAGTTAAGTAGCCTGTTATAGTTCTGAGATGACAGAGAGGGTTGTCCCTTGGTTGAAAATGAAGTATACCTGCTGTGGGAGGACAGAGATAAGAGCTTCTCATTGTCCTCTATGGGCAACCCTCTTGGAAGCCGTGAAATCCTGGGGAGGAGAAACCTGCGGTGGTAAATTCTATCTCACTAAAGCCTGTAAGACAGATGAAGCTTAGTTTGTCAATGTACTGCCTCATTAATTCTCTAATCATCCTGTGGGTGTGAAGAGGACTGCTGTACACCTGAAAAGGAGTTTTAATTGGGTTTTCAGTCAATACAATTTTATAAAATGAAAATTAAGAGGAAAAATCCCTCATTGGAAGGATTCAGTGAACATGTAAACTGAAATGAGAAGGAAGATTTCTTTGAGTTCATGTGTATTAAGGAGATACACCCTATAATTAAAAACATCTCACAAATGAAAAGGTGCGACAGGGAAGAAAGTTGTCATTTTTTTTTCTCTTTGACCTTAAAGTCTTCACCTTCACCTTTGCCATTTACCGCTTTTACAGATACTCCCGCAATCAAAGGTACAGAGCTTTAGTGTAAACCTTCCAGGTAAGATGTGAAATCTAAGTACATCCTCATGGCTTATTTAAACAATTCACCCAATTTTATCTACTTTGAAAGACTTCCTAAATTGGAAAAATATGATGGGTTAGTTAGTTAAAATGTTCCATTGGAATTACTACATTATTAACTAGATACCTAACATAGACTATAAGCTTCACATTGTATTAGCTCATGCCTCTTTCCTCAGCTTACTGGATGCAACAAAGCTACTTATGCAATGAAAGGAGATTTTCAGCCTCTATAGCTTCCTTCAATATGTATTGATAATATAATCTAGAATAGCTACACAGAATATGGAGATTTTTGACAAGTGAAAACTGAGGCATACCAATCAATAATAAAAAATTTAAGTTTATTTTCTCCTCAAAGATTAATATAAGTATCTATGCTACTTCAATTATTTAACACATATTTTAACAGAAGTCCTTTGAGTAAAATTCTTGTGGACAAAGCCTTTGTATAAACTGAGATCTTCACAAAAACTAGTACAAGCATTTAAAATATTTTAAAGAAAAATTGGAATGTTTCTCACTCTGCTTATCTGCATTCCTAAAATCCAAGCTTCTTTTATGTTTGAATCCATCAGTGATTAAAAATAAAAATAATAGGGGATCCCTGGGTGGCTCAGCAGTTTAGCGCCTGCCTTCGGCCCAGGGTGTGATCCTGGAGTCCCGGGGTCAAGTCCCACATCAGGCTCTCTGCATATAGCATGCTTCTCCTTCTGCCTGTGTCTCTGCCTCTCTCTCTCTCTCTCTTTGTCTCCAATGAATAAGTAAATAAAATCTTAAATAATAATAATAATAATAATTAGTAGTAGTAGTAGTAGTAGTAGTAAACAACTCTATGAACAGCAAGTTCAGGTCTGTCATAAAAAATTCAGTGAAAAAAATCTGTAATGCCCAAATAAATCTGGAAGTGGTTGGAGCTTTAAATGCCAATTAAAGCCATAAAATCACTTTTAAAAATAATATTGAATATTAATTTAATTATCATGTAGAGAACTTCTCAAAGCATAATTCTAAAGGTATAAATTTTTAACTTTCTGAATGTCTGATTTGATTATAAATAAATTTAAAGCAAAGCTATATATGAATGACAGGAGTCTTAATATTTTATATTCTTGTTACTTGTAATACATAAAGTATTTTTGCAAATCAGTTCAAAAGAGGAATACTTCAATAACAAAATAGGCAAAGGAATTAATAAATGATTCCAAAATAGAGGGACACCTGGGTGGCTCAGCGGTTGAGCATCTGCCTTTGTCTCAGAATCCCGGGATGGAGTCCCATATCAGGCTCCCTGCCTGGGGCCTGCTTCTCCCTCTGCCTATGTCTCTGCTTCTCTCTGTTTGTATCTCTCATGAATAAATAAATAAAATCTTTAAAAAAAATTATTCCAAAATA
The DNA here is from genome assembly GCF_003254725.2 of Canis lupus dingo. Classification (NCBI taxonomy): domain Eukaryota; kingdom Metazoa; phylum Chordata; class Mammalia; order Carnivora; family Canidae; genus Canis; species Canis lupus. The sequence goes on along the minus strand of NC_064269.1, from coordinate 31,496,424 downwards.
GAAAGTATAAATGGAAAAAAAAGGCATGAAAAAACATTAATGAATATTACAGAAATGTATAAAGAAACTCAAAAGTTTCTTTAGAATACACAAATGTGTATTTTATTTTTCTTGGATAGAATATTTTATATATATCTTTTAGAGCCATGCATTTCGAAGTATGCTTTAAATAAAAAATGTTCTTGTTGAAAAAAAACTTTAACTGAGGGTACTCATTTAAAATAAAGAATATCAAAGGGAAAGTGGGTGAGGGGATGGATGAAATAGAAGGGGATTAAGAGTACACTTACCATGATGAGCACTGAGTAATGTTGTATAGAGTTGTTGAACCACTATTATTGTACACCTGAAACTAATATAACACTGTATGTTAACCATACTGGAATTAAAATTTAAAATCTAATTTAAAAAATCAGGCACAAATTTAAAAAAACTTACAATTTTGCCTTTCAGAGTCACAAAAAGATAAAAATAAATTATAATTCTCTATATTGGCAGTGAAACAGGCAAAAATTCTTTAAACTTCTTAAGACAAGTGGCTTTAAAAATCAAAAGCCAAGAAAACATGCATACATTTAATCCAGTAATTCCATTTAGGATTCTGTCCTACGGAATTAATCAAAGATGACACAAAGCCTTTGTCAAAGATGAATGCAATGATACAAATGAAGAATGTTCATTAAAACACTACTTAGAATATTAAAAAACTGAAGAAGCCTACATTTCCAACAACCAGAGATTGTAAATTGTGACATATTCATGCTCGGCAAACAAAAACGATAATGTTGCATAAGATACCATTAACCTGAAAAATGTTGATGATGTATTATTATTAAATAAAAAGTAAATGGACTACTTATTGTGACAAAGATTATAATATGGACAGATCTTCACCAAACTATTCATATTAGCTTTTTCAATTTGGTGTAATAATGATTTTTCAAGTTTTATGCAGTGAGTATTGTATTTATAATTAGAAAGAAATGATATTTTATGAAAGTCATAACACTTTACAACCACCGAGTAATCTTTTAATGTAAAATAAGTAGCAAAACCTACAAGCTTACATTGTTTTAAATGCTAATTATAGGAGAATAATAATCCTCAGGCATTATATTATATGTATTGTGCTTGTGATTTTATAATGAATTAATATATAATAAACATTGAATAATTTCTTTAATTATTGGTTATTATTTTATTTATTAAAATAAATTAACTAAAAACAAATGTTATTGGTTGATATTGTTAACAGACTATATTATTAATTAACATTATCAATTAATGGCTTAATTGTGAATAAATAATAACAAATGTATTAATTTATAATAAATTTAAATAGTCTTTTCAGGAACTTTCACTTTGCAAAATTTTTTAAATTGTGAGCTATAACAGACATTCTGTACACTAAACGTTCTTTAAAAGTGTGGGATGCCTTCGTGGCTCAGCGGTTGTTTCTGCCTTCAGCCCAGGGCCTGATCCCAGAGTCCTGGGATTGAGTCACACATTGGGCTCCCTGCATGGAGCCTGCTTCTCCCTCTGTCTCTCTCTGTGTCCCTCATGAATAAATAAATAAAATCTTTTTTTTTTAAAGAATTCTGTGTGCCAAATATCTGTGATATATTAATGTTGGTATATATTCCCAATGAACCACTCAATCATGTGTGCTGGGAATGGTTTCTGCCTTCTTAGCTGTTGGGATGTAATTTAAAAATTGAAATCCCTGATTAACATGAATCTTGGGGCCTAATGAGAATTAGACAGAACTTCACTTTTTTCTGTCTATAGCAGCACCCATTTATACAGTAATACCCGTTTCTAGTTCCATAATGCCTTTCATGGAAAAGACTCTAAAGTCCATTATGAAACTAATTGGGAAATTCCTTGTTATTGTGAAACCCAGCCCCTCTGGTTTGACCACAACTGCTATATGGCAGTGGAAATACAATTTGATAGCTCCTTATCTGTCTTAAAAGAGGAAATCACAAATAACTTCTCTAATTAAAACCACTATGATTCGGTGGGATTTTATTTTCCTTTAACAGGGAGGACAGTATAATTACACAGATTGGAATGCAGCCAAAACAGTGAAGCTAACTACTTGAAAGTGAAACACCCTGCAAGGATTTAGCTACATTAATAAGCTGTTGGGCATGGGGGATGGGCATGAGATGAATACACAGGACTGTCCCTAGTGGTTTGTGACTAGAACCTACCCCTGAAGATAACTTAGATATTGATTTCAAAATATGAAAATAGTCCCTTTTCCTCAGTAATTTAGCCTGGAGGAAAAAAATGGACCGTCTTATCAGTCTCCAGGATTTTCATAGGTAATTCTGCAAAGGATATTATTTTGTGCCAGATTCAGAGTAAGACTGGTACAAGTAGGTGGACCATCTATATTTGTCAGTTGATTAATTAGAGTTGGTTCTGAAGCAGTTAATGACATGACTGCCACAGGGGCAAATCGGAGTGTAAATTTATAGAACAAGCAGTAATTAGTGTCTCCAGATGTTTTACATGGAATCTAGTTAAAACGCATGGAAAAAATGAAAACAGAAGTAATTACAGTACCTATGAGAAGCAGTTACCACATTCAGATTCATATCTAAAATGCTAAATGGGCACAGGGGCTTCATAGAAACAAACATAATTATGGAGTGTGAAGTTGAACATAGGGTTTGCTGCCTTGGACTGTGAATACTAGCATGGTGATGGCAAATTGTCCTGTGAGAAATACACAATGGGACAGGAGAAGAAAGTAAGATTGACTAAGATGCTAAGCTTGGCGTCATAATTGAGGTCCACAAGAGCAAATCTTCATCAGTTGTTTTATATTGTTTCACACCAAAAAATATTTTGGAGAAACAGATAGTAGGAGAGGTAGAAATTGAGAGGTTTCTAAAGTTTCTCAAAGTCTGTATTGAACCTATCCTCAATTTCAGCAGTATTTTTTCCATCTTTTTTCCTACCCACTCTACTATTTTATGAGTATAACATATTATCGAATTTTTCTAGTTCCTTATTGAGAGCAATGTGTATCTGTCAAAAATTGAGCAGTTAAAGAAGCTAAAATAAAAATAGATGAAGTAGTATTTATTCAAAGTGTAATTATTAAACACCTATTATGCATAAATCATTTATGTAATTTAGTAACTGACATATTTAATCAGCACTCAATAAATGTTGATTTCATCTTTGTTGTTTACTTTCAAGGATTAAATTCTCTCAGATACAAAGATATTAGAAAAGATAGAAACAATAATATAACCAAATGTATGAAATTCTAAGACAGGAATTTTTTTTATCTGTGTTCCAGAGCAATCTTAGGGACTTAGGCCTGTGAATATATTAGAAAAAGTGTATATTTTTGTACTCACATGTACATACATTTTAGGGAATGAGAATCCATTTATATATTATTTTTTCCTTAAGATTCTATCACTACAAAAATGTAAGGAATTATTGGTTGAAGAAAAAGAATGAGGATACCAAATAAGTTACAGAATATGCTGATTGGTGCAGATATTTTTATAATTGCAATCTAAAAATGTTTTAAAATACTGTACATTTACATTTATTTCATAGTTTTGGAATGACACAGAACAATTCCAAGACAAGACTAATATTCTTTGGGAGGACTTTCTTTTCCCAATAGAAACTGGGTCGTTAAAATATTGGGAAGAGAATAGGTAAACAGAAGAGTTAATGAAGGTACTTTGAATGTCCAGGATATTATTAGAGCAAAAACTTCCGTCAGTCCACCCCTTCATAAAAACAATGAAGATAAGGGGGAAATTTATCCAAATCAAGTTTTTCAGAACTCTGAAATTAGCCAAAGACTGGCAACAATCTGAGGTTTATTAAAAAAAAAAAATTTCCTGAACCTCAGAAAGAATAACAATATTTATGGCTTTTAAACTTGATCTACCCCCATGCTCATTTCCTAGTTCTTCAATAGCCTTGTAAAACAATAGCCTTAGAGCCATGGAACATGGGGGCAAGCCAAATTTGGAGTTCCTCAAATGGTTCCATCCCCACAGCATCATCACCATTTGATTTGTCTCAATGCTTCTTAGAAAATCCCTGTTCAAAAGACACTGTCATTATTTGACTTGATCAGAGCTCAAAAGCCCTACCTCCAGAGTATGTGTGGAAAACAACCAACAGAAGTTGTTAAATATCACAGATACTTACAGCGTCAGTTGGGACAAACAAAAGCCTGGATAGGAAAATAAAAGAAAGACCTGGCAAGGAGATGTCCATAGGGGTCTTTGAATAGGTCTGACATATTGTCAGGGATTTAGAAGCCACATATAAAAGCAGGACTGTATGCATGTGAGGAAAGACATTAGTGCCCCAATCTCTCATCTCTGGTTAGTCTTGAGGTTCTGTCCAAGCAGGAAGTAAAGGTGAAAGCAGAGCTATACATTGCCTGAGCATTCCTGGAATTTCTCAATAAAGCATCCATTGACAAAGGGTAGAAGAAGACTTACCGGTTCAAGACATTTAAGAAAATATCTGGCCAATCATTTTCTGACCATTTAGCTAATAAGAGACTTCAATGGCTGACCACCACAGGCAATACAGACTTTTCAGAATCGTTCCAGAAAGTCACTAAACAAACAAATATATAAACCCAGCAGCTGTAATAACAAAAACCAACAATAACAAATCATGGAGAAGGGATCTGAATTCCAGATTTGCCATATGGATTATCTCAAATATCCACTTTCTAACATGAAAATTATGGCTCAAAAAAAAAAAAAAAGAAAAAAGAAAAAAAGAAAATTATGGCTCAAATGCAGGAAAAAAGTTATCAATTAGAAACTGTTCTCGTTAGGAGGCAGATTTTAGATTTACTAGACAAGGACTTTAAATCAGGTATTATTAATGTATTCAGAGAACTTAAAGGAAATCATATCTAAAGAATTAGAGTATGACAATGATGCTTCACCAAATAAATAATATCAATAAGGAGACAGAAGTTTTTTTTTTTAAAGAACCAAATAGAAATTTTAGAATTGAGGGGTACCTGGCTGGCTCAGCTGGCTAGTGCCAGTTGGTAGAGTAGGAATCTTTTGATCTTGGAGGTGTGAGTTCAAGCCCCATGTTGGATGTGGAGCCTACTTTAAAAAATAAATAAAATGTTTAAAAAAGAAATTCTAGAATTAAAAGTGTCATGACTGACATGAAAAATTTACTAGAGGAGTTCACAGCATATTTGAGATTGCAAAAGAAAGAATTGGTAAACTTAAACGTAGGTTAATTAAGATTGCCCAGTTTAAGGAACAGAAAGAAAAACGAAAAAAAAAAAAAAAGAAAGAAAAATGAAGATAAATGAACAGGATCTCAAGGAGCTGTGGGACATCATTAAACATATCAACATATGCATAATGGGAGTCCCAGAGCAGAAGAGAGAGAGGGAGGAGTAGAACCAATATTGGAAGAAATTGTAGCCACAAACTTCCCAAATGTGATGAAAAACATCAATCTATACATCCAAAAGTCTTAACAAGTTCTAAGCAGAGAGAGTCAAGGAGATCCACACTTATTCAAATTGCCAAAAGACAAAGAATCTTAAAATCAGCAAGATAAAAATGATTCACCAAGTATAAGAGATTTTTAACAAAGTTAATAACTGAGTGTTAATCAGAAACCAGGGGGACAAAAAACAATGTTATCAAAATTCAAAATGCTGAAGGAAAGAGTCAACCATGAATTCTTTTTTTTAAGATTTTATTTATTTATTCATGAAAGACACAGAGGAGAGAGAGAGAGGCAGAGACACAGGCAGAGGGAGAAGCAGGCTCCATGCAGGGAGCCTGACACAGGACTTGATCCCGGGACTCCAGGATCACACCCTGGGCAGAAGGTGGCACTAAACCACTGAGCCACCCAGGGATTCCCCTCAACCATGAATTCTATATTCTGTATGATCATTTTTCAAAAATGAAGGTTTAGAAACATAAACAAAAACTGAGAGAACTTATTATTAGCAGACTTGCCCTACAAGATTTACCAAAGCAAGTCTTTTAAGCTGAAATGAAAGAACACTAGGTGTTCAATCCACATAAAGAAATAAAGAGCATCTATATGGGTAACTATACAAGTAAATATAAAAAGCAGTATAATTCAATTTTCTGTAAATCTTTTCTTCTCCTGTATGATTTAAAAGACAACTACATAAAACAATTATAAAACTGAGCCAGTGGGCATATAATATATAAAGATATCATCTGTCCAAAATAGTAGTACCACAAAGAGAAGTAGAAAACTGCTATAATGGAACAAGGTTTTGATATTATTATTCTGAATTAATTATTTTATTTTTTTTAAGATTTTATTTATTTAAGAGACAGAGTGAGCAAGAGAGAGAACACATGAGCAGGGGCAGAGGAAGAGGGATAAGCTCAGCAGGAACCCCAATGAGGGACTCAATCCCAGGACCCTAGGATCAATGACTTGACTTAAAGCCAGATGCTTAGCTGACTGAGCCACCCGGGTGGCCCTGAATTAGATTATTTTAAGTTAAGATGTTAAATATAATCTCAGGGTGGCCACTAAGGAAATAACTCAAAACTTATAGTTAAAAAATAATTAAAACAGTACACTAGAAAGTATCTACTTAACATAAAAGAAGGTAGTAAATGACAGAATATAGGAATTGTAAAAAAAATGTAAAGAATAATTAGCATAATGATCTATGTAAATCCTACCTTAAACTCCCTAATAAAAAGGCAGGTATTAACAGAATAGATTTTTTAAATGACCCCACTATCTTCTGTCCAGAAGAGAGACATTTTAAACTTTAAGACATGTATAGGTTGAAAGTTAAAAAGATCCAGGGGAAAAAATATGAACAGTAGGCAAAAGCTGATAAAATTTTTTTTTAATTTTTATTTATTTATGATAGAGAGAGAGAGAGAGAGAGGCAGAGACACAGGCAGAGGGAGAAGCAGGCTCCATGCACGGGAGCCCGACGTGGGATTTGATCCCGGGTCTCCAGGATCACGCCCTGGGCCAAAGGCAGGCGCCAAACCGCTGCGCCACCCAGGGATCCCAAAAGCTGATAAAATTGAAAGGAAATAGACAATTCAAAATAGTGGTTGGAGAATTCAATATTTCACCTTCAAAAATGGATAGGACACCTAAGCAGGAGATCAACTAGAAAACAGAAGACCTGAACAATATTATAAATGAACTAGACCTCAAATAAACTTATAGAATACTCCATCCAACAACAGCAGAATACACATTCTTCTTAGATGCACATAGAATATTCTGCAAGATAGACAATATGTTAGGTTATTTTTCTTAAAGACTTTATTTATTCATGAGACACAGAGAGAGAGAGAGAGAGAGAGAGAGAGAAGCAGAGACACAGGCAGAGGGAGAAGCAGGCTCCATGCAGGGAGCCTGACACAGGACTTGATCCCGGGACTCCAGGATCACACCCTGGGCTAAAAGCAGGCGCTGAACCGCTGAGCCACCCAGGGATCCCCATATGTTAGGTTATTAAATGAGCCTCAGTAAACTCAGAAGAATGGAAATCACATAAAGTATATTCATTAACCACAACAGAATTAAATTTGAGATCAATAAGAGAGGGAAATTTGAGGAATTCACAAAAGTGTGGAAATTAAACATCATACATCCATATAACCAATGGGTCAAATAATAAATAACAAGTAAAATTCGGTATATAGAATGGAACACCATATTTGCAATTGTTTGCATTATTCTCTAAATATGGAAAACATAGAAAACTTAGGAAAAAGTCTTGCTTTTTAGCATTGATGTTCAAACTTAATAAAGGTTTTCTTTCAATGCCCTGTTCTCTCAATGCCCTACTCAGGACTTAATCTAAGTAACATCCCTTCCAGAAACCTGTCTTTGTAGCTGTTTTCTATATCCTTAACACAACAGTATGAAGCCATTAATGTTCATCATGTTGTTTATTTTCAGCCAGCAGTGGTCAAATGATCTTTCTAAGGTTGTGCAATAGTGTGTTCTCACCATTAATCCCGATAGTTGCAAACCCCAATTGTTGCTTTACAGATAACCAAGAAGGCAAGAAGACAACAACAAACCTCCCATGATATCCTGCTGCTACTTCATGGTAGAAAATGATCATGTCTATTGGAACATTTTTTTCCCTGCTTTGATTGGCGCATATTTCCTCTTTCTCTGAGTTCCCATGGAACATATGATAACAGACATACTTGCCTTTGTTAATGGCAAAAATATACTCAATATGTTTAACTCTCTTCTACCTTTCCCTCCCATAAAAGGAAAAGATCTCTCAGGTAGTGTGCAAGCTTCAAAGTCTAAGTTGGAAAAATACTAGTCCACATTTAGTGAAGTTACATGGTTTTCTAACTTAGATGATTTTTAAACTGAACTTAAAATTCTTTCATCTCTAAAATAGCTAATAATAGTTTTTTTTTGTGGAAGATAAACTGAGAAAAATAAATTAGAAACATCTAAAAATATTTCTTATCATTTCTACAATCAGCTTTCTGGGCCCAGATTCTCAAGCAAAACAGAGCGAGTGACAAAAGCTCATGTGTGATTATTTTATTAGACAGTGCAATCCCAGGAAAGCAGGAGGAAAGAAAATGGGAGGCAGAAGTAACAATAGATGTGTGATTACAAAGCCTGTCACCACTTAGTACCAGCAAACTGCACACATTTTTGACAATCTTAAGACTGGATAAATCACTGAGACTCAGGAGAGCCTGTTTGGGAAGAAGAACAGAGGATAATTTAACTGCTAGCTCCCATCTCCCAAAGCTCAAAGATTCATTTTGAGGGACATTAAGTTGCCTACACTTGCAAGTAAAGTGCTTGGGCTCTGAGGAAACCCTGATATCACATGTCTCAGCACCAACAGGGAAGCTCCAGGGCAGGAGGGAAGAATCCCACAGCACACATTGTAGAGAGAGAAGGGCCATTCTGAAGCCCATCAGAGCTCTTGTAGAGCTGGTGGCTGTGGCAGCAGGGGCCTCAGAGGCAGGTGATGCTGAAGGGGAAGAGAAGAAGCATAGAAGGTTTGGATTTGCCAAACTTCAAACCAAAGCCTCTGTATAGAAATGTGGCATTATCTTCATTTTCCAGTGACAGATAGGAACAAATACGCTATTGCTCTGTTCTTGGGAAAAAGTGTACACAGGTTTGATTATAAACACTTTGAAAGGACAAAAACATAAAAAACTTTAGGACATTGCAACTAACCAAGCTTTTGGCTTTCATTATACACCTTTGTGTGTGTTCTAATTCTCATTAATCAGCTCACTGTAGTAGTCATCTCAGGCTGACAAAATATCAAAGACTGGGTGGCTTAAACACCAAAAATCTGTTTTGTTACAGTACTGGAGGCTGGAAAGTCCAAGATTAGGGTTCTGGCCAATTCTGGTTCCTGGTAAGCACTTTCTTCCTGGTTTATGGACAGCTGCCTTCTTAGAATCTACAATAGAAATAGATGACATGTTTAAATAAATTAAAGCAGGAATAGAAAAATAAAGAGCAAGAGATTATTAAAACTGGTCACTCATTTTTTGAAAAAGAACCAAAACCATTTCTACATATGAGAAAATTTAATGAATATTATTAAAAATTAAATGGAGGACTTGACTAGCAGAATACCTTCAACTGACAAAAAGATTATAAAATGGACCTGAACAAATCACAAAGAATGTAGTACAGAGAGCACAGCTATGGGAAGCACAAAAGGATACAGTGAGACAGTTCAATATACATTGAATTAAATTCACATAAGGAGTCAATTTTGAAATAGAATATTTGTCATTATAAACATACTTCTGTTCCACTATTCTTAAAATGTAAGAATCATTTTGTTAGGAGTTAGAAAAATCTAATAATTATTACATCTGGATTTGTTATTATAAAACACACTTGATTTTCGGAATAAAAAACGTGTCACAGTAAACACTCAAGCCAATTTTTTGTGCTTTCCTATTTATGTTTCTCTACCTCTGTGTCTCTCGTGGTCTCTCTGTCTTTCTATATATAAAGATTAGATAGACAGGTAGTTAGATACCTGATCATATAACCTGATATGCATGAATAAGTTGATATATATCACCTTATGTGTATGTGCGTGTTTATTATTTTTAATAATATAAAATTGCCATTTGGAGTGTCAAAAACAGTTGCATATAGGCAATTTTATATGGAAACCTATATCTAGACATATTAGACTGAAGATGTCCTATATGTTACAGCCTTTCCATATAAGGGTGGAAAAAATTCTGTTTCTGTAAGGATTCTCAAAATTCTGTCTCACATTCAGTAACCAGTATGACAGTAACATTTAGTCAGAATTGTAGAACCCCCATATAAGTTATAGAGCTTAGCTCTGCTCATGATAGTGATGCATAGTACTTACCTGACTTTGCCCAGCACTCCCCTCCATCTTCCCATCTTCCCCCACACAGGCAAGTATCTAGATCTAAGGCTCTTATATCTCCATAATCTGCTTGTAGAAATAGCTATGGCCTCCTTGCCATTTATTTTTGCTGCCAAGTATTAGTAACATCTGATAGTAGATTTATCTAAGATGAAGATTGGAGACGGGCTTGAAATAATCAGAAAACTCTTCAAATCGCAGAGTCTATGAAACTCTTGTAAACCAAATCTATTTCAGAACAAAAAGAACGTGAGCAATCTAAAGGAAAATTATTCCATGTATACGCTGCTTTCATCATGCCACTGCACCTCAAAAGCTTTTAAAGGTCTTCATTGCTTACGTGCTGGATTCCACTTTCCTTTAGTCAATGTTCAGATTCTCCTGAAACTTGCCTTCAGCCCTCATTCCCAATCTTACACTCCAGTAACCTAAGCATCTAGCACATGGCCATCAGTTATCACCTCCAAAGTAAGTTGAATCTTTAGCCTACTCCAAGCAAAATATTACTGCTCCAGGTAAAAAGCCCAAACTCCTTAACATGTTGTTAGCAAAAGGTAGAGCGAGGGGGCTGTTCTTACTCCACAGAAATCCTAATTTCCCACACATGGTTACTTGCTGTAGAACTCCATGTCTTTTATCATGCTGTGCCTTTACCTATAAGCTTTTCTCATCTGTTCTTCCTTCCAAATGTTAGTTCCCCAGTGAAACCCTCCCTGACATCCTTGGCAGAGTTTGATGCCTTTTGCTTTATGCTTTCCTAGTACTTTTTTTATATCTCTGCCTGACTTTCCCTCTACAAATTCACTTTTTTGGGGGGATGGGAGAGGAGTCATGCTATCTGAATATGTCAGTGTCCACAACATACCTGGTACTGTGTATTTCTGCTGAATGAATGAATGAACTAACAAAGGAATAAAAGGTCAATAACTCAAGTTACTTAGTTAAAGGAAATAATGATGGAATACTGATATTTTACTATGTAACAAACCAGAAAAATCATAAATAGTGTTTTTCAAACTCAAAAGCATATCCCCCTGATGATACTAGTCTTAGGAGAACAGTTTCTGTTACTATTATTCCAGAATTTAAAGGCTTTTTCTGGTTCCTCCAGAGATGATAGTTGTACATCTACAGGACTGATTAGTCCCCTGATCTCACAGTTTGATTTATGTGGATCATCACACTCCATAAGGAAAGCCAAAGGAGATCCACTTAGCTGTAAACAGAGCTCATTATAAAACAACCTCCAGCTAGGCCAATGCAGAAGTCCTCAGGGAATGCTAAAGGAAATTGTGGATTTTTTTCTTATAAGGACAAATTATTTTTTAACTATAAAAAGCAAAGTGCATGTTTGTCTTCTTAGTGGAAGTATGATTAATTTTCATCATGTGAGAAAATAATATGTGGATTACCGAAGAAAGTTTTAAATCTTAAAACAAACTCCAGGAGAAATATAAACACAAAAATAAATATTACACATAAATTTTTTACACTTCTTTTGGATAATATAGAAGAGATATCCGCCTACGCATGCCCCAGTTTTGTCATAAAAATCTGGTTTTTAATTAAAAACACATTGAGGTTCTTTTTCTTTCCATTTTTAAAACCGTTCAGAAATTGTAAGATTTGAAAGGCTTTTGGTAATAGCCAGCGAGTTCTGCCATTAACAAATGCCAAAAGAATAATGAAACACCTAAAATGATAAGGTACTAGTGTCTGAGCTGAATAGCCCTTTAATTAGAAAAAGTTCATGTATTAGGATTCAACATTAAGCAGTGATTAATAGATACACCATGTGCTTTTTTCAGTAGGATAGATAACAACATGTCCAATTTTAATGTAAATTTCATGGCAATATTAGCATGTTACTCTAAAGTGTTCTGTCTGATTAGTTTAAGAGGAGTAAAAAAAAAAAAAAAAAGTCTTGATCTTTATGGTGAACACACCCATAAAGTATTAATAATAAAATTGCTTAAATAATGCTATTCTCTGGAATTGTTGTCATGGCTGACTGGAAGGTTTTCATGCTTAATAAGCACATATTACATCCTTTTAAAAAATGAAATCCAAATGAAGGGATCGTTCTTTTTTTCCATCCTAGAAGACCATCTCCTCTTGTTGACCTCATTCCTTACTCTCACTGACTGATCAAAGAAAATAAAAAGCCTGTTTTTTTTTTTCTGTCTTCTTAAAGTAAGCTCTATTTTGACAGTATTTTTTTTTTCCCTCCAGGGAATCTTTAAATAGCCAGGTAACAAGAATTCTCAGAGTGAAAGGTATAGTGAATGTGAAAGCAGAAAATGACATTTGGGACAACTTTTTCTCAAGTTTCACATTCAGGGAGCTCAATTTATTAATGAAAATACTGTGTTTCCCAAATATTGCTGTCACACTTAGGAAATTGCTCTTATCTATACTTATCCTTTCTCACAGCTTTATCTATTATCTAGTTCCATCCATTCACCTTAGACCCATGTTTCAATGCCAAATGCTTTGTGGATGAATTCCATTTTCAATTCCACAATCCAAGATTAAACTTTTCATCTCCCCATCCCCTAAAGTACCTTTCCTCCCAGGGTTGCCTGTTTCCCGGTGACACCACCAGTTGGCTTCCAGGTTCAAGAAATTTACAAGACTAGCTGTCCCTTCACTTCGGATTTCTAGAGAGTATCCTAATAAAAGTTACTTTCAAAAAATTTGTTTCAGGTTCTGTTTTAATCTAGCTTTCCCCCAAAAGCAGAGCCGTAGACCAAAGCTTGTATAAAGGTCATTTACTTTATTTGGGAATATAATCTTAGAGAACAAGCATATATGCAGTGGTTTTGAACAGAGAAAGAGGAAAAACCAATTATTTGAAAATGTGCTTTGTGAGCTGCCACTAGAGCAACCATTGGTTAGTCTTACAAGATTTTCTAAGGAGCCTTATGAAATATGCTTGAGAACTAATGGCCTAGGGCAATAGAGGAAGCAATTCATTCATTGACCAATTCATTCATTCACTGCTCACTACTCAATGTTACAATTTAATTAATACATCTCTGATTCTGCATGCATGAAGGCCAACTAGGGTCCCATGGGTATCCCACACCATTGTGCCAGGAAGTCCCATGGTAGGAAGAGTTACATGTTCTTGGCCCAAAATGAGGTACTATGAGGCTGAACCAAGGTGAAGCTGATTAAACACTTAATGGAACTGGTCAGCAAAGCAGGAGTTGAGGTAAGAGATGAACTAAGAGAATAGGAAATGACCAGCCTATCCTTTGCACCACTCAGGTCCGCCAAATTTTCCATCACATAAAACCCGTCACCTAGTCCCCTTCAGGGTAGTGATCACTTGTAATCTCAGGAAAGGCTTAATTCCTGTGATTATTGAGGTGAATTCTAGTCCACATTGTTGCAGCCACTGCCAAGATCATAATCGATATTTATCATCTCATTCTTTACCATTCATTCCCCTCATCCTTAGCTAACACTAGCCTAGTTTTTTGTTTACTGGGATGACCCTGAATTTCATACCTGAGAGATCTGTACCCTTAGTAGTCTTTCCTTTTTTGGACTATATCTATTCATATTATCCGTTGGGCCAGAAACACAAATAGTCATTCCTCATGAATGCTGTGGTTGCACATGTACTCCTTCCTATTCCCATTATATATCATCAATCCCAGAACTTCCTAGAAATTAGAATCAACAACCTCTACTAAAATAGAAATTCTTCATCTTGGCAGCTGCAATGGCATGGGCAATCCAAAATGACCAAGTTAGTAGCTATAGTTTCAAGTTAAAGAGGAATATAGTGGGCAGCCCAGGTGGCTCAGCAGTTTAGCGCTGCCTTCAGCCCAGGGCCTGATCCTGGAGACCAAGAGTCAAGTCCCACGTCAGGCTCCCTGTATGGAGCCTGCTTCTCCCTCTGCCTGTGTCTCTGCCTCTATCTCTCTCTCTGTCTCTCTCTGGTCTCTCATGAATAAATAAAATCCTTTTTTAAAAAAGAGGAATATAGTAAGAGTTCTACTCTTTTCTGGTAGAAACAATCTGTTTCCACAAACCAAGACCACTGCAGAATCCATATTTGTGGAGATGAAGATCACACAAATTCCACAAGTGGGTCTCTGAAAGAAATGATGAGATGAACCAATGCTACTTTCCCCCTTTAGTTCTGGGACCCATGTATTTGAGCTCCTGGAGAGAGTACCATTTATCAGCCATCCATTTAATGCATACATGGCATCCTAGAGGACAGCACCCCAACCAGACAGTACCTAAGTTTGTGTTCCTTGGGCCCTTAACTGGCCATTCCATTGTCCAGCTCTTAGGTGAGGAGATATATGGTAGAACAAGTGGATTCTGTGTTTGAATGCCCATTATTCAATCCTCTATGTTGTAAAACTGAGATAATTGTGAGAAACCATGAAAATATACATCAGATATTGTACAAGCCCTTGGATGATGGTGTCAGTGGTGCCTTGAGGCATAGAATGCAAATTCATACCCAGAGAAGGTGTCAATTCATTAAAGAATGTATTTTTGTCTCTTCTAATGGATTAAGTTTGATATAATCAACCTGCTGCCAAGTGGCTGTTTTCCCTAAAGGATGTTACTGAGCCTGCATTGCTATATCCCTGCCACTGTGCTCACTGTCTTCACGGTCCCATTCTGCTAGCACCAAGGTTGCCAAAGAAAGAGGCTTCCTAGCATCTATAGAACAAGTTTTCTTTTCTTTTTTTAAAAGATACCTTATTTATTTATTTATGAGAGACACAGAGAGAGTAGCAGAGACACAAGCAGAGGGAGAAGCAGGCTCTATGCAGGGAGCCTGACGTGGGACTCGATTCTGGATCTCCAGGATCAGGCTCTGGGCTGAAGGCGGCGCCAAACCGCTGAGCCTCCGGGGCTGTCCTAGAACAAGTTTTCTACTTGGTTATTGAATTCCCCTTCTGAGGTAATGCTCCCTAGTGGTCATTAGTATGAGACAGATAAATACACGCTTTGCGCCCTCTTCTAGAGATCCGATTGAACACAACTTTCTAAGATTTCAATGTCTCTTATCCTCTCATCATCTTTCTCTGAGTCCTGACCAACTAGCCAAACCACTCTGCCCAGGTACCCCAAACTCCATGAAAAGTGAACTTCCAAATGTTATCTTTGAGAGTCTACTCCATTCTCATATCCTTTGGAGCCAGACCTTTGTAAGCCTCAAGTGTAACAATTATCCAGTAAAGCTAACATGAACAAATCGTACTAATTTATCTGTGAATCAGGCCTCAGTTTTTCCTTTGCCGTTAGTCATAGGGAAACCTAAGATGCCATAGCTGCGAGTTGTGACACAGAAACTAATACCACACAGATGGTTTAGGTATTTTGCCACCTGTTTATTGTAATTTGCTTGTGTCTTCTGGAACTTCTGTTCAGTCCTGAATGGTGCATTCATTATAAATCACTACTCTTCCTGTTCAAACTTATGATTCAATGGATTAAATACACAGCTCTAAGAATCTAGAAACATGGCACGAATTATTTTTTCCGAATGTTGCATGATTCTTTCCTGCAGAAGGAATGGCCTTCTTTTAATACCCTAGGAGTTTTTGTTGTGAGTCTTCTATTGAAGTTTTCCCTCTGGCACATAGGCAGCTTAGGATGCCTAGAATACTTGGCCATTTTCTACTAGTCATGTTAAATTACCATTTATGTCACCAATATAGCAAACCAACATGATGTGTTGTGGAGTATAAAAATGATCAAGGTCCCTGCAGACTATCTAATGACAGAGAGCAGGAGATTTAATGTAGCTCTGAAGCAAGACTATGAATGTATATTGTTGTCCTTTCCATGTAAAAGTGACCTGCTTTTGATTTCTCTTACTATGGGGAATTGAGGAGAACACATTCACCAAATTAGTTGTAGCCAAGTATCAAGTACGAGAGGCTGTTACTGAAAAGGGACCACCTCCAACATGGGTAATTAGTACTACCACTTAGTTAATTTTTGATAGTTTACTGTCATATGCTCTGATCCTTCTGGTTTATTCAAGGGCCAGCCAGATTAGTTAAATGGCATTATTAGGTAGGTGAATCTCCACTACTGTAACTTAAGTTTTTAAGCTAGATGGTGGTGTTAATGTGTGAAATTCTTTTTGGCGTGAAGTATGATTTCTGATGGTTTTCTTTGCTGGAGGTGGTGACAGATATGCAGTTTCAAGGCTTTTACTTTGCCTTTCCTACAATACTGACTGGAACTCCCTAATCAGGTTGCCAATGTGAAAATTCTTCCAAGTACAGAGTAGAGCTACCCAAATTACACACCCAGGAGCCTGGGTAAATAACCATAGGGTTTGTTCAGGTTCCCATTAGATTCATTTCAGATGGCCTTGAACCCAAAATCTATCACCTGGAGAAGACACCCACAGGAGTAGAAGAAACAACACATAATAGGACAGATGAGAATTCTAATAATGCTAATATTTAAAAGAGAGGCAGAGCAGCCCCAGTGGCTCAGTTGTTTAGCACTGCCTTTAGCCCAGGGTGGGATCCTGGAGTCTCTGGATCAAGTCCCACATCAGGTTCTCTGCATGGAGCCTGCTTCTCCCTCTGCCTGTGTCTCTGCCTCTCTTTCTCTCTCTCTCTCTCTCTGTGTGTGTGTGTCTCATGAATAAATAAATAAATAAAATCTTTAAAAAAGAGAGAGAGAGAGGAAAATCATGAAGCAAAAGAGATAGAGACAGGGGATCAGAGAGAAGAATGAAGTGACAGCAATATGCAACAAACTAAGGAAGAAAATATTTTGACGAGCAAGAAGTGGTCATCAATGTGAAATATTGCTGAGCATCACAAAGGAATTAAGAATGAAATGGGGCCAATAGATGAAGAAAATAAGACAACATTCTTTGCCTTTGCTTGAGCAATTTAGGCAGAAAACAGAAACAGATGTCAGATGGTGGGGGCTTGAGAAGTACAGGGAAACTAAGGAAATTGAGGCATTTGAGTTTAAAGTGTTTCGGTAACTTGGCCTTTGAAAAAAAGCAGAAGTGATAGAAAAAAGAAAAAGTGATAGAATGATGGCTTGGAGGAGAGGAAGAAGCAGAATGAGGTGGCAGCTGTTGTCACTGTTGTTTAGGATTGGGACAGCATGATGACGTTTTAGTCAAGATGACAGAGAGAAAGCAAAGATACAAGAGAGTGAAAAAAGAATCTTCTTTTCCCTAAATGCCTTCATTTGTTCAGGCCATGGATAATAACAAATCTCATAGCCAGATCCCTCTTGGAATAAAATCTTTAGTCTCCTATATTGGCTAATTTTATGACCAACATTTTAATTTTATTTCCTTATTGCTTGTAGCTTAGTACAGTAAGATTTACAAAACCATTAAATGTTTGACTGCAGCATAGAGAAGGAAGGGAATATTTCCACAATTACCTTGCCCAAATTGAAGCTGTCCAAATTTAAATTACTAGTGCTTTTTAAAAGATAACAACCTATGCCCAAATTGAAGCTGTCCAAATTTGAATTACTAGTGCTTTTTAAGAGATAACAGCCTATTTCATTTTATTGTCTCTTAATATATGACAGCACTGCAGAATTAAAGATCACACAAGCTGATGATGAAAGCCCTTGTATCGGAAAATGGGATATTCTGGTGTGCCTGAAAAGATTGATTAAGCAATGAACCAAGACAAGTGTATGGTTGTTTCAAAGTAATCAGGCCTTTGGGACTACTTAAGGTTATAAACAGAAGCAGGTGTCTAATTCCTCATGAGTCCTTTTACCATTGAGAACACAGATCACCGCCGATGTGTGTGTATAATACACTATTTTTAGAGGTTCCTATAGTCTATAAAAGTTCATTTCTTTAATTTCTCATTATAAGTTGGGTGCCTCTATGGATGTGTTCCCATAGAAATGTATCTGAATATATGTGATGTCGATATAAATGTATGTGTGAATTTGCACATAAATACACAGGTTCATATATGTAAATGTATATATTTGGGTGTATATATTTGTATATTTGCATGTGCAATTAAGGCTTCATCATACATGCTGGACTCATTTGAATCACACTTGTGTCTTCAACTGTGACTTTAAAATTAAACTGTGGGAAAACAATTCAGTTAGGAGTTTATGATTAATTTTGAGAAGAACACATATATCCTAAGTAATACTGTTGCCTTAAACATTACTGAATTACTATTTATTTTAATTGAAGTTACTGGAAAGATTGCTTTGAGTCAGCACTCCTTTTATAGTTAAGAGCTAACTGTAAAATTCTGGAACCAAAGTATGATTCTTAACATGATGTGATAATAATGTCTAATTAGAAGGGTGAAAAAACAAAAAAAAGGAAACTCTTTATTTATATTCTTTATTGAAAAAAGAATCCAGAAACAGAAATACATAGGGCTGGTCAAGTATCTCCAGGCTCACTTACTGCTAAATTTTTCATCTGACACAGGCTCACTCTATAATATTGTATAGACTTTTATGATTCTGTTGAGGAAGAAAATAAAATGGTAGTCAAGGAAGCATTTTTATTAGGTCATTTACGCCTCTTAACACAGTGTCTCCCTTCAAACATTTACAATAAAGCAGATTTAATCCTTTGCCTTCCCATGAGAAGTCTCACAAAAGAAAATGGAATTGTAGAAGGATCACACACAATGTAAGACAACGTATTTTTAGAGAGTACCATCCCAGGAAGTGTCTGAGTTACATGATGTAATTAAGGCAATCTCTAGGAGTGGCTCCATTTTGGGATGTGCAGGAACTTGGCATTCACAAGAGTTATTAGATATTTTTCCTTTGCTTAGAATCCATC
The DNA here is from genome assembly GCF_003254725.2 of Canis lupus dingo. Classification (NCBI taxonomy): domain Eukaryota; kingdom Metazoa; phylum Chordata; class Mammalia; order Carnivora; family Canidae; genus Canis; species Canis lupus. The sequence goes on along the minus strand of NC_064269.1, from coordinate 31,477,183 downwards.
ATTAAATTCTAAGACCATACAATATTTGTCCTCAATAGAGAGGCACTGTGATATGCTGAAATAATATAATATTTTAGTCACTGGCTTAGCATCCAACTGTGTAATTCAGAGATTACATTTCTTTCTAATTAGATTTGCTTTCCTTAGCCACCAAGATCTAAGCTACTGATAATATTTATATCTCTAACAACTGTGTTTTATTTATACAAAGGAAGAACAGAACTAAACTTTCATTAAGCAACAACTATGTGCCAATTACTGTGAAATATGCTTTCCCATGTGTTGTTTACTCCTTGTAATAACCCTAAGAGATTAATATCATTATTTCCATTTAACTGACAATACAAGCCAGATCTTCCTGATTGAAAGAAAAGCTTTTGCCTCAGGCTGACAGAAAGAATGAGGACTTCCTTCGGTTGGAGTGTTTTAATTGCCCTGTTACCCAGTGTTCAAAATAACCATATTCTGAACTTGGATTTTAGAATTTTGTGTCACCTTTAAAAGAGAACTCAAATATGAACAACCTTCAGGGCAGTTCCTTGGGAAGGCCACATGGCCCAGAGGAGATTAGATTTGTGGCTTTGTTCTTAGTTATTTATCCGTCAATGGATCTTTATTGAACACTATTTTAGGAGCTAGAATCTACTATTTTAGGAGCTGGAAACAGAACATAAATCTCTGGACCTCAAGAATCTTACATACTATTGTGTACTATAGGGGGAAAGGTGGTGAAGGAGAATGCAGATAATATACCAGAAAGCTCTAAATACTAATTGACCAATATAACCCAAAACATACCTAATTGACAACTTAAATTCTCCCAAGGTAGGCCTTGTGGAAGTTGGGGATATGCATTATTATGGCAATGGACTACCACCCCGAAGCCACACTCTGTGTTTAGTTACCCTGAGGAATTAAGGGTAAAAGGAATAAACCCCAAATTAAAACCAGTATCCACAAAACAGGCAGCATGGGGGCAAGGCAAGGGTTAACTGATGCTCCCAACATAGTTTCCTGTCCATCTTTCACTGTGAAGAGAAATAGGAGAGGAATACAGAGAAATCTAAAGTGGTCCCATGGGATGGATGGAGGTGAATGGAGAGCCACTTTAACACCATTCGCAGCACAGAGATAGGCTACTTGTGGTATGGGTAGAATTGGTTGTTCATAGATGTACAGCTTTGTTCAAATGTTCAGAAATCTCTTAATATAATACCTCCTCCCTTTTCTGGCCTACTGTTTTTAAATAATGGTCCTTTGGTACCCTGAAATAATATTCTTTTTTCCGTGTGCATTTTTACTTTCTCTTACTACTTTGAGTCTTTGATCCTCTGGATACAGCAGAAAAAAATGGACAAGAGATAGGTTCTAGTTCCAGGTCTGCTATTTATATACTAGCTGTAGCTATATTTCTTCAGAAAAAAATAACTCTCTGAATCTTGGTTTCTCATTACTGTAAAACTAGTAACACCTACCATAGAGGGCTTTGAGAATTAAATAAGGTTTAAATAGTTTGCCCCATCAGTAGGCATTTAGTAAATTTAGTTAAATCCTAAAATAGGTAATCCTTTGCAGAAACCTTATTTTTTTCATCATGTGCCTGATTCAAACTGGGATTTCAATACATACTTGTGGACTGAATGTTCACATTTTGTATTTCAAATATTTTCAATATAACACAATTAATGTCACTATGTATAACTCAGTAGTGATCATGCATTAGGCATATCAAATTAGTGGCTAAAACTATTGCAAGTTATTTATTGGCATATCAAATTAGTATATTAATTGGAGATGGAAACCCAGTCTTTTTTTTTTTTTTTTTTTTCTTCAGAGTTTGGCTCAACCCTCAGAAGGCTTTCTAACCATTACAGCTGACCCACAATGAAATGGATTGGATTGTTCAGGGGTAGATGCTACATTTCCACAAATGCTAACAAAGTGACTGAATGGGCATCAATCAGGAAAGTGGCAGGGATTTTTAAATTGTCCAAGATGAATCCCAAAGTCTCTTTTTCTCAATGATGTCATAATTCTAAACAGTATATAGTGCTTTATTTAGAAACAAGTCAGAAAAAGGAACTTTTGGTTTTCCATTATATATTTCACAGGGACATTGAAGCATTATTTCATCCCAAATTCTCTTTATAGGTAATAAAACCATCTAACAATAAGATAACCCTGTCAGGCACAATTCTGAGTTTTTTACACACATTAACTCGTTTAATCTTTTTTTTTTTAAGATTTTATTTATTTATTCACAAGAGACACAGAGAGAGAGGAGAGGCAGAGATATAGGCAGAGGGAGAAGCAGGCTCCATGCAGGGAGCCCGATGTAGAACTCGATCCAGGACTGCGGGATCACGCAGAGTCAAAGGCAGACACTCAACTGCTGAATCACCCAGGCATCCCAACTCATTTAATTCTTACAGTAATCCTGTGCAGTAGGTACTATTACTATCACTATATTACATATAAAGAAACTAAGGCATAGAAAAGTTAAAGAACTTGCTCAAGGTCAGATAAATAAGTTAACAGAGCTGGAACTCAAACCCAGGCAGCTCAGCCCAAATCCTCCCAGTATGTAGTGTAAGGGCCACACATACAATACAATCCCTTTTCTCACAGATCCAGAATTTATCCCATTAACCCAGAAGGCCCACGAAGGCACAGACCATGTATGTTTATACTCATCCTTGGACCAACAGTCCCTGACACATAATAGATAACCAGTGAATGGTTTTTTGTAATATATGGAGATTGATCTGGCTATTTTATATGTTTTGTAAAAGGTATACCACAGAGGGATGCCTGGGTGGCTCAATAGGCTCAGGTCTGCCTTTAGCTCAGGTCATGATCCTGGAGTCCCAGGATCCAGCCCCAAGTCAGTCTTCCTGCTCAGTGAAGAGCTTGCTTCTCCCTCTCCCTCTGTTCCATCCCAACCCCCCTGCTCTTTCTCAAATAAATAAATAAAATCTTAAAAAAAAAAAAAAGTATACCACAGAAAAGCGTGCTGCTAACTTTATATCCAGACCATTATTTATTTGATTAGAGGTAGTGGTTGCTAAATGCTTATTTATACTATAATTAGTACCAAAAAACCTTTAAGATGACATAACATGAAAATATAAATATTCACGGCAGTATGACCTAAATTAGAAATCAGTAAAATCAAAAAGCAAAACCAAGGGCAGAAACGTATCATAGAGATAAGTTAATATAAATACACATACAATTCTATACAGTTATTTCAAATGGGTCACACATTTGACCTAAGCTTTTCCAAGGCACAGGAGAAAGGGAAATTGATCAATTTAAAATTTTACCTGTCTTTAAGACATAAAAAGAGTATTTCTAAGGAGAAGCAAATCTATTCTTAGTCTTAAACCAGGAAGAAATCTCTTCCAAGGATCTTCAAAAGAGACCCCAGTAAGGAAATGAACAATGTTATCCAGAACATTCTGTGTGCATTCTTTTTTATACTGCTTCTTAACATGAAACCAAGACATCACAGGAGCCTCATTACTGAGGAAGGAGCTGTGCAAACAGCAGGTCGTCCCTCTGTAACCAGCTGGTGCTTAGTTTTAGTAAGAAGCTTGAGGTAAGTTGCTAAATTCCAAATGATTGTATGTAGCTCTGAGTTGAAGGTAGCAATAAGTTGAAATAATACCTCCCCTAAATTCTTCTCAGTCTGTTTCCCTCACAGCCACCTGAGTGTCACTTTGAATCCCTTTACACACTATCGCCCTGGTTTTAGGCTAAAGTCTATAATCTTTAACAAGAGCCCCAAAACCCAGTGTAATCTACTCTCCCTTCGCCTCCCAGGGGTCTCACCCACCACACCTTGCACTCCCATGCTAATTGTTATCTGCCTTTAGGCTAAATCACCTTCGTTTCTCCAGTGGCTCTGCATAGGCCATTCCTTTTGCCTGGAATGTGCTTTCCTCTCCCGCCCCCGTCCTTTATCTCATTAATTCCTGCTTCTCAAAAGCCCTTCTGATTAGATTGTCCCCTCTCCTCCCGTTTCAGTAGGCTGGGCACCTTGCATCATTACAGATTGTCATCACACTTGGAATATTTCCATTGTGCAAAGTATCAATATTTTTAGTAGCTCATTCCATTTCTTCTCCAGCTGTTTATCAAGTATTTTAGATGAGCATCTACTTTGCACTGGGTACTTTTCGAGCCCTAAAAAATAGCCAGGAACAAAATATACAAACCCCCCTACCCTTTCCATTCTAGTGTGCAAGGCTAAGTTTCTTCAATAAAATAATAGTGCCATGTGGTCAGTCACTCTTTCTCTCGTTACTGATACATCCCCTGTACCAAGTTCAGCATGTTGTGTGGAGTTTGTATTAGAGTAGCCTGAATAATGGCATAGAGACAAAGGACTCTAAGATTTTGGTAGCTTAAAGCAATACAGGTTTTTGATTATTCTGTATGACTAGGATCTCATCACATTCAGGGACAGCTCAGTGGAATAGTCATCATCTTAAATATTGCCAGTCATTACGCCAGAGATAGAGGAAAAAAAAACTCTTCAGGGTTTCAACTAGCGGTTAAATGACTCCCCAAGGTTTTAACCAAGAGTTAAATACTCTAGCCCAGAAGTGCACAAAACACTTCCACTACAACTCATTGTCCAAGATTAGTCACCTGGCCATATCTATCTAAAAAAAGCCAAAGGGAAGAACCATAATTATTTGGCAGATGTCACTACTGACTATCACAGAGAGAATTTAATCAATATTTGAGGAAAATATGACTTAATACCAATGGAGAATAGCTATGATATACATAAAAGCCGTGTGTGAATTTCTCTGTGAGATACATATATTCATACTATGTGCACCGTAGGGACAAATTAAACTAATGATAAAATGAGTTTGCTTTGCTTCCTCTCACATCATCTACTTATAGTTTGATTAAAGTCAACAAGGAATGATGAAACTGCTCTGCACAAAGTATAAAGTAGGTATCCTATAGGCAAATAGCTGAGAAGTCACTATATATTAAAAATTGAAAAAAAAAATTGATTCTTCAAATGAACTATAAGGTATTTAATAGGTTGGATTTTGTTAGACTGGTTCACATGGCTGTTTTCTCTGCATGGCTTTGCAAGTCAGACTTAGACACATCCTGCAGGGTTGGCTGAAAAGCAAGATCTATTGCACATTTTGTTCTCCTTGCCAACTCTAATTTTGTATTTTGCCTGAACATTCAATTTTCTGTATTTAATTAAAAATTAATTAAAATTCATTAGAGTATAAATTGTATCTCATAATTTCATTGAATTCTAGCCATGGGTCATGCTTCTTAAACACAGAAATGGCCTAGCATTTTATTTCAATATGAAGTGGAAGAATTGTTAGGATTATTTCAATGCCCAGATGGGGATTTGGTATTTGTTTGACTGAATTCTGTCTTTAATTTAGAGCAAGAAAGGAGTTTAGGGAACTTAAATTAGAAAGATTAGCCAGAGCAATAAGAAAATCCAGTAGGAATTCTTTCTTAAGATGTAAGATTTTTGTGAAATTTGTTTGCCCCTTTCACAAATTTTTGTGAAATTTGTTTGCTTCATGGGATTTTTCAGCTACTAAATTCTGAGGGTTATAGCCCCTCCATGAAAGAACAGGCCACAATACTATGTTTTAGAGGAGTAATTCCAGCCTGGAGTCATTGAACATACTTTTGGAGGACTGAGAGTTTCCTATGTAAATGGTTAAATGTTATCCTATTTGATAATAATTCATATGTGTAAAAATAAATATATATACATATAAAAATGTTTTAGAAAATAGGAATGATACATGGCTGATGTTTCTTTTAGATCTGACTTGTATTTATTTTTAAAATTGTAGTTGAGAACACAACACGCAATCCATCTTCTTACTATTTATTATTGTTGACTATAAGTGTGGCAATACACAGCACACCACCAGAGCTTATTCATCTTGCCGAACGGGAGTTTTATGCTGTGATTAATAATGTCCCATTTCACCCTCTACCCAGGTCTTGAAAACTACCTTTTTAGTCTTTGATTTTATGAATCTGACCATTCCAGATGCCTCATAGTAGTGAAATTATGCAGTACTTATCTTTCTGGGTCTGGTTTATTTCACTTAGCATAATGTACGCAAAGTCCATCCATGCTGTTGCATGTGGCAAGATTGCCTTCTTTTTAAAGGCTGAATAGTATACCATCATGTGTATATGTCAAATTTTCTTTTTTTTTTTATATCAAATTTTCTTTATCGGTTCACCTTTCAATGGGCATTCAGGTTGTTTCTACATCTTGGCCATGGTGAATAGTACTGCAATGACCATAGGTGTGCTAATCTCTCCTAAAGAACTTGATGTCTGCTATTTCTCTGATACCAAGCAGTATTAGTCTAGTTATTCTATGTATTGATAGGTGGAATAAAGAAAATTGTTAGGGATAAGAAAATAGTGGAGTCAAGCCAATTGAAACATAAATGATAAGCAAAGTGAAGGATAGTTTTAAAATAACCAAAATAAAATTGGCGTTAATATAAGTATGTGTTACTAAAAAGAATCTACACGTCACACTTAGTATTAAATATATGTATCCAATGCAACAGTGGAGTCAGCAAAAAAACATCTGCCACATTAAACCAATGTTGACACTTTAAAACTAATAGGTTTGTAGTTTTATTTCTAGTTGATTGGTAAGCTTTTATTTTATATTCTATATGCACTGTAAACTTTTAGTTTCTTTTTTTTAAGATTTTATTTATTTATTCATGAGAGACACACAGAGAGAAGTAGAGACATAGGCAGAGGGAGAAGTGGGCTCCTCCCAGAGACCCCGATGTGGAACTCGATCCTGGGACTCCAGGACCACACCCTGGGCTGAAGGCAGGCACTCAACCGCTGATCCAGCCAGATGTCCCAACATTCAATTTCTTATTAGAGTTTATATCTATTTAGACTTTACAACTAAGAACAAAATTCAAACCCTTTACCATGACCTGTAATGCCCTGAGGGAGCTGGCCTCTTCTCACCTGGTCCCTTCCCATTTTGCTACGTTATGTTTGGACTACACTACACTTGACCACACTACACTTGACCACTATGCTCTAACTCCTTTGGCATTTCTGACCATTCTTAAAGCACACTCAACCCTCTCTTACCTCATGACTTTTACACTTGGCATTTCCCTGCCTGGATGCCTTTTTAGGCTTGTAATAGAGCTATTTACTTCTAATCTCTCCAATTTTAGCTTAATATACCATTTTTGGAGGGTCTTTACCTCACCTTCCTTCCTCCCTCCTCTACCATAGTTTTCTATCAGAATTCCCTATTCATTCCCTTTATTGTACTGAGCTCAGTTTATAACTTTATTTACCTGATCAGAGCTTGACTCCCCTAAACACCAAATATACCCACACATACAAACACACTCCAGAATGTAAGGTGCATAGGTACAATGATCTCATTATCTTAATTTTCATTTTATCCCCATGTCTTAATAAAAGAGTGCCTGGTACATACAATAAATTATATTTGACTGAATAACAAAATTCATCCCCCACTAGTCTCCAGTACTATCTTTCTAAAAATCTTTGCTAATTTTATCATCAAAAAATGACATGCTATTATTTTAATTTGCCTCTGATTACTTGTGGCATTGGACATTTTTATATGCTTATTGGCTATATGTGTACTTTGTTAGTGAAAATTCATATATTTTCCCCAGTTTTCTTTTAGGGAAGCTTTTGATGTATTTGTGTTATTTATATAATCAGGACATTGATCTCTTAACCATTTTGTGTATTAAAAAATGTGACTTTCATTATTTTGTGCGTTTTTGTACCTAATACTTTATGACATGAAAGTTGTTAGTGCTTTTCAGGTGAATTTTAGTAATCATATTTCGTAGGTAAATAACACAAGACTAAGAAGAAAATTTAGAAATAACTCATGTTTCATAAGACCTATACTGTATGATTTCACTTGTGTATGGAATCTAGGAAACAAAACAAATGAATTTAAGGGATAAACAAGAGAGAGGAAAAACAAGAAACATAGTCTTAATTCTAGAGAGCAAACTGATATTTACCAGAGGGGAGGTGGGTAGGAGGATGGGTGAAATGGGTGATGGGGATTAAGGAAGTCCCTTGTGATGAACATCAGGTGTTGTATATAAGTGTTCCATCACTAAAGTCTACACCTGAAACTAACATTATACTTATATTAACTAACTGGAATTTAAATAAAAACGTGGAAGAAAAAAAGATCTATCTAACTCAAAATTCATGTTTTTTTTCTACTTTCTGACCTCTGCACACTTAGAGAGTCAATATGTCTTAATGCTTGGCAGCAGATAGCTAAATCTGTTTCTGTGCATATGTTTAAGGGAAGAAATAAGTCTAATTGCTTTATTGTCACATTCACATGAATATATAATGAGTGCAATCTAGCAGAAGATCTAAAGACCCAAGAATTCTCAATTTTAGACTGTTGTGGTATTCCTAATGGAAATTGCTCATTTGCCTGCATTAAGACTGGTTGGGCCAACGGAGGTGTTCTGTTTCTGAGCTTTGGACCAATTTTTTTTTTTTGTTACCTAACAGTGGTATTTCATATTAATTAAAAACTCTAACTGATTGTCCTACATGTCTGTTTAACATGAATGGGAAAGTGCATTTGTTCTTAATTAGCGATTAAGTAGACAAAAATGTTTAATGATACAGAATCTATGAAGAGAGAAGAAAATCAGTGTATTCTTTTTAGTGAAAAAGTTTGTAAGCCATTATCCAGGATTATCTTTATTTTCATTTGACTATACAGAGTTTTGTACTTTAAGAGGAAGAATTCTGAAGTTACTGTTTCTCATTTTTAATCTATTGGGAGATGATTCATTATTATCATTCTAAATAATATATCTTGAGTGACACGCTTTCTTCATACTAGAAGATAAATTGATAATAAACTGTTCCATTTTATTAAGATTGATGGAAGTATACAGTCTTGTCAATGGAGTAGAACAAAAGGAGCAAGCCATGAAGTACAGTGGGGGAAAACATAGAAAAAGATGTGAATATGATGCCTACAATTGTGGGATCAAGTAAAAGTTCCAAATATTTTTGTGTAGTTGCTACAGGAAACTTTACTTCAAATTAAGATGTTAAAGTCATTCCATTTAAATTTTTATTGTACAATTTATTTTATTTTTGTCTGTAGTTCAGTCAAGGAGTCTTTTGCCCACTGTGCACTAAGAAGCTAGTGGCAGTGTTGGGACCAGAATTCAGGAGTCTTCTGAGTCCCCTACAATATTCTTGTAACCATATGAGTATTTCTAACTCTGACATGGTTTGACTTGTAATTATCACATATCACAATAACATATGCAATTCATCTTCTGCCGGCCACTGTGCACGCAGTCATTGTACATGGCTACTATTAAAATAAATCACATTACACATGTAGAGATATGTGCAGGGAAATAGTTTCTGTAAGCCCAGCAAAGATATAAACAGCCATGAAACTTCAAATGAAATTCTTGTTTCTGGAACAGCTAAATCAATCATAAACCCTGAAACTTCAGTCCAATAACATGTTTTAATCAACATCAATTTCTCTTATGGTCTTATGTACAATATCTTCCTTGAAATACTGTCATTTTTGAAAGTGATTTAGATACTGATTTTTAATCTTCTTCCTTTGGTATTATAGCCCTTCTGTTTGCTCATTTTCTGATTAGGCTGTTTTATATGCATTTCTTCTCCAGTGAGCCTCCTTGGTTAAACAAAGGTAATGATGATATGATCTTAGATTAAGTTTAGTTTTGAATGTCTTCTCAAGGGTTTGAAATCAGGTCAGAGGAAAAAATAAGTGGTTTAAAATCAAAGCGTCCTGATATAACTGTATTTATAGAGAGTGCACAAAATGCCACATAAATGATAAGACTCAGAAAAGATCATACAATATTTTGTTAACTTTCTAACTCTTAGTTACATTTGACACAGTAAGATAATAACTAAAAAAAAATCATAGTAAGAGAACAATTTTGCACCAATATAAAGTAAAACATACCATATTTTGCTTTTTTTAAAATTTTTTCCTAGTCACAAAAACAGTATGGGCTTAAACATTAAAAAGTATATCATAAATAGTAAATAGACTATCCTGATTAGAAATAGAAGCTCAGGGACACCTGGGTGGCTCTGTCAGTTAAGCATCTGACTGCAGTTCAGGTCATGATCTCAGGGTCCTAGGGGCCTGTCCTGTGTCAGGCTCCCTACTCAGTAGAGAGTCTGCTTCTCCTTCTCTCACTGTTCCTCTCCCCCTATCTCTCTCAAATGTATAAATGAAATCAAGAAGAAGAAGAAGAAGAAGAAAAAGAAGAAGAAGAAGAAAAAGAAGAAGAAGAAGAAGAAGAAAGGAGGAGGAGGGGGAGGGGAAGGAGGAGGAGGAGGATAGAAACTAAAACAAAGATATAGAAATACTGGTTTTGGTACATAAAGTATTTTGCAGTTATTTGTTATTTCTACTATCTAAGTCTGAATGATTTCCCTGCCTTTTGGATTATAGGAATAAGAATGCCACAGTTCCCTTATCTACCACAGGCCTCTGATCCCCTCATCATTTGCCTTAAAATAAGCTTCATTTCTCAGTGCCAAAATTATACTCTGACGTCCACTCTGGTCTTTTGTTGTTTTGTTTTGACTGGACATAATTTAGAAAAATCTAAGAACAAATGTCAGTCTAGACCCTCATAGAGCCTCTGGTCATAATCCAATTTGTTTAAAGGCTCATGGAAATTCATTTTGTTCATAAACAGAAAATTACCAGTTTCTTTTCCTAATTCAGTTGATTTCCAAATCTGAAAGTATTGATTGAATCCCTCCCTAGAACTTAGTATGGTTCCAAAAGGCGCTTCAAAATATCAGCCTTTGAGTAATTCTGGGTCCTGGGAGAGAAACAGAAAGATCATCAGATGAATTTCTTCCCTTCAGGTAGCTTACCGTATGCTCAGAGTGCTAAAGAAGAACAGCTAAAGAACACAAGCTATATGTCCATTGGATAGCTTATAACTCTAATTATTACCATAACCCATGGTGAACTTCCAATCCTGCAATTACAACTGGAATTTCTAACTTCTCTCTTGCAATAATTCAAAACCTTTTTACTTTCTTTTCCTTTTTTATTTTGATAATGTTCATCAGATATGAAAATTAGATCCTATGGGATTTCAAAAAAAAGAGAGAGGAGAAAATGAAAACTAAAAAGAATAAGCATATAGATGACCATTTCTTCACATTTTTCTTTGATCTTTATGAAAGAGACTTGCCACAATCTATTTATTTATCAGGCTCATTCTCTTTGCCTTCCTACCAATTTCAAAGTTGACTGCTCCTACAAAATGAGGAAATTAAATGATGAGAGTGAACAGGCACTGCCAGAACAGTATGGGGGATTTGCTAGAAAGGACTCACTTGATTTCCTTAAAATCCCAGACTCTAGCTCAAGATTATTCTCTTAAATATCCTCTTCACTTAAGTATAGTTTTCTTAAGTACCCTCTATTATCATTATTTAATTTTGGTCTCTAGGATTAAGATTCTATTGTTCCAAGAGAGATTACAGATTTTATATTAATCATTTGAATATTTTCCTCCTTTAGATATGCCTGGATGCTTCCCTATGGGGGAGCAAGGCCTGGAGGATGGGGAGGGGTGGGATGGATTTTCAATGCTATTTATAATTACTGATCTGTGCTATAATTATATTACTGTTCTTTTTTCATTATCTGACACTAGAAAAAGACAGATACATTTAGTCATTTTAACTCTAATACTGTATAAAAAGCTATATTATCAAGTATCTCTCCCCAAATAAAATCAGTGACATTCTACATCTGACAAAACTGCCACAGTATTGGAGAATAGATCTGTCATGAGAGGTTCCATTTTTAATTTGTCATGTGAAAAAGTTTTTTTTTTTTAATGTTGATGGTAGTCAGACTTTCTATGTAGGTTTTCTTTTGTCCACAAACATTACCTTTGAGGTGTGAAAATTTTTAGAAATGCACCTTATTTTCCACTTTAGAAGTGATATAATTTCAGTGTAATTTCTCTTAGCCCCAGTTTCTTTACCTGAAAATGGTGATATTAATTATCAATCTCCTTGGGCTGTTAGAAGTGGTAGATTTTTAGGAAACATCAAGTTTGACACAAAGGGGTCCAATAAATGGTACCTGCTGCTAATATTAATATTTAGTCTTATTGGCTTTGAAGTTGAATTCAAGTTCTAGTTCCCTTTAGAACATATTACCTGAAAATTTGAACTTTTGTGATTATTAACTACTCTAAGATCTCTTTTTTTTTTTTTAATTTTTATTTATTTATCATAGTCACAGAGAGAGAGAGAGGCAGAGACACAGGCAGAGGGAGAAGCAGGCTCCATGCACTGGGAGCCCGATGTGGGATTCGATCCTGGGTCTCCAGGATCGCGCCCTGGGCCAAAGGCAGGCGCCAAACCGCTGCGCCACCCAGGGATCCCGATTATTAACTACTCTAAACACTTCTCTGTATTTTATCTTTTGACATATGCTACTTTGTACTTATGTTCGTCTTTTTTATGTTTGTCCATCTCCAGCTAGATTGTAAGCCTCGGGAGATGAGGACAACACCACTGTATATCTCTAGGATCTTTTTAACAGCGTGCCTTATGGCTAGTAGACTCAATAAAAGTTAGGAATAATTCAATTATATTTCCACTTTCTTGCTTTCTTGAATAAATGAGATTTCTATATTAACCTCTTAGAGTTATTACTTTAAAAATAATATTTTATAGTGATAACTAACTTGATCTAAGTCATCCACTTACCAGATTCTAGAAAAAGGGTATTTATCCCAAAGATACAGATGTAGTGAAATGATGGCACACTTGCACCCTATTGTTCCTAGCAGCAGCGTGCCTGAAGCCAAACTGTGGAAGGAACTGAGATGTCCTTCGACAGATGAATGGATAAGGAAGGTGTGGTATATACATACAATGGAATATTACTCAGCCATCAGAAAGGATGAATATCTGCCATTTACTTTGACATGGATGGAACTAGAGAGTATTATGCTGAGTAAAATAAATCAATTGAAGAAAGACAATTATATGGTTTCAGTCATAAATGGAATATAAGAACTGGTTTAAAGGACCAGAAGAGAAGGAGGGGAAACTGAATGGGGAAAAATCCGAGAGGAAAAAAAATCATGACAGATTCTATTTTTTAAAGAGTTTATTTATTTATTTGAGAGAGAGAGAAAGAGAAGGAGAGAAAGCAGAATGGCAGGCAGAGGGAGAGGGAGAAGCAGACTCCCTGCTGAGCAGGGAGCCCAACAACCTAGGACTGGATCCCAGGACCCTGGGATCATGACCTGAGCCAATGTCAGATGCTTAACTGACTGAGTCACCCAGGTGCCCCTCTAAAATCTAGGAAACAAACTGAGGATTGTTGAAGGGGAGGTGGGTGGGAGGATTACTGGGTGGGTAACTGGGGTAACTGGGTTATGGGCATTAAGGAGAGCAGGTGATGTGATGACCATGTGTTATAATATATGTTGAATTTAAATTGAATTTAATTTTTTTAAAAAGGGGAAAAAAGGATCTCATGGAAGTCAGCCAATGAATATCACAACTGTGTCAAAACACTGTAGCTGATTTCAAAACCTTGCCTTGTCTCTCACTGTGCCAATTTACTTTCCCCAAGATATTCCAAATTTTGAGAGGCCTGACAACAAAAGGCTCAGAGGTATTGCCATAGACCCATGGTGTGTTAGTTGCTTCTCTGAGAAACATGGGTTTACATAGGAGTTTTTCCCTGGCACTTAGAGTTAGAGAGAGCACAAGCCAAGAGAATATTTTGCTTTCGTTTGTTAAAGCAACATCAACACTTCTTATAAGCAGTAGGCAAGAGTGTAAAAGTAATATTTATTGTAGTGACAACCCACAGAAAGTGTCCTTTCATCAGCTTCTAAGAATCTGTTCCTCTCCCCCTTACTCCCAGAGTAGGGACCCCTGAATTCAACAAGCTTAATGTAGTAAAACAGAGAACCTCATGGTAATTATCATGCCTGACTCATGAAGGCCTAACAAAGAGTTACTACCTGAAGGATAATGGGGGGAAAAAAGAGATGGACAGACAGATAAGTAGAAAGAAGGGGGAAGATTTACCAATGTAAGGAAAAGCAATACAAGTTTGCATGAAAAGGACACCAGAAGTACAGAATCAATAGACACAACTAGTGAAACACAGAAGAAAAATAATTCTCTAAATGCAACATGATCTTTGGTCTTTTATGATGTGAGGGCAAATGTTAATCAGATATAGCACAAAACAATTAAACTCCATGACCATTCTTTTCCTCACTGGTGCATAATTATAACAATAGGATTTTCATTGAATACATCACCATCAAAAATCAGTCAGGGGAAGAAAAATGACAAAGTATGTGAATAATGTTGGTCCTGAATTGTTAAGCCTCAGTATCCTAATACTGGAGATTCTTGGAGTTTTTTAGTTTTTAATTTTGGAGATTTTTAATTTTTTCACTAATGGCTGAGAGTATTTCTGAGTAAATGCGCAGTGTTTGACATTCAAGACAGTGCCTTATGTTATGTTTGTATAGAAGTTTTGGACTTAAAGAATGATAATCACATTTAGCATTTTGTAGATGTGATTATTATTTGAGAGCTGGCAAATAATATCTGATGTGGTGGTGAGCTGGGCTAGTTCTCTGAGGGACAGCTCCAGAGTTGAAGAGCTATCAAGGGAACTTACTCTAGGAGGGTGTCAGAAAGGAGAATCTTGAAAAGTGTGGGAAGAAAGAAGACCTGATATTGGGTATGGCAAGTGGAAGGCCTTGCTGATGGTATATTGCTGGCGGATGGCAAGAGATTACTGGTGTCCGCAACGGGCTGAGGCTAGTGGATGGTGCTTTGTGAGCAGTTAGACCAGGCCTTTGGGGCAAAGAGAGTGGGACTGTCAGGCAGTGGGATTAAGCTGGATTTCTTAGCGACGAGGGGATCATCCTCTCCTGGAGGACATTTTACACCAAGCAAGGACAAAGCTGAAAACCTGCATATTTAGAACCTATCCTTTACAGGAATCTGACAGTATCTGAAATGCAAGGACTACCTTCCTTGAAGGTAAGCAATGGAGGATGTGGCATCCCAAACCCCAGGTCCAGACTTGTCCCTATTTGCCTTCTAGTTTGGGGCATGCATGGTATACCCAAAGAACAAAGCCTTGTGGATCCCAAGAAGGATGGTTTAGGAAAAAATTTAAATTATACGTCTAAATTATAGGAAAAAATAGCAATGGTCAACATCAGAACCAAAATATAGTACCTGAAGACTTTCTTTAAAAAAAAAAAAGATTTTATTTATTTATTCATGAGAGACACAGAGAGAGAGAGAGAGAGAGAGAGAAGCAGATACATAGGCAGAGGGAGAAGCAGGCTCCATACAGGGAGCCCAATGTGGGACTTGATCCTGGGACTCTGGGATCACACCCTGGGCAGAAGACAGACACTCAACCACTGAACGACCCAGGCAACCCATGAAGACTTTGATCAAGCAAACAAGTTAGGTCTTGGGAGAGGCTATGGGGAAGGGGGAATGATAATGTTTTTGAAATAATGAATAATAAATAAATAACATTGCATTATTAAATATTTCTTAATGTAATCATATTTGTTTAGTCTCATTTCCTTTTTTTTTTTTTTAGTTTCATTTCCAATGTAAGCGTCAGGTATCAGTATCTACCCACTAATTCAACTGAGGTATTATCAAAATAATAATAGTATGTATTGTTTATTAAATATCATTTATATCATATGGGTTCATGGACTTCCCATACATACTCAATGTATATTCATGACCCAAATATGCAAAAGTGATTCTGTGTAAATCACTCCTTTGTAACTCATAAGGACAGCTGTTTTTAGATCCTTTTTACCAACAGAAAAAAAACTGAGAGTGAGAGAAGCAAAAAATATGCCAGAAACCAAATGGAAGTTGAAAGTGATCCTGCCAACAAGTACATGAGAAAATGCTCCGCATCACTTGCCATCAGGGAAATACAAATCAAAACCACAATGAGATACCACCTCACACCACTGAGAATGGAGAAAATTAACAAGGCAGGAAGCCACAAATGTTGGAGAGGATGTGGAGAAAGGGGAACCCTCCTGCACTCTTGATGGGAATGTGAACTGGTGCAGCCACTTTGGAAAACTGTGTGGAGGTTCCTCAGAGTTAAAAATAGATCTGCCCTAGGACCCAGCCATTGCACTGCTGAGGATTTACCCCAAAGATACAGATGCAATGAAACGCCGGGACACCTGCACCCCGATGTTTCTAGCAGCAATGTCCACAACAGCCAAACTGTGGAAGGAGCCTCGGTGTCCATCAAAAGATGAATGGATAGAGAAGATGTGGTTTATGTATACAATGGAATATTCCTCAGCCATTAGAAACGACAAATACCCACCTTTTGCTTCAACGTGGATGGAACTGGAGGGTATTATGCTGAGTGAAGTAAGTCAATCGGAGAAGGACAAACATTATATGGTCTCATTCATTTGGGGAATATAAAAAATAATGAAAGGGAATAAAGGGGAAAGGAGGAAAAAATGAGTGGGAATTATCAGAAAGGGAGACAGAACATGAGAGACTCCTAACTCTGGGAAACGAACTAGGGGTGGTGGAAGGGGAGGTGGGTGGGGGGTGGGGGTGACTAGGTGACGGGCAATGAGGGGGGCACTTGATGGGATGAGCACTGGGTGTTATGCTATATGTTGGCAAATTGAACACCAATAAAAAATAAATTTATATATAAAAAAAGAAAGTGATCCTGCATATTCTATATGAATTACCTGTATTTCTTTTTTTTAAGATTTTTTTTTAAAGATTTGATTTATTCATTCAAGAGAGACACACACAGAGAGAGGCAGAGACAGAGGCAGAGAGAGAAGCAGGCTCCATGCAGGGAGCCCGATGTGGGACTCGATCCTGGGACTCCAGGATCACGCCCTGGGCGGAAGGCAGACGCCCAACCACTGAGCCACCAGGTGTCCCTGAATTACCTATATTTCTGATGAAAATTGGTATCATTAATAATTTCCAGGTATAATTGCTAAGATTAGCATATTCACATAAATAATTGTAGTTTGTAAATTAGATTCATATCTGTTTTTCATCATCAGTTAATGGAAAATCCTGCCAATAGTAAAGATATTATTGCATCCTAATAGAAATGTAAGCAGTATGACAGAGAATACTATAGGTGGGATTGAAATGTAGGGTAATTCGTGATGGGGACACCATAGGCTCCTTACTGAAGGGGTGATTTATTACTGACTCCTACATCAAATAGAGCTCGTCGTATTTGACAATAACATTGGAAGGATAGTGGTTTAAATCTTAGCACATAGAAATTATCTGTCCCTGACAGCTAATTTTCCAAGCTGAGATCAGGATGCTATGTAATTATCTTCCTAAAGAAATTGCATGGACAATTATGAAGTATTTTTGGTAATGAGGAAATGTTAGCTCACTAAATTAAAGTCTGAAGAAGTAAACTGCTATGAAAAAAGTAAAGTTATTATAAAAAATTATATTTGAACTGTATCTTAAAGATAATGGTCATTCAGTAATTTTTGATTACTTAATTTAAAAAGAAGGATGTTTTTTCATTCAGAAGATTCTTTTACTTCCAGAGTCAATTAAAACAACTATTCTTATTTTTAATCCCACGGTCTCCTAATTTGTTTTATTCAGAAAATTTATATATATATGGTCCAAGTTAATTATTTGTCTAAATGTTTCTAGGTATTTGTTTCCATTGTGAAGCAAAATATAGGCTATCATTTCATATGAACATGAAATAAAGAGCATGTGCAAGTCTTTTTCCTGGTGACTGAAGTAGGTTTTCTTCAAAGGAAGAAATTTTTAACTTTCTAAAAAAAAATTGTTTTTCATTTCTTTTTCACTTAAGTGTAATTAATATACAGTGTATATTAGTTTCAGGTGTACAATATAGCAATTTAACAATTCTACACATTACTCAGTGCTCATAGTGAAGAGTGCATTCCTAATCCCCTTCACTTATTTCACCCATCCCCCCACCTCCCTCTGGTCACCATATATTTTTCTCTAGATTATGAGTCTGCTTTTTTTAACTTCTTTAATCTCCTTTGCTTGCTCCTCCCGGGTATATGTCACTCTTGGAAAAGGAACAGAAAGGGTCTCAGTGTTGATGGAGAAGCTAAAAGCAAAGTAGCGGGGCTTTAGGATCTCAACATAATCAACAGTGACTGTGGATTCAAAACAGAATGTTCCAATGCAACCTCTCTACCAGTCTAAAGTCTGAACAGAACACTTGAGCATGTTCAACCTTGACCTTGGTGGACACATTTGATATTTAACATGGAGATTCTAAGAGACAATGCTAAATTCTACCATGGTACTTATCTTAGGCAGTCGGAATATAGTCCCCTTGGAAAGTGATTTCATGTCATTCCATTGATTAAAAAAGCTTAATCCTCAAATAGTCTGTGATTTACCCAAAGACTCAAAGCACTATTTGGGGTCATTTTACTATATTTAACCTAGCCCTGTTACAATTTGTGGGAAAATAAATTATCTTGGCTAAGCAGCAAGCTTCAAGCAGTCTAAATGAAATCTAAATAATTATCACTGAATAAGGAAAAGGAGAGCCATCAAGACTCCTTGAGAGAGGCATGAGGGAAATTCTGCCAAGATCATTTACTACCATGTTTATTGTTTTCACTCCCTGGGCTCAGAGTCACATGTCAGCAAAATTACAAAATGTCTTTGGGGTCACTCACACATGGTTGACACTATGAATCCTTAACCTGGAAATGCCAGATTTTCTGGTGAGCATAGCATCTGAAAAATGTCTTACAATATTTTAAAACACACAGTGTTATTATTTCCTGCCCTAAGGGATACTGTTCCTTTAGAAAACCAATTCTTAGAAATTAGATTTTTCCCGATATTTTGTACATTCTTAAATCAATGTACAATGTCAGCTACAACATTTTATATATATTTCAGGAGAAGTAAGACTTTTTTTTATTAACAGTTCTATACTCTGGCTGTTAAATCAAATGTTTCACTGTGAGAGGGGCTATAATGGCTTCACTGGATAAGTTACCAAAAATAAGTTTAAGACTTGAGTTTAGCTGCTCCTGCTTTGAAATGAAGAAAATCCTTATTCAATATTCCTGTAATTCTTTTTTTTTTATTTTTTAACTCCAGTTTGGAACTAGTTGTGTCATTGTAAGAAAGTGACTTAATAAACAAACCTAAGTAATTGTCTTGGATAATGTGTTTTGTATCTTCTTATAAATGAATGGTTGACAAATCTTTACATTCTCCTGAAAGATTTATACTACCAAGTGCTAGCCACTAGTTACTAGAAACAGTATTACATTTTATAAAACACTGTACATGGAGCTTCTTGACTGATACACGCGTGGAGATTTGGGGAGAGCATCATTCTTGGAAAGGGCATGGAAGTTCCAAGCCCATTCCCCATACCTTACCCTATGCATCTATTCCACCTGGCTGTTCCTGAGTTATATGCTTTTATAGTAAACTAGTGTCACTATGAGAAAGGGACAGAGATTTGACCACAGAACGAAGGAGGAAGACAACTGAAGCCAGATGTTGTGCTGCAGACTTTGAAGATAGAGGAAGCGGCCTAGAGCCACGGAATGCACCTAATCAAGCTCTAGAAGCTGGAAAAGGCAAAGAAACAGACTGTTCCCTGGAGCCCCTGGAAGGAGCATGGCCCTAGGGACATCTTGATGTTGGCCTAGTGAAACTGATTTCAAGTTCTGACCTCCAGAACTATAAGACAATAAATGGGTGTTGTAAGCCAAAAACAAAAACAAACAAAAAAAGACACACACATACAAACCCACTTGTTTTAATAGAAAAATACAAGTCAATGAATAGATGTCCTTGATATAATTATGATTGGGTATGGTTTTTATAATGCATGACGGTATGCTTTGAATAAAAATGCACTAATATATTTTAAAATTGCATTCTTTTTGAGATTTGGAAAATATTTTAAAAGATTTTAAATAATTAAAAGATTTTTTTTAAAGATTTTTTTTTTTTTTAAGAGGGAAGAATACTTCATTGGAACAAAGTGCTCCACAACTGAAAAAAACAAAGTTTAAAATTACCATCTTGGGATCAAGAAATATTGAAAATTAAAGTTTAAGTGTCAGTATGCTAAATACATTTTTCCATGAATTTCGAAGTAATTAGAAAGGAAACAACCTTTCCATTCATCTACCTTTGTATAGACTTGCATTCATTTATCACAGGCTCCCAAATAATACTAATGCCATGGTTCTGCAGGCCACACACAAAGCATTCCAGCAGCATGCAAATCCTAACATACGGTCTCTCATCTGGCGGGTCCTCAATAAATGTTTATTTCTCAATCAGAAGCTAGCTAGGTGTATTGGCATAACAACCTCTCCTTTTCTTTCCTCCTTTATTATTTCTTGCCCTAACTCAATCCTCTGCACAGAAGCTATTTAATTTTTTTCCTGGTAAATCGGGGACTTATGCTTGTTTTACTGAAGGTGTGGCCTTTCTGTATAGTATCCTTCTAAGAGTTAAAAAGGTCTAGTTCAGACTTTCAACAATATTGATTTCAAATTTTAATTTATTTAGCTGCTTCAATTATTATCATACATTATCTTTTAGGATGGCTTCTCTTACAGATATTTTGGCCAGAAACTCAATTATCTGAACACCTGTAAAAGAAGCAAGGAAGTTTTGACTAACAGTTTTAAAAACATCAAAAAGGGGGTGGTGGTGGTGGTGGCTGTGATTATTTTTTTCTTGAAAAGGGAAATTTAGTCATCTATTAGAGCTATTTGGAAAAATACCATTTCCAAATCTGTACTTGATTTTGCATGCAAAATTTATCAAAATCTACTCAATTATTTCTTAAGCCTACAATGTTACCATGGAGAGTGCAAGGCCAATACTGCCCATTAATTTCTTCAAGAATAATCTCAAAAGCTGACTCCACCAAGGTGTTGTGGAGTCTAGAAGACATTTCATGCATGAGAAGTTATAATAAGAAAAATTGTGAAAACCTGACATAGTTAAGGTGGAGAGGCTAAGAAAGGACACAGGGACAGAATACAGAAGCAGCGGCAATGCACACTTCATAGAAAAATACTCAAATTTTGGAAAATCTGTAAATAACCTAAATTGTTTCCCTTGCTGATCCATCCAATGGCCCAGGGGCAAAATACCCTACATACCTGCTTTGAAATCTCCCAGCTAATCAGCAGCTTGCTCAAGAAAAAGTAAGCAAAACTTGCTGTTCCAAATTGTCCCCAGATTTTCCTTCTTTCTCTCTACTTTTTCTAATATAAATCAGCATTTTTGTTAGATGAAATCAATTTATTATACACTCTATTGATATAAATAAAACAACATGCTGAGAATGAACTATATGTCTATTACTTTTTTCTATTATTCTTTGAATTTGAAATAAGTGTTTAGTTTGAAGAAGTATCTACATATACTTATGACAACCAGCCTCAGATATTAAAAGGCTCTCATGAAGAAGAGAGCAAAAGCTTCCTTTTGGCTATAGAATACAAAAATTATATCAATAGGAACTATATCACATGATAAAGAGCTTTATTAAAATCAGAATTCCAATAAAGTCTCCCATTTAAGTTCAAGGATCATATGAGAGACATGGGACAAATAGCACTTACGTATTTTAGTCTATAATTTATTTGTCTGTAAGTCCCATAACAGCAAACCACTTGAAGAAAGGGACTATACCTTATTCATTTTTGTATCTTCTGTACTTAGTACGGTGTCTAGTTCACATTGATTGGACAAGTTTTGTTGAGAAGTACTAAAAGGCACAGACTTAAATTTTAGAACCATTTCCAATGCCATGTCCTTGTCAGGTTGAATGAATGATTGGATCATGAGTCTCAAGCTTACTTAATATTTCCTACATGCCATGATTAATGGTCAAGCTAAATCTCGGCTCTTCTCTGCTAATCCAATTTCCCAGATCCTTATTGACAGCCCTCTGTTAGGAAATTAGTGGGTTTTTTTATATCCTGGCAGGGGTTTTACCACTTCCTCTTTTCTTGGCAACTGACATACTCTTTACCGTGACTAAGTGGGGTTGTGCAGATTTTTCTCCAAGTTGTGAACAACACTTGAGCTCCCTAGCTTTATCTTCATTTCCTTTATGAATTTGACCTTGTTTCAGTGGTTGACCAGAGACAAATAGTAATAGAAAATCAATACACCATATGAGGAGAAGTGGAAAAGTGGCTTGGATACAAATTTTATATTAATTCCCTGTCTCTACAGGAACTTATACAGATTGGATATATTTGAAAGTGTCTCTTTTTTTTTTTTTTAAAGATTTTTTTTTAATTTATTTATTCATGAGAGACACAGAGAGAGAGAGAGAGAGAGAGGCAGAGACACAAGCAGAGGGAGAAGCAGGCTCCATGCAGGGAGCCTGATGTGGGACTCGATCCCAGGTCTCCAGGATCACACCCCGGGCTGAAGGCCCGCTAAACTGCTGAGCCACCCGGGCTGCCCTTGAAAGTTTCTCTTATTTATTATTTACCCCAGCCCTATTTGTACCTTCCTGAGAGCCACAGGACTCTAGATTCCCATGCTCTCTGGAACTATCTGAACAACTTTCTGGAAATGGTCAGATCCTTTATTCCTACACAGACCAACTATATACAAAGTTAGCAAGTATAGGTTAAAAAACTAATTAACAATACCTATGCATATATAGATATTAAAAAAAGAAATGAGTGAATTCTATGCACATTACTTACAAGTTTTTAATAACACTCGAATATGACATAAGATAAAGGATCTTTCATTCATGTCTGTATAAAAACAGCAAAAGAATACACTGAGAATGACTAAGTCCAGGTTTCTGTCATGATTGTGCAATGAACTCTAAATACTGCAAACACCAAGACTTCCTACTCAATGTGACCCACTGTCCCAACAGCATTGGAGTTGTCTGGAAGCTTGTCAAAAATGTAGAAACTAAGGCCTACCCCAGACTTATTAAATAAGAATTATATTCTTAACTAGTTCCCCAAGAGATTGTATGCACATTAGGTTTGAGAAGCTACTTTAATGAGTACATAGTAAGTACTGATCATCTGACAATTTCTTCTCATAAAGGAACTGATGGTGGAATCTTAACCAGAGCAATTAAAGGAATGTATTGGAAGGACAGGAACATTGGTCTATTCTACATTCTCATTTGTATCTGTGTTGTCCTCTCCCCGCCAAATCTCCTTCTGAACTGGAATTCTTCAGGACCTAAGATTTAGTTTTTCCTTAAACATGCACTCAAATTACAGCCTTTGTGAACTGAGTCTACAGTTGGTAACTCAACAAAGCAGGAATATAGTCTAGAGCAATCCAATCCAAAGTGAAATGAGAAGACTGACTGACCATCTGTGACTTATTTCTCCCTAGTCCGCAGCAAGATGAGGACCTTGGGAGAATGTGCATGATGAGATAAGCAGCTTGTGCCAGAATGTAAATTACCTACATCACTAGGCACACTGTTCATTTCAGCTATTTTCTTCCTAGAAAGACTTTCAGTGAAGGCAGCTGTGTGCTGACTTCCATTCAGGTCAGGCTCATGGTCCTCCTTGTGGACAAGAACACTGAGTAGCACAGGCAAAGAAATTAAATGCCGAGGACCCCTCTACTTGCTAAATGTGCACATGTTTAATCAGTCCATGTTTTTCATGTTATACCATAAATTCATTGCTAATGTAGATTAACTTCTACATGACTCTATTGTGTTCACTGGTAGATTCCCAGTACTTGGCCCAGATATGGCCTTCAATAAAGCTCTGTTGGATGAATGAACTACTCAGTTCAACTCCTGTAATTCTTGTTGTTTTCTTTTTTATGGCTTGTCTTAAGAGCTTCCTGAGGTACAGAAGTTTGGTGTAGATATGGTTAGTCTTGCATAAAGGGTCTTCAGCAGACGTGATTGTGGGGCCCAGTCACATTAGACACACACAAAAATCTTAAATATTTCAATAAAACTAGAAAAAATGTGATACTTTTGGAAGCTTCAAGAGTAAAATCTTGCATGGCAGATGGTACATTTTCTACGATGTAAAACTTAGAACATTACTAATGCATATTAAATCAGACTTTTGAGCTAGAGTACCCAGAAGACCAAAATAGATGCAGTTTTGAAAGAAGAAAGGTGAGTTCAAGGCATAGACCAAATAAGCACAGATCAGCTATGATTTTTTTAGCAGATATTCCTTTGCTTCTTAGGAAAAACTTCCTTCATTCGTGCCAACAAGTAATTTATCATTTTAAGATGCTCCAGGGAGGCTAATTGATGTGATATAATTTTTTCAGACCCAGGAGTTTTAGAGAAAGGTCAATGTGGTAGTAAAGCTCCCTATTAAAAATAGCATCTATAAACTGTCAGAAAAGAGTACATGCCAGGTGATGAAGCAGTTTAGATTGCTTCCCTCCCTTTTCAGTATCCCTGGAAATAAATATTTTTATTACACATGAGAAATGTAACCACATACTTAACTGAAGCTAAAGCAAAATCAGGTTTTTAATAGTTAGGATGAACTTCAAGCCGTCTAAGCCACAGAATAAAGAGTAGTGACCACAAAGATTGACCTATGGGAATTTTTTTCTCTTTTAATTAAAAAAAAAACTGACTATAGTAAGAAAATGACTTGGTGCACCACATTTATTTAATGCCCTTAATGCATTCAAAGCATCCATTAAACAAACCATTTGAGTCAGTTACATATTGGACATGTCCCTTCTGATTCACACCCCTCAGGGCCCCATAGTTGACTTTTACAAAACTAAGTCTGATACTGTCACTTTCTTATTTATAACTTGATAATATCTCTTTCATAACTTTTGGAATGGTGCTGCAGTTGCTTACCATGTCATGAGAACCTCCAGACCCCATTTCTGCCTGGTTCTCCAACCTTACCCAACTCTTGTACCACTCACTTCACACTTAATTCTCCTCCACTGCAGGCACCAGTGTCTGAACCATCATAGCTTTGTGGAGCTAGGATTCTCCACTGCCTGGAATAGGATCACGTTCTTTCCATCCTAAGAGATAGCCTTTCAGTTATAGATACTCAACTCAGGCATCACTTCCTGCCCATTTTACTACATTTTCTGACCAATTCATGCCACCATAATAAAGACCCTTGAGACTTAAGTATTTATATTTTTTCAGAGATCAAGTATTTATCACAGTGCCTAAAAATGCTAAATAATTATAATTATATAGTATAATAGTTACCATATGCTGAGATATTATAGAACATGGAGAGATCTCCCAGCTCCACTATTCACCAGTTCTGCGAACCTAGGCAACTTAGTAAACCACTGTCAGTTTCCTCACCTATGAAACACATACAATAATAACTTCTACTTCACAGGGTAGTTGTGAGAGTTGAAAAATTTTGTACAGGAAAAGCACTTAGTACCTTGCACTTAGTAAGTATTCAATAAATGTTAATTATGCTGATGATGTATTTTTAAACATTTTTAAGATAAATTTAAAATATATACAGAATTGGAGACAATTATATAACAATTGCACACAGATTGAGTATCCAGTTTTAGCAATTATCCAAAGCTTGCCATTATTATTTCATTTACTTACTCCTCTTTTGTCTAAATATTGTTCATGGAGTATGCCAAAGCAAGTTTCCAGACATCATATCAGTTTACCTTCAAACGCTTCTCTAAAAAATGAAGACTTCTTAAACAGAACTATATTACCCTTTATACTCCTATCTTCCATATACATCTTGGTAGTACCTACAATCTTTCATTGAACTTATTTATTTTCCTGTCTTTCCATCTAGGCTCTGAATCTTTGAGAACAGTGGTTCTGTTTGATTCACCTAGCCCACTGACTAGAATGTGAGAGGAGCTCAATAAATGTACTTTTTTTAAAAAAAAAAGGGAAAGAAGGAAGGATAGGAGGAAGGATAGAAATAAAGGAGAAAAGTGGGTCATATAGCAATGTAAGACAGTCGACATTAAAAGATACAAGTACAGTTAGTGTCTGATGAACAGTAAGAACCAAGAGAGAAGATTCAAAAAGCCTTTGTATAGGAAGGTAAGTTGTTTCAAAGCTTGGGCCAGGCAGGGAGGAAGAAAACAAAAACAAGAGTAGGGCAGCCCTGGTGGCGCAGCGGTTTAGCGCTGCCTGCAGCCCGGGGTGTGATCCTGGAGAACTGGGATCGAGTCCCCACATCAGGCTTCCTGCATGGAGCCTGCTTCTCCCTCTGCCCGTGTCTCTCTTGCTCTCTCTGACTGAATAAATAAATAAATCTTTAAAAAAAAAAAAAAAAAGAAGAGTGTGCTATTCTGTATCACCATGGTGTCAAAGTGTTTATTCTGGAATTGTATCTGTTCCCCCTTCCAATAATTTTTATTATTTATTATTATAGAAGGACTACTATATTTAAAGCTTTGTGATATCTAGTGTCAAGCAAAAGAGTATGCAAAGTTCAAATATCAGATTGCCTCAGGTCAAATTCTAGCTTAGGCTCTACTAATTCAGTAATCTTGGCAAGTCACTCTCTGTCAGAAGATGGAGGAGGGTCAGTAAAGTATCATCCAAACTGAAAAGGCACTTTGAGAGCAGAAAATTAAGCAGGCCACCCCACACAGTTTACACAGTTTTATTTAGGGTATTGCTGACAGGGAATTTGGCAGATAACAATGCTGAGTAGCTCTTCTCCATAAAGTCCAGACCTCAGTCCACAGATTTTATAGCCCTGAGAGATGTGCAGAGGGCACCATGGTGAGGTCAAAGCGTCTACCACTTAAGAGAGCTGTGGGGCCACCTGTGTGCCAGGAAGGTGGCTGGAGAAACTATGTTATCTCTACTAATTATCTAAACAACTTTTAAAAAGACCAGAACAAGTCTTCCTAAATTCTGCTCAGGACATACATTAACCTCCAAGAGGCCTGGAAGGCATAACTCTGAGGGAAGTCATCATACAGACATGAACAAGATGGAAGGCCAAAGAGGGAGTCAGTATTATCAGCACTCCTACACCCTTTGTGCCTCAGTTCATTTTTGAAGTGGAGCAGTATTAGCACTTACCTCATGGGATTGTTGAGAGTACATGATATATTTAGGACCCTACCTGATTCAGGACAATTTTTTTTTTAAAGTTTGGTTTGTATAATTACTATCTGGCTATAAGAAAACAAAGAAATAAATGTGAAGCTTTCCATTTAAGGAAAAAAAAAGTATGATTCAATTTAAGATACTTTCTGTGCTGCAGAATTGCTAAACAAATCTTTGCAGCAATTCCAAAATAACTTACCCCGGGGAGCAGGATTTGGATATTGCCAAATCAAGAATTAAAATACTTTTGGGTTGTCATTCATTCTCACTTCTGTTTAACATGATTGCAAAGAGGAAAAAAAAAAAAAAAAGAAAGAAAGAAAAAGAAATTACCACCACATGAAATTGATTTTCACTTAAAAAAAAAAAAAACTAATTGTTTTTTTAAGGCATTTGAGGCAATCAACAACTTACATATGGTACCCACCACATAACTATTAAGGTGATGGGTTGGTGCAAATATGGCTTTATAATGAATGAAATAGTAAAAAGAATACCTTGAAAAAGAATTATACTAATTGTATTAGCTATAATTGAGTGTCTACTATGATCCAACTATTTTATACATTAGGTTGAACTAAGTTACACTGTCAATATTTGGCATGTTTCACCTAAGAAAATGGCCATGGAATAAGGCTCAGACTAAAAACATTTTTTCCATTCCTCCAAATCAAAGCATTCTAATTTTTTTCAGGAAGGAAAACAGGGCTTAGAAAGATTGGGTGACTTGCCTAAACCACATGGTTACAAAGTGACAGCATGGGGACCTGGGCGCAGGCTTTGGGGTGCATCTCATTAGTGGCTAATTCCAACATCCTTTGCATATTTCTCAGTCATGTCAATAAAAGATGTAAGAAATGTTTGTTATAGTAAATGAGAAACTGGGCAATAAGATATTAAATATTTAAAAGAGGGTAAATATTTAGTGATTAATCGAAGGTGGCTCAAAGATTGCCACTGTGTTAGCAGAAGGTATGGATTAAAGATATAAATCCCGTGTTGCATAAAACCAAAGAACATTTCTCCTCCATGTAATAATGAGATAATTACTGTCTATTGATTTGTGTATCCTATTGTACAACCTCTCTCCCTAAATTCTAAAAGGTTATGATCATACTGAAATGCAAAGGGAATTTATTTTTTGTTTGCTTAACTTTTTAAGGTAGAGGATTCACATTCAGGGAGAGGATTATTTTAAAGAAATCGAAGCAAAGAGTGGGTGGAAGAGGGGTCACTTGGTGGAAAGTGCCCCTGGCTGGGACACAGGAGAGCAGAGCTCCTGACCTACTTCTCTCTAATTGCTGTGAACCTCGGGTAAATCCCTCTTTTTTCCAAGGCCTCTGATTCTGCTTATCTGAAATAAGATGGCTGGACTAGATGCTCTTGAAGTCTCCTAGATTTGCTATAATTTATTGATCCTATAATAGTAGACCATTAACCATATTTTTTTTCCATTAACCATTTTTTGAGTTTATGCTTTGCAAAGTGCTATGATGGAAGAAATAAAACATTTAAATATGAATTAGCTTGTGATTGGAAAACTTGTCCATATTTAATTATACTTTATCTCTTGTAGAAGTGGAAACTGAGGTGGGTTACATACAGTAAACCAATATTGGACTAGTGTGTAAAAAGAAGAGCTGGAAATTACTAAATACTTAAATAATTTTGGAAAATCAAAAATTATTCGCTATTCTCTGTGTAAACCAAATTTTACTACTTGCTCAAACTTTAAGATGAATGCAAAAATTTTGATTCATTCAGATATATAACATAATTTGGGGGACCTGAAAGGGTTTTTTTGTTTTATTTTGTTTTACATATGCACAATGACATCTCAGATTTATTTGGTTTTAGAGTTGCTTCTTTGCTTTCAACATCATGCCAGTAAAGGCAAGTAATAGGATAATCATAGGTTCACTCATATCCTTTGCTTCTGCCTGTCAATATCCTAATTACTTCTCTAACCCACTTAGATGACTCAGAGCCAGTGCCATGAATACTGATAAGAGATGATGCCAGGGAGACAACTTATTGTAGTTTCATCCTGTCTTTCTACTTTTACCCTTCCTCCAACTGAGAATTTAAGGGCACAGTTAGAGAAGCCTAATCATCAAAAGGGAATTCATTAGCCTTTTAAAATATGACAGCCTCATAGAACAGGCAACCTACAAAAGGACACACCTCTGACTTGCTGGACAGCATTTC
The DNA here is from genome assembly GCF_003254725.2 of Canis lupus dingo. Taxonomy (NCBI): domain Eukaryota; kingdom Metazoa; phylum Chordata; class Mammalia; order Carnivora; family Canidae; genus Canis; species Canis lupus. Next base: position 31,447,710 of record NC_064269.1, on the reverse strand, counting down.
CAATTATTGGCATTTTTTTCTGACACATTAAGTGGTAACTATTCATTCTTAAATAAATATTGCAGGAATATGGGATGTAACATATGAAATCTATCTGTATTTATTTACATACAGCACATTCTATTTTAAATTTTATATTTAAAGAACATCATAATTCACATATTTGACAGGGTAGTTTTGTCTTGTTTTGTTTTTTTTCTTTCTGAAAAGGCTTTTCCAAACCAGAGTATAAGAATGGAAATATAAAAAAGTGACATTGATTGATGGTGAAAATATCCTATTTTCACTTAACATTTAGCTTTTTTTACAGTATATGATTACAGTTGAAGTAGGAATGAATTTGTTAAAGACTGTGGAATCAGTTTATAATTACCCATGAAAATAGAAAGGAAGTATTTTAAGATAAATATTCACTCATCATTAACAAAGATATTATTAAGTCTCTGCTAGGTGCTGGGCTCTATTATGTGCAGATAAATAAACTAGGAATAGCCTTGGTCCTTAAGGAGTTTGCAATCTTTGGAGAGATCTGCACACAGAAGGATAAAACAATCAGAGGATAGTGATCAACTCATAGTTGTTAAATAAACAACAAGAAAATACTGAGTGTGTAGAAGAGGCAACTCTATTCTGAGAGCCAAGGAAAGTATTCCACAAGGGAAAATATCTGAGCTGAATATTGAAAGATACAGAGAATATGCCCAGATGAAGGTAGAGAAACAGGGCATTTCCACCAGAGGAGATACCAACAGATGATAAGGAGTCGTGTGGAGTGTATAGGGTATGGCGGCCAAGCCAGGACAACCCAGTTGTAATGGTGAAGAGGAGCCAGGGCCCCGCTTTGTGCGCCATTCCTTGCATATGATTGTGGCTCCACAGGTCAGCTGGTCTCATCTGGGAGACAAGATAGGTGTCCCTCTCCTCCCTCGGGCATCAGGGGCTTCCTTCTAAAGCTGCAATCATTTCACTAATGTTTAAGTTTGTGTTTTCCCAATTACTAGAGATTATAATAAGATTGGACCACTTGGCTTTCATTTTTCTTTGATTTTATGTCTTTCATCTATTTTTCCCATCATTCTCCGCCATTGGCTTTTTGACTTACACAAGCTCTTTACAAATCCAGATGGCCATCCTTTGTCATTTTTATTTTTCCTTGTGCTTCTGCAGCATTTTGCTTCTTTGTTGTTTTGTCCATAATTTTACCCGCAAATTGCAAGTAGGGAGGCCGAGCCACAGCATGAAACATTATGCAACTTGTTATGTGTAAGTCCAGGAAATGTTCCAGAACCCAAGTTTTGAGCCTATGCTATACTGCTTTCTTTAAAATTTGATCGATTTGCAATTTATTTTGTGCACAATTTGAGTTAGAAATCTTTTCCCCTCTACATCATTTGCTGTACTAAGTACTATTTCTCTAGTTGATTTGAAATGCTAAATTTATTCTAAAATAGATGTTGATATGCATGTGGGATTCTTTATAGCTCCTTGATTCTGCTTTATTTTTTATTTTGTTCATTCCTTCACTAATACCATATTAGTGATAACTACCATAATACCATGATAACTTTATGGCATTGGTGCTGATAAATGTTTAAGGTCTCCTTTTTTTTCAAAATATTTGTCACTCTTCCCATGCATTTACCCCTCCAAAGAAGTATAGAGAATCAGCTTCTTAAATTCTATAAACTTTTTTTGGAGGGGGTGGATTTTGACTTGTCATATAATGTACTTTTAAATTACTTTGAAGAAAACTGACATCACCAAAATGATTATCTTTTTCTTGCTAGAATATGGTGGCTTTCCATTTATTGAAGTTTTTCTTATGCTTCACAGCAGTTTTACTATTTTCTTCTTAAAGGTCTTATACAATATTTGCTAGGCTTATTGCTGAGTTTTTTTTTTCCCCACTGTTTTTCACTTTTAATGAGATCTCAAATTCCATTAAAATTTCTAATTGGATCCTGCTGATGTGTTGAAAAACTATTAATATTTGCATGTCTTTCTTGTATATAATCACGGTATTAAATTCTTATCTTAGTTCTAGTAGTTTCTTAATTAGTTATCTTAGAATTTTTCTTAGTCATACCTATGAAAATTGTTACCTTTATCTCTTCCTCTGCAGTATTTACACTTTTTAATTATATTGTCTCCTTTTGTATGTATATGATGAGAACTATTGGTGATGATATTCTTAATTTTCTAGTTCCTGGTTTTAATTGAAATGCTTAGAGTGTTTCATCATTAAGATGTTCTTACAAAAAAAATTTGGTTATTTCTAGAGTACTTTATTCACATTCACATTTAAATGACTCTTTGGCCAGTATAAGATTTTAGGCTCCCAATCCTTTGTCTCAACTTTCTAGATCTTTCCAAACATAGAATCCTGTGTTTCAGAGGAGAAGTCTGATACCAATGTGAGAGTCATTACTTTGTGGTGATTCATTAGAGTTCACCACACCTTTTGGTGCTGGTTTCTAGAAATGTTTCATCCTTGGAGTTCAAAGATTTTACCTCAGTTTCATCTGAATGTATATAGATTGGGAGTTAAGCTGGCTAGACAAGGTACCATACACCCAGTCTAATTTAATTTCAGGTAAACAATGAATCAAAACTCGGTCTCTCTGTCTCAAATGTGTGTATTTTTATTTGATAAATCTAATCATCTTTACAGAATACTTATTGTTATTATTATTATTATTATTATTATTATTATTATTTTATTCTTTGGCACTTTGAGCACTTTTTTGAACTAAAGTCTTTTTCAGCTCAGAGAAATATTTTTTTTATTATTTCTTTGACTTTGTACTGTGTGTGAAAACTGGTTCTTAAAGTCATTGTGTATATTGAATATAGTGTTACCTTTACCCCCCAGACAAGCTATCCTTAATTTAACTGTGTCTTTTGGGATCATAGATGTTTGCATAATAGAATAAAATGAAACTGGTGGGGTTTTTTTCCTCCTTTATTCTCTCCATTCATATTTTCTGGAAAAATGGATACTGAATATCCTGAATTTATTCTCTATTTCTCATAACTTTTCTGCTAAATTTATATATTTTTCTGTTTCATGTGTTGTTTTGGAGATGTTGTCAGCCAAATTAATTCTATTATTTAGACCTTTCATTAAAGTGTTAAATTTTAGCTATCATGGTTTTAATTTCTAAGAATTTTTTCTTGATCTCAGATTATTCCTTTTTCATAGCGAATTGTTCTTCCACTATGACTTTTTAAATTCTCTTTTGTTGCATTATTCTGGATTCCTCTAGGAATAGTTCTGCTTAATCACCTTTCTCCTTATACATGAAGATACTGGTTATCCTCAAATTCTGGTGGCCCTTGGTTATCCATTCCTGTTTATAAATGAAGGTTTGGGCTTATCAATAAAGGTAACTAGAGTAGTTCTCACAATAGCTGTAAAAATCTGTTTTACAATAAACTTCTCCCCTGAATAGGAGAGAGACATTTAGGGTTTCGGAGAATGGAATCTGGGCATGGTGGATTTCTTGTGTTATACAAGACAGAGGAGGCAGAAAAATTGGACTCTGTCATTACTGTCAAAGCAAGTGTTCCTCTGGATAGCAGTTTTAAGATCAAGCACTTTAACAAAAGACCATGTGAAATTTAAGACAACAACAACACTGTTTTTAGAACAAGTTGATCAGAGCCATTACTACAAATGATTGTGTTGGAAGGGTACATGATACTTAAAATAACATAGTGATCCTTAGCATACTCATTGTGTGCTCAGCATTGTCTACAAAAGGCAGGGGAAGTTAAAATGTATCATGCATGGTACTGTTTTTCATCTGTGGGAGTAAAATCTCTTTTCTTATTTTGATACTCAATATAGAAAATAATTAGTAGTCAAATTGAAAATACAGAAACTTATACAGTTCAATTTCTTATAAAAGGAAAGTAGAGCCAAAGTTCTGATAAGAGTGTGTTTGTGCTTTCAAATATTTTGCTATCAAAGTGTAGGATTACCCCACCCTTTTAAACTACATGGTGCAATTTTCCTGCTATGAAGATTAAAACACACACAGAATATTTTAAGGTTAAATTTTATTTATTTTATGCAACTGCTTTCCTTCTTCATTTTTGTTTTCTTTTAAAACAAAATTTTCAATTTTGAAACACATTCTGAGTATTTCGAGGTGAGAACGTCAAAGACGAGAAACCTTACGTCTTTCTACTTGCTGTCTTCAGCAAGTAGAAGATCCACCTATTTTTGGTTCAAAATGAAGCTCTAGCCATCACTCTACATTCTAAGCACTAAAGTGGAGAAGAGGATAGGAAAAGATGAAGGGCTCATGCTGCTTATATTTTAAGGAAATTTCTCAATACTTACATTGAACTTACTAACATTAAATGGAATTTGGTCACATGACACACCTTTCTGCAAGGAAAGCTGGGAAATGTAGTCTATTCCAGGTGTCTATGTGCCTAGTTCCAGATTCATGGAATCTATGAAGATATGACGACTAAATGCATGTGTGATTCTGAATAAGATTCTAGACATGAAAAATAACTTACTATAGAAAACAGTATTGGGACAATGGGTGAAACTGAAATATGGGCTGAGTTTTACATAATAGGATTGTGTTAATATTAAATATCCTAAACTTGATAACTATGTTATGGTGATATAAGAGATTGTCTTTGTTAATAGGTAAATATGCACATGTTAAGAAGTACAGTCATAATTTATGGAACTTACTTTCAAATGGTTTAAGTTTTTTAAAAATGTATTTTATAATAAAATTATATATATATATTAATGGATAATAAAAATTTTATATAGTAAGATTATATATATGAATGAATAGATAAAGAGGTAGACGGACAGACAGAACAAATAAAGCAAAATGCAAAATGTTAACATTTGGTGAATTTGAGTAAACAGTCTCTGGGATTCCTTTGTGCTATGCTTGTAGCTTTCCTATAAGTTAAAATTATCATTAAAAAAGTCTTTTAAAATCAAGGGTTCTAAGAAAAACCTAATTAGATTTAGGTTTGACTTAATGCCACAGAAAATGCAAAGTGCTAGTTTTTCAAATCAGAAAGTTTACATCTTGTTCATATAGGTGTGCTCATCTAAGACTGGAGTGGTGCCTTCTGGTGCCAGGAATACAGACTCCTTTGATCTCGTTTCTCCATTCATAGCCTCTATTTTCCCAATGGACCTCATGATCCAAGATAAATGCTGGAATTTTGGCATTTCCATCCACATTTCAGCCAGAAGGAAGAAGATAACTGAAAAAAAAAAAAAAAGAAAGAAAGAAAAAGAAAAAGCACATTCCTTTAAGAACACTTTCTAAGAGTTGCACTTTTATCTTACACCTCAGTAAGTAGGAATTGGTCCTATAACCATATATTGTTGTACCATATATATATATATATCCAAGGTGCATTGCCTCGCAGTTCCTGAGGCTGGGGCTTGGGTTTCATTGTATGTCTGGTCCCTGGGGTTCAAAGGGCCCTATTTCTTCCATGGCGGGGCTTTTCCAGGGCTAAGCCCCGAACATTTATAGGGACCTGTTTCTGGACCTCTTTTTGGCGAGACTGGAAACCTGCCCCCCACCGCCATCCCCACCCCACGCACTATCAGGCCTCCACTACCCCCAGGAAGTACCCAAAACCATAAAATATATATATATACACACACAACCTTACTTCTTCACATTCATATACCCACTAAAAATCAGAGGTTATTGTAGAAATTGGATATTGAGGATAATGAAGAGTATCTGACACACCATCTGAACAGGTCAGTTCAGATTTTTTCAAGTTTTTATTTTAATCTCATAAACCTCTCATTCGTTCATCCATTCATCCATTTCAAAGAAATCTCTTGAGTGCTTACCTTGTACCAGCACTGCACTAGGATTTGTGATCAACATGATGAGTGTATACACATATTCTGTACTAAAGAATGGATGAGGATAAATTATTCAAATTAAATTATTCAAAGTGGTCTTCTGACCCTGGAGTCAGAAGACCACTAAGAGAAGAAAGCACATGCACAAGTCTCAAAGTGGGAGGGAGAATAATCTAGTTAAGAAACCAAAAGTATTCCTGTTGGAGTACAGAAAGCAAGATGGTAAGTGAAAGGAGATGAAGTTGGAAAAATAATCAAGGTTAAAATACCGTGGCATCTAGGGATCCCTGGGTGGCGCAGCAGTTTGGCGCCTGCCTTTGGCCCGGGGCGCGATCCTGGAGACCCGGGATCGAATCCCACGTCGGGCTCCCGGTGCATGGAGCCTGCTTCTCCCTCTGCCTGTGTCTCTGCCTCTCTCTCTCTGTGACTATCATAAATAAATAAAAATTAAAAAAAAATACTGTGGCATCTAAGGCAGGCCACATAAAGTTATTTCTGTCTTTATTATAGATGTAATAGGAATTCTCTGAAGGATTTGAGGCAGAAAGCAATATGACTAGGTTGGGATTTTTTTTTAATTTTATTTTATTTTAGTTTCAGTTTGCCAACATCTAGTACATCGTTAGTTTCAGATGTAGTTTTCAGTAATTCATCAGTTGCATCTAACACCCAGTGCTCATCAAATCACATGCCTTCCTTCTTGTCATTCACCAAGTAACCCTACCCCTTTCACCCCCTCCCCTTCAGCAGCCCTCAGTTGTTTCCCAGAGTTAATAGTCAACATGACCAGTTTTATATATTGGAAAGATTTTCTGAATACAGTGTAGAGAATAGTTGGAAGAGTGTAAGAAGAGAATACACTCTAGAGATCCATGCAAAATAAGAGAAGGAAATTTGGGCAGAGTCAAGACATGTTCAGGAAACAAAAACCTCAGGACATGATAATTTACATTTGGTAAGAGATGATGAGGGGAAAAGAAGTTGAAGGTGACCCCACATTTCCAGAGTATACATTTCTAGATGGATGGTGAGACATTTTCTGAAACAGGGGAATACCAAATAAAAATTAGGTTTAGGGGCAGGTATTTCAGGGAGGCAGTTAAATATACAGGTCTAGAGCTCAAAGAAAATGTAAGATTCTAGAGTGTGTGGCACACAGATAGTTGGTAACTAAATCACACTCCCAGATGAGATCACCTACAGAGATAACAGGAGAGAAAAATGAGAATTTAGGACTTGAATATTTTAAAAAAAACAGGCAAAGGAGGATGGCAAGGGGAGGTAAGGAAGATAGAGGAGTGGCTGGGCAGGTGGAAGCCAAATCTGAAGTTTGGTAACAAAAGCCAAGGGAGGATCACTAAACAAAATCACATTCTGCAGGGCTCCTGGGTGGCTCAGTAGGTTAAGTGTCTGCATTCAGCTCAGGTCATGATCCCAGGGTCCTGGGATTGAGCCCTGCATCGGGGTCCCTGCTTCACAGGGAGCCTGCTTCTCCCCCCTCTGCTTGCCACTCTCCCTGCTTGTGCACGCTTTCTCTCTTGCGTGTGCGCTCTCTTTTTCTCTCTATCAAATAAATAAATAAAATCTTTTAAAAAATCATCACATTCTGCAGAGCAGTCAAGGAAGACAAGTATAGAAAGAGGGTTTTAAAGTGTTACTGCAAGGACTAAGGTGTAACCTCTTCAAGTCAATGGTGTGTGGGGTGGTGTGTGGGTGTTATGCATTAATACTGGGACCATTCCAAAACTGATTCTCTGATGATCCTAGTAGATTTAGCTTTGTTGAGGACAGCATTTCCATAGAATAAATGGAAATAGTAAAGTCATTTGTTTATTAAAACTACTCAGTATTTTGATGTTGGCTTCAATAGACTTCAAAATAGGTCTTTTTTCCTTTTTAAAAAATATTTTTATTTTGAGACACCTGGGTGGCCTGGTTGGTTATGCTCCTGACTCTTGGCTTTGGCTCACGTTGTGATCTCAGGTTCTGAGATCAAGCCCCATGTGGGGCTCTCCACTCAGCATGGAATCTGTTGGAGATTCTCTCTCCCTCCTCCTCTGCCCCTCCCTCTCATGCTTTCTCTCTCTCTCTCTGAAATAAACAAATAAATCTTTTTAAAAAGTATTTTATGTATTTGTTTTATTTGAGAGAGAGAGAGCTCATGTGTGCTCATGAGTAGGAAGAGGAGCAGTGGAAGAAGGAGAGGGAGGGAATCTCAAGCAGACTCTACACCAAGCAGGAAGCCTGATTTGGGACTCCATATCACAACCCTGAGATTTTGATCTGAGCCAAAATCAAGAGTAAGACACTTAACCAACTGCACCATCCAGATATCCCTGAAATAGATCTTATATGGATGCAACTATCAAAACAAATGAAAAAAAAACAATAAGAAACTCATGGTTTTACTATATTGTTACAACTCAGATAATTTCCAAAGGAATTTGGCTTTTTACTTTAGAAAAAGATATTAATATTAGAAAAACTTTGGGTGAGAGGTTGTATTCTTCCCCAGAATCACCCCATATATTATTTCAATAACTGTTTGCTAGTGTTTAATCATTTCTTTTAAACCTGCTTTCTCAGGGCACCTGGGTGGCTCAGTTGGTTGAGCATCTGACTCGATCTCAGCCCAGATCTTGATCTCCAGGTTGTAAGTTCAAGCCCCTGGAGGAACTCATTTAAAAAAATAAATAAATAAACAAATAGAAACAAATCTGCTTTCTCAACCTAGAGGAGCATGTACAGTTTCTCTCCATATTAGTGCTGCATATTAACACATGGCAATGTGTTCTGTGACCACACAAGCACCTCTAATGTGTTCATTTTTTATTTTTTTAAGATTTCATTTATTTATTCATGAGAGACACAGAGAAAGAGGCAGAGACATAGGCAGAGGGAGAAACAGGCTCACCACAGGAGCCTGATGGGAGACTCCATCCCACGACTCTGGGATCACAACCTGAGCCGAAGACAGACATTCAACCACTGAACCACCCAGGTGTCCCTCTAGCGTGTTTAAATTAATGTTTGTGGTGATCTTGAGCACATTTTTTTTCAAGACTAAATGTTGTCCTGTATATTAAGTTTCAAAATCCTCCACAACTCTCTGTCCATTTGCTGAATATAGAGCTGGTCTTCGGGTCCCAGGGAAGCCACTGAATTCCTTCTGTGTTCCTATACCACGGGTCCTTCTTTTTATCCAGTTTGTACAATGGCTTCTTATTTGAAAATGAGCACTTCAGTAAAAATGTCCCTCACAGAACTATTTCCTTTATTTCTATTATAAATCCTATCAAATTTTAGCATAACTGCTAGAGACCACAAACAATTTAAAAATTACTGCCTTATCGGGTGAAAACAGACATAGACTCAGATGAAATATCTTGTATTCAAATACATGAATTTCCCATGTTCCATCAAATTTCAAAATACATGTTGGTCTCTATTCACCATTGGGGTTTTGATCCAGAAGCAACAAAGTACACTAAATGTAAATTGATTTTGGTGGCAATAAGTAATGGTAAAGCAACTGAGGGCAAGTGCTTTATTTTCTCTCAGGTAAATAGTAAAGTAACAAAGATCGATATTTCCTGGAAGAGGGGGAAACCTTTTGCAAGGGGTCTGCAAATACATTTGAGCATAAAGCACTGTTCGCAGAAACATAAAAGCTATTACTGGTATCCTCTGCTTTTCAAAAGTTCATGTTTTGTCACTTTGCTTTTACAAGAGACCTACATTAGTATCCATTTTCACTAAGCAAAAGAAATTTGAAGAGAATGTTCACTTTGACAGAAAAAGCCGAAACATAAAAATAGCATTCAGTGTTTGTTTCGCAGCATTCTGCTATAGAGGAAGCGCACACTCCGAATTATCTAGAGGGGACCTGCCAACTTTCCTTCCCAAGAGCCACACTCAGCATAGCATCTCAGCCTCTTAGCATCAAACCAACAGAGTTTTGAACTGTGTCTGTGAGCATCTGCACTTTATCTCCATTTATTTTGTGCATCCGTTAGCAAGATGGGTCTTGAGGTATCAGAAAAGCCTAAGAAAGGTTATTTTGGGGATCTGGGAATGCTTAAAAAAATTCCATATAAATTATTGCTAATTGCTTCTTCTTATGCTATTTCAGATTGCAAAAGATTTCATAGACATGCACTACTTTTGGATAGCCGGGGAACCAGTGTCCCTTGGTTCTAAGTCACCTGCCATACGCGAAGATCTGATCAGCTTATTCAACCACTACCATATACGGAGCATCCCCCATAATCATAACTTGTAGGGGCACCTGGGTGGCTCAGTGGTTGAGCGTCTGCCTTTGACTTACAGGACATGATCCCAGGGTTCTGGGACTGAGTCCTGCATTGGGCTCCCGCAGGGAGCCTGCTTCTCCCTTTGCTTGTGTCTCTGCCTCTCTCTCTGTGCTTCTCAAGAATAAATAAATAAATAAATCTTTAAAAAAATAATCATAACTTGTAGCTAGAAAATTGAAATGAGATTTTTGACTTCAACTATCACAGAATAAAAGTAATTGTAACCATCAAAAATATAACAAACCTTTCACAAGTATGTAAACTTAGCCATTCAAATAATGGCTCATAAACATGATTTTATATGATTTGGGATAGTTTTACAAAACACAATTTTGTTCCTATCTTAAAGACTAAAGTGAAGAAAAACTATGAAAATTTTTGTGTAATTGAACTGACATGATGCATGCAATTCTGTTTGGTTAGTATTTTGTTATTCTTTAAAAATATATTTATTAATGTTAACAGCAATGCAGCTTTACATTGCATGGGATTTGCATTTGTTGTTCTTTTGAAATTTCAGCTAAGGTTGACTGTAGTTTTTTAGTAAATGAATTAGCAAAGCACCTCTTTTCTTCTTGGCAATCTCTCCATATCATTCCTCTTTACCTCTATCAATTTTTCTCTTTTCCTTATATTCCTTACTTTTATATCACCACTACTGCTTCTCTCCTGATTCAGAATTTCTGAGAAAGGCTGATTTGGAGTAAACCAGGAAATAAACAGGTTTACTAGTTAGAAGAAATAACCAGGCCCTAGTGAGAAAAAAATGGCTCAGTAACATGAATAGCATGATACCTCTTTCCCGAATACTAACCCTTATAATCCCAAATCTTAAGTGCTGTATCATTGAAAACATTCCTATCAACCAGCCATTAGCTCAAATTATGATTTCTGAGCCAAGAAGTTCTAGTAAGATTAGCTAGATTGATTTCAGTTTTTTGAACTATGATAAAAGACCAGGGTTATCTTATCTCCTTCCCTGCCCCCAATCTACACAAACCAATACTTTCATCAAAAATAAGTGTATGAGAGATGCCTGGGTGGCCCAATGGTTAAGCATCTGCCTTTGGCTCAGGTCATGATCCTTGTGTCCTGGATGGAGTCCTGCATTGGGCTCCCCACAGGGAGTATGCTTCACCCTCTGCCTATATCTCTGCCTCTCTCTCTGTGTCTCTCATGAATAAATAAATAAAATCTTTAAAAAAAATAAGTGTATGAAAAATTACATTAAAGCAAACATAAAATGCAAGCCCCATTTTTTTTGTATTACATGTTAGCAGACATACCACACCTATGCCACAAACAACTTCAGTGCTTACCCTCAATTGATGTGCTTTCTTTGTCACAGATTATTAGTACATAGTTTCAGACTGGCATTCTTCTACAGACCACTCTTTGAGAGGTCATGATTACAACGCCTAAGACAGCTTGTTTCACTATAGTGTCTGTAATTGGCAAACACTATAAAGTTTCAAACACTCAAAAGTGGGATACTCTACAGTCACTTAAGATAAATGTAAACAGAAAATATTTACTGGTGTGCAGAGATTTTCCTATATATTAATTCAGGAGAACATGTCATAAAGCAGTATGATCTCATTTTTGTTAAATAACAATAGCACAATTAGAGAGTCAGCAAGTGGTTACCTCAGGGTGATAGACTTATGACAGTTTTTTTCCCTTTGTTGTTAATGTTTTCTTAGGTATTTGACATAATTTTGGTATCATGATCATCTGTTTCTTTTATTAAAATAATAAGACTCATGGAACTGATTATTTTTTTATTTATCATTTGAATTTCATTTTTTTGAATTTTTGAATTTCAGTTCAGGCCTATTACTATGTCACAATATGCTATGCTAAGTGGCTGACTTAAGGCCCCCATAAATACAGTACCCAGCCATAGAATGTGACAAAATATAGGTACCCAAATAGAAGGGCTGAAGTTTTTTTGTTTTGTTTTGTTTTGTTTTAATTTTTAAAGAGTCTAGTTTCAAAAATGTATTTGGTTGAATATTAGCGATTTCATATAGCTCAAGCTAATACTAAATGGAAGTATATCTAAGGATTTCCTCTCACCCTGTTCTAATTTACAATTAATCACATGCTGAACACAAATGGATAATCATGACTTTTCTTTATTTCACAAAATAAACTTTGGTATCTCCATTTAGGGAAAAAAAAATGCTTCACTAAAATGAACCAGCTTGAAATGACATGAACAACAAGTTTTGCAAATTTCTGCTTGGTTTCTGCATTATAGGTTTTCTTCAATAAATTAATCCTTATCTCCCAAGGGCAGGCTTTTGACATGCCTGGAACAAAACTCAGCCACATGTCAAAATAGGAGGGACAGAAACAGCTCAACTGAAAACTATCAGCCAAATCCAACTTAGAAGAATTTATTTATCTGGGACAGAGAGCACTTATGAAATTGATATTGGTCAAGTAGAACTTGTAGCATATTAATAAAAATACTAAGCACATAGGTTTTTAAAATAGTGAATCATCTGGCACTCTAATGCCTCATAAATATGGTGTCAGCCTATCTAGAACAATGCATGAGATCAGTACACTTCCTCAGTAGATTATTCTAGTGTTCTTCAACTTGAAAAGGAAGGATAAAGGAAACTTTATCCTTAAACTTTGGGGTTTTGTATTTTATTTTTTTTAATTTTATTTATTTATGATAGTCACACAGAAAGAGAGAGAGAGAGGCAGAGACACAGGCATAGGGAGAAGCAGGCTCCATGCACCGGGAGCCCGATGTAGGATTCGATCCTGGGTCCCCAGGATCACGCCCTGGGCCAGAGGCAGGCGCTAAACCGCTGCGCCACCCAGGGATCCCCTGTATTTTAAATTATATAATTTTATGTTACTTGAGGCTTAAATTTTATGAATATGCCCATATCTCTAATTAAAGTCTTCTGGTCAGGGTAAAGGGCATTATAAAGAAAGCAGAATATAATATAATATAATATATATATATAAAATATATGCTTTATCCATATTATATAACATTCAAAGCAGAATAAATATATATATATTATATATATATGCTTTATCTATATTATATAACATTCAAAACATTCTATTCTTATCCCCCGTCCACCAAAGAAATGAGGGGCAAAGAGGTCCCACAAGGTTCTCAAAGCAGCAAGTACTGAAATAGATAAAATAGTGGTAGAATCATTCAGCCCTCTTTGATTTAACTGGGGACCAAAAGCAAAGTAAGTAAAGACCCCCTCAGGTGTCACCAAGACATCTATATACCAGAAAGCAGTATTAAGGAAGGGAACCCCTGTGTAAACCAAGTTTGGAAAGAGCAGGTTAAGTGGCACTTCCCTTTTTTTTTCTCTCTCTCTTTCTTACCACCAAAAAACAGAAATAACAATAACAACACCCCAGAAAGTAACACCCACAAGGATCTCACAGTACTCATGCTTGGCATAATAACCATGCATCATTTGGCTCTGACTTTCCCACGTGCTGACACCCAGGCCCAACCTCCAGTGACTCCTTTGGTATTTGCTTCTTGCAGCGTGTATTCAGCATATGCATCATCAAGTCCTCAGCAGAAGGCTGCACATAAAGCATAAGATTTTAGTTAGAGAACCAGCCTTATGGACTGATGGTTGGTTCTTACCCTACAACTCTTTTTTTTTTTTTTTTACCCTACAACTCTTAATGGGAAGTGAAATGGAATAATAACAAATGGCCATGCTTTTCTCTTTGTTAATGGATTTCAGGGGAGAAAGGCAGTAGAAAGTATAAATGTCATAAAAGAATGAACATTCAGATCCAAAATTGTGCTTAAGTAAATAAAAAAAAAAAATCACAGCGGGTTCTTACTGCTCAATTCCAGCCCATTTGCGAAGAATAAAAAGACAAAGTAATGTGAGTGAAAGGCAAGATAGCAAGCTCAGCTGGAATTTGCCACCTTAGCTTTAAATGCTACTGATTTTACCATTGGCCTTCCCGCACCTCACTTGACCTCCATCAAGAAAGATGGTGACACTTTGGATGAGCAAGACAGCACTGACACAGAATTAACTACAGGAAGAAGATAACACCTCTCCTCTCCCTATGACAGAATTACTAAATTTAATACAGTTAATGAATTCCTGGTGAAATTCCTAAAGGATGCATCCAGCAATTGATTCTTGAATTTGCCACAAACCTATACCTTGTAACTATTATTATCCACAAAGGAAGAATCTAGGAAGCAAAATTTTTGAGAGTTAACTTGCCAGCTACATGAGTGGGTTGCAGCTTATTGTCTTCAAACAAAAAAAGACAATTATAGATGTATTAGATTTCTGGTTCTTTTGAAACTCACGATTCAGTATTTTATGTCAGGTTCATTTCCAAAGGATTATGATTTATAAGAGAGAAATTACAGATTTCATGAAGGTCTTCTCAGGAAGTATTTATTTTATTTTGAAGTATAATACCAGTTGAGCTGTCTCTTAGAAACAAGTGAAAATTGCTTCTGTCCTCATTGAGATAAAGGAGGATTTCAATTTTCAAAAATTCCAAATTGTGTTCATTCGTGGCAACTGTAACAATAGAGTTACGAATCTGAAGCCATGCTGTAGGAAAATATAGAACTGCTCTGAAACATGATAATTATCTCATTTCTTTAGCCTGTAGCATAGTGTAGTGCCAAATATTTCATGCATATAGACTTTCTCTGCTTGGTCCATCCCAATATAACTTGGTTACAGTGTATGTTAAAAAGGATGTTTTCTAATACTAGGAATGTTCCTTATGGGGTTGTATGTAAAAGGATCTATCCAGGGTCATAGTCTGGTGTATTCAATCTTCCCCTTCTGATTATGCAGAAATGGTGGTAAGGAATAGAGATTTGGCACCACCTGGCTGCACTTACAGGCAGACCTTGAACAGTTGGTTCTCATCAAACTTGTTTGAATGGTTTCCTATCAACAATGTTCAAATTCTTAGCCTGGCATTCAAGGCTGGTCTTCATTTGCTCTAATCTCACCCTTTGCCTTGTTTCCCATTCTCATGTACCAAATGCTAGCACTGCAAGAAACTTTTGAATTTATCTGAAAAACTCCTATTCTTTACACTGTCTCAAACTTTCCTCACCATTTTCACCAGCCCAAGGAGCAGACTACATTACTTCCAAGATGCCCTATAATTTGAAATGTAATGACTTAGGATTCAAGGAAGCACTACTTTCTGCTCAAGACCTTCTTTGATTCCTCCGGCTGAATATAATTCTCTGGTTGAGCTTCCAGCTCTTACTGTTCATTCACATTTTTAAAAAAATGTATTTTATTTATTCCTGAGAGAGAGAGAGAGAGGCAGAGACACAGGCAGAGAGAGAAGCAAGCTCCATGCAGTGAGCCTGATGTGGGACTCAATCCTGAGTCTCCAGGATCAGGCCCTGGGCTGAAGGCAGCACTAAACCACTGAGCCACCAGGGCTGCCCCCATTCATATTTTGTGTTACTTACCTATATCCATGCTTATACCCCTATATTCCTTGTGGTATTTGCAAGTTCTCTGAGCAATGCTGCCTTTTTTTTTTTTTTTTTTTTACCTTGTGTCTCCTACAGTCCTGTGACAGTACCTGGCTTTCAGGATATTGCCTCTAATTATTGAACTGCAGTGAGCACTTAGTAACATCCCTGCCAATAGGGGAGTTTTATATGATGGCTTATTTACTAGCTTTTCCTCTCCTGTGTATTGGAAACCCTCAGCCTGAAGTAGCTCAGGGAAATGGCTGTTTTCCGATGCTAAGTCACTTCCTCTCCTGCCTTGCTACCTCAGCCTGTCTGCCTGTGTTGACAATGATGATGTGACTTCGCCTTACAGGAATTTTGCTCTTGCCAAATTATAAGTCTTTCTGTCCATAATTTTTAATTTAGTTCTTAAAGCCCGAGCTTTCTGCCTCCACCACATGGAATTCATCAAATTTACCTGTTTCTGTTTCTCTAGACCTAAATCTGATTCGCTCTCCCTGCATCCCTGGAAACGTACGGGTGCACCACTCTTTTCCAACTCTTTGATAGACTACTGATGTGTGTAAAGGATTACATTGAACTGCCCGATACACAAGTGCCTTATGAATTTCCCAGACCTAGAAAAAGAAAAAGAATATTCGGTTCCAAGGCTTGAAGATTCCCTCACACGATTTTTAAACATACATTCCTCCAATGCTTTGAGAGCCTACTACGCAACAGTTTCTATGCATATTATCTTGTTAGCCTCTTTGAATAATTCTAAACATAAAGTTGACATAAATGGGAGCTTAAGATGTAAAACTGAGTAAAACTCAAGGCTCGAAATCTTTATTGGGTTAATATAGGTCAAGTAACAGGATTTGAACTGAGGCACATAAAGCAGAAACTACTGCTCCCAGAGTGACACTGAGAGTGTCAAGGAGATTTGCCAGCTGTGGTGGCACATGGCTAGTGCTTCTCCTGTTTCAATTAGAGCCTCTGGGACTCATCTGTGTGTCACTCCAGTGGTGGGAATCACCCTTTCCTGAAGGTGGTTTCTCAGTGGAAGATCAGCGAATTGCCTTGTCCACTCAGGGCTCTGTTTCACACTGCAAAGGCCTCCCAGGCAGGGGGACTGACTTTTCAGGTTCTGCTTAACCTAGATGGCTCCTGACCCTGCTGATTCACTATTCATGCCTGTTACCAGTGAATAAAAACTGAAAAGTAAGACTTTTCTATACAGAGTGTTCGGTGGACCAGCAACATTAGTACCTCCCGAGAGCTTGTTAGAAATGCAGAATCTTGGGCCCCATCCCAGACCACCTGAACTCAAATGCCTTTTAAGTTTGAAAATCCCTACTCTATACAGTGTTATATCCATGTAAGATACTTCTTTTATGATATAATGATATTTTTAGTATATTTGTGACTAAATGCAATAAAAGAACCTTGATTTCTTGGGTTTGTTCTTAATTTATTATTTTGTTATAAAAAAAATGATAAACTCTGAAGGCAGTCTTCATTGCCACTTGGAAAGCTCTCACTTGTTTACAATAATAGCCTCACAACTCTGACCACTCACCTAAGAGCCAGATTTGACGTACCTCTACAGCATGCAGAAAAAGCCTAAGTCAGCTTTCCTATGGCAAAACGAGAAAAAAAATTAATTGATTTGGTAGGTTTTGGAAGTTGAAATATTTTAATGTAAATAATAATATTAAAGTGGCAAGAAATAACAAGTATTGGTAAGGATTTATAAAAAGGAACCCTCTGTGCACTGTTGGTAGGAATGTAAATTGGTACAGCCATTGAGGAAAACAGTATGGAGGTTCCTCAAAAAATTAAAAATAGAAATACCATATGATCCAGTAACTCCACTATTAGGTGTTTGCCCAAGAAAAATGAAAACAGTAATTCAAAAGGATATATGCATTCCTATGTTTACTGCAGCATTATTTACGATAGCCAAGATACAGAAGCAATCTAAGCATCCATCAATAGACAAACAGATAAGAAAAATGTGGTGCGTATAAATCCATGTATGTGCACACACACACACACACACACACACACACAGCAATTCACACAACCATAAAAAGGATGAGATCATGCCATTTGAGACAACATGAATGGACCTAGAGGATACTATGCCAAGTGAAATAAGTCAGTTCAAGAAAGACAAATACCGGGCAGCCCTGGTGGCGCAGCGGTTTAGCGCCGCCTGCAGCCCAGGGTGTGATCCTGGAGACCCTGGATCGAGTCCCACATCAGGCTCTCTCTGTATGATGCCTGCTTCTCCTCTGCCTCTATGAATAAATAAATAAAATCTAAAAAAACAAACAAACAAATATCATATGATTCCACTCACAAGTGGAATCTTAAAAAAAAAAACACAATTAATAAACAAACAAAAAGCAGAATCAGACTTATAAATACAGAGACCTGATGATTGCCAGATAGGAAAGGGGTGAAGATTTGGACATAATAGGGAGGGGATATACAGGCTATTAGTTATAGAATGAAAAAGTCACAGGAATAGAAGGCACAGATCAGGAATACAGTCACTGATGCAATAGCAACATAATATGGACAGATGGCAGGTACACTTGTGAACACAGAATTATGTATAAACTTGTCAAATCGCTAAATTGTACACCTGAAATGAGTGTAGCCTTGTGTGTCAACTGTACTCAAAAAAAAAAAATTGTCTTCCTTTAACCAGCCAGATAGCCTTAGGCAGGCCCCTTCCCACCTCTGAGCCTTGGGCTTCCTTGTCTGTACCAATTATGGATTACAACATAGTCTAAAGCTCCTTCCTACTCTGAACACTTGCAGGCTCTCTAACCACTACTCCCTTACTAGATGTCTCCTCATCCCTCTCATCTGCAAAGCCAAGTCAGTCTTGCTTCAGTGATTACCAGGGCCTTCTAATTGATCTCCTGCTTTGTGCTACTCTCTGCCAACCCAGGTCCACACCACCACCAGGTCTTCTGTTCTCAAAAGAAAATCTACTTATGGCCAGCTCATGCTTACAACATTTCTTCAGCTCTGATGTAATGTTCAAATACCTGGTCATGACCTTCAAGACCCTTCCTGTTCCTGGAAGGTGCTGTGTTGTCCTCTATCCCTGTTTCCAGCCCCCTTTTTCCTGAAATATTCCCCCCACTCCAGCTTCTTTGCCAGCTGAGTCCTATTTATTGTCTAGGCACCAACTTCACCATCACTAGGTGAGGTGTTCTTGTTATTGGAGTACATTTTTCTTATCATAATATTTGATGTATCTCACTGTTATTGCTTATTAGAATTAATCCTCCTGAGGTCTGAAACCATCTCTCCTCTTCACAATCATGCTCTTGTAGCTAACACCAAGCAAGCACTGTGAATTATTGTTTGGATTATTCCTATTTGAATTCCTAGTCTTCTACTTCCTAGTTATTGATAATAATAATAATAATAAATTCTAAGTGTTGTTTTAAGGATGAGGCATAATTAATCTAATGCACCTAGAATAAATCCTGGGATATATTAGGCACTTAAAATATGCCAGCTATTACTTTTGTTATTCTTTTCTTTCTTTAATTACAGCACTTAGTATGGACTTAATTATAATTACCTGATAACTAAAATCTCTTTCTTACTTTGAATGCTAAAGGGAATAGACAAAGGAGACACATTAATCAACTCCACAAATAGATCAGATTAATGGTATTTTTTATTCCAATGAAATAGAGAATCATACTGTTATGTACTAAATATATAATCATATTTATTATAAATTATGCAGCAATATATTTGGAAAATATTGTATTGAATTATCATAAGCTATGATTAAATTCTTCCAGTAAATGTTCTATGATTTGTTTCCTCAAAGCTTAAGCTAATGGAAAAGGCCTGGGAGAAATTGTCATTTTGAAGAAAAGAGATGCTGGATACTTATAACCTAAAAGGAAATCTGGCATGCATCTCTTAATATTCTTAGAAATTACTCATAGGTTCAGCTTTTATTAATTTATAACTCTTCAAAGCTATGAATTGAAAGGGGTCCTAAAGTCCAATCTCCTATCCAATACTTGAATCTCCATGGCACTATCCTAGCCAAGTGGACGGACAGCCTCTGCCTGCGCAATTAGACCATTAAATCTCTATTAGTTCCCATAGCAACATGAGATTTATTAATGGTTCATCTATGAGTATATAGAATATTTTCTCTGCAAATCAGAAACAGATTATAGTGTAGTTACAGGAGCAAAAACAGGCAGACAGTGTATAAGGAAACAGTTGAGATATTAATAGAAATGTAGCTGATGTTTTTCTCTGTCAAGTATTAAATAATAACAGGTAGAAGGTACGACCAGCGAAGGTACAAATATAAATGTTATTGTGTCACTAGTTTATTTATTATTGTTCACTGTTTTACTCTTTCCCAATTTCCATATGTTTTTCAGTCACCCTCATTCCTCACTTTTGTTTCCTTAATTGTTCTTCATCTGATTCCTCCTTTCTCTCCACCTTGCCTATTTCCCTAATACCTCTCTTTGTTTAGCCAAAGTATCCTCTTATTTCTAGAATACAAGGATATATTTTTGGTTTAATAATCCAAAAGCTGAGCTATAGTCATAAATACTAAAACATATTAAGAATAGGCTGGACAGACAGAGTAAGAATATGTCATTAAGGTCTCAATAAATGTAGAGTAGATGGACAGATGAAAGATTTAAGTTTACAAATATCTGTTAAGTTCCAACTAGTAACATACTGTGATAGATAACAAGTGAAATCTGAATGCCTGTCTTTAAGAAGTTAAAATCTAGCAGGAAATTTATATATAGAACTAACCAAACACAGCACAAGCCGACCATGAGAAGCAATACAAAGAGAGGAAAATAAGGAAAGAGGAAAAAAAGGTACAGAGTCAGAGAGAAGGGGAATATTAGTCTGCGGCGGGGCGGGGGGGGGGGGATAGAAATAGAGTAATTGGTAAATGGAAAATTAATGTTGATCATAAGTATTATATTTCATATATTTCAAGGTACTTAAGAAAAGTATGTTTCAGAACTTAAAGCATTAATTTAATTTTAAATTAATTTTAATTGATATTAATTTTAAAAATCAGGGGCACCTGGGTGGCTCAAAGGCTTAACCCACCCTCACTTGGGTGGGTTAAGAGTCTGATTCTTGGTTTCAGCTCAAGTCATGATCTCGGGGTCATGAGGTCAAGCATCATGTTGGGCTCTGCACTCAGCATTGAACCTGGTTAAGATTCTCTCTCTCCCTTTCCTTCTGCCCCTCCCCACTTGCATGCTCTCTAAGTAAATAAATAAGTTAATAAAATAAATAAAAATCATATATATTTCACAATCATTGATAAAATACTACATGTTAAGACTTTACTAAATCTTTATTATGAAATTGAATAAAAACTTTGTAAATAAAGATCTTTTGGGGATGCCTGGTGGCTCAGCAGTTGAGTGTCTGCCTTTGGCTCAGGGCATGATCCTGGAGTTCTGGGATCGAGTCCCACATTGGGCTCTCTGCAGGAAGCCTGCTTCTCCCTCTGCCTATGACTCTGCCACTCTGCCTCTCTCCCTCTTTGTCTTTCATGAATAAATAAATATCTTTTTTAAAAAAAAGATCTTTTGTTAATGTAAACAGTGAAGATTATTGTAATTTGACCTAAGGTACATGTGTCAGGCAACCAACAACAGCTTCTGCTTTTAAGAACAGAAACCTTAAAGTAATAAGCAAAGCTGTGGAAAGAGATTTAAACATTTCTGTAAAGAATCCTATGAAAAATTTTCACCATTGCCATTAGATTCTGTAGATTGAAGTTTTCTAATGGTAAAAACCACTTTTTAAGATCTCAGTGATGCACACATTTCTACTTTTCACCTTTTAAGATACATATTATAGAAGGCAATAAGAAAATGTTTAATGATTAAAAGCCAATTAGCAACAAGTACAGTATGTCAAATAAAAGCAAATAACACTGCATGATTTATATAAATGCCATCCTTTCCCAAAGAATAGAATCCTTTCACTTGATGCAGTAAATTGCATACTGTCTTTTTACAGCTGTTCCAAAAGACAAAGATATTTTTGAGCTTCATTTATAAAACATAAATATCAGATTGTTGTTCTAGCCTTCTTGTAATTCAAAATAGCATCAGTGCTGGCTGAACATATTACTCATGCTGTGGAAAGTAAGAAATGATGACAATTTAAAGCTAACATCCTGAAATGAAGATGAATATGTGAAATGTTCACTTCAAATGGTTTAAGTAGATGTTATGAATACTTAACATGAGTATAGCAGGATCTTGGTAAAAGAGAAGAGGCATTTGAAATCATTTCTACTTCTTACTGCAGAAATAATCTACCTGCTAGTAGATTTGTATGATCCAATGTACAAGGTGATGTGTCCTAGGAGAGATGTAGATATATTGGGCTGTGGGGTGACAGGAAGAGAGAGATCATTTTTTATGTCTGGTTATAAAGGCTTCTCAAAGAAGGTAGCATTTGGCCAACAGACATATGAAAAAATGCACAACATCACTCATCATCAGGGAAATACAAATCAAAACCCCAATGAGATACCACCTCACACAGGTTCAGAATAGCTAAAATGAACAACTCAGGAAACAACAGATGTTAGTGGGAATGCAAACTGGTATAGCCACTCTGGAAAACAATATGGAGGTTCCTCAAGAAGTTAAAAATAGAGCTACCCTATGACCCAGAAATTGCACTACTAGGTATTTATCCAAAGAATACAAACATAGTGATTCGAAGGGGCACCTACACCCCAATGTTTATAGAAGTAATGTCCACAATGACCAAATTATGAAAAGAACCCAAATGTCTATTGATGGGAGAATGGATAAAGAAGATTGTATGTATGATACATATGATATATATATGTGTGTGTGTGTGTGTGTGTGTGTAATGGAATAATATATATATAATGGAATACTACTTATACTACTCACACACACACACATATATATAATGGAATACTACCCAGCCATCAAAAAGAATGAAATGTTGCAATTTGTAATAACATGGATCAACTAGAGGGTATTTTGCTACATGAAATAAGTCAGTCAGAGAAAGCCAAATATATTATTTCACTTATATTTGGAATTTAAGAAACAAAACAGATGAAAATAGGGGAAGGGAAGGAAAAATAAGATGAAATCAGAGAGGGAGACAAACCATAAGAGACTCTTAACCATAGAAAACAAACTGAGGGTTGCTTGCGGGGTGGTAGGTGGGGGGTGGGGGGGGTAGCTGGGTGATGGGCATTAAGGAGGGCACTTGAGGTAATGAGTACGGGGTGTAATATGCAACTGATGAATCACTAAACTCTACCTCTGACACTAAAAAAAAAAGAAGAAAAAAAAGGTGGCATTTGATAGAGATGTCAGCATCAAATAGAACTGGATATTTGAAGTAGGAGAAATGATATTTCAGGCAAAAAGAATACATAAATAGAATCACAGTAGCAGGAAAGCACCTGGAGCATATGGAGTGGGGAGTTTGACTAGTGTGTGAGGTTCACAGAATTCCTGACAGAGAAATAGTGGCAGATAATTTGGGATAGTAAACCAGGGGATGGACTATGGAAGGGATTGCATGTCAAGCAAAGGAATCTGGTTCTTATTTGATAGTGAATATTAAGCTCAGTGATTCTTTCCCCAAGTTTTTAACACAGAACACTCACACATATCAGAACTGTGCTGTTTGGGGGGCACTTAGAACACACGCAGCTCTGCTGGTAGTTTATAAACATTATCCCGTACAATCACCACAAAAGCATAGTTGCAAGAAGATGAACAACCCCATTTTACAGATGAGAAACTGTTAAAGATTTTATTTATTTATCCAGGAAAGACGCAGTGAGAGGCCGAGGCATAGGCAGAGGGAGAACCAGGCTCCTCACAGGGAGCCGGACGTGGGACTCGATGCCCAAGCCAGGATCATGCCCTGGGCCAAAGGCAGACGCTCAACTGCTGAGCCACCCAGGTGTCCCATAACTTCACAATTCTATTAGTCTTCATAATTTGGTATTTTGAAGAAAAGAGAAAAAAGGAGAAAGTTAGACTAGTGTAGAGTCTATCTTAATAGAACAATAATATTTCTAGTTGAATTATTTCTGTCACTAGTTCAAGTAACATCAATTCTGAGCTATCATTGTTCTTGAAAAGTACACACTGAGAAATTACATGATTATCAATTTAGGGTTTTATTATCATGTTGAGGGTTCTTATGAAAGTGCAAACTTAACATCCCTTTTGTGGTCTGTCCGGTTTCCTGTGATAATCAGAAAACTTTGCAATGCAGCTAATAAGAGCTTCCTTAACCAGATTCACTAGGTATAATTTCCACTTCTTTTAAACCATCAAAATTAAGCACTAAGTATGTGTAAGGCATAAAATATGGCAAGTATCTTAACTACATTTTTTTCATTGTATTCTCTTAACTACTTGGTCAAGTAAGCATTCTTTTCCCATTTTATAGATAAACGAAGGGATTCAGAGAGTTCTGTGTGTAACAGCACTGATATTCATATTCAACTTTATTTGCCCTTAAGTCCCTACTCTTCCTGCTACAGCCAAATGCCCTGTAATTCCACATATAATAAAGATGAGTGATTAGGGGTGCCGGGGTGGCTCATTTGGCTAAGTGTCTGCCTTCAGCTCAGGTCTTGATTCGGGGGTCCTGGGATCACATCTGGAGTTGGGCTTCCTGCTTTGTGGGGAACCTGCTTCTCCCTCTGCTCCTCCTCTCTGTTCGTGCTCTCTGGTGCTCTCTTTTTCTCAAATAAATAAATAAAATCTTAAAAAAAAAAAAAAAGATGAGTGATTACTTAAAGTGACATTCATGCACCTTGGTTGCAAAAAAATTAAGTAAAGGCTAGTCTGAAATGCAGCTCATGGCAGTAACACAGACTTTGGAATCAAAGGAATGTGGATCTAATTCTCTTGCCTACCACTTTAAAGCCATGTGAACTTAGAGGTGTTACTTAATCTTACTGAGGCTCAATTTCTAATCTGGAAAATGCAAATAATAATATCTATTTCAGAGGGTTGGTAAGAAGATTAAGCAAAGTAATGCCTAAAAAGTTCTTAGCACAAAGTAGAATTTTAATAAAAGTAAAGCTCTATTAATAGTAGCAGTTGTATCTCCACACTGTGGTATTTCCTTGATTTCCAGGACCCCAGCTGCCATCTGTGAAACAATCTGCCCCAAATATTTGATGCAGATATCTCTTCTGAATTCTGGATCCATGTATCTTACCACCTACTTGGCGTTTGCACTTGGATCTTCCACAGGCATCTCATACTCATTAGATATCAAACTGAACTGAACGAATGATATACATCATCCTTCTGATGCTGCTAATACCTGCAGCCTTTCCTATAGATGATCATCATCATCATGATGATAAGTGTGTATAAAATCAGTACCACAACCAGCCTACAACCAACTCAAATCTTGGGTCACTGAGTTCTAAGGAATATACACTCTAAATTTCTGCTGACGTCACTCTGGTCCTAGCCACCTTCATTTCTCTCCTAGAATATAGTTCGATCACACCTACTTCTGCCTATCCTCACCAAAGAACTCTCATACTATACCCAGAAGGAGCTTCCTGCACCCTTGAGTCTTAAATGAAATTGGCCTCAAATCCCTTAACGTCTCAGATGGAAGTTTAAATTGCTTTGGGATTTTTGTCAATTCAGAGAATGTTTGCATTCTCACTTCCTTTTCCCCCAGGCGCCAAGTTCCACAAATAGCACTTCTGTGGCCTAAAGCAAGGACAAGAAACTCAGCCCCTTTAGCAAGTTTCACAAATGACCCACTTACACAAAGAGTTTGTCGCAAATACTATTAAAGATTCGAATTTGGGAAGATGGATAAGTGTTTACTGTTTAAAACGCTAACTTCAAATGGAACATTAGGCATTTCCAGCTTTAAAATGCTCTTCAACCTCCTCCATCTGGATATTTCCACTGGCTAATTGCCCTTCTCTCTCTCTGCATCACACCATCTTGCTCGCTCTTCTCTCACTGTTTTTTCTGGCCCCTTCCCTCTTATCTGTCCCTCTTACTTTCTGGAATAAAGCCATTCTTTCTTCGTAACTCAAACGCTAGTTTAACTGGATTTTTTTTTTTTTATTCTTGTTTTTGTTTGTTTGCCTAGATTCCTCTTCTCACACTGTTAAGAGTGTTCCCTACTATCCCAAGTGGTTCATTATCAAGCACTTTTCTTTTTTTTCCCCTTTTTTTATTTAAATTCAGTCAACATATAGTACACCATTAGTTTCAGATATAGTGTTCAGTAATTTATCAGTTGCGTATAATACCCAATGTGGATGGGGTAATTGGGTGATGGCCATTAAGGAGGGTACATGATGTGATGAGCTCTAGGTAATAAGCACTTTTCCATTAAAAGTTCCTCCAATAGAACACTTCTGAAAGAAATTGAGGAAGACACAAAGAGATGGAAAAATATTCCATGCTCATGGATTGGCAGAATTAATATTGTGAAAATGTCAATGTTACCCAGGGCAATATACACGTTTAATGCAATCCCTATCAAAATACCATGGACTTTCTTCAGAGAGTTAGAACAAATTATTTTAAGATTTCTGTGGAATCAGAAAAGACCCCGAATAGCCAGGGGAATTTTAAAAAAGAAAACCATATCTGGGGGCATCACAATGCCAGATTTCAGGTTGTATTACAAAGCTGTGGTCATCAAGACAGTGTGGTACTGGCACAAAAACAGACACATAGATCAGTGGAACAGAATAGAGAATCCAGAAGTGGACCCTGAACTTTATGGGCAACTAATATTCCATAAAGGAGGAAAGACTATCCATTGGAAGAAAGACAGTCTCTTCAATAAATGGTGCTGGGAAAATTGGACATCCACATGCAGAAGAATGAAACTAGACCACTCTCTTTCACCATACACAAAGATAAACTCAAAATGGATGAAAGATCTAAATGTGAGACAAGATTCCATCAAAATCCTAGAGAAGAACACAGGCAACACCCTTTTTGAACTCGGCCATAGTAACTTCTTGCAAGATACATCCACGAAGGCGAAAGAAACAAAAGCAAAAATGAACTATTGGGACTTCATCAAGATAAGAAGCTTTTGCACAGCAAAGGATACAGTCAACAAAACTCAAAGACAACCTACAGAATGGGAGAAGATATTTGCAAATGACATATCAGATAAAGGGCTAGTTTCCAAGATCTATAAAGAACTTATTAAACTCAACACCAAAGAAACAAACAATCCAATCATGAAATGGGCAAAAGACATGAACAGAAATCTCACAGAGGAAGACATAGACATGGCCAACATGCACATGAGAAAATGCTCTGCATCACTTGCCATCAGGGAAATACAAATCAAAACCACAATGAGATACCACCTCAGACCAGTGAGAATGGGGAAAATTAACAAGGCAGGAAACCACAAATGTTGGAGAGGATGTGGAGAAAGGGGAGCCCTCCTGCACTGTTGGTGGGAATGTGAACTGGTGCAGCCACTCTGGAAAACTGTGTGGAGGTTCCTCAAACAGTTAAAAATAGACCTGCCGTACGACCCAGCAATTGCACTGTTGGGGATTTACCCCAAAGACACAGATGCAATGAAACGCCAGGACACGTGCACCCCGATGTTTCTAGCAGCAATGTCCACAATAGCCAAACTGTGGAAGGAGCCTCAGTGTCCATCGAAAGATGAATGGATAAAGAAGATGTGGTTTATGTGTACAATGGAATATTACTCAGCTATTAGAAATGACAAATACCCACGATTTGCTTCAATGTGGATGGAACTGGAGGGTATTATGCTGAGTGAAGTAAGTCAGTCGGAGAAGGACAAACATTATATGTTCTCATTCATTTGGGGAATATAAATAATAGTCAAAGGGAATATAAGAGAAGGGAGAAGAAATGTGTGGGAAATATCAGAAAGGGAGACAGAACGTAAAGACTGCTAACTCTGGGAAACGAACTAGGGGTGGTAGAAGGGGAGGAGGGCGGGGGGTGGGAGTGAATGGGTGACGGGCACTGGGTGTTATTCTGTATGTTAGTAAATTGAACACCAATAAAAAAAAAAAAAAAAAAAAAAAAAGTTCCTCCAATAGGATTTCAAGAGGCAACAATTAAGATAAGATCTTACTTCTATTACAGATGCAAATCTGATCATTTCATGTCCCCAGTAATCCATAAGTGGCTTCCCATTGCCTTTAGCATAAAGCTCAACTTTTTTGGAAGGACCAGCAAAGAATCCCATGATCCAGTCTTCAGTATTGACCATTTTGATGTTATTCTGGTTTTTCAAATACAAATTGTGCTTTCTCCAGCCCCCACGTCTCATATACATTATTCCTCAGAGATCTTCTTCTTTCTCCAGCTCCTCATCAAGCTAAGTCTAACTGATGGCTGTACTTACATGTATAGACTCTTACTTCCTCCAGGATAGATCCTCCTGCTGAGGTCTTCTTAACAATGCCTCTTACACTTGTAATTATTTCATTATTTAAAGTGGTGTAGTTGGACAGCCCAGGTGGTTCAGCAATTTAGCGCCACCTTCAGCCCAGGACATGATCCTGGAGACCCGGGATCGAGTTCCACATCCCTGCATGGAGCCTGCTTCTCCTTCTGCCTGTGTCTCTGCCTCTCTCTCTCTCTCTCTCTCTCTCTCTCTCTCTCTCTCTGTGTGTGTGTGTGTGTGTGTGTGTGTGTGTGTGTGTGTGTCTCATGAATAAATAACATTTTTTAAAAATCTTTAAAAAAATCTTAAAAAAATAAAGTGGTGATTTCCTCTCTCTTGCTATAAACTCCAAAGACCATCAGAACAGTGACCAAATTTCTTTTCTCAACTTTATATCCCTTAGCACTAAGCATACAGTAAGCACATAATTTTTTTTAATTACATGAAGGTAAACATTGAACAAAGTTTGTATGTAAAGTATTGCACTTCATCTCCCTTAATTTCTGGGCTTTAATTTATCTGGCAGAGAGAAATAGGTCTTCTAGGAAAACCATAAAATCTCAGTGATGATGGAGGGCATAAGAAATTATGTGTATTGGGACACTTGGGTGGCTCAGCAGTTAAGCGTCTGCCTTCAGCTCAGGTCATGGTCTGGGGTCCCAGGATCAAGTCCCATATCAGGCTCCTTGCATGGAACCTGCTTCTCTCTCTGCCTGTATCTCTGCCTCTCTCTCTCTGTGTCTCTCATGAATAAATAAATAAAGTTTTTTTTTTTTTTTTTTAAAGAAACTGTGTATTGAAGGTCTGGTAGTTCTGTTGCTGAGGATGTTAACAACTCAAGGGAGTTAAAGGTCAATGCTTACAAAAGGTCATGAGGGTCACACCTAAATATGCTGTGAACTACATGTTTGGTAACTAGACTGCCCTCTCTGTTAGCTATCATCAGGATTTAATTAACTGGTGTCACAGTTGGAGAGATACTCCATGCCTGTAGGGAAATTTGACTGAACTCATCCATTCTAAAATAAATGATTAGCACCATCATCTTCCACATTATCTTTCAGTAAATTATCTTTCAGTTACATTTTCCTAAGCATCTTTCTGAGGTAAAACTATTTTAAAACTATAAATACTGGAAGGGACGGAAAACAGATTTGGGGAATAAAAAATTCAAGCAAAACTGTATTTGTGAGTGCTTGATATTATGAAAATAACACTTATTTCACAGACAAAATTGACCTTCCAGGAACCCCTATTTTTCATAACACATTAAGCCAGAAGAATGTTGTGTATTTTTAGAAGTGGCCTGATCATTGAACTGTTGAAAACAAATGTATTTTGTGGCTTCCTGGATTATGGACCCACCTCCTCCTGAGTCAATCATCAGCCAGGGACAGCTTCCAGGTCTCTAAACTACTCAGCACAGTAGGTCCTGGAAACTGTTCCCATGGTAACCCTCAGTCAAATAGGGCAGCTCAGGCTGTCGTACACAAGCATAATAGAAAAAGGAATACTGGCTGTTCTTGTTCATGATGCCACATAAAGGGGTAATACTAATCAGTATTAGTAAATAGACTGGATAAATAGACTGAAAGACAGGATAGCTACTGAACCATATGTGAATCATGGTGTCAGTGTCCTAACAAGATAGGACTTCGAAAATGTACATGTCCCAAAGAAAATCACGGTGGAAACATAGTCCATAAATTTTGTAGTAGCAATCAGTTATTGTGTTCGGAGAATCTATTACATATCAGGCACTGGGTTAAGTAATGTACACACAGCCTCATTATAATCCCCTCAAAAACCTAGTCATTTTAGTGTTTCCATAATTTATCTGGTGCAACAAAATTTGTTTGTAAAGTATTGCCCTTCATCTCCCTTGAAGAATCAAAATGAGAGTATCACTTAAGTAAGATTTGCACCCAGATTTGCCTGTCTCCAGAACTTCCTTCTTTTCTTTCTTTCTTTCTTTCTTTCTTTCTTTCTTTCTTTCTTTCTTTCTTTCTTTCTTTCTTTTTTTAGAGAAAGCAAGAGCAAGGGGTGGGGCAGAGGGAGAGGGGGAGAAAGGAGCTCAATCAGACTCCCTGCTGAGCATGGGCTCCCCAGTTCAGTTCGAGGACATTGGGATCACCACCTGAGCTGAAACCAAGAGTCAGATGCTTAAACAACTGAGCCACCCACGAGCCCCAGAATTTTTTTCTATCTCAAAATTGCCTTTTTTAGTGATACCACCCTTTTGGAGTATCTATCAATCATAACCTAGAGGAGTAAGTCATGGTTCATGCTGAAGGAGTTCACCACCAACTAAATACAGATATGAAAAGTAGCATGAGAGACTCCGCAAATAGCAGCATAGTAGAGTCATAAAGTTTGCAGTTAAAGAATTGCCTTCAGTGCCAGTTCCTCCACATCATCATAGAGTAGCCTTGAGAAACCCATTTAATTTCTTTGTACCTCAGTGTTTGCATCCATGAAGTGAGATAATAACTTAATGGGATGTTTTGAGGATCAAATGAGAAAATGGGTTTGAAAGTGCTTTGTAAAATATAAAATGTGATATATGGCTATTATTATTTTCCTAAATAGCACTTGGAATTTTGGCACATCTCTTCAGCAAACTTCAGTACGTTTCTCTCTACTTAAAAATGCCAGGTTAAATTTTTTTCTTAAGCATGTTTTGTTTAATCTTCAGAATTAAGAGTTCTGCAGAGCTTCTACTGCAAGTCTGCATTAGAAATCAGGAAATAGTGCAGCCCAGGTGGCTCAGTGGTCTAGCACTGCCTTCAGCCCAGGGCCTGATCCTGGAGACCCAGGATCGAGTCCCACATAGGGCACCCTGCATAGAGCCTGCTTCTCCCTCTACCTGTGTCTCTGCCTCTCTCTCTCTCTCTCTCTCTCTGTGTGTGTGTGTGTGTGTGTGTGTATGAATAAATAAATAAAATCTTAAAAAAAAGAAATCAGGAAATAATTCTGCATTAATATATATAATCAAATACCATTAACACACAGACACACACACACACACACACGATAGGTAACTTGATAAGGAAATGCCATCTGCATTTATTTTAAATGAATGCATAGTGGGTAAGAGACTTTAGTTATCATTTCTGCATTCTAGCTGGGCAGAGAAAAGAGTTTGATCAGAAGGTGAAGGTCCAAAGATAAGGTGTTTGACCAAAGAAATGGCAGTGCGACAAATTCAAGTGCTATAATCTGGCAGCCTCTGGGCTGAGACTGGACTGCAAATGTGTTTTCTTTGGCCAGCGTACTTTTATTTTGTTACAATTGTGCTTTTTAATGATGGTTTTAGGTAATGTATGCATCCTCCCATTTGCTAACGATTTCATCAATCAATCCTATTATACTAGACCACTTCTCACATGTGTATGACCTGCCTGACATGCAAGTTTGGACTCCTTTACCAAAAAGAGGCAAAAGAGAAGATGACTCTGTATTATGAAATTATAAAAACAGAAGTAAATGTATCTAGGCACGTAAAACATGGAAAGTTGACCTGTCCTGAATGTGGACCCAGGCATGGAGAAAGACACTACATGCTCTACCTGAAATGATACATTTAAGACACACATCGGGAGGTATTACACAGTAGAGTATAACTACATTCATTCAGCAAGCATGTATCAACAGCTTGCTGGATGAGCTTCAAAGCAGTGTCTGGCAGCACTTAATGAGCACTATGGAAGTTGGTGTCCTTTACTGCGAGAGCATCCTCCTTGTTATCCTCATTGTTACTATTATTGGTCAGACACAATGTTAGGAAGGACAAAGGCACATAATACCAGTGTCCCTCTTTCCTCCTAAGTAGAGTGGCCCCCGCAGTGTCCCACATAGTCCCTGATATACGCTGGCTGCTCAAGACATAGCTGACAATTGCGTATATCATGGGAAATGAGGGGAAGTCCATCCCTAGCCCCCAAGATCAACATCCAAATTCTATTCTGACATTTTCTGAAAGAGAGCTGTGAATAATTCTGAGAAAGTGTCAGGAGAAGCTCTGCCCTGTCCAGACAGCTCTGGGAACTTGATCTTCCTGAAGGAACTGAAATGAAAAAAAAAAAAAAAAAAAAAAGATCATACTGAAAAAGTTTTCCTGCCACTGGACAGGAGGCTAAGTGGATGAATTACATAGTGTCTGCAGAGAAATATGGCCATAAATGCTATATAAGCACCAGACACCATTGATAGTACTATTTAAAAGAATTGAGCATCCCATTATATCTTATGTGGTAACCTTAGCACAGCAGAATTTTCTAATTGTTCCTTCTAAAATGCCCTCTAATAAGTCTAATCATTGATTGGGTTGCCTGCTGGAGCATTAATAATGTTCTAAATGCATGTCACACAAGCAGATTTGGTGTAGCCACCATTTGCTTAGACTTTTATCAGGTCTTACCTGAGTGGTTGCAATGGCCTTCTTATAGTCTACTGGCCTTAGGTGGGCCAAGTCAGGCAATTCCTAACTATACAGGTCCATGTTCCTAATTATATTGGTATTTGTAAACTGTGATATAATTATGTCACTTTTCTGCATTAAAATAGATCATGATTTCTTTTGGCCTAAGGAATACCCCAGTTCACATCTTGGACTGGGCTGTCAACCATCCTCCCTGGAAGTCTTACCTTGATCTACCCACTCCTGAGGACAGTGGGCTCTTCTCCCATTTCTCCAGATGGCTCTCTGACTTTTGTTCTCCTGGGAAACTCCTGAGCATCTTTCAGGCATCACTTCTACTTTGAAACTTTCCCTCATACCCATTGCAGAAGCGTAATTACTTGCTTTCTTCTCTAAACATCGAAAACACTGAACAATTCTCTGGTATTGACCAGAATCTTTGACTGTCAATTTTGGAAGTCCAGCTTACCCGACTTAAACTATAAACTGGTATTTATTCACTCAGGTCATCAGACTCCACAGGGGCTGGGCCTTAGGATGACAGGACGAGGACCTCAGACTGTATCAGGGATTCTCCCTCAAGCAACTGTCTTCATGGGGCAGAAATTATAGACACTGACTTCTCCAGATTTGCATCCATAAATAGTTGGAACCAGAGGAGAAAAAGTTCCTTCCCACTAATTCCAGTATAAAATTTTAGACAAAGCATTCTAGTAGGCTGGCTCAATCCTCAGGAGCATCCTTATGGCTGTCTCCATGAAGGGAGAACGGGGCACTATGATTCACCCAGACTGAGCCAAGGTACCTCCTGCTCTGATCTGGGAGTAGCTCACTACCATTAGCAACTCCCATGGGACTCCTTATTAGCTTGATGGTGGGAAAGAAGCAGTGCTCCAAAATAAGAAGATATAATCAAAGATGGGTCCCAGATAGGCAGAAAAAAACAGCATCAAACAGACAGCTTTTCAAAGTCTCTAACACTCACATAGTATCTTAATGATGCATTTGGGTGAGTCTCTGAGTAGAGTCTGAGCTCCAGGGGTTCAAGTCCCCTGTCTTACTCAGATCCTATCACCAATACCCAGCAAGATACCTGACACAAAGTTGGCGCTCAGCTAATGTTTATTTGTTTTTGAGTTGATAAAATGGGTAGCTCTCCAATGTGAATATAACATCAAGTGACCATGATCACAGAATTCCTTAGAGTTGTGAGGTTAGTTCAATGAATGCTTATAGAACATATATAGTTGAC
The DNA here is from genome assembly GCF_003254725.2 of Canis lupus dingo. Taxonomy (NCBI): domain Eukaryota; kingdom Metazoa; phylum Chordata; class Mammalia; order Carnivora; family Canidae; genus Canis; species Canis lupus. The sequence continues at coordinate 31,413,858 of NC_064269.1, read as the reverse complement.
AGGTCATTGAGGGATTGAAAACTTCACTAAAACATAAGAACCTTTGAAATACAACTAATATTTATTAGGTTCATCCTATTAGCATTTTTATTAAAGCCATTTAATTCTTACCCAAATCCCATGAGTTATAGGAATCACCCCTGTTTTAGAAATTAAGCAGATGAAGTTAAGTTTTTCCACATTGTCAGATAATAGGCTGCAACAAAGGAATAGAAGCTCAGGCCCTCTGATTCCAAGTCTGTTGCTGTGCTCTTAAGCAGATTATTTAAACTCTCTAAGTAAACTGGGGAGAAAGACACCTATTTTTAAAAATTGTTGTAAGGAAAAAAGAAAAAACATTTAAAATGCCAAGTGCAAAGCCTGGTCTAGATTAGGGGATCAATAGATAACAGTTGCTGTGTTTGTCAGAGATGCTGGAAGACTGCCTACGATGTCAGACTGGAACAGATCTGAGGCCATTTCTCTCTTTGTCCCACATTCCAGGGACTCATCCTGCATTTTTCTCCTCTTTAGTGCTGCCCACTCTGTCTTCGTCCAGTAGCTTCTATCCCATAGGACTGGCCATAGGGTAGGCTCCCGGGCTCCCTGTTCCTTGCTAAAGCCAAGCACCCATGCCCCCTTTGCTGCCTTAAGCAGCTTACCTCTAGTTCAGGAAAGAGAAATACCAGGAGACATAAGGATCTGTGGATCCTAGACCTTGTTCTGACATCAATTAGCTTGTGTGACATTTGCACCGCTGCTCTTTCAAGTGTGAAATGAGGGTGTTGAAGCGGAGAAATTTTTATATTAAATTTTAGTATGCAAAGGAAATTTCAGTAAAAATATTTTCATCGCACAGTCAAGCAATACTATTACCCAGATTCAAAAAAAAAGTCTTAAATATTTCTCTATCCACCAAATAAATCAAGGCTGACCTTGCCAAAGTTTATCCATTTCTCTAACTTTTAACTCTTCCTACTTGCTGTACATCTCAGCAGGGATTACATACCTGCAGCATACATTCAGAATCTTCTCCTGACTATAGATTCCAGGAAAAGCTGAAGCACAGAGGACAGAAAAGAAATAGCATGATGACATTTCTTTAGGCTCACTGCCTAGACTCACTTGGCCTGCTGCCTTATTCTCATTAGTCCCACTGACTGAATCTGATTAGCCTACCCTGATTTATTTTTGGCGACTGGGGAGCACATGGGCCAATGCTTATTTTCATGGCTGATACAATCATCCCCAAAGCTGTCGTTAGATTTTGGAAGATTAGTCCCTCTCCCTGGAAGACTGCGCTGTCTAAGAAGCATCATGACCCATTAGATATATATTTCTTAAACACTTTGGAAAATTGAGTCTATGTATCCCACTTTTCATTATCACAAAATTTTGTTGTTTGCTACTAAAACATAGAGCAAAACGTTCTTAATTAATTCTGAACCTAATGTTTGTAAACTTACTGTTTTCTAAGATAGTGAATCAGTTTCTGCAACCAATAATGAATACAAGCCAGAGTTGATGTTATTGGATATAGGAGGCTTGGTTTAGCCTTACGATTCCACCTGGATCCCTGGCAATATGAGTGGGTCACATTTTTTGTATGTTTGTTTTGTTTTCCAAAAGTACACAGTTTTAGAAACCTACCCCCATGTGTCCGACGATGAGATATAATGTGGATAGAAGGATATTTTAAAAGTCAATTCTTACAGACTGATCTGTATTATAGAGATCTGCTCAGGACTATCCAGATCACAGAGCACCTTACATATGCCAGAAGTGGTCCTGGAGCTAGAGATGCAGCTAGAAATAAGATACAGTCCCTCCTCCTAAAGAACTTAGGGTCTAGTATGGTTAGAATATCATGAACACAATTAAGTCTACTAAATGTTAACAGAATTAAATTTCTGTTAATGGCCAGATATTCTACAAATACTAGGACCTGTAAAAACTAGATTTCTAAAACAATAAGAAAAAAATCAGTACATTTTTAGGAACATGTTAGCCTCCTTTAGGATACTAATATGTACTGTATTTGGCTACTGACAACATGTGAGCTATCATTAGGTTAATTCTAAGAGGCAAATGTCCACATCAGCAATTCTTTCATTTACTTAACAGAGACTTACCAGTTGTATTCTGTGTGTCAGACTCAGTGTAAGGAAAACAAGTCAAGAGGGAAAGACAAACAGACGTGGAATAATGGATCTCAGTTTGGGGACTCCTGTAAGTTCAATGGTTAAGAATGCAAACTAGATGCGTGATCTCGGGTGAGTGACTCAATCCTTTTGAGCCTCAGTTTTCTTAACTACAAACTGACTTTGAAAAAAAAACATAACCTATCAGGTCATTTTGAATATTAAATGAGATGACTGTATTCATAGGCTACCTAGCTTTGTATCTGGATCCTGGCAAGTACTAAACAAGTTTTAGCCATTGTTCTGTCCCACTTTCACAGAAGAGAAATCTGAGGCTCAGAGCAGTGAAATAATTTCCCTGAACCCCGCATACCCAGAAAATGAATTAAAAACAAAGCAGCAATGATACAAAATATATGAGTCTTGTGTGAAACAAGAGAGCAGAAGGACTATTCTGCTTGTACAGTATGGGGAAGAGTCAGAAAGGAATATTTAAACCACACAATGATTTTTCAGATACCATCTATAAACATTTATCTAGACACTTAGAGGAGTTTTCATTCCTCTAGCCGCTGCCTTTTCCAAAGATGGCAGTGATCCTCAGTCTGGTTCCCTCTTCAAAGAGCATGTTAGCCTCTCTTATTAAGGATTGGCTAACCTTTAATGAAAATGAGTATCTCAGGATTCTCAGTCCTGACTTTTTTTTTTTTTTTCCAGAACTAACAGGTGAAAAGTGAGAGAGGAAATAACTGCCTTGACATTCTTCTAGAATTCTCCTAGGACTCCCACCGCATTACTCCTTCCAAAGTAAAATAGAGTGTTCCATCCATATAGTTTCTCCAGCATAGCTGAAACCAAGACTTCTCTGGAAGTTAAGAGCCAAACTGATTTTCATTCATTCATTCTTTACTCATTTCCACAGTGCTTATTTTGTGTTGGTTACATGACACAATCCATGAACCTGGTGGCAGCTTTTCAATGGAGAAGAACCAAAAGTAATAGCTTGAGAAGATCATAAGGTCATAAGGGGGTTGATCTTTCTCTTTCTGCTTTTCCTTGAACACTAAAATACCCATGTGATGCTTATCACAAACATTAGTTTTGGAAAAGTTAGCTTAGCATAATTTTATTGCTAATTATCTCAGTTTGACCCTCATTTCCTTTTTTTTTCTCTTTTCTTAAACAGAATGCCACAACATTCCATGTAACTGTTCAAGACGATAATAACATCGTTGTCTCTTTAGAAGCTTCAGATGTCATGAGCCCATCATCTGTGTATGTTGTGAAGATAACTGGGGAATCAAAAAATTACTTCTTCGAATTTGAGGAATTCAACAGCACTTTGCCTCCTCCTGTTACCTTTAAGGCTAATTATCATGGCCTTTATTACATAATCACTCTGGTAGTGGTAAATGGAAATGTGGTTACCAAGCCATCCAGATCAATCACTGTGTTAACAAGTAAGAATCGTTTGTAATATTGTCCTCTGTGTCTCTTTTTTGGGTATGTTCTCATGGGTCTCTCACTGAAAGTCAGCCCAGAATGGCAAGATCAGTCACCTTAAAGTCGATTGACATAAATTCAAAATTCTGCTTTATGTTGAGAACACAGTGTCTTGCCAGCATTTGATAATGTTTAACAGTTATCTGTAGTTAAAGGAAAAATCTGTTTTAAACCAAAAAAATAAAAAAATAAAAAAAGTAAACCTCAGTGAGGTAGTATATTTTCCTACTGAATATTAATTTTAGATTCATGATTGGACCATGTAGTTTTTTTGCTATATAACTTAATAGTATTATCATAACTAAGCTATTTTTTTTCCATAGCCCATAATCTCTTATTAAGCAATTTGGGTTTTGAGACAGTGAATTTATTCAAATTTAGCCTGCTCAAAATTAATTGTGCATTTTTAGCTAAGAGAAAATAAAAGATATTAGTTATCAGTTTCTATTCTTGACCTCACCTGCCAAATAACCATGGCTTCCGCTGCCCAAGAAAAAATACCAAGAAAAAAACAAATCATTGGCATTTTAACCTTCAGTAGTTGATATCTTAAAGTATTGATGCTGATATTAGGAATTTTTAGGAGTAATTTTAACTATAGGTGATTTTCACTTTTCTCTCTGGGACTTTAATACCTAATCTCAAAGTAAGATATGCAACTCTACCGCATATGTTGAAGTATGTGTTAGAAGAAAAACTATTATCTATAAGATGGTAGAGTTTACCACTGAAGCAATTTAATGGCTCAGTGAAGTTCTTTTTGTTTATTGTTCTTCAGTGTAAATTTGCCAGTGGCTGCGATTTTCTAAATACCAGTTATATGCAATCATTTTCACCACAATTAAGGAAAAAGACAGTGATATTGTTCTCTTGGGATAAAAGGAAAGAGAAACATCAGAAGCAAGAACTGAGAATCAAGCTGGAAGACATGTTTTTAGTATGTCTGTCAAAAATTAATTAAAGTTTCCTTTGGCAGAGTCCCAGAATCAGTATCAAATCCTAAAAATTAGGAATGGAATGACAAACCCAAGACCTTCAAGGTTTACAGATATAATGAACAAATCTAGGACCTAGTAGAATTAAAGGAAGAACCTGCCTGTTCTAAAACACTGTTTTAAACAAGTTGCAGAGAAAGGTGAATTGGGAGTTAATAGGTCCAAGGTAGCAGATCTAGGTGTTTGATGGCTGTAATATAATTCCTTTAAATTAGAAAATCTGCCTTAACTCATCTTCATAATCTCTTAAGTACCTAGCATGAACTTTACAGTTAATAAGCGATCAATAAATATTAATTCAATTCAGTTGAGCAAGTAACGGGATAAAGAGCTGGGCAAAAAAATACTAAGGCACAAAGCAAAATAAAAGTATAGTTACTATTGCTGAACTAACATTCATTAGCATGCACTCAGCCACTTCAGATCAGAAAAGCTCTAGCAGTCAGCCCTTTAGCTAATGGTTCATAAAGACATTTGGTAAGTAAGTAAATGATAAGTAAATGATAAGTAGGTACTGTATAAGAGATATTTTAGTGTGAGCAATGAGTTGCATTTAAAATGCAATGTTTTTATTTTTCTTTTGTGATTTCTTTTTCGACATATGGTCTGGGAGGTATGTTGTTGAGTATCCAAAATTTTGCAGTTTTTCAGAGATTACTTTAAAATTGTTGTGATTTATTGTATGGCCCCAAATATGGTCTGTCTTGGTGTGTATTCTGTGGGCACTTGTTGGGTGAGGTTTTGATAAATGTCAATTAGGTCAAGTTGGTTGTTAAGTCTTCTCTACCCTTACTAATTTTCTGTCTACTTGTTCTAATAGTGACAGATAGTGGTATGTGAAAGTCTCCAACAATATCTATAGATTTGTTTATTTCTCCTTATACTTAGTCTATGCTTTACATATTTTGAACTTTACATGAAGCTTAAAGCTTTAGATCTTTAAACTTTTAAGATTAATATGTCTTCTTTTTTATTGAGGTGTAATTGACATATAAGTTTCAAATATACAACACAATGATTTGATATTTGTATATACTGCAAGATGATCACCACAATAGTCAAGTTACCATTGTCACTATTCAGTCTCATTCTTTTTCTTGCAATGAGAACACTTAAAATTTATTCTCTTGACAACTTTCAAATATGCAATACAATACTATTGACTATAGTCATTATACTGTACATTACATCCCCATGACTTATTTATTTTATAACTGGACGTTTGTACCTCTTGACCCCCTTCACCCATTTTGCCCACTCCATGACCCTTCTCTCCTCTGGAAACTGCCATTCTGTTCTCTGTAACTATGAGTTTTGCTTTGTTTTCTTTGCTTTTTAGTTTCCATATATAAGTGAAATCATGCAGTATCTATCTCTAACTTATTTCACTTAGCAAAATATCCTTAAGTTCCATCAAGTTGTTGCAAATGGCAAGATTTTATTCTTTTTTATGGTTGAGTAGTATTCCATTGCATATATATACATCACATCTTCTTTATCCATTCATCCATTGGTAGGTGCTTAGATTGTTTACATATCTTGGCTATTGTAAATAATGGTTCAATGAACATGGAGGTACATCTTTTCAAATTATATACATCTATCTTATATATATCTTTTCAAATTGGTGGGGGTTTTTCCCTTTGGATAAATACCAGAAGTGGAATTGCTAGATCATATGGTAGTTCCATTTTTTATTTTTTTAGAAATCTCCATACTGTTTTTCACTGTGGCTATGCTAGTTAATATTCCTACTAACAGTTCTCAAGAGTTGCTTTTCTCCACATTCTTACTAACACTTGTTACTTCTTGCCTTTTTGATAATAACTATTCTAACAAGTGTGAGGTGATATCCCATGGTGGTTTTGATTTGCATTTCCCTGATGCTTAGTGATGTTGAGCATCTATTTATGTGCTTTTTGGCCATCTGTATGTCTTCTTTGGAAAAAGGTCTAGTCAGATCCTCTGATAATAATAATTAGTAATATTATATATATATTATATATATTATAATAGTAATAGTATAATAATAATACTAGTATAATAATACTAGTATAATAATACTATACTATACTATACTATACTATAGTATAATAATAATACTATAATAATAGTATAATAATTAGTAATATTATATATATATATATATATATATATATATATATCACTAATTAGTGTCCTTTTTTCTCAGCTTAGAGAAGCTCTTTTAGCATTTCTTGTAAGGCCAATTTAGTAGGGATGAATTCCTTTAGTTTTGCTTGTCTGGAAATGTTTTTTCTCTTTCAAATCTGAATGATAACCTTCCCAGATAGAGTACTCTTGGTTGTAAGTTTTTCCTTTCAGCATCTTGAATATATTTACCACTCCTTCTGGTCTGTAAGCTTTTTGCTGAAACATATGTTAATATTCTTATGAGGTTAATATTCTTATTTGTATGTAACTTCTCTTGCCCCTTTAAAGATTCTCTCTTTCTCTTTAACTTTTGACATTTTAATTATAATTATAATGTGTCTTGAGTGGATGTCTTTGGGTTAATCTTATTTAATTTTCTGGGCTTTCTGGATCCAAATGTCTGTTTTTTTTTTTTAGGTTAAAAAAGCTTTCAACCATTATTTCTTCTCAAGAGTTTTCTGCCTCTTTCTTTTTTCTGGAACACCTAGAATGCAACTGTTATTCCACTTGAGGCTGTCTTATATGTTCCTTAAGCTGCCTTCATTTTTAAAATTTTTTTTAATTGCTCTGTTTGAATGAGTTCCACTGCTATGTTTCTACAGATCCTTTCTTCCATTTTATTAGTCTCTATTGAATCCTTGTAGTGTATTTTTCAGTTCAGTTTTTGTCTCTTTCAACTCTGTGACTTCTATTTGATAATTTCTTCATTGAAATTTTCAGTATGTTCATTCATTGAGTTCAGTGACAACTTTATGATGGTTACTTTGAACTTTTTATCAGGTAAATTACTCATCATTCGTTAAGGGTTTTTTTTTATTATTTTATCTTGTTCTTTTGTTTGTAACTTAGTCTTCTGATTTCTCATTTTGCTTGACTCTGTATTTGTTTCTATGTATTAAGTGAAATAGCTACTTCTCCCAGGTTGGAAGGAGTGGCCTTGTGTAGGGTATGAACATTATTGTTCAACTTTGCCCTGGCCCTTGGTTGTCTCTTGAATCTTTGTGATTGTCTAGGCAGCCTGATTTATTCTTGATAAGTCTCAGTTGGTGAGGGTATGCTAAGATCTGTCAGTGTTCCAGAGGGAGGGATTTCACTCAGCACCTCATTTAAGGCTGATTGAAAGCCATGCCCTCTGGCAGTAGCTTTTAAAGTATGAAAGTATGTACTGTCCTGTGGGACTACAGTTGTTAACCCTGCTGTCCTCCAGACCAGGTGATCTGGAAGTGTTCCCTGGACAACAGTTGCCCAAATCAGGGCTCCAAATAACTGTATAAGCTCCTTTCTGGACTAGCAAGTGGTAGCATGAATGAAGGAGGTTGAAAAAGCAGTGTTACCTGACCTAAGTTCTTTAGGAGCACCTCCACAACCTCTAGATGTGTGACAAACCTGAAGCCTGCCTCTCAGGCTGAGACAAGTATATAGGCCTGTGTCTGCTGTTGTATTGCAGTGTACTGTCTGTACAGTACAGTACTGTGCAGTGCCCTGAGGTTATTAACCTGCCAATAACTGTTTCTTCAATTGTTATAGTTCTGTAGGACCCAGGAACACAAGTGTCTTGGCCACCAGAGCCAGGTGATTAAAGAACATCCCCTGTATGGACTGTCTGAGCTCACTAGCTTTAGGGAGGCAGTGGGGCAACACAGGGCCAATGCACATGCACCAGCTTTAGCAAGATGTGACCTTTTTATCTATATGCAATGGCCCTCTTTATCCCAAGAAATATGTTTTGTGTTGACATCTATTTTGTCTGCTATTAGTATAGATATTTTCATTTTCTTCCTAAGTCTTTTCATGGTATACTTGTTTTATCCTTTTATTTTCAACTGTTTGTCTTTACGCATTAATGGGTTTCTTGTATTCGGTATAGAGCAGGACTTTGCTTTTCTTTCTAATCTGAAAATCTCTGTCTTTTATTTTTTAAAAAATCTGTTTCTCAATCAGAGTGTTCAGACCAGCACTATCTAACAAAAATAGAATGTTAACCATATATGCATATTATGTTTGGGGGTAAACACATTTAAAAAGTTTCTGAAAATGTGAAATTAATTTTAGTAACAGCTTATTTAATCCATTCCACTTGAAATATTACTAATTCAATATATAATTAATATAATAGTTTACACATTGGGGCACCTGGATGGCTCAGTGGTTGAGCATCTGCCTTCAGCTCAGGGCATGATCCTGGGGTTCTGGGATCAAGTCCAGCATCAGGCTCCCCGCAGAGAGTCTGCTTCTCCCTCCTCCTATGTCTCTGCTTGTCTCTCTGTGTTTTTCATGAATAAATAAATAAATAAATAATCTTCAAAAAAAAGTTTACACATTTATAACCTTTATGCCTAAATTTATTAAAATTAAAAGAAGTTGCAAATTCCTCATTTTTTAAATTAATTGATTAATTTATTTATTGAAAGGTTTTATTTATTTGACTGTGAGAGAGAGAGAGAGAGCGCACAATAGGGGGAGGGACAAAGGGAGGGGGAGAAGCAGGCTCCTCACTGAGCAGGGAGCCTGATCTGATGCAGGACTTGATCCCAGAACTCTGGGATCATGATCTGAACTGAAGGCAGATGCTTAACCAACTGAGCCACCCAGGTGCTTCACACTAGCCTCATTTTAAATGCTCAAAAGCATATATGGCTAGTGGATATCAATGTTGACAGTGCTACTTTAGAGCAATTTATACTTAATGTAATTATTTATACTGTTGGATTTCAATTAAATTTACCATATTGCTAGGCTGTTAGCGTGGGAGGTTGAGTCAAGTAGGGTTTAGGGTATTAGTCACATTCAGTTCACACAGGTTTCACATTTTTCTAATATTGCCTGCCAGCAATGGTGGAGTATATTCTCAGTGTTCCAATTCTACCCTCAGTATCAGCAAGTCCTGAATGCCTGCATCACAGAAAGTCCCCATGATTTTGCCCCCTCCCTCACAATGGATTTCTTTTGCTTTTTACTAGTGCTAAGCTTTTGGTGAAGATAGGTGAGGTTCTTGGTTCTCCTGGTTCAGCTCCAGGCCTGGGCAGACCTTGTGATCCTAAGTGGGGAATTCTCAGCATTCCTACCCTTCACTATACACTGACAGCCAGTCTACCTCAAATCTGTGGAAGGTTTTGGGTTGGAGTTTCCTGCCTTTTCCCCAGTAGTAGAAATCTACTTTGTATGAGTGCATACTCATAGGTCCAATAGAGTTTCTGCCCCTCTCCTAGGACCAAACTCTTTCACTTCTACCCATCCCTCAGAAGGAGTTATATTTTCCTGAAAAGTTGGAGGGAAAGATGTTTCTGCCCCTCCCCAATGCCTTAAGGCTTCTGTTTTGCATTCAAGGGAGATGCACAGAATTGAATAAGGTTTCAACCTGATCTATCAGTGGTGCAAATTATTGTCTCTTACCCTCAGTATTCACTTGAGTACCTGATTAAAGCCCACAATAAGAGCTAGAAATAAAGTGTGGATTCCACTTGTGTCTGAAACTCTGAATCATTCTAAACTAGTGCTGTCCTAGAATGTTTGGATGCTGGAAATGTTCTATATCTGCATTGTCCAGTACAGTAGCCACTATGTTTAATTTTATTTAGTATTGATTTATTCTAAGTTTAATTAAAATAGCCACAGGTGGCTAATAATTATTTTATTGGACAGAACAGTTCTAAACTATCATTGAAAACATACCCAGCCTTTAAGAATTCATTAAAATTTATCTTCTTTCCTACTTTAATGGAGCCCCTCTCTTCCTGTCATGTTCTGCTAAAGGTGAAGCAGTTAATGTCCCTTCTGCTTGCAGGGAGCTTGTCACTCTTAGGTATTTAGTTCATTTGGTTGCTTTGTAATCTCATATCTCTGATAGACTCAAAAAAATTTTCTCATAGATTATTTGGCTTTTTCTTCTTGTTGAGAGTTGAGAGAGTGACATTGACCTGTAACTTTCTACATCCTAAGTGGAAAAGGAAATTTGCATTGAATGCTAAAGAGCAAAAATTAATTAATGATGGTTTCTTGTCTTTCATATTCTGTCTCATTTTAAAAACTCAACTATAACATCCAAGATTTTAAAAGGGATAATAGGTTCAGAATATAAGAATTGGGAATTAAGGCACAAGTATTTCTGTGACATTAAGCATGAGGTGATATTAGATGACATTTGGTTTCAGTGCCCTCCTTTAAGAAAGAGGGAATTTTAAAAACTACATAATGACTAAGATTAGTTTTGAGCTCTAAAATTACCACTATTTGTCAGTTAATGATGTATTTTTATCATCTTTATTTTTATAAGGGGAAGCTTTTTTTAAAGTTTAAGAAACATTCATAGTATCTGCTCAAGGAGATGACACATTGCTCTTGAGAATAAAAGGGTACATTTGTTGCAGGCATTTATTGTGTGTTAGATGCTTGTCTTGATGAAATAAGCAGTGACAAAGCAATTGGCCCTGAGGCAGTCCTTTGATAGTTCTCTATACTTGTTCTGAGTCTGATGCTCTTAGAGAAGGCTGAGAAACATGGCAAAAAATAAATTCAGCACAAATAAGTCATTTGGCCAATTCAAAGGAGTTTCACAACACTTAGGGTGTGACATCTGATTAATATTTAATTGATTAAGAACTGTCAGCATATTGCCTGAACTTTAGAGAGAAGTCCTTTCTTAATAAATAAACACATGAAAACAATTGCTTAAAAATAGGAGAAATGTTATTTACATACTGCTGTCTCATGTATTAGTAAAATCTGAGAGATAGTAGTTGTAAACATTGCAGAACATGTTAGAGAAACCCTACAAATATAGTGTTATGTATTCTATAATATATTGTACAAATATAAGCCTGTAATCATACATTATACAAATATAAATTCATGTGTTATAAATAAAAATAATGCACAAATTTTTATTTTATTTATTGTATACATTCTATATGTCATGTCCTTCATACCCATACTGACAGATGGTAAACTAATGTAAAAGGCGAACAAACCATTAAAAAACATGATAAATGGTAGAGGAGAATTATGTGAGAGAGATTGCTCAGCCTTCCTAGAGAATATTGGGAAGGCACCTCAGAAAAACAATCATTGAGAATGTAGTGAAAATTTGCTAAAAGAATAAAGAATGAAAGTGTTAAAACAGAGCCAAAGTGAATCATATTTGCAAAGAATGGAGTTTTGCATAGCATGACCCTCTTGTGAATTGCAAGGAGTTAAGATGCCAAGCTTCCATGGTTCTAGAAAATAATAAGAAAAGTAGTTATAAAAATTGGGAGGAACCTTGACTACCTTACAAAAGAGTTTAGACTTTATAAGTGATGAGGAATGGTGACAGATACAAAGAAAGGACATAATAAGAAAGCTCCTTCTTAGAACTGTAAGTCATAGGATCCTCAATTCTGCGTTGGAATGGGCAGCTATTTTGAGTAGTGGTCCAAAGTATGAACTTTAGAGCCAATAAAGAAATCTAGAAACCATATGTGATGCATTAGGCAGGTTATTACTTTCTTTAAACCTTAGTTTTTAAATGTTTAGTCTATCTCAGGGGTTAGCAAGCTTTTACTATAAAGACTTAGGTAATAGGTATTTTAGGTTCTGTGGGCTTTACATTCTGTTGCAAATATTCAACTCTAGTGCTGCATCACAAAAGCAGCCATAGGTGATACACAAGCGAACAAGCATGGCTGTGTTCTAATTAAACTTTATTTAAAGATACTAAAATTTGAATTTCATATTATTCTGATATATCATGAAATATTCTTTGGTTAATTTTTGTCAACCATTTAACAATGTAAAGGCCATTCTTAACTCACAAGTCATACAAAAACCAGTGGCAGGCCAGCTTTGTCTTGGGGGCTGTGCGTTTGCTGATTTGGTAGAGGGTATTGAAAATAGAGTAGTATTTTCTAATGTAAAATATATTAAAATAAACTCCTTAACAAAATGTGTAGCACTTAATATAAGATTGATAAATATAGGGATCCCTGGGTGGCGCAGCGGTTTGGCGCCTGTCTTTGGCCCAGGGCGCGATCCTGGAGACCCGGGATCGAATCCCACATCGGGCTCCCGGTGCATGGAGCCTGCTTCTCCCTCTGCCTATGTCTCTGCCTCTCTCTCTCTCTCTGTGACTATCATAAATAAATAAAAATTAAAAAAAAAATCTAAAAAAAAAAAAAGATTGATAAATATAAACAATGCCAATGCTATAAAACAGAAAATTACTCAAAGGATTGGAAGCAAGGGAGAGTCAAAACAGGGCAAAGTCAGTGGCAGATTTAAGGGAGATTTAAGGGATTTAAGGGCAGATTTAAGGGAGACACACTGACACAGAGCATCAGGTAGACTGTAGGCTTAGAAGTTTTGAGCAAAAACAAGTAGAAAAAATTAAGATCAGATTGGAGGCAAGAAAAATAACTTAGAAAGCTGTTGACATATTCCAGGAAGTGGTGAAGACTTGAACTAAATTCATGAGTGTGATAGTAACCATGACTCTTGGACCACCGGAGGTGCCAGCTCACCTCAGTGGCCCGAATGGATAGAGCTGAGGTTGGGTTCCAAATGACCATTTAAATTTATGTTAGGAGCTCTGGCCTGGGACTTGAGATCGGTCCCTTTTTTCTATTCCTGCTATCAGAAAAAAAGATGATCATATTAAACATCATTTAAAGCTTTTTAATTAAAATTAAAAAATGGAAATTTAACATTAGCATTTATTGCAAACATAATACAGTAAATATCTGCTTCTGACACACTCTGCTCTTATCACAAAGCAAATAGAAAACCAGAAGTATATTGGTAGGCTCAAAAATAAGGTAGTTGTCTGTATGAATCAGAAACAAAACAGAAACTCCAAGTGGGGAGATAGGCTGAAGTTCTGGGGCCTCTGTTCTCTGCATCTGGATGAACACAGCCTTGATCTTGTACCCCAACAGAGAAGGATTGAAATGCCCCATACCAGGTAATGCATGGAGCCAGCCCTCCTACTTACAGCAGAGATTCTTTCTGCTTGTGATAACATTATAGATGGAGGCCTTGGGATGCAGGAAACATGCATTCAGTCTTACTACCAAGGACCAAATTTAGTTACCCTCTGGCTCAAGGAATGAATTTGTGATAGCTGGATATATTGTCCACAATACCAAGAACCTCAGAATAATATTAAATGTCCTGGTTCTAAACTGGGAGCTGCAGTGTGCTGAATGGAAGCAATAACTAAATTGTCTCAACAACAAGAATAATTAGCAAGAAACAGGGCAATAAAAAATCCTAAAATTAGCATAGGGCCTGTATATCAAAACACAAGAAGAAATCTATTTTTAAAAAATAGACATCTAAACAACAACTATGACATTGCAGATTATGTTTTGTGTAGCAATTTGAAAAAAAATTTACAGTATGTTATGATGTTCAAAAAGATAAATATAAGAATTCCATCCATTTAAAAGGATTGAAACATAATGAAGAAAGATTGGCAGAAATTAAACAAAAATGCATCAAATAAACATAGATTAAAATCTGTTAGAAATGCAAAATACAGTCATTTAATTTAATATTTAATGGATTAGGGCGGGGGGGTGGGGGTGAATGGGTGACGGGCACTGAGGGGAGCACTTGACGGGATGAGCACTGGGTGTTATTCTCTATGTTGGCAAATTGAACACCAATAAAAAATAAATTTATTATTAAAAATTAAAAAAATATTTAATGGATTAGATTAGGCAAAATTCACTTAATCAAATTTATATTCAATCAAAAAACTTCAATTCATGGGATAAATTCTGTACTGATAACAGTTAAATAGTAAATTGAAAGGTAATACTTTGTGATTGCCTCATAGTTTAGCACAATTCTCAAATATGAAGGTGGGAGAGGCTTTAACTAAGGAGGTTAAGGGTTCCAGAAAAAAAGAACGGAGTGACTCAGATGGTTAAGCGTCTGCCATGATCCAGAGTCCTGGGATCAGAGCTCCATATTGAGCTCCCTACTCAGTGTGGAGTCTGCTTCTCTCTCTGCCCCTCCCCCCACTCCCTTTCGCTCTCTCTCTCTCTTTCTCTATCACTATTTCTATCTCTATCTCACTTCTCTCTTTCAAATAAATAAAGTCTTTAATCTTTTTTTTTTTTTTAAAGGAAAAGAGAATGGAAGGAATAATGGGCACAATATTTCAAGAATTGACTATGAAAATAAGAGGGCTCCTGGGTGGCTCAGTGGTTGAGCATCTGCCTTTAGCTCAGGTCATGATCCAGGTGTCCTGGGATCGAGTCCCACATCGGGCTCCTTGCATGGAGCCTGCTTCTCCCTCTGCCTGTGTCTCTGTCTCTCTCTCTCTGTCTCTCATGAATAAATAAATAAAATCTTAAAAAAAAAAAAAAAGAAAAGAAAAGAAGAGTGACATGTATCCACAGATTGACAAGTGTCCAAATCACTGGTAAGGTAATTCAAAAATAAGATCACATCTAGATATGTGATGGTGAAACCACAGATTATCAAGGATGAACAAAAAGCTTAGAAGTTATTAAAGGGGAAAAAAAGCATAATATCTACAAAGAAGTAAGTGTTAGACTGACAGAAGTTTTCTCTTCTACAATAATTGATTCTAGAAGACAATTGAGCAATAGCTTCAAAGTAATGAGAGGATATCTTATAATTCTGTATCCACCTAAACTACATCAAGACTAAAGATAAAGAACCTTTCCAGATTACAAATCCTAGGAGAATTTAACTCCTAGGCCATAACTTAAATAACTACTAAGTGATATGTTTTAATAAGGAAAGTGAATCATAAGGAAGGCATAGGACACAATTGAAATAAAAATGACAGTGATAATGCAGTATATGACAAAAATTGCATTACAAATTATCAGAAAATATGGAAAAAGAGCCCAAGAAACAGACAAAAGAACCAAACAATTTTAAGAAAAAAGAAGCTGAATGGTCAGTAAACATAGATAATCAACTTCTTTTGTGAACAGGAAATTAAAACAGAGGCAAAATTTCAGGTCTCAGAGTGGCAAAAACTAAAAAGGCTGATATTAGCAAGTGTTGGATAAGAATATGAAGAAAGAGGGACTATGATACACTGTCAATAGAAATGTAAACTGACAAAGTTAGAACACATTTCACAATATCTCATATAATCCAAGATGTGCATACCCTACAGAAACATGTCGCAAGACATTTATTGCAACATTGCAACAAAAGTGGATGATTGTAGCTAACAAAATAACAATTAAACTGTATAGTTTGTATAATTCTAAAGTGAACACTAAAATAAAGTTTCTGGAGATACTTGCATCAAGATGAACAAATCTGAAAAGCACTGATAGTTGGTAAAAGTAAGCTGCAGAATGATTCATATAATATGAGATCATTAACATACTTTAAAACATGCAAAATAGCATTCTGTATGGATGTTGGATACATATAAATATAAAAGTAAAAATCACATCGAAGATAAGCATCAAATTCGGAGAAATAATTTACCTCTGACCAGGGTGGGAGACAAATGGGATCTGAGTAAGTTATATGAGTGATTTTCAAATATATTTTGTAATACTTAGCTTTTTGAAAATAGAAAAACCTGAGGACAAAAAAAGGAATAAACAAACAGAAGTAATAAATAAATGATTCACATTTTCTAACAACTCTATTTCTCTATCCAGTCCAGCCTGGTTCCTAAGACAAGAAATGGAAAAGTACATGGTGGCTAGCAGAGAAACGGTTATTGAATTAGGTCAAGATTTAAATCTTGTCATCATTGAAAAACACTTGAGTAATAACAGCTCTGGTTTATAGCACATCACTTAATTTCTAAAAAGAAAAATAATGAAGGATGTCACTGGAGAGAAAATAAACTATTTTTAGAGAATGCATTTGAATTCTATTGGAAATAGTAATTCTTGGATTGAATATGGCTTAGTAATGCCCGGGCTTGAATTTTAGAATTTACAGCTGACCTAGGTCACTTATGTTGAAGCCGAGAGAACTGTAGGAAGCAAACATCCAAGGAGGCATTTTGAAAATTCTTAGTTTAAACTTAAGTCGCTTGCAGCAGCAGCAAAAAAAAAAAAAAAAAAAAAAAAAAAAAAAAAAAAAAAAAAAATCACAAAATAAAATATCTATGCTGTAATCCTCATCTCTCTTGAATTTCAAAGTTGGGCCATGGCTTTGATGTGCAGACGCCAGGCCCCAAGGCAGGAAAGATTGGACAGACCTCTCACTTCTCTTTCCAGTAGACAGAACCCTGGTGAAGATGAGATACTAGACGGCAGCCGTGGAAGAGTCTCTGCTCTGTGGCTGCTTTTTTTTGTTGTTAGCTTTCATTTTGGTTCCCTTAGATCCAGAAGCAGTAGGTGGATTTGTTAGACTCTGTGGGTTAGTAATTAGACTGGGTTGAAAGAAAGACATTCAAATAGTTCAAAACTTTTGGGGAGGATTAATCAAAGAGAAATACACAAGAGTCTTCTCGGGTTGGTTGAGTTATTTGTTTACATGACACAAGTGAGTTCACTCTGTAAATGTTACCTTCAAGCAAGAAGACCTAGGACAAGTCAAAGATAGAATAGAAACATTTAACCAGAGAATACAGTATGTAGCTACTGGGACATAATCACAATATATGCTATAATCTGAAGACTTTTGATAGATGTTGGTTTGGTTTTTAAGATAGTTCCAGGAAAAATCAAAGTTTTAACATGCTGCTTCAGTCCTTCCTGGATCTCTTCAATCAAAAGCAAAAGCTGAAATAGATTGCGATCCTAGAGAGCAAAATAAAAAATATTTACCTACAGATTAAGACAAAGTAGATACTCGATACTCATCAAATAAATTAAATCAAATTTTGACATCCTATGGTATTGAAACAAATTTTAAAAGTGTAAAATTTAAAGTAAGGATATTGCTTTCATTTAGGCTGTAGAGAATCCTCTAATGATAAAACTTTAAATCAGAATTATTTTTGTCTGTAATACAATAGTTGACTCCAAACCAAATTATTTAAAAGATTTTCTCACATCAAACAAATGAAAGTAAAACTTATCCAACAGCTCCTTCAGAAGGGTGAGGGAGCTCAGTCATTCTTACAAGAATTTTGTTGAAGAATGGGATACAGAGGAGCTATGGACGTACATCAAATTGCAGTTTTGAAAAATGAATATTTTAAAAGTTTTGTGATATATTAACAATTCAAGCAAAATACAAATCCACATTTTTAAAACTTCTGTAGGAAAACTGGTTTGATAAACTATAGTTCTCACAACATAAGGTGGTTTGCGATATTATATTTAATATAGAAAAATAAGTACCAAGTTTACAAAAAGAAATAAATGATCACATAAACATTTACCCTTGGGCAGAGCCAAAATGTATTTTTTGTTACTGGCCTGTTATTGATATCAAGTTTTCTTGGCTTGGAAAAAAGAAAAACGAATTAGGAATTTGGAGATACAGACTCTGCCATGTATTTGTTAAATTATCTCTGCCAAATAATTTGAAGTCTCTGAGTCCTCATGGTTATTTTTATCTATTGAATGGCAATATTCATGTTTGTTCATCCTAGATCTCTGGGTTGTTGCAAGAGGCAAATGGAAAAATGAATATGAAATTTCTTTGAGAGGCACAACCCACCACATAAATGTACTTTGTTAATTATTGCTGTGGAGAACAGTCAACCCATAAGTATGGAGCAGTTTAGCACTCATGGATAATAAAAGTGTGTAAAGTGTTCTGATAGGTGTAATTTTTGGTACTTCAAGCACTGAAAATGGCCTTTCTTCCTTTTTTTCCACCTCCCCTTTGCCCATTTACTTCTCTTTTGCAGAACCACTACCTGTAACCAGTGTTTCAATATATGACTATAAACCTTCTCCTGAAACAGGAGTCCTGTTTGAAATTCATTATCCAGAAAAGTATAATGTTTTCACAAGAGTAAACATAAGCTACTGGGAAGGTAAAGACTTCCGAACAATGCTATATAAAGGTAAGAAGCAAAAGGAAGGGGTGATAAATGAGGACTACTCTTTTTACATGATGTTTGCCAAATGGTTTTCTCTCTTGGTCTCAAGAGGTCTTACAATTCACTATCTGATCATGGAAGAACCATTAAAAATAGTTACTTATTTCTGAAAATCTTGTTTTGAGGAATCTTAGAACATCTGGTTTGCTAGAGTCACATGTAATATATAAGCACAAGAAATAGTCAAATTATTATACTTGTATGTTAGTTTTGCCAAAAGCAGCATGTCTGGTACAAGAAATAAATTTGAACCTAAACTTAGAAGCATCTCACTTGTTTCCTCCTGAATATGTTAGAAGGTCATATCTAGAACTAAGGAGCAAAAAAGTTACCTTCCACCAAGTTTCGCTTGGAGGTGGTCCAAGATTATCCTCAAAAGGGAATGATAATGCTTTTTGGTTCCTTTGGATGTATGTATCTGTAGACCAGCTAAATGATTGCATGAATATACAAAAGTTGGTTTTATTGTTTGTACTGGCTTGATAGGGACCCTGTGGGGAGAGGAGAGAAAGAGAATCCTACGGGAATCAATCATTTTGAAAGAATCCGGTCGCCTTCTCTGAGTAGACTGTTGGGGAGAAGATGGAGAGGAAGAGAAGGAGGAAGTCCATTCAACTCTATTAGGAGTGAATTAGGATGGAAAGGACTTAGATACTCTCAGGATCCAATACCTTAACATTTCTCTCTGAGAGCATAGATGATGGCCATCAAAGTTGACTGGTTGTAACTGGAAATACATATCGGTGAGATGGAGAATGGGTACTGAAGCACACAGGCATAATATCTAGAAAAGTGTCACTTTGATTTGCTACTTTTCCAAATTCATTTCTTCTATGGATTTCTTTTTTATAAGACATTGTTTACAATGCACACAGTGAATTTATAGTTTTTGTAACTTAAAAAAATCAAATAAACATAAACAGACTCCACAAGTTATGGCATTTTTAAATTTTCAATTAAAAGATATGTGCAGATTAATAAGTGGGGCTTTATTTATTTTTTTTTTTTTAGCTTTGAACTTTTATTTATTTATTTTTTTTATTTTTTTATTTTTTATTTTTTTACAGTTTTATTTTTTTTTATTGGTGTTCAATTTACTAACATACAGAATAACACCCAGTGCCCGTCACCCATTCACTCCCACCCCCCGCCCTCCTCCCCTTCCAACACCCCTAGTTCGTTTCCCAGAGTTAGCAGTCTTTACGTTCTGTCTCCCTTTCTGATATTTCCCACACATTTCTTCTCCCTTCCCTTATTTTCCCTTTCACTATTATTTATATTCCCCAAATGAATGAGAACATATAATGTTTGTCCTTCTCCGACTGACTTATTGATCACATGCAAATACCAGTTTGTGAATGATTGAAAAGCATTCTCTGGAATTTTTGCTGAATTAAAAGCTAGGAGGTTTTTTTTTAATTATTATTATTTTTTATTGGAGTTCAATTTGCCAACATATAGCATAACACCCAGTGCTCATCCCACCAAGTGCCCCCCTCCGTGCCTATCACCCAGTCACCCCAAACCCCCACCCACCTCCCCTTCCACTACCCCTTGTTCATTTCTCAGAGTTAGGTGTCTTGTGTTTTGTCAAAAGCTAGGAGTTTTTTAAAAAGTCAATCTGCTCTCCATTTTAAGTTAATTGATTTTTAAATTTATTTTTGGCTTTTAGTTCAATAAGTGGTACTTTTGGTTTCTTTCCCACATTTCTTCCTAATTTGGATTGGAATTTTATTATTTTCTTTAATGTTTTCCAAATAAAATTTTTCTTTCTTCTTTCTTTCTTTCTTTCTTTCTTTCTTTCTTTCTTTCTTTCTTTCTTTCTTTTCTTCTTTCTTTCTTTCTTTCTTTTCTTTCTTTTTTCTTCTTTCTTTCTTTTTTTCCTTTCTTCTTTCTTTCTTTCTTTTTCCTTTCTTACTTTTTCTTTCTTTTTCTTTCTTTCTTTCATCATGTGTAGATAAACCATTTTAATTTAAAAATAGGCCAGTTTTTACAAGTAAGCCTAGTAAAAGCATGCCTTATAAAATTACTTTTTCCTAAATCATAAAATAGCAAAATATCTTTGATTTTTATCATAAAGTAAATGGCTAGCATAAACCTAATGTCTACAATTTCGATATGTTATCTTCTCCATTTAATAAACCAAATGTTCCTATAATAAAAACTTACTTCCAATGGTATCCAATTCTTGTAGAAAAAAGCTTTTCAGGATTTTGGATCTAAAGATCCAAACTTTCATCTCTAATTTTATGCGAATTTTGTATTACTGACCATGCCAGAAGTTGCAGGAAATAATATCTTATGGCTATTTAATCATAATTGTTTAAAACTTTCTAGAAGTATGTGGCATTTAGGAGACCAAAAGTTTAATATGATTGTTTTTATTCTTCTCAGATTTTTTTAAGGGAAAAACAGTATTTAATCACTGGCTGCCAGGAATATGTTATAGTAATATTACTTTTCAGCTGGTATCTGAAGCAACTTTTAATAAAAGTACTCTTGTGGAGTACAGTGGCATCAGTCATGAACCCAAACAGCATAGAACTGGTAAGTCTTCTGAAGAATTAGATTTGTTAAAAGATAATTAAATCATATATTTGTTGCATGTATACTTTCTATCGTTCTGAGAAAAATACTGTTCTAGAGCTAAGAAATAAATATATATTTGTACTACTCTAAAACAAATTATCAGTGTAAAAGGAACTGAGTAAAATATTTAAAAGAAAAATATAAAATATGTCAATGTAATCATAGATTTATAATATTTAAATTGGAAAAAAGTACATGATACTACCAAAGGTTATAATTAAGTAACTTAACTTGATGAAGTAGACATCAGTTATTCTATAACCTGGCAAAATTCACATATGGCTGTAAAAATGATAGGTGTACAGAATATCACATTATTAAAGGAAAATATTGGGATTCAGATGTATGTCTAAAACTTGTAGTGTTTAATTATTGTAGCATCATTAATAGGAAGCACTGTTATAGGATGGATGGATGGATGGAAGAATGGATGGAAATAATACACACATTCTAAATGCCTGTCACCAATATCAAGATAATTGACATTACCCATGCCTAATGTGCCCAAATCACTCATTAGGAATGTTGGAGAGGCCTTTTATATGGACATTGGGAATGGGGATTGTAATAGGTCACCCCGAGACTCTGCTAATCTGAATTCTAAGATTTCATGATTTTCAATAATCAAGCCAAGTCAAAGAAACTTTACAGCTGAATAAGTGACTTACCTCATGGCAACATCTAAGATTCTATTTGTATTTTTCATTATTCAATTTAAGTAAGGAAACAATATCAGTTGAGTGACTTCTACCTGGAAGTCGTTCAAAGTATGAGAGAGATGAAGACAAAGTCTGGTGAGATTTGTTTCCTGTCCTCAAAAATGATAGAGATACAATACAAATGGCCATCCTTCAAGGCAGATTGTGATAAATGTCCTAGGAGGTACAAAATTATATAACTGCACAAAGGAAGGAAAGATTAATTTTTATTAGAAGTTCATGAAAGGGGTGATATTTAAGCTGCTATTTGAAGAATAGGTAGAAACTGTTGTAGGTAGACCAGACACTGTGCCTTCATAATTTTCTACCTCTAGAAAAGTATGCTTCCATAATTCACAAACTAATTTTGTGCCTGTATGTTTCATTCTGTAGAGGTGAGGAGTGAAGCTAAATTTCTAATATTTTGCTAATGTTTCTAAAGGTATATATGCAACTCTCCTAAATATAACTATGTCATAGGGAGAATTTTTATCTTGATAGCTAAGTACACTATAGCTGCTTTTTTGTAAGAAATATCCAATGGCAGAGACTCAGTTTTTTTAAAAGGCGATTTTGATAAGCTGAAGAATATTTACACAACTCTGCTTTGGACATGGTTAATTTACCACATGGACAAGCATACTGTCATTAGTTAATGTATATCATTAGTTAATGTATCTGAAATATGAGTGGTGATACGCTCATGTGTGCACATTATGCACAAAATCTTAGATAAAGTGTATTTGACACCACAATAGTTCTTGATGTAGGTTATCTTTATACAGTAGAAGTAAAACTGACCTCTACTTTGTAAATCCACTTGTGTATTTGACTCACTTATAGATTAAGTATTCATTATAACAGAATTAAAATTACTTGAAACTGAAAATTCCCTCTCTTACAGCCCCTTATCCACCTCGAAATATCTCGGTTCGTATTGTAAACTTGAACAAAAACAACTGGGAAGAACAGAGTGGCAATTTCCCAGAGGAATCGTTCATGAGATCCCAAGATACAGTGGGAAAAGACAAACTCTTCCATTTTACAGACGAAACCCCCGAAATTCCCTCTGGCAACATTTCTTCTGGTTGGCCTGATTTCAACAGCAGTGACTATGAAACTACATCCCAGCCCTATTGGTGGGGCAGTGCATCTGCCACCCCCGAAAGTGAAGATGACTTTGTCAGTGTCCTTCCCATGGAATATGAAAATAATAGTACGCTCAGTGAGACGGAAAAATCTACAGCAGGATCTCTCTCATTTTTTCCTGTACAAATGATACTGAATTGGTTGCCACCCAAACCACCCACCGCCTTCGATGGGTTCCATATCCACATAGAAAGAGAAGGTAAAGTAATAGGAAGTCAGCAAAAATAAGATATGGTGTGGAAAGGAAAGGACATTGAAATATGTTAAACCTAAAATATTTAGAAAAAAAAAAAAACTTGATGGCAGGCAGTTAATATTTAAAGAAAAATTGTAAAGAAAGGGAAGAATTTAATTGAGTAGCAATGCCCGTGAAGACTAGAAAACAAAATTGAATAGGCAGAATCAGAATTCAAGGTTTGGGTAGTTTCTACATTGCAAGTACTAATAACTTGTGTATATTTCACTACCCAATATGTCATGGGCCCCAGGCTACTGAGGAAAACCTTATGTTTGGAAAGATTTTGAATTAAAGTTCCAACCATCACAAATTACAAAATATGCTAGAGAAGTTTTCTGTTTTCTAAAAGATTTTATTTTTTAATTCTTATTTATTTATGATAGTCACAGAGAGAGAGAGAGAGAGAGGCAGAGACACAGGCAGAGGGAGAAGCAGGCTCCATGCACCGGGAGCCCGACGTGGGATTCGATCCCGGGTCTCCATGATCGCGCCCTGGGCCAAAGGCAGGCGCCAAACCGCTGCGCCACCCAGGGATCCCAGTTTTCTGTTTTCTATACACGATTTATGAAGCATGTAGCAAAACAATCTGACAAGAAGGCTACTTTCCCAAGAGCATCAGCCCTGTGTCCTCATCTAGCCTTAGGGTGTGCCTCTGGGGAACCAGCAGCACTCCACATTTTTCCCAAAGAGGAGCTGGTAGTAAAATAGAAAATGCACAGCCACTAGTATTTTCAACATAGCTGCTGTGTATCATATCCATTGATCCAGCATCTGAGAGCCATTCTTTGCGTTTTAGCCCACTAATTTCTGAAAACCAGGGCTCTGGCCTTTAGTTAATTTAGGTCACAAATCACATCTAAATTATTGTTTGTTAGGTTTTTATAGTTATTTGCTGTTTGTTTTGTTTGTACAATAACATATTTCATTTTATACTTTCCGGTCTAGTAGTTCGGGTGGCAAAGTTGTCAGGTTGTCAATATTTGCAGTTCAAATGATAACTGTTTTTTTTCAGGGTAGGGCATTAGTACCATATAGTATAATATATTACATATTGTTTGCCTTTATTTTATTTAATAAAATAAGACACCAAAATCTGTGGATTCCTCTATACTGGATTATAGAGCAATCGACCATATTTAAAAACCGTATAAAATTGAAATCCTTAAAAAAAAAAATTGAAATCCTTTGTCATTTCCAATTATTTGAGTCAAAAGTTTTCACATTTACCTGGAATTACTTGTATAAAGATGTCCGTCTTCATCTGCTTTTAATCTTTTATTTTTCTGTTCCACAATATATTCTGTGGGAAATAGGTTCCTGTAACTCACAATTTTTTTTAATGAGTATTTCCATGAAGGTTCAATCATGCTTTTATCTGACTGCAGTGTGTTCTGTTGAAGGCTATCGTAGTCACCAACCCCTGAGAACAACTTCAAATGAAGTAATAAGCAGCAGGGGATGGACTTTGAAGCATGTAAAAACCATTTTTACTTTTAGAAAGTAAAATCTGGTAGAAGACAGATGAACAAGTATTACTAGTGTCAGAAAACCTACTCAGAAGAATTTCCAATAAGAAATAATTCAATTCATTCTAAGGCATTTCTGGATATTTAATACTACCACAAAGAACTGATAAGATACTTAATGCTGGTTATTTTTTTTATTCCTTATATTCAGATGAGAAAGTCAACTATCGTAATCTTCTCCTGAGAGTCTCCTTCTGTTCTGTGCATATAATGTTGTTGGGTGACATTAGATAAGAATATGCAGTATATACTCATCTCTAAGTTTTATTGATTTGGATGCCATATTTTAATTTGGTTATTTAAAAGTATCCTGAAAAACAATTTGAATACTCGGTCATGTTTCTCTTCTAGTATCTTTGATGAAGATGTATAATTGAACTTGACAAAAAGGAAACAGTATAAAAAAATACTTATTTTTTAAATTAATTGACTTGTCCACATTCAAGGCCCTTTTAGGTTTCAATTCATATATATTCTCCTTTTTTTATATATGATTCAGAAAACTTTACTGAATATTTGACAGTGGATGAAGAAGCACATGAATTTGTTGCGGAACTGAAGGAGCCTGGGAAATATAAGTTATCCGTGACAACCTTTAGTTCCGCAGGATCTTGTGACACTCGGAAAAGTCAGTCAGCAAAATCGCTCAGTTTTTATATCAGTAAGTACCAAAGAGACTATTTTGCACTTACAGGGGAGCTAGGACAATGGAACTGGGGAGATTAATGATGCTCGGGCATCAATTATTCATCAAACCTCAGAGACCCTGAGAAATTGTCAAGGTCGGAAGAGGCCCAGATCCATGAGATTTTGACAGCAGAGGAAATATATGTATGTTTAATAGTAGCAAACCTACCCAGAGATTTAACTTACGCATTTTTTTATTATTGTGATAATTGAACATTTATTAAGCTGACCTTCCACACTAGTCAGAACAAACTCTCCAAGAACATGGACACACTGTTTAGGAAATATGACTTTTGTTTGAGGACTTATAGAAAATTGATGTTGTTGGACTGTGGGGAAAGTCTCATTAGAATATTGAGCTGAGATAATTCAAAAGAAAAACAGATTTAAATGTAGTAAGACCTAGGTCGTCACCATAAATTTGGCATAAGAAAACAAGGCTAGAGCATCCTAAAAGCTCCACTGTCAAGTCTTAGGATGGTTTCTACTGATTCTATGAGGGGCATTAACAGAGCAAATAACTAGCCTCCCAAAACTACACAAATCATGCATATCTGTAATGGTTTCAGCTTATCTGAATATGTTCACCAGAGGTTTAGAAGCCAAACATCAGTTAGCTAGTTTATCAGCAGTTAAATATGCCTCCCATCAGCAGAAAGAAAAAAACCAGAAGGCAATGGATAAAAATGGCTCTTCAAAAAAGATTATTGCCATATACTTTATCACCTTCTCCAAAGGCAATATACCACCTTTCACCAAACAATTCTCAAAAGGGTAGGTGGGAGAATGAGAAGGGGGACAGAGGGAAGAGATCAGTTTATTTAAAAACTGAAAAATGTTCAAAGCGTTCTATGTAGCATTTCTACTTAAGAACCTAAAAATATCACTACTGGTAAGAGGCCTAAAGATCCATTAGATATACAGAAAGAATAGTCATGATTGCTTGCATGTCTTTTGGTTATAGAAGATCTCTGATGTGAGGTCACTAGAGAATGAGAAAAAGTTTAGTATTTGGTTTTTCCCATTAAGTTTTTTTTTTAAGATTTTATTTATTTATTCATGAGAGACACAGAGAGAGAGATTGAGAGAGAGAGAGAGAAGCAGAGACACAGGCACAGGGAGAAGCAGGCTTCCCACAAGGAGCCCGATATGGGACTCGATCCCGGATTCCGGGATCACACCCTGAGCTGAAGGCGGATGCTCAACCGCTGAGCCACCCAGGTGTCCCTCCCATGAAGCATAAAGTGTTTTATTAACAAAAAGATTTCCCTGTCAGTAGAGATCCACCACAAGTGTCAACAGTTCTTGGCAAAGCTCCTTCAGCTATTCTGGCCATGCTGGCCCTTCCCTTCTCTGAATTTCTACTGAGTTTCATAGGGAACAACACAAAATACAGAGCTTATTTGTGTATAATAGTTTTCTAGATTTGTTTTATTTGTGTATGTCTTGCCTCTTATACTAAATTATAGAGTCTTAGCCTAGGGCCCATATTTATACTATTTTATTAATTCTGTTGTACATTTACCAGATATTCACTGAACTACTTTCATGTGTTGGGCACTCTGCTCTAGAGTATCCAGATTGACTAGTACTGTTGAGAATGTTGTAGAATTGCTCAAAAATATGATTATTTCAGAGAGATGTATATTAATATTCATCTAGAAAAGTATAGGGCACTAAAAATTTTATTTTATTTTCCAATAAAATGATATTTTTAGTGCTTATGATATTCCCCTCTGCAGTAATGAATTATTCAAGTGTACTGTATATACACCTTTAGTTTAAAATGGGATATTATAGATATAAATACTACATTCAACTGAGTAAGCCCCCTCAACATAGTGCGGACTCATGCCAGCTAATTATATTAGCAGCCCATTTTCCTGACCAAACTGTTCCAGTGTTAAGCTATGACATTAATATTTATTAAATTACATCAACATTTATGTTTGTCTTGTTGCATTATGACTTGTATTTACGCAGTTTTGAAGGCTATCCTCAGAGATGCAAAGGAAGATAAACATTTACCTTAGCCTCCCAACAGCCTTATATTTCAGTTATCCCCATGTTTCAGGTGGGAAAAAAAAACTGAGTCACAGAAAGTTTAGTGACTTTCCCAAGTGTCCAAATGAGGACTAGAGCCTAGGAGTATTTGACAGCAAAGTCCATTTCCATGTAGCCTGCAGCGACCCATTATCTTGGCTTGATTAGCAGGTTAGTCCTAACGTAAAAAGTCCTAACATAAAAAAAAAAAAAAAAAAAAAAAAATTGAAGGAGAGAATTCATTTTGCTTCCTCCAACCATGGCTCACTGTGGCCCTAGGACCTCAGGAATCTTCCTCACAATGATGATGATACCTCAAATTTACATAATTCTCTAACACATGTGATCTCATTTGATGCCAGTGATAGATGGCATCCTGATAAATTGTCACAAAACTTTGATCCAGGAGACCAGAAGTCTGGGTTGGGCCCCAAGCACTTACTAGCTCTGTGACATTGGACAGGTCATACACATCTCTGGGCCTCAGTGTTCTCATCAGTTAAATGAAGTATTGGATATCTCAGGTGTTCAATTCTAACATTCTATGATTTAATCCATCTGGCCGATACATTGGCAGAGTCAAAGAAGTTAAATCATTTCCCCAAGGTTACATCACTAATAATGAGCAAAGTCGAGTTTTGGTCACCTTTCCTGTCTCCAAACCAGAATTTTTCCCAGGTTCCTAGTGTCCCCAGAGGTTTCATGCAGGGGTTGAGAGCATGGATTCTGGAACCAGCCTTCCTGTGGGTGAATCCCAGCTCTACTTACCCTATCTCTGCCCCAGCGCCCTCATCTGAAACTGGGATTAATACTCATACTTATCTCATGGGTCTGTTATGAAAGTTAAAGGATTAAGTATGGAAACATAGGTAAGCCTAAAACAAAGCCTACGACATGCTGAATGCTCTGTCTCTTTGCCATCATTATTATTATCGTTTTTTTATTGTCATGATCTCCCTGGCCCCATTTGCTGTGAGCCTGAGATGGCTGTCCCCAGCAGAAACACTTGCTCTTTCTCCCCTCCTGGGGTTCCAGCCCAGGAATACAGCTCCCTCTTAAGACACTGAGAAGCATATCCTCAGTAAATAAAGGAAGGTTGCACATGTGCATTTCAACAAGGAACTTCTGTAGATAATAACCACCTCACCCCTTCTCGATCCTTCCTATGTGTCAGGCACTGGGCTAATAACCACTTGAGCAACTTAAGAGAACAAAGCTAACAGTGGGCACTTCTGTGGAGACACTTTATAATGAGGAACCCACCACGACCCTCAAATTATCACCCGGATCTCAGGCAGCTTCTGTAATTGAGTCGGCCTGCTGCCTATTTCTTCGCTAATATGATCGCACCCCACCTCTTTGATCCTGCTGTTACCAAATTTAAAATCTTTTCACACGAAGGCAGTAGAGGCTAATTTGAATCTCAAAGTAATTATTTCTAGAGATGGAAGATCCTAACGGCAAAGGAATTATAAACACTGATGCAATGCCCCCCCTTCCACACCCACGCTTCTTGAAAAGAGAAGTAAATTTTCTCTGGTGGAGAATTTACCAGGCTAACCTCCAAGGCACAGGACAGCTCAAGTGGAGCTTCTGTCTGTCTGTCTGTCTGTCTGTCCATAGAATGTTCCTGTTGCTGCTGCCACCACTGGCATTAGATCCAAGGGTGAGGCCAGCTGGCAGTGGCCAGAGAGCCATGCCGGCCCAGCTGCCAGTCTTGCTTTGATCTGTGTAAGGGCAAAAAGGAAAACAACCTGAGTTTTGAAACTAGACTCTGTGATCTCCATCAGCTCAGCACGAAACCTTGTGCTCTTATTTGAAATGCCCAGGCCCTTTGGGAGAGTGGATCGAAGAGCTGACCGAGAAGCCCCAGCATGTGAGCGTCCACGTTTTAAGCTCAACCACCGCTTTGATGTCCTGGACGTCTTCCCAAGAGAACTACAACGGCACCATCGTGTCTGTGGTGTCACTCACCTGCCAGAAACAGAAGGAGAGCCAGAGGCTAGAAAAGCAGTACTGCACTCAGGTAAAGGAGCAGGGGAAAAAAAATAAAAACAAAAAGCAAAACAGGCCGAGGGGCGTGCTCACCCCTGCAGCCCAGGAGACCATGGCAAGAGGGGGTGCCGGGGTCTCCCTGCGTGCTTTGTGAGTGGGAAATGAGTGTGCATGGTTCTCCGGTTGCAGTCCTCTTCCCTCTCCCTCTAAGGACTACCCGCTTCCTTTTATTTTCACGCCTCGTTCAAGACACCTACAATGTGCCAGGTACTCAGATAGATGTTGGGGATCTAGGTGATTTTTTTTTTCTTTCTTTCCTTTTTTTTTTTTTTTTTTTTTTTTATCTAGGTGATTTCTGTGTCTGCCTCTTGCAGAGTTTGTAACCTAGTGAGAACAATGCGTGAGGGATCATACAGTCACTGCTGAGCATAAAATAAGGCCTAGGCTAAAAGGAAATGATTGAGAGGCTCTAGGAGTTCATGGAAAGAAAGAGCTGGGGAGGAGTAAATATGGAATTGGGGCAAGAAGATTTGGAAA
This sequence comes from Canis lupus dingo, assembly GCF_003254725.2. NCBI lineage: Eukaryota > Metazoa > Chordata > Mammalia > Carnivora > Canidae > Canis > Canis lupus. The sequence continues at coordinate 31,383,617 of NC_064269.1, read as the reverse complement.
CTGGCCAGGAAAACTTTTCCCAGGGTAGGAGACAACCAAGCAGAAGGTTCTGGGGGAAGTTTTGTTGGCTGGTTGGTTGGTTTTATTCTTTTCCATCCTTTTTCTTGTTACTTGAATTATAAATAGGGTCATTCATGTGCACTGAAAAAATAATTCAAAAATTAAAAGTACTAAGGTAAGAAACTCCCTTTTCACTAATCACAGCTGAGAGGAGCTTTGAAGGATAAATAGGAGTTAGGTGAGCATGAGGGAGCCTGAGGGGCAAGGGAAAACGGGGTGCAAGTCAGCAGTTCTAGGAATGGCTACTAGGATGAGTTTCCATGCCCAGCCGCCAGTCCTGAGCAGAAACCCTGCCACATGCCCCCGGGGCAGACCTTGCTTCCCATCACCCCGAGTATCCACGGGGAGCCTGGAGCTCAGCCCTACTTTCCTAAAACCTTGTTTTATTTTTTTCCTAAGATCAAATTCACTGATTCCCGGTGTCTTAAGGATACAATATTTACTTCCCTAAAGGCAAAAAAAAAAAAAAAAATGAAATTATCAACTCGTGTGTCATGTACTGGAAATATAATACTCAAAAACGTTTGGCACATGAAAGCTTTTTGGAACGTTTCCATTTATCCCAGGAAAGTTAGGCAGTTAGTGAAACTCAAAGAATGAGGAACTTTGAGTTGATAAGATGAACTCAGGAGTCATGGCCTTTGGAGTGCTAGAAGGGCTTAGGAGTGTTGAGATAAGCCCTTTCTTGAAGATGAAGCTACCCCTTGACTTGAATTAAATTAAGGAGTAAATATGCTAAACCGATTAACTTGTAATCACGACTCACTATGCAGCTTAGTAGATTCCTTTCCTGAGGAGAGGAAAGATGGCTGACCTGTCACATTGGTAGAAAAATGGGTTTCTCTTATAGAACATGACACAGAACTTGACCGCTCCAAAGTACATTTCTTCGCCCCTCATCTAATGCACAAATTACATATCTTTTGCACAGAAGCCAGAGGCTAACGGTATTGATAGAGATTGTAAATTATAAATGAGACAGGAAAGACCAGTCTCAGTGCACTTTGACAATGCCTTCTTGAGATGCAAACATGAAACTGTTCAGGATTATAGGCAAAGAAGCCAATATTTAAAATGGAGGGTGGGATCTAGAACCCAGTGTGAGGTGTTATCTCAGTTACAAGAACGTTTTGAAGATTGTGTTATTACACCAACACTATCCATTGCCCTACTACTACTACTACTACCACACACACACACACACACACACACACACACATACATTTTTAGATGAGGAAACATCCATTCAGAAAATCTCAAAAACGAGTGACTGGGTGGCACAGTTGGTTAAGTGTCTGACTCTTGGTTTCAGCTCAGGTCATTATTTTAAGGTCATGAAAACGAACCCCTCATCGGGCTCAGCATGGAGTCAGCTTGAGATCCTCTCCCTCTGCCCCTCCGCCTGGCTTGCGCTCTCTCTCTCTCAAATTAATTAATTAATTAATTAGAAAAAAAGTCTCAAAAACTGGCCTGCAGTCATGTGGCCATTAATCAAAAGAGCCCAGAAAATATTATCCCAGTATTTGGTCTGATTTGGGCTTATTTCTCAAAGCAACTTTATCCAAAAGGAAAAAATAATAGTATTTCTTTAATTCTGTATTCAATGGTACTGTGATTACATTAAAATTCAAAATGCAGCTCAAATTAAGAGTGATTCTAAAGCCAGACACATGCAGTAGTATTCACCCCCTTATTCATGATTTCACTTTCCATGGATACAGTGTCCCATGCTCACCTGTGGGCCAGAAACAGACGATCCTCCACCAACATATAGTCAGAAGGTCAATAGTAGCCTAGCAAGGGGTCACAAAGTCTATTTCATTCACCCCAATTCATCTCATCATGTAGACATTTTATCATCTCACAACATCATAAGAAAGGTGAATACAGTACAATGAGATATTTTGAGAGAGAGAGACTACATTTACATAACTTTTATGATAGCATATGGTTGTAATCCTTTTTATTATTGGTTATTGTTAATCTCTTACTAGGCCTAATTTATAAATTAAACTTTACAGCAAGTATATGTGTATGTATAGGAAAGAGCATAATACGTATAGGGTTCAGTACTACCCATGGTTTCAGACATCCATTGGGGGGAGTCTCAGAACAACATATCCCTTGCAGATAAGGGGATACTATAGTATTAACGGATAATATAATGTTTTACTATTTTATACTTTCACTTGCCCTACTTTGCTTCTACCAGTGACTATAACACAGGATCGTTGCTTTATACATTAGATACATCATCCATGAGACTCCCTGCTAGTGCTTCTACTCTTCCTTACACCACCACTGATTTCTATGTGCTAGGTGGGTCCTGCATAAGATCCTAGAAATAAAACAGATTTGACTTGAACCTTAAGTTTGTGAAGCTTCGAGTCTGACCTTCCAAGTAGGTACATTGTACCCATTAATTTGAATTTTTCCTCATCATGTATATGCTCTTCACATCTGGTTGTTGTTTTGGGTATGAGTTTGCATGCCAATGTTCATAGAAAAAGGCGTTTTGTGATGTATGCCTCCTAACAACCATTTCAGTGCTCTTCATTAATAAATATATGTTGAACATAAAGTCTGTGCTCTATAAGTGTTATATACATAGAGGATGCGGTCAATTCTTCAAAGTAAATGTGCTTTCAGTACTTTCTCCAAAGTCTCACACACAATCATAAATTTCAGGATTAAAAAACATCATATATGAATGTATATTTATTTTCACATGTGATCTGCCTTGGTCCCCAAGTGTTTTCTGACAATGTACATACCCAGTTATTTAAGTCTGTCATGTATTTCCTATGCTCTCTAAGACATCTTTCCTACTATTTCTTTAGCTGGGGAGGAACAGGACTGGTGCCTCATCAGAGGGGTGTTGGGTTGAACTAAATTCTCTGGAATGGCGATGGAGCCAGTTGGGAATGAGAGAGAGGAAACAGTGGAATACAAAGGAGGGATGAAAATTGGGGGAGAAGGTGTGGAATGATTCTCCTCTGGAGAATAAAATATGTGTTATTTAGGAGGGAGAATTCAGGGGCATTTCTCCTGCCTGCCTTCAGTCTACCTACCCAAAGGTGATCCAGGATAAATACTAGGGTATGGAGGGATGGAAGCTCAGATACAGACTGGTGGTTCAGTAAATATTCAAAAACAAGATGGCAGGAAGGAATTAGGGTTTATTATTTGTTACCAAGGTAATTTTTAAAAATAGTGTGATGTACATACACATAGTTGCTTCTTTATGAAAAAAAAAATAGGGGTGCTGGGTGGCTTAGTCAGCATCTGACTTCAGCTGAGGTCTTAATCTCAAGGTCCTGGGGTTGAATACTCTATGGAGCCTGCTAGGAGCCCCACCTTTAGCTCCTCCTCAAGCCCTAGGTCAAGACAATCGCTCTGTATTCAGTGGGGAGTCTGCTTGTCCCTCTCCCTCTGCCCCTCTCCCCCCTCATGCTCTCTCTCTTTCTCTCTCAAATAAATTAATAAAATCATCTTAAAAAGAAGTATAATGTCCCTAGGATGAATTTATTAAGATGGCATGTTTTATGTATCAAGGTGTAATTGATGTATAACATTATATTAGTTTCAGGTGTATAACAAAATGATTCAATAGTTGCATGCACTGGGAAATGATCATCACAATAAACCTAGTTGCCATCCATCACTGTACAATGTTACAAATTTTTTTTCTAATGATGAGAATTTTTAAGATTTATTCTCTTAGCAATTTTCAAATATGCAACTCAATATTACTGACTGCAGTCACCATACCGTAGGTTACATTGCTATGACTTATTTATTTTATAAGTGTAACTTTGTACCTCTTGACCCTTATCATCCACCTCCCACTCCCCTCCCCTCTGGCAACCACCATTCTGTTCACTGTACCTAAGAGTTTTATTTTGTTTTGTTTGCTCATTTGATTTGCTCTTTTTGTTTCCACACAGTGAAATCATACAATATTTGTCTTTCTCCAACTGATTTCACTAGCATGATATCCTCAGGGTATTAAACATGATGGTATATTTAAGTGGCTACAATATCATGTAGTCATTTGAATAATCAGAATCAACCACTTGCTTAAAATATTATCAAACCAAAGAAACTTTACCACCCTGAAGCAGTCTACACTTTTTTTTTGTCCTGCTATGCTAAACATTCTAAATGAGTGATTAATGAGCTATGTTAGCATTGAGAGGTATGCCTGCCTAGATGTCTATGATATGCTGTTAAGTTTTAAAGAAAAGTTTGGAGCAAGTTAATAATTAACACCTATATGGGTCAATATAGTGTTATTTATGTATATATGTATTGAGAAGGGTCTGAAGATTGCCTACCAAAATGTTGGAAATGAGGGGAGGAAGACCGAAAAATTGCCAGTTTACTTCATTTGCTCTTCTACTGTGCAAATAATTTCCACAATGAACATTACTAGTTTTATCATTTAAAAATTTATTTTAAAGAAGTAAGACAGCATTACTTAGTTTTGTGCAACATACACGTCTTGTTTATGGTTTGTCTCTTTGAGAAAAGCTCTATCAGATATCTAGTTGGCTAACTCTGCCTAGATGACTTCCAGCAGAATTCACATTTGAAAACATGGGTAAAAAATTCTTATAGGAGTATAAATAGGAAAGAAAGGAGGGAAATGCTAATGTATTCATTCAACTTAATTTTATTTTGCTTAAGTTATTGGAAAAGAAATTATGATATGCTTGTCTCCTTACTTAACTTTTAGAGCAAGTTCTACCAATTCAAATTATACAATTTTTATTGTGTAGAATCAGTTTCCAGTATCAGAAGGTTTTAAAATTCATATCATATCAATTCTGTTTATTCTTAAAATCATCATGAAGCTGAATTAAAAAAAAAAAAACCTTATAGCATAGGTAAGCTGTCAACGATACTGTTCTTCATTGATTTATGCTCCTTTCCACAGCAAATTTTATGTTATGTACCCTAGAAGCCAAAAAAATTGCTGAGTAATGAGTTACCTCTATTGGTACTCTAGTTTAAGCATCCTCTGGGAGGTATATATCATAGTATTATCTATAGTTTATCAATCAGGAAACCAAGGTAAGAATTGTAAATAAATTATAAATAAACTTTCATGCTTACAAAAGAGTAGAGGCAGGATTTGATTTCAGGCAGTCTGAATAGAGAGAGAGCCTGTGTTCTTCCTACTAAGCAAGACTTTCTTAAATATTAGAGGTACTAAAGGTCAAAGTCACACACTTCTTGACCTGTAAGCTGAAGTATCAATCCTAGTGCACACCAACATTTTAAACTTCAGTAAGTACATTTCATTCATCTATCTGTTCTGTCTTTCTCTATATTGTATTTGTTACCAAAAAAAGGTTTTTTTTTTTCTTTAAAAGAACAGCAAAAGAGAGCTCATCTAAAGGAGAAATATTTTCTTCAACATTATTTTATAGGGTCACAATAGCCTTGAGAAGCACTTATCAATGTACCTCCGTGCTGAGTCCCCTGACTTGCCCGGAACAGGCGTTAGAGGTCACAATACTAGGCTTCCAGTCCCGGCGCTGAATCTAAATATGTGACCTTGGCCATTTCCTGGCTTTACTTTCTTGATCTATTAAATGAGAGGTTTGGAGCAGATAATCTCTGAGGTCATTTCCATCTCTATAATTAGATATTATATGCTTCTAAGTGACGAGAGACTAAAGACATTCCTGCACTGATCTTTGTATGTTTTTTAGCTGACACCACAGTTTAGGATGTCAGACTCCCCTTATGGTATTGCTGATTTGATTATGGTTAGAGGCTGATGTGTCTCTAGTGTACATAGTTGAAATTGACATTGATGGGTATAAAGCAGTTCGCGGGGCTTATTAAATCCAGCCATAGAATTTGAATGTTCTGGGTTCCCCTCAGTGTTCACATAAACTATAAATCATCCTAATTTTGAAATCTGACCTTCCCCAGAACAAGCAAAGGCTTCTGGATTTCAAAGGCATCCACAAAGAGTCCCTGAATATGATATCAGCCTTTGTGTCACGTTATGAAAGCCCAGCTCTATATAAATCTTATCGGATGTTTGGTTTAAAGGTGAACTCAAGCAAATCTATTATTGAAAATCTGGTTCCCGGTGCCCAGTACCAGGTCGTGATGTACCTAAGAAAAGGCCCTTTGATTGGACCACCTTCAGATCCTGTGACATTTGCTATTGGTAAGTTGCCAGCCTCAAGAATAACTATCAGAGTACTGGGTTTTTTGTTGTTGTTGTTTGTTTGTTTGTTTGTTTTCTGGCGTGGGGGTGCAATGCCTACGCCCAAATCATTATCATCATAAATGGGGGGGACCCATACTCACCCAATATTCTACATTCAGAGTAATAAATGACTATAGTTGTATACCTGGGGAATATCATTAGCATCAATGACTCAGGAAAAATATGATTTATTCAATGATCATATCAGAAGAGCAAAAACACTAGTTATTAAGTTTGAAACCATTGCTAAGATATTAAATATTCCTTCTTGGCTCTCTCTTTTTTCATCCCGCCCCACTTCTTCTTAAGTTCCAACGGGGATAAAGGATTTAATGCTCTATCCCTTGGGTCCTACGGCAGTGGTTCTCAGCTGGAGCAGACCTTACTTAGGAGTGTTCAGAAAATATGTAGTTGAAATGTTTTATTTCAACCCTGCTACCATGACATCAGAGTGGACAACGTACTATGAAATCGCAGCAACTGTCTCCTTGACTGCCTCAGTGGTAAGAAGCTGTCACACTTCCCTGTGCGAACAGATGAAACTTTCCGTATCAGAAAAATTTACCTGTAAATACACGAGTGGCTTGCCACTTTCAAGAGTTTGGTGTTTTTGTTTGTTTGTTTGTTTGTTTGTTTCTTTGTTTTTTAGTCATTTTTGTTTTCTGGACTCATTTTGTTTTTGAGAGAGGTTGAGAGAGAGAGAGAAAAAAAATATGTGAAACATGTTTTCACCCCTAATTGCACACAGCCACATTTTAGGAGAGCTATCAAATGCTCATTGTTTCTCTCTGCTTCCTGAGGAGGAAAACACAAAAAATTTCCTTTAGTCATTCAATAATTAGTTGACACTGTTTAACGCTAATGATGAGTATTCTTAACATCCACGCATCTGTTAAATACCTCTAAAGTCAGACCGTGACAGGCTCCTCTTCAGGAGAGCAAGTCAAAGATTGCTTTTTCTGGGACTGGCTTCTAAAGTGCAGTTTCCTACAGGTCACACATGAAGTACACAGCTGCCCTATACCCAGCAGACGACTCTGATCTTTGCCACCTAACAAGGACGCATGCTTAGGGTCCAAACTGGGAGAATAGAGTTGGGAGAGATCGGTTTTCTTAGAAATAGGGGGATGCATACGTACAATCACTGACAAATAAGTACTGTTTCACTGTGTAATACAGCTTAGGAAACTGCAAACGAAACCAGTATTGGAAATATTTGACTCTGTACCTGTGAACCACTTTTTAAAAATTATGTTTGTATATCATTCTATTTACACCTTACCTCAGTCCAGAAAGAATTTTTAATGAAAAAAAATTGGGAAAGAGAAAAAGGCACAGAAACATAAATAAAAAATACTTATTATTTTCATGACCTAATAAAAATAACTCTATTCCAAAAATATGATTTTCCTCCCCTTAGTCTTTTGTCTCCTTGATCTTTTCAGAGGATAGCCAATCTGTTGCCAGCGTGGTACTACAACTTCCGAGTTACCATGGTAACATGGGGAGACCCGGAATTGAGCTGTTGTGACAGCTCCACCATCAGCTTCATAACAGGTGAGTGGTGTGCGGGAACTGCCTCCATGGGGAGAGAACACTATTTTGAGGAGTTTCTAAAGAGATACATCTCCAGAAAGTGCTAGTTGTTCACCCAGTACTGACGGAGCATCAGTTTCATGGATGGCAGTATGCTTGATTCTGAAAACTCATTATTTGTTTAAATGATAGTCTTTAAAAATTAAAATATGTTTTTAATCCTGAGTTATTGTCCTTTATTGTGTGCTCCCGTTTGGAATTGATTAGAACAGAGTTGTAGCTGACAGAGCTTTCAGCTTCACACTGAGATGAATTGATTATACCCATTCGATGATTATATTTGCTAGAGTGCCTCCATCTCCTTATTAATTAAACCATTTTTAAAGTCACAGGCTGATGGCAGTGTTGTCCATTGTGGGAGTTAAAATAGGCTTTGGAGACAGGTGGGTTTGAATCACGGATCTGCCACCTACGCTGTGTAACCTGTGCATGTTAACTTTTCAGAGCCTCAATTTTTTTAAGTGTAAAATGGGTATGGTGATAGTTTCTGTTATTTTTTTCCATTTAAATACATTACTTAGGGGACACCTGAGTGGCTCAGTTGGTTAGGCAACCCACTGTTTGTTTGTTTGTTTGTTTGTTTTAAGATTTTATTTATTTATTAATGAGAGACACAGAGAAAAAGCAGAGGCATAGGTAGAGGGAGAAGCAGGTTCCCTGCGGGGAGCCTGATGCAGAACTCTGTCTCAGGACCCCAGCATCATGACCTGAGCCAAAGGCAGACATTCATCCTCTGAGCCACCCAGGTGCCGCAGCATCCCATTCTTGATTTTGGTTCAGGTCATGATCTCAGGCTTGCGAAATAGAGCCCGGAGTTGGGCTCCACTCTGGGCATGGAGCCTGCTTAAGAGTCTTTCTCTCCCTCTTCCTCTGGCCCTCTCCCCCTAAAAAAATACATTGAAATATTGGCACAAAGTTTAAGTACTTAAACAACAGTTAGTTAATTATCATACAGCAGAGATAGCAGAGGTGGTCAGAGATGACAATGAAAAGGGGAAATTCATCAGAGAAACACTAACCCTTTTGAACCTTATTTGAATGAAAATTTTTCTGGAACTTTTAGTTGGACTGCAAGGCTATACTTAGTGTTATGCTGAGAGAAGAAATGTTAGCAAAATAATGTTAACAAAATATGTTCTTCCCGGGTCATCTAGTTTTACTCTATCAAGCTTTGAAGAAAGAAAGAAAGAAAAAGGAAAGAAAGTAAAAGAAAAGAAATTAATCATGTGGAGGTGCCTGGCTGGCTCAGTCAGTAGAGCATGCAACTCTTGATCTTGGGGTTGTGAGCTCAAGCACTACAGTGGGTGTAGAGAATACTTAAAAATAAAATCTTTAAAAAAAAATTCATCATGTGAATTCTTACACTACCGATGTATGTAGTTCATCTCCTTCCTTTACAAGACCATGTCTAGAGGTCTCTGTGTTCCAGATGTTAACAATAATACTAGAATAAAAAAGTGAAAAAAGTACCAAAAAGGTAGAAAATACCAATTATGTCATTAGTACTGTATTAGCTTCTTGACTGTGTTAATAATTGTGTGTTTAATTTTAATTAAATTTTATGGAGTAAATAATTCATACAGCTTAACTTTATTGACATTGTTTCTCTGAGAACACTCTTTCTTCTCAGACAGAGCAGATGTCTTGGAAAAGCCCAGACTTTGCATCTGAACACTTCATTGAGCAGACCTGGCTCTGCAAAATTCTAGCTGTCGAGCTTTAAGCAAATCATCTCAAATGATCCTGGACTTCTTTTTTCTCATTGGCAGAATTCAAAATGCTACCTAACAACAGGCTAACAGAGCAAAAGCAAGTGTAATAGAACTCATTGCAATAAGGCAGAAAACTGCCTCAATAGGCTCTTTGCAGTGTCTCTGAGGGGAACATCAGAAATGAAAAATTAACAGGAAAAAAAAAAAAAGAAAAATTAACAGGATTTGGAGTTCTGGACTCAAGTGGCTTGGGTGTGCCTTTCAAAGCTGGAAACTGACTGGGATGTGGCAAGAGGGGTGGTGGGCCTGGCAAATCTGAATAGTCATAAGGTTAATAAGTGAGCTACTTGCCTAGGTGAGCAATCTATTGTCTCCAATAAATTGATCTTTGGGAATTCCTTATCTTTGCCTGGGATAATCAACTAAGTTGTGTCAACACTAGCAGTTCACTGTCTCAGCTAAGCATATTAACACAGTCTCAAGTCTCACATCTATAAAAAGAGTACAATACTATTTCACAGGTAGTATGAAAATTAAATTATGTAACATTAATCATTATTAAAATATATATGGTAGCTGACTTTTATTTTTATACTTATTTTTAAAAACCAGTTGAAATTTTAGCCTTGCCTTGTTTTATTTTTCTTCACTCATTTCAAGTTTAAAGCAAACAAGGATATCATGTTTCTCTTACCTCTGCTTTTAGCTGTGAACCTAATGCCAAATTGTGTGAAATAAAAGAATATAGGGAAAAAAGTCTGAGTAATTGTGATTTATTAGGATCTCTAGTCCACCGTCTTTGTTAGGCAACTTTGTCTGCAAGTCAAATGCATAGTCATTATGCTAGTATACCAAATAATGTTTAATAAACAAATAGTGACATCTTGTGGCCTTTCAGCAACATGCTGGATTTTAAAGCAGCAATACGGAGTATAAAATACATGTGAGGGAGGAGCTGTACACTTCTGGGTTTTAAATAAAAATACACCCCTGCAATTTTAAATACATTTCTTGTCCTTACTGAATTAAAACATAAGAAAATATCCTTTGAAGAATTATAAGAATAGATACATACATATAAAGAAGTACACAGAAATATAAAAGAAGCCAAAGGTATTATTCTCTTTATTAGATAATTCTGAAATATGATGTGGATTTGTGTTACTTGCTAGATACATTGCTGGTATTTCAAGGTTTTATTGTCAACCATATATATAAATACTATTATAATTTCACATGAAATACATTTTTTAAAAGATTTTATTTGAGAGAGAGAGAGAGAGAGAGAGTGAGTGAGCACAAGCAAGGGGGAAGGTAAAGGAAGAGGGAGAAGCAGATTCCCCACTAAGTAGGGAGCCTGATGTGGGACTTGATTCCAGGACCCTGGGATCATGACCTGAGCTGAAGGCAGACCCTTAACCAACTGAGGCACCCAGGTGCCCCAAAACAGAAATGTTTTTTACTGTATATATTACAAATCTCTTCAGAGAATAATTGTTCTTGAAAGTATAGTTATGATTGCTTGTTATGAGTACCAGTAGCTTATTGGGAAAATGAATCTTCATGGTTTATAGAAATTCTCCTCCAAATATTTCAACTGGTTTTGTGCTGTCTCTCAGAATGGATCACCAGCTTGTCTTCAAAGTAACATACACATGGACTTTAAATTTCCTTGTGTATGTGTTTCCTAAAATCTTCAGAATTATTGGTTAGTTTAAAAAATAATTAAATATGCTTTCAGAGCTCATGTATTATAAAGCTTGTAATGAATTCTCCTTTCCACTAGAAATAATTTAAATTTAAATGTGTAAGAATATTTTAAAAATTAATAAACTCAGTCTTAGAATTTAACAAAGAGCCCTTCCTGTGTTCTCTTACTACTTGCTTCAGCAACATTTATTAAGAGCCCATCTTTTGCAAAGCACTGGTTAGACACGATCAATGACATTGTCTTGTTATTTTATAGAAACAATAATTATTTTCCGTCCCTCTAATTGTTGACCCTACTGTCCTTTATTTCCATAAACACCTTTGCTGCATCACAATAAAAAATTTACTTTTACAGGACCCCAAATTTTCCAGTACTGCTTGGAAAATAAGTTCAGCCATGCTTTATATTATCAATGCAACAAGCATATTCAAAGAAGTGAACATTTCGGGAATCTTGTACCTGTGAAATTGGTATAAAAGACCCAATATCCTCAGACCCAATATCCTCAGGTAGAGATGGGTCTGGCTGCCTTGTGTCTGAGCCATACAAGGTGGGGTCCCAGGAAACAAGTGTCTGCCTTTACCACCAATCTTCACTGTACTACAGAGGTCCAGGGATCTCCAGGACCATCATACAGTGTGAATTTTAATTCTCTAAATTAACTCTGCATGAGATTGGATGCTCTGATGAGAGGTACGTTAATTATTATTAGTCTCTTAAACTAAAGTCCACCTCTTTCTTTCTGTGTAGCCCCAGTTGCTCCAGAAATCACATCTGTGGAGTATTTCAACAGTCTGTTATATATCAGTTGGACATACGGTGATGACACAACTGACCTCTCCCATTCTAGAATGCTACACTGGATGGTTGTTGCAGAAGGAAAGAAGAAAATTAAAAAGAGCGTATGTTTCTTTGAATCCCAGTATTGGGCATCTGAACACTCATTTACATAAACTATTGAAAACCATTAAACAAACATTCATTGAAACATTAAACAAAAATCTAATGTCGGTTGGCACTGTTTTAGGCTCCGGTGAGAGGACAGTGAAGAAAAATTGAATTCTTCCTTTAATAGAGTTTACCTTTTAATCTTTAATAGTGAACTATAATAGTTATAACCAGTAAATTCATTTATATTTGAAGTTATGATTTGAGCTTTTTCTTCAGGATGTGAAACATTGTCAAGAAAACCACAATTAATGTTTTGATATTTTCTCTATATATCACCAATGCCTAAATATCTGGGTACATTGGGAATATTGATTTCTTTTCTTCTGCTCTATTAAACTCTTTGACTTTGCATTAGTTAGGGAACAGACTAAATTACTTAAAAAAAAAAAAAGGAAACACCAAAGATTGGGCTCATAGCAAATAGAAATTTGTTAATCTCATGCTGACACAGGTATCTCTGCTGTAAAGGTCAATCATCCAGGGGTTCAGATTCTATTTTGTTGCTTCATCTACCACTGTATAGTCTTCATTTGCATAGGTGAACCTTCAGTCAGTATGTCCATATTCTAGCCTGTGGGGAGAGGAAAGGAGAAGATGTCCACTTACAGAGTGTGGACAGAATTATAAGATGCCCTTGTGACTTCCACTCCCAATCAATTGGTCAGAGCTGGGTCAGATGGTCCCCTCTAGCTATAAGGGAGACTGGGAAATTTAGTCTTTAGTAGACTATAGCCAGATGGCTCTTCTGAGCTTCCCAGCTAGGGCTGAGTAATGTACACATCAATAGCAACCTAGGAAATTGCCTCTTCTAAAACTTGAATATAAGAAAAATATAAGAGTAATACATATTCCAAGTAGAGAATTCATTACAAAAATGTTCTGATATGTATTATTCATGTTTAGAGCTACCTTGTGTTTAGCTCAGTTGAGGAATTTATATAAATTTCGAAGGAAATAAAGTATCTGTAAGGTTGTAATCAACTGTAGATTGATTGCACAGAACAGAGGGTGAACGCCTGCTACAAACCTGTAGTTGTTTGTAGTGGTATTCTAGTTCAAGTTCATTAGAAGTTTGCACTCTTGATTTTGATGGATCTTGCAGGTCACACGCAATGTCATGACTGCAATTCTCAGCCTGCCTCCAGGAGATATCTACAACCTCTCCGTAACTGCTTGCACGGAACGAGGAAGCAATACCTCCATGCTCCGCCTCGTCAAGCTAGGTAAGAAGAATGCACATGGCAGTGTGTGTGTGTGACAATAGTCATGTCCAGAGAACTAGTGTTTGCATCTCTTGATTTGTCATGGTCTTCTCAATTCAATGAAATAGTAATAGAGAAAAATGATTCTCTTTCTAAGTGCCAAATAAACATGTACACTGCTAAAAGAGTTGGGTTCAACTTAATATAAGTTTCTGTGAATGGAATTTTGACTATGTTGGGAGACAGGATCATTTACCATCCTCAGTGAGATTAGAGAAACAAAGGAGTCTGAGGAATTTAGAGAAGACAAGACATTGAGACGTTATCTAGTGCAATGTTCTCAACCCTGTCAGACACCATTCCCTTTTCATAGAAGCATTATGTGCTGCCCTCTTTAATACCTCAAATTAAAACTTGAGCATAAAATAACCCAAATATTGGTTTTCTAAGTTGAGATAATGTCTTAACTCTGATATAAGACCAAGATGAAAGAAAAAAAATTATAAGACAATCATATCGGGAAAAAAAAAGACAATAATATGGGGATGCCTGGTTGGCTCAGTAGTTGAGCATCTGCCTTCGGCTCAGGGTGTGATCCCAGGGTCCTGGGATGGAGTCCTGCATTGGGCTTCCCCAAGGAGCCTACTTCTCCCTATGCCTCTGTTTCTGCCTCTCTCTGCATATCTTTCATGAATAAATAAATAAAATCTTTAAAAAAATAAAATCATACTGATCCCTTACGTGTTTTTTCAGATCCAGTTCTTCTGCAAGTCGTAATGAAATTGCCTCCTTACAACAAATAATTAAAATGAACAAGTTAGAGTTTACAAAAAGTAAAGGAATAGGCAGTTCTTCCATACAAATATAAAAGTAAATGAAGGCATGAATAAAATAACTGAGCAAGCGTAAGTACAGGTGGACCCTTGAATGAAACCTAACATTATAATAATAAGACATGGGATGTATTTGCATATTATGGGAGAAAGAGGAAAATAACCTTAATTAAAGTAAAGAGAACACTCCAAGAAAAATAATAGGCTGTGGAGGGAAAAAATAATAGGTGGAGGGAAAATGAGGAAAATATAATATTCTTGCAAATGAGCTAGAAATTATTGTGTGGTGTCAAAATAATTATTTTTATTATGAAATACAACTAGGAAGTGACACTATTTAACATTTCTAGATTCAACAGTCTTCCATGTAGTAAGGTATCCATTTAGTTTCTGAGACATAAAGGGAACACAGAGATAATATTCCGTAATTAGCAGTAGGCTAAAGAGGATAGATTGGCAAACAGTTGTGGGGTAGTATCAGTGTGAGAAGGGCAAGCTACAAAGGAATGCACTCCAGTGTGTCATTTTCACAGCAGAGATCTCTTTTGTATATTTTGAAGATGAAAAGTATAGAGAAGAGCAATAAAAATATTTTCAAAACACTTAATGCCACTTCTTGACATCACTGTTTCAGACGTCTGCTAATTTAGACTCTGTATCTAAGTCTATTCATAAGAGTGTCAAATTGTCACTGTTATTATGTGTATTCTGATGTGTAGCCATAAGTAAAGACTGAGCCAGGGTGGGGGCATCTGGGTGGCTCAGTCAGTTAAACATCTGACTCTTGGTTTCGGGTCAGGTCATGGTTTCAGGCTCGTAAGATCGAACTCCACCAAGATTGAACTCCACCTCGGAGCCCGAGGTGCACTCAGCACAGAGTCTGGTTCATATTTTCTCCCTCTCCCTCTGCATTTCTACCTCATGCACATGCACCTTCTCTCTCTCTCTCTTTCTCTCTCTCTCTCTCTCTCAAATAAAATAAATAAATAAAATCTTTTAAAAAAGAAAATAAGGAAAAAAGACTAAAACAGGGCATTTTATTAGCAGTTTAAACACCCCGAGTGACATTGCTGGTAGTGACATACCTTTAGAAAACTCTTAGAAAATCCCAAACAAAACAAAACACAGTCTTTCCTCAGTTTCCCCAATAGTTGCTTTTCTCTACAATTCAGTGCATAAGACACTAAGTCTTAAATATTTTTGTGTGTGTGTCTCGTATTTGCCATGTCAAAAATTAAATTCTTGCACTGGAACCCTCTAAAATTAGATAGGTAGTTGGAAATACATAGTGTATTAAATAGACTCTATAGGCAGAAAAAGTAAATTATTGAGTAACTTGTAAATAACACCTTAATTCTTCTTTGTGACAACTTTCTTCCAAACTATTTTACCTAACTTGAAAAAGTGTTTCAATATTATTATGTGGTAAAGTAGTTGCAGTTATATTTATAGTGGAGCTATACTGGTGTGACATCATGAAAGTATATGGGATGTGGGACATGGGACAGTTTTTCTGTTTGGAGCTTTCTTGATCATTTCAGGACGTCTAGCACTTCTGCTTCCTGTCCACAGAAGTCAGGTTAACAGCCTTCCTTGAGACTATTAAAAACATTCCTGCAAATTTACAAACACTCTCCCACTGAGAACCACAAGTTCAATTGCATTCACTGCAGGCAATCTGCTCTTCTTCCCCGGCACTCTATACGTCAATGCCAGGAATGTGGAGATCACCAGCTTCCTCCCTCGTGTGATCTATTAGGAAAAAATTGCCTGCCTATCCATTCCAACTGATATGTCTGATTTTGTCCTCTGTAAATATAAAAATCAGTTCAAAACTTGTTTCCAGGTAACTGGAATTGCTTCAAAATTATGCTTCCTTTCCCCATGACTCTCATTTCACCAGGTTTATAAGCACGGGAGGCTGTGTGTATTTCTTGGGTCCTAACTCCTTTCTCAAACTCTTTTTTTTTTTTTGTTCTGTTTTGTTTTGTTTTTTAAGTCTCCCTGGAAGTTCAGAGGTAGGTCTTATCAAAGTAGCATTCAGTGAGCCTATTGCACGCTTTACCGTTATTTTTATTTGACATTATGGTTGATATATGATCAGGAGAATGAGTTAAAGTCATGAGCTGCTACAACTATACTCATACTCCGTAGGAGTAGGAGTAGGAGTAGGAGTAGGAGTAGGAGTAAAAGCCATGATAGTTCCCGAATTTATCATGAGATTTTTGACCCTCCATGGGTCCCTGTTAACAGACGGGACTATTAACCATTTTAGTAAGGCCCTTTACACTTTTCAAGAAGAGAAGGCAAGTTTCCATAGAAATTATTTCTTAGAATCAGTAAGGTTTTCCTTTTTGTCAACTAAATGTCAGACGAAATATTGCCTCTATATTATTCCTCTCTGAACACAAGACAATCTGTATACAATGTACTTGAACTCAGCCTTTTTGCCCCTCCCCCCGAAAACTAAATAACTCACTTTTTATCTATTTGTCTTGAAGTCTATTTTCTATTCTACTAATCACATTATTGTGTTTTTTCAGCTCTTCCAATTTTCCATAACACACAAGACCTTACTTGCTGTAGATGCTTGATAGATATTCATTGCATTGAACTGCAACCACAGATCTCACAGCTGAAAATAGTATTGCAAGTTTTACCTTTTGGAGAAGTAAAATAACATTTCACTTTAGTAATAACTGATTGTAGTTATTTTTTATTTCATAAAACTTTCATTCTCATCACTTTATGTTTCCCTACAGCATTCATTTGGTATATATAGCAGTCATATTAATTCTACTTTAGAGAAATATACAACTTTGGCACACAGATTATTAGGGCTTGTTTGAATCAGAATGATGTTGTTAAAACTGGAACCAAAACTAGTTGGGCTGGGGTACCTGGGTGGCTCAGTTGGCTAAGATCTGGACTCTTGATTTCAGATCAGGTCATGACTCAGGGTTGTGAGATCAAGCCCTGCATGGAGCTACCTGATGGGCATAGAGCCTGCTTAAGATTCTTTCTCTCCCTCTCTTTGTCCTCCCCCCTCCTTATCTAAACAAACAAACAAATAAACTGATTGGGCTAACCTTGAGTTCAGTTTCTCTGTGAGAAAAGCCTCTTTGCAGTGGCTCTACTTGCCATCATGCAGGGCAGGCTCTACATCTGTGGGAAGAAACCAGGCTACCAGTGAATCCACTATAATATAAATTAATCCAAGATGGCATGTGCAAGGAGAGAGAGCCCTCAAAACAATTGCCAAGGATTTTCAACTATTATGTCATCAATAAACATCCACGAGAAGATGTCTACCAACAGTGGTGCTATTTGCAGGGCATTGAGCCAGTCATCCTACTAAGAATTTTAGGTTGCCAGCAGTTTCATGGTACCATGGTGGGATGTGATGACAAGTTCCCTTTGGCAGTCAATACAAATGTCAATCAATTTTGCACTAAGACATGTCACTTTATAAGAACTTATTGGTTTACATGCTAGTGTGGCTTCAACCAGCAACCAGTCATGACTTCTGGTCCTGGTGAATCCACTTAAAACTCTGGGCCAACTTTAAGAGAATTTGGTAAGTTTACATCAGATAATCAGCCATTAAAAAAAAAAAAAAGGAAAGAAATAAGGGTGAAAAGTGTTGGGCATATGACAAAATAGCTCAATGGTAGTAGAATATCCATTCATTCATTCATTTAACAAATACATACTGAGGACCTTCTCAGAATTGTCCAGATGCCGGACTACTTGTAGTAATGAATTCAAAGGGCTACTTTTTAGTTTCTATTCACAAGGAGCTTGTGATATACTGAAGGGGGAGATGGTAAGAAGTGCTGTATAGCATATTAAAACAGGCCAGGGTGGGACAGATTATGTATGCAGCCAAACCTTTCTCTGAGGAAGCAATGATGCGAAATATGAATAACAAGAAAAGATCTGCCATGAAAAGTTTGGGAAAGGGCATGCTAAGTGGAGAGACTAAGCAGAGGCCAGATCGTATAGGATTTTTAAGAAGATGGAGCTGAGGTTTTATGTTGAGTGCAATAAGAAGGCATGTAGAGAATTAAAACTACACATTTAAAATAATATCTCTGGTTGCTTAATAGAGGAAGGATTGTTGTGTCACCAATGAAGACAGGGAGACTGATTAAGGGACCATGTGTCCTAAGTTTAAAAATAGCATTCTAGGGGCACCTGGGTGGCTCAGTCAGTTGGACAGCTAATTCTTGACTTTGGCTCAGGTCATGATCTCAGGGTTATGGGGTCAAGCCCCGTGTTTGGCTGTACACTCAGTATGGAGTCGGCTTGAGATTCTCTCTCTCCCTCTATCCATCCCCCTGCTCTCTCTCTCTCTCATAAATAAATAAATAAATAAATAAATAAATAAATAAATCTTTAAAAATAACATTCTAATTCAATAAGTTCCATGGGAAATGATGGCAACTTTGACTTGAGTAGTAATAATGGAAGAGAAAAATGGACAGACTACAGGAGTTATTTTGGAGGTTGTGTCCACAGAGCTTTCTTGTGGGGTAAAATAAGGATGACTCCTAGGCTTTGCTCTTGAGCAAGTAGGGTGGATGGTGGTGCAATTCACCAAGACCGAAGACTAGAAAAACTAGAAGAGGAGTAAATTGAGGGTAGGGTGAGAATCACAGATTTTTCTCTGGTCATAAAAAAATTGAGAGGACATCCAAGTACAGTTGTCAAATAAAATGATTATTGTTATGAGTCTGGAGATCAGGGGAGAATTCTGGACTGGAGATATAAATTTTGGAGTGTCTGGATGAGACCACTGACTAGTAAGCAGAAATAGGAAAGAACCACTCCAGTGCTTAGACGCTGAGCAGTAGAGGAGTCAAGAAAGAGACTGGGAAGGTATAGCCAGTGAGGTCAGAGAAAACTAGAAACAGAATGCATACACCATCTTTGTCAAACTTCTACGGTGTTTCAACCACCGTTGTGTTCAGACAGGTGCAAGATAAGGAATCAGGTAACTTTAGTTCTTTAAAGTGCTAGGAGAGATTCAAAGATAATTTAGTGCAATGTCTTCATTTGAACAATTGGAACCTAGAGAAATTAGACTTTACACATTGCTGAGCCTGGGTGGAGAAACAGTGATTCAGCACTTTTTATCCATCTGCTGCTTATGTTTTGCTGATTTTGGAGTGTATTTTTTTCTAAAAACTTCTATTTTTTAGTGAACACTTCTAACAGAGCAGGGAGGAGTTTCATACCCACTTGTGTGGCTTTCTCTGTTCCTCTTTTGGAATGTAGGTATTAATAATTAGTTTGATTTTCTTACTCTCAATCATGAAAGGTTTTATATAGATTAGAAATCTTTAAAACATAGTTTGACTATAGATAAGAAAGAATACTTTCAGATGTCAGGAATTAGGAGCATTTTACAACCTCTCTCTTTCTCATAACATTTCAGATTACAAATTATTATTTATGCTTTGATGAAAAGTAATCTCTGACTTTATAAAAGCCCAGCTATTACATAGTACTACCCTTCATGATCTCACTCTCAGTTGAGAAAATTTGTTTATTCTTACGTTGAAATCATTGAGTTTAAATTTTAGAAATAGTTGGTTGGATAGATGCAGTCCTTATTTTTGGTAGGAAGTGAGTTAAGTGAAGTCTAAAATACCTCTCCCTGGACAGCCCCTGTGGTGCAGCAGTTTAGCGCCACCTGCAGCGTGATCCTGGAGACCCTGGATCCAGTCTCATGTTGGGCTCCCTGCATGGAGCCTGCTTCTCCCTCTGCCTGTGTCTCTGCCTCTCTCTCTCTTTGAATCTCTATGAATAAATAAATAAAATCTTTAAAAATAAATAAAATAAAATAAAATAAAATAAAATAAAATAAAATAAAATAATAAAATAAAATAATAAAATAAAATAAAATACCTCTCCCTATCCACCCATGTCCTTTTCTTGGATCCTCTCCTAGTTAGTGACTACCTTTTATCCCTCTCACCCCCCAACAAAAAAGAAATGCGTTTAATAAGATACAAGTGTGAATAAATTGTGTCAATGTAGCACAGAGAAAAGGAAAGAAAAATGGATGAATGAATGCATGGAAGCAAAGGGAAGGAGAAAGTGAGAGAAGAAAGAAAATATGCACATCCATTCTATCTATCCATCCATCCAACCATATTTATTTATTTACTTATTTTCAAAGGCTATCAGTAAGAAAAAGTCAATAAATTAATTAAGATACTATACTTTAAAAAGTTAATTTATTCTATCCATCCACAAATATTTATTTAGCATCTACTATGCTACATACTAATCTAGGTGCTGAGAATACAGAAATGAACAACAGGTGAAAAGCTCCAGAAGCAATAGTATATCTCGAAGGCTCAAGGAAAAGTCAGGAAGAAGATGACTGTACACCTGAGATACCACAGACAATATGAGCTTACATCTGCTACAGATCAGTTAAAGGCCAGTCACTCGTTTTTGCAATACTTCTCTTCCCGAAAAAGTATTCCAATTTGGATACTTTAAAAAATATGTTTATTTGAGAGAAACAGAAGTAGTGAGAGAGATAGAGAGAAAGCTCACAAGCAGAGAGGAGAGGGAGAAGCTGGCTCCCCACTGAGCAGGGATCCCAGAGCAGAGAGGCAGATTTGGGTGAAAGATCAGAAGCTGAGACTTGGATGTGTCCACATTTGAAGGTCCCTGTTAAACAGGTTCCTGCTAAACATTTAAGAACAAATGTTGAGTGTGCAGTTAGATAAAGGAGCTTGGATTCTGGGAGATTTCAAGACTGGGAAGTATAAATTTGAGGGTAGTTAGGAAACAGACTTGATGAGATTATCACGGAATGGATTAAGAAAAAAGAATGTTATCCAAGGACTGAGCCTTGGCACCCAAACTTTAAGAAATGGAGGTGGTGTGAGGGAACCAGCAAGAAAGCCTGAGATGGAATGACCAGTGAAGTAAGAAGGAACACAGAAGGGTGTGATGTTCAAAGAACCAAGCGAAGAAAGCGCTTGATTGATCGACTTGTCAAGCCTGCTGGTAAGTCAAGGAAGATATGGAATGAGAATTGACACCATTTATTGAAGAGACTGTCCTTTTTTCAGTAGATATTCTTTCCTGCTTTGTCAAGTATTAGTTGACTATAGAGTTGAGGGTCCACTTCTGGATTCTCTATTCTGTTCCATTGATCTATGTGTCTGTTTTTGTGCCAGTACCACACTGTCTTGATGACCACAGCTTTGTAGTACAACGTGAAATCTGGCATTTTGATGCCCCCAGATATGGTTTTCTTTTTCAATATTTCCCTGGCCATTCAGGGTCTTTTCTGATTCCACACAAATCTTAAGATGATTTGTTCCAACTCTCTGAAGAAAATCCATGGTATTTTGATAGGGATTGCATTAAATGTGTAAATTGCGCTGGGTAGCATTGACATTTTCACAATATTAATTCTTCTAATCCATGAGCATGGAATATTTTTCCATCTCTTTGTGTCTTCCTCAGTTTCTTTCAGAAGTGTTCTATAGTTTTTAGGATATAGATCCTTTACCTCTTTGGTTAGGTTTATTCCTAGGTATCTTATGCTTTTGGGTGCAATTGTAAATGGGATTGACTCCTTAATTTCTCTTTCTTCAGTCTCATTGTTAGTGTATAGAAATGCCACTGATTTCTGGGCATTGATTTTGTATCCTGCCACACTGCCAAATTGCTGTATGAGTTCTAGCAATCTTGGGGTGGAGTCTTTTGGTTTTCTATGTACAGTATTATGTCATCTGCAAAGAGAAAGAGTTTGACTTCTTCAGTTTCTTCCACAAATGGTGCTGGGAAAATTGGACAGCCACGTGCAGAAGAATGAAACTAGACCATTCTCTTACACCATACACAAAGATAAACTCAAAATGGATGGAAGATCTAAATGTGAGACGAGAATCCATCAAAATCCTAGAGGAGAACACAGGCAACACACTTTTTGAACTTGGCTACAGCAACTTCTTACAAGATACATCTGTGAAGGCAAGGAGAAAAAAAGCAAAAATAAACTATTGGGACTTAATCAAGATAAAAAGCTTCTTCACAGGAACCCTGGGTGGCACAGCGGTTTAGCGCCTGCCTTTGGCCCAGGGTGCGATCCTGGAGACCCGGGTTCGAATCCCACATTGGGCTCCAGGTGCATGGAGCCTGCTTCTCCCTCTGCCTATGTCTCTGCCTCTCTCTCTCTCTCTCTCTCTCTCTCTCTCTCCCTCTCTCTGTGTGTGACTATCATAAATAAATAAAAATTTAAAAAAATATATCCCCTTAAAAAAAAGGCTTCTTCACAGTAAAAGAAACAGCCAACAAAACTAGAAGACAACCTACAGAATGGGAGAAGATATTTGCAAATGACGTATCAGATAAAGGGCTAGTATCCAAGATCTATAAAGAATTTGTTAAAATAAACAGCAAAGAATCAAACAAACCAATCGTGAAATGGGCAAAAGACATGAACAGAAATTTTACCAAAGAAGATATACTCATGGCCAACAAGCACATGAGAAAATAATCCACATTACTGGCCATCAGGGAAATACAAATCAAAACCATAATGAGATACCACCTCACACCAGTGAGAATGGGGAAAATTAACAAGCAGGAAACAACAAATGTTGGAGAGGATGTGGAGAAAGGGGAACCCTCTTACACTGTTGGTGGGAATGTGAACTGGTGCAGCCACTCTGGAAAACTGTGTGGAGGTTCCTCAAAGAGTTAAAAATAGACCTGCCCTACGACCCAGCAATTTCACTGCTGGGGATTTACCCCAAAGATACAGATGCAGGGAGACGCCAGGACACCTGAGCCCCGATGTTTCTAGCAGCAATGTCCACAATAGCCAAACTGTGGAAGGAGCCTCGGTGTCCCCCGAAAGATGAATGGATAAAGAAGCTGTGGTCTATGTATATAATGGAATATTCCTCAGCCATCAGAAGAGACGAATACCCACCATTTGCTTCAACGTGGATCGAACTGGAGGGTATTATGCTGAGTGAAGTAAGTCAATCGGAGAAGGACAAACATTATATGGTCTCATTCATTCAAGGAATATAAAAAATAGTGAAAGGGAATAGAGGGGAAAGGAAAAAAATGAGTGGGAAATATCAGAAAAGGAGACAGAACATGAGAGACTTCCAACTCTGGGAAACGAACAAGGGGTAGTGGAAAGGGAGGTGGGCGTGGGGTGGGGGTGACTGGATGATGGGCACTGAGGGGGTCACTTGATGGGATGAGCACTGGGTTTTATGCTATATGTTGGCAAATTGAACTCCAATAAGAAAATACGCAAAAATAAATAAAGAGAGAGAGAGAGAATTGACTGCTAACATTAGCAACCCAGAAGTCAATGGTGGTTCGGGGAGGAGGCATTTGGGTTGGAGCGGTGACGGAAAAAGATGTTATTTAAAGTAATTCAAGAGAGAATAAAAGGAGAACAACTGAAGACAGCTGGAATAACAAAACTTTTGAGGAGTGTGATTATAAAGAGGAGAAAAGATGAGCCGGAGCTGAAAATAGAATCCAGGAGTTTTTATTCGTTTCATTGGATTTGTGTGCTTTTTCTTATTCTTCCTATTTTTTGAAGTGGGTCGGAAACAGTTTTGCAATGGACTAATCAACATGATTTAACAGAACAGGGAAAATTGATGGTGCAGAATAATTAAAGGTGACATTAAAATGACATCGTTGCCTGGGTCAGAGGTGGGAGGACCCTGGGTGCCACTGGAATGGGTGGCCTTAGACTGGGTGAATCTGTAGTGAGGAAAAGTGACAGAGTATAGGGGCACCCATGGGGTAGAGGAGGCTGGTGGGAGCGATCATGGAAGCTTGTGGAAGATTTCTTCCATTGCCTTCTTTTTTTTTTTTTTAATTTTTTTTTTTTAATTTATTTATGATAGGCAAACAGTGAGAGAGAGAGAGGCAGAGACACAGGCAGAGGGAGAAGCAGGCTCCATGCACCGGGAGCCCGACGTGGGATTTGATCCTGGGTCTCCAGGATCGCGCCCTGGGCCAAAGGCAGGCGCTAAACCGCTGCGCCACACAGGGATCCCCTTCCATTGCCTTCTTACAGAAACGTGTTCTCCAGGTTTTCGGAGGATCATGGCTGCCATGGTACCCTTCTTGTACAGTCCTGCAGGACCAGCGACCTCATGCGAGCATTGTCTTCTGGGTTGGGCTGCCAGACACGTTACTGTTTCATAACTCCATCCCTGGTCCCAAGACCAACTGGATGCCTCTTCTTAATCTCTTTCTCTCTCATTTCTCATTGTGGTCTTGTGAGTTTCACTGCCATTTGCCAGCTGCTCACAGCCAAGCCACACAACTTTATCACTTCCTTAAAAGCACTTCTGCACGCCATCAAGTGACTTGCAGAGCCTGTAGGTTTTTGCTCAACATATTGGAAGGATCTGGATGATGGACAATTCGGGCCATCACTGTGATATCTGGCACTGATCTCAATGTATGAGCAAGTGCCCACTCTGAAAAAGTTGGTCTTCTAGAAAAGGGAACCTCTCAGGAGACCCCTTATCTTCCATTATATGGAAATAAGTGCCAAACACCCACAGTTTTAGGGAAGAATCCAGGTGTACAAAGAACCCTTAACTAGATGTCCAGAGGTCTGGATTCCAGTTACTGCTTTCACAGACAAGCTGCGTTATCTTTGAAAAGTGAATTAGGTCCTCTGGATTTCAGTCACCTCATCTATAAAAATGAGAGTGTGGACTAAATGATCTTTAATATCTCTTCCAGTTTTAGAATTTAATTCATACCCAAGTTCAGAGTAAAAGCAATAAGGCTAATGATACAATAAGAGTAGTGACTTTTTTCTAAGAATTTGGCAAAAATAACTCTTAACCAAATAAAAATGCTAAGAAAAAAAAGCCATATTCTTGGAACCAAAGAAAGGAAGAAGTTAGATATGTTGTTTTGAAACTAAGTAAAGTTAAATGAGAGCTTTTTTTGAAAAATTCTACTAATCTTTAGAAGTTACTAGAGCTAGCAAAACCATAAAAACGCCCGATGACTCACAGAAGGGGATACTAGGCTTTCTATCATTAAACCATAAAGAATTTATTTAAGGGATTCCTGGGTAGCTCAGTGGTTGAGTGTCTGCCTTTGACTCAGGTCATGATCACAGGGTCCTGGGATGTGAGTCCCACATCTGGATCCCCACAGGGAGGCTACTTCTCCCACTGCCTATGTCTCTGCCTCTCTGTGTCTCTCATGAAAAAATAAATAAATAAATAAAATCTTTTTAAAAAAGTTATTTAAAATGTAATAGAAATCACAGGTATTTCTAATTTCTGAGAAAATTCTATGTTTTGCATATGGAAAGGGCCTGATTAAAATGTAATATTTGCTTGAATATTTTTTAATATCTCCCCAAGATGTTTTTATTCTTTTTTAATTTTATTTATTTATTTATTTATTTATTTATTTATTTATTTATTTATTTATTCATGAGAGACACAGCGAGAAAGAGAGAGAGGCAGAGACACAGGCAGAGGGAGAAGCAGGCTCCATGCAGGGAGCCCGACGTGGGATTCAATCCCGGGTCTCCAGGATCGCACCCTGGACTGCAGGCTAAACCACTGTGCCACTGGGGCTGCCCTCCAATACGTTTTTAAATTTTCTCATTACTTATTAAAAGAATCTCCCTAAATTGACAAGAGAATAGGCTTACTTACTTTGGATCTAGCACAGGTTTCTGTTATTTAATATAAATTTTCAACTTCTTAATTTCACTGCGTACCAACCTTAACTCACCATGAATAATTTCTCTAACATTTTTTTTTTTTACTTTCGAATAGTGCTTTTTTTTTTTTTTTGAAGATGTTGGTTTTGATCAAGTTAGGCATGATTTATGTGACTTGCACTGTTTAAGTCACAAATGTTTTCTTTGACCAAGTTGAATATAAATTAGGCTTATACTGCTTAAGGTAGAACTGCCTGTCTTGAGGAAAATTTAAAAAATGGATTTAAAAGACCTATAATAATATAGACCTTAAAGGTTATCCTTTGTGTATGAAGAGGACACTAGCAAATTTCTGTCAGTGATGCTGAGGATTGAAAATAGATTTTATCATATCAATAATTTTTTACAATATTTTTCTGTTGAATTCCCCTTATCACCAGTGTCACAAGTTTGTAAAATGACTCACCAGGTTTATAGGTATAAACTAGAAACAGAATGAAACCAGTGGGCCCTCGTGGATATAATCTTGGCCTCATTAACATCATTCTATCAGCAGCTAAACTAATGGGTCACATTAAAATAAGAAAAAATGCAATAATTGTCAGAAAAAGATGGATTTTAGACAATAAATACATTCTCTTTGGCTCCAACATGAAATATTACACCTGACTCCCTTCGGGATTTCCTAGGAAAGGAAGAAATTTGCTGCCAGAGCAAAGAATAAGAGTCAGGCACCAGCTCATACTTTACCCAAGGTCACCTTCACTCCCGCAAGATCCTAGGGAACAGTTTGAGCCTCTCATAATCCAACCTAAATTAAATGTAGAGATAGCCTTACAACTTTCCTTTCTGCCCATGTTCTGGGCCTTGTACTGAATTTCCTTATAAAATTAAGTTGGATTCCCCACTCGAATAAGAGAGACTTGAAAAGGAAAGAAGAGAAAAAAAAGAAGAGGACCAAATAGTTGAGTATAACCCTGGCAATGTTAGAAAGCTCTTAGAGGGTATTATAAAGCAAACAACCCTGTATTTACATAGGAGTAGAAAGTGATAGCAAGAGGATGTTCTGTAACTAATATTCACATGGCCATTTATATCATATAAAGTGTTTTGTGCATGTTCTCTTAAAGCTCATTTGCTCTTCATAAATCATTGAGGTCTTCCCACCCCTGCCTTTGATGAGCTGGACTATATTTGATTTTTTTTTTTAAGATTTTATTTATTTATTCATGAGAGACACAGAGAGAGGCAGAAACATAGGCAGAGAGAGAAGCAGGCTCCCTATGGGGAGCCTGATGGAGGACTCAATCCCAGGACCCCAGGATCACACCCTGAGCCAAAGGCAGACACTCAAACACTGAGCCACCCAGGTACCCTTGTATTTGATATTTTGACTAGTAAGGGCCTTTATTTGTTTGCTAGAGCTGCCATAACAAAATATCACAGATTGGGTGGCTTAACCAACAGAAACTTATTTTCTTACAGTTCTCAAGACTGAAAGTCCAAGATGAAGGTATCAGCAGGTTTGGTTTCTTCGAAGCCTTTCTCCTGGGCTTACAGGTGGCCACATTCCAGCTGTATCCTCACTTGGTTTTTTTGTTTCCACTCATCTTTGGTGTCTCTTTGCCTATATTTCCTGTTCTTGTAGGAACACCAGTCAGGTTGGATTGAGGTCCACCCACGCTTCATTTTATTTATTTATTTATTTATTTATTTATTTATTTATTTGAGTTCAATTTGCCAACATACAGCATAACACCCAGTGCTCATCCCATCAAGTGCCCCCGTCAATGGTCAATGCCCGTCACCCAGTCACCCCCACCCCTGCCCACCTCTCTTTCCACCACCCCTTTTTCGTTTCCCAGAATTAAGAGTCTCATGTTCTGTCTCCCTCTCTGATATTTCCCACTCATTTTCTCTCTTTTAACTTACCTCTTGAAAGGCCCTATCTTCAAACACATTCACATTTTTGAGGTGCTGGGGGTTAAGACTGCAAGATAGGAATTTTGGGGAACACAATCATCCCATAATAGAGGTAGAGACCAATAAAAAGGCTTTTGCATGTCACTGCATTCCCTATCATATGAAGTTGCCTGAACAATATTTTAGCCACTACTCCCTTTTGGTCTTCTGCCTGAGGATGGGAAAGAGGAATTATCTAAATCATACTAGGCTAAGGAGTTTAGCTGACTTTGCCTTCTTATGAGAGGAGATAGATAACAGAAGGGGAAAAACATCAACCAGCTTCTGTCAAGAATTTCCACACTTCTGCTCTACCAAACGGGAAGGAGTACTCTAACCCTGTACTGTACAATTGAAATATAATGAGAACTATATATGAAATTTTAAATTTTCTAGTACCACATTACAAAATGCTAAAAAGAGAGAGATGAAACTGAGTCTAATATACCTTATTTAACCAAATATATCAAAGTAATATCACCCTAACATGTAATTGATATGTGAACCTTATTTAACCAAATATATCAAAGTAGTATCATCCTAACATGTAATTGATATGTGAAATTATAAATGAGATATCTTTATTCTTATTTTATGCCAAGCCTTCAAAATTCAGCCTGTATTTCCCTTTTTTAGCTCCTTTCAATTTATACTAGCCACATTTCAAGTTCTCAGTAGCTACATGTGGCTAATAGCTACTGTGTTGGACAGTACAGTCCTAACATTTTAATACATTTCCTGGGGCAGATGTTGTCTTGAGTAGTGAAATTTAATTAGAAGCCCTTTCCAATCCAATTACACCTCCACTTATGAAATATTGCAGTGCTTTTCTTTGTTTCCCTTGGACTAGCTGAGTGAAAATTCTCTCCAGTACATCTAAGAAAATATACCTATCACAAAGATCCTAACCAGTCCCCAAGCAGATGATTTGTGAATGTTATTCATTGACCTATAGAGCTAATATGCATATGTCTTTCAGAAAAGGATACAGTGGTAATGGGGAAAGTGACCTTGGCATAATCTGTTGCCCTTATTTATCACCTGAAAAGAAAATTCTGTCACGTGGCTGCTCAAGGGTCCCAACCCCTTTGGAGATCTTCCTGAGGATCCTACTTACCACGTAGATCCATACTTTTAGGCAGACCCACAGAAACCATTCCTCTAGTATCCAAGTCACATTCTTTGGGCCACTGAGAACACTTGTAATTCATGAGTCTTTGACTCTGCCACAGAAAGCTGATAATTTTACCAATTTGATCACTGTAGAAAAGACAGAGGACATCAAAATTTAACTCCAATGTGTCTGGTCTTGCCTGATGCTTAAATACTAATACCTCTGACTACTTAATCTTGACTATGGTTTAAATCAGTCAATAGAGGGATGTCTGGGTGGCTCAGAGGTTGAGCATCTGCCTTCGGCTCAGGACGTGATCCCAGGATTCTGGGATTGAATTCCACGTCAGGTTCCCCCCGCAGGGAGCCTGATTCTCTGCCTATGTCTCTGCCTCTCTCTCTCTGTGTGTGTCTCTCATGAATAAATAAATAAAATCTTAGAAATAAATCAGTCAATAGATAATATTTATTGAACAGTTGCAGGTGGCTAGTTTAAGGTGAAAGCAAAATAACACATGGTCCCTATTCTTAAAGAATCTATTAGGACCTAGAAGAATCAGGACTTTGCTCACATAGATCAAATAGGGTAATTAATAGAAGGTCAGCGAAGAGATAGATCATCAAGAGACAGAGTCAACAGATAAGGCTTCAGGGAGAAGGAAAGACTTTTTCTTGATCTCAGGATGATCCAAGGAGAAGAAAAAGTACACGGAATTGAGAAAGAGTACTGCTGGTATGAGAAAATTGGCTCTACCAAGGCAAGCATTTCTGATTCGAGAGGGATGGTGGTGAAGCTGTGTGGATAAAATGTGGCCCATGTGAGTAGGATCTTTAAAACTTGGCATATTTAGGTTTGGTGCAATAGACATCGATCACAATAGATTATTACACAGATAGGATTTAACATGAGCAAAGTGGTATTTCAAGATTATTTAAGTCCTGGTTGACAAATGAAGAAAGAACTGATTAAAAGCAGGAAAAGGGATTAAGAGGCTGTTGTAAATGATTGATAAAGTGGATGACAAAAGCCTGAACATGCAATATAATAAAAAGAATGGATAAAAGGAAGAGATGACAAGAATTATTTAAAAATATGCTGTCTAGGGTCTGAGAAGCCAGAGGAGAGCCTCAAACAAGGAAAGGATGGTAGTGCTCTTTAGGAAGCCCAGATGGTAGGTGATTGCAAATACATATGTAAAAAAGTTGGAGCTGGAGATTAGGACTTGGGCAACGTTCATATTGGATAGCTAAACTGAGTTTATCTAACCATCAGGAAAAAGAAATACACTAATATCCTAGGGAATCTAATCAGTTCAGGAGACTCACGGTGAGGGGCATTTCTGTCATGTGTGATTTGAAAAGAGAAATAACCAAGGTTCAGCCTAAAAATCATCCATCTCTGCCCCAGACAACCTCACATTTGCCTCCAAAGATTCAAGATCTGCACAAGTCAGAATCATTGGAGGACCTACCCTCTCTGACTCATACCTAGTGACAGTTATAAAGGATGAGGGAAATGGAAGCTGACCCCATGTTTCATCAACAGTTTTCATCAGAGGGGAAGTGAGACAGTACAACATTTGGAGGAGTATATGATTCATTGCAAATGAGAAAGGGGTCCTGACATCTGTTGTAAATTATGCCCACCCAAGACTAAACCCCTCTCTTTCCTCCTTCAACTTTTCTGCTTAACCTCATCAAGTTGCCTCTGAAAAGAAAAGAATGTTTCTTTTTTTAGTTGGGCACAAAATTTAAGTTGCCTGTGATAAATCAGGTGAAGAATGGTTCCAACATACTACCTGGTTCTGAATAGGGCCATGATGATGATATTCTAGAAAGAAGTTCCAAACCTACCCACACAAAGATGCCCACATGTCAAAGAAGTGAAATGGCCTCGAGGGCTTCTTCAAGCACTACTGAAATCCAGGAACTAGAGAACAGACTTTGGGAGCATGGGACAAATAATTTAAAAAAAACAAATCCAAGTAACAGGCAAACAGCAGGGATAGTTGTCTGACAGGGACATTCACGTGGGCAAAGTATGATGTTCCATGAACCTGACAGCTAGATATAATATGTCCAAACAAGTGATGTTGAGGAGGTCTGACAGGATAACAGGGACTCTGGCTGCTGTGCTGGGGTTCACGCATAGTGCTTTGAGTACTGGAGGAATTCAAGGGGGAGATAACACCCAAATGACAGGGCATGGGGAGGAGAGAAGAAGAGATTGAGGAGTATGGGAACAAGACACAAGGCCACTCCCTAACACTGAGGAACAAGCAGGGGTTTGGTCTTAGGCCAACAAATCCCTTGACTCACTTACTGGAAATGAGTATGAAGGGGCACCGTTTATTTGACTAATGTACTAATTTATTGATCACGATTAATGTCTAAAAGAATATGATAAAGAAATCAGTCCCCTAAACATTTTATTAACTATCCAGTCTCCTTCCATGAATCCTTTTCTTAAAAAAAAAAAATCGTATCTATTTAGCTTTACCACTCTTAATTTTGACTATATTTTCAAGAAAGCCATTCCTCTGACTAAATTATTCCAAATGGTCTCCAGAAAAGGAAGACAGGTTTTTGGCTGAGTACCAGACTGGATGTCTCCATTAGGTGGAAGCAAACCATTTTCATTTGTGTTAGCCATTTAAGTACAGATTTTTGTTTCTCTTGCAGAAAGTTATGTCTTATTAGGGCAGTGTAGCTCCAGTGCAGATGAAACAAAAACTATTAATAGATTATGTATATATAATAAAGCTGAAGTAGAAAACAGAAGTGTTCCAAAAAGAGAAGTATAAAGTGGAAGGGAGAGAAGAAGGCAAAATATTCTGTCTTCCAAGTTAGGTGACAACTGTGTTTGGACATATTTCAAAGCAATATAAAATTTCGATGGTGCTATTAACTACCTGTGTTTGGGTTGGATTTTTTTTTTTTTTGGTCTATTTTATCCTGCCAATCAATGAAAGAAGAAAGGATGCATTAAATTAAATGAAATTTTTAAAACTCTGTCTTTGCTCAGAACCAGCTCCTCCAAAATCCCTGTTTGCCGTGAATAAAACCCAGACTTCAGTGACTTTGCTGTGGGTGGAGGAGGGAGTGGCTGATTTCTTTGAAGTCTTCTGTCAACAAGTTGGCTCTAGTCAAGAAACAAAACTCCAGGTACTGTACATTTTTATTCTTTGTCTGAGTTCATTTTGGTTAAGGCTAATTATCTGAGTAAATCGAAGTATTTTATTTGTTTACAGTACAGAAAATGGAAAGTGTTCATTTGCCCTTTTGTGTTTCAGTAACAGAAATTAACAATAGGCTTACAGCAAGCCTTAAATATAAGAACCAATCTGCCAAATTGCAAAGTTTAGTTTCATCTTTGCATTTATCTTTTGTCCCTAACCCCTAGTCACTCCGGGTCATACTGAGAACTGAAATGGATTCATTTTTCCTATTGCCATTAAATCGATCAAAGGGATAGACACTGCCATATAAAATACAGTTTAACAAATATGAACTGATTGCCAGTTATGTGAAAGGCACTATGTGTGATACAAATGGCAGAATCAAAAAAAAAAAAAAACAAATGGCAGAATCAATACTTGGCTTTAACATTTTTTTCGTGCAGTTATAGATATTACATCAGTCTAGAAATAATTAAAGTAAAATGCAAGTGCCATAGAGAGATCCATTCTACTAAGAGAATTTAAAGAAGGGACTATTTCTAGTCAGTAAGGAGGACAATTTTGCTTGGGAAAATGAAGGCTGAGAGAAATGATTGTTAAAGCTTTAGAATCGTAAATAGCAGATAAAATTACTGCTGAGTTATTCACCAGGTCAAACTGAAGGAAAGGAAAGAGATGAACCAGTAGCTCCAAATGTAACAAAGCCACCAGAATAAAATATTTTTCAGCCAGGCATGGAAGGAAAAGGTCAAGTTTGTGAGGGATGTCACAAAATCCAGTGTACAGACTAATTCTATGAACATGAATAATTGATGCTTTTTAATAATGCAGTTCATAAGATTGAAAAGAAGAAAGGATTTCTGGGAGTGGGAATCTTTTCATACGAGTGTTAAGATAATTTGCTTTGATTTCTTTCCCCTTTTGATATTTTCTTGTACAAACTTATCTCTTTTTGATCTATACTGAGCAGCTTATCTTTTTTTTTTTTCTATTCTAAGAATGCTTTATGGAAATAACTGCTTTGCCAGTAGCGGATTTTCTTCTCTGCAGCTATAGTAATGTCTTCCCCTAAGAAAACAATGGTTATGCAGCAACTACAATGAGAGTCTTGCTAGCAAAAGTCTTTCCTTTAGAACCATTCTTTTATAGAACAGTAAAAGAGGTAGAATTGGAAATAAGTGCTGATGTCTCTCTTTTATTTAGGCAGGAGTGTTTCACATCCCTGTTTTGAAAAAGAATGTTATGCTGGCTCATCTTTTTATATTGTACTGTGGTACTTGTCACTGGTCTAACCATTAGCCCATCAAACTAACAATCTGTTCAGCTCAAGAATAGTTTAATATTAAATGCTTTTGAGAACACAAAGTCGCTGTGCCTTTGGTGGATGCTGTTTAAAAGCTGAGAAAGCAGGGCACCTGGGTAACTCAGTGGTTGAGCGTCTGCCTTTGGCTCAGGTGGTGATCCCGGGGTCCTGGGGTTGAGTCCCACATTGGTTCCCTGTGGGGAGCATGCTTCTCCCTCTGCCTATGTCTCTGCCTCCCTCTCTGTGCCTCTCATGAATAAATAAATAAAAATAAAATCTTTTTTTTAAAAAAAGCTGAGAAAGCAGACAAAGGGGGTAGTGTCCTTAATATACAAAGAGCAATTACAAATAGAAAAAAAATAAAGACCAAGAACCCAAAACAAGTATTTCATAGAAAATAAACACAAAGATTCTTAAACATATGAAAAGATAATCAAGCTCACTAGCAGTGAAAGAAATGCCAAATAAATCTACAATGAGGTGCAATTTCCACTAATAAGATTGGAAAAACTCAAAGAGTTTACAAATATATTGGATTGGAAGGAGAGTAGGGGAGAACAGGTGTTGTCACACATTGATGGCAGCAGGATAATATGGAAAATTATAGAAGACAATTTGTCAGGGTGCCTGGGTGGATCAGTTCGTTAAGTGTCTGCCTTTGGCTCAGGTCATAATCTCGGGCCCCTGGGATCTAGCCCCCACTTCTGGCTCCCTACTAGGTAAGGAATTTGCTTCTCCCTTTCCCTCTGTCATGTACACTTGTGCTCTCTCTCTCTCTCTCTCTCTCAAATAAATAAATAAAATCTTTAAAAAATGAAAAATAAAAAAGAAGACAATTTGTCAATAGCTTTCTAAATGAAAAACATAAAACTTTTGGACTCATCATTCAACTGCTGGGAATATGAATACCCATATATATGTGTACATTCATGTGCATGCACACACACACTGGTTTTGTGTATGAATATGTATGTGTATATATGCATCACATATAAATATATTAAGCGAGTGTGTGCCCATATATGTTTGTTTCCATAACCTAAAATTATGTTCACTGTAGCATTGTTTGTAATAGCAAGAAATCAGAGACAACTGAAACATTCCTCAGTAGGAGACTGGTTTAATAAAGTATGACCTTTCAGTGAATGTCTACACAGCACTTAGGAATAAATCAGCTTCTCTGTGCTGATGTGAAAATAGCACCAAAATACACTAATAACCAGGTAAAATATAAGTAGCATGATGTGTAAACTACATTATCACTTAGGTTTTGTTTAGTTGTATCTAATGTTTTTACATCCATAAAATATAGATGGGAAGGGAAAAAATCCCTAATAACCACAGCTCCTTCCATAGAAGAGAACTGGATACATACAAGACAGGAAAAGAAGGAAATGTTTTTCACTGTTATCCTTCTGCATCTTTTAAATGTTTTCTTCTGCTTGTATATTAACCACTCAGCTCTGAAAAAGACTCTAAAAAAAAGCCAAATAGATGAAGATGATATAACATCCATCTTATGTTCTGCATCTCCAGGAACCGATTTCTGTTTCTTCTCACGTTGTGACCATCTCCAGCCTTCTTCCTGCCACTGCCTACAACTGTAGTGTCACCAGCTTCAGCCACGACAGCCCCAGTGTCCCCACATTCATAGCCGTCTCAACAATGGGTAATTACTTGAGTTCGTGGGATCTGGTGTCTTTGGAAAATTTACCTTTCCAGGTTTTCCTTCCATTTTCTTTTCAAATATATGTACTTTATCCTTTCAATAGAACCATGTTCCACTGAAGCAGTCCAGGCTTCGGAGTCAGGGAAACTTTCACTGCACTTACTATCTATGTGATTTAGGGAACCATATTTATTGTCTCTGGACCTCTGTGTTTTCATCTGTAAAACTGGAATCGTAATATACGTACCTCGTTGAACTGTTCTGAAGCATAGAAATGAGGTGTATAAAGCCTTAACACACGCTGGTGAGCGCTAACTGCTACCATCAGACCCACGGTCCTCATCTGCCTCTCCAGCAGTAACCACAGTGTCCTGATGGACTCAGGCTCATCTGTGGTCGCCTTGACCCTTAGCCATCACTGATCAACCAATGACAGTACTAAATTCCTGAATTAAAGCAGGAAAGTTTCCATTAAGGCAAACTACAAGTGGGGAAATTTGCAATTAATGAAAGGTCTAGAATAATGGTGCTTCTTTTTTCTTCTTCTGAGTTAATATTATACGTGTTACTCCCCCATTTGTTGGGGTCTGACTCTGCAACCTGAGACCCTCCATGAAGTCACCTGTAATATAACTACTCTCAGTGTCACATGATCCCTTTACTGGTTTTTTTTTTTTTTTTTTTTTTTTTTTCATTTCTGGCACATTCGTCATGTATTTAGCCACTCTATTCAGTGATGACTAGACTGGCCTTTTGTTTGTTTTCTGTTTTAAATTTTTATTTTTCCAGAAAAGAGGACAAAAATGGACCTGAAAAGTGTATTAGTGGTCTCTCACCTCTATGTCCTTGTACATCATCCTAAGTATCCTTTCCTGCTCACTGTTCCTTATCATTACTAGAGCAACCCAGTGAAACAGGTGATATTATTCAGCTTATTTACAAGTGAGGAAAATGAGGCCCAGAGAGACAGACAAAATAGCTTCTCCAAATGGCAGTCAGTAGTCAAATGAACTTGAAAAAGATCTCCTGACCAAGAGTCTAATGTTCTTTCTGTTCAATTACTCTGCTGGTGAACAGGAGTCGTGCTGGCCCAAATAGGCCATGGCAAATACAGAAAGTCTTAGAGACTGAATGTACCGGCCAGTTCTGTGTTTTTATGATCAATGCAGAGGATGGTATCATGATGCCTTTTTCTGGTCCGTCTCTGGTTAGGAGTTTTACAAAAACATTTGACATGTATTCCCTCTTTTAATACCTCGCTCTTCCATGTAGGGTGATGAACTGCACAATGTGCAGGTGCCGTAGCAGTCCTCGTATCAAGTACCTGGAAGGGACGCAGTCCCTCATCTTAAGGGCCCCACAACTTACTAATAGGTTTGATCTCTTGAGTTGTGCAGATGGAAAACCTCTCAACATATGGTTACAGATCATCAGAATGCCTGCTGCTAGCGACGTGTTAAGTGCTGCGGCAGATGGTAGCTCGCTAATGCCTTTTTCATACACGTTATTAGTTGTGAGCGAAATATACAGTTGTGCTTTCTGACTTTAAAGTCAGAGGCGTAAAATGAAAACCAGACACTCTCTAAACTTCTGGAAATATTAAACAGTAATAATACATGATGATGACTTCTAGATTTTTTTAAATTTTCAAATGAATTTAACTATGGTACAGGCATTATTCATAGTTTATAGTTTTCCTTTATAAGAACATTCTGAATGTAAGACTTTGATGGATTCATTGTGCCAAGCACCTGAACACCATTTGTCAGTCTACTTTACTAGGTTATATTTGACCAGGAGGAGGTCATTGTCAGCTTGGAGGAACATCATTGTTGCTGTTATTGTCATCATTACAAGTCCAGTGCTGTTGAAAATCAATGGAAAATGATGAGCGGTTCTGTTAATTTCATGTAATGAAAATGCATGGTTTTTCTCTTTAGTTACAGAAATGAACCCCAATGTGGTAGTCATCTCAGTGCTGGCCATCCTCAGCACACTGTTAATTGGACTGCTGCTCGTGACCCTTATCATTCTTAGGAAAAAACATCTGCAGATGGCAAGGTAAATTTGGTTGCTCTTTTACCCAAGGGCTTTAAAATATATTAATTTATCCTACAAGTCTGCTTTTGCAGACCTAAATTGTATAGCAGTAAGTTCAATTTCAGTTTTCAGTGTCTGTTCTGTGTGTTTTCTAAGTAGACCTTTAAATATTATTTGAGGAAACATTGCCACTGAAATGACCATGCAGAGGATTGTTTACACTGATTCAGACAGCTTACTCTCAATCTTGTCGTTTTAGGAAACCCATACAAAGGGATCCATTAATGCAATGGATTATTTCAAACAGATTTTGGAGTAAAATAAAGATCTCTGGCTACTCAGTATGATTGATAAAAGGAATGAATATAAGGGACCATAGGAAAGAAAAAAAAATCCCTCTCTTCATCAGTTCTGCCAAAGCTGTTTTATCAGAAGACATTTGTAGGGTTTATGATTAGGTCCATTTGAGGTCCCCTATTAGTTTTGTTCCTACTACTCAGAGTTCAGGCAGTTCTCATTTTTCTTGCAGCTAGAAGAGACTTCTGATTTATGATTTTAGTGATTCCCTATTCCTTTGGCCACTGATGCATTTCTTATCAAAGCACTTTCTCAAGTACTTTCCGTGGTCCCCCATATTATCAGAACAATCCATCAATTCTCTTAAAAACTGTTGCTTAGTCGAGTACTACTGGGCTTGGGAAATTTGATTTGAATTTATTTTTACTCAGCGTTAGCCTGCTGAACTGTCAATCAACATCCTTCTTCTTTCTCAGAGCTCTATCATTTACCTGTTCAAAAATAAATTTATCCATCCAATAATGATCTAATCAGTGTCTTAGATGGCACAATTAAGTAAAAATTAGACATCCAAGCTGTCCACTAGGAACTTAGAATGTAGCTGGAGATATATACAGAAATGAATATATTTAAAGGTATAAACTGGCCTGCCCCAGAAAGGAGATAAAAGTAGTAATCTATGAATATAGAGAAATTAGTTCTGAATATGAAAATCAAGATTTTGAATGTTGGCATTTAAACAAACCTTAGAAGTATAGGGAGGAAGATGGCCAGAGTAGAGAGCTGTAAAATTACACTCCTTGGGATCAAATCCTAATTTACAATCTATGTAACCTTGTGCAGTCCACTGAAACTTCATTCATTCATTTAATAAATATTAATGCACACCTGCTGTGGGTCAGACCCTTCCAGATGGTTGGGATACGACAGTACATAAAACCGACAATAATTTCTGCCTTCATGGAGCTCATAGTCTAATGGAGGAGATAGACAATAAATAACACTGATAAAAGTAAAAAGATTGCTTGGTATGTTAGCAGACAGTAAGAGAAAAACAACAGAGCAGAGTAAGGGAAATTAGCAGTACAGGTATGGAAATTAGCAATACAGGTATGTGTAGTATAGACAGGAGCTCTGAGAGGTGCATAGGTCTCACTGAAAGGATGATATTTGGGAAAACATTTGAAGAACATGAGGAGAGTTAGCCACGTGTTTTCTGGTGGAAGGGTATGCCCAGTAGAGGGAAGAGCCAGTGTAAAGGCCCTGAGGTAGGAACATGTTCAAACAGTAACAGGAAGGTTAGTGCAGCTGAAGCAGAGGAAATGAAGGCAGGAATAGCAGGAGATGATGTCAGATCACACAGAGGTTTGTAAGCTCTAATAAAGACTTTTGCTTTTATTCTGAGTCAAGCCATTTCAGAACTTGGGGCAGAAGAGATGACTTACATTAGAGAACAGTCTGTGTTTAGGCAAAGCAGGCTTATTGACGGAGGCAGCCATTACAGTATCCCAAGCAAGAGATGGTAACGGTTTAGTCTAAGGTCATGCAATAAAGGTAGGGAGAAATGATCAGATTCTGGATATATTTTTTAAATAGAGGCATTTGCTAAGGGGATTTGTTAACAGATTGCATGTGAAATGAAAATGAAGAAGGCTTAAAAGTGACTCCAAGATTTTTGGTCTTAGCAACCGAAAGGATGGAGTTGCCATTAACAGAAATAGGAAATTGCAGATGAGGATTTCAGAACTGGGGGTGGGGGGGGTGGGGAGCAGGGAATGTTAAGACTTTGGTCTTGGAAATGTTAAGTTTAAGATGACTGCAAGTGTAGGTGTGGAGTAGGCAACTGAACATGAAAGTCTGGTATTCAGGAGCAAAGTCTGAGTTGAAGATCTAAATTTGGGAGTTATTAGCATATAAGTGCTATTAAAGCTACAGACTGGATGAAATTCTCCATCACTGGAGGGAGAGCATGTAAATGAGGGAAGTAGACCCTGGATTAGCACCAGGACAATCTAATATTGAGATTTTCAGGGAGGAAAAAAAAAAAGATAAGAGCAAAGGAGACTGGCCGGAGGCATCCGGGGGAGCTCAAGAAAAACTAAGAGTATGAATGTATAAAAAAACTAAGAGTAAAGAATGTATATCAAGAAGAAATGAGAATAGCCCCTGCATTAGTGGATGGTTAGGAGCAATAATGCTGTAATTGGGAAGCATGCAACAAATGTTAACTTGTAATAGTAATCGTGGACGGGGTGGTAGTAGGTGTGGTAATGGAAATCATGGCATATATGGGGGTACTATCACTACAGGAGTGTTCTTTGTGGTGCATACAGCAAGATACTTAGAAGTAGTTCTACTTCAGCCAGCTGGCCATCAGAGCAGAGATTCTTAATATTTTTTGTGCCGTGATCCTTTCTGGCATTCTGAATAAGCCTGTGGCGCTCTTCCAAGAATAGTACTTTCTTTTTAAGTTCATGAAATGAAATACATAGGATTAAGAAGAAATTACTTGTATTAAAATATAGTAATCAGAGTATTTAAAAAGCAAATTCATTACATGCTTTTTTATTAACATGTTAGATAATATGTAGTAGGGTGTCTAATAACTCAAAATTTCATCAGAGTGATAAATGTGAACAATATTTCCATATCTGTAGCAGGTCCATTACAGAATAACATCTGCGGTTTCCATGGTTAGCAATCTCGCAAGTACTGATGATATTATTGTGGCTTGTTGCCTACTTTAATAATTAAAGTAATTGCTAAATTTCAGTTAGAGGTTGTGAAAACAAGATGTGCTTTCCCCCCAGTATGTTCATGGAGTCCTAAATTCTATCCTTGAACCCCAGAATAAGAACCCTTGAATTACAGGGCAAAGTAAATCTTATATATGGGAAATTGAGAGAGAAAAATTGATGATGGGTAGTGTATAACACAGCATGATATAGCAATATATTAGCATAATTTTCAAAGAAGAAAACTGTTTTTAGAACATTATAATAAAAGGCACCTGGGTGACACAGTGGGTTGGGGCTCTGCCTTCAGTGCAAAGTCGTCTTAAGACTCTCTCTCCCTCCACCTCTCCGCCCTGCGTGCTCTCTCGCTCATGCTCTCTCTCTAAAATAAATAAATAAATAAATAAATAAATAAATAAATAAATAAATAAATATTTAAAGAACACTGTAATGAGAACAGGCAGATAGCTAAAGTGATTAGCAGATGTGCCAATAGTGGCAAAATCTCTGCTTCAATTCCAAGTAAGTCAATCAATTTCATATTGGGGGAAGGAAATGAGATGCATGTGCCCCAGTGAGCTGTGTTATTTATCTGAGACGTTAGGCAAAGGTGAAGAAAGCATGAGAAGATGTTTAGCTTTGTCCTCCACTTCTGGGGAAAAAAAAATTAACAATATTTTCTACTGGAAGCTTAATTAGCAACCTTTTGTGTAAGAGGCACTGCATAAGCCAATCTGTTTCAATATGTATCACTCTTTTTACTCTCATTTCAAGTGATAAATCACATGGGCATCCCAACATGAGGGGAAAGTGTTGGGGGAAAAATAATCCAACTTGATCCATCATCATTTTAGAGAGGAAATCAAAATGCTTTAAGAACCACCCCACAAAGTATATGTGCTAAAAACAGAAAATCCTCAGTCTAGAAGGCTTTGTAAAAAATATTACATCCCAAGTAGTTCAAAGATTTGTGTTAGGATCATGAGTGCCCTTTGGAAAAGATTGTAAACCAAATCCTCTTGGCCTCAACTAACTTGATTAGAGCATGTGTAACCTTATGAAAAAATTTTTATCTTTCTATTTTGCATTGAACATGAAAGAGCAGCACATGGAACTTATATTAGCTTTTTTTAAAAAAAAAAATTTAATGCTATGATGATAAGCCAGTAAAAGCTTTCTTTTATGTCAAGGTCAAAGAGTGCTCTGTCAAGCAGTAACCTTGATTTTGTGGTTCCTTTCAAACAGGGAATGCGGAGCAGGAACTTTTGTCAATTTTGCATCTTTGGAGAGGGATGGAAAACTTCCATACAACTGGTGAGCATTACCTTGGAACAAGCCTCTAGATAGCTTAACTATTCTGTGTGTGCTCCTAACTTTATTTTACTATCTTTTGAGGATAAACGGTTTTGTCTGATTCTCCTTTCACAATTTCGGTGATAGCTGACTTTCAAGGGCTAGATTTTCTTCCCTGAATGTATTAGTATATATAGGTTTACGATAGTTATGAAGCAGAGAAATGTCTTAATCTGCTGAGAAAACGAGTCATTGCTTCTGTTCAAAATCACATAGACATATACAGCCCCAGGCCCTCAGCTCTAACACTTACAGGTAAATAAGTATCAAAGCCAGTAAAGTCCCATAGGAAAAACCCGCCTATTTTTCCCCCATGCTTGAGTATTAAGGACCCTTATTTGGAGAATTAAGAAAGCATTGTCAGGAGATTAAATTGCTTGACATTATACCTTAACAATGATACATGAGAATTACCAGTCCTATCCACTGCAACGGATACCCAACAAAACGGCTAATGAAGTAACCGTTTAATATAAAGCCAGAACTGCTTACATGGTCAGGTTGGTTTCTTTTGCAAGCCACCATGCAAAGCACATTAACTTAAACGTATGTATTTCATGTTAATCCTTGGCAAGTGATCTCTTTTTTCCCCTTGTTTTCCTAATTCCCTCAAATGGTGATCTTAAAGAAATAGATATCTGAGACTAGAAACTTTATGGAATCAATGAGGGAGGGAGGGCTTTAAATGGAATATAAATTCTGCTTAAGTGGAAAGTCTAGTTGACCTAGGATTCTTTTTAATAAGACAATATATTGTACTATTTTTTTTAATTTTAGCCTGAATGGGATTTTGCTATTAAACTATAACTAATCCAACTGTGAAGAAAGAGAACCCATAAACCCTCAATGGTAAAAAGTTAGTACACATTTCTAGGTTTGTTCAAATATATTAACACCCTTGCCAAGATGAAGAGACTGATTCACTGATCCTTGTATCTTGTCTGGCTCACCTTTTCAAAAGGCCCAGTCACAAAGCAGGGGAAAACAGCCCATCAAGGAACTAATCCAATACTTGGGACTCAGGATGGCTATGTATTGACTAACTACACAGTCACAATTGATAGAATATGGGAGACCAACTATAGGAGAGCTAAAGCAAAAGAAAATTCACTTCAGGACCTTTCTAGAAAATCTAGAAAATTCTGCTCCTGCTCTTGGCAAAGGCAGTTTTGCCAGCCCCAGCACTTTCTGGATGACAGAGTAGATATCTCAGTGGGAATTTATAGTATCTAAAGTGACAAGGTAACAGCATTCCCCCCCTTGTCCCCCCAACTATCAGAATAGCCATAGGTGCAGCCACAGGACATTTTAAAATCTACATTAACGAATCTTCTATGTGACATGTGGTATGAATACCTGAAATTGGATACTCAAACCATGCTTTTTATTTTTTTAAATTTTTTTAAATTTATTTATGATAGTCACAGAGAGAGAGAGAGAGAGAGAGAGAGAGGCAGAGACATAGGCAAAGGGAGAAGCAGGCTCCATGCACCAGGAGCCTGACGTGGGATTCGATCCTGGGTCTCCAGGATCGCGCCCTGGGCCAAAGGCAGGCGCTAAACCGCTGCGCCACCCAGGGATCCCCAAACCATGCTTTTAAAATCAACAGACTGAACTAGAAGTAAAGAACAACAAAATAAGTTTGTTCCCACTCAGCTCAGTATTAGTCAGATTATGGACCAGGCAGTTTCATGAGCTACTTGTCTTGAACAAATGATACCTGAGCATCTTACCATAGCTCTGTTTTTAGGGTTATTTTTCTGCAATGGTGTATTAATTAAAACTAAAAATAATATAGAATGTCACACCTAAGAGTGAATTTTATAAGAATGTGTCCCAGAGGCTTGAGGTCTTTACCAGAATCCATACAGGCGCAAATTGACCGTTGGTTGATATTTCCTCACACAAGCTGCTGTTAGCATCAAATGATGTTATAATGGTTCCTTAAAATAGTTTAAGCGTGGAAAGGGTAATAATATCCAAGAATAAGACTGGAGATAACTAATGAGGCATTTAAGAGCCTCGTTTAACTGAATGTAAAATGTAATCACCTAATAGCAGACTAATTGACACAAAATAAGTTGAAAGAAATATATCTGATTACAATACGGATGCGTGTGAAGAAAACTGGTGTTGGCAATATGATAGCACTTAAACCCTCACGTTTCAATTTCACAGAATGGAATAATATTTAATTGTAATTAAGATGCTTGTCATTTTAATTGATCCCAGTAGGTAATTTACTGATATCTGTTCACAGTTTATGTTACTAACTCTTGCCACTTTTTCATCTTTACATCTGTTATATCTATTAATGCTCACAGGCGTAGGAGTATATTTGCTTTCTTAACCCTGCTACCCTCATGTCTTTGGACTGATTATCTTTTGGCATTTTATATTAATCCTTGGTAAGTGATTTTTTTTTTACTCTTTACCTAACACAAAGTCTATAAAGTTAGCTCTCCAGAAGTAAAACCAAAAGGAAAAATTCTTTTTAATTATTTGATGTGTTTAGGCAACATCTAAAATTATTTATCATGTATTGAAATGGATTACAGTAGTTAATGGTACCAAGATGCTAACTAACTATAATGTTTTTCCAATTAAAATTTTCTTCTTGGGTTGTTCTTGGCAAGCTTTTCTTGCACTTATTACTAGTCATCTGTTTCTTCATTCAGTCAATGCATTGGCTTCTTATCTTTGTAAATGATGCTTCCTATTTTCCTTATCATCTCCATCCATTAGAGAGCTCCATGTTTCCAAAAAGGAAGAAATGCATTAAGGTAGAGAAGCCCATA
The DNA here is from genome assembly GCF_003254725.2 of Canis lupus dingo. Classification (NCBI taxonomy): domain Eukaryota; kingdom Metazoa; phylum Chordata; class Mammalia; order Carnivora; family Canidae; genus Canis; species Canis lupus. Next base: position 31,339,155 of record NC_064269.1, on the reverse strand, counting down.
ATACTGTACTCTGTGTTTGGGGTCTTAGTGTTTTCATAGTAATGTTAATTCAATAAATATTGAACAACTGACTATTTGCAAGCCTCTTTGTATAATTATCTTACTTAATTGTCCCCACAACTCTACAGGAAGTATCATCAGCCCCATCTTAGAGACATAGAAATAGAGGTTTAATAAGACTATCTTAACAACATACTACTATATAGAAAATCCAAATTCTGACCCCAGGTATCTCTGAAACCTATTTTCTTCTGCAAAAAGCAGCTTCCTTTAAATTCTTATTTTCTTAACTTTTAAATCATTTTAATTATCAAATCTCAAAAAGTATCCTTTTCAGTTTGTTTAAAAGCTAATAACAATAATCTTGAAATCTGAGACTAACAAATCTAGGAGGACTATTTCCTTTCCTGAGGTGCAGGAAAAAAGGCAGTGGTTTCCTAACCAAAAACAAAAATCATTGTCCCGAGTATCCACAGTGTTTAGGTACTAAATTATGTACAGACGGATCCAGATATATGGACAACTTTAGAAGGACTCAGAAAAAAATCAATAAGAATAGTTCATGAACTGGAAAAATGACTCATGGGTGGGGAGAATGGGGGAAGAGTGAAAGATGAGACGCAATCTGTAGTTATTTATTCAAAAGAGAGTTGATCAAATGTTCTTTAGCTCCTCCAAGGACAGAATAAATATCTGTCAAAGTTAGGATTTAAAATTACAAAAAAGGACTTTCTCACAGTAGAGTTTGTTAATACCAGAATTTGTGGGGCTTTTTTTTTTTTTTTTTTTTTAGAGAGAGAGAGACTAGAGGAAAACTGTTGCAATATGGGATGTGTTAAATAATGAAGTCAGAAATGGGTCCTGGATGATGAGGACCCATTTGCTGTTATTCGAAGTTGGTTTTAGTAACATTTTTGGGTATAAGCCTTCATCATAGTCAACACAATATTTAAAGCATTTGACATCAGACAGTACTCAGGAGTGAGTAGTGCATATAAATTCCGTCTTGACCTTCAAAATATGCATCACTTTTCATTCAACATCTACTAATCATTCTGAAGTAGTCTACCTATCATCAGAATACTTGTAGCCAATACCCTTCAAGTACTCACCACAGATTTCAAACAAAAGAAAGATGCATTTGGAATCATATTAATTTTGCTACTTAATTCTCTGACTTTCCCACAGTTTTGTTTTTAAGCTTCTATCAGGCCTGTGCTTTTTTAAATTTTTTTAATTTTCATTTATTTATGGTAGTCACAGAGAGAGAGAGAGAGAGGCAGAGACACAGGCAGGCGGAGAAGCAGGCTCCATGCACCGGGAGCCCGATGTGGGATTCGACCCCAGGTCTCCAGAATCGTGCCCTGGGCCAAAGGCAGGCGCTAAACCGCTGCGCCACCCAGGGTTCCCTAGACCTGTGCTTTTTTGCATGTCTTTCTTAATAGGTCCTCCTGATGAACACATCTTCAAATTCCAACAACCTTTTCAAGGTCTGCTATAGTACTGATCAAATAGCATGAGACCCAAGTTAGGGAGAAAAAAAAAACAAAAAAACCTTCAGTAGTGTGTTTGTTTGGTTGGTTGTTGTTTGTTTAAAAAAAAAAAAAAAGACCTTCAGTCATTTTTAGAAGAACGGCCTTGAGACTATAAATGGTTATCTCCGGGTAAGAAGAGAAGGCAAAACATAGAGCGCCAGGCTGTCACTTTCAGTAAACCATACGCTTATTAACCAATGAAAATAAACTGAACATAAACTCTTTTCAGCCTTCGGCTTGTGCTATGTCAGATATAAAAGAAGTAAAATATATGATCAGCTAGCCTGGTACTTACAAAGCCACCAGGATTCCTTACAGTTCACTGCTTTTCTCTTCATCTAGTAACTTGTGCATATTTCCACCTACTTTCATTTGCTAGATAGCCATTTTTAATCCTCCTCCAGCTGTGTTTGTCTTCCTATATCACCTAATCTGTTAGGAACCGCTAGAAAAAGCAGAGCCACCCGTCCTACCTTTTTCCTCATGCATGACCTGGTTCTTCTCTAAACTGCCAACTTCATGGGACTATATGTTTCTGTTAATTGTCAAATCCTCTTGAAGAGTGGTTTGTGTGGCAGTCAAGAGACTTTCTCTCTCATAGTGTTGCTCAAATCTCTTCCCAGGTGGTAGCAAAACCAAAACAGAGCACCAGTGCCTAAGTGGCTTAGTCTCAAGATGGTACTTTGCAAGGATTTCTGGCTACAGACATCTCAAATCATGTTTCCTAATTCAGAGAAAAGCATTTCATTCTGAGTAGCACAACCTGGACTCATCGTTTCTACTCTTTTTATTAACGCCATAGTCACCTCATGCTCTCTTCAAGTATTTATATACTAGCTCTAAATCCTCAAAAGTTGTCATTTTTAAGCATGAAGCCACATTTAGTTCAAACTGCTCCTCTTTCCTCCTGGTTATTGCATATTTTATTCCGAAAATGACATAACTCTAAACACCTTTTTAAGCTTTGGGGATGATTTCTGATTAGCTCATGAAAGAGTAAGTAGTGCTTATGAAATTGGAGACATTTAAGGTATTTGAAGTTTGTGTTTCGAGGAGTTTGTTTGGTTGGTTTTAGTCATTGTAAATCCCATGTCTCTGCCATTGCCTCTTTTCATATTCCTCTTTGCAATGAATTCCAGTCTGGCCAGCTTTCCAAGATGTCATAACCATAAAGAACTTACACCTCTTAACTTCTTGAAGTCATTAGGATTTTGAACCTGACCTAGCTAATACAAGTGAAAGAGAAAATGTAAAGATCCACAAGATTGTGTATACATGTGCATTAACTGTATGTCTGACATGTGTTATCATTTATTCAAAAAATCTTTTGTGATGACAAGATGACACCCTAAACCTCACCTCATGTGTTCTCTGTAACATGCATACATACTAGCTCTTTTGTAATGCGCTGAAGTTAAAGTGGCTGGCAAAACTTTAACTTACATAGTGAAAAGCGAATTGCCCCCCCCCCCGATTTTAGTCCTAGAATTTGCACCGTAATTGAAAATGTAGGGAAGCTCCAGCAGCGTTGCTGTGCAGTCTCATAATTCAGTCCTGTCTTTGTCCCACCCCCTGAGGGTATGAGAACCCTATGGAACCTTTGGAAATTCTGCAGAATCTAAGCAGAACATGAAGGCTGTACCCACGTCATGAAGACATGCACTTAAACATACCCTCATGGCCATAAGTCATTCAAAACATGTGGTAGAATTTTACATTCTATGGAAAGTTCATTCAATCAATGAATGAGACTGAAAGAAAAATAAGTGCCTGTCTTCCAGGATTCAGGTTTCTACACAGCTGTTGAATAGTAGCAGTTAAATATTTCAGTGCTGAATTTATTCAGTGTCACTCTCCCACATACATTTGTTTCTTTCCAGTTTCCCTTAGAGTGTATTTGGATAGGAAAGGTTTGTTTTGGTTTTTTTTTTCCCCACTCCCAATCACAAAATATGTTGGCAGCCTCCTGATTTCACCAAACTGTTAGTTCTCTCAGCTAACATTCCTCTGTCATAAAGCACCGAAGTCATTAGCTCCCACTATACAAAGTGAATGTGGCATTTCTAAAGTCTACCTTACTCCCATAAGAGCTGAGTAAAAATTCAAAAGGTGTTCTTTAAGGTTCCTAAATGCCTAGATGATACAGCTCTTTCCAACATTACAGTGGTGTTTTGAGAGGATGAGGGTGAGGCAAAGTAAAAACTGGAATGTCTATTCCTTCTCAACCCCAAATATGGATGACAGAGGATGAGGGAGAAAAAAATAAGATGGGAGCTATTAAATGCTTTGTCGTCACTCAGAAGTGGGGAGAGATAAAAACTACCTAAAACCAGGAAGTGAAAACCAGAAACACCACTTGTCTGAATGGATATTTCCCTATGTTCTCTGCCCTCATTACTTCCTGTCCATCCTTCAGTTCCAGTTTCCAAATCTAGTACCAAACTCCTCATTAACTAAAACTGGGGGCAACATGGCAAAGATGCTTTGTTTCAACCTGATTAAATAAACATTTATTGAGCACTACTATGTGTCCTATTAACTGCACTCAGCTCTGGGTTGGGGGGGTGGGCAGTGAAGGACTGACTAGCACGAGCACATATGCAACCAACAGGCACTGGGAGAAATACTCCATGAATAAAGTGTTACGAGAGCACAGAGGAAGCAGTGCTTCATTCTGTTAAAGCCTTTCTAGAAATGAAGGTACCTGAACATTCATAGTTTTTTTTTTATTTTTTAAAAGATTGTATTTATTTATTTAGAGAGAGAGAGTGAGCATGAGCAGAGGAAGGGGCAGAGAGAGAGAGAGACTCTCAAGCAGACTGCACTGAGCTTAAAGCCCAGTTCTGGCGTTGATCTTACGACTCAGATCATGACCTGAGCTGAAATCAAGAATATCAAGAATCAAGAATCGGGCACATTAACCGACAGAGCCACCCAGGCTCCCCCACAATTTTCAATATAAATAAATGCTCTGGCACATGAGCACACTCAGATCACACTGGTTATTTACTATAGGTTGTTTATTTTCTGAAAGTTTGAGTGCTTCCATCCAATATTTAAAGACCTTGGAAAACTTAATAATAATTGTCACATAATAATATCAATATTTATCATTTATATAAGACAATAAAAATACAGTAATGAAGTGTTTCAGCAGATACCATATTCTCATTCACTAACTTAGGTCAGTTACCTTACATGTTGGTTGAAAATAATTACCCTAAATATCCCCTAACAATGTAATTAATTGAAGCATACATTAGCATTACATGTGTCTGACTTACAGAGTAGTGATGAATATAGAGCTAATAAGTAATAGGTACAGTTCTTCAGATAACTTAAAATAGGTCAAAATTGAATAAGAAAAATGCCATAGTAGAATTCTATAAGATTCCTGCCTGGGCTTCTGGGTGGCATAGTTAAGCATCCAACTCTTGGTTTTGGCTCAGGTGGTGATCTCAGGATCGTGAGATTGAGCCCCACATCAGCCTCTGCTCAGCACAGAGTCTGCTTGAGATTTTTCTCTTCTTCTCCCTTCGTCCCTCCTAATTGTGCACTCGCTCTCTCTCAAAATAAATAAATAGATCTGTAAAAAAAAAAAAAAAAAAGGAAAAATGATACATGCCAACGCTGATAGGACAAACTTACATTCCCAGGAAAAATGGCCAAAAGGTTCTTTTAGTCTTTGACAACCATCATGTCCACCCTCCCAGACATTAGTTCTCTCTTTTATTCCCCAATTCTTTCCTTCTTGCATTTAGATCCTAGAGTTTTCAGGCAATAGGCGCTTCTAGATATTTATAAAACACTTCAGCAATTTAACCACTAGTTGTAAGAGATTATATTTCTAGAATTCAGTATTTGGCAAATCTGAGACATAAAGTGTAAGTATGTTCCTGTAATCTAATAGAGTTTTTTAAAAGTGAATCTGAAATCATTATCTTCTCATTTAAGGAAAAGTAAACACATCGGAGATATGTTTAATGAAAATTAAATAAAATTGAGGTACCTGATGTAATGATTTGAAGTTCTCCAAGTTTAGTAATGATGTCAATCAATTCTTTTGCCCAGATAAACCTTTCTTTTTCTTTTTCTTTTTTTTTTTTTTAATTCTCAGGAGTAAAAATGGTTTAAAGAAGAGGAAACTGACTAAGTAAGTTTTTTTTTATTATTGAGATATAACTGACATACTACATTGTTTAAATCTAAAGTGTGCAATGTGTTGATTCCATACACTGATGTAATACAGTGTGATTCCCACCATAGCATTTAGCCAACACCCCGATCATGTCACATTAATTATTGTTTCATTTTGTGGTGAAAAATTTAAGATTAATCTTAGAAACTTTGAAGTATATAACACAGCAAGTTTTTATTATTTCTTTTAAAATATTTGATTTTAAGAAGTTCTTCATAAGATCTTAACTTTGCAAATTAAAATGCCTATCTTCTGTGTCTCTCATGAATAAATAAATAAAATCTTTTTAAAAAATTTAAAAATAAAATGCCTGTCTTCAAATAGAAGGGATGTTCAAGAAAGAGGCAAATGTAGGGGTGCCTGGCTGGCTCTGTCAAAGGAGCATGCGACTCTTGATGCCAGGGTCATGAGTTCAAGTCCCATTTTGGGTGTAAAGATTACTTAAATAAATAAAACTTTTTTTAAAAAGAAGCAAATGTATATTACAATAGCTAGACTATTATGTGTTGGCATGGATACACATATGGACGGCAGTGACCACTCAGAAAGTGTATCACAGAGAACAAGTCAGGAGTAAGGAAAATTGCCATCATATGAAAACTGAGAAAGAAGGCATTGTTAGGAGTTATAAAAAGTCTTGTAAAAAGAGGTCTGTCGTTCTAAATCTACAAAAATATCTAATAGCTACATCAAAGTTGTACAAAAACCTTTGCTATTTTATACTTTGAAATGCTGTGCTTGGTGCAGGGAAAGACTTTTACTCTATTTGATATTATAATAAGTACTTTGAGAAGTGCTGTCTCAGGAAATCTCTATAATAAATAGAAAAGAATAATTACTGTAGCTAGCCTATAGTTTCGCTTATCTACCGAACTGCGAAGTCATAAGAATTAAGATTCTGATGGGCGAAAATTACCCATCAGTTGATTTCAAAAGCCTAATTAGACTGTCACCTCCAGACATATAAAGAGTAGAGCATTTCCATACATAGAGTTCATCCTTGATACTTGCCAAGGATAAAATGTTGGTGAATTAATAGGAGGCGAATAAGAGTTCCAGCCAAATCTGTGGCATTCGTGCTAACGGAGGGCCTAATGCCCAAAAAATGTTGATGCAGAATATTTCTCTTTTTTTTTTGTAAGATTTGTTATTTATTTATTTATCAGAGACACAGGCAGAGGGGGAAGCAGGCTCCCCACGAGGAGCCCGATGCAGGACCCGATCCCCAGACTGGGATCACGCCCTGAGCCAAAGGCAGACGTTCAACCCTTGAGCCACCCAGGAGTCCCAGAATATTTCTGTTTAGCCTTGATGGGCATACAGATATTTTTCTCGGCACATACAGATAGCAATTTTTTTTTCCTAAATCTATTTCAAATCAGTCTGTGTTCCATTGACATGCATCATCTGATGGGGGAGAGATAAAGGCCATTAAACCAGAAGAGAGGTCCTGTCACCTGGGAAGAATGATCTGACAGCAACAGAAAGATTTTGTGGCCCCCAAATCGTGGTTGCATTGTTGGGTGAGGCAGAGAGGCATAGACTGGAGCACGTAGACAACCGGCTCTGTAGCCCAAGAAGGGAGACTTCTCTTGGACTTCCTCCTCTCCAGGCCTGGCAGAGAGGAGAAGGAGCAGGAGAAGCAGGACATGGACAGACGTCTGGGTAGAGCATAGGAATGGGAGAGCCTGTGCCCAAGCCACAGTGTCATGTCACGTCACATCAAACCAGCTTCCTCCTTCCTTCTTCTCATCTTCTTTCTGATCCTCCCTCCTTCTCTAAGAGCCAGTTCTTGAGGGGCTTCCCCCTACACATTTCCATTTGCTTCTTTCTCTTTACCCTTTCTCTTTCCTTCCCGAAGCCACCCTCCTGCCCCCCACCCCCTGCACCATATCTCCATGGCTCTTCTTTCCTATCTGTACCCATCTTCATTTCACCCCTCTTTTGCTCCACCTTCTCTTCTCCCTCTTCCACCTGAACCTTGGTCCTCTTGACCTCTGTTCCCTCCCAGTTTGCTTTTGCTCCTCCTCACCATCCTCCTCCTCTCCCTGATGTTCAGTCTTCTGTTTCCTGGCCCTTCCTCTGTCTCCCTTTACCTTTTGCTTTTTCTAACACAAAAATATTTTCTCAGCCTACCTTCCTATTTGAGCTTCTGTTCTCCTGATAACAGGATGAAAATTGGGATCATTAAATCAATGCGCTGCTCAAAGACAACAGCCAGAGAGTGCAGGTGCAGGTCTCATGGGGGTTCATTCTAGGATAGGAGCCCCCATGTTTAGCCTTTCTTTTAGAAGGATAGCAAGTTTGAAGGGGGAACAGCTTTTTTTTTTTTTAAGATTTTATTTATTTATTCATGAGAGACAGAGAGAGAGAGAGGCAGAGACACAGGCACAGGGAGAAGCAGGCTCCATGCAGGGAGCCCGATGTGGGACTCGATCCCGGGACTCCAGGATCACACCCTGGGCCGAAGGCAGGCGCTAAACCACTGAGCCACCCAGGCATCCCAGGGGGAACAGCTTTTAACCAGAAGTCGTTCTCCCTGTGTGCTAGTCAGCATTCTACGGCTGAGTCGCCACATGATCTCGGACTATTCACTTGACTGTCTTAGCTTTGGCCGTCTCACCTGAAGCATGGAGCTAATGTTGCCCATGTCTACCTCGGGGAGCAACCGTGCAATATAACATTTGCAAATATGTATGCACTGTGGTGTGTTGACACAAGACATTAATGCTATTAAGTAAAACCATTAGGGTTTAATTATAACTCTGGGAGGCGTAATACCCTTTAAAATGTCCCAAAATCTTACCATAATCAGTGAGATTGGCTAATGAACAACTTTAAACAATGACTATTAAGTACTATGCATTTGCTAATAGGACATCAGATCACAGGTAGAGGATATAAACTGAGTAATTTGCAACAAGACTAGGGAAAAGGCCAGCTGTGTGGATCCTGCCAAGGTGGAAGGGCTTGAATTAGATGACAGGGTACAGCATCCTGCAGAAGCTGAGGGAACACATTGGTATAGGAGGCTCTGGGAAGGATAGGCAGCTACAGAAAACTATAGGAAATAAAATATACCTCTTATTCACAAAAAGGAGGGAAGAGATAAGAACTTTGGCTATAGATACAGAAACATAAGCTCAGATGTGTTACCTGATTGTACCTTTGAACCATTTTGATACTTTTATAGATACACAAGCCTCTAAACATGGCTCTCTAAGAGGGAGGCCCTAGGAACTCTCTAGATATGTGCTTCATCACACTGACTCTGCCTCTGCTCTGAAGAGACAGTGTAGCTAGCAATACAGTGCCCTATAGTTGCAAAACGGTTTAAACTTATAAGATTCTTGGGCAGCCCGGGTGGCTCAGCGGTTTAGTGCTGTCTTCAGCCCAGGGTGTGATCCTGGAGACCTGGGATCGAGTGCCACATCGGGCTCCCTGCATGGAGCCTGCTTCTCCCTCTGCCTGTGTCTCTGCCTCTCTCTCTCTGTTTGTGTCTCTCGTGGATAAATAAATAAAATCTTTTTAAAAAAATAATAAACTTAAAAGGTTCTTTAACATACTGTGTGTCAACCTTGTAAGGTAAGTATGACCATAGTATTTTATAGATGCAAATGTTGAATCTCACAAGAGTTAGGTAAGTTTTCCACGATCATAGAGTAAGTAAAGTAAAACCATGTCTCAAACAGTTCTTCAGATGCCAATCCTTTGTTCTATCCCATAAATCAGTTTTCTAGAGACAATATGCATACATGTATATATGTAATATGTTATTGCTAGCATAAGAGCTGATTGAAAATCTAGAGATCTCTCCCATGTCAAGGAATGTAATATATAAGGCTCTCTCTTTAATCCCAACATCTTAGGGACTGGTAACTTAAACACACCAAAGCAAGATGAGTGCTTAACCTTGGAGAAGTAAAGTTTCTTTTTTCTCCAAGAAAATCGTTCATGTTCAAAAAGTGTGGCATGAAACAGTCAAAATATCTGTCAGCCAGATTTTTAAAACATACATTTTTTGTGTGTGTTTGATAAAGCCCAGTTCAACTGGATGACTTTGATGCCTACATCAAGGACATGGCCAAAGACTCTGACTATAAATTTTCTCTTCAATTTGAGGTGAGTGGACCAAGTATTCCCTACTTTCTATGGTAGATGAGGCATGGGACTTGGCAGATGGGCACTGGTGTCATTTCTCTGTTCACTGGGCTGTACTTGTCATCTGGTTCATGATGGTAATTGCACTAAGGGTGTCTCACCTGCTGGTTCAGACTGAGGACATCAACCCTTTGCAGGTCAGGGCTAGGGTGACACCGTGGGAGGAAAGGAGAACAGATGTGGGTAGCAGGGTGAACAAACACAGTTATAGGAGAAACCATCACTGAACATCAGTGCAATTGAGTGTGCAGAGGAAAGCAAGGCAGGGATTTAGGTGTGAAAGAGAATTTCATTTTCAGGGAATTTTTATTGTGTCTCTTATGTCACATAGGCCACAGTAAGGGTAGGTGGTGGTTGAAATGGGCTCCCTTTGTCTTCTGGGCACAAAAGAGCCTGGGCGGGCTGGGAAGGGGGTGGGGGTCCTTTTATAGCTGTCGGACTCCTGGTGTTCTGCTTCATATTTCTTTGTGAGGTCTCCTTTACTTTTCTTGGGGAAACTGGGAAGAGACCTACACATGATTAATGTGCAAGAAGGAAAAAAATGGCAACACCCCCTTTCTCTGAAGCACGCGTATTCTTTGGGTCCAAGACCACGTTTCAGAGTAGGTAGAAATGAGTCAGCCTTGGATCTCAGCAGTGTGAGGACTATAACTGGTCCTCAGGTGTTCTTCCCATATATTTCACAGCTCAGGACAGTCTGAGTGGCCTCATCCTTCAGGGTCCTACAGCAAGGCTCAGGTGGTCTGTGATTTAAGGAAACCCGGGAAAAGAAAAGATAAGGTGATAAATTTGGAAATGTTTTCTTAAATGTGTTTTGTGTGAAATGTCAGGTTGTTGAATGTAGCTGCTTTCCCCTCATTATACATATTCATTTCTTCTTTCCTCTCATCAGCTGATAGTCCCTCATATCTTAGGTCTGCAAGAAGCAGCGGAAGTCCTGGTGTGTATGTACTAAGAGGGAATTTAAGGATGAGAAGAGCTTTACACATAACCAAATACAAAGCCCCCTAACTACCATCCATGCCATCAGAAATTCAACAGAGAGCCTGGCTCAGTTATCCACTGCACACAAGTGTGCAAGAAGTTGTAGATGCTACACCAAATGCTATAGCTCAACTTTGGTATGAACTAGAGATCTATGGTAAGGATGGCATTTCAGGGAAGAAAAAAAAAAGAGGCTTTCTATAAGAACACATATGCCAAAACTCAGGAAAAAAAATAAATGTCTGGATAATTCTGATAATGGTGAGGAAAATTATGATGGGTATACACTTTCAAATTCATTGAAGCCTCCAGCTCTTAATTCCTACAAGATTCGTGTTACCTTGGCGACACAGCTAGCATCTGTGCCCTCCCTGGGAGGATTAGGAGTACCTCTCAGTTTATGCCATCAAACCTCAGTGTAATTATTACTCTGCTTCTGAAGTGCATCATTATAAAGAAAATTCAATGAGCCATCTTTTGGTAAAAAGAAAAGATGATTTTAGTTGTGAATGACACGCCATTCAAACTAGTTTAGATCAAAGAAAGGGAATTTGTTCAAAGGATGCTGAGATATCTAATCAAAGGAATCATATAACCAGAGCTAAACCAGAGGGAGGAAAGGGAGCAGTTCAGTCTTGGGAATGACTGGAACCAGAAGCCACACCTTGCACAGACTCCTTCTCCCTCCCCTCTCCCCCCCCCCACTGTCTTGGCTCTTTCTCTGCAAACCAACTTTTTTCGCACAGTGGAAAATACAGCCACCCACAACCCTTGAGTATCACATCCTATAGTTTCCACAGTTTCCAAAGGGAACTGTTGACTCTCCTTCTTATTCAGAACAGGAAGCTTACTAGAACCACTTAGCTAAACCAAAGGAGAGCATTATTCCCAGGAAAAGAAAGGGCACTGGAGAACCAAACAATTAGTGATCAGATCTTAGCTTCAGATGCTTCAAAAATGTGAAAAGTAGAATAATAAATTTTATGTGCTAAATGTTTAATTTATAATATGCTGAGAGCTTTTATCCATTCAATGTATAAATGAACACATTCAGGCTTATTCCATAAGAATTATAAAGGAGGTAGGAATGTACTAAAGTGGGAATCCAAAACCTTTTGTCCTCACTACCATTTTGCCATTACTTGATATTGAAAAAAAGCCATAATTCCTCATCACCCCAATTTGTTGATCCATTAAATGAGTAGGCCAAACTAAATCAATGGTTCCCAACTGGGCCAGTACCAAGTAGTCCCCTAGGGTGAGTTTGGGGGGGGTGTGAGGAGCATATTTGGTTCTCACAATGACTTAGGAAGAAACTACTCATGGTATTCCATAGAGAAAGGGACAGGGATGATGAATGTTCTGCTATGAGTGGGAGTCCCGCACAATAAAGAATTGACCCAGGCCAGTAGTATTCCATTGAAAGATACTGGACTAAATCTGGGACAAGGGTACATCCAAGCTTTCTGACTCACGTGTATTAGAATTCTCCAGAGAATCAGACCAATAGGAAATATATACATATAAACTCTAATACAATATAATATAGTAATATAATTCATCCATAAGTTCATTACATTATGTAATTACACAACTTTATAATTCTTATATAATTCTTATGTATATCCTATATATGATCATATAATAGAAGAAATATATATAGAAAGAGACAGACTTATTTTAAGAAACTGGCTCACACCATTGTGGGAGCTAGCAAGTTTGAAATCTGCAGGGCAGGCAGTGAACCGAGGGAAGAATTGAAGTTGCTGCTCAATCCAAAGCAGTCTGGAAGCAGAATTTCCCCCTCCTCAGGGCACTTCAATCTTTTCTCTTAGGGTCTTCAACTGATGGATGAGGCCCACCCATAGTTATGGAGAGTAATCTGCTTTCTCAAAGCCTACTAATTTAAATGTTAATCACATCCAAAAAAAAGACCAAGCACTATATAGCCTAAGCAAGTTGACACATAGAATTAACCATCACACCATAATTTAAAGGAGTGTTTAGTATCATTATTTATTCCAAAGCTTTTTTTTTCATATATCTTTGTTCTTAGAACATTGTTGATCATACATGTAATTTATCTGGTGCCAGAGATACTGCATCTCTGCTCTAGTGAGAAAATTCAAATGATTCTCTAGAAGTCTGCCTTAAATCACAGGCTCAGGCTCGGGCTCAGGCTCAGGCTCAGGCTGTATTTTTTGAGCTAACATTTGCCAGAGCAGTGACTCATTGATCTAACTCACTTCCTTTTTCAACCATCAGCCTTCAGGCACTGCCAGCCTCCAGCCCAACCTGCCTCCACCACCCCCATTTGGTGGTTCCATGTCAGGGCTCCTCATCTGTTTTCTTTTCTTTTTTTTTTTTTTAATTTTTATTTATTTATGATAGTCACACACACACCACACACACACACACAGAGACAGAGAGGCAGAGACACAGGCAGAGGGAGAAGCAGGCTCCATGCACCGGGAGCCCGACGTGGGATTCGATCCCGGGTCTCCAGGATCGCGCCCTGGGCCAAAGGCAGGCGCTAAACCACTGCGCCACCCAGAGGTCCCTCCTCATCTGTTTTCAAAGACTCATACCCATACCTGATTTTAGGACGCATGTCAGATCTTTCACGTGGCAGCCCTCAAGTTTTCCTGAAATTGATAATTAATCAAAACTTCTGGGGAGAAAAAGGTCCCCTGCTCTAATAGGAACCCAAGAGAGTATCAATTAAGGTGGCTGAATCAGCTGATCTAGCTAACTTCAGTAGCTGAACAGTTATTCGTTCTGTTTGTATGAATGCTTAATACTTGTATTCATTTTGATACTGACATTGAAAGATCCCACTCATCCTGAGAAATTACATCATTTGTAAGCATTATGCAAATTGAAACTAATGTCTGGATTTACATCTATTACCAATACAGCTATAAGTCATACAAGAAGCAATATGACTTGCTAATTTGCACTCACTAAATACATTCCTTATTCACCCAGCATTTGATTTTGGATCTGCTGGAAAGATTGATTATCCTGATGAAAATGTGCATCTTTCCTTAAGGAGGTTTGGGACTTAGGGATTAGTTCAATTCCTCATTTCATATGTCTCATATGGAAAGGTTTTGAAGAGCCAAACTTTAGAGCTCGAAATTTGAGAGCCCACGAGACATGCCATATATTGTTCATTCTGCCATTAATTTCTATGTTTTATATTTGTTTGCTCAGGATGCTAGTGAAAGCCCTCAACCATCTTTGTTGAGAAACGTGGTTGCAAAGGGAAAAGCAAACTGCATCACTTGCCATGTAGTTTATGAGAGATGAGCTTTGATTTCAGATAGTAACTCCCATTTGCAGCTGTTCCAGTCCAGTTCGCTGGAGACTTACCTGCAGTCTTTGAAATAAGGCACCTCAGACCCTCTCCAACAGTCCTGACTCCAGGAGTCTTGCTTGATTCCCAGACCTGAGTTTTCCTTCCTCTTGTTCCTCATCTTCTAAGTTTGGTCTCTGTTTCCAAGTGCCAGTGCTAGCCATCTGTCCAGGGGCTAGAATGGTGCCCCTAAATCCTACCCTAGTGCCCAGGGCCCTGCTAACTACTGCTAGACTTTCCTGAGGTTGGCATCCTTCTGCAGTCCTCCATCACCACCCCCAGATGCCCATGACTGCTGCACCCCATTCTTCCTTTAGAGTATCTGTCATAGGTGGCATCATGTCCCCCAAAAGACATGTTCAAGCTCCCGCCACTCAGGACCTCAGAATATAACCTTATTTGGAAACTCAGTCATTGCATATTTGGTTAAGCTGAGGTCATACTGGAGTGGTGGGCTCTTAGTCTGGCTAGGGTTGCAGCGGAAACACAGTTGTGTGAAGACACAGAGACAACAGGGAGAATGCCATGTGGTGACGAAGGCAGAGATTGGAGTCAAACAGCTGCAAGTAAAGGAATAACCAAGATTGCCAGCAAACCATCAGATGCTGGGAAGAGTCAGGAAGGTTGCCCTCATATTCCTCTATAAGTGACAGAGGTCAGAAGTCTCCACTGACACCTCAATTCTAGATATATAGCCTCCAGAACTATAGGACAATGAACTTCTGTTGCTCGAAGCCACACAGCTTGTGGTACTTTGTTATGGCAACCCTCAAAAATGAGTACAAAGCCTCACTAAATACCTTGTTCTAAATCCTGTCTCCTTTTGTGTTCGCCTGAAAACTAGCCAGACCTTGCCCAGTTCCACCGAGCCTTCTACTTGGCACAGGTGGCACCACTGCTGTCAACCCCACTGATGACTCCTCATTTGCTCTGTAGTCTACTAATTGAACTCCCCTGACTCAGATGAGTTAGCACTTGAGTGACACTAGAGTGAGAATACAGTTTGTGCCCTTCTCAGATTACTGTGCATGTTAATGGACTGAAGGTGCCCTCTCCAAATTGATATGTCGAAGAGATGGAGGCTTGGGAAGGAAAGCAGAGTTAGACAAAAAAGGGTCATGTGAGCACACAGCGAGACGATGGTCACGTGCAGGCCAGGAGAAGCCCCAGAATGAAACGAATGAAATCCACCTCGTCAGCCCCTTGATCTTAGACAACTCAGCCTCCAGAACTGTGAGAGACACATTTCCATTGTTTAAGGCATCTGGTCTACGGCATCTTGCAATGCCAGCCTGAACAGACTAACACAGCGCATATGTTGCATGCTTCAAACACAGCCAACCCAACGTAGACTGCCATTGGGCTTTGGTGACTGTGTCAGCTTCTTAGGGCTGCCATAACAAATCCCCACAGTCTTGGTGACTTAAAACAACAGAAATTCTTCCTCTCGTAATTCTAGAGGCTGGAAGTCCAAAACCAAAGTGTTATCAGGGCCATGTTTCCTTTGAACGCTCTAGGGGAAAAACCCTTCTTTGCTTCTTCCAGCTTCTGGAGGCTCCAGGCGCTCTTTGGCTTTACTGCTGCCTGATTCCAATCTCTCTGTCATTAAACAGCCTTCTCCTCTCTCTTAGAAGGACATTTGTTCCTAGTTACAAGACCCACTCAGATAATACATAATAATCGCATCCGATGATCCATAACTTAATTATATCTGCGCAGCAGCTTTTTAAATAAGGCCACGTTCACGGGTTCTGGGGGTTAGAATGTGGACATATCTTTTGGGGAGTCACGACTCAACCCACTATGGATGAACTACATGGCCCAGAGAAAAAACACCCAGTGATAAATCTTAACAGAAACAGAACTGGCAATGGAAAATGCAAAAATGATTTATGTCGGTTTCAGGCCATCACCTCGTACTTTGCCTTTATGAAGATTTAAGCCTCTGGAGTTTCCATATGGTCGGAAAGAGAATAACTGCAGAGCTACTGAACTGGAAACTTAGTATTTGATTTTCCACTTAGTGACAGACTAAATTACAAAAGATTGTGAGGCATTTTGTGTATACCCTCTGTTCCTGATTTGCTGAGGTTCAGCTTTGGCAATTTACATTTACAGTGTTCAGCCAATTAAACCTCTCTTATCAACTAAGGGCATTTACAGCAGGGAGGCAACATACAATTAAAGTTCTATCAGTTAGTCGGCTTCCATATGTGCTCCAGCTCTCAATTCCAATCTGTTTCCACACTTCTCTTTTGTATCTGAGGCTTCTTCCTGTGGCTCACCAGTCTGTCCCCAAAGCGGGGGATTTGCAGGGAAAGTTGTTGGTCTGTTAGGACAAATGGCAGAGGAGGGAGATCGCATCCAGGCAAAGCAAAACAAAGGATCCTAACAGGAGTATTCCACAGTCATTTTCAATAGTGCTGTATTAATATTTGTTAAGTTTAATCATTCTGTTGTATTGCATGATATGTGGCTGGGAGATGGAAATATTGATAGCCTTATCTTACCGATAACTAAACTGATGTTACCAAGAGTTGAACTACTTTTCCAAGACCCTACAGTTAATGAGTGGTACACCCAAATCAGCCAGATGTTTTGACAAACTATCTCTAAAGACACCCTCTAAAGGAAGTAGACTTCCAAAATATTTTAAGCAATGGAAGCATCATTTAAAATTAGTTTATAGCTGCCAGGAAGAACTAACCTAAAAATAACACTGATTTGGTTGAAGTTTGCCAAAAATAAATTTTGTTACTGCTAAGAACAACAGAGTCAGTCTTTGAAAACCTTTTAAAATGGAAGAACCTCTTATAAAGTGACAGTGACAAGCTTCTGGTTAAAGGCATTTAGTAAGCAAGGATTTTGCCTGAGGCAGAACAACTCACTTTGTGAATTGAGGATTAAAGGCAGTATAGTTTGTCTTTAAAGTTGACATCAACTTGAGCCCCAAGAGCCTGAGATCTTGTGATTTCAAAAAGCCCAAAGTATTGCAGGATGAAAGGAGAGAAATCTAAATGATTCAGGTTGGCCCGTCCATCCATGCTGACCACAGCTTTGCATCCCAGTACCAGTAAGCGCATTGTGCTGGCAAGAAACTTCTATGTGGAAGCAGTGAAGACCCAAGAACTCAGTCTCTTTAAAGCATATGCTTTGCAAAGAACACTGAAATACCCAGACAGAAAGGCCAAGAAAGAGATATGCCTGTTCAGTCTCTCAAAACATCACCAATGTCTCCAAACCCTTTGAAAAGTCTTTCAAAGACGCTCCCAAACTCTTCCCCAAGATACGATGTATTCTTCCCATGGATGATTTACAGCAAGATTTACAGCAAGTAGTTTCTCTACTGCCTCAGTTAATCTTACATAGGGGTGCATACTATATGGGTAATTCCATTTGTAGATGGTTATATACACTGTTTACTCATATTTCCCTGACATTTGTCCAGGAACATAACCAGATCTGCAGCGCTGGTTGTGCACTGGCCAATTCCAGAGAGCTATTCACAAGCACCACAGCGTGAACAATGCCTCCTGGGAAGTCCAGGTGGCCTGACCCTAACTGCTTGTTTCCTATAAGATACATGAGATGAAAGCTTAGAAGCCCCCACTGTCCCGTAATATAATCTTTTTGAAGTGTGAGGGTTGTCTGTTTGTATAAAAATTACCCTACCAGTGCACATTCTGATAATAGGATTTATAGGGGTACTGATACGTATATAAAGATATTTGGACTTTCCTATTTTCACTGGAGGGTTTTGCCTACCCACTACTGATTCATCCTTACTGTTAAATTTATTTTCAGATATTTAATGCCCATAGATCTTAATTCTTGTAACGTGGGGACTACTCACTAATCATTCTTCACTCTTTCTTTTACTACTTTTACTAATGCCTATTGCCTGCAGGAGAAATACCTACATTTCCCCATAGAATAGAAATATTTATACATATTGCATAAATTTCAGTTAATATATACCTTCAAAAATCTGAAATGTGTCTCTGTTTTCAAATTTTCCATACCTTGAATGATACAGGTAATTCTTTCCTTCTCTACATGATCACTAAGCTATTCAGAGTATTTACATATGATATTAGCCAGTTATTCCTGCAATAATGCTATATAAGCATCATACAGTGTAAATCTCAAAATCTCAGTGATCTGCTACATTTATTTATTTTCCTCCTCAAGTGTCTGTAGGACAGTGGGCACGTCTGCTTCAGGCAGTGGGTCAGGGTCAGATTTGCTCCAAGCATCTCCTCATTCTGAGACTAGCAAATTCCCTGAGCCTGTTCTTTTCATGGCAGATGGCAGGAGTACAAGAGGGAAACCAGACTGAGCAAGCACACCTAGAGCTTCTGATAGGAACGATTTCTACCCAAGTTCATTGGCCAAAGCAAATTGAGAACAGTGGAGTAGAGAAGTACCCTCCATCCCAAAGAGGAGCAATTGGAACATCATGTGGAAGAGGGAGTGCTAATTTTATTATTGGCAGGGAGTGAGGAATAATCCAATTGTGAACAATGAGCCACCATGAACAATAATCCACACCGAGTGCAGAAATCTCAACTCTATTCTCTGTCATTTACAGGAGTTGAAATTGATTGGACTGGACATTCCACACTTTGCTGCAGATCTTCCACTGAACCGATGTAAAAATCGTTACACAAACATCCTACCATGTAAGAATGTCACTAGAGCCTATCTTATTCGTGTCTCTCAAAGGCTGACAGACTGTTGCTGCAGATTGATCAGTTTCACCAATCTCTGGCTGAGCCCAGTTGTCGTCTGGATCCTCAAGGCCATCTCTGTGATTGCATTAATCCCATTCATGCTTTGATGTTACTAGATCCCATCCTATGTAGGAATATTGAATTTCTTTGCTTGTAACCGAATTGTGTCCAATGATCTGGGAAGACTGACCATTTGGTTCTCCGGAGATCAAAAATCTTAGCCAAATTAGGATAAGATAACCCGAGCTCTCATAAATTATTTTCAGTCAAATCCCTGACAAGGGAAGGAGGGCAATGTACTAAAATGTCTCCTCTTTCTTACTTCTGCAGAGTCTCTTATTGCTTAGCATTTGTGATAAAAGCAACATTTGAGAAAAAAGTAATATGAAACACTTATAGGGATTAAAATATATTCCAAAGACTTAACTGTCCTCTCTGCCACACTGGGTAGAGGTGCGGGCTGGTGCTGGGAGAAGTGGAAAAGGAAGGAGGGGAGCTGAAAAAGCTCTTGAAGAACTCTCTCCTTGATCAGCCTTCTTGATAAAATCACATAATGTCATCATTATAACACTTCACATCTGTACACATTCCAGAATGTGCTTTTCTCATCTGAAGTCTTAGACTTCACAAAGCCTGTGCAACTCCATCTTCTCTGGATTTCCCCAAAGTAGTGGGTTCTCTGGATGTACTAGGTGACATGGAAATCATGGATTTAGGCTACAAATCTAGCCTTCCATACAACCAACCAGATATTTTAGTTCTTCTGAATATTCTGCTCCTGCACAATGCCCCCAAAACTTGGAGACAAGCATAGGGGAGCTGATGGAGAGGAAACGGTGATTGAGATGTGTTCTTATATTTATTTAAACAAGAAACTAAGATTGAGGTGTGGCTGTAATGTCAGGCTAAAGTAAACTTGATCTACCCTGTCACGGGCTGATCTGACTTGCTATTTGGATAGAGAAGGTCAAGACAATTCTTCTTTCCCTTCTCATTTTTAATATTTCTTTTCTTCTTGTTCTTTATAGATGACTTCAGCCGAGTGAGATTAGTCTCCATGAATGAAGAGGAAGGCACAGACTATATCAATGCCAACTACATTCCCGTAAGTAAAAGACAATAATAAATTTCTTAAAACCAGGCATCCAAATTCTACCTCAGCCAGAATTATTAGGGCTCCAGGGATGCATCAAACAGCCCTAAAGAGAGCCATTGTCCACCTGGCTACCCAATTCGCAGGGACCGTTCCCACTATTCCTCTTCTGAATGACGAATGGGGGGGAAGAGCCTATTGATGAGTAATGTTCGGATTTCTTTGTAAAGATCTGGTGAAAATGAAAGTAAATAATTACACTAAAGATCATTTTTCTTGTGTTGAAACTTCAGTCTTGGCAACCCAACTCAAAGGTCTCCACCTGAGCCCCCTGTGCTTTAAAAATAGTGACTGTTCTTGTAAAAAGAGGTGAGCGTGATTTTATCCGCTTCAGAGAACAGTGCTTACAATCACAAGGACCTGCACGGGTCAGTTACTCTGATTACTTCTTTGATGAAAAAGGGAGAGAACATTACCCAGGTGTGTGATCCTTGGCCAGGGTTATTTCCGGTAAATTTTCAGTGTTTCTTCATTCCTGTGGAATGGCATTTGGTGTTGGCAGTGGCTCCTTAGGTGACAACTTTGTCACTTAATCTTTCAGGGATACAACTCACCCCAGGAGTACATTGCTACGCAGGGGCCACTGCCTGAAACCAGAAATGACTTTTGGAAGATGGTCCTACAGCAGAAGTCCCAGATTATTGTCATGCTCACTCAGTGTAATGAGAAAAGAAGGGTAAGTGCCTAATGGGGCTGTCCCCACTGGCAGCAAAACCAGCTGTAGCCATGGCCTGAGTGTTTCCTATGTACCAGAAACTTCCATTTGCTTCATTTTTCATCCTCACAATAGTATTATACAGTTCTTCAGAGGGAAGTACTTTTGTTTCCCCTAAGTAAACACAGACTGTTTCTTCCTTAGCCTGTTTGTTTGAAAAGGTTTTGCCATTGTCACCTCAGGTGAAATGTGACCATTACTGGCCGTTCACAGAAGAACCCATAGCTTACGGAGACATCACCGTAGAGATGGTCTCGGAGGAAGAGCGGGACGACTGGGCCTGCAGACACTTCAGAATCAACTATGTAAGTCATGAAGCACAAGTTCGGGTACTGTCCTTGTGCTGTGGGGACACCCACATGTCAGGGACCAACCAACCCACCGTCAGGTCAGACTGTGAGCTCCTCAGGCTTTGGAATCCTGCTTTCTTCAAGAGATAAATCCCACTTTTAATGTAGTTATTTCCTATTTCATCCATAATGGTGTGGATGAGATGATTGGCCTGGAGAGCACCAGGAAAGAATAAAATGTCCTCAAGTTTCCATTTCAGGTTAGCCCAGGGCGATAAAAGCCAAGGGGAATTATTGCTATCAGGTACAATTGAGGAGAGAAGTTATCATGACTTATGCTAATTACATGTAAGTATAATTAGGATACATAAGACACACTTAAACTTGAAGCACTTAAACAAGATTTAGTAGTTTGGGTTTGGTTTTGTTTGGCTTTTTCCCTTATTTTTAGATCTGTTTTATTATTATTATTATTATTATTATTATTATTTCAAATGTTCTTCTAGGCCTTTTTTTTTTTTTCTTCTAGGCCTTTTATATCATGGTTCCATCCCTCTTAAAATACTATTGATTTCTGAATATTAGTGTATCAGAAAAAGTCTATTTTGCCAGGCCTGCTACCTCTCTGATGATCAGCCTTTGAGCTTATGCTGAATATTTGTCTGCTAGGCTAGGTGCTGACATCACCAGTCACCCCGTTGCCTTCTTTCACACACCATAGCCCCAGAAAAATCAGAGGGCAGTTTTACTAGTGGTCACTTGAACATGCTCTCTGTCGAGGGCAATGTTGAATAGGAAAGTCCTCATTACAGTGTTCTCTGCTTAGAAACAACACTTCCTGGGGTCCTGGGTGGCTCAGTCCCTTAAGCATCTGCCTTTGGCTCTGGTCATGATTCCAGAGTCCTGGGATTGAGTCCCGCACCTGGCTCCCTACTCAGCGGGGACCCTCCTTCTCCCTCTAGCTCTGTCCCTCCTCCTGCTGTGCTCTCTCTCATTCTCCCTCAAATACATACATAAAACCTTTATAAAGGAAAAAAGAAAAAAAAAAGAAACAACACTTCCTAGCTGTATGGGCTGGCAATTGCCTAGCAATTGACCATTGCTTTGTTTTGTAAAGCCTGTGAGCCAAGAATGGCTTTATATTTCTAAATGGGTGAAAAAATCAAAAGAAAAATAATATTTCACCCAAAATAAGGAAATTATATGACATTCAAATTTCAGTGTCCACAAATAACATTTTGATACAGAGCCATGCATTTGCTTACATATGGTGCATGAGTATTTTTGTGCTGCATCAAGCTTGAGAAGTTGAACAGAGACCATAGGACTCTTAACACCTAAAATATTTACTATCTGCCCTTTACGGATAATGTTTGCTGACCCTTAATATGGACAATGGAAATGAAGATTGCCCATATCCATATAGCATCAGCAATCATTAACTAGTCATTTATTGATATTTGCAAGTTAAATCACTTCTTAACCACTTATAGTTAACAATGGCTTTTGCTACAAGGGGAATTTAGGCAAACCCCTAGCAGACCATGCTTCATGCTGTTCCTTTTTTGTTTTTTTTTTTTTTTTGGAAATGGTCATCTCCTCCTGTTCCCTAAACACATTCCCTCTCAGAATTTCAGCTCAAAGATCACCTCTTTTGTTAAACTTTCCCTAACCTCAAGACAGCTTTATTCCTTTCTCTCAGTCTAGTCTCACATAGATTATTCTATCACAGGACATCAGAGATGGTTATAATTGTCTCTCTTCACATCCTCCTCCCCCAGCATGCTGTAAGTTTGGGAAGCAAGTACCCTGTTTTAATAAGCTCTGTAATCCCAACCCTTAGCTACTTATAAAAATCTTTGCAGAATGAATTAATGAGTGCATGAGTGAATGAATGATTTCAAAAACAATAAAGCACTTGGAAAGCGTCACAGATATTCCTTAGAGAAAATATTTGACAATCTGAATGCCATTTGGGCCCCGCTTTCTTTCTTGGCTATTTCAACTGGTGAAAACTGCTGGCAAAGTTCGAACAAATGTTTCTCTGGGTTTGCATTCAGGAGAAAAGAGACTACAGAGCACAAAATAAGGCCTGTTTCCTTGACAAAGTCCCATAGATCATTGTATGGTCAATACCATGCTTCTTGTCCTTGATCTTAAATGATGACCTTTCAATAACAATCATGTGAAGGGCTTGAAACATAAGAATAAAACTTTGAGCCATGGTCTTTTCTGGTCAGATGTGTAGATGGTAGTTACAAGTACTTGGTCCTAGAGTGCCCCCTTTTGGTCATAAACACAAAATCTAAATTTTAAACTTCTGCCAAAAGAAGCTTCTTTTAAGCTATTGCCAAAGAACATTGTGTGAAGCGAATGGATATATTTTTCTATTTGTTTTGATTTTTGTTTACACTCTTTATTCCCTCCATATTGATATATGGAAACTCTCAGAGTACAACCAGATAAAAGTACACGAGTGAGGAAACCAGGGTAAGAGAAAGTTTGGAATGGCTCAGATGTAACAAGAAGGGTTTTCTTGTTTAATAAGAAAGGAAGTAAATGACCATAACACACAATTTGTCACTTTCCAGTGCTTGAAAACTTGGTCTGAATTCAGTAAGAACTGGAGACTCAAGCCAGCAAAAATTTGTTTGTTCCCATTGACGTGTGCCTTGCTATTCGGCTGACAAGGACCACCCTGATACTAAGAACTCCTTCCTGCAGCTATGGAAAGAATAATGACGATTTAAGTGTTTCCTATTTTTGAACCACTTTGTATATTTTAGCCAGATACATTTTCAGATTGATTATGTATATACGCATAAACATAAATATATGTACAAATATATATTGCCCACAATGAACAAGTCTTTGCACTAAGCCTGTAATCAGCCTTTGAAGAGAGTTAATATTTTTGTGAGCTTTTCTGGGCAACCAAAGTTATCTTTGTGCTTAAATCTTCATGGTGTTGAGTTATGGAGTCATTCTGCACAATTTATCATGCTTGGGTTACTCTCTTGCCATACCTCCTGAAAAGGGTAGTGAGAGGAGCCAGCATCTTTGCAGACTTTTGCAAACATGCTCCATGTGTCTAAGAAAGAGCCATTGAAGGCAGTGAGGGAGGCACTGCATGTGGCTGGGGTTGTATAGCCTTAAGCGCCTAGGGGACTGTGGGTCTAGTTGAAGTGCAGATTTATTTATGTTTACAGAATTCTTATTATGTATTTATTCATATATTTTAATTATGCATTTACTTATATTTATATAAATTTTACTTCACCCAAGACCACTGACTCTTTGGAATTCATTTCTCTTGAATACCTGAACCTAACTTTCATTTCATAACCAGGCCAAATTCTTCCAAATTATGATACAGTATTCCATTCATCGAGTGGATTCTAGGTTCTTAGCAAGTTTTAGGGAAGAGGGATGAATTAGATCTCTGTGAGGCCTGGATTTGGAATATTTATGACAGTTGATAATAAGAACAGAACAAATCTTTATGCTTACAAATTAGTAGAGACTAAAGAGGGTGAATCTTGGGGTGCCTGGGGGGCATAGTAAGTTAAACGTCTGACTCTTGGTTTGGGCTCAGGCCATGATCACAGGGCCATGAAATTGAGCCCTGTGTGAGGCTCTGAGCTCGGTACAGAGTCCACTTGAGACTCTCCCTCCCTCCCCCTGCTCCTCCCTGCTTCAAATAAATAAATCTTAAAAAAAAAAAAAAAGGAAAGAAAGAAAGAGTGAATCCTCAAGGCCCACATCCCAAATGATAATTACTCAGTCCAGAGGGGACAAGAATATATTTGACATATGGGTTAATAATATGAAAAAGATGATACAAAATATACCAACCCACTGGGATTCCCAGAACCAACCATACAAATGCACAGAGCTGGATGGGAGCGCGTGGTGGTAATTATGTAGCAGCAGCGATGATCAGATCTAATAGGTCCCATCCTTCACAGACATGAGCACAGCTAATCCTCACAACAACCCTTGTGATGGGTTGTTTTATAACATCAAAAGGATTCATTTTAGACATGAGAAAACTGGTGTTCAGGGATTTTGTCTTGGGTCAGAGCACAAGACAGAGATTGTCATACTGGTGAGTTTTAAAAGCATAATCTTGGGTAAAATCTATAAGGAACAAGGGAACCAGGATAGGACAGGGCAGGGAAGGAGCACACACAGCTGTGGCTTCAGCAGAATTCTGGTCTCGACTGGGTCCCCCGGAGAGTGCCAAGGGAGTAAATGGTGCCAAGCTGATATGGATGCCACCCTGACATAAGTGGGGAAGGCATTTTGCACCCCTTGTCTCATCAAGAGAACACATCCTTTTGGGCATGCTCCAGCAAGATAGTTCCCTTTGTGGAGGAGAGTGGAGGGGAGGGCACAGCCATATGCTATCTAGCAGCAACTGGAAAAGAGGTGCAGCCTGGTCAAGGGGACCCAGAGGGGGCACCAAAGCACCTTTCAGGGGATCCATGGGCCAAAGCTGATGCAATTGCCAAATGACAGAGTCAGAATGCACACCCAGATGCTTGAGCTCTACAAAGACCTGGATTAGCCTATTTATACTATGCTTTGAAGTTTTATACAATTAGTACTTTTTTCAGGGCCTGCTTTGTGCCAGACACAATCCTCAGAGCTGGAAAGGGAAGGGGCCTAGACGGGGAGGGGCACGTGGCTTTAACTTCTTATGCTGTTAACTGGTGAGCAGCCGTGGAGGCCTGCTCTGGGCCGATGCCCTGACAGATTTTAATGCTTGTGTTGGCTTTTTCTCCTAAAGGCCGATGAGATGCAGGATGTGATGCATTTCAACTACACTGCATGGCCTGATCACGGGGTGCCCACAGCAAACGCTGCAGAGAGCATCCTGCAGTTCGTACACGTGGTTCGACAGCAAGCTACCAAGAGCAAAGGCCCCATGATCGTGCACTGCAGGTAACCTCTTCAGCCGTATTTTCTGTTAAGGCACCACAGGCTTTGCTGTATAAAGGGAAAAGCCCACCATTCTATGTATCCCAGTCACACTGAATTAACGATTACATGAACTATGATTTTTAAAAAATTAACAATTAACTGATATCTTACTAGATATGTCATTTACTTATAATATGGCGTTTCTTATCTCCATTAGCCTATGAGATAGATGTTATTATTCTCATTTTTAGGTTAAAAAAACAAAAACAACTGAGAAGAAGGGAGGCAAAGGGATCCACACACATTCATGCAATAAGAAAGTGGAGGGGTTAGGGCTCAAATCCGTGCCTTTAGGTGCTGTGTGGTATTATCCCAACCTATCAGTGATTCTGAGTGCTTTATAACATGGCCAAATACAAAGTCAGATTAAAAGTAGCAAATCACAACCCTGAATAATATAAATAGACATAAAAACAAGATGAAGGAAAGGAGAAATAAAAGTATTCAGCTCATTAAGATAAACATTTGCTATGATTGCTCTTTGAGATTGTCTCTAAACTTCCAGATGGTTAAGATGAAAAGGGCCTGTATGATCTATTGCATTATCAAAAACAAGGACCACGTGGATTCCTTCGGGAGAACATTGTCTTTGAATTTAAGCTTTCCTTCCTACCAAGTGAACCAAAACTTCATCAAAATCCATCATCGTGACATAATTTTGCTGCAAAATTTTTATGCAACCTCCAAAGAGCAGGGGAAATGAACATGCTCCTATTGTGTGCCCGAGGCAGGAGTGGGGTGACAATGTTAGGGGAGGCATTGACAGCCATGTCAACCTAAGCAAATAAATCTATAATCCTGGATCCTGACCTTGGTGTTTGTGAACTGAATGGCTGGGGGAATGTGTGTGTATGAGAGAGACAGACAGACAGAGACAGAGATAGAGAGAGGAATATGGGTCTGTCTGGAAAGACAAACACTTGATAAGCTACTGAGTTTGGGATCAGGGAGGATATATACTTGGGTCCATTCACTTCACACATTCACAGGTTAAAAGTTTTGCATGACCAAATGACATCTAGTCTCAAATGATTCTTTCTAAGAGCAGAAAATAAAGCTGCTCAACCAGGTGGTCAAACTCCTGGTTCTTTCCAAGCCGGAAGCAGCCACAGTCCTGGATGGGACTTCACAGGTGCTCACCCAGAGACAGAATGTTTTATCTTAGACCAACAAGTCCTAGGAGGCAAGAGTTGTCTGATAGAAAAGCAATCTCTGAACTCAGAGTTTTTAGTATTGAGGTTCTCTCCAGCAAATTCTGGATAAGCACTGGTTTTGACTTTCTCTTTTCTCATTTTACATAATCTATAGTTTGAAACCAGTTGGCGCTGCAGCCTCTGAGTGACTGGAAGAGAAGAGCTGACTTAAACATATAGAGCTGGGGGCTGCTGGTGGGCAATAGTCAGCGCCATTCATTCCTTCCACTTCCCTCCACTCTCTGAGCACTGGGATATGGGGAATGAAGAGACTGCCTCCAGATATCAAATTTGATTTGGAGGCAACTATCTAAAAGTTGGCTGGGAGACCAAAGCAGGCCCGAGACCCACTAGAAGGGCAGGTGTGCTGGAAGGAAGGTCCAGGGGAGTGAACTCAACTTAGGCTTGACCACATGCAAATGCTATAGCTCCAGAGCAAGCGCTGGTGTGTGGCATCTCAATCAGACTTTCCAGCAGAGGGTGTGCAACTAACTCTGAGGCTACACAGAAGGCTGGAACTGTTGTGTGTGTGTGTGTGTGTGTGTGTGTGTGTGTGTGTGTGTATCAGCTCTCTGAGAGCACAAGCAACTCTCCAGCAAGCTCAGGCTGGAATCCTTACTTTCTGCAGGAGGCAGAGGGGGTGTGGCTAAGGCAGTGCAGACCTGCACGTCTTGGAGGTAGCAGGCCAGTCAGAAATGTCATTGAAAGACACACCAACCACAATCACATACTTCAAAATCAGTTAGGAAAGCATTGTCAAGAATATTTCTTCTTTAACCTCAGAGGTGCTACCTGTAGTTTGGGGGCGGGGAGGGGGGGATTTAGCTGCCAATTTGTTTGCAACCGTGTGAAAGCACTATCTGAGGAATAGGCTGCCTGCATGCTTTTTTGCAGTGCTGGAGTCGGCCGGACGGGAACATTCATTGCCCTGGACAGGCTCTTGCAGCACATTCGGGATCACGAGTTTGTCGACATCCTAGGGCTGGTGTCCGAAATGCGGTCGTACCGGATGTCTATGGTGCAGACAGAGGTAGGAACGGAATCAATATGCATTTTCAGAAATGCCCCGGACTGAGAAACTTCCCATTGTTCGATTTCATGTTTCAAAACAATTGTCTCATTTTTTCCTGCATCTGTTATTCCCAGTTTCTTAGTGTGCATGTTCAAACTGCTTCAAGGTACCCCAAAAATAGATATTAGCCTCTAGAAATCCACTCAGTGTATAGTGCTTGCACCGTTGTTGGCATCATATGCCCTTTGGTAATCCAGAGCATGTGGATGTATCTATAATAGAATAAAACCTCTTTGAACGGATTGAGAGTTCAGTGAAGGTGACAGCAATCTGGGTAAATGCCACCAAGTGGAGACTGTGGAACCGACATGATTGAATTTAAATTTGAAACACTAGATGTGGTTCAATAAGTTTGGCATTAGTTTGTCCTCCATGTGACTCTGTCCCAATGCACTTTTGATGATGATCAGGGGTTGGACTTATGCTTTCTGTTCCCCTTATGATTTTAAGGATTTCCAGCTCCCAACTGAGCAGTGCTGCCAAGTCCCTTGATCTAAGTGAATGGAGTTACCATTGTAACCACATGGGAGCATGCCCAGAAACATCCAGTACTGTGATGTGCTCCCTCCTCCTCCTCTTTGGCCAAGCCCTCTCCTCCCTGGAAGCCTCAGAATGCACTCTGGCTTCAGTGGTAGCCCGGGGCTGCTGTGCACACAGCATCACACCGCCACCCAGCAGCCCCAGGTGTGCACCTGTGTGCCCCCAAATCTACGCACAATAGCTAGTTCATCATCCTAGTCACCAAGTCGTCCTTGCAACTTCTCAGCTTTGAGCATACAATAATCCTTTTGGCTCCAGGAGTGTGTGTGGGAGGAACACTTGTAGAGAGGAAAACAACCTGGCTTGACCTCTGACTCAGTTTCCAAGACATTAAATGCTACCTTAGTTTTCCCCATGCTTTTCCTACTGAGCACCACTAGATGTCAGTGTAACTCAAAAAGCCTGCAGTCGTGGCTCCTATGGGTTTGCCCCACTGGTTTCTCCTCTCCCATTTTTTATTTTTCTCTCCTGTTTCCCCACTCCCATCTGACCTATGCTCCACACTATAGATGATAGATGATTGATGATAGATGATAGATGATGGTAGATTGATGATAGATAGATAGATAGATAGATAGATAGATAGATATAGATATAGATAGATGATTGATAGATGATAGATACATGATGATAGATAGATGATAGATTAGATAGATAGATGATAGATAGATAGATAGATAGATAGATAGATAGATAGATAGATAGATAGATAGATAGATAGATGATAGATAGATCTTGCTATATAGCAAGATCATACCACTTTGGAAAGAGTGACCCATTCACATGCACCTGTCTCATTGATGATGTGTGTGTTCGCTCACTTCCTTGAGCCCACTCACATCCCAGCCCTGCTACCTTCTAATTTACCGTGATGGGGACACGAACATGACCTCGTTTTCGTGAGTTTAAAACGTCCTGATTCCCCGGAGAAACGCACTACCTAGTGATTAAACAGTGCTTTATGAATTGGTTCATATTTTTGGTTTTCACTTCCATAAATGTACATGCTAACGTGTGGTTAAAGCTCCCCATTATGTATACTAATCCCCAACCTTCAAAGGGCCACTCCTTATTTTAAGTATTTTGGATCTGATGAATGGTCTGCCTCATTGACTTAATTTATGCCTCTTATGACTTTATAGACTTTGATTATAGCCTGTTTGCCTTTGGCTTTCCCAATTACAAAATCCTAATGACTTTTTAAAAACTACCTTCACACGGCAGACCCTCCATCCAATTCTCAACACCATTATCTTTCCTGGTGCGTGGTAATCGCACCAAACCAGAGCAGCCACCATGTGCCTCTCTGCAGAGCTGAGGAAGTGTCCTGTGTTCTCCCTGACTTTCTGGCTCCACATTTTGGTTTGTTTGGCTTCTTTGTTTATAGTAGCATTTTTAGGTTGACATCTCCAGGGAAACAATCTTTTTAAAGTACAATATCCCTTCCCTGAACTCTTGTGGGAAAACTCAAAGTGAGCAAAAGAGGAGAGGTCACCATAGGTTACTGATTTTTTTCCAACTGTTCCGGCTTCACTCTCGAGTTCCCTCAGGATTCTTCAGTGAATGCTCTCTATTTCGAGTTATTTATTTATGTCTGTTTTGTTATGTCTGGAACATTTTTCCATTTACCTTTGTTCTTCCTGGTTCTTATGCAATTCATGGTTCAACCTGTATTTTGAATATTAGGATTTTCCTAACATCCTCCTTGATCCCATTCATATCGCAGTCCTGCTGCCTTCTACTTTACTGATGCTAATAAGGAAGGAGCAGAGTAAACAAATTTTCTTCGACTTTATCATCCCACAGTGACCCCTTTAACACTAGTGATTTTCAAGAGGCCAGAGTGATTCTCCAGCTGATTTCCCATTTTCTATATAAACCACTAGTGTGTTGTATACCAGGTTCCCTCCCATGATGGGTTTCTAATTTTCCTACCTCCTCTAGACTGCCCGTCATCTCGACTCCACCACCTTGCCCCACTCTAGAAATAGCAGAGCTAACTGATTAAAACAGCCTGTCCTGAGATGCACATTTCAGGTCCCGGCAACAGGCTGCATGGGCCGTGTTTCAACATGCCCTCTTCCCTTTTCTCAGCTGCCTGGGCACATGGTCTGAGCCTCTCCATAAGAGCAGCAACGGGTAGTGAGAGAGTAGGGGTTGGCAGGCCAGGCTCCGTGAGTGGGCCTGGGTCACTTGCGGCCTCTGTACAGCTTCCTTCACCTCTCCTAGCCCCCCGTCCTCATCTGTAAACCATGAATGATGCATTCATGAATTGTTGTAGAGTTTACATGATGTGAATGATATAATCTAAACAAGTACTTTGAAACTGTCAAGTGCTCTATATGGGTGGCATTCACCTCTCTTGGGCTCTCTTCTATTTTTATCAAATGTTTTATTTGATTTCCTCTAATAGGCTTTCCCCGGAAAGCCTTTTTGCTTTGAGCAGCCATCATCCTGCTTAGCAGCTTAGACCTCTCGGGGTCTCTCAGGGATATGTCTGTAAATAGTCTTTTATTTACCTTGCCTGTGGTCCAGCTACTTTTTTCCCTTTTTGACACAAAGTTTGGCCACTGAGTAGTTATGGGTTGAAAAACCAGGTCCTCCCTGGCCCGAACCGTGCTCAGTGCTTGACACAACACCAGAAACAGTGGAGTGATGTGTGACGAGAAGAGGTAGGCAGTTATGAATGTGATATTATCACGAAATAAGGGAATGTATTTTCTCCAAAGCTTGTTGAAAATACAGATTAGGCTGATTATCAACCCAGTGAGGTTTGAAGTATTAACCTAACCTTTATAAAGTTGTCATACAAAAGACCCCTTAAATCCTGTGAATAGCATGACTGGCTTTTTTTTTTTTTTTTTTTTTTTTTTTTTTTTTTTTAGAGATTCATTTAGTTATTTATTCATGAGAGACACACAGAGAGAGTCAGAGATATGCAGAGGTAGATGCAGGCTCCATGCAGGGATCCCGATGTGGGACGTGATCCCAGGACCCCAGGATCATGCCCTGAGCCGAAGGCAAATGCCCAACCGGTGAGCCACCCAGGTGTCCCTCCACGACTGGTTTTTATGTCAAGGTTATTTCTAATGGTATTACTTATAGAGAAGCTCTAGGGAATAAAGAAGAAAGGTAAAAGATCATGAGGTTACTTGGATTTCATGGCACCAGGACAGCTACTCTCAATATTTTGAGGTATTTCATCTCCATCTGTGTTCAAGTATAACTTTTATATGATTATGCTTATATGCTATATATGCATATACTAATTTTACAGTGTCGTTTTCCACTTAACATTTTGCTATACATATCATCCCAAGTTGTCCAAAACTCTGTAAATCTCATTTTAAAGACTGAAAAATATTTCAGTATAGATCTGTTGTGTCTTATTTAAACCATCCTCCTTTTCTTTTCTTTTTTTTAAAAATTTTATTTATTCATTCATTCATGAGAGACACACAGAGAGAGACAGAGACACAGGCAGAGGGAGAAGCAGGCTCCATGCAGGGAGCCTGATATGGGACTTGACCCTAGGACCCGGGGATCATGCTCTGAGCCAAAGGCAGACGCTCAACCACTGAGCCACCCAGGTGTCACCATGCTCCTTTTCATAGGACAATTAGTTGGATCCTTTTCCACTCATTTATTATCTGTGTCCTCAGCTAACACTTTAGTAATAATACCTCCACCACCAACAGAGAAAAATGACAGCTTCAACAAACTCAAGGCCTCATCGAGTGTTACCTTTTTCCTTTAGCTTTGCCCATGTCAGATGAAAAACAGTTGTGTCAACTTACATGTTTTATTATGTCACCACTTCTTGGGTATGTTTTAATATTTCCTCAGTTTACTTCAGAAAACATTACAATAAGCACAAACTGAGTGCTAGGCATGAAGAATAAAAAAAGACAGGGGTGCCTGGGTGGCTCAGTGGTTGAGCTTCTGCCTTTGGCTCAGGGTGTGATCCTAGAGTCCCGGGATCAAGTCCTGCCTTGGGCTCCCTGTGGGGAGACTGCTTCTCGCTCTGCCTGTGTCTCTGCCTCTGTGTGTGTATGTATGTGTCTCTCATGAATAAATGAATTAAATCTTTTTTAAAAAAGATACAGTCCCTATCTTCCAGGAATATTTGGTCTATTTGCCTATATATTTTATTTTTCAATTTAAGTGTGTGATTGCTGACTGAAGGAATTTTAAACAGAAATAAAGATATTGAGATGCATTCGTTAGATGACTCCTTTCTGCCCACCGAGTAAGCATCATTAAAGTCTCCCCTCTCACCGCCATTGTATCTAAGTCAGAGCCTCCCAAGAGCCAGAACAGCTGCAGAAGCTCTTCATTGAAGGTTTGAGCTTTGAAACAACTGATGAGAGCCTGAGGAGCCATTTTGAGCAAAGGGCAACACTCTGACTCATGACTGTGTGGTCATGAGAGATCTGAACACCAAGTGCTGGAGGTGGAGGCAGCCATGAATGCAAGGCCATACAAGGTGGATGGAAGAATTGTGCAAACAAAGAGAGCTGTCCCAAGAGAAGATTCTCAAAAACTTGGTGCCCACTTAATTGTGAAAAAGATTCTTGTTGGTAGCATTGAAGAACCCCTGAAGAACATCATCTAAGGGATTATTTTGAGCAGCATGGGGAAATTGAAGCGATTGAAATCATGACCGACTGAAGCAATGGCAAAAAGAGAGGCTTTGCTTTTGTGACATTTGATGACCATGACTCTGTGGACCAGACTGTCATTCAAAAATCCCATACTGTGAATGGCCACAACTGTGAAGTAAGGAAAGCCCTATGTAAGCAAGAGATGGCTGGTGCTTCATCCAGCCAAAGAGGTCAAAGTGGTTCTGGAAACTTTGGTGGTGGTCATGGAGGTGGTTTTGATGGGAATGACAACTTTGGTCATGAGTAAACTAGTGAGGTGGCCATGGTGGCAGTCGAGGTGGTGGTGGCCATGGGAGCAGTGAGGATGGCTCTAATGGATTTGATAACGATGGAAGCAATTTTGGAGGAGACAGAAGCTATGATAATTTTGGCAACCACAACAATCAGTCTTCAAATTTTGGACCTTCAGATTCTGAAGGGAGGAGATTTTGGAGGCAGAAGCCCTGGCCTCTACGGTGGTGGAGGCCAGTGCTTTGCCAAACCACGAAACCAAGGTGGCTATGGAGGTTCCAGCAGCAGCAGCAGCTAAAGTGGTGGCAGAAGGTTTTCATTACCTCCAGGAAGCAAAGCTTAGCAGGAGGCGAGAGCCAGAGAAGAGACAGGGAAGCCACAGGTTACAACAGATCTGTGAACTCAGCCACGCACAGCGGTGGCAGGAAGATGTGCTGCAAAGAAGACATGTTTTAGACAATACTCATGTGTTTGGTAAAAAGCTCGAGGACTAGATTTGTGACTATTTGTATAACAAGTTATTTTAGTTTCTGTTCTGTGGAAAATGGAAAGCATTCCAACGAAGGGCTTTAATGTAGATATTTTTTTTCACTCATGCTGCCGACTTGTTAAATGTAATAGCCTAATCATGATGCTGAATAAGTGGGTCTTAAATTCCCTTTATTTTATTCATTTTATTTTATATATAGTAGTTTGAAATTTTTATTTGTAATTTATTGCATTGCTTTGAAGTTTAGAAACTCCTTATTAGAACTAATCCAAGAAAAACTATCCTGTATTCCCCCCCTATATTTTTATGGCTTAATTTATTAAACTTTCTGGAATTTATTTGGGTGTATTAAGAGATGATATGCTATTTTTTTTCAAAATAGGCCCATGATTTATTGATTGGCTATTCATTGCCTTACGCATTAAGTTGTGATTACCTAAGCTCTATTATTGATCAAAATATTTTCACAGTTCTCTTGGATTTTCTAGTTATAAAATTATCTCATAAATAATGAAAATTGTCTCATTTGACATTAGATCATATCTAATCCTGCCACAGAGTGAAAATATTATATTTTTGCATGTGTCTTGCACAAAAATATATTGCTCTGAAACCTGCTTTTGTCTTTTGCTCTAGGAGCAGTACATTTTTATCCATCAGTGTGTGCAACTGATGTGGATGAAGAAGAAGCAGCAGTTCTGCATCAGTGATGTCATCTATGAGAATGTTAGCAAGTCCTAGTCCCAAATCCAGAGCAGTAAGTAAGTTTCTTGGGTGCTCTGTCTGCGAACCATGCGAGGAGACACAAAGTGGGAAGGGATAGGATACAACAAAAGGCAGCACTCACCAGTTGTATTGATTCTGACCCCACAGATGTGGTTTTAGGGAGAAATGAATACCATGCCCATCTTAGAGCTTCCATGTGCCTTGGTCAGTGGTATGACACACAGGAGCTTCAGCAACTCATTATGATTTGAACTTCCTTCCCTCTACTTGGAACCTTAAATTGTTCCGATATTGGATCTGTGCCTGAGATATCAGGATACTGCCCTTCAACTCTATTTATCCAGATATTTTGTGCAAATGTTTTATTGATTACAAGGATCATACAAGGGGTCACAAGGAGACCTGAGCTGGACATGAGCTGTCTCCCAAAGGCAGAAAACAATATTAACATTAGCCCAGGATAGTGGAGTCGAAGAATGCCTTGATTCCATCCAGTATGTGAACATTTACTTGAGAGCTTCCTGAAAACATTAGTAACATATCAAATGCTTTGTGCTCGGCTTTGACTAGGGGATCAGATTTTGGAGGCATAATAATCTTAGTTGAAGTCACAATATGCCAGTTCAAGTCAGTAAACAGAGTGTGAAATGCATCTGGGTACATTGAGGTGGGGGCAGCCACTCCCTGGGTTGGGAGAGGACAGGGTTCTGGGATTAATATGGAAGGATAAATAGCATATAGACCAGGGGTAGCGGATAGGATTAGTATTCCTTTACAGCTATCAACAGACAGAAAGCTCAAGGAGGCAGGAAGGGTAAAGGCTGAGGGACAAATTCACTGAAAAGGGGAAGATATTTAGATCCACAAAAGGGACTTACAGAGAAAAATGCATAGACAACCTAGGTCCACATGGGCTGTGGTGTTGAGTGTAAAGAGAGCAAGTAGTGGAATCAGGAGGAAGTTTCTCTACTTCCAGCCACAGAGCTGTCAGTGTGCGGCTTACCCTTCCCAGGCTGCTTACTTTCTCTCTCTCTCTCTCTCTCTCTCTCTCTCTCATCCACAGGACAGGATATGGTGTGCACCCATCCTCCCTTGCTTCCAGACATTTTTAGGGGCCCTGCTAGCCATTTTGCTAAGAAGAGCCCCTGCTTTGTAGTATGTGGCCAAGGAGATCATCTATCTCATAGAAGCACCGGGAAGACTTAGCCTTAAAGAGCCTACAGTGTCTTTTGGACTCCTTCACTTCTGGACGTAGCGGACCAAATTCAACTGAACACCAGAAAAAGTCCCGACGCCCTGCGAAGGGCAGGAAGCACAACACTTCGAAGAGTTTCCTTGGCCCTTGGCCGGTTGGGCTGAGTTTTTGTTGTTGTTGTTCTTGTTGTTTTTAAGTGCAATAATTTTTGTATGTGTGATTTTATCTGAAAGTTGAATTGTTTTCTACCCACACGACTGACCAAGCCCGTAGCCCAAGAGGGAACAGGAATTGTCAGTATCAAATTATACCTCATTGTTAAAAAGTGGCATGGCCACACATGAGGACTTGTTAATTCTGCTTCAAGGAAATCGAACCAGCGATATCTGTGCTCCAACATTAAGCTGCTGGATCGGGGGTGGGAGGGGGGGATTGAGAGAGAAGGTTTGTACCCACAGATCAACTGCATATCTTTTCCAACTATGAGAGAGCTGTGATTCAGCTTCAAAGTAGAGTAGAAAAAAAAAATATTTAAGTCTTCATTGTTCTAGTTCTTGATGGTTTTCTTCCTTATTAACACTTAAGTGTTTTTTTTTTTTTTTTCCCTGGGCCCTCTGGGACTAAGGTCACCGTCCAGATTGTTTTCCAGCAAACCAGATCTGCTTCGGAGCAGTTTGAAGAAGGACTCTTAAGACTCCATTTCTGTCTGAGCAACCTTGGTGCCTAGACTTTGCATCCCTTTCTCCGTGGACCTGCCCACGCGAAAGCTCTTTCTTTGAGCGCTGCAGGCTGTGAAAAGGCACTTTCCTTCCCACCAAGGGCTGGGGGCCTTAGGAAGTTGGGGCGATGAACTGCAGCATGCTGGGGCGCCTGTTTGGCTACCGTCAGGCGTCTCTACGGATTCCAACAGAGATTTCTTTGTTTGGTTTTGTTTGGTTTTGGGGTTGTCCGTTTCCTTTTAACCAGTGTAAACTAGTAACGTTTCGTTCCTGGGGTGTTCCTATCACTACAGTACATGAGTGTGTATGTGACATAAACGCTGTCAAGATGGGCACTGCGGGCCCTGTGAAGCCTCTTACTCTGTGTCACCTCCTTAAAAAATCAGAGGTGACGGTGGGCTGGGGGGGGGGGCGGTGGGCGGTGCGTCCTGCTGGCCTGGGCGCGGGCATCGGGTGGCCCGGCGTCCCCGCGGAGCCCTGCACCCAGGGTCGCTCAATAATTCATCGGCGACCTCAGCGGCGGCCCAGGGCGCCAGGGGAACAGCTCCGCGCCGCCCCGGCCCTGGCCCCGAGCAGCCCCGGCCCCAGCAGCCCCCGGCGCGGCTCCTGCAGCCCTGGCCGCGCGCCCCAGGTTCACCCCGGGGGGGGGGCGGGGGCAGGGGCGCCCCAGCTCGGCAGCTTGGGCGCCCCAGGCGGCGTCAGTTCTTCCTCGCCCCCTCCTCCTCCCCGCCTCCCCACCTGCTCTCCTCCCCCCCCCCCCCCCCCCCCCCCGCGGCCCGCTAACACCGCAGCGCTGCACCCTCGGAGCGCAAAGGCCTGAAGCAAGGGTGATGGGTGATGGGTGATGGGTGATGGGTGATGCGCCCCGACCCCGCACCGGGGCAGGTCGGGGCGACGCGAGCCCCTCGGATGCCTGGGTAAGCTGGAATTCACTTCGGGGTCCTGGGCTGGAATATTACTTCCCCTGAAACTTAAAGCACTTCATGAATATTTCAGGTTTTTCTTGAGCACCCACCCCTTCAGGGGCGGGATCAAAGAGTAGCAGATCCACTTTCCCAAAAGAGAAGACGGAGTATCCAGAGTTTACACCGAGACTCCGAGCTTAGACCACAGGAGGGTCGGGCCAAAGCACTTGACCAGATCCTCCCCCCTCGCCCCCCGGGGGTCTCCAGAGCAGTCCCTTTGTTCGCCGGGACACAGGTGCCCGGAGCCTGGAGAATTTATAGTGAGGAAAGCATCCACCTGTCAGAAGCCTTGGATCGTAAGCCCAGCAGATAGCAGACGCCTTGGGAACTTCTCTCTCCTGAGCCCCAGCTCATAAACTGCAGAAGGCCCCACCGCAGCCCCATATTTTTCAGATATAAAGAGTAACAGTAGGATGATGCACCCGAAGGTGTTTTGTATCTTGTCCTCTCATGGACGCTAAAACCACTGTAACCAGCTTCATCTGCACTCCAGGACTCAGTTTGAAGATTGGAGAGGCGGCTGCTGCGGCCTCTGTATCATTAATAAGGTTTTTTGTTGTTGGTGGTGGTGGTGTTTTTTTTTTTTTTTTTTAAAGATTTTATTTGTTTATTCATGAGAGACACAGAGAGAAAAGAAGAGAGAGAGAAGCAGGCTCCCTGGGGAGCCCCATGCGGGACTCAATCCCAGGACCCCGGGATCACAACCTGAGCTGAAGGCAGATGTTCAACCCCTGAGCCACCCAGGCGTCCCTGTTGTTGTTTTTAATCATCTGAGTAGTGCTACAATGTTCTGACCACAGAGGCACTGGCACATACAGGTCAAAATAGCCTACGTGGCTCATGGAGAGAGGGGAAGACTTTAGAGTCACAAAATATTTAACTTCAAGTGTTGTGGAGATCAAATTTCTTCACTGCAAAGTCAATTTCTAAAGTTAATTGAGAAACTATCATTAGGGCTTAATTTATAAATGTAATATTTAACACTAATATATCCCTCACTACACATTATATGATTTTATTTAACTTGAAAAGGAAAAAAAAAGTGATGGATGACAGCACTTTTTTGGACAGCATTTTAATTCAGGGCTTATCATTTTCTGCTTACAAAGTCAACATTACCCCTCAAATTGAGACAAGTTAGTAAGATTATTTTAATCTCTTATAAAATCTTTAATCAGATTTTCTAACGTCTCTCCTTTTCTAAAAGCTGTCCCTCCCACCCCCCAACCCCCACAACTCCCCACTGCTCCAAAAGGCAATCCATCTCTCAAAGAAGGCTATGGTGTCAACACATAAAACGGGGGCTGGAGACTTTGGATCTGAATTTTTTGCAGACCATATGATAGCTGCTTGCTAGAGGATTGGCCCTTAGCCAAAGAGTTAAAGTTACTGAATCCAGCCTCTAAGAGCCAAAATCCTCCCTGCTTTCTAGCAAGGAGGACTTCCTTTCCACCTCAGGAAATGTCTGATGTAATGTGCTTCAAATAAGCTGGCTCGTGTCCTGGCTCACAGCTTTCTAGCCTGGTACTTGGCACAGGCTCGGAGTCCAAAGGCCATGCCCAGGACTAAATATAACATCTCTTTGGGCCAAAGGGGTTATAAAGCAACAAACATATAACACGTGCAAACTACCCCTAGTTTTTCACAGCCCCATTTGGATGCATTTAGAAAAACAAACAAACAAACAAACAAACCTTAAGCTATGATATCTCTGATGCCTGGCCTTCCAGAACAGCAGGAGTTTTGTTTTCGGTGTCAGCCGATGCTTATGGCCATGCCTGATCCTGGTGGGTCACTCAATTAAAGACAGAGTATGATGTATGGCTCTGGGAGTTGAATCATGAGGGACATTAAGAAACTGAAGGCTGTCCAGGGCAGAGTCAGCAGCACCGGGGGGATGTGCAAAACATCAGGTCAAAGTTACAAGATTTGAGAGAAGTAGGGCTGTTAAGCCTGGAAAGGAAGGCTCTTTTGTTTATTCAATCATTAATTCAACAAATGTTTGCCTATCGAGTCGTGCTGAATGAATCAATCAATTAACCAATGAGAGATTTCTTGACTACTTGCCATATGCTGGGCATGATGATAAGCACAAATGGTGCCATATGCTCCCTTTCAAAAATGTGCCACGGAATCAGTTTTGTTGTTGTTGGAAGGACCAAGAAAACATTAGTCAAGTCTTTTTCACCATTTTTCACTTATATATCTCAAAACTTTGTCAATATATTTTCTGCAGTGCCTACCAATCCAGATAATGGTGTTTGGCTTTTTTCCCTAGGGCTTCTAGAACAGTGACACTAGCTTCTCATTGTTCTTGTTGCTCATCGGTCACCATGGACCCTGACATGGTCCATCTTCCTCGAGGAAGATCACCAAGCTAGCCTACTCTGCTCCTCGAAACAGGGTTCTCCTCAACCATATAGATTCCTGGCAGGTGGCGAGTTCTTTTCTGCTAAGCCCTTCTGGCATGCAGAATTGCCACCTCACGGGGCAGTCTGTCCCTTCACTTGTCAGAAAGCATTTCCTTCTTTTGTGTACACATCTAAGGACTTTATTACTAATGTTAAGAATGTCTGAGTCTATGCCCTTCATGGATATAGGCTTATGGCCCAAATCATGTCCCCATTTTGGTAAAAGGGCAGGTGCGATGTGTCTGCTAGTGCCCAGAGCTGCTTTGAACAGAGGCCTAATTTCAAACCAATTTAAGAAATAGTCAACCTCTCTCCCTCTTAAAAAAAAAAAAAAAATTTACTCAACATCCCCTGTGAGGCAGGGGGTCTATGAAGATGGATGAGACAAGGTTCCTGCTTTGAGGAATTTATAGTCTAGTAGAGGAAGTTAGAAGTGAAACCATGGGCAACAAAGTGTTACAGGTGCTGTGATAGAAACACATAAAGCATCCAATGTGGGCCCAAGTGCAAGACAGGTGATTTTTTTTTTTTTCTAGAAGGGTCAAAAAAGACTACTCCGCCATCTTAAAGTATTAAAGACTGGGGAGGCACATTAAGGAACACTAATGGTGTGCACTCATTCCTGCACTCAGCAAGCATTCATAAAACCCACTCTATCCGTCACTAGGGCCCATATGGGAAACTTAACCTTCAACCCTGCCTTCTGAAACTTTTCTTTCTGGCTGACTCCAATGTGACAATTTCTTCCCAAGCCTCCACAGACAGCTCGAGCTCATGTGTTATTCAGCAGAATCCAGTGGATTTACTGTGACTGCAAAAGTAACAGCATGTCAGGGCGACAGTTTCCAGCTACCTGCAGTTAGCGCTGTCCACGGGAAGACAGGCAGCAATGGCCCCCTTTACTCCCTGGCTTGTGACCCCTGAAAAATCACCCAGGTGCAACCTTCCATCTCTGCCTGTCTGTCTGTCTGTCTCTGTCCTTCCCTTCCTCCCTCCAGATCGGGATGGTGCCAAAAAGACAGGAGGAGGCAGGGGCTCTGGATCACTACCTGAAGCAGGAATATCTGCTGGCCCACGGTGTGACCAAGTAACACACTTCCATCGTGTTCTCGCAGTGATTCTGGTATCACCATCTCTGGCAGTCAAGTTGCTCTGAGCTAATATGGCAGCACAAGGACACACCTGACAACTGTGTGTGGCCTCGGTTACCATGGGAGTTTCCCAGGGCAGTGGTGTGTACCTCCCTGTACAATTCCCAGCAGGCAGGTGAGAAATGAAAGAGAGCAGAGCAAGGTTACCCCACAATGCAGACAAGCGCTCAGGAAAAGGCCACAGGAGCAATGGTGGTTCTTTTAAATAAAGTTTTCTATGGAAATTTATGCATTCTTCTCCAGAAGTGGTTTTCTCCCTCATTGGGTCTCTCCTTTGCTTTGTTATCCCTTTTTAAACCCTATAATAAGAAGACCATTACTTAGGAAACCCACTTGAATTCTTTAGCCTTATGTGAGGCTATTGGCTCTGATTCAAAGTCCTGGATTCCTATGAACAATAGGCTCCACAGTGGTTTCACATTAATAGAAGCCCAAACGTACAGGAGGCCATGAGGTTTGGCATGTGGGGTGATGCTCAGCAAGCCAGGCCTTAGTCATGTGTGTGTTATAGTAAGTTCCAGAGCAGTGGGTAGGAGTTCAAAGCCGGCTGACACAAAATATTTTTGTTCACTCTGAAGAACACCAAAGAGTCCAAAGAGCTTTAACTAGGAAAAGTTCACTGGAACCACTACAGCCTTATAGACACAAAACAGAATGGTCTTGGAGGGTTCCTTTATGTCCAAAATGGAACTAGATCACATCCACTCTTAACCCATGAGTAAGCTTGGGAAGCAGGCCAGCCAAGGGTCCAGCAGTCTAGCAGAGCAGAGCTATTTAGAACAAGAGACTAGATGGGAAGAGACCTAAGCTGAGACTCCACCTGCCTGTGACTCAGTTGTCTCATCTGTGAAATGGACATGGTGGTAGTAGCTTTATGACAGTACAGGGCTTCAAGAAAATAAAATAACATGTGGTGGGGCTGAAAACAATACTCGGAAAAACATAGCATATTGCATGACTCCCTGGAACAAACCAACTTCCCACAGTCCCCAAGGGCCATCTTGGAATTCTTGAACAAATTTGATAAGAGCATCTAAAGTTGGTCCCTGAATTGGGCTGGGTCAGTCTTCCCAGTGTGACAAGTGAACCCCCACCCCCACCCCACCTCAGAATAGAAGGAAGGTGAGGAAGGTGCAGCATGTGAT
This sequence comes from Canis lupus dingo, assembly GCF_003254725.2. NCBI lineage: Eukaryota > Metazoa > Chordata > Mammalia > Carnivora > Canidae > Canis > Canis lupus. Next base: position 31,296,540 of record NC_064269.1, on the reverse strand, counting down.
CCAATGTGGACTCTTGTGTCATAAAGGCTTGTGGTACCTAAGCAGGAGCTGACTGTCCAGATCAGAGTCCTGGACTGTCCCAGCCTGGCTCCCTACTTTGATTCTCTATTACCAAGTGCATCAGCAATGTGTGTTCTGTGTCTAGTGCATATCACCCACACTAAACGGTTTCCCAGCAGAGCACAATGTGATCACATCTGATTCACATTCAGTGAAAATGTCTGCAATTGTGCAGGCAAGCTGTGCAAATTCACACTAACGTAATGTCTGAAAAGCTGGTTACACCTAAGACAAAGATGTTGATGTGCACAGACTGTTAGAGGGCCCCTGGGTGGCTCAGTTGGTTATGTGTCTGCCGTTAGCTCAGGTCATGATCTCGGGGTCCTGGGATCAAATCCCACATCAGGCTCCCTGTTCAGTAAGGAGCCTGCTTCTTCTTCTCTGCCCTTCCTCCCTACCCATGATCTCTCTCTCTCTCTCTCTCTCTCTCTCTCCCGCTCCCCCCCCCTCCATGTAAGAGTTACGAGTGAATTCTCCCGGTAGAGTCAAGAACAGAGGCTTGGAGTGAGCAGGTGCCACTGAGAACACCACTTGGTCCCTCAGAGAACCAGGCTCCTTGTTGGTACATGGGAATAGGAAGAGCTTTCTCCACACTGTTGTGTTGAGGATTAAATGTAAAGCCACTGGCGTGGTGGCTGTGGCTTGGGGATGCAGAGTAACGTAAGTGAAAATGACAGACTGAGTTACAGCAGCCTGTACTCTTGACACTCAGGAGCCGTGAGCCCCGGAGAAGTGACCTACCATCTCTAAGCCTGAGTGTCCCCATGACAACAAAGTAATGCCAACCTTGTGGACTTGTGTAAAGCACCAGCCGAGGGCCTGGCAGAGGCGGCATGGAATACATGCTGGACAATGGGCCAAGTCTCTCAGCACGTCCAGACCTCCAGACCTCCCACTCATTCCAGCACCAAGCCATCTCCAGCGCGGGCAGGCGCGGTTGACCCCTCGATCCCCTGAAGTGGGAGATCTTAGCATGCCATGCCCTCCATGAGGCCTGCTCCCCAGATAAGCAGTAACCACCCCCTGTGCCAAGTACTGCCAAACGTGGAGTCAGCAACTCTGAGAGAGGCATCTCATCTGCACACTCCTGTCTGACAGGGGTGTGGGAAACTCAGTTTGACAAATGCTAAAGGAAGTGAGAAGCATCCAAGCAATTCCAATTCCAGATAGCTGTTTTAATTTGCATTTTGTAAATCCATTGTGCTGTCACCAAGGCATAAAATAACAATAGTCACTTCCTCATTTTTCCCCCTACTGCTACAAGACAAATGAAATGAATTACCTAAATGTCTAAATTCTGCCCTACGATAAGATTGGTTGTAGAGAGGAGATAATAAACTAACTTCCCTGTGCTGTCTTCCTAATGTAAAATGTGTCTTCACTGACTGGCCCAGGATCCTGGGTTGCTACAAGTTATTAGTGCTCTAGACCTTGTCACCTTACAAAGGGCTGTATTTTGTAAGCCAGACAGCAGGTCATGGCAACTGTCTCAGCCGGTGACTCAGTGGCTCTGCCACTTTCATCTATTCCCTGGTGCAAGTCACACTCTTTGACCACATGCCTCCCTGAGCTGAAGAAGACCCTGCAGCATTGTTATGTTTATTGGATAAACCACACCACAGATTAATTTGCAGCAAATGTGTACCTCTTCCTGGCTCTGGCCCAGCAATCACAAGGGAAAACTGGGACCAGGGTCAGCTAATATTTGTCCACATATTGGCATCTTATTTAATTTCTACTTCAAAGCCTAGGTATGAAAGTAGGAGAGGATGTCCGCACGCAATTCTCCTGACTAAACGAAGTGCTGTTTTGAAGGGGTGGTCAGCCACCTGAAATTTCCCAAAGATGTAAATGACTGCTGAGGCCAAGTCTATTGTTGCCATGGAATGATCAGCTCCCAGTCTCCCTTCACGTTCTTTGTGGAGGAGGGAATCTCCTGGGACCCGGGCCAGTGATTTCCAAATGAGGCTCCAAACCTCCTCTCTGCAACTCCAGTGAGAGAAACTGATTTTACCTGTTTTATACAGTGGTATACCATATAAAAATGTCATGTTTTGAAAAGATATTTTTATGCTTAAATTTTTTTATACACTGACCTATGACATCTGAATGCAAAGATTTGCAGGAAATACAGAAGTCCAAGAGAACTGAGTCCAAATTTAGTTCTACTTACTGTGTGACTTTGTACAAGCTACTTGACCCCTATTTGAGTTTAAATTTCCCCACGTATAAAGTGGGGGTCTTTGTGAAAGATATTAGAATACTGAGTTCAGTTCTTCTTTCCCTTCTCTTAGAATACATGGGAGGCAGAAGGCCTTAGCACGCCAGCTTTAAAGTAAGAAATGTTAAAACAGGACCAGCAATATATTAATTTCTCACTGTGTGAGTATATTATTTCTTGTTTTTCCATTATCTGAAAGAGACTGTGTATTCATTTGGGGGGGATGATAGGAATAACTAAAGTTGGAGAAATTGTTTCACTCCATGGCCAGGCTCAAGGGATAAGAAAAGAAGCAGGAATTGGGCCAAGTACCTGGAACAACACTCAGGAAGGAAAGAGCCCATGGGACCAGCCTGGACCAGGACCATCTGGGCCTGGCAGGAGCCCTGATTCATTGCCCACCCTGTTCCCACACCAAAGCAAAGGTGGTGTGCTTAAGGCTCCTCAGGAAGCATCTCAGCTGTTAAAATATCCCCAGAAATCCAGATTCAGGACTTTAATCCTCTGAGAGCAATTGATATCTGTATCTTTCCCCAATTCAGATTAGAACCCAATAAATGTAGTTCTTAGCAATTTCTTTTAAGCTTATCAGAATTTTACCATTTTATTTTATAGCCTTTCTTTTATAGATTTACTAGATAAACCCAAACATTTGGATATTGGAAGATAATTCTGTGCCTGGTAACTATGCCCCCTGCTCCTTCCACTAAAACAGAGTGCTTTCCATAACACTGAGCTCAGAGCATCAGCTTCTTCAGCCTCTTTCCTGTTCTGTCCTCTGAGGGCAGAAAGGAACAAAGAAGCCAAGAAAGGAGGTCGCGAGGCGATGTGGGAACAGGTCTTGAAGAGGCCTGCAGAGCAGAGGACACTGAGGAATCGAGGTGGTGGAGAGAGGTGTGGGTAAGGGAAAGATGTGAGTACTGACATTTCTTTCTGTCTGGGACCCAGGACTGCTAGAAATACAGCCTTTCTCTGGGAGTTGCCAGCAGCAACTGTAGCTTTTTGTTTTCTAAGTTTTGTTTTGTTTTAAATAAAGAAAAGAAGATCCCAGAGATGGGTGGTAGAATGAATGGTACCTTCCTATGCCACCCACTTCATTCCTAGGGGCCCTTTGAATAACTCTACAAAGATCTCTGACCAGCCTAACTTGGAGGCACATCCTCTGAGAAAAACTAAATGTCACAGTATAAAATCACAGCCTTTAGAAAACCTCCCCCCTACTCCTGGTTTTAGGGTATACTTTAGCCCCAGGAGATCAATAAGACTAGCTCCAGGGATAAATACTGCAAGCTGTACAGTTCTCTAGATTGTGTTTCCTGAGGCCAGAGTCTGTATCTAGGATTCCCCTTCATATCTAGTTTTTTTTTTTTAAGATTTTATTTATTCATTCATGAGAGACACACAGAGAGAGGCAGAGACATAGGTAGAAGGAGAAGCAGGCTCCCTGTGGGGAGCCCAATGAGGGACTCAATCCCAGGACCCCAGGATTACGATCTGAACCACAGACAGACACTCAACCACTGAGTCACCCAGGCATCCCTTATATCTAGTTCTTAAAGTAGACAGTTAACTAAGTGCTTACTGAATGAACATTGTCTTCTACTCAGAAACAATTGGTGTTTATATAAACCCCTTTACTGAATCCATACTTTCTAATACTCTTCCAGTCTCCTTGTGTATAAGCATTGAGAAGAAGGTGAGCAGGCCCAGCTCTAGTGGGACCTCTATGTAATCCCTAGTGCGGCCTCCATAAATTTACTTTTATTTATTTTTTAAAGGCTTTTTTAAAAAAAAAGATTTTATTTATTTATTCATGAGAGACACAGAGAGAGGCAGAGACATAGGCAGAGGGAGAAGCAGGCTCCCCAAAAAGAGCCCGATGCAGGACTTGATCCTGGATCCCAAGATAATGCCCTGGGCCAAAGGCAGATGCTGAGCCACCAAGGCATCCCTAAATTTACTTTTAAAAAACAAATTAATCTCAATTTCCCATACATTTTCTTAGTGAAAAATACTGAAAGGAAGAGTTTTAAGTAACTAGAGTATCTCTTACATTTGTTTCCTATGACTCAGTGCCTCTTAAGTGGAGGAGGGAGAGAATTTACTGCTCACCTTTAGAAAGATGACAGAGCTCATAAACAAGAACATTAGGACACATATTTTAACTATTTTATGATTGATAAAGTCAAGTATTGAACACATCGAGACATGGAAAAGAACTTTAAAATATTGAAACAAACTTCTATAGATGAAAACTCTAATGTCTAAAATGAAAAATACAATGAAAGACTAAAAGCAGACTAGAAACTCCAGAAGACAAGACTAGCAAACTTGAAGACAGCAACAGAAATGGACTAAAATGAAACACGGAGAAAAACGACTGGGGAAAAAATTGACAGAGTATTAATAAACCTGGGAAAACTTCAAATGGCCTAATACCCATGCAACTGGAGCCCTTCAATGCTAGAAAAGCAGGAGGGACTGGGCAAACAAACAAACAAAAGTAATAACTGGTAAAAATTTTGCCAAATTCAGTAAAAACTGATCCTGTAATCCCAGGAAGCTCAATGAACACCAAAACCAAGAAAACTACACAGAGGTCACACCATCATCAAATCGCTTCCCACCAGGGAAGAGATCTTCACTTTGGCAGCAGCTATTAATCCCGTAGCAGTAGGTGATTCTAGTTTCTAGTCACCCCAACCCCCTACCTTTCAGAACCAACATCACTACATACCGGTTCCAAGATACCAGCTTCAACTGTCCAGATTCCTCTCCTCAAAGCTTTTTGTCCCCGTTCCTCAGGGCATCTCTCCTTTGTGCTCCTGAGGTACCAGCACCAACACCAGACAGCACTCCCCTAGGGCTTTGGGCTCAAACTTTCTAGGGCCCTTCCTCCAGGCTTCTAAACGCTGATAAACCCAAACCCTCCCTTTGCTCCCCTCTCCCAAGGCATGGAAGCTGTGTCCTATTATTACTACCTCTGTGGTAGCTCAATGTTCTTATGTTCTTTTTTTTTTTTTTTGCCTGTTTACAAATTATGTTTATTAACTTCCATTTAAATAACAGAGAAGGAGGATTACATCTTGTTAGGTAAAAATATGAGCTTTAAAATTTTTTTGTATGGTATCTCAAATAGGCATAGAAAAGTTAAGCAAAGTAGCCAGAATTGGATTGGGTTGGTTATTGAGCTTTTTCAAATATATCCCTCTTTCCTCAACTTTGTGACAGGTGTGTTCCCAACAGATTCTGTCCAAAGAGGGTGCTAGGGGGAGGCAGGAAGCTAGAGGGGGACAAGGCACCTGCTCTCCTCTGTTTTTATTACCACCACGCTGATCATGGTTCTTCACTCCATAAGTAGCAATTGAGCCCCAGTAGGTTCTAGTTACCAGTTTGTCTTTTCCTACACTCCCAGAGCAGCCTCATTATGCCCTCCCAGAAATCTGAGTACCAGCTGGCTGGCGTGGTCTTCTGAGGGCTGAATCCCATGTCTGTGGGGTTTTCTCAACTGAATTCTTCTCTGAATTTCCTGAGGTGGGACAGCACCAGACAGACTGCACCCCCTTCTCAGAGGTTTGTTTACCAGCTGTGGGGTCTTTCCCTGAAACTTCTCAGGTACCAGGACCAAACTCTGTGGTACCTCTCCCTCAAGATTCTAAAATTTTATTAATCCCAACTCTGCCCTTTGTTCCCATAGCCCAGAAGGAGGCAACCACTCCTGCAACTGCCACCACTGTGATATTGTCCTTTGGGATTTCATACCATAAAGATATCTCTATGCATTACCCCAATTCTTTTAATATATTATATATCACATTATATTCAGGCTATTTTAACTTTTCTATTTCCTCTTGTCTTATCCTTACATTTTCAGAGACTTTCAATATGGGCCAAGTTATAAATGTGTGTCATTGCTTATGTCATGGAAAAGATCTAGAATAACCCTCATCATTCTCATGTTTGTTTCACTTTGTCTGAGGGGCATAGTTATAGGGAAGATTAACAACTCCCGTATCTCTCATAATTGGGGGGTGGGGGGGATCAGACCCTAGGAAGCTGTTTCCTTGTCAAAAAATACAACTCAAGAGAGTTACTACAGATGCCTAAGGAGGCATTTCTGTGGGACCACTTAGGACTCATAAGTGCTATATATATTTGTTCTTATCACTGTAACCAGCTTTCACTAGAGGCTGAACTGTACTGGAAATCAGTTTAAAAAATAAAAAATAAAAAAAGAATGGGCCTCTGTTTTTCCCATTCTACCCAACCTGATCCGGAGCCTACATACCAAAGATCCCTTTTGCCAATGACACAGAAGCCATTTATTACCATACAGCAAATACTGTTTATTGCAGACTTTCCAGCTGACTCATGTGAAAAAGGCACTATGAAAATTAATGAATCTAGATAATCTCTCTAAATGGATTTATGTTAAAATATACAACATTCTTACATAACATCTGTTTTATATATGTGAAATAATATAACATTTAATGACAAAAATTGTGTTTCCAAAAATAACATTTGTTGAAGGTTAAGTATCTTTCTTTTCTCTATCTAGCTAGAATCTTTCACAGGATTAAAATATGTGTAAATTAAGTGTTTCTTATAACCAGAAGAACTTGACACAGATAAACACATAAAATGGCCCCAATATCCATTTAACTACTTATGTCAATATTTAGAACTGAGGCCTTCATTAAGCAAAATACTGTAATGCACACCAATGCGGGCTACTTCCTGGGACACATTTTGACTGCATATGACCTCTTGTCCACTTGTGCTTTCTCATATATAAGAACATAATAAGCAGAATATAAGCAGAATATAAACTAAATCAAAATACAAGCTATACAAGGAATTGTGATCAACAGAGCCATGACACATAAAATGTCTTGGGAATGCTCCATAGGTTTGTATTTGCATGTCCAAGGCTTGTTGTATTTTACAGTTCATTAAATGTTTTGATTTTAAAAAAAACTGTTGGCATTAAGAACTTTAAATAAATCTAAACATTCTATCATTGAGTATGTCAAGGAAGAGAACTAAGTAAGCAGAGCCTAGCCGAAAGTAAGCTACACTCTGAATGACAGACACCAGAATCATGGGCAAAAGTGAAATTATTTAGATTTTTAAATCACGGGCAATATCTTTGTTTTGCTGCAATAAATAAATTTACCTCTATCAAAAAATACCTGCTTATACACTGAAGTGGGGATGAAATAATTAATCCAATAAAGGAAACCTCAACCTTGTGAAAGCAGGTAAAATATTTCCCAAGGGCAAAGCATCATTTTACAATTATTCAGTTTTAATAAAAAAAAAAATGGCCCAGGAAAAAAGTCCTCTGCTTACTTATGTTTGCATTGTTTCTTTATGGCGATAACTTAAGTATTCCAAGAAATAAGAATCTGACATTCCCTTCATGGCTTCTTAAAACAAAGCACGTTGGAATAATGCCGCAAATTTAAACGGGGTTTAAAAACAAATTAGTGACTGCTTCCCTCATCAAAAGATTCCACCCCTGAATCACTAGCAGCAGCACTGATTTTTTCCTGTCGTCTTCGCATGATTTCTTGCAACTCGGAGCTGCCACTGTTATCCTGAAAAACAAACATGGTGCAGACAAGATGGTTACAGGTTTGTGTGGGCTGCAGGTCATGTAATGAAATGGTTCAGGGTAAGAGTCCTTTGGTTTTCTCCTACTATCTCTTGGGGAAAACTGAAGGCTGCCCTTCATATAAGTGATGCTTCTGGAATTCAGTAATACATCACATTAATCATTTTTTCATTTATGAGATGTCTTAAGGCAATTCATTCACCATGCCTTTCACTTGGACATGATAAAGATAAATCAATAATGTATGTGGAATGCTCCAGATTCCCTGGGAGAAATAAGATATGTGTACAATAAGCATAATGAGATGGCAAATTATTAAAGAACCCTCTTAAGCAAGATACCCATCTGCCATTAGGGGATTCTAAATTAGGCTCGAAGACTAGGCTCAGGGTACACCAAGTTCCCTTCAGAATACATGAAGGTTCTGACCCTCTGACCTCAAGTCAGCTTTCCTCCTTGCCACTCTCTACCTACCATCCCTGTGCACCTTCCTTATTCTGCTCTCATCAATAGAAGTTTTTGGCAACCCAGGTGAGTAATCTAAAAGATGGACTAAATGCAAGAGAAGGGTGTAGTCAGAAGGTGACTGAGGAACATGAAGCAACTCAGGTATTCAGTCTCTGCCTCCATTTATATCCAGAGGAATGGAAGTAAGACCCAAGAGGAATTGGGTGGTGGGGGAAAATCATAGACAATCTGATACAAAGGAATTCAGAAATTTTGGCACTTCCTATCATACCCTTGAGAAGGAAATATATGCTCTCAATAAAATTAAAATGTATAACAGTAAAATAAAAACTGCCTCAGAGAAGATTCAATCCTTATTCATATTAAATATACAGAAACCCTAATATAGAAGATGCCCAGGATCCACCTAATAAGGAACTCCCAAGATCAATGTTGTAGGAAAAATTTCCAGGGAAGTAAAATTTCTCCTGAGAGTGGTTATAGGGTTGCATATGTGAAGTTACTTCACTCAGAGTTACTTCACTGTTGAATTTAGAGGATATACCTACTAGAGAAAATTATGTATCAATTTTACGCCAAAGCCAATACACTTTCATTTGAGTTCAAGTATAATTTCATGAAAGATACCAAGAGCTGTGAGATATGGCTTGAAATGACTACCCTTACACAGCCCATTTTAAGAAGAGTAGGATATGCGAAGCTTAAGGATAGTCAGTCTAGAAAACATTTCCTCTTCTTTCCTACTGACAACTATGGCTAAGTAATTACTCTTCAGCACACTCTCTTTCCAATGATTCCTAATATTTTCCCTCTGATTATTTAGATATATACTAAGATCTAAGACCCACAGCCAGGATTTTAAGCCAGGATTTTAACTACTGACCTACTAGAATCTCCAAACTAAATATTAAGAACAGGCAAAAGAGTTCTGGCCTCTTAAGGCATTTACTCACTCAGAAGTGAATGTCCATTACTGTGTCAAAATTTAAATTCCTACAGAAGTAGTTAATGCATATAAAATGAGAACATTAGGCCTTTCATTAAATGTCCAAAACCATATGCTCCAAGCTTCATATTACAGGAGCATTTATGATAAATTAATCTCCCCTCAAATGGTCATTGATAGTCTCTAGTGATAAATTATAAAAAGCTGAGTCAAACTTAACTCTGCATGAAAGGGAAATTGACCAATGTGGACACAAACAGCTGATTTCAGAGCTTTCAATTTTCGGCCCACACTCTTGATTAATGCAGACAAATATCAACTTAGGTTGACAAATCATACCTCTAATGCAGCTTTTTGTACAGTGATTTGGCTAAAGACTCTGGACCCTTCAGGGCAGACTGTCTTCAGTTCATCTTTGTTGAGAGAGAAAAGTTGTGCACCGTTTAATACTCCAAGACTATTGACAGTCCTGAAAAACACAGAAGAAAGAAAAAGAAATACAGCATTAAAAATATTATCTAGATTGGGGCACCTGAGTGGCTCAGCTGGTTAAGTGTCTGACTCTTGATTTCGGCTTGGGTCATGATCTTGGGGTCATGGAATTGAGCCCTGTGTTGGGCTCCATGCTGGGCACTGAGCCTGTTTGGGATTCTCTTTCTCTCTCCTTCTGCCTCTGCCCACCCCTACCCCCTAGCTCGTGCACTCTCCTGCTCTCTCAGAAAAAAAAATATTATCTAGATAAAACAAGAGAAAAAAATTTCTGGTCCTACTATTACCTCTGTTTTCTAAGTGTTCCATATAATGAAACTCTTATAAAATGTTACTACAGTGCTTCTTCAGGGCAGTGACAAGGGCTTTCATGATGATGATCCTGAGGCTACATGATCATGAAGTATCAAAAAGGAACCAATTGTATTTAGTATCATTATTGTTGAGTACCAATTCCTTTAAATATGGTGTTTCATAGGGGGAACAGATAACTTTCTAGTAACCAAGCAACTGACTAAGCAATGTGTATCATTTTTCAGTCATGTTGGGTATGTAAGTTTATAAAGTTCTCTTAAGTATGTATTATTGAAATAGGCCGTTGTATCACATACACATAAATATTTTCAAGTGCTTAAAATGTAGATAGGTTTACCAAGGGAAAAGTTTTATTAGGTTATAGTCTATGACTGGTAATTTATTTTTTATTTGGCTGAGAATCTATATCCTGCAGCAGCAGCATATTCTGCTATATGCTGTCTAAGGTCTGGGGAGTCCAGCTAAGGCCTCAGTCCTACCCTGTGTAACCAGATGAGGGGGGAAAGAAAGCTACCACCTCAAAGCTACTGGCAGTTTTTGCTTAAGGGGCCAATGATAAGCAGACATCATCATCTAAGAAACAGGGTACCACCAGATTATAGTTATTTCTCCTTCTTCCAATTCTTTTTAAGCTATAAATATCTATAGTTATTTCCTGAGCATCGAACAAATGCGGTCTGGTCTCCCCAACATTTTAGAATCGTTTGTGACATCTTAGCAACCAAACTGAAAATCACACATATATTACACATAGAAATGCAGTCTTCCCAGAGAGACTTACACGGGGCTGAACCCCTTCGACTGTAACCATGTTTTCACATCTTCTGGCGTGGAGTCATAAGTGATATTGACAACTGGTACATTCTGCCGTGGCACATGGAATTTCTTCTGGGCGGCACTCCGACCAATGGTCAGTCTGTGGATGAGCTCATCCTGCACTTCCTCCATCTGAGATTTCCTTCCTAGACACCAACATGGAATAGGGTATTTTTGAAAACTTCTAACATATGTTGCTCTCTTTAGAACCCCAATGCCCAAACCCTTTGTCCCTGGTAGGACTTATAATCTAGTGTGCCTACCATCTTTCCTCATGTTCATCCTCACACAGGACAAATTCCATGATCAATTATTAAAACCACTCCTTGGCTCTTCTCTTCTCTTCATTGTACTCCCTTGGCAAAACCCCACCCCTTGTTAAATCTAACTTTCTGCTTATTCTGTGTCTGCACCTGTACCCTGAGTACAACACAACAATGCTGAATGATCTCATGTTAAATTCATGAATATGAACCTCAACCAGGCTGTTGTTTCCTGACAATCATACTGCATTTTTTTTAGGTCATGGTCTCAAGTAGGGGAAATTTTGACCCTAGGGATATCTGCTAATGGCTGGAGACACTTTTGAACAGCACAATTGGGTGGGGGGTGGGGAGGAAGGACGCAACTATCATGTCATGGGTAGAGGTCTGGACTGCACAAAACATCCTACAATGTACCTGTCAGTCTCCTACAACAGAGACTTATCCAACACCATGTCAACAAGGCTCAGGTTGAGAACCTGCCCTAGACCAAATAAATGGCAACTGTTAGACAAGTATTTACTCTCTTCTTTCTCTGTAAAACCTCCAACACTCATCCCCAAATTTTTACCCAGAACTAATGACCTCACTTTCCTAATGCCAAATAAAATAATAAGTTAGAAGAGAACCTCTTTAAGTTCCTAGCAGTTTTCCTCACCTACCAGCACTTTCCTCTTGCCCTCTGCCTTCCCTTTCTTCTTTCCCTGCATCCTTCCCTTCCTTTCCATTCTCCCCTCCCTCCCTAATACATTATGGATCAACTGTGTCCATGCTTCTAAGGCTTGCCCCTTTATATGTGCACTAGATCCCATGTCCTCTGACTACTTAAATACTTCAACAGTAATTTCTCCTTTACTTATCTAGGTTATCCACTTTCCTCTTTAACTGAATCGCTTCATCAGCATACAAACACATTTTTATTTTGTTATTATTCCTTTTCCCTTTAAGCCCTTTCTTGACCCTATGTCCCTCCCAGCTACTGCCCATCTCTCTGCTCCTGTTTTAGTAAAATTCCGTGAAAAGCTGTCTATCCTAGTTGACTCCCATTCGTGTTCTCCAATTTTCTCTTTAATTTATTGCTAAAAAATTAGGCTTTGGGCCCCAACCCTCCACAACATTTTGCTTAACTGCTACAGTCAGTTCCCAATCATTGTTTCATTTAACTCACCAGCAACATAGAAAGGTGATTGTTCCTTAAAATGCCTTCTTCATAAAAAAAAAAAAAGCGTTCTTCCCCTATGGCCTCCCCAAGACACCACACTCACCTGATTTTCCTCCTGTCTCATTGGCCTCTCCTTCTCAAGTCTCCTTTTCTGGTTCTTCTCATCTCCCCAGTAAGTAGCATTGAAGTACCCCAGGGCATGATCCTGGGACCTCTCCTCTGCCTATACTCACTCCATTAATGATCACTATACCATTTAAAAGCTGATGACTACCAAAATTATTTCTCCAGTCCAGACTTGTTCCTTAGAACTCTGGACACATATACGCCAACCGTCTACTTAATATATCCATTTAGATGTCTATTTGGTAGCTCAAATGTCCAAATCTGAACTTCTTATCTTCTTCCTGAAGCTTGCTTTTATGCTATATGTCCCCACTTGTTTAATGGTAATCCTATTTTTTTTCAGTTCCTCTGGCAAAAATGCCATGGAGTTCTGCTAGACTCCCCTTTGTCCTTTTTACATCCAATCCATTGGCAAATTCCGTTAGTCCTATCATCAAAATATACTCAAAACCCAATCACTTCAGTCCATTTTTTCTGTGACTAGCTCCATCTGAGCCACTGGCCTCTTCAGAGGTTGTCCTCCTTCCACTCTCAAATACTGCAGCCCTCACTCTTTCTGTTTTCAATACAACAGCTAAAATGATCTTTTAAAATATATGTCAGATACTGCAACTCTTCTGCTCCAAACCTTCCCAAGAAACACAAACTACTCCCAGTAAAAGGCCTTAGATGACTACTTTCTGAGGTATCTCTACTGCTCTCCTGGAACCCTCCAGTCTAGCTCATAATGGATTCCTTGGTGCTCTTCAAATTTAAGGCACTTTGCTTGGAACGCTACGCCCCCACAAATCCACTTGGCTCATTCTTCCCTTCCTTTAAAATGTCCCTATTTAAAAAATGCACTCCCAAACAGCCCTTCCTATCCAAATGGCTTTATTATTCTCCAAAACCACTTAAAATGTTCCCTATCAACTCAATCATTTATCTACCTTCTTCCATCAAAATATATACTTGAAGAGAAAATGGATTTTTGCCTGCTTTGTTTGCTTTACCTGAAATACCTGGAACAGGGTAGGGATGCAATAAATACTCACTGAATAAACAAGTGACTGAGGCATTCTGCTGACTTTTTCAGTGAGAGAGATTTTGAAAAGAATTGTATATAGACCCCTAAAAGAAACAGTGAAGAGAATGGAGGCCAAAAGAGGGGAAATGATCTATCAAAATCACATTATTAATTAGCAGAATTTAGTTAGAACTGGATTTCTTGACATTCAGATCATGGCTGCTTTATGGGTTCAAAGTCATTGAAACCACCTTTGATTAACTTACAAATTATCCCTTTCCCCAACCCATTTTATGCTTATGGGAAAGATTTGTATATGCATATGTCTTTATGAGAAAAATGGGGAAAAATTAATGTATGGGAAAGAGAATAATGTATTTGTATATTTAAAAACATTATTTGCATATATACACATATTACATTATATATGATTACATATATATGTATTATGTATATATGCACACACATATACACATAGATATTAATTGTATATAACCTTCAAGGATTAAGTTGAGAACTGATATAGTAATCCAGTTAACTAATTAACTTGGCAAGTGGCAATATCTAGCTACTAAAACAGCTTCTTTTTGTGACCATTGTTTTATGATATTTTCTTTTATTGTGACCATTGTTTTATGATCCTTCCATCCATCCTTCCTACCTGCTTACCTTCCTTCCTTCTTTTCTCTTTTTCCTCAAGGGAGAATGTCTCAGAAAGCATTTGATGTCCTTGGGAAGTAAATGAAAATGTGTAATAACCAAATAGTTACTTCAGTCTAATTTTTTAATGCCTTAGGTATTCAGGAAACCTTCTGATAAGTCAAAAGACAGAAACAGGAAAAATGAAGGGTGAGAGGGAGAAAGAACCAGGGGTCTAGAGAGGGTGAACAGGAATATCACTGATTGGTTCATTTAAGTAATACACTATATGCACTTTGCTAATTAGCTCTTTTAACTCACTGCATCCAACTGCCACACACAATACGAGCACATCTCAAAGGAGTAAAAGAGAAGGAGTATTGCCACACTAAGAGAATTATTTTCTTATCTATTAACTTAGCCACTGTATGATCACCTCTAGTCCACAGTGTAACAGAGGAGTACAAAAACCTCTCCTGCTGTGCTCCTGGCTTTTGGTTTCCATTTGCAATGTTCTACCACAAAGTAACAAACCAGACTAACTTTACACCTCTTGCTGAAATAACACTTCTGATTACAAAAGATTAAATCCAAATAAAAGGCCTAACATTTCAGAGGAAGTGGAAAAAATGCAAAATACCTAAAGCATTGGTATCTTCAAAAGTGATAAGAGGAAAGCCTTTTTGAATCTCGAAATTAGCCAATTTGAGTAGCTTAGAAAACAAGCAGCCAGTTTGAATAGGCAACCATAGTTACCTCAGCAAAAGAACTGTCCCTGTCTCACTCTTACTACCTGCTACATTTTTAAAAACAGGCATGCTGACTTTTTCCTTGTTTATGGCTATTTAGTAACTTTGAGTATTCACTTTCCAATTTCTTCCATTTTATTTTTATCAGAAGTCTAGGCAGTAAGTAGACAATGTAGGAAGCATAAAAGGCTTGAGAGAAACCTGGCTATTAAGAAATATATATTTAAGTATGTCTGTCTGTTTCTAAAAGACTGTTGAGAAGCCCCCACATTCATTCAGAAAAACTTCTCCAAAAGTGTGCTCAGGAAAAAGTTGTCATGAAAATAATTGTTTTATAAAAAGAAATACATTTATTTAAATGCAAACTTTTATTATTATAAAGCAACAAGTATGGATGTTAATATGGGGAGAGATGTATACATTTTATATACCAGTGTCACCCTTTTACTTATGAAAAACAGATTCAAAAGTGATGAGTCACAATTATCAGGAGAGTTCTCTATCTTTAAAGTATTCAAACTATGCCTCTTTCCCATTAGGTTATTCTTAGTTTCTTAGACTAGGACAAAGAACAAACTGTCCTGATCCACAGACTGTTCCAAATGGGGACTAGATGCCTATGAACTCTGATCTAGGCCTGGAAAGAGTGCCACCGTGTCAAAGATTACTGCGCTGACGTATCAAAGAAAGGAAATGTTACAAACTTGTGGTAAAAATGAAAAAAAGAACAGTCATTTCCAAGAGGAAAGTTTCCTTAGGGAAATCAATAAAAATATTTATAGAACATCTCATCTCAAAACTATGTCTTTAAGTGTCTTTGAGAAAAATAAAAGCATCTTTTAAAAAAATACACAAAATTTAAAAAAATTAGTAGCGTATTAAACTTCTACACACATATTCTCTCTTACACACACACAGTTCCTTTAGCTGCACAATCATTTCTCTAAAACTTCACTTTTCCACTACTTACCAACCACAGGATATGGTAAGGTGGTAAATCTGCTCTACTTTGGGGAAGTATAAAATAGCCTATAAAAATAGGTTAATGCTTATTGTATTTAGCCAGTATTTCTACAACAGGAAGATATCTATATCTATATCTATCTATCTATCTATATACATTATATATATATACATATATATATATTTATTTATTTATTTATACTGGAAAACTTTGTTGTTTTTTGGGTTTTTTTTTTTTTTTTAGTAGAATCTTTTTTATTCAAAAAAAAAAAAAAAAACAAAACAATAAACAACAAAGTTTTCCAGCCACACACAGGAGGGGTTTGGGTAGCCCCCAGCCCATGTGGTTTTGGCAGCAATAAGGGGTGTGGGGTAATGGCCCAAAAAATAAAAATGGTGTACGTGTGTGTATGTATATATATAGATAGAGAGATAGATATAGATATATTACCTTCTTTTAAAATTTATCAAGAATGACTACAACTGAATAGATGTAGCTATGATTTATTGAGGTAAGAGAAATGTCAGATGAAAATGGGAGTGAAAGATTCAGTAAATTGGTTCTGAATCTAATCATCCAATCTTAGTTTTAAAGTTAATAGTTCAGGGTTGCCTGAATGGCTCAGTGTGTTAAGTGTCTGACTCTTGATTTCAGCTCAGGTCATTATCTCAGGGTCATGAGACTGAGCCCCATATCAGGCTCTGCACTCAGTAGGGAATCTGCTTGAGATTCGCTCTCTCCTTTGGCCCCTCTCCCTCTCTAAAATAAATAAGTAAATCTTTTTAAAAAATGCAGTTAATAGTTCAATACTTGTATGTGAATGGCAGAGATGAGATCTGATATGAAGACAAATTTGAGAGTCATTCCTTCTCCAACAATACTAAAAGAAATAGAAATAGATTGTTTACTTAGAGTAAAAGTATGTTTATGTGGAGGGAAGAACCCAGAACTGAGCCCTAGAAGAAGGCACACTGAGAGAACAAAAGACACTATTTATATATATATACGTGTGCACACACACACACACACACACACTGAAGAAGTATCTTCCTGGTGCTCTAGTTTTTGAAGAATTTTTACATGTCCAGTATAGGTAAAGCAAAGTAATTTAATAATAATTATACAAACATAATTTGAAAATTAAATAATAAAAATTATCTCAGAATTATCTTCAATTTTCAAATTATCTACACTGCTGTTCAACATGACAAACAAGGATAATCCAAAGTTTGCCAGAGTGTCTTTTCTTTCAGCTTTTTAAAATCCGATTTTCAATAAATAAATTAATTAATTAATTCTGATTTTCACAGAAATCATTCATATAAAAAATCAAACTTAATTTTATGAAAATACAAAGCTGAAGTCTAAATTTAAAAAAGCCCTGAATTTAGAAGGCGAATTTGACCTGGTATTGGTAGGTTGACTATGTTAAGTGAGCATGTGTATGTCACAAATAGAGGAAGAGGAGCAGGACAAAGATGATTATGATGCTGAAGATGACAGAAAGAAATATTTGGACTGCTTATTGTGTGTCATACTGGTCAAAATCAGTTTTTCAACCTCAGCATCACTGATGTCTTGGACTAGATAATTCTATTGTTCAGGGATGGATCTGTTCATTGTAGGATGTTGCTAAACATACCTACTTCTACCTGTTAGATTCCAGTAGCATCCACCCAAACTGTGATCAAAACACATCTCCAGATAATACCAAATATTC
Source organism: Canis lupus dingo (assembly GCF_003254725.2). Lineage (NCBI taxonomy): Eukaryota > Metazoa > Chordata > Mammalia > Carnivora > Canidae > Canis > Canis lupus. Next base: position 31,278,976 of record NC_064269.1, on the reverse strand, counting down.
CTTGGAGGAAAGAGGCATAACCATCTCTGGGTGAGAATGACTGATCTAAATGATTTACATGAATTATACTTCATTAAACCCTCACGATTTTCCTAGAAGATGCCATTCTTTTCCCCCACTTTTCAGATACTGAAGTATACAGAGAATTATTAAATGGTTGAAGGTCAATGGCCATAAGTGGTGTTTTACTATACAAACTCAAATATGTCTGGCTCCAGAGTCTGCATTCAACCACCACAATATATTGGAATATGTGTAAAACTATACACAAAAGATAGAGAGTAGAGAGAACCTGTTTCTTAGAATGATTTGAAAGACAAGAAACTAGATGAAAGAAAGTCTTTGCAATCTTTGAAGTACCATGCACGTATGAAGGACCATTATTTATATTTAACAATGTTTAATACCAAGAGAACTAATAATAAACAATATTCTACTTAGCAGTCCTTTTAATTCACAGAAGAAACTGTACATTTTTGCTTCCCTGGGAAACTTACGGTCTACTGGAAGTTGTTTGTGTCTCTGGTTATCTCGCACAATGCTGCCACCACTGTCACTGGAGCTGCTGTTCTGACGGGTTACATTTGCCGGGACCTTTGGCACAGAAACAGGTGCTGGAGTAGAAGGAGGAAGGGGGACAGGAACAGGAGCCGGTGTTGGAGGAGGTGATGGAGCAGAGGGAGTATCAGTTGGTCTTGGACCATACTCCATCCTTTGTTTCTATAAAAAGACAAATAATTAATTTGAAATTGCAAAAATATGAAACCTAGGCTAGGAAAATAGTATATACTTTGACATGACTATTTATTTGGCTATTTATTTGTTAACTTACCTACAAATCCATAGTAAATGTGTGTACATACACACACCTCCAATCGTATATGATACAATGATCATTAGAAATCATTTAAGTAGTCTACATATTTGTTCAAATTCAAAATGTAAATTAAGGAGTCAAAAAGGTTTACCAATAGTAAATAGTAGTATTGATAATAGTCATAAACATTAAAAAAATAAGATTAGAACTTGGAATCACACAAGATCAGGGTAGGTCAAAAGATTTCTGATTATAATTTCCATCAATATTAACCTCTAACTGCCCTGGAAATTAAAATATCAGTAACATAAAGCATTAATTACTCCTTAGTTTAAAAATACTGCTGGATTAAATAATGTTTAATTATACTGTTTCCATGCAGTTTGTTAAGAAAAAGTAGTATCTCAGTAGGTAAAAGGACTATGTTTTAAAATAAATAAGTAATTTTTAAATGTTGTTAATGTTTTCCAAGTCATAACACTTTCTGCCATTATCTTAATGTCAACTTATAAAAATCAGAAACTTTCCTTGTTAAACAGGAATGCTGTGGGGTAGGTGGTGGTAAGGATAATGGTATGGTCTTTAAATATTTATTACTGCAACTTGAAAACATGTATTTTAAAAAGTCCATGTGGGGATTTGCATTTAAAAAGGCTAATGTGTTAAAATCCACAATAACTTTCAGTAATTTTTATTTTTTTGTATATTTTTTTACTGGAGTTCGATTTGCCAACACACACAGTGTGTGTATAGTATAACACACAGTGCTCATCCCATCAAGTGCCCCCCTCAGTGCCCATTTTCAGTAATTTTTAAATAATCATTGTTAGGCTATTAAAAACTGTATTTTTGTATATTCCCTAATTAAACTACGCAGAAGAGTTACAACTTTAAACAAAATAATTTTAACTAATAGATAACTGCATTATAACAAGTTCCAAATTCTCAAAAGGCAGGTTTTGGTTGTTTTTTGTTTTTGGTGTTTTTTGGTAGAATCAAAGATACAGAACAATGACTTATAATTTAGGTAAAGCTTAGATCTGCACTGACACAATTTTAATTATGCTAAAATTCAAGATTAGCAGAAAAAAAATGCAAAAGGTAGGCCTTTTGGTAATCTGGTCCTTTGGGCAGAACAGGATTTACTTTTAATTCCTAAATTGGCCCAAATATAAGGTGATATTGATTTTAGAAGAAGCTTCCCCAATTTCCACAGAGATGAAAAACATAAAACTACACAACACACACATTTTAAAATTAAGTCATTACTCAGAAAGAAAATAATAACAACAACAACAACAACAACAGAAACCCAAAACCACACCATCATAGTCGCCTTCACAGCAAATGAGTAACACCTGTGGAAACCAGTGTGGGAAGAAACCCTGGTTCTTCTTCTCTGCTGTTTGACTGCTACCACTCACCAGCCAGTGGGGTGAGGCAGGTGGGAAGGGTATAAAGCAGACATGAAAGCAGAAGTGAAAGAAGAGCTTGTAATGCCACTAGATAGATATGGGAGACAGGACAGAAGGGGGAAGGGAAGAGGGAGGGAAGAAATAGGGAATAAGATTTATAAGAGCTCGCCATGGAGTTAGATGGGACAGAAACAGAGACTGCTGGCCCTCATCAGTGGAGGCTAAAAACATTCCTATTATATTCAATAATAGCATCTATTTTATTATTGTGATCTCCCATAAAACAATATTCCTATATTTGGGCCAATAAAATATTTGAAAGCAACCAAAATACAGCAAATATCACCAAAATATACTTAGCACACACCAAAGTCATCTGATTAATGTATATGCAATGTGCCCTTGACAAGAATATCCTTTGCACATAATTTCATAAAGGGTTAGTGAATTCTCACAGTAGGATCTCAAGTGTCAGTTTAAATTATTGTTTTTAAAGCATAAACAAACAAATGCTATCAGCCCTGCATTCCATGATATGATTCATATTTCCTGCTTTCATAAAAACAAGAGCGGCTAGTGTTTTGCTATCCATCAAATGATACTGTGAAAAACGGGATATGCTGTGTGTGACTGTTAAAATCAAGCCTGAATTGTGTCTCATCTCATTCATCTGGCGTTGCTGTATCATGCAACTTTATCCATATAACCTACCAGAAAAAGGCTTTAAACATAAATATTGGATTAAAGAGAAACCATATGAAAACTTTTCATGAATTTACTTGCATATTTTCCCCTTTTCTCAGTCCTTTCTTCCTGCCTCATGTTTCCAACGCATGGAATGAAAAGGGGAAAAGCGTTTCCTCAAATCATTAGAACCTGCTCAGAAACAGCAACCAAGGCAGCTTTCCTTTGGAAACTGATTCGTCATTCTTGGTGCAGAGGAAACAGAAGATCAGTATTGCCTCTTGAAATCACTTTTCTGTGTCCCTCTCAATCTTCTTCACTTTCCTTTACCCCCCACCCAGCGACTGTTCCTCCCTTCATTATTTGTCTCTTGGTTATTTTTGGTTGGAGGCAGATCCAAGTTGATGGCTCCTCAATAAATGGGAAGTCTTGGAGAGCAGAACTAAACCTGAACTTTCTTCTGAACCAAGGGCTGAAGCTCTAAATCCTGCCCCCCCCCCCCCCCCCAGCAAAATCTTGACCAAACTTCTTGGTTTGCCCAGCAGGACTTTCCCAGATTAGTATGGAATAGTCCCATGTCCCTAAAACCCCTCAATTGTGAGCAAACCAGCATGAATGGTCACCTTGATGTGGACCAACTTCTGTACAGGGACTGTTGCCCTCTTACCTATTGCCTTTCATCTGCCACAGATACATTTAAAGTTTTGTTTAAAACAAAATCTTTCTTTGTCTTTTGTTTCTCTGAAAGGAGTCCGAATTACTAGACTCCGTGGCAAATCTACTTTCTTATTGATAATTAAGTCAGAATGAGTCACTTTTCTTTAGCCACAAAAGCTGAAATTCTCCAGGGTTAAAGAAAGTTATTTAGAGATAAGCTCCTGATTCATTCAAGATACTGCTTCAGAGAGGGAGTTATGCAAGCAAGCCCAACAAAGCCATTGAAATTGAACTGTTCTTAAAATTTTAACCTGCACATTTTTCCTCTAAATTTGGTCTCTTTGGAACTCTGTGGTGGAAAAAAAAAAAGGCACAGCTGGAACATTTGGAGGGTGTTAAGTCCAGAAATTGAATCCAAAAAATGATATTAAAAAGAAGTGCCATAAGGGAACAAATGTGGGTTACCTCTGACAGCTCGCCAAGTAATTGCTATTAGGAAAATGGAGCAAATCACATCAAATGAGAAAATGAACACAGGAGATGGAACTAAAATAATATCGATTACAATTCACATCAAATATCAGAACACATGAGCAAATTAGTTTTTGACAGTAAAATTACCTGTCCACAAATCAACCAATGAAGGTGCTTGTAAATATATAATTAATTCCCATTACTCTTATCTAGCCATGGAAAACTAATTATATAGAATCATGCTACAGTGTAAACAGTATAGAGTATTTCAGTAACAATATGTATATTAGAGTACTGTGATTTTGAAATATTAAGATAGGTTCATCTTATAGCTTATAAAGAATACAATTGGAACACATTAAATAAAAGGCTGATTCCTATTTAAAAGTTGACGTTACAGAAGGAAATATATATCATGGTGTGTTTTAGTGAGCTTTAGGTTTAAACTATAAGCAGAATTTTATAATTCTGTATATGTGCATGTTGAGCAATCATTACTACATACAAATAGTAACCATATATAGTCATCTATATCTATAGATGAGAAAGAAAGAGAAAGAAAGAAAGAAAGAAAGAAAGAAAGAAAGAAAGGAAGGAAGGAAGGAAGGAAGGAAGGAAGGAAGGAAGGAAGGAAGGAAGGAAGGAAGGAAGAAAGAAAGAAAGAAAGAAAGAAAGAAAGAAAGAAAGAAAGAAAGAAAGAAAGAAAGAAAACAACAGAGGGAGAGGGAGAGGACTATTCAAATCATTGCAAGAAATATTTGGGAAAATGTCAACACATGAGGCAAGAGTAAAAAGTAAGCATCCTTATCTAAAAACTATGCCTCTAATTAATAGATGAATAGACTGTTCTGAGATTTTTTTTTTAGATTTTATTTATTTATTCATGATAGAGAGAGAGAAGGAGAGAGAGAGAGAGGTAGAGAAACAGGCAGAGGGAGAAGCAGGCTCCACACGAAGAGCCTAATGTGGGACTTGATCCTGGAACTCCGGGATCATGACCTGAGCTGAAGGCAGACGTGTAACCACTGAGCCACCCAGTCGTCCCATGAGATTAATTTTAAAAAACACATTTTAAATAAGTGAACATTATCAGGTAGTTGGTCTGCTGGAAGTGAATATGAAAACATCTCTAGTAAAATGGTTACTGTCTGTCTAGCAGTATCTGAATATCTGGATTGAGCTTGAAAAACAGAGCATTCATAACATGGGGTGAAACTGGTACTGCTAGTGGCTTAAAAGTCACCCACAGGAAATATTTCCATTTCTAATTTAGGGCTATTTAAACATACATGGAGAAAAATACCAGAAGTTTCTATCTAGACTGGACTGTAGAGATCATGAAAGTCATTGACCCTCTCCATTTCACAGCTGAGCAAACTGGAACACAGAAAAACAAAACACTTTCTTTAAGGTCACACAGCTAGTTGGTGATGGAATCAGGACTAGAATCCTTGCAAATCAATATCTAAATTGGGGCTTTTTCCATACTCTCACAGTATCTCTTGCTAGGAAACAGGGAAGATAGGAAGCCTTCTGTATCATTCACAGGACCATAATGACCAGATAATCATAATTATTTGCACCTTGGTAGAGTAAGACTATCTATGATAGTAATAAGCACATAGACTTAATAATTATTAATAAATGAAAGATTTCTTTAGTCAAGCCTTTGAGTACACCAGAAATAACAGCAGGGAGGGGTTCGGGATGCCTGGGTGGCTCAGTGGTTGGGCAACTGCCTTTAGCTCAGGGTGTGATCCTGGGATCCAGGAGTGAGTCCCGCATCGGGCTCTCTGTGGGGAGCCTGCTTCTCCCTCTGCCTATGTCTTTGCCTCTCTCTTTCTGTGTCTCTCATGAATAAATAAGTAAATCTTAAAAAAAAATAGCAGGGAGGGGTTAGTTTCTGCTCTCGTATAGCATGAGAATCTATATGGGTAAAAGGTAATTCTAGTAGATGAACAGTCACAGTGCCAGAGGTCTGGGAATCAAGTCAAAAGAAATATCAGGAAACTATGTGGTGAGTAGGTTCCAGATGGGGAGAAAGCACACTGGATATTGATCTTTTGCCCAGCTAACATACAAAAAGTCTTAGAATGCTCTACAACAAAATTTTTATTAACAGGTATGTTATTTATCTTTATTTTTCCATAATCTCTCATAAGCACCTACTTCTTTTTCCCTGTGATTTCATTAAATCTTTTTTCAATGTTCCATGTCTTTCTTAGGTTCTTCATTATGTCCTTCCTTTTTATTTTTAAAACTTTGTGGAACCCATGGGGGAAACACATTAGGTGGGAATGGCAGTCTTTATAGAGCTGTGAAAAATCACTCCAAATGTGAGGATATTAAATAACCCAGACTCTCAGGGACATCAGGTGGCAATTCAACACCTATTTACTTCTGTTACCAGTACTAGCATCCCTGCTATCAGAAAAGAATCTTCAACCAAGAGTGTGTGAACAACAGGCAAGTGCGGCTCTTGTGCCCCTCACCCAGGAACCACCATTAGTCTTTGTAGGAAACCCAATGGGTATGAAAACTAAGAGTCACGACTGTATGCATTTTAAAACAATTGGTGACTTGTAGATGCCACATGGAACAGTTTACATCTAATTCCCTTATTCCCACCATTCACAAAACGTCTACTTTCTAAGTAAATTATGTAACTTGGATTATTTTCCTAAATGATGAAAAAAAAAGGGAAAGAATTGATGAAATCCAAGGAATGGATGGATAAGGCAAAAATCCCAGTCTAAAGATAGCAACTATCAGAATAACTTTATCACAATATAATGCATGGTAAAGCTATTCTGAGAAAATGTCCCTGAAGCGATTCATATAGTGAAAACCATATGTATATACAAATGAGAAAACAATCTTTTCTAAGCCTGATTCACCACTGGCTCTGAGTCCAGAGTTCTGGGTCCCAATTCTGGCTTTACGCAGCTGTGTAACTGTGGGTAACTTATTTTTCCATACCTTGGTTTTTTCATATAAAAAATGTGCCTAATTTCATAAGATTGCTGTTGGAATTAAATGAATTAGTATTTGTGAAGTCCTTAAATCATGCCTGGCCCACAGCATGAGCATTGACCGCTGGCCCTATCTACTCTGGAGGGTAATACCATTGCTATCTGTGCATGTGAAGAGAGCTTAAACAATTAATCACTACGTATCCTTCTGCAGTATATAACAGGGATCTAAAATGGTTTTGCAAGAAGTTACTTTAAATTCCCTCAAAATTTTGATCTCAATGAATAGAAGATACCAGGGGGAAAGTATGCCATCCATTTCAGAGGAGAGAGAGGGCCATAGCTTCTAATACTCCAAGCACAAAGGAGCCAAGCCCTGGCAGATGGGTTAGAGATTCTGACTCCAGACAGCAGGCTTTTATGGAGGATCTGCTCAGTACTAGGCTTTCTGTCTTTCTTTTCATCAAATGCAAGATCCTAGCACTCAATAAATATTTGGGAGGTGAATGAATGAAGAGACCAATAAGACACAGAATTGCTTTTGATTTATTTGTAATCCAGTGGAGTCTTATAACGCAAGGGGTTTAGGAGCCCTGGAGTCTACATAAATATAGTGGTACCTTTATTATAAATTTTTTTTTAATTTATGATAGTCACAGAGAGAGAGAGAGAGAGGCAGAGAGAGGCAGAGGGAGAAGCAGGCTCCATGCACCGGGAGCCCGACGTGGGATTTGATCCCGGGTCTCCAGGATTGCGCCCTGGGCCAAAGGCAGGCACCAAACCGCTGCGCCACCCAGGGATCCCAGTGGTACCTTTATTATAATTTTGAAATAAGACACAGAGTATTTCTTTAGATATTTTAGATAAAGGTAACTAATAATGCTATTCTTACAGATATAAAATGATTGGCATATATTTCCAAAATTGCTCTTATTTTCCAGCTTACTTTATCTAGTCATTGTGTGTGTGTTTGTTACAAATGCTCTGAGAATAGGAATTCTTTCAGAGTATGATTTATGCCAGATAGCAGATTGTCAAGCCTACGTATTAAAATTTTACAAGATTTTGGTGGTTTCGTTGGGCTCAGCCCAAAGTTTTCAGGAGCTGTTAAAAAATAAACTGTTTTTAATACCTTTTAAAAGTAGGGCTCTTAACCTAAACACACACACACACACACACACACACACACACACACACACAGCTTCTATAATGTTTCCACATGTTTCCATTCAGAGTTGCATCCAGAAATTTTTAGAAGACAGTCAGATAGTGTTGAAAAGCTTAAAAGGAAACAGCCCAAATAAGCAGTACCCACACATTTCTATTTACATAAAGAAGCAAAACAAACTCCCAAAACTTGTGAGCACTTAAAAAATTTCTTGGTTGTGCCAAAGTTGACAAAAATATAAGATGAGGCTCTGTTCAGGAAAAGAGGAATAGATTTTATGTTCTCAAAAAGTACTCTCCATACCCATTACATGTATTAATAGTTTTGCTTCAGTTTTAAACAGAAGCAACCATTAAACAGAAATGTCAATTGATGGCTCAGGCCAAGAATCAGAATTGAGGAAGACAAGACTGCGCAGTATATAGGCAAAGGTAAAAGAGGTTTAAATTTCTTAGGAAATCTCAGGTGGGAGAAAATACTTAGAATTGATACTGTTTGCAAGTTTTAGGCATTGTACTAGATTTACTCATTCCTAGCAACCCTGTACACACACACAAAACTTGAATAATTGTTTTTAACTCTAAAATATAAACTCTTAGATCTTGTTCATATGCAGCATCTAGGGATAGCCTTTGTGAACACTGTTTCCTATAGCTTATCACAAGTTAATTGTTAAAAACATTCCATTAAGTTCAAAGGGTATACACTCTATTACTCTATATTTTAGACATATATTTCAAGCATATACTCTTTAACACTGTTTGAGGCATTTGGTCTAAATCTCTACAGAAAAGAATGTAAAGAACTGGCATTTATAAACCAGGCAGGAGCCTTTGTTAGGTAACCACATCTCAAAATCAGAAAAGAAAGAACTTAGGAAAGAAAAAGGTATTCAGACTAAGTTGGAAAAATCACTTCAAAAATCCACAGGAAATAGAGCAGACCATACCTTGAATAACTCAAACTCCTTCTTTGGCATCAACAGCTAATGACAAATCATGAACATAAATTAAGTATATAATCATATGCACATCAGACCAGTCAAAACAAGCACGGCAAACAATCTCTACTGTCATCACTTTATGTTATCAAGATATATAAATTGTACACTAATTCTTTATTTTAAAAGTCTGCTTAGCTTTTGGATTCTAAAAAAAGCCAAAAGTCACTCTGGATAAGTAGGGGACCTGTACTCACTTAAATGCCATGAGGAGCCAAAAGTAACTAAATGAGAAAGGTCATAGCATCAGGAGTATGATCACTATTCTAGGTTTGGATAACATGTATCTTACTAAGCCTAGATCTGGCATGAAAATTAATTATCTCACTGCATATTCTATGCAGGTTCTACTCAAATTTATGACATTATTATGGGGCCAGTTGTGATCTTTTGCTCAAGATTCTGAAATTAAAATAATTCTTCCTGGGAGTATGATACGGAAGCTACCAGAGGTTTACAGGCTATACACAAGATGTTCCATCCATTCTGCCTCTGCTAGCAGACCAGACATTAGAGATCCTGTCATAGGTCAAAAATCCCAAGGGTTTAATAGTGAGTTCAGATGTTAGGGTGAATGAGATACACAGGGTCAGCAAAGTCCTGAAAATATGTCACTCAAACTGAAGAAGAACCTGACCTATCTACCCTATATCATAAGTGTATTTTAATCACAAAATCAAGAGAGGAAAAATATTACAGTCCAACTGAATACTTATGTGTTGGTGTAAGCTGAGAAGAAGTTCACTGTTAGTCCGTGGTGGAACATTTAAGAGAATGAGGGCAAAAGATGGTGAAGACGAGCGGCTCGACACTACACCACTGTCTCAGTGTCACCCTCCATCAAGAGGAAGTCACCAGATAGGAAGGCTATGGGTAGAAAAGTGAAGAGGCAAAAATACTACCTCTCCAAATGTCAGAAGCATTGTAGGATGGGTAAAAATATCATTCAGAGAAACAGTCACTTACTGGTAAACATTTTGAGCAATTTCCTGAAGAAAGAAATCAGAAAAAAGATATATATATAATTCTTCCCTATATCTTTCACCATTGCCCTTCAATTACCCTAGGAAATAAATTGTACAAATTGTACAACAAATTAAATCTCAAAATGATTAATACACAAAAGGTATTTAAGTCCCATTGACAAGTGATGAATCTGGAAGTTTATAAAAGTTAAATTTTGCTAAAAAATAATCATAAATACCTGTATGGTATGTGTATAAGGTGGATCAGCACGCCCTAATCCTGATTCTGGAGGTCTCACAATATCCAAAATGTTATTTGGCACAAATCCAGAGTCTCCACTTGCATTTCGAACTTTCCACCACTGCTTCCTATCATCAAGGATCTGTGATCATGCAAAAAAATGAAGGCATCATTCCATACCAAAGACAATCTATGAAGGAAATTCGATTTTTATTCCTTAGACCAAGGAACTTTTTTCACTTCTAATAAACTGACTTAATATCAATATATTATGGGTTGAAGGTGATTCCCAGGAGTTACACTAATAATTATAATTACTAGTGTAGAACAGACATGGAAACACTATTGAAAATATACTTGAAGACTTCATTACCTGCCAAGAGTTTTTTACTATTTGTATTATCTGAAGTTCTTATAGGTGACTAGGAGGACTTGTTTGGACAGGGCTTTGTATACATCCTTCAAACAGGAAGGAAAAGTATGAAAATCACTATTTTCACAAATACTACTGTGACTATCCCACATTATATATCAAAGAAGATTAACTTCCAGTTATGATCTAAGAAAGAGATTTGAGAATCATAGTAGATTATTCCCAGAATCATTAGCTTACTTACTGATGGATACATTTGTGCAGGGTACTAGCACAGGAAGAAATAAATGCTTTCTCTTATTAAAATATTTTGATGCATTTACATAACTAGCCTTGATTCCAAAATAAATAAAGGACAGAAAAAGAAAGAGGACAAAGAAAGCCAAGAAATCCAACTTCTTTCCCCCACCTCATATCCTAGAAAAACCCAACAAACAAAAAATAAGATGAAGCGACTCCCTCTCCTAAATAGATATAGGCATCTATAGTATACTTTTATCCTTGATAAAATAAAATAATACTGAAGAACAATTTCTTGACCTCAACTTTTCTTTGAGGTATGTTTAGATATCTATACCAAAAGAGAGATACAATAAATCTATTTTATTAAGGGTATTAAAAAAAAGTAAAATTCTATTACCTCTAAAATATCATCCTTTAGAACTGAGAGCTCACTGTTGTTCCTTGCCACAAAGTCATACTTGGATTTGGCATATTTTTTGGGTTGTCCTTTGAGTGGATCATAATTTCTATAAAAAGAAAGAGAAATTATCATTCAGCTAGCTCTTCCTAAAGGCTGAAAAGAGAAATAAAACATTAAGGTAAGTCAATTCCTACCAGAAAATATTCTGACAAATTATTTCAATAGTAGTTTAGTTTATCATATTTCTAGAATGTGAGAACTAAAAATAACTTCAGAATTTTTACTATTAAAATGAGCAAACTATGGGCAGGGCAAAAATAAATAGTAGGAAAGTCACAGGGTTAGTGGGTACTAATTAAGGCAAATGTAGACTGCAAATCTATGAATTCTTTGTCCACTAAATGTACTAGGATACTGCTCTGTTAATTAGCATCTCTACCATGAAAGAACTAGGACAAAGATCAATGTCAGCATTTTTTGTAAAATTAAAGGAAACTGAAGATAATTTCCATAGTGGCAATTTAAATTATATGTTGGTTTTACTAATTCAAGCAATATTTTCAATTCATCTTAAAAAATTATGACTGTGTCAATTTTTAGGAAAGCTTTGTCCGGTTCCTAAACCTCAAGGGAAGGTATAGATTAAGTATAAGACTAATAACACTTCTTAATTAATTAGTTAATTAATTCCCTATAAATTTATTTTAATAGTAAGAACAGGTCCAAGAGTCCTATTTTTTTAAAAGAAAGCTTTCTTTAAAAACCAAACATTTCCTTTAATCATTAAATGACCATTAATATATTTAACATAATTTTAAAAATACTTCTATATATAATACAATAAAACTTGATATATCAACAATGTACTAATATTTTCTTCATTTCAAAACAAAATAACCTTAACTTTTTTTTTTAATTAATTTTACTCTCTCATCTTCTCCTTAAATTACCTTTCCAATTTCCTACTCATTTCTACAAGAGAAAAAGCAGAAAGGAATTAAAGATGTTTGTTCATTGTTTCCGTCAAGTGGTCCACCAAGGTCCTCTGGAATACTGAGTCATAGCAGGGCCAGCAGGACAACTGTGGATGCAATGTACCCTGTCATCACAGGTAATGTACAACCTCTTAGCAACTCCAGAAGAGTTAAGGGACAATGAAAAAAAAAAAGATGGCCTGTAAGCGATGTTACCAATTGGCTATTTTTAAAACATTAAAAAATAAAAAAAGTGAGAGAGTAACAGTGTAGCCAAATAATTATTGTATATTATTATTAAGAACCACAATAATAACAATTAAAAACTATTCCATGGGCTGCCCACCTCTATTCCTTAGTTTATATGTTTCATATAAATTAAATATAGATATTATATATTATATATTAAATATAGATTTCATTTGGGAGGGATACAAAAATTCACCACTCCAAAAGTCAGAAAAGGAGTAATTTCAGTTTTCTATCTTTTTCTCTCCCCTCATGTTCCCTCCTTCCATGATCTAGAAAACAATCACTATTAAATATAGAGAGTTGAGTGTACTAGAACAAAGGGCAGAGTAACTGTCTGCCATTGCCTATCTGAACCACAAGTTAAAAAGAAAAGTTTGCTGTAGTTCTCCTTGAAGTCTTTGTTATCTTGAGTGTCTCAGAGGTGACTGCCAAGCATGCACTTACAAAGTGCTTTCAAATGTACAAACCTTTATGGTTTACAATGTCTTATCATCTACAGATTACATTTAGCTATGATATTGACCACACTAATCAATCAGAAAATCACACTTTGTGATTTTTCAGATATATGGAAGTTTCTTAAAGATCTGTAATGTATCAAAGTGTATGGCCTCTGTTTCTGATTTGAAGTAAGAAATATGCACTTGATAGAGAGCAGACATGGAGTCAGTAATGATTGGAGACATCTCTAAAACATGAACTGCTTTTGGATAGCAATAAACGGTAATCCCTCAAGATGAGGGCTCTAAACTCAACAGGTGGTTTACCTAATGGCATAGTAAGTTTCACTGCAGAGTGACTATACTTCTCATGGTATTTACTGCATTCCAGGCATGTAATAAAGTTTAGGGTAATAAAAATAATTACAAAAGCAAATGCCAAACCTCTGTGCACTTCATATCAGACCAGAACTTTCAGATAGCTTTTGCAATAATGATGACACATTTTCTTAGCAACACAAAACATCAGTGATCCTGGTGCCTGTCAACTATTCTGCCACTATTATGATAGCCAGCTGAGAGGTGAGATCCACATGGATAACTAAAATATACAATCTATCCACCATTCAATTTATTTTTTTAATTCTTCCTCTGGCTAAATTTAACTGCCTTCACTAAATTCCATTTATATTTCTTATTTCTCAAAGGTTACTAAAAGAAACCTTTTGATATTCACCACAGTATTCTCTAAATAAGGGGGGAAAATCTTTAAAAATAATGTCCCATCGGTGTACTGGGTGGTGGGTGGCTCAATTGGTTAAGCATCAGACTCTTGAGCCATGCATTGAGCACCACACCGGACATGGAGCCTACTTAAAATAAATAAATAAATAATGTCCCTTATATCATCCCTCACATCCTATATAAAGTTCTATGAGACAAATATTTTTGAGGATTTAATTGTAAAAAAAAAAAACCCTAGCATTATTTATCCCAATACATTGATATATACTTCTTCCTTTTTCCTAACAACAGAAAATGGTTATGTTTCTTTTTGCTGACAGCTAGGAACTTCACGGACAAATCTGAAATTCAATCATGGTGTCAATCTACACTTCAAGAGTTTTAATTCTTATCTCCACTCTTGATTACTTAATTTTGTATTTTTTATTTCATGAGTTTATTTTTAATATTAACATTACTTTAACTGCATATATTTTTTTAACTGCACATAATTTAAGTGAGCTGTTTGAATCCATTGGGAAGTAGACAAGGTACAGAGACATAATCACGAAGTACACTTCCCCTGATACTCCATAAAGATCAAAGAAAACTTTTAAAACACTTCATGGTAAGCTGCCCAAAATATATGGCAGAGGTTTTTCCATCAGCAATACTATACATAATGGAGTTACAGGTAAACAATGAAGAGGTAGGTGGTGTCTCTGAAATGTTGGATACACTATCATGTGCCTATTCAATCATTTAATAAATCAATCAAATAAATCTACAAACAGTTGCTGAGTGGCCACAATGTGCTAGACGTGGTCTTAAGATGGAACATGATCAAAATTTCCTTGTATCAATATGTCCTAGAACTCTGAACACGCATGAGGAATGTACTCAAGTGATTTTCCAGCTACTTAACTGTGAAAAACCATCTTGGTTTAGTACAGAGATGCAACAAAGGTAAAAATTACTAACTTGAAATAATTTCCAGAATATTGACATGTTAAAAAAGAAGAAAAAATAAAATATTAGGATGAGTAATAAGTTAGTCAAGAAGAATTTCAATGATATAATTTTTAAACTTCGAAAATAATTTTCATGTATTATCTACTAAAAACTGAATCTATAATTAAAACTTATTTCATATGTTGGCATTTTCAAAATGTATTATTCATTGCTGACTTTACACTCAATATAATGTGTTACTGGCATCTTCAGAGTAATACCTGTAAAATTTCCATACCAGTAACATATTACTTGTTTTCATTTCTAACAAAAATAAAACATTTTAAATCCCACCTTCTTTAGATTCTATTAAGAAAAGTGAATAGTGAAAAGAAGTGAAAGGAATGCAAAACTCATGGTGAGTGAGGCTTTGAGGTAGGAAGGTACCAGGGCAACTTCTCTACCCCACTTCATCTGAATGACCATTCTCCCTTATCTTTTTCACTTTATTTTCTTTCTCTTTTGTATTGGGTTGGCCACAATGTCAACCTCATTTGCAGAGGCTGGAAGACAAGATTGGAAAAGTGAACCTACTCCAGGGCCTGTATTTCTCCTCCTCTCAATTCTCCCATCTTTGCCCACACTGAATTTTTTTCGAGTGAAACTATGGGAAAATAAATGAAATATAAAACTGGAAAGTGAAAATACAACATAATAAGATGAACTGACAAGAATGACAAATAAGGCACTGACTCCTTCTAAATACTTAGTTTATATTTAGAAATAGTTTTATCTAAAGGAAGGTTTGTTTTTGTTGTGGGGAGAGAAAGATGAAAGTTGTTTCCTTTGAAAGTTACAGAGCTAGAAAGATCCTTAGAGACCATCTGGTATAAACTAATGGAGAGTTTCAAAACAATTCTTCTTTGTTTTTAATTCACAGATTTTGTCAGAGCATCTTTTTAAAAAAGGAAAGTCATCCAAAGGCATTTACACTAAATTAGAGTTATAGGCTGGAGGTTTTCCAGTAAGATTTATAGACTAGAGGCTTTGTTTATCAAAACCAATTCTATAAAGGAACAACTGAAACTTTATCAAACAATTAACAGATGGAAAGTTTAAAGAAGTAGTGAACAATCCAGACGCCAGGACCTCTATTTGCACTAAATCAAAGCCAGTTATCCACAGGTCTCCAAATGGTGCCCATGAAATGTTACCTATCCATGTGGCGATTAGGAGTTGGCTTAAAAGCCACAGCGGCTTCCCCTTGGTCCAGCTGGGGCCCTCTTGTGTACATGTTGTTGAATGCATACCCATCAGCTGGAGGATACTCTGATACACTGGACTGCTGAAAGAAGAAGATTAAAAGAGTCAGTCTCTAAGACTACTTGAATAACTACTAACATCAAGCAACAAAACCCTCCACCATATTGAGATCAGTTTCATTTTCAAGTGCTTTACCATTATTAACAAATTGTAAAATGGGGGTGGATAAATTTTTGTCAAAGACTTATTTATAATAGGAAAAGTCATTAGTACAATAGCTAAATCATAATTTTGAAAATAAATGGGTATACAAGCAATAAATTCTTTCCTCAGGAATTTCAGTAATAGTTCATTTTGGTATTAGGTAGACTTTAACAGCTTACATAAAATAAAACTGGTTTGAAAACAACAATAGAACTCTTTGCCTTTGAGCTCTATGTTTAAGAAACAGACTTCTACCATTCTAGCATACTAAATATATCACATAAAAATCATCTAAAATCTGTGCATTAAAATTATACTATGTTCTCATTCTTTAAATGTACACAGACCCTATTTTTTTTCATTTTTAAAAAAATGGCATTTAAAAATTTGGCCATTATTATCAAATTTACTGTTGAGGGAAATACAAAAGACAAAAACTCATTGATCTTGACAGTTAATACTCCAGGATAAAAAATACTGGAGTAATTTCTTGTTGCAGTTAACACAATTTCAACATGAGCCTACTGGGTGCTACCAGGAGGGGTAACTGAGGTCTCTGCAACCCAATAAGCACCATGATTTCAAAGCTATGGGGAAAAAAACAAAGAAACAAGACCAAAAAAGATCTAAAAAATATTCATGTTGAGATATTATACTCCTTTTGTGAACTGAAGTATGGCAGAGGCACAATAGAACAGGAAGCATGGAGGTCCTTGGCTATTTAAACTTTATGAACTCATTGGGGCAAAATATTTGAACCTGGAAATGTTTTAGAAAAGTCTTAGATACATGTTTACTATAGTTCATCCTAATGACAGAGTTGGCAGGAGTAGGGATGTGTTTAAACACAGACAGAGTAGGTGGGGTTTCTCCGATGGACTAGTGTGAATGTCAAAATACCCACACTATATTGCTCCTTTAGAATTTATCTCCCTAGAATATACTGCAACACACAAATTAAAAAAAGCAATTTTCACCATTTAAATATCTTAGCTTAAATCATCAACAAAATGAAAAGGCAACTATAGAATCAGAGAAGATGTTTACAAATCATATACTGATAAGGACTAGAAACCCAAATATATATAAAGAACTCATATAGCTCAAGAGGAAAAAAAAACAAACAAACAACTAACCAAACAAAAATCCCAATTTAGTTAAAAAATGGGCACAGCTACATCTTTCCAGAGAAGACATACAAATGGCAAACATACATGAAGGGTGCTCAATATCACTAATCATCAAGGAAATGTGAATCAAAATCACAGTGAGACCTCACCTTACAGTTGTCAGAGTGGCTATCATTAAAAAGATAAGAGATAACAAGTGGTCAGTAAGGATGTGGGAAAAAAAAAAAAAAGGAAACCCTCTATACTGTTGGTAGGAATTTAAATTGGTGCAGCTGTTATGGAAAACAGTATGAAGGGGGGCACTTGGCAGGCTTAGTCGGTGAAGTGTCCAACTCTTGATTTCAGCTCAGGTCATGATCTCCCTGTCATGAGATTGAGCCGGTGTCTGGCTCTGTGCTTAGCAGGAAGTCTGCTTGGGATTCTATCTCTCTCTGCTTCTGTTCCACAGCCAACCCAATCTGCTCTCTCTCTGCTCATATGTGCTCTTTCTCTCTCAAATAAATTAACAAATCTTAAAACAGTATGGAGGTTTCTCAAAAAATTAGAAATAGGGTGCCTGGGTGGTTCAGTCAGTTAAGCGTCTGCCTTCAACTCAGGTTATGATCTCCGTGTCCTGGGATCAAGCCGCATGTAGGGCTCTCTGCTCAGCAAGGAGTCTGTTTCTCTCGCTCTCTCTCTCCCTCTCCCTCTGCTCCTCCTCACAGCTTGTTACCCCCTTCTCTCTCCAATAAATAAATAAAATCTTTTTAAAAATTAGAAGTAGAACTACCATACTATTCAGCAGCTCCACTACTGGGTATAATACTAAAGGAAATGAAATTAGGATTTTTTTTTAAGATTCTATTTATTTATTCATGAGAGACACAGAGAGAGAGAGAGGCAGAGACGCAGGCAGAGGGAGAAGCAGGCTCCATGCAGGGAGCCTGATGTGGGACTCGATCCCAGGTCTCCAGGATCATGCCCTGGGCTGAAGGCGGCGCTAAACCACTGAGCCACTGGGGCTGCCCCTGAAATTAGGATCTTGAAGAGATATCTGCATCTCCATGTTCACTGCAGCATTTTTCACAATATGGAAACAACCGAAGTGTCCATCAACAGATAAATGGGTAAAGATGTGTTATATATACACAATAAAATTTTATTCAGCTATGACAGAAAAGCAAATCTTGTTATTTACAACAACATAGATGGACTCTGAAAGCATTCTGCTTTGAAAAGCAGAAATAAGCCAAACAGGAAAAGAAAAATACTGCACGGTATTGTTTATAGGTAAAATCCAAAAAAAAAAAAAAAATTGAACTTATAGAAAAGTGGTTGCCAAAGGCTGGGGGAAATGAGAGAACTTGGTAAAAGGGTACAAACTTTCAGCTATAAATGAATATGGTGGAGGATCTAATGTAAAACATGGTGAGCGTAGCTGATAACACTATGTTGTGTTAACTGAAATTTGCTAATAGAACTTAAATGTCCTCACCAAAAGAAAAAAAGATAAATATGTGAAGTGACAGATGTGTCAATTAACTAGAGGGGAGGGGGATCCTTCACCAGATGAACACCTTAAATATCTTGGTTTTGTCAACTATACCTCAATAAGGCTGAAATTAAAAATAACAAATCAGTAGCTTAATTAATTCAGTTTATCATTTCCCTAGTTGAGAGAAGAGGCACTAGATGATCAGGCAATTCTTTTTTTATTAAAGGATGTTATAGTGGGAGGAGTGCAAGAACTAGAGCCACCTTCACCTTTGAGTCACCTTCACCTTTGGCTAACTCTGAACAGAACAGAGTGAGGTCAGCCAGCATGAGATCACTGGGTCCCGAGACTGACTGGAAATATTGCAAGGGAGGAGAGAAATGATGATGAATAACTGTGATGACTACACAAGCTTGTTTAGAGCTGATGCTAGTTCAGAGGAAATAAAGAAGTTGAGTATCACTATCCATATTTGACACTCTATGTCACCTATACATTTTGATTCTATACAAAACCATCAGATCCTGAATCATCCAAGTCTTGTCCTGAGTGTATTTATTTTAGTAGCAATAAAGTATAATAGTTTCTCTTCTTATACCCTGAAATCACCATTAGTTTAAATCACATTAGTTGGCCTCTTTTCCAACAAATTCATAAGGCATAAAATCCCCTAAAACAGCTAGCAGGAACTTTTCATTTCATTTTTTAAACCTCTGAATAACTACTTTAGCTATAAAATGGAAAACGGTTTACAACAGGAAAGTGATAACTCATTACAAGGGAAGATTCTCAATAATTCTTCCTTTAAAACTACTTATTCAGTGAGAGTAGACAACTTTTACACTGGAAGCCCAGAAACACATTACTCTCTCTTTAAATACGTAATTAAAAAAAAAAAAAAAAAGGAACTCACGAAAGTGAATTTCTGAGGACATACATTATTAAGTGGATGTATTTTCTTATTTAAGATATAAAGACTTATGTAAGCCAGACATTTCTGTGATTTGAAAATAGCTGTAACTATAGCAACAAGTGTGTCATAATTTCATGTTTGATTACATCTATTTTCCTCTAGAAAGGTTGCCCTCTATGAGGAAAGGAAATCCACAGTGATGAGGTCTGAACTAGAAAATCCACAGTGCCAAGGTCTGGAGAGGGACTGCCAACCAATGCAAATGCTGTGAGGTCATCTTCTTAATCACTCATTTAGAAAGATGGGCAGTTATAGGCTGTATCCTTAGATGCACCAGAAGAAAAAACAATTACATTGGTAAAAAAAAAATATATCTTCAAAGCTTTATTTCTCAAGGTTTGACATTTAACCAACCTTCTATAATATTATGGTTATTATCCAAGGGACTGATTTTTCAAAATTTGATGTGTTTCTCCTTAAAAGTGAGTATTTACTCTGGTTGCTAATCATTCTTTCATATCATGTTTGTCACAGTAATTTGAGAAAATTAATCTGAAGAATTAAATAAAGGACGTGAACAGTACTTCAATGAGGGTCTAGTCATCATTTATTGTTTCTTCTCCAAACTAGACCTCATCTAATTCCTTGGGTTCTGATCCTCCTATTTGGTTTGGTTCAGCTTTAAGGAATGCTTGCTTTTCTTTTCTGACTAGCAAAGGAAAATTATTTTTAAGAAATGTGCAGAGATAATTTACCCAGTTTCAATCCTTCAATTTGCTCCCCAAATAGGTTACACACTAAAGCTTACTAAATACTTAAAAAGGTACAACAAATTTTGTAATCTCTTCAGGGTAGAATAGTGTTATAAATGATCATTTGAGCCTGGAGATTGAGTCCAGAAGAAACTCTGGCCTTCAAGCCAGGTTGAGAGGGTTTCAGGGTTTAGAACTAGGTGGAAGGAAGGAACGAGGAAAGGAAGGATGGAAGGAAGGAAGAAGGAGGGAAGAAATGGGACATTTGACAAAGAGCTGCTTGGGACAGGCTTCAGGGACCTAGGTTCAGGGATCTGTCTCAAGGGTCTCACGTGGAGAGAAAAGCAAAAACAAGCCAAGCAGCAGTAAGGCAATCCTCTGACACGGAGGGAAAGTAGGCACTCAAAACTGGGCTCAGGGAGCACTAGCAGGTGGTAGGGGTAAGGGCTGGCAAGACTCTAAGGAGTGATGTGGGCTGCAGTTCAGCTTCACAGGGAAACAGAGCAACTGTCACAGCAATGACAGAGGTGAGAGGTAACTAAGGGCAGCAGGACATACAGTCATTGGTTCTAGAACAATCTTTGAATTGATTGATAAAAAGAGAACTCACAATCACAATTACAAAGCAATGCACAGGTGATTGCACTTTCCACAAAAAGTAATGTTAAAGAACCTTACCTCTGTGGATAATCTTTTAGTCTCCTGTTTGCGCTGATGTTCAGCTACATTGGCCACAGACTCGGCCAACTGATAAAAATCTTGTTCCATTGGTGCTCCCATGAAGTTCAGCATGGGGGGCTCCCAACCGTTGCGGAATCGTGGGACATATGGTGCGATAAACTGTTCTTTTGGCCACTCTGCTCTGTAGAGGAACATTAAGGCACAAAATTAAATGTATCCGGTTCAAAATTACTTTCAGTAAGGTTAGCCACAAAAAACAAAAACAGGTAACAACAAACAAACATACTTAATCTGACCTCTCTCCACTCAAAACGAGAACGTGAACATGCTTACACTAGTCTGTAATGCCAGTAAAATGAAACAGATTGAATTCTGCTTCAGTGATCTGTTTTCATTATGTTGCCTCAACTCTCCATTAATTCAATTTTGTAACATGGATACAGGTTGTGAAAATTTGGAAAGGGAGCATAAGGCTAGAAGTGTCAAAAGTATTTAGAACATAAACTTCTCTTGTATATAAGTAGTTTCAGATTCTGATCTTTCCCTTCCCTCTCCTCCCATTGGTATGAAACCCCCTGGTATGATAAATCTTCCAAAAGAGAAACAGAGAATGTTCTTAATGTTTATGACTTTTTTAAGTCATAAAGTCCCCTAAATGAAACATTACTGATTTTATAAAGTAAATTTATCAGCAAGGCTTTAATCAGTAAAATCAAGTTAGGACTAATCTGGAATCTTAATCATTACTCATTCATTATTTAATGACTCTAAGAGAGGCTTATTTCTACAAGCTTCTAATCACTCATGAACCACAAAAATAAGTGGGACAGAAATTATGGCTTCATCTCTGCTACACTGTGTTGTTTTATCTTTCACAAGTGAAAGATTAATTCTTCAGGTTATATTTCTACTATGATGAAACGAGCCATTTTATTCAAATTATTATGTACCTTCATGATCTTTTAATCTTTATGAATTTTTAAATCAGTATATTAATTTCCTAATACTCTTACCAATTAGGATCTAAAAATGACCATTTCTCATGTCAAGAACTAGCAGTAGATTTCCTTTTGATGTAGTTTTTCTAATGGTCATTCATTTTCTCATTCTGAGGTAGGACCCAAAACCAAGAAATTAAAAAGCCTGAGCTATTTTTGTACTATGAGATCTGATTAACTTAGTAAGTTTCATAGGAAAATACTAAAAATCCCACCTAGCCTTATCATAAGACTGAAAACTATGAAAATCTAATAGATTTAAGAAATCTGTTTAACCAAGTTTTTAGTACAATATATAAACAGCATGCTACAGTATATTAATAGATAAATAATAGAAATGAATTTAAATATTGTTTTCAATATAAAAGCAACAACTACAGTGCTTTTAAAAAATGTTGTGCTTGATGAACCATTCAATATGTAAACCATATTCCAACACAAGTTGTTGCCAAAGTCCAAAATATAAGTGGGAACTGTTTATATGTGTTTCAAAAGAAGTAAAAGAGGAAAAAAAAATATGAACTGATCCATTACTTTTACTCTAGTCCATTCAAAAGCATTAGGAAGAAAAGCTTCTAAGTGACCACACTGAAGGACTTACTCTAAGTAGTGAGGGAAATAAAATGATTTGGGTATGTAAGGAAGGCAAATATTATTTATTCACATATCATTATTTTTTTCACATATCATTAAATGAGAAATATTTTTATAACTTGCCTTGCTTAGGAAACTTTAGCACTGTGATGTTAAATGATGCAATGTTAATGATCTGTCTTTCACAATTACTTTACTGGCAAAACACAATTTTTAAAATGATCCCCTCTTCCTTTCCATTCCCATTCCTACTGTTCTAGACTCAGAGAATGTTGATTACTAACGAATCTCTACCACAGCATAATCATCCCAAGGGGGGGACTTCCTGTCTTTAGTTAATTTTATCCTTGTCCTAGGTAGGCCCAACTAGCAGAACAACTTTCTGAAACACAGACGTGATTATACCACACTCCTATTCACAAAGCTATTGGTTCTCCACAGCCTACAGAATCTTCTCCAATTCCTTAGCATGGCAGTGGGAACCTTCATAGCCCATCTGCTCATTTCCATGTGCCTCATTTAACACCATCCCTTTTCATCCCCTTCCCCACGAAGTGCCTGCTACCCAAAGACTATATATGCCAGCTAAGCCCTTATTCATTCTCCATTCTCTTGACTTCCTGCTTTATGCCCTCATTGTGCTTCCCTCTCTATGAGGAGGGCCCCTTCCCAACCATGGATTTGTGGAGATCCTACTCATCCTGCTGAAAGGCAGCATAGCAAAATAATTATCAACATCAACTCCAGAGCCAGACCGCCTAGGTTCAAATTGCAGATCTGCCACTTAAGAGTTATATGGCTGTGAGCAAATTACTTAACCACACTATGCCTCAGTTTTGTTATCTGTAAAATGGGGATACCAATAGTACTTACGTAAAGTTCATGGAAGACTGCCTAGCAAATACTATCTGTATAGCGTGTACATATATATTACCTAATATAGTAGTACTATTATCTATTGATTTGAAATGCCAGCTCTTCTTTGAAAGCTAATTACCCCCCCTCTTCAAATCCTATTCCTGATGGCTCTCCCTCGCCAAACAACAGCAGTTTATAAGTCACTCCTGGTACTTACGTGCCTTATATTGTATACACTTTGTATCTTCTCCATTAGACTAGCTTTTTAAGGGTCTAGCCTTTTTCACCTGTAATGCCTAGTCCTTCATACATAGAAGGCTAAATAAATGTCTCGTTAGATTCATGTAATAACAACAATACCTGAAGTATTATATAGGTTTTAAACTCATACATGTTTACCTGGCTTTCATCCAAGTTTCTCCCAGTGATATCCACAGCTGTCTTTCATCATTGTTGACAGTATAATTTAAGAAATCAATTGTGTCCTTAGTCAATAGGGGGCTAAGTACTGAACTGGCTAGTTCAGGACCCCCTGTTGCCTGCACCACCTAAAATGACAATAAATCATTTTTTAGCAAGATAGTGATACTTGTATATTCTCAAAATATGTAAAATCCATGCCAAAAACAAGCACTGTTTTTATATACTCAAATTTTGATGTTGTACAGTGTGTACTATTGAATGATAAACAGTTTATTAAGTCAACCTGCCCACCCCAATGCGACTAATAATCTACAATGAAAAGTCAGTAGTTTAACAACTTTCACAGGATCTGTCTATTGGCTGCATATGACTGTATTTTCCCTGGAAAATACTAATGGTTATCCAGAGAATTCTAAATCAGGTGGTTTAACTATCTCTGTTTTTTTGCTTTAAAAAATACATGTAACTTTCCTGGCAAATCTATTATTCCAAACTTGAAAAATATGGTTCTATAAATGAATACTACAGAGAGAAATGAAGCTCAAGTTAACAGTCTATGGCTGCTGCGCCTATGGAGACATACAAAAATAAAAGGACCCAGAGAGAAAAGTGAGAGAATGAGAACTGGTACTCTAAATTTATGGTATTTTTCTCCAGAATTTAATTCTAGGAAATTGTCCTGATTTAAAGTTGATATTTTAATGACTAGCAGAAACAAATAAACAGGTGCAACTCTCTGATAAACAAAATGATAAGTGTATGTCTGGAAACTGTTCCAAATGGACTTCTCTGAGGCTATTTCCTGGCTAAAGAATGGTAGTTATCTCCTAGAGCAGAAACCAGAGCCCTTTTATAAAAATTTCACCTTCCCAGAGATATGGCACAAGAAAAAAGGAAAAAAAAATTTTTTAATGGTTCCAGACCAAGAGTCAGTTTTTCTGCAGTTGTCCAAGTGTTCTGAGCATGCTATGCTCCTGTATGCCTCTGTGCATCTGCAGTGCTGCTTCCCAGGTCCCCAAAAGGCCCTTCATTTCACTCAGAACTCTACTCTGATATCACCTCTTCCAGGAAGCCCTTCTTAGCCCCACAGCATAGTTTTGAGGCACCTCGGTGTCCCCCAAAACAATTTAGGCAGATTAGTAACACATTACATTTTAACTTATTGCTTATTTTTCAGTTTTCCCTTTCGTGAGGACTTAGACCAAGTCAATTGCAAAAGACATAGCGTTAGAGGGATGACTGAGAATCAATGAAAGAAAAGATGAGAAATAGGAGGGAAGCTGACTTTTACTTGAGAACAAAATCTACCCTGACTGCCTGGCACAGTAATTCTCTTACTTCCAAGCCCTATAAGCACTTCTGGTAAATATGTAGGGATGATTAAAAGGGAAAAGTAAAGGAGTGAAATCGAGTAGAGGAACTTTAAAATCTTTGGGTTAACAAAGGGAAGAGGGAATGAAACAAAAGAAATGTAAATAAAAAGCTGTAAGGCATAGTTCCCTCTCAAGAATGAATGTTAGGCAAGTATGCATGTAGGGGTGCTATGGGTATGCTTGTATGTGTAGATGCTGAGGGCAGAGGGCAGATCCTGCATGGTTTAAAGCCACTAAATTTTGTGTGGCTGGTAGTAGTCCCTAAATAAATGTTCCTTCTTATGTCTTACCCAAATAATATGTCTGGGACTCTGTAGGGAAAACATTAAAAGGAACAACAGACATATTCTGACTGGAGAAACCACTTATAAGGAGTAATTTTTGATGAAAAAATAAAAAAGACAAAATAAATCCATTTTCAGATACAGAGCTTGATCACAAAGGCTAATTTCTACATGTTCGGGAAACCACTCCCATTATTTTATAGTTCTCCTCTATGTACATCTACTTATGATCTGTGAGAAAGTATGCAGAGGATGAGGTGGCAAAAACTGCTTTATAGTCAAAACTTCCTAATATTGAAACTAAGACAGTATCAAATGTGCTAAATAAGGAATAGAAATTTTGTTAATGAGCTACTATGGGCTTTTTTGCATATGAATGGCCTTGATCTAATTTTTACAAGAGCTTATAAAGCAAGAATTATTCAACAATAACTAGACAAGTAGAAAACTGATGTTCTATATATATAATAGCAATATATGGAAGCATTCATAAATTATTGAGGTAGCCTTGGACTTTCATCTTCTAATCTCTTATTGCCCAGTTCTGACATTAATGCAGGTAACATTACTTCCTCATGTTTGTAAGGCAATATTCATTGCATATTCTACTTCAGGTCTTATCTCATTGCCCTTGAGGAAAAAAGGATATATTATCCCTTTTTGTTACTTGGACCTTTTTTTTTCACATTTTTTTCTGATAATCAAGTAAAACCTATAATAAATGCATTTGAGTTTGCTCCATTTATGATAAATATTAGAGTAATCCAAACATAGTGTTCATATGCCCTAAACCAAAATTAATGAAATTTATCTGCTTCATATAGTTCTTATTCTTTAAGAAAACAATCACAGGAATAATACACAGGATAATCACACATTACTAACAATTATCATTATCGCTATTGTCATTCTACAAAGTAATCAATCATTTGCTCTTCTGACAGGGAGAGCCATTCACAACCACTCCACCCATGCCTGCCTTATCCCAGAAAGCAGGAAACTGTCTTCCTTGGAGTATTTAAAAGGTATTTCACCTTCTTTCTACTCCTCACTCACTTGTCCTCCCACAAAAATGGGACTGAACTAATTGGTGGAACTGTAGAAAAGGGTAATTTGTAGCCTATTCTCTTTTCACATCTGTCTCTATGTGAGGCCAACCATTGTTCCATCTGCTTTTTGTTGCATGCTTTCCCCAAAATCCTGCACTTTTTGGTGTGTACTCTTAAATATTATTCTAGTGAATTCTCCCAGCTGTTCTGTAGGACAAGATCGTTGTATATAATATCAGCTTCAAAAAGTGGCTATTACACCATTTGTAGACAGAAGAAATATATAATGGGAAGAGAAGTATATTACCATACCATATAAGGAAAGAGCATAGCTGCATATTGAAAATATAGGAAATTAAGATATGTATCTTGGATTCTGGCCTGTGACACAAGTGGTATAACTTTTGCTGGATAAACTCATAGGAATATCCAACTCCTTCACAATGGGAATTGTGCCCAGCACACCCTTTTGTTAGCTCCAAAAATTATGCCTTATGTGAAAATACACACGTATGAGAAGGAAGTTTTCTCAGGAATAATTGTACTATGAGCTTATCACTCTACCTGGCACATAGCGAGGATGCTAAAGGCTACTAATTGTTCCCTAGAGTCCACTCTCTTCTTCTTCCTCCTAGAAAGAGAAGCCCCTACATTTTAGATGAACCTATAGCCACAAAGATGGAGACTATATTCCTTTGGTGTTCAGTATGGCCATATGAAAACATTCAGGCCAAATGGACAAAGGCAGAAATTATCTGCTTAAGTTCAGAGTCACCTCCTTAAAGATAAGTCATCTTTCTTCGCTTTTGTACAGCTATAACAAGAACATGGAGGTAAGTCAGCTTCCACCAAAGAGATATCTGACACAGTTGCTCAATTCTTCTATTGGACACATTTTCTTCATTTGGCTTCCAGAATACTATAATATTTTTATCTTTCTTCTCTTATCTTTCTTTTCCTTGACTTGATGACTTCTTCTCAATTTTCATTGTTGGTTCTTTCTATTCTCCTAACACTGAAACTGCCCAGGACTCAACCAGTCCTGTTCCTCTTCTTAATTTTAATTACTACCTTTGTGATAATTTCATGGTTTTAAATGCCTTTTATATGCAGGTGATCCCCAAATATATATCTCTAAACTTGATTTCTCCACTGAACTCCAAATTCATATATTTAACTACTAAATCAAAATTTTCCATCTAGATGTAACAAAATTTTGACACGTCTAAAACTGAATTCCTTATTTTCCTCCAAAAAGATTGTTTTTTCCTATTGTCTTCTCTATCTCAATTACTAATTGACCTCCACTCTTAGGCTAAAACCTTTGGAGATATCCTTAGCTCTTGCATAGCACATCCAATGAGCCAGCAATGTTGTTGCTTCAATGGTTTATAATCAAAATAAGACTTCTTGTGATTTTTAATGCCACCGGGTCCAAACCCTATAATTTCTGATCTGGATCATTTTAATAACCATCTCAGGCCCTTCTTCTTCCAGATTTCTAAGTATTATAGCCAGAGCAATCCTTCTGTGCTGAAAACACTCCAAAAGTATAAAAGATTACATAGCCACTTATGAGGACCAACAAAATATGACCTCCTGTTGCTTTGCTAACCTCTTCTAATTAAGATCTCCCTCATTCTGTTCAAGTCACAATACTTATTTATTCCAAGAACATAATTTACAATTACCATTCAAGAGCATTTATAATAGCTGTTTTCTGTCTGGAATTTTCTTCTTTCAGAAATCCACATGACTCATTCCTCACTTCATTTGCTCAAATGACACCTTCTCACCTTAACCAACCCTATTCAAAAAGGAGAATACACTACCTCACACACACACATACACACACGTGTGTGTGCACTTACATGAGCATGTACCTAAAATATTCCCTGTTCTCTGTCCCTGTTGTATTTTTTCAAATGACATTTACTGTTAGCAAAATGTGTTATTCAAGCATGTGTTTAGCTCACTGATTGCCCCTCCATACTATGATGTAAGTTCCAAGAGGGTAAAAATTTATGTCTGTTTCATTCCTGATAAGCTACTGATAATGCTAAGCACATAACAGGCTCTCAATGAAAATTTCTGAAAAATAAATGAGCAAAGCCCTCCATCCAGTCAGTACCAGTACCAGTACCACCTCATGTCTAGCTTCTTTGGGGAGAAAGAAAAACACTTTTATATTACTATAGTCATTTATTTCTATTATAGACTAGTTAAAACACTAACAGCTGATAAATCTTTATTTTATTTCTCTAGCTCTGTCAGAGACAACAGTTTCCTCAGCTATAAAATAAGGTGTTTGAACAGGATGACTTCTAAGGTCCTTTCAAACTCTCCAACTGCACATTCTCAATGTTAATGTAGATGCCTAGAGAAATAGTATCCATGCAAGGTAAAGGAAGAAAACTGTCAAGATACTCCAGACAGACACTTGGGGCTGAAAAACATACCAAGAGTGATTACTTTCTTAAATTAACAGCCTTACCATATTTAATGGAGTGAATAAAAAATGAACCAAATCTGTAGCACTCGGATTCTGGATGTGAGACTTCAGTTTGGCCTGCAGAATTAAGAAAACAGATGAACAGATTACTATGATGTAATTAAGCAAAAAAACAGACGCACATAAAGGTCTGACATAGACTTTAGAAAGACTCTGAGGAAGAGTCCTTCACTACTAGTTTCATTTTTAATATATTCATCAGCCTGGAAAAGTCAGATTAAGATAATTTAATTTTAAAAAGGTTAGGAGTTGATCTTTTATGATAATTCACTTGGATACATAGTTTTTATTATCTGTTGTTCTAATTAAAAGCAAATCACCACATACATACCAAAAAATCTACAAGAATAATATTACCTCTTCATTTAATCAAGAACATCCTGGCTAGAATTTGATCTCTTTCATTTGTTTCTTTTAATTGTATACAAATAAATTTCACTTACCAGAAGGTTAAACCCATGTTTAAACTTTTGTAAACAGTCAACAAACTCATCAGGAGGTGGAGGTTTTGCCCTCAGAGTTAAAACACCCTCTAAAGGAAATAAGTGGGAAGGGGGAGAGATGAAAGCAAAGTTTTAAGAAAATATATTAAATGAAAAAATAAAGAAGCCACATTTGTGTCTATAAAATTTGATCATACCAGATACTATGCTACTTAGCTCCTCTACTACATCTCATAGATTCACTGTCATAAACTAAGATGATCCAACATTTAAAATGGATCCTTCTACCCTTAGGCACTACTAAGGGTAGTGATGATGAGGGTGTCTCCTCAATTCCATAGATTTATGCTGTAGCCCTTTTATGTCCCAATTACTGCACTTATCACTGCAGAGACTATAAAAATGTGTAATTTATAAGCCCTGTCCTGAAGGGCCTCATAATCTTTAGAAGATTCGAATTGGTAAGTAACAAACATACACCAACGAAGTGCCGTAGAAAGAGACTACATCTGGTTGGGAAATGGGAAAATGGGCACCTAAAAGATGTTTCATTTTTAAGATGGGATTTGAAAGGTCTGTCTCATGGCAATTTGGTAGGAAAATGTCATAGTTGGATATAGAAGCATAAGTAAAACAAAACAAAACAAAACATGACCAAGGAAACTGCATGTACAAAACAAACAACAAACTAAAGCAAAGAAACATAAGAATGGAAAAGTAGACCAAAGTTGAATTGAGGGTGACCTTGACTGCCAGGGGGAGGAGCAGACTTAACTCAACAGAACATGGAATTAACACGCTATTCAGAAGAATGAAGTGACTGCTTTAGAGCTTGAAGACAACTATCCTTCCAGAATAAAAGACTGGAGGCTTGAAGACTACCCAGAGAGCTGGGTAAATAATGATGACAGCTTGAAACATGCACTAGCCATGAAAATGAAAAGGGAAACAATTGGATATACAACACACTGAAAAAATAAAATCAATTATGGCTGCAAGCTAGAGAATGAAGTCATCCAAGAATCTGTGGTCTCCAATCTGGATGACCAAGAGGACAGTACACCCTTCATAAAGATTACGGCAAGGATAAGTGGTTTGAGACATAGGATGTAATAATACTTAATTTCAGAATATAGGGAGGTGAGGGATATCCAGATGTACACATCTGGAAGATAATTCTATAGGTCACGTGTTTATGTAGACATGAACTAGAGACAGACTGGGATGTTGCGTGTCATGAAAGGGATATTTACTTACTATTCTTTTATGTACTTCATTTGTTCCACAATTATAAGTTTTTTGAGGCCATTTTAAATAGCTAACTATAGCATACTCAAAAAATGCATATACATGACATGAATATATTGTTTGGGAGTTCTGTGATCAAAAAATTCAAATCCATTGATATTTGTAACTTTTTTTAAAAATTTTTTTCTTTTTATTTATTTATGATAGTCACAGAGAGAGAGAGAGAGAGAGAGAGGCAGAGACACAGGCAGAGGGAGAAGCAGGCTCCATGCACCGGGAGCCTGACGTGGGATTCGATCCTGGGTCTCCAGGATCGCGCCCTGGGCCAAAGGCAGGCGCTAAACCGCTGCGCCACCCAGGGATCCCCTATTTGTAACTATTTTAATGAGAAAAACAAATCCTTTTAACAAAATAATGAGACTCTATATTCACAATAAAATAAATCAAAATATGGGAAGAATAGAGCTATGACTTTCTTTAACAGACGTTAATTTTACAGTCACTAATTTCAAGCTATGAAGAGATGGTCACTAGCTGAATCTCAGAGTCTCTGTGATTTAGATAAAATATCCTAGAGTCTTTTCTTACTTTAGCCAACTTGGAACCAAAATGGACTATTTCCTGGGCTCTTAGTTTCTGCCTAACTCCTAAGTGCTATCCCTAAACTAGAAAAGGGACTTTGGCCCACTGTCAATGGGGTTTTGCTGAGCAGTTCACAAGGGCAGAAACTCTGCCTAGCACTGGAGTTTTGAATGGTCTTTAGAAGATTAAGAAAATCCAACTTACCTCCTGGGCCTTTCTTTTTACCTTTCTTACTTTTCTTCCTTTTAGAAAGCTCAGAAAATGCTTCAGCTGCTTTTTGGAGTTTTGTGATAAAAAATTCAATGTCATCCAAAATGTGGTTTAATATTTGCTGGAATTAGAAATTACAGAATAAAATATAAGACAAAATAAAACCACTTTTGCTTCGACTGTATGTATACTATTATTAAGTAAAGAAAAATTAGAAAATAAAAACAAAAATACCTCCTACATGCAAATTTCAAGTTTATTACTAATTCTAGAAAAAGAATTGAACTAAATATACCTATGCTGTGGCTAAAGTCTGACATTTACATTTTTCTTTAGCATAATTTTGTTCTATTTTCAATACCATAAAGAAAGCATTTACAATATCTATTCAGATTATTAATTATTTTCAACTACTCTAATTTTCTTCTAGTGTTCTCTCACATAAAGTTAGGGGAAAAAATTTCTAAGAAACACCTTGTTAGAAGAGCAATGAACATTTTTGTTTTTCTCATAAATGTTCCAATAAAGTACCAACAATATTATTTAATCGAATTAAAGGCATATAGAATGTTGTGTTAACCTAATAAACATAGATAATCTAGAATAATCATCATTAATGATAGCTTCCACAAGTCAAAATAGAATTAATGATGAATTATGCTTTCAGGGATTATTGGATCAATTTCAATTATATCATATACTACAGTCATAGCTGACTTTCTCTAGTACGTGTGAAACTTAACATTCTTCTAATTTCAAAGACTAGAAACTGTCATTAGATAAACTTATAAGTATAATAAATAATGGTATAATATAAAAGTTGAATTCCAAACTTCAAATTCCTCTGAGTATTTGTTTCTGAATAAGCTAGGAATGTGTGTATAATACAAAGAGTAATTATATTGAGATCATATTTTATCATTGTATCACAGGGCATTGTCACTCTGTAAGTAAATTACTATGGGCTAATAAAACTAAATACGGCCTTATCCTTTATAAAGAGTATTATTGCCCTTAAAAAAATTCCACTTTGGGCAGCCCGGGTGGCTCAGTGGTTTAGTGCTACTTTTGGTACAGGGTGTGATCCTGGGGACCCGGGATTGAGTCCCACGTCGGGCTCTTTGCATGGACCCTGCTTCTCCCTCTGCCTGTGTCTCTGCCTCTCTCTCTCTCTCTCTCTCTCTCTCTGTCTCTATGAATAAATAAATAAAATATTTTTTAAAAAAAAAGAAAAAAATTCCATTCACTTTTATCTTTCAAGCATTATAAATGTTTTAAATAAATGTTATGAAGAGATATTTAAAAGACATTTTGATTATGAAAGACAAACTGTGAAAAACGTTAAAATCCCTCAAATCTGATAATTCAGTTTAAACTCCTTTGTAAACTAGTTGATATGCTAGTTCTTCCCTCAGAGCCCTATTCTACTAAATATTGTCATAAAAGCAAAACTGGTTAAGAAAAAAAAACAATTCAAAGGGCATAACCACCAATGGAAAGAGAAAATACAGTTTCCATGAAACAACTTTATTTAGATCAACTTCATTTTCCCTGCTGATATTTATTTCCTCTTTAAAGAGAAGCCAGTGACCTACGGAGGGATGTGGGACCTACCACATCTCTGTCAATTC
This sequence comes from Canis lupus dingo, assembly GCF_003254725.2. NCBI lineage: Eukaryota > Metazoa > Chordata > Mammalia > Carnivora > Canidae > Canis > Canis lupus. The sequence goes on along the minus strand of NC_064269.1, from coordinate 31,245,605 downwards.
GCGCCGCCATCATCTCAGGGGTTTCTTCCTGCTCGTGATACTGCCTTGGTTTCTCAACTAAAGAAAGGAGAATCACAAGTCTTTCACCCTGTTGCCTAAGCAAGATCAATATAGATAATGAAACACAAAAAGTGGCTAGAAAAGAGTGCTGCTTGTAAAAGTAAATGCCTTCACTGGATACAAAACCAAAACTGCTCATCATTTATGAATGACATGCATCCTTGCCCCTACTAAGAAGTACTTGGCCAGGGCTGACTACCTGCCCTCAATCTTTATTATGTTTACCCTGTAACAGTAACCACCACCACCCCAAAGCCCCCCTATCCCCCCCGCAATTCTCCCTCTTCCCAGAGACAGCTACTGGCTGTGGAACCAACCCTTACATTTAATAAACTTACATAAAATAAACTTACATTTAAGGACCTGCTCTTCAAAAAGTGGTCAACTAACTTCTAATGCAACCTCCCAATTTTATACATTCCACTACTGTGATTATAATAAAGCTTCAGGGGATCTGACAGTAAAGAGCTTTTTAAAATTCTAGTTGCCATTAAGCTTAAAGCAGCGTAAGCTCCAGTGTTGGGTTCACTGGTTTATACTTTATAAATACCTACAGGATTTGCGAATGAAGTAATAAATATCTTAAGAGCATTCAAGATGTTAAGTTAGCTCAGTTAGCTAAAGCTTGATGTCAATCATAAGGTCACTTAAGCATTTTTTGGTTAACAATACTACTAAACACAGATATTTGTACAAATATTTTTAAAGTAGATAAAATTTTTAAAAACCCTATACAGATGAAACAGGAAAATGTATCATCAATAATGGAAATACAACTCATAATATGTCATCATGACTGATGTTCAACATAGAGAACTACAAAAAAATACTGAGAACTCTGTATTGCTTTGATGCTTCTGTGCCTTTTTCCATAAATGGGATATGTGCCCCCTCCCCAAAAGAATAAATTATGAAGTCTTATAAAACTTAATTAGTGGCTATTAAGGACTTTAAGATAATTAGAATTTCTGTTCATGAGGGATGCCTGGGTGGCTCAGCAGTTGAGTGTCTGCCTTCAGCTCAGGTTGTAATCCCAAGATCTGGGATTGAGTCCCACATTGGGTTCCTTGCAGGGAGCCTGCTTCTCTCTCTGCCTATGTCTCTGCCTCTCACTCTCTCTGCGTCTCACATGAATAAATAAATAAAATCTTAACAAAAAAATAATTTATGTTCATGAAATCTTGCCAGTTAAAAGCTGTTTTATATGGGATTAGCGGCTTTCTTGAGTCTAGCGTACTACAGAAAGCAGCACATTGAACTTGAAATATAGCTAATTGCAACTCTAGATAAGCCCCAAAATATCACTTAGTGGGTAAGATAAAGAGGACATCCAGTATCTTTCAGACGTTTTTACAATCTGTGGCACCACTACAAATCATACTGCCACTATCCTACAGAGATCACTTTTGGAAGTCAAGGGTAAGGCTATGTCAAGGATTCAAAGGAGATGTTTAGCCTGAGTTAATCAGGGTCTTTGGAGGAAACAAAGTGATACTCCTTTTGGGAGGGATTTCCAAAAACTGGCCTGAATCCAGACAGAACCTCACATGGTAAGCGTTACATTCTATTTGGCCTAACAGAAAATTAGAAGTTCTGAAAACCCCTTTTTACTCTAATTTAAATAGATGAGATTGCACAGCATATTTCAGACAAAATCTAATGAGAGCCCAGAAACATCCCAGAAACAAAATTTTCTCTTTGTTGTAAATTATGTTAGGTTTTACAGATGTTTTCACAAGTTTATTCAGAATATTTATAAACTTAAGATGTCTTAGCCTTCCTCAAATTCAAGGAAGATTATTTTGCTCTCTCCCACATCTCTTCCACCAAACCCAGGAGCAACAACAAAAATACCATAAGAACACAAAAAGTAGAAAACACTATAAACTCCTCTTATTTTTTAAATACAAAATTTTACAAAAAAAAAATGGACCTTAAAAATTTATATAAATTCTAAAAACAGAAAGTGTTTTAAAGCTAAAATAAATAATTCTGCTACCTCATTTTTGATAAACGGATGTTTCAAAAATTTCTTTCATCTGTTTGGTAGCTGGGCTTATGCGTAAATCTCTAAAAATAACTTCAAAGATACAAAAAAAAAACCTAAATAAAATGAAAAGCAATTCAGAAATAAAATGAACTCAATTTGGCAAAAATGAGATGAATCACCCATTATGTGTATTACACAGCATTATGTGTAATATATAGGGGCTGTTATAGGCATTATTTTCTTTCAAATTCACAGCAACCCGTGAATTATTATCCCCATTTTATAAGTGAGGTTGAAACACAAAGAGATACTGTCCAAGGTCACACAGCAGATCCTAGTCCTACTCCAGAGTCCAACTTTTGATTCATCAGACTCAAAATAAAGCCGTATCAATCACTTATGGTAGCCAAGTTCTATTGCTTAACTACATTGTTAGATATCTTCATGAATAATGCTTTATTAGATGAAAGATAAGTGATTTGGGATGTCTGGGTGGCTCAGTGGTTGAGTGGTGATCCAGGATCGAGTCCCACATCAGGTTCCCTGCAAGGAGCCTGCTTCTCCCTCTGCCTGTGTCTCTGCCTCTCTCTGTGTGTCTCTCATGAATAAATAAATAAAATCTTAAAAAAAAGGGTAAGTGACTTAAGAAGTCCACTAAACAATGAGGCAAAAGAGTGAGGCTCCAATCTTCATCATATTCAAACTTGTTGGATCACAATTTTTCACCCTTATAATGAAGAGATTGGACCAAACAGATTTTAAGGCATTTTCAAGTCATAAAAATTTAAGATTTGGTTAAAAAAAAATCTGACATATAAAAAGTTATGCAAAGTTTTATATTATGATTATTTGTCTTTAAAAAAGAATGTCAAGGTAAAATGATGATGCCCACAAAGGGCCCCTTTGACAAGTATACTGAAATGGAGAATGCCTTTATTCTTGTCCTAAAACCGCCCTGACAACCTTCTCATGGAAGCACAACAATTCTCCCAAATAGGACAGTGGAAAGATCATTAATAATGGAAAGAATTTTGAAGTATAGTCTTTACCAAAAAAATCTCATATTTTCTTTGGTCTCTATTATTCTATTACCATCTTTTTGTTACAGCTGAGTCAAACGTCCCACCTATGATTGCATTAAAAAATACCATAATCCTAACACCATATTTATTTAAATGACTGGTCTGAACTCTCATATACAATAGTCTTATAGTGTCCAAGGCTTAAATTTTCTTTAAGATTTCTTTTTAATTAAAAAAGCTAACCTCAAGCTTCAGCTCAGAAGTCAGCATCAGAATTTAAGAGCAAGAATCACATCATAACCCAAAGTAAATGTTCATTAAGTAGCAATTCCTAGAAACACTCACAGTCCCCTTGGTCGGCTGCCCATGCAGACCAGGCTGCCACCCGACTTCTAACATCCACCTGGGTAACAGTACCAGGGGGCACGGGGGCAGGAGCTCTTGGTGGAGGTGGTATACCAGGGTCTGCTTTGGAAATCATCCTAAAAAAGATGAAAAAAATGTAATTTTTACCATATAGGTTTCCATCAATTCTCTCAGTTTATGGCATTAGTTATGCAACATTAAGAACTATGTCAAGGGGGAGAATAACAAGATTTTCTAACCTCTTCATATTATGTATACTTACAAATGTATATGAAATATAAAAACAAAAATTTTAATTCAACTGAACACGAGGTTTAATTTTTTTCTGGGTCCCCTGTGACTTGGAAAGGCTTATGAACTAACTATATTCCTCATATATATTTGTATTCCCCTAGGCTACTTTCCCTTAAAATGCCACTCATCTGACAACACTCATGGTAGAAACCTTCTCAGAGAAAGACTAGAAACACGGAGGGAAGAGGTGCACATCTATACTGACAAACTCAGATAGACAAATGAATTCAAATCATAGGTTGTAATCTGTAAAACAGACCTTCACTGAAGATACTTTTTCTAAATCTTTAGAGCAAGAACAAGAAAGAAGAAAGAAAGAAAGAAAGAAAGAAAGAAAGAAAGAAAGAAAGAAAGAAAGAAAGAAAGAAGAAAGAAAAGAAAGAAAGAAAGAAAGAAAGAAAGAAATAAAGAAAGAAAGAAAGAAACGAAAGAAGGCAGGAAGGAAGGCAGGAAGGAAGGGAAGGAAGGCAGGCAAGGAAGGAAGGAAGGAAGAGAAGGAAGAGAAGGAAGAGAAGGAAGAGAAGGAAGGAAGGAAGGAAGGAAGGAAGGAAGGAAGGAAGGAGAAAGACAGACTCAAACAAAAAAATTTAAAACAAAACCAATTCTACCCCTTAATTTCTTTTAATGTTTTTACCTCAGGGCTTCCGGCCGCCTCTTCTGTTTCCCTCCTTTACTGTCACTGATTGCACTCTCAATGTCTTCACTAATGAGGTTTGCCTGCAATGAAAGATAAGTTTCCTGGGAGGTCATAGATTTTTCTTGTCTTGGTATGTAGGTTCAAACAACAGCTACAAAAGTGATTATGTTCTGTGTCTGAATCAATAAGTGTCTTGACGCAAAAAAAAAAAAGCATTTTCTTTTTTTAAAATGTGCTTTCAAAACATGACTCTTGTAGTGTTTTGATGAATCTTACAATGACAAAAATTTAAAAACTGAAGAAATTATTAAAGATTATTTAATCCAGGTTCTGTTTGTTTAGACAAAAGCTATCCTTGCATGAAGGCACAGAAAAAAGGGATTTGCACATGCTGGAAGTCTAAGTATATGCGGAAAACGTAACAGGGTGAAAATCTCTGTCTTAAAAAGAAATGAAGGAATTAGAAATGCACACATGTAGAGCAAAGCTACTTGCCCTTTCTCTTCTCAGGCTCCAGTGGGCCTCCATTCACCTACTGGAACAAACCATTACATCCCAGCAGATACCCCCAGTTTGGGACAAAAACACTATAATCAAGGGAGGAACCCTAACACTAGGTTGTACCCTTTTCCAGCAAGAATATTTGATTTGGTTTCTTGGGAAACAATGTAAAGTCATTATCTTCTTAAGTTTATTTTGTTTGCTATGAAGTTTATTTATGGCCAGTGATAATTGTTGCATATTAGATTCTTGCTGGGATGTACTCACATTTTCTGTTTTTTTGTTCCTGGTTGTTCTCTGTCATTATGTATGTTTTCCTCAAATATGTATTCTGTATATTCTTTTATCATAAGCATAGACAATCATAAAATTTTAGAGCTGAAAGGAAATTTAGAGACTATCTAATCTGTTCTCGTTTTATAATTAATGAAACTGGAGAGTATTCATAGAATGGCTTGGCCAAGGTCACATTTCTAATTAAATGTGAGGGTTAACGCATCCTCATTCAGTGTTACTTTCATATGACTATCTTAATTTTAGGAAGACATAAACATTGTGTCAAAGATTCTCTGTTATGTGGGATATTAAATAAAACTGAAGATGCTTAGAAACCCTGAACTTCCTATGAGGGGGGGCTATCATATTTCTAAGAAAAATTTTACTACATAGGTGGGCTGGAGAGCTGTGTAAAATCCCATAAAAAAGAAAACTTTAAAACGCAAAAGTGATGTTGCAACATGACCCATATAACAGAAACTACATCATATTTCATTATGTTTACAGTTTCAATGTGCCAAGGTGGGGGGGGGTCTCATGTGGAATATGGCACTAATGAGTAAAAACATAGAGGTGCATAGTATTATTTGAGGTTTTAGACAAAACAGTAATTCAGTAAATCTATTTCAAAACCATCAATATCACCATCCCCTAATCAGATAGAACAAGCCTTTTTATTCTCAACACTGAAATCCAGAAACTTTACTCAGCACAATAACACTTAGTTTCAGGGTAAGTTTGAGAGTACTGAGGCAAACACCAGATTTAAAATGTCTTTTAGCTAATTTAGTCCTCTGTCTTAAAAGTATCTTAATTAAATTTCAGTATATTTTTCAGAGAAAAATATTCACTTTAATACTTACTTAATACTTACCAAATCTAACCTTGCAAAATTCTTAATATCCTTTATGACTTTCAAAAGGTACTACATAAAATTTTGATGAACATCACATATGTAAACTATCTAAATGTTCTTTTCAAGTAAGATTTTTAGAAAGTCATCTACACATAAAGAAAAACTATGAAATACACTGTTGACAATCTTAATTTATCTATCATATCTTAATGTCAAAGAAATACAGAAAAGATCACATGACACTTATCTCTCAGCATTTCTTTATAAGATAAAATTACCTGTATATTTTATAATATACAATCACAGTAATAAGTCACTGCTTTGGCAAAGCACCAATCACTCAACCCAAAATGACTTCACTTTTAAAGAAATCAGTTCAAGACATAAAAATATTCAAGGCTGACATAATTTCTAATGTCCAACAAAGCATCACAAGTTATAAGCATTTGAAAACTACAGGGTACCCTGAATACCAATCTTCAGGATATAGCATGTTTTTACTAGTAACTATGCATAACTACTTTCATATTATCACCTGGGGATTATATATCTTGAGCAATTATTCAAGTCACATAATTAAATGGTGAGCTTTATATCATGGAAAATGTCTAAAGTGTTTCAATGCAATAATCCATGTCATGTGATTACTGCAGAATAAAACAGGAGGGTGTGATTATTGTCCACAAAGCATGATTTTTGAAGAATCAATTTTTAATTATAATCCAAGTAACTCAATGAAGAATTTAATATATTATCTATGCCATTTTTTTTCTTAACAAATAGGATGCCCCCTCCCTTTTTTTTAAATACCACTCTAGCTCCTCTATTTACTGGAACCCATCAGGAAAATACTAAGGTATTTGTTTTCCTTAAAAAATCCTAAGATACTAAAAATCCACTGGTCATATGATTGAAGTGTATAATCCAATGGCTGTCAGAACATTTACTTAAAGGGAAAAAAATTCACATTCTTTTACCTTAATCTCATCACACTGGAAAAGATGAAGATCTGGCTTGTTCTGAGTTGGCTCTTTGCACACCAGGGCAAGAACTGAGTCATAGTTACAGGAATGCATCACAGCTTGGCAGTGCTGGATTGTGCTTAAAGGAAAATTCTCTAGTTCATTCTATAAACAAAGTAAAAATATAACTTGCCTTAATTTTTATTGCATATATAAAACCAATTGAACAAAGAGCTCCAGAGCATTGCACAAATAATTTTTAAAGTGTGTAGATCAAACAATCCAATCATGAAATGGGCAAAAGACATGAACAGAAATCTCACAGAGGAAGACATAGACATGGCCAACACACACATGAGAAAATGCTCTGCATCACTTGCCATCAGGGAAATACAAATCAAAACCACAATGAGATACCACCTCACACCAGTGAGAATGGGGAAAATTAACAAGGCAGGAAACCACAAATGTTGGAGAGGATGTGGAGAAAGGGGAACCCTCTTGCACTGTTGGTGGGAATGTGAACTGGTGTGGCCACTCTGGAAAACTGTGTGGAGGTTCCTCAAAGAGTTAAAAATAGATCTGCCCTATGACCCAGCAATTGCACTGCTGGGCATTTACCCCAAAGATACAGATGCAACGAAACGCCGGGACACCTGCACCCCGATGTTTCTAGCAGCAATGTCCACAATAGCCAAACTGTGGAAGGAGCCTCGGTGTCCATCGAAAGATGAATGGATAAAGAAGATGTGGTCTATGTATACAATGGAATATTCCTCAGCCATTAGAAATGACAAATACCCACCATTTGCTTCGACATGGATGGAACTGGAGGGTATTATGCTGAGTGAAATAAGTCAATCGGAGAAGGACAAACATTTTATGGTCTCATTCATTTGGGGAATATAAATAATAGTGAAAGGGAATAGAGGGGAAGGGAGAAGAAATGGGTAGGAAATATCAGAAAGGGAGACAGAACATGAGAGACTCCTAACTCTGGGAAACGAACTAGGGGGTGGTGGAAGGGGGTGGGGGTGACTGGGTGGCGGGCACTGAGGGGGGCACTTGACGGGATGATCACTGGGTGTTATTCTGTATGTTGGCAAATTGAACACCAATAAAAAATAAATTTATTATTAAAAAAATAAAGTGTGCAGATCACACTGACAGTGAATACTAATAAATCCCACAGATGGTGGAGGATGAGTAGATACAAGGTGGCAGCAGAGAAGGCAGGGCTAGATGGTGAGTGGGAGAAAGAGACAAAAAGAAATATTTAGCAGAGGAATGTAGTTATGTTCTTAACAAACAGAATACTGAACTTAGCATTACTGACTTCCTCAGGTTATAGAGATGATGCTTTTAAGAGAAAGTGAAGTAAAGTGAGGCCTCTTTCCAAAATTATTTACCATCTTACATAGTATTTTTTCCCTCTGGCCATATAGTGTCAGAATTTTTTTTTTACTTGAACACTGAATCGTCATACTCTTAAATTTCTATCTTCAATGATCAAAAATATTAGGCCAAAAATAATACATCATTTGCACATTTTTTTATTTCAATGAATCTCTCAGATGAAAAAAAATATATATATACATATATTCATACTAGCCAAAGATATCAACAGGTAAACCAGAAGGATATCACTATAAAATACATTCTTCAAAGTGATTAAGATGTTTGGTAGTATAGAAGCAAATACTCTCTTGGGTCCTGGGTGGCTCAGTCAGTTAAGTAAGTGTTTGCCTTTGGCTCAGGTCATGATACCAGGGTCCTAGGATTGAGCCCCACATAAGGTTCCCTGCTTAGGGGAGTCTGCTTGTCCCTCTCTCTCTGCCTCTCCCCCTACTTGTGCGCTCTCTCTCTCCAATAATAAATAAAATCTTTTAAAAAATAAAATAAAAGCAAATACTCTCTAACCTATAAATAGCCATCCAAATAAAATACTGACAGATTCTTAAACAAGTGAACTTTCTGTTCACAATTAGAATTCTGTATTTAATGAGATATATTTAAAATGATGCTTATTGATATACTAATGCCTTTATACAAATAGTGAGTAGGGCATAATGTAATTAATGGAAGAAATGGTGATTTTTTTAAGAAAATATAATATCCCAAATAAAAATAAATTAAGTAACAAAGGTAAAAAGCAGCAACTTTTATTACAGACAGCCCATACATACATACATACATATGTCACACCATAAATTTACTGATTTATTCTGAAACTTTTGATTCCCTGAGATGCAGCAAAGGCTAAACAAAAAGTGCTCGTTCCATGAAAATAAAATGCAATTTCTCAGAGTACCGGAGAAATAACAAATGTTCTTTCTCTGCAAAGTAAATTAAATAATATCTCTTCTCTATAATTACTTAAAACTGTGAGGATCAGAGAAGCACTCAGTTGCTGTTCTCTCACAGTGTACGATAGATATGATAAAAGAGAGGACAGATCTTACTTGGAGTCCTATCAGAATACTCTAAAATGATTACGATAGTTGGTTTCTTTATCTTAGCAACTCAAATACTTATTGGATAATGGGGCTCAGTAAAGTCCTATACTGAGAGCTCCAGCATCTTACCTACCAGTGGTTGTGCAAAATAAAGCTCCCTGGTAAAAAAATAAAAATAAAAATAAAAAAATAAAATAAAAATAAAAATAAAGCTCCCTGGTATAGGGCTGGTGAAAGTTAATACACACACACACACACATACACGCACATGCACACACCCTTTCACCCCAGGTTACTCATTTACTGGGATATGGTTTGCCTAGTATATAATTAATATATGTCATAAAGAGTAAGGCCCCCTGGGGTGCTATGAATTTCTTTTTTTTTACTTCCTCTATCTCATAATTTGTGGTTAAAAAAAACCAAAAACACATATCCCTTTATCTCTAGTTTTAGAACTGATTTTGCAGACATCATGTGTATACAGTATTATATCTCTTCTTTAAAATCACTGACAAAATATGTTATTTTGTCAAACTTTCATCCCCTTTTAAACAATGTGACCTGCTTGTAAACAGAAATATCTGTGGAACTTTCTTGGAAGTAAAATAGTCTAAATTTTACAAACTTACCTTTGATTCTAAATCAATCAGGCTCACAGCTCTGTCATCCACTTGAAGTATCATATCCTGCGTCCACACTTTGCCCTTAGCATCGAGTAATTTCAACTTCCTTATTCCATCATCAACAGTTATCATAGCATCTTTCCGATCCAGAACAAAGGTAGTCAAGTGCTTATGATTGACAAAAATGAAAAATATTCATAACACAAACATTCTCTTAGCGCACGTTTTCCAACAGAAAGCAACGGTGACCTAACTGAAGCCAGCGAGTAAAGCAGTGAGGAACCAACACAGAGCATCCTACAACTTCATGGCTCTCTTACTGAGATCATAAAGTCAAGCAGGTTTTTGTTGAATTGAGGAAATGGTGCCTTGAGTCATAAAATACCCAAAGCTGTTTAATACTGAGCCATGTTGAGCTACGTAAACAGAACATAAATTCTGAACAGCTTAAATAACATCTCTTAAAACCGATCCCTCCCATCTCATTCCATGTTGGTTACTTAAGTGCTAAGCCACAGCAGCTACTCTTCACTGTGGCTTGAAACTGAGGCACTGATAAATGAGAGCAGTAGTCTGCTACTACTGTAGTAACTGTCAAACTTTGCACTGTCCCGAAACAAAACTTTCCATTGAATGAAGCATGCTTGCTATGGGTAGAAAACTGATAATAAGAGCAACTTAAAAATTACTAACTACTTCAGTGTTTTCTATTATAAGCGAAAGTCATCTAAATAGATTCCAATCAAAAGCAAATGTATGTTAAAAAAGAACAGAGGAAAAACTAAACAAGAAAACTGTTGTTTAAATAGGACTAGTCATGACTTTAGGCAAAACTAAACCACTCAATGAAACTATCAAAGGTGTAATTTCAATAAGATTCTATATTATGAAATAGAAGCCTTTGTCTTGTTTTTAACAATGACAAATGAATGCTTAATTTTAATTTATTCTCTATGAACAGACCCCAGACTAACAAGATACCTTATTTTAAATTTCAGCTTCACAAAAATCTGAAAGAAAAGGCCAACACAATTCACAGTACATCATAGGAAAAAAATAAAACATAATCCTGATTTTACTAGCAAATTTTTATGTCTCTTAAGGTTCACTCTAAATTTTAGCAAACATTAAAACATCTTACTTCAACACGGTATTGGGATATATCAGACACACTGCTGACACTGTCTCGAGCATAATTCTTCCTTTGTTCTGAAAGAGAAGTTGAAAAAGCCATTATTTACCCACTAACAGGCTAAAGTTCATGTATCAGTGCCTTGTGGCCATCTCTAAAACTAGTCTATCTCACATATAAATACAGTAGCTGACAAGTCACCATTGTGCGGTGTATCTGAAAACACTCATTATTCACATTAAATGAAAAAAACAACAGAAAGTTCAAATGATATGCAAGAACAATTTGACCCAATACAAATTTTCAGAATCCCAAAGGTAAAATCTAGATTATTAATGTTGTAAGAAAAAGAGTTATTCAATCTGAGAGTTTTATTAATCCTTTTAAAGATCGTAACAATACATAAATGCCATAAGGGATATTATTATCCCTAAGGGTTTTATTTATCAGATTATCTACTGTTTCATACAAAGATAAAAACTGGCTTGTAACTCTCATCTCTTAATATACTGAGGAAAAAACAGAACTGCAAATACTGTCATAGGTACTGTATTATATGAGTTAGACCACATTATCAAAATAATGGCCACCACAAGGAACATCTTTCACAACATCTGAACTATGGAGAGTGTCATAGGAGATTCAAAATATGATTTAATCATACTGATTGCCATTAAACTTTAACAGTTTTCACACAACTAAGTACAGAACAAACAAAGGTGATACTCAGAATTGTAGGTATCAGTTGTTAGAGCATTAGGTAGAAAGTTACTGCACCACACTATATAAAAAGCAAAAATGAACCTTTATTTTCTTTTGTAAAATGCTGCAAAACCAAAATAAAATATAAAATACGTGGACCCAATATTTTGTGTCTGTTGCTTTCTAATCAAGTAACTTGCTTATTTGTAAATTCAGAGATAACTTATTCTTTCTAAAGCAGAATGCTATGATGAAAAAGAATTCTAAGAACTAGAAGATTATTGATTCTAGCTTTGGCTCTGTCACTAAATAGGACGCTAAATTTGGGCAAGATGCTTAGCTATGGACCTCAGCACTCTTATTATAAAATAAAAGGGTTAAACAAGATCAAACCTCAAGACTCCTACAGTACTAATATTCAGACACACACAGACACAAACACACATGCGTACATGCATACACACAACACATGCACTTCGCAGCTTTCCTGATATCTGTTTTTCAAATATCTGTTTTGCCTGATATCTGTTTTTCAAATATAAACATGTTTCTTTCAGTTAATACAGAAACTTTAAAAATTTTCCTACAACTTCAGAAGTTGAAAAGCTCTGCTGAACATGATAGCAAAGCACATACAAAAATATAAAGTACATATACAGATTTAGAATGTTTAAAGAATTTAAAACTCAGATAAATTGTTTCCCAATACATACGAAAGTAATTATCTTCTCTTATATTAACCTTAAAACTTAGATGAAAAATACCCATACTCCTTATATTACATCAGTTTGATATTATTCCAGTATATTCTATTTTTGCTTTTGCAGCATTAAGTTACTTAAGAGAAATAGACACACTACAAAATTCAGTATCTTCTACCTTTCTTTTTTTGTTTGGATGATGACCTGAAGAAGTATGATCCATCTGTTCCTACCAAAATAATGTGATCAAAAAGATAGATCTGGTTTCACCTTAAATTTTCTATTCCAATGTAACAAAATGTAACTTTCACTTACATGACTGTAATCTACATATTAAAAAATAAACAACTATGATATTTTTATTATTAGCTGAGAATTAACGTGAGATAGTTAAAAAAAAAGGTAATTATTCTCAGGAGAACCACTGAAATGTGAAATACATAAGGAACACATCTGACAAAAGCATTTTAGAAAAAAATCACTATTTCAGAATTACTGGTATCACTTCCTAGCACAACCCTCTATGGCAGACTCAGAACATGAAGGTGGTTCTGTTTCCTATGGTCTGACGGAGACAGCAAAAGAAATGGCAGTGGTTGCCATGGTATCTAGTTGTGATATGGCAACCCCAGGACATTCAAATGCTTCACAGTCTTTCAGATAAGTGATTGGCAAACACAACTGAAGCTCAACTGTATGTCTTGTAATTAAAGATTCTATTATGAAGTAGTAAGAATTTGTTCTCCCAAATTTTCTAATATAGTTCCTTAATCTTATAGAAATGTATTTTATAAGTATTATAGAAAAACACTGCCTATTTGATAGTATTTATAAAAAGCCATGACATTAACTGATCACTCAGAATACCTAGAAGATAGGTGCTATTTCTAATATACCAAATGAAGAATCCACTTTAGAAATTCTTAAACTGCTTTCTCTCCAATGCTACACAATAAATACAATGCATGTGTAACAAGAAATTACCTTTTAAAGATCCTGACAATAAATAAATGCCATAAAATGGATTTATAAATAAACTAGTAGTTCTAGTGATTTAAGTCAATGAATAAATAAAGTTAATATTAACATTTTAATAGGACATTTTAAAAGAAGGTTCCTAAGAGGCAATTATGGTACATTTCTTTTTTATGAGAATCATATGTACTCTCAAGTACAGTTGTAAATAGTAATTATGCTCCTTAAGCTGAAAATCTCACCAAAAGCCTTAAAAAAGTATGAGAAATATAAATGAAGTCTTAATGATACTCAAGATGAAGCCTCTAATGACGTTCCCCACTTTAACAATGGTTTTCAACCTTGGCCACACGCTAGAATGGACTTTGAGAAACAGTGCCTAGGTCTCACCTGCTAGAGATTCTAGAGTAATTGGCTTAGGATGTAGTTTTAGCATTGAGATTTATAAATGGCAATTCTATTGTGCAGCCAAGATTGAAAACCACTGGCCCAAAATCTGTATAAATGCCAACTCATCTATTACCCGCTACCTCTTTAAGTTGAAAAAAAAATTTTTTTCAGATTAAGAGTGTAAATCATGGTCTAATAGTGTATTAAGTAATAACAATCTGACAGCAGTTCTTTGGGTTTCTTGTATTATAGGCGGCTCAACTCTCAATACAAAATCCTCAGTTTCTATCTCCTTATCTCTCTCAATCTGAATTGATTAGAGCCAGGAATAAACTTTATTTGGTTGCAGTACCACTGGTTGTGGTTTTACTGTTTTTCCTACTAGTTTTTATACTACAGACCAGAATATACAAACCCATTTCTTTAAATGAAATTAGGTGAATTCAGTAACCAATGATGAAAATTCTTTACACATTATTTTAGCATTATTGAATTGATATGCTGCTGCAAAACATGAGAATCAACTTCCAGATTGGGAACATTAAATTCAGGTCTACGACTTTGGGTAACTATGATACATCAATGTAGGTTCATCAATTATAACACATGTATTACTCTGGTGGGGGCTGCTGATGGTGGAGGGCTATACGTATGCAAGGTGGTATATGGGAAATCTCCATAGCTTCCCTTCAAATTTACTATGAACCTAAAACTGTAAGTCTTAATTTTTTTAATGTAGATTTTGGGGTGCCTGGGTGGCTCAGTTGGTTAAGTACCTGACTTTTGATTTCAGCTCAGGTCTTGATATTGGAGTGGTAAGATCAACCCCCAAATTGGGCTGTGCATTCAGTATGGAGTCTGCTTGAATTTCTCTCTCTCCCTCTACTCCTCCCCTCCCCCTGTCTCTTTCAAAAATAGATAAATACATCTTTTGAAAAAGGGACACCTGGGTGGCTCAGTGGTTGAGCATCTGCCTTTGGCTCAGGATATGATCATGGGGTCCTGGGATTGAGTCCCACATCAGGCTCCCTATAGGAGGGCCTGCTCCTCCCTCTGCTTATGTCTCTACCTCTCTCTGTGTCTCTCATGAATAAAAATATAAAATCTTAAAAAAAATGTTGCTGTCATTTGCCTCACTTAGTACAATAGCAATTATAACAATACACAAGTCTCAGTATTTAAACATAATTCCCCAACAACAACAACAACAACAACAACAAAAAACATAATTCCCTTTTGTCTATATTGCTGTTTATGCATACGTGGCAAGATGGCAAGACTTGTAAAAACTAATATTCAGGGGTGCCTGGGTAGCTGTCAGTTAAGTGTCCTTTTAAAATTTTTAAAAATTTTTTATGTTTTTTTAAGGATTTTATTTATTAGTTTTACTGGCCTGTTCGACACATTCTTGATAACTTATCCCATGAGGAGAAAAGAAACTTTAAAATTTTCAGGTAAAGTGGGAAAACTGCCAAACTATCTTTTTCAGTCACAAAGAACTAACACATTCTATGAAGTTGAATTGTGACTCTAACATTGCCTAACTTGCTGATAATAATTATGGCCATTTACTTCTTAAGAGTTAAAAAAAAATGTTCTTAAAAAAGAAGGATTAAATGTTTTCCCCAAGTAAAAGACACCTTGTAAATGATGAGGATAAAGAAACGAGAAATGGGTTTTAATTCCTGAATGCCACTTTAATGTGTAAGAGATTGCCTGGGCTTCAATTATGACAGTTACACAAAGAAATGAACTCCCAACCAAGATCAGAAAATAGAAAAGGACAGGAAGAGAAAATAGGTACAAAAGGAAAATATGTGGGGTATATATCTATTAAGAAAAATTCTACATTCAGGAATATTACTATGAGAATAAATCAAGCACTGTGTAAAATGTACAGAAAAGTTTACAGTAAAGTCAATTATTCAGAAAATAATTGTACGGTTTACAGATTACTTATACTCAATTATTATACTCAATTCTTACCTCCTTGAAAAGAAAAAAAAATAGAAGGAACACAAAGATATTTTTCTCCTTGCTGACTTCATAAAAAAGTTCGAACTTAAGGGTGAGCCTGGAGACAGTGCCTATCATATTTATCCAGTACAACAAAACAAATCTAAAAAGTTACTATAAATGTCGGTAATGACAACAAAATATTGCCAAATGGTCATTCTGTGAAACTTGAGTTTTTCTGGATAAGGGATGACTTTAAACAGCTGATTATTTAAATGGGTATATTACAAATTCGGCAATATCTAATTAAAAAAGAAGCTATTTTTCTAGGAAGTTCAGCTATTCAGAACACAGCAAAGCCCACACTTAAATAAGTTCTCTGAGGAACAGACAGATGTCATAAGGTCTATACATTGAAACTTGCACATTTTAATATGTATACCTTAATGAGACTCTCAATTCCCCACTCAGAACCTATAGACTCTACTTAAGATTTTCTATGTAGTTTTTCAGCCCATACATATCAGAAGCAATGTTGGAAGAAGGCATGTTAACAATAGAAAAAGTAACAGGCATGGGACACAGCTACATGGAAAAAGCAACCACAAATATTCAAAAGGAAAAAGATTTTGAATGATTTGGTGTAAAGGTAAAGAATACTATGAGCACACCACAGCACACAAGCTAGTGTGCACTGATGATTCTCTGAGTCACCAACAAGGGATTACAGGTGCCACACCCTGATGGAAGGGAATGTTTAATATATTTTACAAGTGCTTCCTTAAAAATAATGCTAAATTTTAGTGCTTAAAGACTTTAACAAGCAGGCTAAGCTAGAAAAAATAAAATTTTCAACTCCCTCATAACAGTAGCAAAATGAAATGTTACTGTCATGAGATATTTGAAGGAAATGAAATTAATATTTATTTTCTATTTATTTACACTGTCAGGGATTTTGGTGATGTAGAGCTTCTCACATGCTGGCTTTGAAATTTCTTATATCAAAATGAAGAAATGACAAAATAGGGTTATTAATCTGCAGTATATTTTAACTGCTTTCCTTGAATAAACACATCTAAAAGAAACAAATGTATTGGAATAATTGTATTGTTCACAATGCATTTACTGGGTTTACCAAAAAAAATATATTTCTGGTAATATCTGGAATATAAGCTTAAAAAATATGATGAAGATTACCCTTTGTTCTTGTCCAAGTACCACTGCAATTACACATATAACATTTGGAAGTTAACATCAAAATATTAAATTTGAGGGCGCAGACATAAAGTGACTCTCCCATACTTCTCCTCAATGCCATAACAGGCTCATTATTTCTATTTTCTCATATATACATACCACAATATTATTACCATGTTTATTTGGTAGATGAGGAAACTGGAGCCAATCGGTTAAAATCATTTGCTCAAAATGACAGCCCCTTTGGTAGAAGTGCCATGATTCAGGCCCAAATTGGTTGGCCCTCAAAACCCATGCTACCTCTCTGAGACTAAAATTACTGAGTTACTGAAGCAATCTGGAGGTCACATTATGGTGTCACACCTGAAAAATGTTCTCTTGAAAAAGACAAGCTGTGTGCAGCTCTAGATGCAGTATCTAACCCGTGGCCATGTATAAAAAACAATGGTCATTACTGTAAAACTCATGTGCTAGTGCACCAAATAGTATCTTCACATCCCAAAGAAGTTCATGTACCATCCAGGAAAGAAATTAATTCTTAAAAGATTTATTCAATGTGTTTAATCATTGTGAAAAGAGAAATTTTAAAGAAAATGCATACACTGTGATAAATTACATTAAAAATCTCTCCTTTATCAACTTCCTAGTTAAAAAAAAAATAAAGTTACAACTTGAGACTGGGTAGCTAAATACTCAATGTTAACTAACTACAGTTGGAACTTTAACTGCAACTTGCCTATTGCAAAAGTTTGCTCAAAATCTCAACATATTTTTCCCTGTCATTTATACCACTCATTCCATGGACATTGACTGAGAGCCCCTTTTGAGAGGGAGGGGAGAGGATTAGATACAAAGAGGAACGAAACATGATCTGCAACTTCAAGGAACTTAAAACCTGCTTACTTCTAAGCCAAATACATTTGCTAAGGCTTCTTTCTTCCTTATAAATATCTCTTGGATTTGTCCCCTTTCTTTCCCTCTCTTTATATCCTCAGTTTTACCTATACACTGGCTCATCTTTGTCACACTACACAAAACTTACATTTTCTTACAATCAAGATTTTTTTTTTAAAGTTTCTTTTATTTATTTGTTTATTCATTCAGAGAGAGCGAGAGAGAGGCAGAGACACAGAGAGAGCAAGAAGCAGGCTCCACGCAGGAAGCCCGACGCAGGACTCGATCCCGGGTCTCCAGGATCACACCCCGGGCTGCAGGCAGCGCCAAACCGCTGCACCACCGGGGCTGCCCACAATCAAGATTTTTTGTTAAAGTTATGTGACTCAGATAGATCATCTCATCTTAGAAAGGAGCCTCAGCTTGTTCTATAGCTCAAAAGGGGACAGCAGAAATTTACTGCTTATAGGCTGAAGATTTTCTTTTTTGTTTTTTAAGATTTTATTTATTTATTTATGGGAGAGACACAAAGAGAGAGAGAGAGAGATCAGCAGAGACACATGCAGAGGGAGAAGCAGACTCCATGCAGGGAGCCTGACGTGGGACTCAATCCCGGTTCTCCAGGATCACACCCTGGGCCAAAGGCAGGCACCAAACCGCTGAGCCACCCAGGCTACTCTAGGTTGAAGATTTTCAATCCTCGGGTCTATGATTTTATGAACTTGCTCCTAACACAAAATAAACATTAAAATTTGCAGATGAATTCTACTTTTTATCCCTTTCCCCTTTCTCAGCTGAGTATAGATTTTTGGATACATGGTATTTGTGAGACGATCAATACTCTTCTCCTTAACAAAAGTCTTAGGGCTATTATTTAGATGTGTGACTTAACCTATTTCCACCCACACTCATCATATCCATCCTCAATACTTCTATGAGTGGCCCAAGACAACAGACCTTTTACTCCCCCGATTACAAAACTTCAGTGGCTAGGCATTCCCTATAAACAATGTCCAAATTCCTTAGTACGATTCTTCCCACTGTGGTCCATGTTTATATTTCTAATCTTATTTCCCAATGCACCACCTTGCACCCTCCAGTTAAGACCAAACTGTTGGTGGTTCATTCACTTATATTCATTCTGCAAGTACTTACTGAGTGTAAATTATACATTAGCCACTGTGCTATGCTTGGGGAATGCTGAAGTAAACAAGGCAGATAAGGCTCAACTTCACAGAGCTTACAGTCTAAGTTTACAAAGGGTTCATACTGCTGTTTACAGCACTCACGAGCCTCCCAAATGTCTGGAGCACACCACTTACATTTCTGAGTTCAGCTCAAGGCTTAACTCCTCTAAGAAATCCCTTCTGACTAGACCACCCTCACCCATGCAGAAGAACTGCCCACGCCTACTGCACTTCACACACTGTTGTCTAAACTTATTTAGCTCATTATTATAACAATGCATTTACTAGTTTACCTCACCAAAAGAGTGCATAAGCAATGACCATGTCTTATTCATCTCTATGACTGAACAGACTGTCGTAGAAACAGTGACTATGAAGACCTTGGCCTGGCACATGGAAGTACTTAATGAATATCTGCCTAGAAATGAAAGACTGAAGAAATTATTTTATTTTTGGGAAAAAAAATACAAACCAAAAAATCCCTTGTCCTTTTTCAGTTCCTTTAAGTCATTCTCTAGACTGTGGGTCCCTTAAAGTCAAGAACCATATATTACTAATTGAATTTAAATAAAATATTTTTTAAAAGAACCATATATTACTAGCTCTGTTCTGTGTACATATTAATCACAAAATAAGCCTTTGTTGAATATATTCTCTGGATCTACAATTCACAACTACTAGGACATGGTAAAGATGTCATAATATAGCACTAGACAAAACTGAAACCAACACTAATTAGAGTGTCATGGCCATAAGAAAATATATCCATGGATGTACAAAATTCATTTTATGAATGTATAGTTTGAGTCTTGAGGCCTAGTCACTCAATACACAGGCAGAAAAAGAGTCACAAAATCTTAGAATTTTTCATTCTTACCACAGCCAAGACACTGTAGGTCCAGATAATGTTAAAAAAAAAAAAAAAAAGGAGAGCATTCTAAATTTATAAAGGGTGTTAGTTCCTATGGTAGATTGTAATAATGATATTCTCAACAATAATAGCAAATATATACACTATTTTCTGCTTGTAAGGCAGTGCTAGAAACATTTTACATGTACTAATTCATTTAATTCTCGTATCAACTCTATGAAATACCTCCACGTAGCAAAATGAGGTATAAAAATCTTGTCCAAGATCATTCAGCTAATAAATGACAGACTTCATTTTGAGCCCAGGAAGTCTGGTTCCAGAGTCTTTGCTCTTAGCCACAATACTACTCTTAGTCTTTTAAACATAATACTATTTTTATTCTTTATAATTGTACAATAATGAAAGCTCATGCAGACCTTGTGAACAAAAGCATTTCCAAACATATGAGGTATATTTCAGGAGTCCTCAATTTATTTTTAGTAGTAACTTCTATTTTATACTAAATTTTAAAAATATATTATTTACACATGAGATAATCTATAGAGGACACGAGAAGTTATAGAAGAATCAGGGAGAAAGCTTGCTGGTTTTTCAGTGCAGAAAGAAAGGATATATAACACTATTCAAAAGTTCAAGAGCTATAAGGAAGAAGTCCTGTCAACTGTCAGCCCACAATCAAATGGATCATTCATGAAGATCAAAAACCATATCACAAATAATTAGCTGGGAAAATCCACCTAAGGCATTGATGTCATCCAAAAGACTCCTTAGAAAACACTGCAATACGTTTATTTTACTTATTTATTTTTTTAAATTTTTTGCAATACGTTTCATTTATGGTTCTAAATTAGATGACAATAAGCAGAAGTCATGTCTTAGTAGCTTTTATAAAAACTCTTTTTTAAACAATCTTTATCTCTCACTATGTCACTGCAAATAATATAAACAAATCAAATTACAAATTTAATACACAATTCATAAAATGTGGTTAGAAGTAGCATAATACCTCATCAAATAAACAAACATACCATAGAGGGCTTTTGCACTTGTTTTTGAACTGTGTTCTCTGTCCATTTGGGAAAAGGTGGGTGATGATCCATAGCCACTGTAATAATAAAAAAAAGGTCATTGTGCTGGATTAAAGCCCAAAGTAAGCAATAAAAATTCAAAACTACAAATAAAAGTCCCACGTACCACAATGTCTGTGTGCTTTTGAAAAACATATTGAGTTAATGCTAACTAGGTTTGTCAAAATGAGCCAGACCCTGCTCTGGTCAAGAAATAGAATGTAAGCCACACCATCCCAATGTGAATTGAGGTGGGTACAAATCACAGCCTCCTCTCAAACTCCAAGTCAGAACTCCAGGCAAGAAGATTCAATACGGTTGAAACTATCTTAGAAGAGTTTAAATTTGCCATACTAAATTGAATTGTGGGCAGTGATCCAGTCATAAAAAGAACTCAATGACTTAAGCTACAATGGAATAGACATTATTTTCACAAAAACTCAAAATGCAAAATAGTATTCATTTGGGGAATATAAATAATAGTGAAAGGGAATATAAGGGAAGGGAGAAGAAATGTGTGGGAAATATCAGAAAGGGAGACAGAACGTAAAGACTGCTAACTCTGGGAAACGAACTAGGGGTGGTAGAGGGGGAGGAGGGGGGGGTGGGAGTGAATGGGTGACGGGCACTGGGGGTTATTCTGTATGTTGGTAAATTGAACACCAATAAAAATAAATTTAAAGAAAAAAGGAATAAAAATAAAATTGACCAGCTTTATCCAATTTCTGGCCTCTTGTAATATGATAGGTGAAGTAAACATATTACTTGAATTTTTAAAATTTATTCAGTAAACATTCACCCCAAAAATCTATTAGGATAAGGATTATGGCAAGGGACATGGTTCTGTTAATAAGACAAGTAAGTAAAATAGTTACAATAGAATGTGATATCTGGATAAAAGTAATAGATATAACATATAAGATCAAAGAAGGATTAAATTTTTATCAGGATGTCCAAAAGATTTCACTGCCAAATTGGCATTTCAGCAGAATATAAAAGGGTTGTGATTTCAAGTTATACCTGGAACTTCAAGGATTGTTTCATTTGCTTGCATGGTCTTTTTTGTTTTACACAGTGGTAAGTATCTTGACAGATTAGACTAAAATACATTTAACTTTCCTCAATTGCCAGTATTTTATAAACAAAACATAATGCTCCAGAGAAACTGAAATCTCTGAAGTATATATTCAACTATGGAAAGCAATAATACAAAAATACCAGAACAAACTGTTTTCTATTAGATCACTGTCACTGAGGTTGATAATACTGATCCATCTTTTTCTTACCATAGTAAATTTTTAATATTACCATAGCTTAGAAATAGAAAAAAATTATATATTTATGAAGAATAAACTACATAAAGAACTGGAGTTAATCTTTTCATTAAAAATATTTAAAAAATAAAATAAAACAAAACAAAACCCCCAATCAAATCCAAAAAGAACCCCAACAGGGGCACCTGGGTGGCTCAGTTGATTAGGATTCTGACTCTGGATTTCAGCTAAGGTCGTGATCTTGGGGTTATAGGATCAAGCCCCATATGGAGCTCTGCACTCAGAGCAGAGTCTGATTAAGGTTCTCTCCCTCTCCTGCTGCCCCTCCCCCTACTCATGTGCTCTCCATCTCCCTAAAATAAATAAATCTTTAAAAACAAAAAGAATCCCAACAAATTAAATATAAACCTCCCAACTTACTTCATTTGAGATGGATACATTCCAAAACCACTGGGATGGTTAGAAATATGACCATTCATTGCAGTTTTCACTCCTGTGTTCTATAAAAAGAAAGAAAGAGTAAAGGTAATAAAAAGGTCAAGACATTTCAGTTCCAAGTTATTCATTCAACAAATTCATATCACTGCCAGGATGACAGAAATACAAAGATAAAGATCTCTACCCTCAAAGAGCTCTGCTGCCAGAAGTATAGATGGGCACAGAAACTAAAGATTCAACAGGCATTTAACATTAGTGCACTAGAAGTATAAGCAAATTAGGCAAGTAAAAGAAAAATCTAAAATATAGTTCTGAATCCTCTCCATATATAAGGCATAACTGTATATTCTTCTCAAACTCATAATCAATTCTCAATTTTATAAACTGTTCCTTTGTTTATTGTTTCACTATCAAAGTTAATATAGGTTCGTTAACTTTAAAAACTTGACAACAGTAAAGTGCAAAATACAGAAAAATGCAAAGGGGAAAAAATACCACCCAGAGCCCTATCATTTAACAATCCTGTCATTTCCTCCAGTCTTTTTCTTGCATCAACTTTTTTTCTTTCTCCCTTCCTTCAAAGTATATTTGATAACATCCTATACATACACATTTGGATGCACTTTTTTCTAAGAAGGTGTCCATTTACACATTCCTTCTGCTTGTCATGAGAAAGCAATTTTTAAAGTTAACACCAGATATGTAACTTCAGAAAACATTTTTAATATATTACACAAATTGAACAAGTTTCTTCAAATCAGATGAGTAAAACCTCCTCTTCTAAATCCAATGACCTTTTCTTTCTTTGTTCTCCAAGATACTACTGCTTACACCTAATTTGTTTCTATTTACTCCTGGATACTTAGGCCTTCTTGGGTTCTGTGACACTAAACAATATTGGATCTTATCTTACTTTTCTGACTTTTGTGTATATTATATTATTATGCCTTCTCAAAGCTGAGAGGTAGGTAGGGCACATCATAGCTTTATTATAAGGCAAAGGGAGCAGTAGAATTAACAACTACTGACTGACTATTACGTATCAAATAATATGACTGATACTTCTAAGGTGAACAAAACACAGTCCCAGCTTTGGGCCAATAGTCTAGGGGAAAAACAGTCACTTAGTGAATAAATATGAAATTAAAGTTGTTGTTTCTATTACAAAAGGTGATTTGGGGGTCCATTATGATAGGGAACTTCATTCAGATTAGGTGGCCACAGAAAGCCTACATAAATTATATTCAAGACCAGTAACTTCAAATTAATTCTTTCTCATTCTTCAGATCTCAGTTCAATCACAAAGTCCTCAGGGAAACTTTAACAGACCTCCCTGAATAGATAAAAGCCCACTATCAGACATTCTCAGACTCTAAACAGTTTTCCAAAGTACTTTCTCAGACTATAACAATTTGTCAAGTACTTATCACAGTTATAATTCTTAATTTGTTTAAATTAATTCTTCCCTAGACTAGAAGTTCCATAAGGGCAGAAACTTTGATTTAATGATGCTGTTTCTCAAGCAGTAAGAACTGTACTAGGCATAGAATAGGTGTTAATTAAATATTTATTCAAAGAAAGAAAAAAAGGAAAGTCCATGTCCCACTTTTGAAAGACTTTATTGCATTCTTTTCTTTTTTAAGATTTTATTTATTTACTCATGAGAGACACAGAGAGAGAGGCAGAGACACAGGCAGAAGGAGAAGCAGGCTCCATGCAGGGAACCTGATGTGAGACTCGATCCCAGGTCTCCAGGATCACGCCCTGGGCTGAAGGCGGCGCTAAACTGCTGAGCCACCAGGGCTGCCCGACTTTATTGTATTCTTAAGGATACAAAATTATTCATATGAAACAAATAAGTGGCTCTATTTTAAATTTACTAAAGAGATTCAAAGAGAAAAGCCAGGCTGACTGCCATAATTTTTGGAGGGGCTGAGACTTGACCTAGTTCTTAAAGAATAGTTAAGGTCCTCATAACACTTAAGTTTAATTCAAGCTTTCCCAACAGCCCTGCCTATATTTACCTACACCTTAGAAGCAAATTTCTAAATTAAGGAACAAAGAAATATTGACCTCTCCCTGATTTACATTAATTTACAATATTATCACATTTATAATTTTTTTAAAGATTTTATTTATTTATTCATGAGAGACATGGGGGGGGGGTAGCAGAGACACAGGCAGAGGGAGAAGCAGGCTCCTTGCAAAAAGCCTGATGTGGGACTCGATCCCGTGACTCCAGGATCACACCCTGGGCCAAAGGCAGGCGCTAAACCGCTGAGCCACCCAGGGATCCCCTATTATCACATTTACAAAATTACATTCCATTTATATTACATTGTTGTATTCTGTTTTTATTGTTGTTGTTGTTTGATCTCCTTCCATTTATACTTGGATATGATTAGTAGTATACAGGTAAACCAGTCCTCTGGGGAAAAATTAAATCCTAATTTGTAGTGCTTATTGACTTCCATGGTATAAATATTTCCACTATGGTTCATCTCAACTATCAATACTTTTACAGCAGCTTACAAAATTCCTAAATATCTCAGAATTGGTTCTCATACGCCTTAGGATCCAAACAGAGCACATCATTGTTACTTTCTAGAATTTGGGCCAGGACAGAGGCCTGGAATAACATTCTGGATCTGGAGCCCATGGCTAGACACAGTCATTCACAGAAGCCTGGATCTCTATTTTGGCACTAACTAGCCTACACAAGTCAATTAAGCTTCTGTCTTAATTTTCTCATCAGTATAATAGAGATAATTCTTGGATCTTTCTAAGTCACATGGCTAGTGAAAAATCAAACGATGAATGTGTAAGTTTCTTCTAAAGTTTGTTTTTTTTTTTAAGTACTCTTTCAAAACAAGCTGGTTCATTCAGTATATAAATTAGACCCCCAGGGTTTGTACTGATTTTGATCTGGTTTACATTTTTAAAAAGTGGCTGGTTTTAATGATAAGTGAGAGCCACAGCATCTCATCCTTTTCATGTTTAATTCTTCATGACAGTCAAATGAATGTGTGGTTTGTGTTTTGTTTTTAAACAGTGATCTGTCAGAATAAGAGAATATTAGAAAAGGGAATAGAAAATGTCAATTTGCTAAATTGAATTTTAAATATAGAAACTTTTCCTATTTGGGAATCATATTGTCACTTGTAACAGACGCTCACGTTTGTAGTATGGAGTTTTCAAATATTTAAATATAGCAATTAGGGTGCACACCTTGCAAAGGAAACAATTACAAATGCTTGGTTTTCCTTCACGCTTTTAAAAGACATATCCCCATTATAGCCACATAGACCATATATATAGTATAAAGGAACCATCACGTCTTACTAAAAACATTAAGTGTTTTCATTTTTATTAACTGTTAAGCAAAACAACTTAAAACTAAGGAGACAAACATTTTCTTTATCACTTTACAGTGTCACAAATTCAGTTAACTCTACTAAATTAACTACTTAATCCTAAAAGTGTACACTAAAACTGTCATAATAGCTTCCACAGATTTGAAATTACAGTTTCTTTCCTTATAAAAACACACTATGCCTTATGAAAACACTTTTACCTTATAAAAACACTTTTACCATAACGATTATCATTTTCTTATTTTCTACAGAAAATAACATGCTTCAGCCAGTAGAAAGATTAAAATGGTATATTTAAGATCTAAGCTAAGCATACCAAAAATGGTAAACACTAAAATTTTCAGTGTATTTACATTGTATTTAGAATCTTTGAAAATCACTATAAGCAGAAATAAATGAAGCTATCTATAATAGGGCAAAACCAGAAAGTTAAATTTGTATTAGAAAGTGTTAAGATCTGAAATATAAATAAATATTTAGATTCCCTTTCCTTTTCTTGACCCTGCTGGCATATAGTATCAATTTTCCACCTGATGAATGAGTATATAGTCATTAGTCACCCTCTCAATCTGCCTACCAAATAAGGAGTAGCTCCCTGTATACTGAGCTGCCCTCAAAATAACTTGTTCTCTCAGAAAACGTCAGACTTTTTATGGGGTGCCTGAGTGGTTCAGTTAAGTGTCTGCCTTCAGCTCAGGTCCCAGGGTCCTGAGATCCAGCCCAGTATCTGGCTCCCTACTCAGCAGGGAGTCTGCTTCTCTGTTGGCTTCTTCCCCCCCAACCCCTGCTGTGCTCTCTTTCTCATCCTAATAAATAAATAAAATCTTTTTTAAAAATTCTAAAAAAAAAGAAATGTCAGACTTTTAAAAAGTTTTTGTTTGCTTATTTAAGTTTGTCAGAGTGTCTTGAAGTATCTCTACTTTGATTTTCAATTTAACTAAATACATAATCTTTGTCTAAATTATAACCAATAGCAGTAGAGGATGGCAGGGGAAATGTATATTGTCATTATCATTTAGGGTTTTAACTAAAAAAAAAAAAATAACTGAAATTTAATTTTTAGCAGTGCTCTGTGACATTTACCAGGGATTGTACTTAAAACATAAAAACACAAAGAATTTATTTTAAACCTTCTGAAGCATCACATGTTCTGTCTCCTGTAGTGTCTTCTAGAGCAGTCACTTTAAGATTTTATTTCAGAGAGAGACAGAGAGGGCGTGCACACGTGTGAGACAGCATGAATGGGGGAGGGGTAGAAGGAGCAAGCAGGAGAAGTAGACCCCCCTGGCCAAAAAGCCTGACACCAGGCTCCATCCCAAGACTCCAGGATCATGAGCCAAGCTAAAGGCAAGAAGCTCAACTGCTCAAGCTGAAGGCAGAT
Source organism: Canis lupus dingo (assembly GCF_003254725.2). NCBI lineage: Eukaryota > Metazoa > Chordata > Mammalia > Carnivora > Canidae > Canis > Canis lupus. Next base: position 31,218,020 of record NC_064269.1, on the reverse strand, counting down.
GCTCAACCACTCAACCGACTGAGCCACTCAGGTTCCTCAAGCAGCCACTTTTCAATATATGTTACCAGCACTGTCAGTACAGTAGTCATTGTCATTATTTCTCTGTCACTTGGTCTAATATTTAGGAATAAAGAATTTGTGTGTGTGAATAAACTTGGGAAACTAATAAGTACATTAAACTGCTATAGGAATAGAAATAATAATGATGCTGTGACTGCTGCTGGTGGCCATGATCTGTGTAAGTATCACAATTTCTAGGCCATATGGAAGCACAGTATTTTCTCAATATCAATCAAGAGTAAATCTGTACCTTTAAATCAACACATAGTAATCACCTAAATAATTATTTAGATTCCTCTTTTTTTTTTAATAATGCTGAGAAAATTCTTAGGCTTATGTTTAAGTTAGGACAACTTGGGGGCAAATCTATATTCAATCCAGAATGTAGTTGGCTTAATTAATTAAAGAAAAATACCTGTTGTAGAAATTTAATAAGCAACTAAAAAGCACTTTAGTACTAATTGTATGTTCAATATTGTGATAGGTTTCATAAAAAGGCCTAATATAGAGAAGAGCCATATATACCCTATTACTGCTACTTGAGTATTTCCCTCTAATTCTGGTTGCTATGATGGCATCATCAGTGCACATGTATTGCTTGATATTATCCATGGGAAATGACTAAGGTCTTAGGTCAAAACATCGTCAATATTGTACTGACTTGGGAAAATATGCGAATTTTAAAAAGAACTACTGCTATTATTGACAGTGTATCTTGTATCAAGTAATGTGCTAAATGTTTTCTATCCCTTATCTAACATTCACATTAATTTCTGATGAAATATTATTTTCCAATCTCATAGATGAAGAAATTGAGCTAAAGAGACGAGGTGCCACTTGCATGAGATGCTAAAACTTTAAAAAATCATCTAAGTTCCATGAATGACCAGAAGGAACATTCTGTTTATCAGATAATCATAAACAGAGAACTAAAATGGGGGAAAGAAAATGACATTCCATGAGCCCCTACTTCATATGATAGTTTAGAAATCTCCTCTCATTGCATCCTTAAAACAACCTTTTGATGTAGTTATTAGCTCTATTTTGTAGATGAGATGACAGTGTCAAGTAAGTTAAAACATCTGCCTAAGTGGTAACACAAGAAGCTAGAATTTGAAATGTAAGGGGTCTACTTAGATGCAGATTTATTTCAATGACTCCAGTACAGTCCTGTAAATGGATTTTCTCTTCCTTATGATTATTTTAATAACATTTTCTTTTTTCTAGCTTACTTTACTGTACTGAATAGAGTAATACATAAAACCTAAAATATGTGTTTATCAACTATTTATGTTATCAGTAAGGCTTGCAGTCAACAGCTACTAATAGGTAAGTTTAGATGAAGTCAACAGTTATATGATAATTTTCTATCAAAAAAAGAAATTTTCCAATTGCTGGGGGTTGGTGTCCCTAACTTCCATGTTGTTCGCAGGTCAAGTGTGTCAAAGTGAGTCTTCTGAGTAATTCACTCACATGTAAGTCGTATGTGATACCCATAAATTTACCTGGATCATTTGCATTTCTCTCATTAAAATTAAGTACCTATTTAAGGGGGGGGTGGAATCATAGCCTCCAATTTAGCTGGAATCTTCCAATAAAGATAAAAACATGATAGGAAAGGGAACTAAATTCAGAGAAGAAACTGTCTTAACTCTTCTTTATTACCAGGCCCCCTATCCCAGTGAAGCATACCATGGGGTTGGGTATTGGGAGAAATAGTAGTAGGATCAGATCTTAAACTATTTTTTCAGCAAAGTGTCCACTAAACTTCATAAGTGACATGAGGAATTTTAACAAATCTCCACTTATTTACTCATGGTATATTTAGTTATACAAGGTATATTTTTTACATATACCTTGCCTATATAGGCTAGAAAAAACCTTTTATCAAAGTGTTCATCTCCCTGATTGCATTATTTCCACAATTCACAATGGCCTTCCAGTCAGCCTTATATACTGACTGTTGCAATAAACTGACTTTTAAAGGAGCATATGCTTTATCAGTAGAAGTTCCTGATTTAATCATCCTATGACATAATTAATCAGCAAATGCAAGCCTTGGTGCCTGGTCACCACTGTCACACCCTTAAAGTGCCACACCTTGTCATTTACCCCATTACATGACTATTGAGGTCTCATTAAAACTGCAGCTAAATTTGTTTTTGATTTTTTTGTAATCAACTTTTTAATTCTTGTATCACTTTATATTTACAGAAAAGTTGTGAAATAGTACACATAGTTCTTGCATAACCTGCACCCCATTTCCTTATTGTTAACATCTCGCTTAGCATGATGAATTTGTGACAATTAATGAACCAATATCAATATTTTATCAACTAAAATCAATACTTTATTCAGACTTCCCTCACTTTTTTACCTAATTTTTTTTTCTGTTCCAGGATCCTATCCACAATACCACATTGCATTTAGCTCTCATGTCTCATTAGGCTGCTCCTCTACACTGGACCATTTCTCATGTTCCCCTTGCTTTTGATAACTATATTAAGTTTTTTAGGGCTTCCATAACAAAGTATCACAAACTGGGTGGCTTAAACAACAGAAACTTAATCTCTCACAGTTCTGGAGCCTAGAAGTCCAAAATGAGATGTCAGCAGAGCTAGGCTCTCTCTGAAGGCTACAAGGGAGGAATCCTCTGTTTTCTAACTTCCTGTAGTTGCTGATAATCCTTGGCTTATAGATGCATCACTCAAACCTCTGCTCTGTCTTCATATGGCCTCCCCCAGGTATCTATCTATATCCAAATTTCCTTCTTCTCATAAGGACACCAGTCAGTGGATTGGGTCTACCTCAATCCAGTATGACCGCATTGTGATTCACTGGCAAAGACCCTGTTCGAAGGAAGTCACATTCTTAGGTACAGGTTGGTAGGACTTGAGCATCTTTTGGGGGGACACAATTCAACCTGCAAGAATGACCTTGATAGCTTTTTTTTTTTCAAAGATTTTATTTATTTCTTAATGAGAGAGAGAGAGAGAGAGAGAGGCAGAGACACAGGAAAAGGGAGAAGCAGGCTCCATGCAAAAAGCCTGATGCGGGACTCGATTCCAGGTCTCCAGGATCAGGCCCTGGGCTGAAAGCGACGCTAAACCACTGAGCCACCCAGGCGCCCCCCCTAGATAGAAGAGTACTGTATTTTGATATTCTATAGGATGTCTCTCAATTAGGATCTGTCTGATGTTTTTCTATTGATTAAGCTGGAATTACAGGTTTTGGGGAGAAAGACTACAGAGATATGTGCCACTCTTACCACATCATATTAAAAGCCCATACTATTAGCTATGACAATTTGTTTATGCTAACATTCCTCACTGACTGAAGCAGGATTCTCATCATGTTTCTCCATTAATAAAGTGACCTCCCTCATCACCACTCTACAGGTCTGTTTGGAAGAAGTCACTATATGTAGCTCTTCCTTATGGGGTAGAGAGTTATGTTCCACCTCCTAGAGGAGGGAGTATCTGCATGAATTTTTGGAATTCTTCTGTATGGGAGATTTTTTTTAACAGAAAAGATGGAAAAACAAACAAGAGGGGATCTGATTCAGTCAAATAGAAACTCTTGATTATCCATCCCCTGTAAAACTCCTATTTCAGATGGTTCATACAAGATCTGAGTCAAGCTCCCATTCTGTGCTAGGTTAATATAATGCTTAGACAGGGAGAGAGAGAGATTGAGGCAATGAGAGAGATCATAGCCCTTAACACAAAACCTTGGCTAACGTCACCAAAAGATGATTGGAATTTTAAAAAGTAAACATTATCTAAGAAGTTCAAAACTGGGACATCTGGGTGGCTCAGTGGTTGAGCGCCTGCCTTTGAAGTCCTGGGATCGAGTCCCACATCGGGCTTCATGCATGGAGCCTGCTTCTCCCTCTGCCTATGTCTCTGCCTCTCTTCTCTTCTCTCTCTTCTCTTCTCTTCTCTTCTCTTCTCTTCTCTTCTCTTCTCTTCTCTTCTCTTCTCTTCTCTTCTCTTCTCTTCTTTCTCCTCTCTTCTCTTCTCTCCTCTTCTCTCTCTCTCGTGTCTCATGAATAAATAAAAATCTTTTTTAAAAAGGGATGTTCAAAGCTTCCCAGAAGCAAAAAGTTGTTAAGTGTGGATTTTTAGAAGAGGTAGAAGAATATTCACTATGGGTATTTTCTCCCAGAATAAAAATAAGTACGACTCTTTCTGCCAGTTCAGTTTTCAACTGAACACCTATCATGGAACAACATTTGGGAACAAGAAGTAAAGAAAACCATCCTGCCTACCTCACCTCATCCCTACTCTCCAGTAATTTTTTTTTCAAATATCTACTTTTTGAAAATCAGCCTTAAGGGTTAGTATTCACTGACATTCTATGAATGTTTTGGAAAGGTTCCAAAATGAAACTGTGTCACGGACTAACGCAAAACAAAAACTATTGAGGAACTTAGGATCTCATATGATTATTTTTATTGTGAGCTATTCTTTTTCCATAGTCTTGCCATTAGCTAAATTAGTATAGTTCAACATATTTTACAAAGGCAAATAGATAAAGAGCCATCTGGGCCAGACATAACCCAGCTGGGTAGACAAGAAAATATGTTCTAAAATCATCTTGAATGAAACTGAAACTCTTGAATTCAAGTTTCATTATGTTGTATTAAATGGCCTCTAAAAATAGTAAATCATAAAACCTTATAGGTACAATGAGAAGAGTTTTAACCCACGGATGAGATATAACACTTTAATATTTAACTACCCTGTTGCCACATGATTACCTTTCTCTGCATTACCTAGAGCAAAGGACATGAAGCAGTAAACAAAACACTGCTGGTGCTTCACTCTGCATTTTTAGTACAGCTCCTTAAGAGGATCAATGGTTTACAAACTGTACAACATATTTTTGTAGTAAATGGTTACAACCTACAAAGTGGCAAATGTCACCTTAAAGCAACTATTATCCTCAATTCATCCTACTTTTCTAAATCATAACTACATCTCCCCAAGGTTATTATAAGTAAACAATGCTTAATTTCTAAACTATGCTGGACTTTAAGCAATATAATTTTGTTTAAATGAAGGTTAAAAAAAGCCTTCTACTATAATATATATCACCCACAAATTGCTTCCCAGATATTTTATAAAAAGATGTTACTTTTCATCTCAACCTCATTTCTTCCTGTCTGCCATACTATCAAACTTGATTATTCTGATAAAAAGACATAGAGATATCATATTAAAAACTACTATTTCAATTTGTTCTATTTTCTCAAGATGCATTTTTAGAGATCCAAATGTCAGCATAATGGTTATGTGGGGGCAGGTGTATCAAGTTTAACATCTATAGCTTTATAAGCTAACAGAAAGCTCATGACTGGATTAATAAGGTAAAATTCTCTAATCATTCTTAACTAATCCTTATTCCTATTATTCCACACTGTTTAACAATTTTTTGACAAAGATAAAAATACAATCCTTTCAAGATACTATTTTTTCCTTATCTTCAAAAGCAGAGGCAGTCCCAATATGCTGTTAGAAAGTGATTCAACAAAGAATAGTCAAAACAAAACAGAAAAATCAATTCCAGTAATCATCTATATTTGGCTGAATATAAATATAACTGATTAACAGTCAGTGCTCCTAGCTAAGAAAATAAATCCTAACAAAATCTTCCTTGAAAACTTTCCTATATTACACAGAAATCTTGGGGGAGGGGGAAGAAAAAGTATATTTAGGAAAAGAACACATCGCAGGCACTGTTAGGACAGCATAGTATCATGTTTAAGGTAAGTCAGATTAGGAGTGGGTCTAGAAAACAAAATCACCTTCACAGAAAGGTTGAGCCAAAGAAGGCAACATAAAGACTTTTAGAAATGTATAGCACAGGAGCGCAGGGAAACATCAACAGGAGCATTTATAGTCCAATGTGGCAAGTAGAAGACAGAATGCAAAGTGGGCACCCTATGTTTGGGACGGGGTGGGAGGGTATTCAGTTCATAAAAGCCTTCCTCCAGGCTGTGATGCATGACCTGAGTAAGCCAGAAGAGAGAAGAGCAAAGACAAGAGACAGTGTGGTACACTTAGTAAACCACGAGCAGTTCAGAGTCACTGGAGAGTAAGAGGTAGAACACAATGAAGCATGAAGCTGGTAATACAAGACTGCCTAGCACAGAGGGCAAACTTACTTTTTTTTTTTTTTTGAAGATTTATTCATGAAAGACAGAGAGAGAGAGAGAGAGAGAGAGAGGGGCAGACACAGGCAGAGGGAGAAGCAGGCTCCATGCAGGGAGCCTGATGTGGGACCTGATCCGGGCACTCCAGGGTCACACCCTGGGCCAAAGGCAGGTGCTAAACCTCTGAGTCACCCAGGGATTCCCTTTTTTATTTTTATTTTTTTAAGATTTTATTTATTCATGAAAGACACACACAGAGAGAGAGAGAGAGAGAGAGAGGCAGAGACACAGGCAGAGGAAGAAGTAGCAAACTTACATTTTTATCAAATTTTGTTAGATCAAAATTCAGTTTCCTATGTCCGTGTAATTGCTATACACAGTAAATACTAAGATTACATTTTCTTTGTATAATCTTGTCTTTAGAATAATCATCTTACCTTCAATCCTTAGTTTTCCTTTATTTTCATTGATTCCATCCCTTTACTCTCCACGAGAAGTAAAGTTTCCTTGCAATGCATTTAAACACAATCTATTTCCATGGTTATCTTTATCTTTCTGCAGGTATCTCTTCCTGATCTCTAGGCATTCCTGTTACAATCTGAACTGATTAATCTCTAGGTCTCCTACACAGCATTTACTGTGGTATCCAAATCAACATTATTCTATTCATTACTTTCATCTCCTCCCCTCTTAGATCCTATTTCCTGCATCCCCCAACTCTCTCTTCTTTACTTTTACTTTTTTATCTTGGAAGAGCAGAGACTTCAGAGTGTAAGAAAGTTAATTTCTGAAACTTCAAATGACTGAAAGTGTGCTTTTTCTACCTTCATAGATGACCGACCCATAGTTCGTCTTGGTTTCTGGTTCTATATTTGTAAATTATTTTTGCCCCAGAATTTGGAAGCCATTGTTCTGTCTTCAATGTCACTGCTGAGACATTAGGTGACATTCGGTTTCTCAGTGGGCCATTTTTTTTTTTCTTTCTGCAGTTCTGGAGTTTGGGAATCTTCTTTCCCACCTCCTCCCCCCACCCACCTCCACCATGTGAAATTTAGTGAATACACTGGTATAGGTGTTTTCTAAAGATGTGATATATTAGAAACTCTGTAGGTCTTTTCAAATATGAAAATCACTGTCCCTAAATTCTAGGAAATTTTCTTGATTTGTTTCTTCGATTGTTTCTTCATGACATTTTCTAAAACATTACTTTTCTAAAAAATTATATTCTTCTATTCTGAGGACTGAATCTCTAGTGTTATTGCCTTTTCACTTTTGTTTTTCATTTCCTGATATTTTTGTTCTACTTTCTGGGTGGCTTTCTTAACATCATCTCCAAAAATCATTTAAAATTTTTCAAATCTTCTATCAATTTTCAATTTCTAGGAGTACATTTTTATGCCCTTCTCTTATAATGTTTGTTAGTTCTAGATTGCAGTATATTCTTTGATTTTCCTGAGAATATTAATGATGATATTTTAAAGTTTTCATCTTCCTTCTTTATTCTATAGCTTTCAATTTCCTTGTTTTTTCCAGACTTGTTTTGGTCTCCAAATTTCTTCAAATGTCTGACAATCACTAATTACTACTCACACAGAAGATGGAGCACTAAAATGCTGATTAGAAAGTCTGTGTAAAAAAAAAAAAAAAAAAAAGAAAGAAAGAAAGTCTGTGTAGTAGGGCAGCCTGGGTGGCTCAGTGGTTTAGCGCTGCCTTCAGCCCAGGGTGTGATCCTGGAGACCAGGGATTGAGTCCCATGTCAGGCTCCCTGCATGGAGCCTGCTTCTCTCTGCCTCTCTCCCTCTCTGTCTCTCTCTCATTAATAAATTTTTAAAAATCTAAAAGAAAAAAAAAAGTCTGTGTAGGTGAGGGGGGCTTGCAATAGGTAGGCTTCATTGGGGAACAATCTGGCTGGGCTTGTCCATTGGGAGACCCCAAACCATAAGTATCCACAGAAAGATCATATTCTTCAAAGAAGCATCTTTGAAATGAGTACCTGGAAAATATATATCTGCCAAATTTTTGGAGATGAGCAGAGGAAGTGCCCTGGGGGTGTCTCACTATTTAGTATTTCATTTAATTTTCCACCCTCCTTCTGTGCCTTGGTATTTCCCACTCTAGAGTTCTCTAGCTCACATTCTCCACAGAATCAACTTCCAGTCTTGCTGGAGTGTGTAGAGGCATCTAGGGTCTAACTTCATTTTAGACATTTGCCACTTAATTCTCCTGTTTTCGCCTCACTTTCTCACTGTCAAGCCCTTCTGAGATTCTGAAATACCTCTCCCTACCAGCTCAGGTTCCAGCTTCTTAGTACTCGTAGATTAGTTAACATGCCCTTTCCAGAATCACTTCATTTTACGGAGTTTCTGCATTTTTTGAATCCCTTTGCTGTCACAGTTTCAGAAGGAACAGAATAAATGCATGTGCTTGGTCTGCCTTTTCCTGTAACGTATTTTTATTGTCAAAACACTGACAAATATTTGTTAATGAAAAACTCAAGAGAAAAAATCAAGTCACCTCCAATATGAACTTGAGAGGTTAAGGCAGACTATGAAATATGAGCACAAGTTTATACTAAAAACAAAGTGACCAGAACAGCCAGAGTAAAAGCAACACAAAAATGAAGGAAATTTACCTCACATAAAGTCAGCTGATATTTTGGTAGTATATGTTTAACTACCTGCTGTTATACATAACAACAAATGCTGTTTTCAAAACCCAGGAAAGAAACAATTATAGTGTGTAAAAGTGAGGCAATCCCCAACTGATCAGGCATTATTGTTAATTTAAAAAATGCCTTTATTGCTGTTCTAGAAATTAAATCATAGCTTTATTTTTTTAAGATTTTATTTATTTATTCATAAGATACAGAGAGAGAGAGTTAGAGACATAGGCAGAGGGAGAAGCAGGCTGCATGCAGGGAGCCCGATATGGGACTCGATCCTGGATTCCGGGATCACACCCTGAGCAGAAGGCAGATGCTCAACCGCTGAGCCACCCAGGCATCCCTAAATCATAGCTTTAAATGCACAATAGAGTTAGGTGACTAAATAAAACTTGAAGTCGCCCTTAAAGAATCAGTAATTTATTCATTTTAATTATTCAGATTTTATTTTTTTATAAATTTATTTTTTTATTGGTGTTCAATTTGTCAACATATAGAATAACACCCAGTGTTCATCCCGTCAAGTGCCCACCTTAGTGCCTGTCACCCAGTCACCCCTGCCCCGCACCCACCTCCCCTTCCACCACCCCTAGTTCGTTTCCCAGAGTTAGGAGTCTTTCATGTTCTGTCTCCCTTTCTGATATTTTAATTTTTTTTCCAAAGAGAAGTCCTACTTATTTATTTACTTTTTAATGATTTATTTATTTATCAGAGATAGAGCGTGCAGGCACAAGAGAAGGAGCAGAGGGAGAGACTCCTTGCTGACCATGGAGCCCGACATGGGGCTCAATCCCACGACCTTGAGATCATGACTGAACCTTTAGATCATGACCTCAGCCAAAATCAAGAGCCAGATGCCTAATGACTGAGCCACCCAGGCACTCCAAGAAGCCCTATTTAAGTGAATATAAATGGGAATAAATTTTCTGTCAGCTCCCCAAAACAGAAGTCAGAGATATCTGTGTATTAGTTTTAAAAGTCAAGTTGCTTATAAAAGTAGTATGGAACTCTGTTCTTGGGAGGTTAGATACTTACACAGTCATAAAAATTAAGAAGAAAAATATTAAGTCCAATAGGTACATTTTTAAAAAATATTTTATTAATTTATTCATGAGACATACAGAGAGAGAGAGAGAGAGAGAGAGAGAGAGAGAGAGAGGCAGAGACACAGGCAGAGGGAGAAGCAGGCTCCATGCAGGGAGCCCGATGCGGGACTTGATACCAGGTCTCCAGGATCACACCCTGGGCTGAAGGCGGCGCTAAACTGCTGAGCTACCTGGGTTGCCCGAATAATTTTTTTTTTTAATTGAGGCTACTAAATCTCATATTTAAAGGCAGGAAATATAACCTTCGGTTATGGATAATACTACCCTAGAAAAATATCTACCATATTATAACAACAGAAGTGGCAAAAAATAGAAGTAAAATTCTTCACAAGCCTCAAATTATCCATGAACGGGGGTAAATTTAAACACATCGGTTTGCTATTGTAAAAAAAAAAAAAATAATGCTTTTATATTAAGCATTTTACTGTGTGAGGTTGCAAGTACTTTATATATATTATCTTACTTAATTCTTACCTACTTTATGAGGTTGTAAGAGCTTATTGATCCTGGACAGGCTGAGGCCCTTGCCAAGAGGGTTTTTGACTTGCGTAAGAAGGAATTCAAGAGCAAACATTTTAGAGCAAAGATTTATTAAGTATAGAAGAATGGAGCTACCTCATAAAGAAGTGGTCTCTCCTCCCCAGTAAGAAAGAGGACTTCCAGGGGATCCCCAAGTGGCTCAACGGGTTTAGCACCTGCCTTCGGCCTGGAGTGTGATCCTGGAGTCCCAGGATCGAGTCCCAGGATCGAGTCCCACATCGGGCTCCCTGCATGGAGCCTGCTTCTCCCTCTGCCTGTGTCTCTGCCTCTCTCGCTCTCTCTCTGTGTCTCTCATGAATAAATAAATAAAATCTTTAAAAAAGAAAAAAGAAAAAAAAGAAAGAGGACCCCCACTTTGCCTCTAATGAAGGGTTTTATTAGTCGTTAGGTTTTTTTGTTTTGTTTTGTTTTTTAATTAGCTAACCTACTGGGAGGGGCTTACTCTAACTTTGGATTTATCATGTACATTAGGTAGTTTTTCCATTGTCTTAGAGCTATGGAATTATAGGGAACATTTTTAAGAATGTCCAGCTTATGTGGCTTTTACTCCTGGAGGGAGTGGAGTCTTGTTGTTTTCCATGAGTTGGATCTTGTGACTCTGTTTATGATCTACTTACTTTTTTAGGTTAAGAGTCAGCCTAAAACAAAAATGGTTTTACTTTGGTCATCTTGTCTCTTTAGTCTCACTTCCCTCCTGCCTTATCACTATCCCTATGTTAAGGAGGAATCTGGGACTTCTAAAAGTTGTAAGTAAAGGTAAGTTGGCCATGACATCTACATACCATGGCTAAGATTTAACAAGTCATGCTTTTAACTATTGTATACTTCCTACTTTAACTACTGATAAATCCAGTATTTTGAAACTGGTCAAGGATATGTCAACACTGATTAATTAAAAGGCAAAATGACCTTTGTAAATAACTATTCAAATAAGATTCATCCAATAGTAACTGTTACCAACCAATAGTAGTACTGATTTATCCATTCATTCACTCAAAAACATTTACTATGTAACCATTATGGGCAGATGAGCACTATTACATAAAACTTCCTGTGATGATGAAAACATGTGATGTCTGAACACCCAAAGCATGGCCAGTACCACTGAAGAACTGTAACTTTAATTTCATTAAATTTAAGTCAGTTTTGCCTGGGTCACTCAGTTGGTTAAGCACCTGACTCTTGATCTCAGCTCAGGTCTTGATCTCAGGGTCACAAGTCCTAGTAATGGGCTGTACTGGGCTCCACACTGGGTATGGAGCCAGCTTTAGAAGTTTCCTCAAACTGCTAAACTAAAGGTCTACATAACTTAAACTCAGCACACTCTTTTAATAGTTTCAATACATTACACTCTAAGAGAGATACAGGATTGTTTCTGATAAAACATGTTTTTTTTAATATATATATTTGGTACTATTTCTTAAAGTAGTTTTCAAACTCCTTATATTTATGTCATGTAAGCAGTAAAAATCTATCACTGAGAGGATTACCAGAATTTTAAGTGATTTTTTTGAGGGGGAGGGGCAGAAGAAGAGGGAGAGGGAGAGAGATAGAATCTAAAGGAGGCTCCAAACCCAGGGCAAAGTCCAACTCGGGGCTTGATCTCACAATCCTGATATTATGACCTGAGCAGAAATCAAGAGTTGGACGCTTAGCAGACTAAGCCACACAGCTGCACCACCTCACCCCCACCCCAGCTTTTTAAAGTAGGCTCCGTGCCCTGCGTGGAGACAAATGCAGGGCTTGAACTCACAACGCTGAGATCAAGACATGAGCTAAAATCAAGAGCTGGACACTTAACTGACTGAGACACCCGGGTACCCCTTAAGTGATCTTTTGATGATCTAAATTGGAATCATTTCAGAAACTTCCATAGATAAAATCTGAATCAATCTAATACTATTGCCTTCTAAAACTTATATTTATCATTCTTATACTAAATCCAATCAATGGTTCCCCACTGCCCTCCAGAAAACATCCAATTCAATTAAATAGCATAGTACTCTTTTGTGATCTGGACTTTTATACCTGTAAAGCTTCCTTTTTCACCATTTCTGCCTTCCTGCCACCTCCCCTATTCTGTCCCCAACCCACTCCTCCACCATGAATCCTCCCTATACTTGCATAGGCTATGTATATACTATATATACATCATTTTGAAGATTCTTGCTATCAAGTAACATCTTCTATCTGAAATATTCTCTCACCCAATAACCTCTCTGCCACTTCATCTAGTCAGCTCTTACTCAAGCTTTAGATCTCAATCTAGGGAGGCCCTCCTTAATTTCTCCAAAGTAGGACAGATAGGCACCCCTTTCATGTGTTCCCATTATATTTCAGTCTAACACTAAGATACACTTATCATATTACAGTAACTTCCTATTTTCTTTTTTATACACAGGATTGTAAGTTTCTTGAAGGTAGGGACTAAATAATTATTAAACACAAAGTGTGAAGTACAGTCCCTAATACCTAGTAAGTTCTCAATAAAAACCTATTTAATGAATGAAAAACATTATACCCACAATTATTTTTTTTCCTTGACCAAATTAAGGTGTTTATTTCAAATCTTATTTAAATCATGCTCTAAAAGCAAGAAAAACTGAGCAGGAAATATTTTAGCTAGTTGAAGAGTTACAAACAAAATATTTTGCATCTCTAGCTTCTAACAAGAACCACTCAAGAAAAACAGCAAGCATGGTCCACTATTATGCCCAAGTCCCTCTAAGTCACTCCATCCACACTGTAAAATACACATCTCCCTCTCCATCTTGACTTTTATTGCCAGCCACCTTCTTTATTTTCCCCAAATGAATGGAAAAATAAAAACAAAAAAACCTAAACTTCATCTAACCATATCCTCTTACCTTTTTTTTTTTTTTAAAGATTTTATTTATTTATTCATGAGAGACAGAAAGAGACAGAGAGGCAGAGGGAAAAGCAGGCTCCCTGCAGGAGCCCAATGTGGGACTTGATCCCAGACCCCCAGATCAGGCCATGAGTCAAAGGCAGACACTCAACTGCTGAGCCACCCAGGCATCCCCTCTTACCTTTCTAATCCTGTCCCTTCTCTGATGGTGAGCATCAGTCCTATCAGAACCCAGCCACTTTCTGGGAGTGTGAGGAAATTTTGTTCCTAAGCTTGCCATTGGAACATCCTAGATGTCAACTTGATTTAGCTTCGTTGTGAGATTAGAAAACTGAACACCAAAGCTAATACTATTCCTTGCTTTATGGATACCATTTCTAACTCTGGGCCCTTGGACATGTTAAATTCATAGGGTCCTCATTAGTACTGATTAAGCTAGAAACTAGGGTATTTCCAAGAGTTCTTTGCAGTTCCAAAGTCCAGTGCGTTAGTTCAGTGACATCAGTCACAGAGGCTATTATCACACTGGCTCAGTGACCTGCTTCAACTAAACTTACTTCTAAAGATCACTTGACAAAACAGAACACAGGAGAAAGTATCCTATTTTCTCATGGTGTTGGGGAGGGGCCAGGGGGAATTAATACAGGTAACTTTGAGGACTGGCTATACGTTACCCTCACAACCTCTAAGCCTGCCTACAAAGAAAGCATGTGACATGATTTTATCTTATTTATTTATTTCTATAATTTTAGTTGGTAAGAAGCCCTGGGAACAGCACACGGCAGCACACAGTAGTATACTCCTCCAGCTTTAGTTAGCTAGGAAGAACAAGATGAATGTCCCTGCTCTCCCAAGAACTGAAGTTGCTCTATTCTGGGATGCTGAAAAGGAAATTTTTCTAGGAAACAAGTGTTTGAATTGTATGAGATATGAAATGTTTACAAGAATAGTACTTACTCTTAACTGCCACTGTTGTCGCCTCAGGGAAGGCTAGTTTTGTCAAGAGCCATGTGGCTGCCCCCCTACCATGAAAGAACTAGGATGAAGTAAAGTGGCCTACTCCAAAAGTGACTGTATGTGCTGTGACAGAAAAATCAAAGAATCAACCTTAAGACAGAAGAAGTGCAAAATAGCCAACTAATAATCTACTAATGTAAGTGGGCACAGGATAGGTGATCCGCAGCATGGGTCACTGCTACCCACAACTGTGCCTAAACATACTTGACTGCTCTTGCAAACCTTACAAAGCCTCAAATGACAATAATCTACTCTTAGGAAACAAAGCCCTACTACTGCTTCCTGAGAGGGGGTGAGCAAGCTTGCCCATAAGGCAATTTCCCAGCATCTAAAGACCACTTTCCTGATCTAAAAAATAATGATAGTATATCTGCCAAGAAGAAAAATGCTTTTTGGGATGCTATTTCAGAACTACTGGAAACAATCAAAACATTCTGAGTATATTCCAATGCTTGTACCGAGGTACTGTGGGATAATAAAAAGAGCATACTGTGGGGACAGTCAGCCCTGAATGTAAATCTTGGCTCTACCATGTTTCTGTGACTTTGAATACATGTTATCCTCCGTGAGCCTCTGTTTACTCCCCTGTGAAATAAGACTGTTATGAAGACTACATGCAAAAGCACATGTGGGTCACTTAAGATTTATTATCTACATCTACATCTACCAGTTCTTTATCTTCCTAAAGAAATACTGTATTGGAGAGAAATAGCAATGGAGAAGTTTTCTTTAAAAACTGATTGTAAAAATGAGATTCACTGAAGGAAAAACCAATTGCAATCAATCAAATATGACTCAAAAGAAATACATGATAACCAGAGCAAAGAATGTTACCAATTACATACTCACACACATAAAAAGAAATTTCCTTTGCTCACCATTCCAGGCCCACCACAATTTTGTCCTAAATAATTTCTCCAGTCTCCCATATTCTCTCTAGCACTCCCACCTATAAACTTTAACTACATCACACTCTCTTTGGAACATACAGTGCATTGGCTTACCTTCAGGCCTCTGCTCTTACCCTAAATACTCTTCCTGCCTCCCATCTAGCAACTGCTCAATTCCACTATTTGTATCATCCCTATTTTAGTCTTCCCAGACCAACTCACATTAACAGTATCTAGTCCTTTGGCAACTATTATCATGTTTAGTATTTTTCAATATAGTTAAGGAGAACTCTGGTTTATTCCTTTGTATCTCTGACACAGTTCTGGGGTGTGGCAAACTAGTACAATTTTCTGCAAAATAACTATTATACTAAAGTTGCACTATAGGAGTTCTATATACATGTACTAAAAGAAGAGTCCCAGAATTTTAGTGATCAAAGGAGATATTATTATCAATATAACTTCCTCTAAGATTTACACAAATGACTGCCCAACACAAATGAGTTCTGTCTGAGGCAAAACTGATGCAAAATAGAAATTAATTTAGAAGTACAGAAACTGAATTGAAATTTTTTTTAAAAAATTATTTAACAGAATTTCTGCAATCACAATTAGATGAGGTCCTCGGTGTTAATTCAATGGAAATACCAATAAAAGTACTATTGTTGGTGTGGTCACTTATCAATGATTTTAACATATGATCTAAAAAGCAGAACTTTTGGTAAAAGTAAGCCTATTTATATCAAGGAGGCTCAGAACTGACTCAGAGGAAAAAGTATTACCCTCTGACTCATCAAGACCACTTCCTGAAACACCCAATGTTTTTCTTGGAAGGAAGTCTATACAAGTGCCATTTCATTCAAACACTGATTAGACAAAATTGAAGTCTAACACAAAATGGACAAAAAGACATGTATTTTCCAAACCCAACTAAGTTTCAAAGTAAACCATTTCATAAACACATATTACCTGGTCATAAAAAAGAAGACTTTAAATACAGTCAAAAATGGATAATCCCAGATATATTATAATGAATAAACCACTTACTACCTACACATATCCCTCTTTATACCATAATCTCTTAATGATAAAGAAACAACCTTATGATTTTAATCCACAAAATTAACTAATGTCTTTGGCTTCAAAACAGTCATTTTTTTTTTCAAGGTAGTTCTTTTCCCCTCTCTGAATCAACTCAGTGGCCAATATTTAATAATAATTTACAAAAAAAAATAAGTAACACTTATTAAATGCTTATATGTGCCAAACACTGTTATAGATTCTTAGCACACATTAATTCAGTTGATAAGTACAACTCCTCTAGGAGGTAGGTACAATTATTATCTCAACTTTATAGATGAGGAAACTGAGACACAGAGCAAGGAAGTACTTTGCCCCATCACACCTAGTACATAAGTAAAGCCTCGAACCCAGGCAGACGAACCCAAGAGCCCAAACTCTGTCTATGCTGTCTGTGCATGTGACCACACACCTCTTATCAGAAAGCTTGCTAATGTTTAAACACACTTAAGCATATGCACACAAGACACACATGTAAACATATACATGTGCAAACATTTTATTTACATAATCTGTGCCAAAATTTACTATGCCCTCTTCCATTAGTTTATAAATCCTAACATGACTATTCCAACAAATACTACCAAGTCTTTTACTTAGAATAACAATTACTTAGATAAGCTTTGAAACATTCTACTGTCCAGATACATTTATGTCCGTCTCACTTGTTTTTTATTTCTAAAACACTGGAAACATCTCACAGAACTATAAAAACACCAAAATGATACTGTGCTGGACATAGCCCTTGGGGAAGAAAAATACACATAACATTTCCTATTTCAAAATAACAAGCAATTAAACTGAATCTTGCCATTTGTTTCCTCTTGAGTAATCTAGACTGGAAGGAGTTCAAATATCTGACTCTCGCAGTATTTTGCCTTCAGTAGAAAGACCATCCTTTAATATGCCAATTCAGCTAATAACTGTTCACTCATTTCTGTACCAGGTTCATAGACACGAGTTTAAATATTAAATGACTGCATATTTCTATTTCTAAACATTTGAAAAAGAAACTGCTAGTTAGTTAATAAGGCTGAATAAGCACTTTGAAATAAGCCACACTATTCCACTCTTCAAATTATTAAGGAGCAGTATTAGAAGGGCAAATTTATTCCAGAGAGTAAAGCAGCAGCCTATGGAAATATAATATCCCAGAGTCAACACCATTCTGGAGGTGCTGAAGATGGAGAGGTGCTGTTGGAAGCCTGACTGCCCAGTGTGATTTTAGGCCCAATAGAGAGTCATCCTGCTTTTTAAAAGTATATCATTTACCCAAGTGACACAGTGAATGAAATTCTACCACTGGAAATTAATTTATTTTTTTTTTGAATTAAGTGTTTTCACCCCTGGCAATCACTTTTAAACTTCATACACCCCAGGAAGTAAAAATATATTATATTATTGACACATAAGTATGAATTATGAGATACTTTCTGCTAGGACAGGAGGAATTTAAACTAATGTGAGAATACCTATGAAGTCAGTGTGCCACATTAATTAAAAATTCTGCACAGAAATGGCACACTAGTAAGCTACTGAGAAAAAAAATGTGCTTGCTTAATACTTTGGCCTGTGATATCACCAGTTATTAATAATTACTGAAATTATAAGACAAATTCCAGCTTATACATGGAATGATTATTTATGAAAGGCAAACATACTATAGAGTAAGCAAAACCATCCAAGAAACTCATCTAGTATATTTTGTCTACACCTATCAGGTGTGCTTCACAAGAAAGGCATATAATAAACAATATGGTTCCTCTCTTCTAAAGTACTCAGTTTAGCAAAGATAAAATTACAGTGCAAGTTAGTAAATGCTATTGTCACAGTGTGAACAACATACCACGGAAGAATCCACGTAGGGCAGTTTGTTGGTAGGCTTCATATAAGAGGAGACAGTAGAACCAGATGTTGAAAGACACAGAGGAGTGTGTGAGATGGTAGGTGTAAGGGCAGTAAGAGAGTATTCCAGGAATATGCAAAGCATGGTACATGGGAGGGCATGAGTTTCAGGGCATAGTGAGATACTCAGTGTGGCTGCAATATAGTGTGTATAAAAAGATAATGTGGTTGAGAAAAGCTTCATGACGGATTGTGAGAGGCCTTATAGAACATGTACAAAAATTTGGATTTAATCTTTATGGAAACAGTAAACCAACAGAGGGATTAACAATCACATTACTAATTTTTAATAAAATAATTACAGGGGCATTCTGGAGGCAGATTAGATATTCATTCATGAATAACCCATTATTCATGAATAATTCCTTCCTGTCTAATTCTCATTTACCTTCCCACCTAAAGTTATCCTCTCTCTTTCCTTGATTGTTATAAATCTCTATTTTGCTTCCATTGTATGGTCAATATTTTGTGAAATTAGTCCTTCCATGGCTGCTACAACTTTATTTCATAGACTTGGGAAATATGCAATCCTCTCCTCATTCTTTCTACTTTATAAATCCCTCAATGCTCTCAAACCAAGAAGTGAAATTATCTAAATTTAAAAGTCCAGATATGATTTTGAAGAAATAGGCTCCACAAATAATAAGTATTTGAGTATTTAACTTCTTAATTAAACCTCTAAGCCTGATAATCATTTGCTATTTGGTCACCAGTGATCACCCAGAGAACCAGGGATTGTTATGAACGCTCTAGTACAGAACACCCTTCCCTTCAGGTGGTTATTTTTAGAAAAGTAGCTATATTCATTCTGTCTCAGATTTATTCCTGACATTGTAATAATGCAAATTCACTTTCCTGAGAACGAAAGATTTTAGATCTAGTTAAAATGGTCTATATTCCTTTTTTCTGTGCAGACTGTTTTTAGGTCAAAGGTCCATTCAGATACTTTAACAGTAGTTACTAAGGTTTGAGACACCTGGGCTGCAACTGACCTAGGGTAATCTGGGATTATCAACAATCTGAGTAGTTTTGCAATTATGTAGGCTTCAGAGAGAGGGTAGTAGCCTTCATCCAGGTAATTCCTCTACTTACAATTATACCATGAATTTCCCAGTAAAATGTCCTTTCATTCTTTGTCCATTCAAGAAATCTTGCTAAGGGCTTTCTATGTGCCAACAGATATTATATGTATGAAGGTGGATATACAAGGATGAACAAAACAGATATAATTCTTGTCCTCAGAGTTGTTAGGGGATACAATGACCTTCTTTGATATTCCTTTGAATATGCCAAGCTCTTACATCCTCAAGGCCTATCATTATCTGCCTGGAATAATTATCCTCTTTGTCTTTGCCTAACTCCTGTATTTCAGCTTAAATGACCCAGCTTGGGAAGTCTAGTCCTGACCTTCCAATCTATACGATTAAATACCTCATTACATGTTTTCACAGCACCCTGAAATCTTCTTCATAAGACCTTATAATTAACATATGGGCCAATATTTGTTTAACACGGGCTTTTCAAAGATAAATTGCTGCCTGGTGCACTTTCTACTGAAGCAGAATAAACTTTTCTATTTTGTACTTTATATTGAAAACATTTTAAGTCTGATCTTTCTTTTAGGTGAATATTATTTTGAGTTTTTAATATGAGACTTCAAATTTTTCTTTATATTTTCCTTGTAACTCCACAGTTTATCCAAAGATCTTCCCTCATATGTAAATTTTATAATAAAATTACAATTCTCCAAACAATCTTACTTTTTGTATGTAAAATTTAAATGTTTATTTTTAGATACTAGGTAACGTTACTACGGATGTCCATATATGATGATATTTATTTGGATAGTTTCAAGCCAGAATTCTGAATAGTATACACTCAACTTTTACCATTTTCTTATCTGGGAGAACCAAACAAATATATATGAATACCACCACTTATTTAATGAGAAAGTTTTGGCTTACTTAGCTTCTATGAGCCTTGTTTCCTCATTTTAAAGTAGTTATATCTTTCAAGGGTATGAAAAATAAATTATACAAAGCCCCTAGCAAAATATACTAAGTAAATATCGAATCTTCCCACAAGTGAAAGGGGAAAAAAAGGCACATACTCAAAAATGTAGCCCTCTATGAAATATAGTATCAGTTTCTATGACCTAATCTGATCTCCTAAGAAAACATGTCTAACTTTTTTTGGACAGTATTTCAGGTCAGTGTTGACAAACTTTCTGCAATGGGTCAAGTGGTAAATATTTGGGGTTTGTGGGCCTCATAGGGTCTCTGTTGATAGTCTTCATTTTTATTTTTAATAAACTACTAAAAATGTAAAAATCATTCTTGGCTTGTAGAAAGGAACAGCCTACTGGTCAGAGTCTGCTAATCCCCTGCTCTAAATACATAAATACTCATCAATTCTACCCTTATTTATAGTAGTATCTACATAAGATTTAGCTTTCAATAACATTCAACTGAAAACTCTCTCTACTATCTATCAACTCTCTGTTTAACAAATACCAATTAAACACTTGTTTACTTGTTTTTATGTAAGGCCCTACTGGGCCACCAAAAGAAAAAGTGATTCAGGACATGCAATAAAAGTACAAATAAAGCCTTCCCGTTCTCAACTCCCCCCCCCCACCCCACCCCACCCAATAAAGCCTTTGGAAGGCTTCCTCTAGTGTCACCTCTCTCTTTCTTCTGCTTTGTTTTTTTTTTCTGAGTATACTACTAATCAGGATTTACAGTATAACCAATTTATGCTCATGACCTCAGATTTCTCATATAACCCTGTACTGAAATTGGTGCTAGTTGTATTTCCTTTATGACATACTGATTGGGCTTTCTGTACCACAGAGTTAGAGGTCCCCCACTGCCCATTTTCTATTAGGCTCTCTCATTTCAATTCTGACATATTGTTACAAATTCAACCCCTTTTATTCCAATTCCCAACACGATCATGTCTTCTTCCATTCAGCTCGGCTCATCTTATACATAAGCTCCAGAAAAAAAAACCCTGAATTAGATATGAGAATTAATTTCTGTTATTGTTCTGCCTCTGACAATCTGTACCTTTCTTAACCTGGGTGCCTTTGTTCCTTCATTTATTACACGGGTCGAAACAGCCTGTGATGCCAATCAGACACAGTTAAGGGTTGAAGAAATAACATATGTAGAAGTTATTAACTTATAATCTAGAAAGTACTCTGACAGACCACTAAAATCTAGGCCTCAGAAATCAGACTTGCTTCTAGAACTGGCTCTGCCATTTATATTTATAAGTTATCTACCTTGGGCAAGTTAATTAACCCTTCTAAGCCTCATTTTCCTCATCTGTAAAATAAAGACAGAAATAACATACTTTTTATAGAGTTTTATGAGGATTACATGGCATAATCCATGTCAAGCACTTATCATAGTGCCCAGCACACAGTAAAGGCTCAAAAAATGTTAAACATAATTATAATTATTTAGAGGTAAGATATATTTTCACTCTAGAGCCCACAGGCCTTATATGTTTACTTCTTAGTCTCTACCTGTTTTTGAAGCTGTCCGTTTATTTCCACCAGTACATTTCTGCCCCCCACCTTTTTTTAAAACACCTTTGGCGTTTTGGTCTGTTGTTCCATGTTCCTCCTTACAGGGACTGTTTAGTGTCTTTCACCATCAAAAGAGAGGGAAGAGGAAGAGCAGAAGCGAAGGAAAGAGAGAAAGAGTGCTATCAGTTCACACTCGGCATGTTAATAATTAGTACAGTCAATTTTGTTAAAATGCAACATTTATATTCCTAAAAATGATGATGCTAAGCAAAATCACATCATTAAAAACACAGGGCTTATGAAGAAAATAGAGTTAGAAGCACAATACTCAAAAACTCTCATCAGTGACACTTCATAAAAAAGAAAAAACCTAATTAAGATTGAAACATGGTTTCGATTTAACACAGTTAAATGGCTAGAAATATAAATAAAAACTACAATAAACATGGCACCTGACCTTGAAAAAGACCTAAACTTTGCTTGTGGCATTGGGTGTCCAAAGGGTTACAGCTTATGAGTTACTGTAAAATGGTGGGGAAAGGGTTATCTGAAATTGAGGGAATATTATAAAACAGGATATAGGTATTTGTGGCTCATAGTGTGTAATGGAGTAAGGTAGCTGGAAGATGTGTGAAGTCTGAGCCTGTGCATTTCGTGTATTCCTGTGTGGCTCACTTCAACCAGGTGGTATTTTCTGTGTTCACCTACGATATCTCAGATAAAATCACGTATAACAAATGCGAAATTTACATTATCCTCAAATTGCTCCCTAGTACCAGTAACATAGGAATAAATTCCCATTTTCAAAACAAGCATTACAGCAGAACTGACTATATTCATTCCCAAACTATGGGCATGTGACAAATGTTCTCTGACTCAGAACCATAGTCACACTCTACAAAACCTATGTTACTCTTCAACTTTCTATCAGCCCAAAGTCTTTATCTAGAAAAAGTTGTTCTTTCCTTGTCAGTATTGAGCCATTAAACATGATCTAAAATGTTTCTTAACTATATCTTTGTTTCTTCAGCTCTCCCTTGTAGGGACAGCTTAGATTCAGAAAGCTATGCTACAACTGTTTAGTTCTCTAACTGATCCCTTGTCCTCCCATGTCCATTCCAGCAGAGCAATAAAATGTCTAGTAGACAATAACTCACTGTCATGTCATTCCATTTATTCAGTCACCAAAAATTTATGAGTATCTACTGAATACAAGGAAAAAAAGGAGAAATGTGACGAAACCAACTCCACCCAAACCAGTAAGAAATAAGAGACTTAGTGGATCATTTAAAGTCAGTCAGTGTTAAACAGCAGTTATAAAATATTATAACACATGTTGGAGTGCCTGGGTGGCTCAGTTAAGAATCAAGAGTCATCTTGGTTTCAGCTCAGGTCATGATCTTAGGGTCCTGAGATGGAGCCCCATGAGTCAGGCTCTGTGTTCAGCAGAGTCTGCTTAGGATTCTCTCTCCTTCTCCCTCTGCCTCTCCCCTCACTCCCACTTGTGCTCTCTTTCTCAAATAAATAAGATCTTTAAAAAATATAACATATATAAAAATAACTGTAACACAAGATAGAACATGAAGCACGTTAAGAAAATGCGGGAAAAACCAGGTGACTTTCAATGTTGGAAGGGACCAGGAGAAATTTAATGGGGATGATTAGTAGACCTTAAGGATGAGGTGAATTTTGATTAAGAGGGAAAGACTTCCTAATTGCTGCATGAGTAAAGAAAAAGGCAGGAAATGTGAGATATATATAAAGCACAAAGTTCAGGAAGCTTGGGGGCATAAATTAAGACATATGACTAAAGATAATAAATTATATAACAACTTTTTAATTTTATCTGATGGGAAATGGGAAAGTCACTGACCATTTTTAGCCAGAAGAGTACAATATCAGTTATGAATGGGCAAAAGGGAGCCCAACTGGCCTTCACAAATCCAGGCTTTGAATAAGTTAAGAGACTTCATTCAGAGTCTCTGGAATGCCAAGCAAGAGCAGCAGGAGGGCTTTCCCCAACAACAATCCCCAGCTTTGTATCCAAGATTGATATTCACAGCTCTACTTAATGGATTCTAACTGTGTCATTTGGTCTGGCAAATTATACAAAATAGCAGAAAAAAAAATTACCTGCAAAATCATATATTTTTAGAAACAATGAAGGGAAAAAAAAGAATACAAAGCAACCTAATAGTAACAATAATATTATAAGATATTTAAATCTGATCATTAGGATCATATAATAGGGGAGGTTAAATAATATGGTTCTGAATTACATCTAAATACCTGACACAATGTATTTTTAATCCTCAAGAAACTGTATATCCAAGTTCCCCAAAACAAAGCCTTCTTGGATAAATGTTCCTGTAAGGTCAAAGGCAAGCTTAAGAAGCACACATTCTAGGGAGGCCTGGGTGGCTCAATAGTTGAGTGGCTGCCTTTAGCTCACTCAGGTCATGGTCCTAGGGTCCTGAGATCGAGTCCCTAATCAGGTCCCTCATCAGATTCCTGCAAAGAGCTTGCTAATCCCTCTGCCTATGTTTCTGCCTCTCTCTGTGTGTGTCTCTCATGAATGAATAAATAAAATCTTAAAAAAAAAACACACATTCCATTTCAGATCAGATTTTACATAGCTAAATACAAAGCGACAGTATTTCACATATTGTTTTAAAATTTTAGAAAATATATTAAGATTTAATACTACCACAAGGATCTTCTAGTCATTTTCCTGAATCTAGTTAACATATTCTATACATAAGAAAGAAATGCTACAAATTTTAACTAAAATAAGAAATATAGTTTCATATAGCTGAAAAATCCAAAAAGCGTTTCATGAAAAAATTAAAAAAAAATTTAAAATACATACACAAACCTAAACTCTAAAATAAAAAAAAAAAAAAAGAGTTTGGATTTGTTTTGTTTTTTTTTTTGTTTTGTTTTGTTTTATATTATTGTTGTTGTTGTTGCTGTTTAGATAGGGAGAGATTCAGAGAGACAAAGGGGTGAGAATGGGCAAAGGGAGAGAAAATATTTTTTTTTTTTTTTTTTAGAAAGTATCTTAAGCTGTCTTTACAGCCAACACAGAGCCCAAGGAGGGGTTGGATCTCATGACCCTGAGATCAGGATCTGAGCTGAAATCAAGAGTCAGACACTTAACTGACTGAGCCACCCATACACTCCTAAAATAAAAAAGAATTTTTAAAGAGTAATTATTTAATTAAATTAGAACTATCCTGCAGGGTCAGTGATCAAAAGACTATATGAAAGTCTACTTAGTTATATCATCTGCACAAAATTTTTTTTGCACAAAATTTGTATATAATTCAAGTAAACTACTTAAAATATCTAAAATATAATGAGGTATTTTGTCTGCTTAAAACTCAGAGGCAGTACCTCTAAGTGAAGGTTACACCTACTTTGATGAATTAATGAAACATGATTTCTCTGAAAAATAACTGAAAAGGAAACTTCTCTAATTTATTTCAGAATTTCATAGAAAATGAATATAAACATCTTATCCTCTCCTAAGTCATTTTTTCTTATATATAATTTACTTAAATGGAAGAAACTGTTTCCAAGTTTCTCTGTAGAAAAATAGAAACCTCCTTTAAAATACCCAGGTATAGTAGGTACAGGGATATCCTCCTTAAAGTGAGAACAAGTTCCCCAAAACAAAGCCTTCTTGGATAAATGTTCCTGTAAGGTCAAAGGCAAGCTTAGGACAAAGGACAAAATATTTTACATACCATTCCCAGAGGATATATGAAATTTATATTAAACATGACACTGACACTTGCTTATAGAATTTGGCCTATAAGGCTGACCAAAGCCTTGCAACAAAGGCTTCTAAGCAATCTCACCTATGTATGGCCAAACAGCTACACATGATATTTGTATGGGTAGTTCAGGATTTCGTTGTAAATTGATAATGTTCCTTATGGTGAAGTCTTAATATAATAATAGACACATTAGAGGAAAATCAACATATCCAAGAATGTACTTCAAAAAGGATCAATACAAGCATAACCATGGCACCTGAATCAAGAATGCATTACATTTCCCAGCACCAAAACAGAGATGTAACCAGTTATTTATTTTTGTTCTCCATCCAGTCTATTATGATACAATATTAAAACTCTTGTTTTTAAAGCGTAAATCTTAACCTTGCATTTAATCACTAGTAACAGAACAAGGAAAAGACTCCTCCTGAATAAAATTATATGTAACAAATCTAAAAGAGTTACAAAAATAGAACTCTATATAATAATTATATTTCTCCATAAGCTCATATTTTATATTAAAAACAACATAATTACATAATTGAATTTTTTGAAAGAGTTGTTCCTTAAAAATTTCCATTAATTGACTATTTAAATGTTTACAAGTTCCATTAATACACATGGGTGTAGGGGAAGAAAAGGAAAAACTTTAAATACACATATTCACTACATCTTAGGTCCCAAGCAAAATGTTTACACAGAAATTTGGCAGTATTAAGTCTGTGGACTCAAGGCCAATAACAACCGAAGAAAACTGAACTTGGTTAATACACAAATTTTCATAGTACAACTAACACTGTATAAACAATCTAAAACAGTTAATATTTATACGATAATCACAGTATTTTTCATATCAGAGTAATGTAAAAGTAATTTTAAGAAAACTAGATATATTATGTCTGTGCTTCCCCAACTATGATTATTAGTCAACAGATTTCTTTTTACCTCAATTTAGGAGGAAAATTATTCTCTTAAACACATGACCTAAGAGAAGGAAATCCTTTAAATCCCCAAGAGGCAGGCGGCAGGAGGTAGAACTCTGAGTAACCTGAGGTACCAATTTCAACAAGTTCAGAATCCACTTGGATACCAAATGGGAATTTAAAATATTGTCAAAAGGCTAACTGGGACTAAAAGTATTACTGCATGTTTCAAGGTCCTCAAATATCCTCTATAATAATTATGCCTTTGAGAGCCCTGCTTAGCAAAATAAATATTCACAAGCTCAAACTTACCTACCCACACAGTCCAGGCAAGACTCCTCTAAGCAATCCTCCAGGCAATACTGAGAGGACATTCCTCTCAGTTTCCTCTTAGTGCCAAGTGACCTTCGGCACATCAACAGAAAGGGCGGGACGCTAAGCTTCAGTTTCAGCATTGTACTGTAGTGAACAAAGTTTCTCCTTTGGTTTCTCTAGGGCGTTAACTAAGACTTCCTCTTCTTGTTAAGTACGTAAACACAACCACTACTACATTCCAACTCTCCCCTAAGGTGATAAAATAAAGCCTTAAATGGTGTAAATAATAATGGCTAATATTAATTGAGAACTTACTATGTGTTTGCGTTCCAAATTAATACTATACAGATGGACACTATCATTATTCCCACTGGAAAGAGGTGAAATCTGAGGAATAGAGGTTAATAAGTAACTTGTAAGAATTCCAGGTACAGCAATATGGTAAAATGAGCTAATGAAGACCTTCACTACAGATGCATAGAAAAAATGAGATACAAACTAGATACAAGGCTTTACTTACAATAAAGAAAATCCACTGGTACTAAACTAAAGTGGTATGCACAAAAGCAAATACTGCCAGTTATGGCCTCCAGGAATGATCACGGGAGTCTCTTTTGCACTTAAGTCTAGTTGAAATTGGTAAGAAAATAGCCTCTCAAGTAAGGAGATCAAAAGAAAGTACATTCTCAAGAAAAGAGTTAAGGCTAGATTTCTGGCCCTGCTTTTCTACAACACAGGATACAACCTACCCAACTGTCCCCTAATGGTCATGTAAGGACAGAAGGAGAAATCTCAGGAACACAAGGTATACAGTTGGTGCTAAGGTCCTTCCTTAAAACCAGAGCTATTTTCAAAAGGCTCTAACCACATTAAAAAATGATGAGGGGAATACAACAAATCCACCCACCACTGTCTTAATAAGACTTCAAGAGAACAAGAGAACTTGTCTCTGACAATTGGGATAAAAGTACAAGGGAAATGCTACAACCAGAAATTAAAAACCCTATGCTTGTGTCACAACAGTTCTGAAGTCTGAATTTGTATGAGAATCTTCAAGCTAAGAAATTGAGGGGTCCTGCGGTTATGATCTCCCTGGAATATCTGGAAGAAACAAACACGAAACCACTTTAGAGAAACCCTCCATAAACAGGGCCACATGGGATCTCTATAAGCTGGAAAAACCAAACCAAACCAAAATAAAAAACAATCCTTGCTGAAGATGAGCCTATAATTTAAAAATTACAAAATACGTAAGAAAATGATTTACTGCTATTGAGCATTAACAAATGTATCAAACAGAAAGTTTAGTACTCAACTAATTTTGTAATATGAAGATAAAAAAACAAAGTTTAATTATTAAAAGATGGAGGAAGAAAAAAAAGCCTATAAAGAAAAGGAAAGTGAAAAAAAAAAAAAAAAGGTTTTACAACAATCATACAGATTGCAAAGATATACATATTCTCTGCATACAGCGCCCAGAGTTTTCATACCAAGTTTCGGTGACTTAAAAAGAGAATAGTGTAAGTAGAGATACATAGGATTTTAAAAACTTACTTGGAAAAACTATAATCAATGCAGGAACTCAATTATATGGTAGGATCTATCCATACCAATGTTCCCTCTCTACTATTTTGACCACTCTGTCCTTGCAATTCTTCATTGCTGGAAATTCTGACCATCCCCCAGGCCATTGTGAACCATCCTGAGCATCCTTGCAAAAAAGATGGAGTGGAAACTGTGATGTGCCACCCAGATCCCCTTTCAGGACTGAATGATTTATTCCCTGTTGTACTGCTGCCAGCCGACAGCCCTCAGCTATCAGCTCTCTTGAGAACTGCCTTGGCTGAAGATTCTCCTCCCACAAGGTCTTGCTCCCTTCCCAGGGTAGCCCACATCCAAAGACTGGATGACATGGGGAATATAAAGACTTGACCCTCTCTCCCCAACTGGAGACCATGATGAAGAGCCTCAGAACTCCCTGCTAGTCAGATCTCCATTACAGACCCATGTACAATAGCCTAACTCCCCTTCTGCTTAATACTGGTTTCTCCATTCCCTTCCCTTCCACAGGGGTAGATCCAAAGAGCACTTTCTAAGAAACTTATGGCACACTAATTTCCATCTCAGATCTATATCCTGGGGAACCCACACCGCAAAAGAAGAGCATCATAAACAAAAAGGACAGGATATGAGGCAGCACTATCAAAGGAGTGAGAAAAGTAATAAAGCTTTGAAACCAATGAGCAAATGAGCAGAACACCAGAAAGTGTTAATATCTCTTTGGCAAGGAGATGGGTAGCACAAGGGAAAGCCTTTTTCAAAATAAACAGTATAATCACAAAATTCCAATACAACATTTCAATTGTCTCACCAAACTTGAAAGCCAAAAGGGATCTTATGGAGGATCCCAATTCCAACCCATCTTTTTGAAGATATCATCGCTTAGGTCCATGGGTCTGCTAAATGCCAAAAATGTTGCTGCTTAGACTTTAGGCCATTTATACTTCTAAGACAGTCATTTTCCTAATAATAAGTTACCTGGTACATTTAATTCCTAGCCGGAGAGCAAAGTTACCAGTAAAGAGATGTGCATGTGCAATTTCCAGCTTCCTTCAATAGTCATGGAAACACGTGCAGCAACCAAATCTATCACGTTCCAAATATATAATATGTCTTATGGCTACTTCTGGTAAATGCCCTATCTTGGAAGGTTGAGAGAATCAACAAATACCCATGAGCCTTGTTTATATTTGTCCCATGTTCCAAGTAACAGGATTTTGATATACCTTTTTGTTCTGAACCATCAGGGAAGATGTTAATGATAGCTTTATAAAAGGTTAATCTGGTTCAGGCTGATATATAACTAATCATTATTAAGAACACTAATAAAAATGCACGGACTAACATCATGTTCATTCATATGCACACTCAGGATGCCAGTGACACGGGACCAATCCAAGCAAGGCTCACGGGTATTTGTCGATTGCCTCACCCTTCTGCGACAGGCCAGTTTACCAGAAGCAGCCCCAAGAAATATATCTGGAACCCAGATTTGGTTGCCGCAGGTTTTCCTGTAACTACTGAAGGAAGCTGGAAATTGCACATGCGCATCTCGCTACTGGTAACCTTGCCATACATTCCATACTTTGTAACCACAAATATGGAGGCAGGGAAGGTAAGCTGTAACAAAACATATCAAGTAAGGCCACTGGACCCACAATGACGGGAAGTCATTAACATGACGTTAGTAGGGCAAGCAAGCAGAATGGATCTGGCTGCCACGATCCTTCCACCTTGGAAACACAGTAGAACTTCAGTCTCAGTTCCTGTACAGTTCAATCGCAGTTCCTCATCTGTCTTTCATTACTTCCTCTCCCAAGAATCGCAATCTGCTTTGTCTGCTGTAAACCAATCTTTCTGCTCCTTCTGACTTTAAAACCCTTTTTTAATGGAAGAGACTAAGTGTCACTAATATGAGAAAAGACAGAAGTTTCTAGACTAAATTGCATATTGCCAAACCTCAATTACATACAAGTCAGGCTAGCTAAATTCAAAGGGCAGAACGATCAACTAAATGCTTTAACAACTTACCTAGAGATGAAGCAGCAGTGCAATATAATTCATATTTGGGGAGAATCATGTAAAATTATTAATACAGGCATACAAAAGAGCAAATATGCATGGCATGTGAAGGAGACAAAGAATCAACTTGTCATATGAAGAAACAATGAATGAGTCACTATCATTTTGGAGCTACTATTTGGACACAGAATCCAGAGTTAAGGTGGGAAAAAAATATAACTGATACTTCTTAGAATTAATAAACAGCAGTACCAACAATATTCATTCTTTACATAAGTTATGTAAATGAGTGGTATCATAATTAAATTTTCAAGTCTACAGATGGCTTGAGTCTCTTATAAGTTAGGGAAACACTGATTTGAGAAAAATGAACTGCAAAATTATGTAACAGGGTATATAAGGGAACAAAATGGTAGTTTCACCTTAAACTGGCAAAGTTTAGATACTCTCATGGAACACTGCACAAATTCATTTGGTTATGGATTTTAAATGTTATTTCCAACCTAGGAATCACCATACAGTTCCAGTCACACTCTTATTTGGCAATTAAAATCAAAAAGAAAAAAAATTAATGGTGAAAACAAAAAAGTGATTTCTCATTCCTATTCATGTCCTGTAACCAAAGACAAGTAGTAAAGTGTAAAGACCTCAGTACTAAGAAACTGAAGGCGTGTGTTTATGCATCAAGTCTGCCACTTAATAGCTCTGTAACGTTGGGCAAGTAACTTAACCTCTCTCAGCCTCCATTTCCTTACCTGTAAAATGAGATCAATGAGATGAATTTGTAAGCTCTCATTCAGATCTATTCTAGAACATTTACATAGTTCAAAGTTAAAAACAGAAAATCTACTCACTTAGATTTTGGCTAAAACATAGTAAATGGCAGTTTTACATTTTAAAATGGTAAATTTTCAGAAAAATGAAATTACCAAATAGTCAGGAAATCTAACAATAAATGAGGAAAAGTTATTAGTTGCTTACGAGGACATCTGTCAATTCATCTCACAAATTATGAAACAACACTTTTCATGAATCTTCAGTTTATGCTGAAAAATTCCAATTTAAATAGATTCTGCTGAAACACAGTATGTGTAAAGAATTTCTGGGAGGCAAGAAAAATGGAAGCTTTTGGCATATAATACCAGTATTTCCTATCATTATTATTAAGATTTCATTCCAAGCCTCCTTATTTCATCTGATTCAGAAGGTGCTAGCATTCCACATAATTGGCTCGGTGAATGCATATCAAAAGAACTGACAGGATGTTCCTTGTAAAACACCATTTTTTAAAACACATCATCCCCCAAACCTGTGCTTTCCACAAAAAGTTAAACTCTGGAAAAAAAAAAAAAAAGGATAGGACTACTTTGGTTTGTTAAAATCATGGGGTGCTTCTGGATTCTTAAGTACCATTTGGAAAGAAAGAGGCATTTCATACAGGACTACTAATCCTTTCTAGAGTATTTTTACCATAACTCTATAATACAGTCAAGAAATTATCACATTAGCTAGATGATGAGACTTAACGTCTCCTAAAAACTATAATCATGTGGTATGGCACTGGGAAGAAAGGGGTGTGTGTGTGCAAATCAGCAAATACAGAAAATGAATTGCAAATACTCAAAAGATACTATCTTATCAAAAAAACTGGGAGAAATACCCAAGTTTAATTTCAAAGCATATAGTACTGAAGTACTGCAAAGAATCGTCATATATACACTTGAACAAGCTAACCGAGCAAGCTGCCTTGAAAAATTAAATCGAGAAGTATTACAATAGACAGACTGAAATGCATGTTTTCAGAGCAGCAGTTTAGAAAAAGCTGTATAAATAGCTGTTAGAATGACATAGCTTATGTCATCCTTCAGAAATAAAACCTGCAATTAAATTTACACATCAAATGATCCTTGAAGCTCATATGTTACCAATAAATAGGGGCAGCAGAGGGCACTTAAATCAGACAAGCTGTGCATAGAACTATAGTCATATAAAGAGAAGCCATTACAGCAAAGCTTCAACATGATCTGAAGCTGAATGTCACAGTGATACACTGATATTAAATTGCCAGAGGCTATATCCATTTTAAAAGTGATCTAACTTATTTGAATATCACTGGACTAGAGTTTGCACAGGCAGAAAAATATATAACTATATGGCCTTTGGCTGAAGTGTTAATATAATGAAAGTTGGCCCTGGTTGGGCAAAATATTAAAGATTACTTTCAAGATTATTTTCAGTGAATAAAATATTGGTCTTCCAAACCAATTCTTAATCTTTATTTAGTTTGTAGTTTCAAGACCTCTCAATGACAATTCTAACACTAGTATCTAATTCCTTTGTATTTGGGACATGAGGCTATGGAAAACAGATTAAATAATAAACTTAAGTCAAGAAGTGGAATGTGATGGTCAAAAGAGCCATGGATTTGAAACCTAAAAGCTTAATATTTTCCCCCCAGCTCTACAATTTAGTCACATGACCTTAAGCAAATCATTAATGTAGGCAATAGAATATATTACAATCAACTCAGGTTCTTATGCAGAACAGGCACACATACCAGTGCTCTTATTTACAGCTGTGTGACTTGGGCCAAGTTACTCCAAGTCTGTTTGCTTGTCTACAAAATGAAAATAATAGTATCTTCTTCAGAGAGATTGAAGAAAATGATGCACGTCAAGAGTATAGCATAATGTAAAAAAGTGGTTAATAAACAGCTTAAAAAAGTCACTATTTCTCTGAGTTTTCTTTTACCTTGAAAGTAATCTACCTCATATGTTACCTTAGAATAATTTCCTCTGCTGCATGTTGTCTTTGTCAGGTCACTGATCACTTAAGAAAACTGAGTTTTCTCCATTTTAAAAGAATTTTGTTCACAACTAGGTAACCTTTTCTATTTGCCTTTAAAATCTTTTTATAGGGGATCCCTGGGTGGCTCAGCGGTTTAGCGCCTGCCTTTGGCCCAGGACGCGATCCTGGAGTCCCGGGATTGAGTCCCGCGCCGGGCTCCCGGAATAGAGCCTGCTTCTCCCTCCTCCTGTGTCTCTGCCTCTCTCTATATATGTCTATCATAAATAAATAAAGATTTAAAAATAAAAAATTAATAAATAAATGAAATCTTTTTTTTTTTACTTTGAATAAATAGATAATTAAGTATTATTTCATAGTCACCTGTGATCCTATTTAGTCAACTATCCAAACCTTTTGGTATTTTTGACAAAATCCCGGAAGGCTTTTCAACATTAAATTGATGGTTGTTTCCCAGAAGGCCCTCTGAAAATCTCAAAGGATTTGTCTCTCATCTTATAAAAGAGAGAAGTTAATATAATTAAGTTTATTTGGTATGGTTAATTACATAGGAAAGACTGTCAAATAAGAAGTGCAATAAACAAACACCAGTTATATGTTTATGGATACATTTTATTAATAAAGATATTCCAGAAGTTGTACAAAGTTCACAGAAACTTGTCAATACACTCCGTCCAGTTATTATCTTAAATTGTGGTATACCACAGAAATAACTAAATTTTCCTATCAAATGGACTCTCATCAGAATTTTAACCATGATAAGTCTTTTGTCATTCACAGAGTTACTGTTCTCCAATTCTTTCCTGAAAGTGTTTACAATCATCTACTAGGAGAATGCTCCATGATGGCATCACTTGAAAAACTCTGAGTCTATGTCACTGGGATGGGTAAGAATTTCCTGAACTAATGAAGAAGGTGATGAACCTGTAAACCTGTAACCAAAGATCAAGCAATTATAAAGGACTGAATGATGTGGATGGTTATAACTCTTGTTTGAAGCAGTACTTTTGTTCTTTAATGTTGTATTTTTCAGAGTTAAGGAAACCTTTTCCTCTTTTCTCATGAGCTGCCTATAACACACAGCAATTTGGTAAATTATATTTTTGTAAACAGAATTGAAGCATCGACCTTTTCTCCCTACCTCATCCCTCCGGAATTTGAGAACTCATAGTGAGTATTCTTATTTTCAAGGCAATATAGTTATTTGCATAAGTTTAATAAAGAGTCTGTCCTTGTAACAAGACACTGTTGGAAACATTGGTTATACTAGAAAGACTTTAACTGGAATGCCATATTTGAGAGTGATACGCACAGAATCCATTATGAGTGGACTGCTTTAAAGAACTAAGGCTGACTTTAGGGAGCCAATGCTTATAAAGCTCCCCTCCTAAAAACTGCCTAGTAGCTTGCTTATAGGATTTCTGCCTAATAGATAAGTAAGGAAGGTCACTTCCTAGCAGTATCTAGGAACCTCAGGGTATTTGGAGGACCTCAAGAAGAGAGGAACTCACACATCTGTAAGTGTTGCAGGCACAAATCTAACAATGAGTCACTGGTTTGGTCTTCTCGGCTCAAAAGGCTTTTAAAAGTCCAATCTGAGATTCCTCATTAGAAATTCCAGCAAAGATGGCTTTTAAAAAGCACATATGGCCATTCTTTTTGCTTCACTGATATAAATAATCAGCCCAAGTTAATGAAATCAGACTTATTTTGCAAACAAATGGGTTTTACGTAGGTTATCTTTGATAGAAATGGGAATGACTAAACACAAAAATTAAGTCTCAATGGGAAACTATAGCACACACTCATTGGCATTAAATTCTAGTCCTCTTCATTGTCTTTAAGGTTTTGTTATTTACTTATAAAGTGCCAGATCTTGATTTCTTCTAGTCTCTTCCAATATCTAGCTATAATTCTCCAAACTAATGTTTCCAATTTTTCTCCTACCCTTCTGACTTGGAATGACTAAAAATGAAAAATGCCTCTTTCCCAAAGCCCTGCAAGTTGAAGCTGTACAACATGATATCAACTTTGGAGACATTACCACAACAGCTCATGGTGGACAACCTTCCTGCCTTTTGCTTTTTTTTTTTTTTTTAAGATTTTATTTATTTATTCATGATAGTCACAGAGAGAGAGAGAGGGGCAGAGACACAGGCAGAGAGAGAAGCAGGCTCCATGCATCAGAAGCCCGACGTGGGATTCGATCCCGGGTCTCCAGGATCGCGCCCTGGGCCAAAGGCAGGCGCCAAACCGCTGCGCCACCCAGGGATCCCCTGCCTTTTGCTTTGTGGGCCACTCAGAAAGTTCACCAGAGCACCTGATGAGATCACCAGAGACATTCAAACTATAAACGAGGAAAACCTGCCAGATTACAACCATCTGCTCTCACCCTATCTAAAGATGCTTTGAGTCAAATATCTATAAACATTCCCGATGACTGCACTCTGGACTCAAAAACCATGTTTATGGTTTGTTCTAACTATTAAACATTAACCTTTTTTTTTCTTTTGTCTCCATAGTAATATCCGAGACTGAGAAATTGATTCAATGGGTTATGGGAAAATCCACTAAACCATCTTCTAGACCATGAAAGTTCTTCAGGAAGTTTCAGACAGGGGAAGAAATGACATGGTTTAAGAAATACTCCCACCCACCCCCTTGAATATGGCAGTTTGGCATTTTGAATATCTTAAGGTAAAGGGGTTTGAGAAAATGGCTGAAGTAGGTCATTCTGACCTTCCCAGCCCTTCTCTCCTAAAACAGGTCACAAAATCCTCATGTGAGAGATACCCTCCCTTCACTAGGAAGAAAGGAGTGTCCTTATCTCTGAAGACAAAGGGACACTGAGAGGAATTGGAACAAATAGGCCTTGTGAAGTTTCCCCGTTTATTATACTTATCCCATACTCTTTGTTCTAGCATATTCCTCCATAACTGGACACTCTTCATCAAACCTAGATAAAAATAAGGTCTCCTTCATTTCTTAATGAAGGCTTCTACTTCATTAAAAACTTTTATTAAATAAATCTGACTTTTCTCCTATTAATCTTTATCATTTTAATTTGCAGACCAGCCAGAGATGCTAAGAAGGTTGAAGCAAACGTTTTCTGCCCCTACACTCCACAGACACTATGCTCTCACCAAAACTGCATGATGTATATCACATGTAAAAATTTATCCCGATTTGATAGGGAACATTTTTTTTACACAATTCTTTTTTTTTTAAGATTTAATTTATTTATTCATGAGAGACACACACAGAGAAAGAGAGACAGAGAGACAGAGACAGAGACAGAGACAGAGACAGAGACACAGGCCGAGGGAGAAGCAGGCTCCATGCAGGGAGCCGGACCTGAGACTCGATTCCGGATCTCCAGGATCACACCCTGGGCTGAAGGTGGTGCCAAACCGCCGAGCCACCTGGGCTGCCCACATGCAATTCTTAGTTTAGCAGTGATCTCTCATTAAAACCCTTTTGCCCATAACTTCAATTTTTTCTTGCTCATTTTTTACCTTTTTCTTTTTAGATCAACAGGATTCATTCTGTTAGTTGTCAGAATGGATTTTTTATTGTATATGTATATGGCATATTTTTCCTCTAGACCAAAATAAACATACACCTTGCATTTATGTTGTCAGTGTCAAGTTCTAACTTAGAAACCATAACGTAGATCTATTCTATATCTTTAAAAGAAAAAAGTCATAGGTTAGGTCGTTTGGTATTATCAATAATATGAGACATTATTCCCTAAATTAACAACTACATTTGTGTTTCTTTTTATAAATCTGATACATGTAGTAATACTTTCTATATACCTGCCTAGATTATTTTAATTGAATATCTTTTTAAAGATTTATTTATATGAGGGGATCCCTGGATGCTCAGCGGTTTAGCACCTGCCTTTGGCCCAGGGCCTGATCCTGGAGACCCGGGACTGAGTCCCACGTCAGGCTCCCTGCATGGAGCCTGCTTCTCCCTCTGCCTGTGTCTCTGCCTCTCTCTCTCTCTCTCTCTCATGAATAAATAAATAAAATCTTTTTTAAAAAAATATTTATTTATTTGAGAGACAGAGAATGCATGAGAGGGGGAGAAGGGCAAAGGGGGAAGGAGAGAGATAATTTCAAGCAGACTCTGGGATGAGCGCAGAGTCCAATGAGGGGCTCAATCTCAGGACCCTGAGATCAGGATCTGTGCCAAAACCACGTCAGACATTTAACGGACTGTACCACCGAGGCATCCCTATTGTAGTGCTTGTTGGCCAATTCCCAAGTTAAGATCATTTTACATATTAACCTAATGCTACCTTTACCATCTCAAAGAGGCGCACTTTAATTTTTACTGCAGACACAAAATTCAGTTTTAAGATAACCAATACACTGACTATGCTAGTACTAAAGCATCACTTCATTTATGTAAGGATGCCCATTGTCATTCTTTCTGTATTTCCTATTGACTTTGAGTATTACAGTATTCATTGACATATCAAAAAAGTTCTATGGCTTCTTAATAAGAAATCAAAATATTGCATGAGTCAGTCAGTCCCTACGAACTTTCAGAACTTGATGTCAAAATCTAATCCACATTTCAGACTCCCAGGATAAATTGTGCACTTTATGTATAAGGTATATTTTGAATACTACAAAAAAGTCTCCATTAATTGACCTCAACAGTAGGGAAGACTAAGATGCAGAAAGAACAAGACAGCTTTTCTGATTGTTATAAATTTTGTCAAAAGTTTTCTATATCTTTAAATATAGAAATTATTTCAAATCAGCTATAATTCTATTTTAAAATTTGGCTGCTGCTATGGTATAGTAAGTACATACTAAACAGTCACAAGGATTTTCAGTAGATTTTTACATGGTTCTTTTAGAAAGAAGATACATACATGCACATACATATGCATAACTCCCACCTGAATTCTACTGGCATTGCTCTATTTTACAAGGGCGCTTGTTTACAGACAACTCAGTATCTGTGAGTAATAGATATTGCTTTATTGTTAAAACCTATCAATCTTCAAGGTTCCCCCCACAAAATTAAAATAGCATAAAATGAATTAATAATTAATCTTCAGTTTATATCATTCTGATTCATTTAACAATGAAATAAATTTCAACATTGAAACAAAAGATCACCTAGGTATCCAGTTAGGGAACATGAACAATATCTGCTTTGTTTATTTCAAAGCAAACAGTATTTCGTATTCAATTAAGATACCACTAGCCCAGGGATCCATGCCAATAAATTAAAGTAAGCCAGCAGATCTTCTACTTACCTACTAGATCTCTAAACCAAATTGTATTCTCATTTATGGGAACTGTCAGTAATTATGGCAACAACATACTTCATCTCTACCACTAATTTTGCACTGACTAAAATCATTTCAGAGAGTTTGTATGCACACATTCCATAGTTTACATAGCACTTTCACATGCATTATTCTTAATTCTTGTACTTTTGTTACCTTATCAAAAATTATACAATAGGGTTACAGCAGTCACACAGTGCCTCAACCACTTCTCAGTACTGACCTTGAACATCAAACCAGTAGAAATCTCATTACAATAGCCCTGATTCACCATCAAAGAACAGAGAGATGGATGAGGAAAAAAAATACAAATGAGGGGAAAATATGAATTTTAAAAATTCATAAGTTCTGTCAGTGAACAGTGTCAAACATTCGTTGGAAGTCTGTCTCATGTGAGTACTTAAGGGGAAAGGAAAACTCCTTTGTCCCCTTCCAGGTTCTTTGGCTGATCTAATAATTAAATTGATATAAAACAGATTAACAGGAAAATAATAAAATTAATCCACACATATGGAAGCTCACAGAAATAAGAGTTTCAAAGATATAACCACAAACAGGCAGCTTTTATATCTTTTAGACAAAGAAACAATACATTTGTGAACTGATAAGATAAAGGGGTTTGGGCTTGGGGTAGGAAATCAGTAAAGAAGTAGTAACAAGGTTTATTTATACAGCCTTCTCAGGCTTGAATTCCTTCTTTTTGGCAATAAGGATGCTTTTTACCCTCCAGGTGCAGAGAGGGTATCCTTCCATGGGGAATTTATTTCCTGCTTTCCGAGGGCAAAAAGTGTCAGTGTCCTTCATGCATGGGCTATTTCTTAAGTAACTTTAATTCACAATCATCGATATGCCAAAGTAGTATATTTTGGGGCAGCCTACCCTGAACCCATCAGTATGCTGACTGGTTTGTAAAAAATGTGGAATTCTCCCTTTAGGTTGTATTTGAGATATAGATACACATACTAAACAGAGTTTGCCCTTAGGTTAACCTGTACAGATCTACTATACTAAAAGCATACAAGTAACACAGATCTATGAATAAACACAAAACACAGCATAAATCTAATAGACTCATGTATAAACAAAAGATCAGAAGACTTTAATATGATGGCCAATGAGAAGTCAGTCAGTCATAAAAACTGAATAAACAGAAAGGTTTCAGGAAGTAAAATGCCACTTCATTTCCAGTAAGGTTAGAAAGGATTTTAATATCTGAAGATAATTCCACAACAAAAATTAAATAGCCTGATAAAACAAGAAGGATTGTTTCTTTCACATGAAAGACAAGTTGAGAAAGAATACAAGCAGAAAAACAGCAAGAAACAAGAGGGATTATTGTCAAGGATGATAGAGTGATGGGGTTTGGGAAAGGAACTGAGAGTTTCATATTCACCTATAGGATAGAAAATTCAGTCCCTGTGGTTAGTAGGAAAAAAACATCTTAAAAACAAATCACCTGGAGAAGGCAGCACCGGCTCAGTAGAATTCAAGTATGTGCCAAAGTCCAGTAAAAGAACTAGAACAAAAGTTCTACAGTGATATGTGCCAGGTGGATTTATGAAAAACAGTCAAGAGGGAAGTGCCAGGTTTTGTCAAAAGCCTATTTGTTTGTGGAATGACAGCAATGAATGAAGAGAAATGTATATCTATGTATACACATACATACAGGATATTTTCTTGCTGGACAAAGTGATACAGTAGGCATTCCTCTAAACAGTGAAACGGCAATAAGAGGCAGGTTTTGAAGTGACAATGTAAAGCTTTATCTTTCAATTTATTTACTATAAGTTGGTGATTAATTTTCCTGCCTCTCTTTGCCTCCTAAAAGAATGAATAAATAAAGATTTACTAAGTGCCTGTTATGAAATCATATAGCTGTTCTAGAAGCAGAAATAATTTTATTAATGATGGAGAAATAAAAGAGAAAAAAATCTCTTCAATTCAAACTAAGTAAATGGAAAACCATTTTTGATTCCTGAGTTAATCGGTTAGAGAGGACTTATCATACGCGAAACTATTTTAAAGTTTGTTGCATATATGACTCCTCAGATTTAAATTATTAAATAGATAAGAAATTCAGATACTGCAATTCAGTAAGTGATATTTTTTTCAGAATTTGAAATTTACTAGCTCTCTTAAGTCACCATTCCACTCAGGAAATCTTATTAATTTATATAGTCAAATTTGAATTATACACAAGTAACTACAGTTTTACTGTTTAAATCTCACAAGGTCTGTGGCATCTGGGGTTCTGTTTTCTTGGCGGATTTAACTCCTAAACACCTAGGGCTGTACAGAGCTGGGTTTGCTATAGGAACAGTGATCCCAAGTAGGAAATTCTCATTATACCCAATTTGGCCAACTAGCAAAACACTGTGTGTGTTAGTGTGTGTGTGTGTGTGTGTGTGTATGTGTGTGCATGCATGTGTACACATATATCTATCTACAAATAAACAAATCACTACCCCCACTTCATCATTCTGCTTGTATTCATCCCTCCTCATTTCTGTATTATATTTTAAACATAACTGAAACACCTTAACATTTCTTTCAATGTTTGTAGAAACCTACGGGTTTAACTTTACAACAGCTGATCCACTGTCGCGGCTTATGTAAATTACACAAAGTATATGAAATGTTGACTCAGTAAAACTAAGAACAGATAAGCACAGTTTCCTTATCATGGTGTTTCTATAGGTTTTCTTCTCTCTCCTCTATACTGCTTCAACAAATGATGAAAAGTTTACAACTGCAGTACAGGACACTAACTCCCCACCAAATCTGATTACATTGGAAAAGCTTAAAACTGTGAAATGAGTGGGGCGCCTGGGTGGCTCAGTGGTTGAGCATCTGCCTTTGGCTCAGGTCATGATCCTGGGGTCCTGGGATCAAGTGCCTCATCCAGCTCCCTGTGGGGAGCCTGCTTTTCCCTCTGCCTGTGTCCCTGCCTCTCTCTGTGTCTCTCATAAATAAATAGGTAAAATCTTAACAAAACAAAACAAAACCCTGTGAAATCAGTAAACTCCTGCTTGTTAGCATGAAAGGAAATAATCCACAGATTAAAAGCACTGATGTAGCTAATTCTACTAAATCACTAGTTTTGCATTCTAACTACTTGCTTTTTTGTGATGGAAATTTAACTGTTGTCTAAAGTGTGGGCAACTGGTAGTAAGAAAAACACAGGTGACCTAACCTGGAAGAATCATGCCAACCATAAAACTAAGCAGACTATTCATCCCTATGGTAATACTTCTTAAAAGTGACAGAGAAGTCAATCCATAGATTCCATTTTCAAACCAGAGTGTGTATATACATTTATCATTTATACAGTAAACTGCCAAATTAATAACAGTCCAAGAGATGAAGCTTAAAGAAACTACAGCAGTGGCCCTTTTAATAATACTGACTGCTAATGCATGGAAAGGTAATCTGTTCCTCAGGCAAAGAACCACAGAGGATGTTACAAAAACACAAAAATAATCAGGAACATTCTCCCAGGTGCTGAGTCATTAACTGAATTTGAAAGGTCAGGCATTCTCCTAACAGCACCATATCTACTTGAGGAGAGTATATACCTTTTGCATGAAAATACAAGTCTGATATTTATGCTTTGTGACTTGAATACAAAAGAACCTTACAGATCTAAGACTTCATACTTTTGTGGGATTTTTTTGTACGTAGTTCCTTTAATTGTTCCCCTAAACTTTGCTTTTGAGCTCTTTGCTTTGCAGGTGGCTCTTCTAAGGAAACTCTGGTTTGTCCACATACTCAGATTTGTTAGAATCTTCTGCCTCATATTTATAGGGCTTCTTAGTGCACATAAAGTGGGTCCCAGGCTTATAGATTTGAGGTGAGCCTGGAGATAGCCCTTCAAGGAATTATTTATTTCCCTAGCTGCTGGGAATACAGTCAGCAGACAACCTTGAGCAGTCAGCCTTTGGAGGGACTGCCTCAGCAAGCTACCATCCCAAAGGTGATGCCCTTTCCAGGGAGGCCTACCAGCAAAGAGTGATCAAGGTGCAGGTAGAGATACCTGGCCATTTCACTCCAAAGCAGGACAACTTTTACAGGCCACTTTCGCTCCAAAACTCAAGGTGTGTGTATCAACAATCTGTGTCATTGGTCGTACAATATGACCTGATTTTTCCCTCTGCCTAATCATGCCATATCTAAGATTCTAAATAAGGTCTACTAAAAATAGTCATTTCAAAGATACTAATTCCAGAAACAGAGCACAATGTATTTTGATATCAAGCTTTGGGAGTAAAATATTTAAACCAATAAAAATATGCTAAAAAACACAATTAAAAAAATAAAAAGACAAGCCATGGATGGGAATATTTACAAATCCTCTTTCTTTTAACATTTCTTTCAAGGCAAGTATACTGATGACAAATTCCCAATGCAGTATTGTCCTGGTTTTAGCTCAGAAAGTCTTTATGTCTCCTTCATTTTTGAAGGATGATTTTAGGGATACAGAATTCCACGTTGGTGACTGGAGGTTTGGTTTTCCCATAACTTCAATATTTCACTTTATAGTCTCCTCATGCCTAAAAGGTTTTTGAAGAGAAGACCATCGCATTCCTCCATAGTTGAGATACTTGGTATGATGTTAGCCACTGTTAAGAATAAAAGCACAACCTTTCCCTATAGCACTTGATTCCATATGCCAGTTTAACCGATACATACTCCAAACACTGAGCTAGGGACTTAGAAATGATCTGAAAAATACAGACTCAATAAGATAAATGAACGAGGCTGTTCATGTCTACAGGAAGCTTAGAATTCAAGGGCTTTAAGTTAGAACATTCTGTTTTGTAAATGAAACCATGAAGTTTTTGAGGGCAGGGACTTTATTGTGGCCTCCTACTGCTACTCAACCTTTACATTTGCTTCCTGGGTTACTAAGGAGAATTACAAACTTGACAACTAGTGATCTCTAACAGTCTCTGACTGTTGGTCATCAACACTTTATCTCTTTTTGATTCCACAACATATTCCCCATAGTAACCACATCCTTAAGTTATAATATAGCACGCTCCTCTTTTCCTTCACCCTTCCTCAGAAAATAATTATACTACCCATATAATGAAAACAATAGAGACAGACCGCATGACCTCCCTTATCTACATGTAAATAAAAAAATATTTTTTTAAGAAAATCTTTAATAGCACAAAAGATCTATTAGATGTTAAGTATTGTTTTAAAAAACAGATTCACAAATGACAAGCTTCCATACAACATTTCAATATTCCATTTATTCATTTCAGAAATGCACCTCAGGTAGAAAGTTCAGTCAACAATATATCTTATAGTATCTTAAAGGCAGGTCTTTATATCATCTGGAAATAAATCCTTTTTGGATAGAATAATCAAAAATGTTCTGGGCAACTGTTATCCAA
Organism: Canis lupus dingo; assembly: GCF_003254725.2. Lineage (NCBI taxonomy): Eukaryota > Metazoa > Chordata > Mammalia > Carnivora > Canidae > Canis > Canis lupus. Next base: position 31,174,076 of record NC_064269.1, on the reverse strand, counting down.
GTTTTTCACTGATTTAATCAAATCCCCTAAACAGAATCTTTGTCCTCTTGGAAATATTTATTCTCTTTTCAAAATATTTTTTAAGGGTTAAGTTACAAATATAAAACTTTAAAATAAGCTTTTCACCATTTTAAATGTTTCACTCACTAGGGTTTCTTCACCTCATGCAAATTTCACCCTAAAGATTCAAAGAGCTAGAGTATTTTCCAAATAGAAACATCTTTTTTCTAGTATTCTTGCATAAAAAGATTTCATTGCATTTTATGTAAGCATCAGTGATTTCAATCATACCCAAACGGACAGCAAGAAGCCACTTGATGTGCTGTTATCTAACCCCTACAGCTTGTATGCTCACACTCTAAAATGAAAGAAAGAAAATAAAGTGTGCCAGTGTGTAGGCAAAAGGAAGCTGAATGATTAATCACTATATATTTCTGTTCTTTAAAATCTGATTTTGTAGCAGAATGTTTTCATCATATCCATAAAACAGAAACATACACTGAAAAGGTAAATGTTTTAAGTGCTTAATACTTTTTTGTGTGTTGTTTTTGCAAAGATAAACAGTTTAAATAACTGCCTACTTCTGAGAGTAATTAAATCCAAAGTTAAACTGTGCATTTCATAAAATTCTAACCCTATTCTCAGAAACACCTCAATAGTGACCAATTAATCCATCTCCATAAGTCTGTAGTAACTTCAGTCAGACATGTTGACCTATCTCTATGTTTAGACTTTCTTGTGTTAACAAAGATGGCCAGTGTATCAAAGAATCCACAACTACACACAATTTCAACAAGAGACCTGATTTATCAACATGGTATTTTGTTACAGGCTTACCTATACATAACTCCCTTTGGGCTTGATCTCATGATCATGACAATGATCATAACAAATTGCGGGAGGAGGATAAATCAGCAATGACAATAATTATTTAAGCACATATTTATGCTCCATATCATCCATCCTGAGCACTTTCTTTCTTTTTTTAAGATTTATTTATTTATTTGAGAGAGAGAGAGCATGTGGGACCAGAGGGAGGGGAGGGGAGAGAGAGAATGAATTTCAAGCAGTCTCCCTGATGAGTATATAGCCAGATGCAGGGCTCAAACTCACAACCCTGAGATCAAGACCAGAGCCAAAATCAAGAGTTGGAGGCTTAACGGACTGAGCCACCCAGGTGACCCCATACTGGACATTTTCTGTATGCTATCTCCTTTAATCCTAATAATTCTGTGATGTCAGTAATAGTTATACCCATTTTACAATCATGAAGTTTAAGGCTCATGAGGATACATGCCCAAAATGTTATAAATGTTTGATGGCAAAGACGGTGATCAGGCTTTTTCCTATAGCCTACAATCATTGTCTAAGTAAAAAAAGCAACTGATAAAAGCCCTCTACAATTAATTGTTTCTTTAGACTGGTCAATTACCTTTTTTGGGAAACCAAAAAAATGACTTACAAGTGGAACTAAGTAAGCCACTTGTTTACTAGGTAAGAAACATTTCTTAAAATTACAAAAGAATATGCCTTGTGATTGTATTTAGAGAACACAAGGATAGTTGCTAGATGACTCAGCCAAGCAATAAATTCTAGGTGAAAGTGGCAGCAGAATTAAAACTGTTGAGCTGGCAGTGGAGATTAAAAAACAGGTCCCTGATAGCTGTAAAGGACCTTGAACACCACCCCCTCAGTCACTCCACAAAGAAATAAGTACATTGTGTGAAAAAAAAATCACATTTTCTTCTAGACTAAGACACAGATATAGCAGCAGCAACATTTGACAAAAGAGGACCAAATCATCTAGCTACAGAGCAATGACCGCCACACTAGAATCCATAATACCTGAAGACAGAGTGTAGAAAGATAGTAATTTTACTATCATTTTACCGATTTACTACTATCTTTCTCTCCCAAGATGTAATACTCTCAACATAGTTACTAGAAAGAAGTATAATAATCACATTTGCTAAATAGTATCCAGGCACCTTTAAAAAGCCTCAGGGTACAATTTGGGAAACTCAGAATAAAAGGTTATGTGCAAAAACCTAAGCCCAAAAAGAAGTAAGTCATGACATGTGCCAGGTGAGTTGAAGAAAAAAAAAAAGAGAGAGAAAGAGAGAGAGAAATAAAGGAAGTTAAAAGACAAACGAAACAAAGAAAAACTGATGGAGTTAGAACAAACGCCCATTCAGTTTTACTCAAGCCTCATACAGCAAGGCATCCAGAAGAATGGCTAAAACTCCAGGGAAGAGAAAAAAATCAGAACTAGATTTTTTTTTTTTTCCCACAGCAAGAAAGTAAAATACTGAATATAAAAGCACTGGAAATATGTAACAGGTTTCCAATAGAAAATACATGTTTAGTAATCCACAGATTAATAATTCCTCCAAATACAAATTAAAGTTTCCTCATAAGAAATTTTTAGTTCTAAAAATGCCAATACTTTGAGAGCCATCTTATTGGTTTTGCTTTCTTTCCTCTGCCATTTCTTCCACTTTCCCCTCTTCTTTTGTGCTTGCCGGTTCTCTCAGAAACACTATGTAAGATAGCACTGTCTTCCTACTGTTCCGCTGGTTAGGCTACAGTTACATCCAAAAATCTCATACTTAGACAGATTCTCTGCACATAACTGTTAATTGCCATTTAACTCACTGACAGTTCACAGTATTAATACCTACACCTTACATTTTCATAAGACACTTACATACCCATCCATGATCTCAATTTATTCTCACAACATGTAATCTGGAAGGTAAGCAGAGTCAACAGCCCCATTGTTCTTATTTTAAAAAAAGGTCACCTGACACAAAGAAGTCAGGTAACCAATAATGGGCATGAAGGTGGAGGGAGCTCCAGATTCAGCCTGGGATAGCTGCATTTCACAGATAACTGTAGTATCTCTCAGAACACGTACAAATGTTAAAACTGCCTAAGGAAGAGCAGATGGCTTTAAGTATATTAATTTTTCTACAAATGGACTCACCTCAAAAATGGAAATATGCTCTAATTCTTAGGCTTCTACTTCAGTCCAATGACAGCTGTGTTAAAGATACCTGTGAATGAAAATTAAATTTCATTTTGAAGCACAGCATGAAAGCAGTAGTTGCTTTTGCTTAATACATATATTTGTTCACTTTTACTTAAATTTTTTGTTCTCTTTTTATGTAGCTTAAAAATTATATGAATGGAAAAGATAAAGAGAAAAAAATCATCAAAGGTCAAATATTATGATGGGCACACTAACATGCCAGCTGATTTAATCTTTGCAGTAACTATGAGAAGCATTTAACTTTTAAACAAACTAAAATTCTAAGACTTATATTAAGATTTGAACATACCAATGCCTCAGAGTTACTTTATTTTGATTTTTTTTACATTTACCTCGCATATCACAAACTATATATGAAATAGGCATTTTCAATTTTTTCCTACTTGTAGTTGGACGTGTATATTCAGCTCAAAGTCTAAAAACACATAGTAATCTACGTATTTAAAATACAGACCACTGCTATGAGTGCGTGTTATTAAATAGCATATCTATGTAACTGACAATATTATAATATATACATTGTAAATAGGCATCTATCCATTAGAGCATTAAATAATCCATATGGTGAAATTTTTTTAAAGTTAAATAACAAGACAAAGAAGTTGTACTTTAAAAAAATGATCTCTAAAGAAACTAATTAAATTTTTAAAAATGATCACTAATACCATATAATGCTTAAGAACTAATAATTTCAGTATGGTCTTCTTTGTCACGTGACTCTAACAGCAATGAAAAGGGTCTTTGTAGTACAGGAGTTCAAATTCAAATCCCAACTCTATATCAGCACTTCATTCTTCTGTTCAGATCCTCATATAATATAATCTCACTTGCCTAGAGGCCATACATAAATGACAACATCAGCAATGTCACAGAGTAAATTAAAAAGTTACATGGCTAGTTAAATAGATGCCACATAGTCTATGTGCTAAACTTCTCCATTTCACTCAGAAGATGCCCTCAAGCTCAGTTTAAATCTTTCAAAATCTTATTTTAGAAAAAGTTCAAATGAATTTAGTAATCAAATCAATCCACAGCAGGTTAGAAGCACTGGTCAGATGCATTCAATCTGAATTTAAATTTATTTAATTTATTATAAATTATTTAATTGCATTAAATCTAGGTTTGCTAGAGGTAACAGAAAGGAATGTCAGCAGAAAGAAATTGGTAGATTATACTACCAATTTCTCTATAACAAGAGAAATGAGACATACAATGGGAAGAAAAATTCGTAAGGCATCCTAAAAATATTTGATACAGAACCACAGGACTGTGCATTATATTACACCATATTACAATCCAAGTAGTATGCACAATGATATATTATCTTCTGTTTAAGAAGAAAGTACTTGATATGTGAAAGAAAAATTACCACCGTAAGAGTTTAAAAATAAATAAATAAAATTCTAATATTTAAAGAATTATACTCCCCAATGACTCCTATTAAAAACTCAGAAAGTGATAAAGAATCAAGTATTTACTCAAACTTTTTAATATAAACTGTTCAATTAGCTAAACAAATAATAGTTGTAGGGAAGTTTTTCTTTATAGATAATAAATCAATGTAAAGTAGCAATTAAAATAACATATTCTGCAACTCCTAATGAATTAAAAGTATCTACCCATAACAGCTACTAGTATCAAAAGAAGAAAAAAAAAAGAAGAAGAAGAAAAACCACCACATATTATGTCTCCTGAGAAAAGAAGAAATATCATTCATATATTAGGAAGTAAGAAAAAGAGAGAGAACAAAGGGAGAAAAAGAAATAAGAGAAAGGAGGAGGGAAGGAGGGAGAGGAAAGAAGGAAGGAAGAAAGGGAGCGAGGGAGGGTATCTGAATTTAAGCCTCTGATCCTTCTACCACTTTTTAAAAAACATATAGGAGAGAAGGACATGTTAAACTATACCATAGAGATATCATCCGCAATACCTAGAAAAACACATATTAATAATTATAAAAGACATTATTTTGACACTGAATCATAAAAAGACTTATAAAATCATTGGCAAATTGAATATTAATATTTAACAATACTCAGAATTAACTTCGTTTCAGCTACGATAAATATGGTCACAAGATTTTAAGAGTGTTTTTATCTGTTAGAATAACAGACTAAAATATTTATAAATACATTGGTAAAACTACCTGCTTTGATTCACACAGGAGGGAAGAAGTGGGCAGATGGATGAACTAAGATTAGCCAGAGTTAATAACTGCTAAAGCTTGATGTTTGATAGTGGCTACATAGGAGTTCATTCTATTATTCTGTCTACCTTGTATATGTGAAGGTTTCTGAAATAACAGTTTAAAAAATATATATGAGGTATACAGCACATCAAAATAAATGGTACTTCAAGTATTGTAACAGAAGTACTTTTAAGAATTTAAAAATTGGGGATCCCTGGGTGGCTCAGCGGTTTAGTGCCTGCCTTTGGCCCAGGTCGTGATCCTGGAGTCCCAGGATTGAGTCCCACATTGGGCTCCCTGCATGGAGCCTGCTTCTCCCTCTGCCTGTGTCTCTGCCTTTCTCTCTCTGCCTCTCTCTCTCTCTCTCTGTGTCTCATGAATAAATAAAATCTTAAAAAAAAATTTAAAACTTCACTACATGTTCCCATGACAGAAAAAAATGTTTTAACAAAATAATAATGCTAACTAATGTCTCAGCTAGTAGGTATTTGTCTCAATTGTCTAGCTAAAATATTATGTTCTGTATGTAAGCAATGATCCACCTCATTATTAAGTACAGCTAGTACATTGAAAACAGCAATTTCTCTGAAAATGGAAAACTAGTGACTTTAAAAATATAAGCAAACTGCCAGACTTCAGATTGTTTACATTCAAAGTTTTTCATTCACTTCATCTGGCACTAGGAAGGCTCATGTTGAGCTAGAGGAGTGCACAGTTTGGCTCAATCCTTCCAGTTTGGATAATAAGTGTGTAATTTAAATTATTGTATGATGAATCCTGTTAAGTGAGAAACAGTTGTATTCAACACAAAAGGTGAGAAGAACAAAGGCTTTGAAACTCAATTTTTGATCCATTGCTTATGAGTTTCATATCACCTCAAGGAGGTTCTAGTTCCTTCATCTGCAAAATGAGAAAAATAATTTCTTCCATATAATGTTGTGATATATGGATTTGGTTATAATAGATTCAATATATTTTCATCTTTTATATAAAGAAGTGGGTCCATACAAACACATTTCCTAGCATTGTTCTGTTAGTGTTTCACAGTAGCTAATATTCTAATTGACTACATCCAATTATTATTCGGCTACTTAATAGTATTGTTATGCTACCTAATATTAGACTCACTTCTCTCCAAATGCCAACAGTATTTCCCATTGGTATAAATAATAATTTGGAAAACACATATATCTGATGAACTAAGAAACCCCTTTATACATTGCAGCTATGAGTGTCCTTTATGTAATCAACAGGACAAGAATTTGCCTGTAACTTTCGTTTATCTAAGTTGTAAAGATTTTGGACATACAATATTGTTACAAATGTTTAAAGACACATTGCTTTCAGTCACAGAGCCAAATTTAAGTTACATCTGAAATATATTGGTGTTTGAAGGGTAAATCCATACTAAAAAATATCAAAGTAAGTCACTGAACTAATGCTTCTAAAAGAAAATTCTTACCCTTGAAGACAAAGTATCAACAAGAATGGGCTTCCTTCCAAATCATCTGATGCCCTAGGGCATTTTGCATGTACCTTAGAGCACTTATCTTGTTACAACTTATCATGTTTTATCAGTCATTTCTTTACATTCCAACTACGGGATAAACTATTCCAACTGTGGGGCCGTATAGTTGGAATATGAGCTTCAAAAAGACAAAGGGCTTATTTTCTTTTTGTATCATCGGCATCTGCAAAAAGACTTATTTTCTTTTTGCATCATCAGCATCTGCATAGGGAGTGCCTGGCAGCAGCAGGTGCTTAATATGCATTTGCTGTAACATACAAGTATACATACCTTCATTCTCTAAGGAATTCTAGATCAAATCATTAAATACCCCTTTGCCATATCAAATACTCCATGATGGGACTGAGCCTAGCACACCTGAGACTAGACCCTAAGAGATTCCATTGTGGTCTCAACCTCACTCCTAATTCCGCAGAGGGCATATCTACTTCAGATCACTCAAATTCAGCAGACTATATCCCTAGGTTCCTCTTCCAGGCATAGCCTACAATCTGTAAGACCAGCTAACACTTACTTATGTGTAAGGTCCTACAGTAAACACAGCATATACCTTAGTTCATGCGTTCCTTGTGATGACCTGGGAGTAAGTGTTAGCATTATTCTCATTTTATAGGTTAAGGTGAAGGCTTAACAAGGTTATGAAACATGTCCAAAGTCCCAAGGTCATAGAGCACAGTTAGGATTTGAGGGAGGTCTGTCTGAATGTGGTCCATATTCTTTTTTTTTCTTTTTTATTACAGATTTTATTTATTTATTTATTCATGAGAGACACACACAGAGAGAGAGGCAGAGACACAGGCAGAGGGAGAAGCAGGCTCCATGCAGGGAGCCTGACGTGGGACTTGATCCTGGGTCTCCAGGATCATGCCCTAGGCCGTAGGCGGCGCTAAACCACTGAGCTACCGGGGCTGCCCTGTGGTCCACATTCTTAATCACTGACTCCTGAACAGAAGACTACTAGTAAACAAAATTTTTCAAAAAAAGAAAAAGACTCTTAAAGTCCCTTGAGATGCTTTAAAATGTTTTTAAATAAGCTTTTAAAAGCGACATTAGTTTCCTTTGGGGAGTCCTTCATTTTTCTCTTAATTTTGTGACATACAAGGGCCCTTCCATTCAGAGCATATTAACCAACAAAAACTACTCTAAGATGGCAGCAGAGTTGAGGATTAAAGTCGTGATTACAGAAAAAAAGATCCGAGCAGTCTAGAAATCTAGTGAATAAGAACAGAAAAATAATAAAAAGGAGAGATGCAGAATCTAATTGTAGAAAGGGCTAAATCACTATTGATGACTAAAATCTCTACAGAACTTAAAGCTACAAAGCACATATGAATACACACACTAATTCACTAAACAGGGATTTCCTTTTTTTTTTTTTAATTTATTTTTTATTGGTGTTCAATTTACTAACATACAGAATAACACCCAGTGCCTGTCACCCATTCACTCCCACCCCCCGCCCTCCTCCCCTTCTACCACCCCTAGTTCGTTTCCCAGAGTTAGCAGTCTTTACGTTCTGTCTCCCTTTCTGATATTTCCCACACATTTCTTCTCCCTTCTAAACAGGGATTTCCTAAGGTGCAAAGCTGCACCAGAACATAGATGTCATGTAGATTTGACATGGACACTTTCATTAGAGCCAGCAGAAATAGTATAGGCTAATGAGTAAGACACTTTTTTCCAAGTTAAAATCTCAGCTTTGACAATTACTGCATAGTTTTAGGAAAAGCACTTCTCAACCACTCTGAATCTTGTTTCCAGGCATGTAAAATAGAAAGAATACCTCCTTTGTAGCAAAATTAAAAGAATAACATGCTGTCCAAAGCCATTAACCTAACAATACCTTTGTGGACTGGTAATGACAGGACAAAGGTAACATCCTTTAAGGCAACAAAAAAAAACAAAAAAAAAAAATGGTATTTTTAAAGACCTGGATATTCAAAAGTAGCAAAAGCAAAGAACTAAAAGCAATTAGTAAGCTGTTCTCAAGCTTAGATTCCCAGGCAGACCTGGACTACCTATACGGGGGTCCCTACCCAGAAAGGTCTATCTGAAAAACTGTTCTTCACCAGGGCAGGCTTTAAGAGCAAGCAATGAGGCCGGTTAGCACATACTTTTTTTTTTTTTTTTTTTTTTTTAAGCTCTGTGTCTACCATGGCACCTGAACTCATGACCCCAAGATCAAGAGTCACATGCTGTACTTATTGGGCCAGCCAGGCACCCTGGTTAGCACATCCTTTCTAAAGTGTAAAAGCTACTGGGAAACTATTAACCACTCCCAACTTAGATTAACCAAATTGCTTTCCTGACAACACCATGTTGGGATCAGTGATCAGTGACTGTCATTCTTAAGGACTAAGGAAAAGTTTTCACCTAGAGCAAAGGTGAGCCAGAATGGAAATAGTACTTGTAACAAAAAGAGCTGTCCTCTTCCTGTTTCATCCTACGAGATACCCTGTGACACCTCCTTCTGCCTCCTTCCTTAGTTAATTAATCCTTTAAAAACTGTTATTAAATGCAAACACCGCTCAAGGCCCGAGGCATACAAGGATGAACCATGAACAGAAGAGTGAAGGCAAGAGATCAGTAACAGTAACAATAACTAGAATCTGTTTGCTTCATGCCAGGCTCTTCAAGTCCTTCCCACTTTTAATAACTTAGTTCTCACAACAAGTCCACAAGGTACGGACTAAAGAAAACAAAAACATTCATTTGGGGAATATAAATAATAGTGAAAGGGAATAGAAGGGAAGGGAGAAGAAATGGGTAGGAAATATTCAGAAAGGAAGACAGAACATGAAGACTCCTAACTCTGGGAAACGAACTAGGGGTGGTGGAAGGGGAGGAGGGCAGGGGGTGGGGGTGAATGGGTGACGGGCACTGAGGGGGGCACTTGACGGGATGAGCACTGGGTGTTATTCTGTATGTTGGAAAAAAAAAAAAACAGAAACATGGAGAACTGTAATAACTTGCAAATCTATTCAGCCACTAAAGCAGTGAAGTTGGACTCAAATCCAGGCAGATAGCTAGTGTGATAAATGCAGGAACGCCAGTTATGGGAACATCCTGGCCTCAGAATTTAAGTAAACTGGATGAAGTTAATAAATATGTTTTAGCAGCATCTGGGTGGCTCAGTGGGTTAAGCGTCTAACTTCTGATTCTGGGTCAGGTCATGATCTTACCACGGCAGACTCGGCCCTCTCCCTCTGTTCCTCCCCCACTTGCTCTCTCTCTCTCTCTCTCTCTCTCTCAAATAAATAAAAATCTTTAAAATGAGCAGGGCAGGGATCCCTGGGTGGCGCAGCGGTTTGGCGCCTGTCTTTGGCCCAGGGCGCAATCCTGGAGACCAGGGATCGAATCCTACATCGGGCTCCCGGTGCATGGAGCCTGCTTCTCCCTCTGCCTGTGTCTCTGCCTCTCTCTCTCTCTCTCTGTGTGTGTGACTATCATAAATAAATAAATAAATAAATAAATAAATAAATAAATAAATAAATAAATAAAATAAATAAATAAATTAAAAAAAAAAATGAGCAGGGCAGCCCGGGGTGGTCTCAGCGGTTTAGCGCCACCTTCAGCCCAGGGCGTGATCCTAGAGACCTCGGATCGAGCCCTACATCGGGCTCCCTGCATGGAGCCTGCTTCTCCCTCTGCCTGTGTCTCTGACTCTCTCTCTCTCTCTCTCTCTCTCTGTGTGTGTCTCTCATGAATAAATAAATAAAATCTTTAAAATGAACAAATAAATATGTTTTAAAGTCTTAGAAATCCTTAGAAATACACAAAAAGAAAGTAAACAAAGACAGGCCTCATCTTTAAAATTTTCATGAACCATACAGATAACAGCTCAGGTTCACTATCTCTTGCAGAAACGTCAACAGTTGTTACATTTGGTTTCACTCATTCAAAGAAGTTTAAAAACAGTACACAGTGAGTGATGAGGGCAATACATTGCCGAAATGAAACCAGTTAGCATTATTAAACTAAATTACAATCATAACAAAAACTGTGATCACATCATAAAATATCACAAAGCCACTCCAGGAATGAATGAATGGCTGAAAGGTAAGGCCATTACCTGTAACACACAGGTTTTCCATGAGGTTACACATCCAACTAATACTTTTATTAGAGAAGAAGCATCATCACACAATCAGGCCAGTAAAGGTCTTTTTGAGGTGAGCCTGCCCACACCAGTTAATTAACCAGATGTTTCATTCAGTGACACATTTAATAGATAAGTTATTTTTTCTTGAAGCAACAGTCTTAAGGAGACTTTCTGGAATTAAACTGCCCTCAGTTCTACCATGTAAAGAGATTAGTCCTATAATACATGCTATCCTGCTAGTCAATCCTCATTATCTGGAAGCATAACTAAATATTTACATCAGTTCCATATTCTTGTCTACCTAATAAAACCTTCTCTTTGGTTTCCTAATTTATTCAAAACTGAACTTGATCTTCCCCACAAAACAAGTTTACTCTCCAAATTTACTCATTTATTTTAATGCAACTTCCTTTCTCCCCATCACTCAGCTTGAAACTCTAGTTGTTACTGACCTCCCCATCTCTTTCACTCTGGATCTCCTCATACCAGGATTATCAAAATAAATTTAAGTGGTCTTCCTATTTCAACTAACTTACCCTTTTTCTAAGACTGAAAATTTACTCTTAAAAAGCAACACTTTTACTTTGCTTTCCTCTGTCCCAGAACCAACGATGGCAACATAGAAGATCATATAATAGAAGCAACATTAGGTTTAATAATCAAGAAGCCGGGGTAGCCCGGGTGGCTCAGCGGTTTAGCGCCACCTTCAGCCTGGGACCTGATCCTGGAGACCTGGGATCGAGTCCCACATCGGGCTCCCCGAATGGAGCCTGCTTCTCCCTCTGTGTCTCTGCCTCTCTCTCTCTCTCTCTCTCTCTCTCTCTCATAAATAAATAAAATCTTTAAAAAATAATAATAATAATCAAGAAGCCTGGGCTCCAGCCCCAATTTCTCCATTAATTAATCTGAATGATTCACTTTGGTTTCCTTATCTAGAAAACATGAGTCCTAGGCTCTAAGAGCTCTGCAATCTCTTACCTTGAGAGCAACAAATCTCTTGTTTTGGAATCCATGATCTAATTCCAGGAATACCTGAGCTAATCAATCTCATCTACAACTATCCCCCAGCAAGTATTCTCTGATCCAGCTACTCTCTGCATGCTCCCAAATATGTCAGTCATGCTTATATTGTACTAATTCCTTCTCTAAAATGACTTCACCCTTCTCTTACCAAAAACAAACAGGAATTAAACAAGGATTTTTTAAAAGATTTTATTTATTTATTCGAGAGAGACAGAGAGAAGCAGAGACACAGAGGGAGAAGAGGCAGAAGGAGAAGCAGGCTCCCTATAGGGAGCCTGATGCGGTACTCAATCCCAGGACCCCAGGATCACAACCTGAGCCAAAGGCGGATGCTCAACCACTGAGCCACCCAGGTGCCCCCACAAGGAATTTTTTATACAAGGTTTTAAACAAGGAATTATATTCTTTTTTGTCCTTTTCTGACATTTGCAAATTCTTTACAGTCACTCTGTGTTATGTATGTACTAAATGCTCAGCGAAAAAAAAAAAAAATCCTAAACCAGAGCTAGAAGGTTAAATTAACTCAACATACAAAGCCTAACCTAGTAATCATCAATAATATATCATTTTTTCCCTAGAGATTTTATTCATTGTACACATCTGGCCCTGTTAACACTAAAATTTAACCTATGTAAGCTATGGCTCCAATGAAAGGACTCAATAGTTAATGAACTGATTTTATTTTGGTTCTCTTAAGTGCACAAATTTATCAGTACTCAGCTGAAGTGGATATCATATATAGCTAATGTAGTTAGTGAAAGTACCTAATCTTAGTATATCAGTAAATTCACTCCCTGTTTCCTAGAAACTCAACCAATTTTTAAAAATCAAACCAAATTATTTTATGAACAAGTTTGTTCCAATAATATAAATTCAGTAATTTTATAAGTTAAATTATTGTTGTGAGCTGATCTGAGAACTTCCCCAATTACCATCTTCAATACTGCACTGATAAGAAAGTGTCAGTTGATGAAATAATAACCAGGGAGGAAAGTGCAACCCATTCTCCATTCCCCCAGTGGTCATTCAGCTTGCAGAATGGAGAAATCAATGACCCAGAGATATCATACAGACCTGATTTTTATATACAACAGAACAAATACTCATTTACAGAAAAAAATCAGTGCCCCATAACATACTAAAAAGAGCAAAGAATGCACTATCAGAAGGTTTGTGCCAAACTCTACCACTTATTAACTCATAGCCACAGCAAAGTCTCATAAACTCATGTCCTCAGATTTCTCATCAGCAAAATGGGGGATCATCATAATACCAGCCCTGCTTACTATATAAGACCTCTGAGGCTCAAATAACATAATTATGTAAAAGTGTTCTGGTAACTGCAAAAATGCTTCACAATACAAATTATTATGTAAGCAATATTCATAAGTCACTCACTCACCAATTTTAAGCATTTATTATCAAATAAATTTACCTAGTAGGAAAAGTAAAATGACTAGAGAAGAATCATCCTTAATGATACCAATTTTCTAAGTCTGGGTTTTTATACATCTTGCTCTTTAAAGTAGGACACACAAAACTCTACGCAAACAATTTTAGGCAGTTAAGTGTCTGAACACCTTTTCTGAAAGATCTCTAGGGAGAGAAATTCCACAGCTCTCTTGGTATTTTTCCCTCTGGAACCGAACAACTCAAATCAAGTATAAAAAAGTTCCAATTTTTTTCATCTGATATAAAGAAAATAAAATACACCAAGTTGGTATAAAACAGAATAACTGGCTATAAAAATTCTATTATACAACAAGTTTTATGGCAGAGACAAAATATCCAAGGTATAATGGACCTAAGCTTTTTCTCTTTCATCAAATTTCTCCTTGCAGAGGTGGAAACATACCTTGCCTAAACAAAAGAAAAAAATGCAGATCAAGTTTTCTTAAATTTCATAATGGAACACTAAGTATGACACCTACCAACCTATATAAAACAAGGTCTTCTTTTCAATCCATATCACACAACATCAGAACTTCATACACTTGTCAAATGTTAACATTAAACTCCTCACAAAAGCAAATATTAAGACAATTGATACTAAAAAAAATTTAAAGCTCATTTTGCCAAATTTCACAAGATCCATCCCTGAATTCTCTTGGAAGAGCTGAGTGTAACGTACCTGAAATATAGTACTTTCATTGTTACCAGGATGTTTTTATTACTTAACTATTTATGGTTATGCCTTAGGCTCTCACTGAGGGACAACATAAGAAATTCTTAAAAGAATGTTTTTCTTCTGGCTTCCAAACTGTCCAATATGTTATTTCATACATCTTTTAGTAAGATATCTTCCTATAGCAAGCACTCTCTGTCTGCAGCACTTCACTGACAATTCACAAGTTACAATTTATTGAAATTCTTATTTGCTTGTCTTTCATCTCCCCTGGACATTAAATGTAAGGGCAGAAACTATATCTTATTCAATACTATTTCTCAAATACTGAGGACAGTGCCTAACACATAAGGGAGCTTAATGATCATTTATATAATGATTAATCATATACTTCAATTTTATTTTCTTAGGACATATGTTCAGTCCTAAATACAAAATAATCTCCTTTAAAAAAAAAGAAGCCATATCTTCATTTATCTTCTCCATTCTTCTTAGAACTAATAGAGGAATTAATAAATATCTGATGATGAAGATGACCATGACAACAATGATGTCAGTAGTAGTGGTGCAAAAACAAATTATCCTCATCCAAACAACAGAGAACAAGCACTTTGTTATTCATTAAAATCAAATACAAAAATAGTAAGCAATCATCTTTGTATATTAAAATTACAGATCCATTATTTTCCTTTTTTCTAAGTTCTCCAACATTGGTTAGGAGATTTTACTTATGCTCTCCTACACCAGTAAGCCTAAAAAAATTCAGTTCCTCAAGAATCTAAACTGGCTATAGTAATTCATCTAAGAAAAATTAATCACCTGCCATAGAATATTTACATTACAAAAACCTCAAGCTTCCGCCTTTTGCCCCCTATGTCCATGATTTCAGAGGATAACTTTCCTTGGTTTCCTCCTGCTGAGGATGACTGCTTGAGGAATTGGACTCTATCTTTCTGAACCTGCTGGGTGCTTGGATGAAGATAAAGAGAAAGCAGAGAGCCAAGAACGACAGTGATCTCCTCCTGGAGAGGACACACCTGCCATTCTGGTGCTCAGTGTGCATTTGCCATGGCCCTGCCCTAATTCCAACTCCAGTTTTAGGTTTTACCTGGCAGAAACAATTATTCTTGATTAGCAAGCCTAGCTTTACACAGTATCCTATGCCAGACTACCCAATGCACAAAAAGAGAGAGAGAAAGAGAGAGAGAGAGAGAGAGAAAAAAAATATTCCTATTTATACATGAAACTAAAGTTTATCACAATCAGGAATGATTTGATCCCCTAAGCAATCTAAGTACTCAATGAAGATAATACATTGAGAAGAAATTCCTTTAAGTGCATCTATCAAGATAAGCTTTCCTCTTCAGTAGAATCATTTGGTTTGTGCTCTGGATAGGTTTCACTTCCCCAGAGAAAAAGTATTTGGAAAGTATACATCATTATGGCCTAAAATGGCCCATGCCAGAGTCCAGATATAGGAGCAGATGAAAAGGTGTATTCAACACCTAGAGATACTCACTCTAGCACCCAGATTCAAGAAGCCTGAACCAGTGACTACTTGCTTAACACGACAGGATGCCAAAATAGGCCAGCAAGAATGAAAATAGGGATCCCTTTCATTACCTTGTTGAGTACCTGAAAGCACAGCTTTGCTCACGACATTAAAAAGAAACAGATTTCTGGAGTTGATGTGCATTAAAGTGTTGACTATTTGTATAAGCAATTTTTAAAAGCATGTTTTAGAAACATATCTACCTATTTAGATATTAGGCTTAACTCAAAAAGGAGTATCTTATATAACAACAGTCCTCCTTTCTTCAGCATCAAAAGGATTCTCTTTCTGAACCCTTCACCTCAAATAAGAGTATAATTAGAGAATAAAACTCTTGTTATATTAGACAGTAGATGTTGATAATAAGATCCTGAACTCCGCTGCTTTTCTTGTCATGAGGACCAGATCCTTGGCATGACATTCAAGATTCTGCATTATAAATTTCAGCATTCTAGCCTCTACTCCAGTAATCCCATTATTCATTCAATCAACAAAAATATACGAAGCTCTAGCAATAAACAAGGCTAAAATGATCCCAATCCCTAAAAGTTCCCATTAAAGTGCCCTCCAGGCAAACTAGTCAATCAGTGTGTCGAAAACACTCATTCAGCAAATATTGACTGGATAGGTTAATGCTGGGCACAGTTTAAGACACTCCTATAAAGAGACAGCAATAAACAATGCGGTAAGATTTCTTTCCTTCACAAAGTTCACAACCTTGTGAATGAGGAAATGTACCTGTCTTTTCAGGTACTTTTCTGCTATGTTCATGTCAATTCCCCCTCCTCCTCTGTATCTCTGGACATCTTCCTTTCTCCTTAGTACCAGTCCTACTCCATTTATACCACAGTTCAGATAACATGTTAACTGGATTGCTGGTGAATAAACAGAGACTAAAGCAAGACTTAAACCTGGATGGTATGGGGCAGTAGCCAGCTAAATTTAGGAAATTAAAGAGAATTGGGGGGGGGGGTGCCTGGGCGGCTCAGATGGTTAAGCATCTGCCTTTAGCTCAGATCATGATCTCTGGGTCCTGGGATTAAGCATAGGGTAGGGCTCCCTGCTCAGCAGATAATCTGCACTTCCCCTC
Organism: Canis lupus dingo; assembly: GCF_003254725.2. Lineage (NCBI taxonomy): Eukaryota > Metazoa > Chordata > Mammalia > Carnivora > Canidae > Canis > Canis lupus. The sequence continues at coordinate 31,157,419 of NC_064269.1, read as the reverse complement.
ATGCTCACTTGCTCGCTCCCTCTCAAATGAATAAATAAAATGTTTAAAAAGAGAGTGTGTTAAAGGATTGTGGGCAGGATTTTAAAGCCAAGACAAACAGTCAATATAAGAAATCTGTGACTAGGCCTGGGATAATTACCATACAAGCAAAACAGAAACCCAATTACCAGACTGAGGCACAAAGTTAACACAGAATCAACAGCAACAGTATTTGATATCAAGTAAGAAGCTAATGAGTCAAGGTTCTTAAAATTCTCCAAAGGACAGAACTGGCCCTTCAGGACTGGGCTGAACGTTTAAGCAGAAATCAAATACTCTCAGCAATTAAATTAAAAGGAATGTATCTTTGCAAACCATATATGTGATAAGAGGTTAATGTCCAAAATATATAAGGAACACATACAACTTAAGAGCAAAAAATAATCTGATTTTTTAAATGAGCAAAGGACCTGAATAAGCATTTTGCTCAATAAGACATACAAATGGCAAACAAATGCATAAAAGATACTTAACATCACTAATCATCAGGGAACTGTAAATCAAAACCACAATGCGATATCACCTCACACCTGTTAGGACAGCTATCATCAACAAGAGATAACAAGTGCTGGCAAGTGGATAGAAAAAAGAGAGCCCTTATTCACTGTTGGTGGGAATGTAAATTGTTACAGCCATTATGGAAAACAGTATGGAGGTTCCTCAAAAAATTAAAAATGGAAACACCACATAATCTAGCAATCTCATTCCAGAAGCAATCTCTCCTGGGTATATATACAAAGGAAATAAAATCGGTATCTCAAAGAGATACACTCTCATTTTCATTGTAGCATTATTAGCAATAGCCAACATATGGAAACAATCTAAGTGTCCATCAAGGGATGAATGGATATAGAATGTGTTACGTATATATACACTGCAACATTATTCAGCCAATGGAAAGAAGGAAATCTCGCCATTTACAACAACATGAATGAACTTGGAGAATGTTATACCAAGTGAAATAAGCCAGGCAGAGCAAGACACATATTGTATGATCTCACTTAATATGTGAAATCTAAAAAAGGCAAACTCATAGAACCAGCAAGTAGAAAGGTGGTTGCCAGAGGCTTGGAGAGTGATGGGTAAAGGGGAGATGTTGGGTCAAAGGATATAAACTTCCAGTTAAAAGATGAGTAAGTTCTGGGGACCCAATGTATGGCATAGAGACTAGAATTAGTAATACTGTTTTGTGTACTTGAAATTTGCTATGGGAATAGACCTCAAGTGTTCTTGCCACACTGAAACAAACAAAACAAAAGGTTAACTATGTGAGGTGATGGATGTGTTAAATACATACGATTTTTTATTTACAATTATACCTCAATAAAACCCAGGGAAGAGGCAGCCCAGGTGGCTCAGCAGTTTAGCGCCACCTTCAGCCCAGGGCCTGATCCTGGAGACCCAAGATCGAGTCCCACATCAGGCTCCCTGCATAGAACCTGCTTTTCCCTCTACCTGTGTCTCTGCCTCTCTCTCTCATTCTCTCTCCTCTCTCTCTCTCTCTCTCTCTCTCTCTCTCTCTCTCATGAATAAATAAATAAAATCTTTGAAAAAAAAACCGGGGGGGGGGGAGAAATTTAGGAGTTCAGAATCACAATTTTTATTACAATGAGGCCTCAGATTCTCCAAGAAAAACAGTAACAAAGTCTCTAACTAGAAATTACAGATAACTAAAAAGCATGATGTAACCTCTCTTTCCTCATAAATTTAGTCAGTGAATAGAGAAGATGGGTCAGAGAAATTATACTCCAATGGTGGAGACATTAATAGTGATGTTGGTTGTGAAAAAAGTTAATAGTAGAAAAGTTAAATTATAGTAACAATAAAAATGTCTCTTTATATTTTTATTGATCACCTAAAATCTTAAAAAATACATCTGAATCTACTATCTTGTTTCATAAGATTCTATGAGGAAGGCAAGGCAATCATTATTTTTCTAATGACATCAACAATATTAGTTGCATCACAACATCACTGAAAGCATTTGTAGGATAAGCATCATTTATTGATGGCACGTCTTACAGAAATGTTCTTCAGGCTATAACTGGATCCTTAAGAAATCAGGATATTTCCCAGAGCAGCAAATCCAGTGGCGAACAAGAGACCTCAAGTGTGGGCTAACAGGAATTTAGCTTTATTTAGAAACATTTATATGTTTCGAATACATCTCAATAAAGTTCTCGGGCTTTCTCTGTCACTTTCAAAAAGATTTTTTTTCTGCTTAAATAAAATGTAATTGTAAGAATGCTATTATTAATGCATCATCAGCACAGAACGCAAAGCTAGTGTTATAACAGAAGACTTAGAAAAATGAAGCTCTGTGAAATGACCAGGTCTTTGTTTCTTTTTCAGGATTCTCTCTTGATTTTTTCATATAACGCCAACTCCATTTGAGACTTGAAAGTAAATCATAACAGATACACATTCTAATGCCATTATTCAAATAATGCATACTTAATATTATACTATAATCCAGGCACAAAAGCACAAGTACCATCAGATTCAGAACATATATATCCACTTGAGGGAGACTCCGGATGCTCATTTGTCTTACATATATCAGAGAGTGACAAAAAGATAAAAGGTACTAAAACTAATGGAAACCTTGGTATAAGTCGTTCTAGTGAACCAAATAACTATATATAGCACACGAACTGCACTAGTTCCGTAATTCAAATCTTCACACTTCCTCTCCCACGCTCACTCCAGAAGCTCTTTTAATACTTAAACAGCTTGGTGTTAAATGGATTCCATTCTTGAATTCTGGCAAGCAATTTGAAGCTTTCATACTACTAATAAAGCCATACTGGTAGTACTATAGTTACAAAATTAAACAAAATTATGTAAATATCAAGTAACAGTGAGGGCAATTACTGTTTCCACAAGGTAAGTCCTGCAAAGGGACAGCTGGACATTTTATCTTAAGACATTGAGGGGGGTTGGGGAAAGGCCAGAGCCAATGGTTCACCCACCAGGTTGCACCTGGCTTGGGCCCAAGCAGAACAATCCAGCCTGGCAAAAGAAGTCACTGTGTTGTGCCTCCAACTGGGCATTAGGTTTATCCCAATGGACACTGTTAGGAGGCACAGTTACATGCCATTCTTCTACTATATGAATTCTCCCCCTGTGCCAGGCGGATGAGGAGAAGATTCTGACAGAGTCAGTGTTGGCCTGACCTCAATTAAGATAGTTGTCCCATTTGGAAAAAAAGGAGTTTAAATGGCTCTTGTTCTATAAACTCCCAAAGAATCCAAAAGCCAAACCAAAGTTGCAGGCAAATGAAAGAAAGGATGAAGTTGGCACGGGTCACGAGCTTGGCAGGAAAGGGAAAAACAGGAATGGAAATCCTGAATCTCTTCACACCATACCATCATAAATCTGAAATACAGGGCAAAAACAGAAGGATGAGTCATATAATAATATATTCCTGGGCATCCCGGGTGCCTCAGCAGTTTGGCGCCTGCCTTGGGTCCAGGGCGTGATCCTGGAGACCCGGGATCAAGTACCACGTCAGGCTCCCTGCATAGAGCCTGCTTCTCTCTCTCTCTCTGCCTCTCCCTCTGCCTATGTCTCTGCCTCTATGTATCTCTCATGAATAAATAAAATCTTTAAAATATATGTATATATATATATATTCCTATTTTATTTAATAGCTCATCTGACGATATGGTAGTTGGCTTAGTAGTAAATGAAGAATAAGTGAATACGTAAGTGTTCAGCTTTAGGTCCTGGGTGAACAGAGTAATAGTCATGTCTGCTAACAGAGACAAAGACATCTCCAAATAACTCTCAAACTCTTTTTCCACAACTGGAAACGATGACTTCTGTCCCCTCAACACCCAACTCCATGTATTCCAAGCAAACTAATGGAAACCTTGGTATAAGTATTTCTAGTTCATAAGATTTAGCTAAAAATATATATGAAATATGTGAAAGAACCAACCCCCCAAAAAAATCTCTATAAGCAAGTTATTAGCTTTATTTTCTCCCTGTGTGTTAGAGACAAGGATGCAGGCTGGCTGAGCAGCATGTAATGTGATGCTGCAATGTGAAGGGCCAGGGCAATCATTAGGCTTCCTGGGCATTCCCTATCACTCACTCTCTTCTCTACTTCTCTACCCGAAGGGAAAAGTGCTCCCTGTTTAAAGCCTAAGCTCTTGAAACCAAACTTCCTCGCTTTACCACCCTCTCTACCAAAATACCTCACTGGCCTGATGTGTACATATCCAGAAAGGGTGTGTCTGACATCGAGTTGGCTTGATCCTACTGGTTAAAGATGTCAGAAGAATAACTGTATACGGATGACGTCTACCAAAGGTCCATGCAGAGGACATCACTCACATGTAGGTACACTTTCAAAGCCTTTCAAAGTATATCAGCCAATGCCTGTCTCAAGATTTTGGGAAACCAGCCCCTCTTCCTAGACACTTAAAAGTATTCATCCTGCTACCACCTGAAGCAGTGGTGTCTGTCTCATTCTGTGGGTTTCCTGCTCAGTAAATCCTTAAATTAGTGTCTGTTTCCTAAGCACCCAAACATACACCTCTACTTCAAAATTTAACAAGCTTACTCTCCCCTCTCCTTTCCTGTCTGCCAAGAATCACACCTACCCCAATGATCTCTCCCTGTCCCTCCATTCTTTACTTTGAAGTTTTGCTCCATTTCTTAAATAATCCCATATTCTCTTGGACATTTATCTCATCCTCCCAGAAGAGGCCTTCCTATCACCACATGCCTCTCAGAATTTTATACAGTACAGGCAGTATTGCTTTTGATTGCTCTTTCCCCAGCTAAATACCATTACTCATATATTTTATATGATTCTGAAACAACTCCAATCACATTTCCCCTCTATATAAAGATACACCATTTTTTACTTAGCAAGAGCTGTACTCTGACATCCTTCTCTAAATTGTTGATTGACCATCTCACTCTCACGGAATTTTTCCTGTAACCAAAGTTACATGGAAAAAAAGTATTGTTAAATATTCAGTCTGAAAGCAAGTAACAAGTGAAACTATATACCCCACAGAGGAATTAAATATTGTGAACTTAATGACATTAGCAATGTAGTTTGGCCAACAAAGTTTCACCAGAAAAAGACAACAATGAAATACTCTAAAGTGCACTTATAATGATACATGAAGATGATTAAAGCAATTAATAGCAGAAATCAATACTTATTGCAGGACTTCAAAGAGTGTTTTTAGACCGAGGAAATCTCAACATCTCAAATCCACAATGAGATTTTGCTTAAAAAGGTTTTAAAACTTTGACTCTGTTCTCATAATATATATAGGGATGAAGTCATTCTTTTGGAAAAGCTAACACCATTTCGAAAAATAACCACATGCGAAACTGTTTGATACACAATTCATTATTTGGCACATTTGGTATTTTTTTCACATTACTTATCTATCAGAAACCTAGTTATGATTACAGGATCTTAAGATGTGGGATTTATTCCTTCTTATTTGTATTAAATTATATGTCCTACCAAGAGCTTTAAATAGAACTCAGAACACAGAAATCTGCAAATTTGCCATGATCAAACCAAAACAAAAAGTGCTTCTATCATCCTTGTGTCCCAGAACAAAACAAAACAACTATAAGAAAATGATGGGTTCTTATTGGCAGAACTTTCAAATCCCTATAGAGTTAATTTATATGTACTCTATTCATAATCAAGTAAAAGGGATTGTAAACCATGGTTCATCTGTATAGAACTTACTCTACAACTATTTGGGGCACTATATTAGATGCTACTACCATGGCTCCTGAATCCATTATATCCCGTATTTTTAAATATCATATATAGTATCCTTACAGTCTTTAATAAACATTATTTACTAAGTATTTAATAATATGAAATTTGGTCATGACAGACTTATATCTTAAAACACATACATTTCTATATTTAGAAAAAGATACACGCAAATCCTTAAAATACAGGACTCACAGACCATCTAATACAAAGGCGCACTTAAAAAAAAGTTTTTAGGGGCACCTAGGTGGCTCCATCAGTTGAGCACCCAACTCTTGATCTTGGCTCAGGTCATGAGCTCAGGGTCATGAGATGGAGCTTCCTGTCTGGCTCTATGCTGGGCATGCAGCTGCTTAAGATTCTCTCTCTTTCCTCTCTCTGCCCGCCCCCCCCACCACCACCATATGCTCACTCAAAAAAACACAAACCAAAAAGCCTGTTTTTAATTTCAATTGTGTCTAATAAAAGTATAATTCAGACAGCACCACTCAACAGTCTCTTTAAGATTTATTTATTTATTTATTTATTTATTTATTTATTTATTTATTTATTTATTTATTTATTTATTTTAGAGAGAGAGAGCGCACGCATAAGCAGGAGGGGCAGAGGGAGAAGGAAAGAATCTTAAACAGACTCCACACCCAGTGCAGAGCCTGACAGGGGGCTGAATCTCACCACCCTGAGATCATGATCTGAGCCAAAATTAAGTTTCAAGAGTTGGAAGCTTAACCCACTGAGTCACACAGGCACCCCTAGTCTTAAACTACAGTATGCAGTTACCATAATGTCATTTTACTCTTTTGGAAAATAAATTGCCTTAGTCGAATCATCTTGGAACACCAAGTGTACCACCCAGTCAACCGTTTTGAATTCCACTCATGTTAGTTTTCATCCATTTGCTTCAAGGCAGTTAAATCAAATCTTGTATTTCTATATCCCTAGTTTCAAGGCAGTATCTCCAATAGAAGCTTAATAATGCTTATTAGGCTGCAAAATGACAAGAGTAAAATAACTTCTAAGATTGTTTCCGTTTTTAAATCCCCTCAAAACAACAGTGTAGAGTGAAATGCTGACAAGGAATTTTTGGATGCTTATTATTATTTGCAAGGTTAAACTTTTTCTCAGGTTGCTTACTACTTACAAAAGGAAAAATGTATTTATGATGAAGAGATATGATGGACCACCACCTTAACCAAATGATCAAACATCACCAATAAGTCCCACTGACATCCCATACCTCCTGATGTGATGCAATAGGAAATTCACAATATCACTAATGTAGTACTCTTCCCAAATTGTTTGGCCTGTGTAAGTTATCTACTGCTGTGGGAAAATTCCCCCCAAAACTTAGCAACTTGAAAAAATAACAATAATTTATTAGTTATTCATACAGACCCCAACTGAGACTGCATATTTCTACTCTATTACATCTAGGACCTCAGCTAGAAGAATTAAATTATTTGAAGGCCCATTCACTCACATATCAGCTTGTCAGCTGAGACCTTAACTGTAACTGTGTAACATCTTCATAGGACCTAGGTTTCCTCACAATGTGCTGAGTTCCAAAGGTAAGCATCCCAAGAGTGAGTAAATGAGTCTTAAGGCGTACAGCATGACTTCTGCCTCACTGCAATGGTCAGCTCTCACAAATCCTTGTCCACCCAAGGAGAAGGAACAAAGACTCCACCTCTCAGGTGAAAAAGTGTCAGTCACATTTTAAGAAAAGGACATGAGGAGCACCTGGTGGCTCAATCATTCAGACATGATTAACTGTCTGAATCATGGTTTCAGCTCAGGTCATGATCTCAGGGTCGTGAGACTGAACCCCCTGTCAGGCTCTGCACTGGGTGTGGAGTCTGCTTAAGATTCTCTCTCTACCTCTGCCCATCCACCCCACCCCATGCACATGCACTCTCTCTATCTCTCGCTCTTTCTTGAAGAAGGAGGAGGAAGAAGAGGAGGAGGAGGAGGAGGAGAATGAGAGATGGGCTAAATATATTAATGCAGCTACCTCTGAAAGAAATAATCTGCTACAACCAGAATCTAATCACTAAGACAAGACAAATTCATAATGTGGAATATTCAACAAGACAACCTGTCTGATTGCTTCAAGAAGTACATTTCATGAAAGACAAATGGGGTGGGGCATGTCCTAGATCTGTCCAATACAACTTTCTGTGATCTTGGAAATATTCTGTATTTTTGCTGTTGAATAGAGTGGCCGCTAGCCACATATGGCTACTCAGCACTTGAAATGGGCCTAGTGTGACTAAGATACTAAATTTTTTATATTTTATTAAATTTTAATCTATTTAAATTTAGTCACATACTGCAAAGCAGCTACCTTATTGGATGGCATAGGTATAGATCAGAAGAGGCCTGTCCTGAAGAGACAGGATAAGAAAATATAATGAATCTGTCTTGATAAATCCTAGCTCTAACAAAAAAGGAAAATCTATGAAAGGCAATTTTAGTACAACTAGAGAAATCGGAAAATGGACTATACAACTGAAGATAGTCCTGAACCAGTTGTTAAAAATTTTTTATTATAAAAGTGGGATACTGTTTATGCAGGAGAATATCCTTACTCTTTGGAAGTAATATAGTCACTGATAAAGCACCTTATTGTTGACAACTTACAATGAAATGACTAGGGGGGAAAAAAGAAGCACATGTGTATATATCTCTATATACAGAAAGACACAAAATATATATTGGGGGAGGAAAAATGAATTCAAATGTACTAAAATGCTGACAATTGGGAAATTTAGATGAAGCATATATGGGTGCTTACTATACTATTCATTCAACTTTTCCATAAATTTAAAAAAATTTTAATAGAAAGATGTGGGGAAATTAAATTTTCTTTCTTCTCTAATACCTATTATACTTCTTACATAAACTATATTATCAAAATTAGGTATGGTTTTATGCTTTATGACTTGATACTGTATAACTACTCCTACATTTTCAATGAATTTCAATAGTAACCAAAAGAGTGCTATGATACACCAAAAGTGTCCCAATAAATGTTTTGAGGTGTTCCTGGGTGGGTCAGTCTGTAAAGCATCCAACTCTTGGTTTCAACTCAGGTTATGCTCTCAGGGAACTGGGATCGAGCCTCATGTCAGACTCCATGCTCAGTGAGAAGTCTGCTTAAGATATTCTCTCTCTCTCTACCTCTGCCCCCGCTTGCTCATGTGTGCACACATGCTCTCTCACTAAAATAAATGTTTTCTTTAAAAATATTTATGTTTTGATTAACTCATTAAGTTTAAAAAAGAACATCTGTAGGGGGGGAACTTAGCTGGCTCAGTAGGTAAAGCATGCAAGTCTTTGATCACAGAGTTGTAAATCTGAGCCCCATATTGGGTGCAGAGACTACTAAAAAAAAAAAAATGAAAAAGGAACATTTGTTAATTCAATTGGGAAGCAGAATTACTCCTTGCCAAAATTATATCATGGTTTAAAAAAATTTTTTTTACTATTTCCAGATATTTTTATTGAGGTATAGTTGACATATAATATTATATTAGTTTCAGGTGTACGACTTTATGATTAGGTATTTGTGTATGTTGAAAAATGGTCACATTAAGTCTATTTAAAATCCTACTAATATCATGCTTTCAATCTAGGAGTTTAGCTGTACTTTCAGAATGATGATCTGATTCAACACAGAAATGATTTTACATAATAAATAAAACACCAAAGGCCTAAAGTGTTTACTATGAATCAATTAAATATATAAAAATAAAATTATATTGAAATGAAAAATATATAAAGATATAAGCATCAGCAAATTCAATCTCCACATACTAAAAAAATCTCAAGCTCTTTTAAATTTCAGGTTGTGTTTTCATTATAAAATTATAATTAGATGTTTCTGATATAAACATATTTTAAAATAGAGATTTTTTTAGGAAGAAATCATGTCTTAAGCATAGCTGGGTAATAATAATAGGTATGTATGCTACTGATACCAGATAATGACATCTGACTGGTTCACACACCCAACTTTCCAAGTTGGTTACAAAAACATGGAAGGCAATAAATGTGGAATATAATATTTAACAATCCTCAAGGATGGCACATCTGGATCAGTTCCAAACTAAATGGAGAGCCTGTGCCTATTAGAGAATACAGAAATAGCCTGACAGTTGCCTTACTCTTCCAACAATGGATCCTCAGGGCATGAGAATAAGAGACAGGAACAGACTTGACATGCAAGGCAACCTACTATCTTGCACCACAGTGACTGTGCTGGATTTACAACAAGGGGCCTCTGTTCCTTAATGGAAAATACTCAAAGATTCTAAACTCTAAACGGCTTTGTAAAGGTAATTATGTTCCTCTTCACTAGATGCTAAAACTAAAAAAAGATAAATTCACAAAGCTACACAGGCATATGCTACATGGCAACCTCCTTTCTCTGTCCCATTTTAGCCTGGCATAAAATTTTAGTGTGGTTCTTCCATACCATATTGCCACTGTTCTAGTTTAGACTTTAGAGTCACAAATTCCAGTCACATTTCACACTCAGGACATACTTGTCCCATGCCTCCTCCACTAATTAATGTTTCCATAATTTTTTTTTCTTAAAGCATATAATATTATTTATCTTCCAAATAATTTCCCTGCTACTGTGAAACAAACCATGACTTACTCGTTTTTATACATAACAAATATAGCACAGTATTTGTACAAAGCCAGAATATAAAAGGTATTTTATCATAAAAGTGAGCAGTAGCTAGATAAGAGGTCAAGAGATAATCTATTCAAATCAACATATTTCTAGGAAAAGCAAATTAAGAAGCCTTCCAGAATCAGTAGGAAGAGGACAAATGTCAAACAAAAGCTATCAGGACCAAGGATTGATTTTATAAAAACTAAAATGAACAGGCCTTTGAAGATCTATTCTCTCTCAAGTCTGTGATGCACTGTAAGTCATAAAAGTTGCATTTTCTGGGCTTGTCAAAGCTCCAACTAGACAAACTAGGAAAAAAGTACGAGAGATTATTGGGAATGGGAGAGGGAGAAATGAGCAAAAGGAGCCAACAAAAACAAAAACTGGAGATACAAATTTCTTCAGAAAAGAAATAAGTGCCTGGGTGGCACAGTTGGTTAAACATCCAACTCTGTTTCAGCTCAGGTCCTGACCACGGGGTCATGAGATCGAGCCCAGCATCAGACTTTCCACGGAGTCTTGGGAAATCGCTTTCTCCCCCTCCCTCTCCACCTGCCCTCCACACTCTCACTCTTTCGCTCTCTGAAAATAAATTGATTTTTAAAAAAAGAAGTGTGATCATCAGTATTACAAACAAATGCTTTTCAAAATGTCTACAGAGAGTTAAAGGAATTACAAAAGTCTCATATAAGGAATAACATTTTTGTTTTAGATACATGTCTATACCTAAAGAAAAGTTTTAACAGAGAAATGAATACTCTTCTGTGATTTGTTTTAGTGTTTAAAGAAGATACTATGAGACCCCTGTCCAAGTTAAAAGCTAAATGAAATTGACTTTCATCCAGGCTCAAACTTGATCCTCTGAAATAGGCAAAATCATTCAATCAATATAACCAAAAAGAATTTGTCTTAAGTTGTAGCTATTCATACATTTCCTCTAACTTCAAACACCAGATCACATTTTAAGATTCTCAAATTTATACTTTTCACAAATTCTACAGATCAAACAGCAATCTCTGGTTTTCGACAAAGGGGACAGTGATGATAGCCATGATAGTAGTGGACAAATACAATGGCAGCTGCTAACATTCAACGTAAAGTGAACAAGAGATGGCATGATGACTTCTTGTATTCCACTCAAAAAATAACAGTGTGTTTATATAGATAGTTAAGGAGCATCTAAAGTATATTATTTGAAATAGACATTCATGCTAACGAGTTTACAAAATGGAAAGAGAAGGAGATATAAATAGAACAAAGAGTTCAGGTCACCTTTTGCCCAAATTAATTTTATAAAAATTCCATGGAGGTCTGGAGAATACTGCTTACCAGTGGTATTTTATGAAAAAAAAAACCCACAAATTTGTTTCTGCTATAAAATTTTCTGGGAAGCTTCCTGTTCTAATGCTACAGGTTGTACACAGAACAAAACCAATAAATGACAGAGAAGAGTGGTACAAATGAAACCCTCCTCTAGGAACATCTACTGAATGGGACACACGAAAATTCACAAAAACAAGTCAGGTTTGATCCACTAAAAAGTACTTTATGCCAATATTGTGAGTTTCTTCCTATGAAGAGCAAACTAAATTTAGTTCTATTTTTCCAAGACATTAATAAAGTTTAATATTCACCCATCCTCCTCAACACTAAATACTTGTTTCAAACTGTGAACTGTCTTAGTCTCTACTAAAAATAGTTGTTGTAATAAGGAAATTGACATGATTGGTGTCTACAGCTCTCCTTCCAGGAATACCTGTCAAAATGCCCATTTGTCAGTTTCAAGCTGTCTGAAAATGTATTTTCCCCATAGGGTTTCCCAAAGTAAAAACATATCAAGTAGAAAAATATATTATAGATTATCTTTCTTCAGAGAATAAAAGCTAGATATTTTGGGGTTATTTTATAAACAGGGTTTTCCATTTGACTTAGAATAATGTAAAGAAATAATCAACATTATCCTAAAAATCAGAATGTTGCTACTTTTCCACTGTAGTTGAGAAGTAATATAGATTAAAATCAAGGACTTCTAGAATATTAGAGCTGGGAAGGAATCTTGGAGATATCTAACTTTTTAAGATTGTTCTGAGTTACACAATTAATTATTGAATAATCCTGGAGGAATGGGTGAAGATTGGGATTTGTGAATTTTAAGATAGACAATAGCAGTTTCCCAGCAAAATACACAAGGTCGGTTGTATAACATTTACCAAATATTAATTAAAGAATACCACTTTAGGGACACCTGGGTGGCTCAGTGATTGAGCATCTATCTGCCTTTGGCTGAGGGCATGATCCCAGAGTCCTGGGATCAAGTCCTCCATTGGGCTCCCCATAGGGAGCCTGCGTCTCCCTCTACCTATGTCTCTGCCTCTCATCCTGTGTTTCTCAAGAATAAATAAATAAAATCTTTAAAAAAAATACCACTTTAAAAGTTGGATCCTTGATACTTTAAGACACAAAATTCTCAGAAGCCAATTTTTTAAAGGGGAGAAAAAAATCTTAATGTTAATATCAAGCAAATATAATCTCTTTCTATCATAGCAGTGGTTTGTCTATCCACACACACCCATATTGAAAAACGTTTTTCCTATCCCTTTAGGTGGATAGCTAACATTAAGCGATATTGACAGTTGTCTCATGAAGTAATCTTAAGAATGATACCAGGTAAAATATGAAACAATAGTGAGAAAAGACAGAAAGAGAAAGGTCTGGCCCTCTCTGCAGGTTTTCTAGGTTTACATATCTTTTGAAAAAGAAAAAGGGAAAAGAAATGAGATGGACCAAAACTATTTCTTAGACACATGCTATTTTAATCACAATATACTTCTAACATTTTACAGATAAAATTAAAATCACCTGAGCATTTAAAATAGAAAATAAAAATTAAGCACAGTTACGGTTTTCATAATTGCAGTGGCAAACAGTTCTCTGCAAGATTCTTAAATTCTTTGTGAAAAAATAGCCCATTTTCTTTCCCATATGACCCCAAGTTAAACCAAACATTCTCTGTCACCTCATAAGGTCCCACTTTATGTTCCATTAACCAAGACTGCATAAAATAACCTCAAAAAGAGGACAGGAGTTATCTTTCTATAGACTAATGTTGGTAAAATAAATTGGTGTGTACTCACCAACTCATCAAAAGGCCCACAAAATAAGAGATATAATCAGTATTAAGACAAAATAGCAATTCTACTTATACAACTTTTATCAGGAGACTCTCATTAAAATACATATAACAAGGAACATCTGGGTGGCTCAGCCGTTAAGCATCTACCTTTCGGTTCAAGGCATGATCCTGGAGTCCCAGGATCAAGTCCCACATCGGGCTCCCTGCATGCAGTCTGCATCTACCTATGCCTATGTCTCTGCCTCTCTCTATGTCTCTCACGAGTAAATAAATAAAATCATTTAAAAAATACATATAACAAGGCGGAAATAAATGAAAAATATATTTCTATGGAAATATTTAAGGAATCATTCAAAATTTCAGCTAAAAGTGGCACTTGGGTGGCTTTGTACATTAAGCACCTTCTTGATTTCAGCTCAGGTTATGATCTCAGGGTGGTGAGACCAAGCCCTGTGTCTGGCTCTGTGCTGGGCATGGAGCCTGCTTAAGATTCTCTCTCTCCCTCTGCGCTCTGACCCCACCTCCCTACTTGTGCTCTCTCTCCCTCTCTAAAAAAAAGAAAATTTTTTTTCAGTTAAATAAATTAACATTATGGTTATCAATCAACTTTCAAAAGTTCAAACAAATATGGTATACTACTGTTAGAACAAAACATTCCCACCAAAATACCTTAAATATCATATCTTGAAAGCAAAACACATTTTAAGACATTGACATATAAAATGCACTTCTGATTTAAAATAGTCTCTATAAAATTATTCCATACATGTCATGAGAATATTCAAGATTCTGTTGAGTTTCTCCTCAAACAATGAACATCTCTAAATAGTAACCATATTTTCAGTCCTTTGTCTAATGCTAGCATTCTCCAGAATCTGAGTACACAGCACAATGAACTGAACACAGCACAGAAATTTCCTGAGCATTCGGACCAAAGCCATGTTTCATTATTTTTCCAATGTTTTTTCAGTTTTGTTTTACTCTCAGCAGCTGAATAATATCCAAAATGGTTCCACTGTCATAATTATTTATAATTTTCATATTTTTAATTGGATTTGATTCATTATAAAAACCTGGATTAAGAATCACTTAATAATATCCTCACAAGCAACAGTGAATCTAATTCACTTTACCACAGAAAATTGTGCAAAATGAATTAGAAATAAGCAGGAAAAGAATGGATAGCATTATTCATACTATTAAAAATATTCATAATTACCATGGAACTTGATAAAATCAATGTGCTGATGCATGGCTTTTGAGGCCCTTTTCATGAGTGTTTTTTTTTTTTTTAAGTGAAAATATCAGAAAGATCTCATTGTCTTACTCATAGGTTGCTATTTTACACAAACCTTGAAAACTGTACTCTAATGACAGGAATGGTTAGAAAAAAAGAAGGTGTAAAATTGAAATACTCTCACCTTTCTTGGCCTTTTATTTCAGGAGTTCAAGTTTCTTCATGGAGTAAGTTATAAACTGCTTCAAGACAATGGTTCAACTTATTAAATCTGTGAGATGTTTAAAGGGAATAATCATAGCCTACATTTGAAAGACTAAGAACTTGAAAAACAGGCATGTTTGCCAGAGGTTTTATTCTAAATAACAGAGTACATCCTGATTGTCTCCATGATTAAACTTTTTTCAGAGGATTTCAACTTACACTCAGTAAAAATTGTGGCCACTGTTACATTTTTTTTTTCTTTTCAAACAGAGAGTTAAGGTGTTACTGGTACAAAACCCACAATGGAACATACAAGACAAAAGTTCATTTATTTTATCATTTAACACATGTATATTGAGCTCCTATCACACACAAAACCACCATTCTAGGCCTTGCAACTTATCTAAAAGTAGAATCTAGATATGGAGCCTACCTTGGGGAAACTTAATACCTGTTGAAACGTAAGACATTTATATATATGCATACATCTATATAAATTCCAGTAAATGTTAGAAATAAATACCAAAGGATCCTGAGAAAACATATGGGGAGAACATTTATCAGAGAACATAGATTATTCCATGATGGCATAGAATAAATTTGCCAAATGACAGATTAGAATTTGCACATGAAGATAAAGTCAAACATATTCCAGGTAAAAAAGAGGGAGAGACATTAAAGGCAGAGAAGCTGGAAAGACAGAGGTAGGCAGAGAGAAGTATGCAGTACTTCACCTTGGCTAATCAGCACATAGGAAAGAGAGTAGTAGCAGGGCTAAACTTAAAATGAAGGGAAGTCACCAGGTTATGGAGAGCCTAAATTGAATTTGCTTCCCTTGGCAGTGTTTTACGTAACAGACTGATAAGATTTAAGGTCTGTTTTAGCAAAACTGATCTAGAAGTAGTAATTAAGGATAAACTGAAGTAGGATGGAGGCAGATGTAGAGACCACTTGGAAGGTAATAGTTTAAGAAAACAGTCATATGGTCTTAAAATAGTGAAAATAGGCCAGATAAGGCAAAAGCAAGGGTAAACTTCAGTTTGAAAGTAGCAGTACTTGGCAACCAAGTGTATATGGCAAGAAAAGGAGAAGTTGTCAAAGATATGTTCTTCAAGTGGGCTAGAAATTCTCCCTAGAATTGAACTATTTCTGGAGTTTACTCATTGTAAGGATTATTTGTACCAGTACTGAGAGCTAATTTCAAAATACAAAAGAAAGGGGGGAAAACTTATTTTGTACAATTTCATCATGAATTCAGATGAGATATCGTAAAGACATTGTTATCTACATTTGCTTCACTCTTATTTTTATACCTTTGGAAATGAATTAGAGAAAGCATACTCATCATATACAAGTCATTCGAGTGACAAAGAAAACACGAAACTCAAGTGTTATTCAATTATAACTTTCTTTTCAAACTCCAGGCAATAAGCCACTGAATAGAAGAATAAGCTTTGCCTAACCACCAGGTGAGTGCTGGAACAAACACAGGGTTAGCAATTTGGAGTGGAAAAGCTTTGTTTTCTAGAAAGTTGTGGAGTTTGATCCACTCTCCACCAAAACAAGAGAGCTTAACTTTTAGATATCAACCAAAAGACAAGTCCTAGCCCAAGCAAAATAACACAATGTCACCAGACAGAGCAAAACTATCCCATGAAACAGTAAATTTTTGTCCTTCAAGCTTTTTACCTTCATGCTTTAAATGTGGAATATTTTACCACCAGTCTCTAACTCAGTTTAATTTCAGCCATATCACTCAAGTAGATCTTAAAAAAAAAAAAAAAGTCAATTTAGAGCAGCTCCATGGCAGTTGGCAAGAACAAGTGCCTTATGAAAGGTGGCAAAAAGGGAGCCAAGAAGAAAGTGGTTGATCCATTTTCTAAGAAAGACTGGTATGACGTGAAAGTGCCAGCTATGTTCAATATAAGAAATATTGGAGGGGATCCCTGGGTGGCGCAGCGGTTTGGCGCCTGCCTTTGGCCCAGGGCGCGATCCTGGAGACCCGGGATCGAATCCCACATCGGGCTCCCGGTGCATGGAGCCTGCTTCTCTCTCTGCCTGTGTCTCTGCCTCTCTCTCTCTCTCTCTCTGTGACTATCATAAATAAAAAAAAAAAATAAAAAAAAAGAAATATTGGAAAAACACTAGCCACAAGAACTCAAGGAAACAAAATCACATCTGATGGTCTCAACGGTCGCATTTTTGAAGTTAGCCTTGCTGATCTGCAGAATGATGAAGTTGCATTTAGGAAATTCAAGCTAATTACTGAGGATGTGCAGGGCAAAAACTGCCTAATTTCCATGGCATGGATCTTACCCATGACAAAATGTGCTCCATGGTCAAAAAATGGCAGACCATGATTGAAGCTCATGTTGATGTAAAGACTACAGATAGTTATTTGCTTTGTCGATTTTGTGTTGGTTTTACTAAAAAATGCAATTATCAGATTCGGAAGACCTCTTACACTCAGCAACAACAGGTCTGCCAAATCCGGAAAAAGATGATGGAAATCATGACCCGAGAGGTGCAGACAAATGAGTTGAAAGAAGTGGTCAAAAATTTGATTCCAGACAGCATCGGAAAAGATATAGAAAAAGCTTGTCAGTCTATTTATCCACTCCATGATGTCTTCATTAGAAAAGTAAAAATGCTGAAGAAGCCCAAGTTTGAATTGGGAAAACTCATGGAGCTTCATGGTGAAGGTAGTAGTTCTGGAAAAGCTACGGGGGATGAGACAGGTGCTAAAGTTGAACAAGCTGATGGATATGAACCACCATTCCAAGAATCTGTTTAAAATTCTGACATTTAATGGTGACAAATAAAAACGTATTTGTGATATTTTAAAAAAAAGCCAATTTATCAGGATATTAGAGACTTTGGGGGAATAGTTTATAGGCTAAACAAAATACAGTTGAACCCAGAACAATGTGGGAGTTAGAAGCACCCACACATGCATAGTCATGTTTTATTTTGACTCCCCCAAAACTTAACTACTGATAACCTACTGTTGGCCCAAAGCTATATAAATATAAAATATATACCTTTTTCTTACAATAAAGTATGCTACAGAAAGAAAATATTAAGAAAACCATAAGGAAGCAAAAATGCATTTACAGTACTCTACTGTATTAATTAAAATAAGTCCACGTATGAGTAAAGTGCAGTTCAAATTCATGTTGTTCAAGAATCAACAGTATCTACAAAACAAGAACTTAAATAGTATAAACATAATTTAAGATCAAGAGAGCTGAAATGAGATAAGCCAACTTAACTACTTTATCATACAGAAAATAGTATCTTCATTTGACAAAAGGAGTTCTTCTACCCCTGGATCAGCAAAGGGAAAGGAGAGGTGAAAACCTCTCTCATGGGGAGAATAGGTGGGGGATGAGGGATATAGAGTGGAACAGACTGGTTAAACACATGAGAAAGGCTAGAGAGAATATTATTCAAGAGGTTTTGGCAACAATAAAGGTAGGATATGTTTCTCAGGTTCCCAGATGGATTTTATGATTCTTGTTCCTATTATGAAAACAGAAAACTTTAGTCCCTATAAATCAGCTCTACTGTGGATTAAATAAACTTTTGCTAACTCACCTGAGAACATAATATTTTTCAGAATGTCTTGGGAGAATAATTTCAAGCATGAGACTTTATTTCAGTATTCAGCCAACACATTTATAATCTCTGCAATAAACCAGACCCTTAACTTCGGCACTGGACAAAAAAAAATTTTTTTAAGTCACTACCTTCATAAACTTATATGTGTACCTCAGGTATACATATAAATGAATAAATAATAGCCTCTCAGTATCATGAATGATATAATAGATCAGTCTTCAATTCATTTCAATTATAACATGCAGCTTTTCCACATACATACTTTTCTAGATAATAAGGTACCTCTTAAATTTTTAAATTATTTTAATTACCTTTATTTCCATTTGATACAAATTTAAAATAGTTTATCGTAACAATTTCTATATTTTATAGCATTTTATAAGATATTTCTTACTTAATCATTTAAACAATCTTCTTAATGCTTCTATTTGTCAATCTTTCCACAGAAAATTCTGAATATTACAGCCACTTCTTTCTTTCAGCTTTATAGAGATATAATTAACATATAACATTATGTAAGCTTAAGACGTGCAATGTGATAATTTGATATATTGTATATTGCAAAATGATTACCACATTAATTTTAGTTAATAACTCTATAACCTTAAGTAATTACCATTTTTCTGTGTGTGGTGAGAACATTTAAGATCACCTCTCTTAGCCACATTCAAGGATATAATACCATACTATTACCTATAGTCACAATGAAGTACTTATATAAGATCCCTAGAACTTATTCACCTTATAACTGGAAGTTTGCACTCTTTGGCTAACATCTCCCCATTTGCCACACAACCAGACAAGGCAACAACCACTATTCTGTTTCTGTAAGTCCAACACTTTTAGATTCCACATATAAGTAGGATCAAAGAGTATTTCTTTCCCTAACTTATTTCACTTAGCATAATGCCCTCAGTCTATTTACATTATCACAAATGGCAGGATTTTCTTCCACTGGCTGAATAATATTCCTTAATTAATTAATTAATTAATACACACAATTTCTGTAGCAATTCATCTGTGGAGGGATTCTTCAGTGGTTTCCAAGTCTTTCTTAATGTGAATATGTTACAGTGAACATGGGGGTGTAGATAACTCTGAGATCCTAACCTCCCATCCTTCAGTTAATCAGTATTGGGATTTCTAGATCGTATGGTAGTTCTGGTTTTAATTTATTAAGGAACCCCCACACTGTCTTCCATAATGACTGTACCAATTTACATCCTCAACAACAGCTTACAAGGGTTCCCTCTTCTCCCTTTTCATCCTCACCAACACTTGTTATCGCTTGTGTTTTGCACCAAAAGAGATATTTGGTACAATTTTAACCTTAAATTTACTAAGACTTGTTTTGTGACCTATCATGCAATCTATCCCAAAAGTATTCCATGTTCTCTTGAGGAGACTATTTTGCTGTTTTTGGATGGAATGTTCTACATGGTCTGTTAGGTCCATTTGATCTAAAGTATTGTTTAAACCCAATGGTTCCTTACTGATTTTCAGTATGGATTATGTATCTTTTATTGAAAGTAGGGTATTAAAGTTCTCCACTAATATTGTATTGTTTTCTATTTCTCCTTACAGATTTGTTAGTATTTGATATATATATATGCTATATATATATTTATTTATAAATATTATATCAAATATAATATATAAATATATTATATAAATATGTTTATATTTAAATATTTATTTATATATAAATATTTTTATATATATTTTATATCCTCTTGATAAATTCACTCATTATTATATAATGACCTTCTTTATTTCTTGTTATAGTTTTTTACTTAAAGTCTATTTTGTCTGATATAAGTATAGATAGCTGTCTCTGCTCTCTTTTGGTTTCCATTTATATAGAATATATAGAATATATTTTCCAACTCTCCAGTTTGAGCCTATGTGTCTTGTTAAAGCTGAAGTGAGTCTCTCATAGGCAGCATGTAGTTAGATCTTGTTTTGTTTTTGTTTTTTAAGATTTTATTTATTCACAAGAGACACAGAAAGAGAGAGAGAGAGGCAGAGATACAGGCAGAGGGAGAAGCAGGCTCCATGCAGGGAGCCTGACGTGGGATTCGATTCCAGGTCTCCAGGATCATGCCCTGGGCTGAAGGCACTGCTAAACTGCTAAACCACCGGGACTGCCCTTGTTTTGTTTTAATCTATTCATCCAACTAAGTCTTTTGATTGGAGAATTTAATCCATTTACATTTAAAAGAATTACTGATAGGTAAGGACTTACTAATGAGTTAGACTACTCACTCATCTAACTGAGTTTGGCTGTTTAGTAGTTCCCTTGTTTCTTTCCTCCGCTGTTTTCCTTTATGAATTGATTATTTTTGTTAATGCTATTCTTTGATTCCCTTCTCTATCTTTTGTGTACCTACTGTAAATTTTTGCTTATGGTTACCACAAGGCTTACAAAATATCTTATAAATAGAACAGTGTATTTTAAAGTGGTAACTTTGATCATAGACAAAAACTACACTTTTACTTCCCCACCCCCATACACACATTTTAGGTTTCTAATATCACAATTTACCTCTTTTTGTAAAATATATTCATCAACAAATTATGACTATAGTTATTTTGAATTTTTTGTTCTTTAATCTTATACTAGAGTGAATAAATTAATGTACCACTACATTTTAGTATTAGAGCATTCTGAATATGGGTAAATACTTAGCTTCACCAGTGAGTTTTATATTCTCATATGTTTTCCTCTTACTAATTAGCATCCTTTCATTTCAGTTTGAAGAACTACTTTCAATATTTCTTATAAAGCATGTATACTGGTGATGAATTCCTTTAACTTGTTTGTCTGGGAAAATATTTCTGAAGAACAACTTGGCTAGATAAAATCTTGGGTTAGCAGTTGGATTTTTTGTTTGTTTGTTTGTTTCTTTCTTTCAGCACTTTAAATATATCATCCCACTCTCTCCTGGCCTGCAAGGTTTCTGCTGAGAATTCCACTAATAGCTTAATGGGGGTTACCTTGTATGTCAGACTTTTTTTCTCTTGCTGCCTTTTTCTCTTTTTCTTTTTTCTGGCAGGGAGCACATGTGAGCAGGGTGCAGTGGGGAATGTAGAGAGAGGGTATCTTAAGCAGGCTCCATACTCAATGTAAAGCCTGACACAGGGCTCAATCTCACCAACTGAGATTATGACCTAAGCCAAACTCAAGAGTCAGATGCTTAACCAACTGAGCCACCCAGGCACCCGTCTTGCTTTCTGTCTTTGATTTTAGATCATTTTAATATGTGTCTTGGAACAGATCACTTTGTGTGAAAATCTTGGGGAGATTGAGTTTCATGAATTTAGATGTCTAATTCTTTCCCAATATTTGATAAATTCTCAGCTCCATTATTTTTTTTTAATAAGTTTCGTGCCCCCTTTCTCCCTCTCTTTTCCTTCTGGGATTTCAGAAATTTGTCAATTGCTCCTTTTAATGGTATTCTATGGTTCAAGTAGGCTTTCTTCACTCATTTTCACTCCTTCTGTTATTGTTCTCTAAACCAGATAATTTGAAATAATCTGTAATCTAATTTACAGATTCTTTCTTCTGCTTGATCCAGTTTGATACCAATGCCTTCTACTGCATTTTTCATTTCATTCATTGTATTCCTCAGCTTCAAAATTCTTTTAGTTCTTTTTTATAATTACTATCTCTGTTAAACTTCTCATTTTGTTTATGTATTGTTTTCCTGATTTCATTGAATTGTCCTTTCAGTGTTTTGTCATTTGGTTGTTTGCAGTTCTCCAAGATTCCTTAAAATAACTATTTTGAATTCTTTAATCAGGAAAATTGAAAATATCCATGAGAGTGGAGAGGATGTCAGCTACTGGAAAACTGTCTTCCTTAGTGGTGTCATTTTTCTTTGATTTTTTTTTTTTTTTTTTTTTTTAGGTTCCTCAAGTTCTGTATTGCTATCTTTGCATTTGGAGAAACAGTCATCTTCTCCAGTCTTTACTAACTGGTTTCAGGAGAGAAAACCTTCCTTCAATCCTGTTGAAGATTCTGGGGCTTTCTCAGATCCTTTCTCTGGATATTCCTGCTGCATAGTTCTTATTCCCTGTTCTGGGGGAATTCGTAAGATTGTATACCTTCTGTGGATCCTGCAAGTCAGGTCAAATGCTGATAACCTCCCTTTGCTTTCCTTAGGGCAATACTGAATGCTCAAGTTTGTGTAGTTTCTCCCAATTCTGCAGTCAGGCTGGCTTTCTGCAAGTGCTCGCTAACTATCTGCAAAGGTTCATCCTCACTGCTTCAGGAGTATACCCAGGAGTCACCACTATGGAAGAGAGAGGAGCAAGGTAAGGTACATGGAGTGTTGGATCAGTTGTAGAGATCCACAGGGGAGGCATCTCCAGCAGCTCATGGATCGGCTTCCTGATATAGTCTGCAAAGCTATTAGTAGGATCTGCAGCCCTTTTACACATTCCACCTTGAGCCCTAAATGCTGTTTTCCCAGTGATGCAATTCATTACTTGATATTTCAGATGGGGCAGAAAAGAAATAGGTCTCTTTGGTGATACTCCACATACTGGGGAAGCTGAACATTCTCTCACGGATGCTCACTTTCCCCCACAGGATAAATCCTGGCCAAGAAGGTCTTTCTTGACACTGAGTTATGCCTTGGGGGAAGAGCAACACAGGTAAAGTGAAATCATTCCTGTGTCCAATCTTGGATTTATTTTTTTTTTCCTCCAATAATGTGTTGGAACTTATCTGCTGGATTCCTAGGCTTCCATAAGGGCACTACTGTCCATACGTGTCAAAACTGGTGTTCTTTGCAGGACGGAGAGGGAAAAATGGTAAAGAAAAACAAAACAAAACAAAAACACGGGATCCCTGGATGGCGCAGCGGTTTAGCGCCTGCCTTTGGCCCAGGGTGCGATCCTGGAGACCCGGGATCGAGTCCCACGTCGGGCTCCCGGTGCATGGAGCCTGCTTCTCCCTCTGCCTATGTCTCTGCCTCTCTCTCTCTCTCTGTGACTATCATAAATAAATAAAAATTTTAAGAAAATTAAAAAAAAAAAACACTTCTTATTCCACCATAATAAAAACATCAGTTTTCAGTAGCACAAGGGGTATTCACCCACCAACATTCTGCCCTGGTTGTGGCCTATAATCATTTCTTAATGGTCATTTTATGGTTGGACACTTTTACTATCAAGTAGCATAATATGTTACAACATTCTCACAGTGTACTGAGGTGTAAAACATAATTTTTCCCCTTCATTAAATGGACTTAGTCTATAATGATTTTGGTTCTTTTACTTAATATATATGGCATATAAAATATATAGTATATAATGTGTGCAGTCATTTTTTCCCCCTCTCTCTTACCAGCCTGTCAGGTGTCCCTTCCCCTTGTTGTTTATATACCTCTTCAGAACCACATCATCAACTTCTATTGCTTTATTCTTCTGGGATTGGAAATAAGCTGAGCAAGTTAGTTCTAAAATTTTAATAAAGAGATTTTGAACAAAAGCCTAAGTATTATACCTGTGGTTTGAGTTGATGAACTACCATTTATATCATTTTAATAATTTATTTACCCCTCCCTCACTCCGAGATTTACTCCCAACCAGGGAGGGCTACATTATTACCATCTCTACTGCTTAGATATTTTTTTAAGATTTTATTTATTTATTCATGAGAGGCAGAGACATAGGCAGAGGGAGAAGCAGGCTCCCCATGGACAGCCTGATGCGGGACTAGATCCTGGAACCCCAGGATCACACCCTGGGCCGAAGGCAGGCACTAAACTGCTGAGCCATCCAGGAGTCCCAGGATGCTTAGATTTTAAGACTAACTCTGTGATGAACTAGTTGTATGACGCAGGACAAATCATTTGACCTGTCTTGGTTTTACTTTCTTCATTATAAAAATATGAAAACTAGACTACACAGTCTTTACATAAATCATATATCATATATTTTAAGATTTATCATATGTTTTCATTACTCATAGTCTTTTTTTCTTAAGTAATTAAGATAATTACTCCAGAGAGGTGTTTTGATTGAATACTGATCTACTGGCAAATACTGTAGGTCTATTTTTAATGGAAAGGAGAGTTATGAAGAGTGGTGGCAGAAAGCAACAGGTTCAATTCTAAAGTTTCCCATACTGGCCCAATCTCAACATTTTACCTATAAATCACAGGCTCTCCTGTGATTAACTTGAATGCTAGATATAACTTGATATAACTTGAATGCTAAACACATAAAAATAGAGGGATGGCAACAGTGACATATCTTGGGCAGCTGGAGGACAACCTTGTGACATCCATGGTGCAAAATATGGAATAATGACAGATAAAGAAATAGAATGATATTGCAGATAAACTGTGTCTACCTTACAATTTCACCTCCAGAACACTCTGGATGAGAGATTAGGTAAAACAGTCAAACGGAACAAATAAACCCTGTTCACTTTTTCTATCATACTTTGTTTACATGTAGAACAGATACTGGAATCTCACTAACATCAAAAAGCATTTTAAGCATTTATTCCTTCAATATGTATTACAACAAAAACTGAGTACATGCTGTACACTTAGCATTGTGCTAAGGCTCAAGAAAGACAAAGTTTACTCAGACACATTGTCTACTGGCAAGAGTTCATACTTGTTAAAGGGGAAAACAAGTAAATAAACCATACAATGCAACTTAATTACTACTTTAAAGTATAAGGCACCACTTGGACACAAAAAAGGAACTATTTTTTTCCAGGAAAGTAACCTTTAAGCCACATGTAAAATAATATAGACAAAATGATGAGGCTGACAGAAAGAACAAACTCCACGCAAAGGGAACAGCTTGTGCAAAGTCATGGAAGCATGAAGCTAAGTGTATTCAATTACTGCAATTATTATAGCATTTGTGGAGTACAAGAGTCAAAGAATGAGACCTGAAAGTAAAGGAGGGAGACTGTATCACAGAGGGCCTTCGCTGTGTGCCACTACAAAGAGGAACTGGACTTTATAGAGAGCATATGGAAGGCACTGTAGAATTTTAAGCAAGGTAATAATATGATTATCAGTGAGGACAGAGAAGAGGGGAATGCTCTGTCAGCCATTCTGTAATTGGAATCAAGATTTGGTGACTGATTACTTAAAAGTGGGACAGAGTGGTGGGTAAGGCAAAGAGTCCAGAAAGATTCACAGATCACTAATGTTACCATTTCATAACAGTGGCTCTATTCAAAGAATAGGAAAAAGAAGAGAGGGGTGCAGGTTTAGGAAAAATGCAAAAAATATATTTTGGTAAACATAAAGTCTAAGAGGCCTGTGCAACCTTCAGGTATAGTCAGAGATAAAGGAATAGAGCTTCGGAGAACGCTACCAGCAGGAGAAAAAA
The DNA here is from genome assembly GCF_003254725.2 of Canis lupus dingo. Classification (NCBI taxonomy): domain Eukaryota; kingdom Metazoa; phylum Chordata; class Mammalia; order Carnivora; family Canidae; genus Canis; species Canis lupus. The sequence goes on along the minus strand of NC_064269.1, from coordinate 31,131,369 downwards.
AATTGAAAGTCACTGTTATAATGAAAACAATGTGAAGTGCTGAAGTCATCTTGGAAAACAATAAAACATGAAATGAGATGAGAGCTAAGAAAAGAATTCTGGAAAACTCAGAAACTTCGCAACTTATGAGTGTTCAGATTATGAACAAAACCATGAACTAAGCCAAAAAAAAAAAAAAAGAAAGAAAAAAGAAAAGAAAAGAAATGAAAGAAAGAAAAACAAAAACCCACTGGCTTCTCTGATACCAACAGATAGAGCTACAATTTACCTGAGGAGATTACCACTTTGGAACAACTTTTGGATACATATTGAACTCCTAGGAGCAGAGCTTCTGAATGAACATCTAAGTGCAAATAAATAAGGGAAAATAGGTAGGGTGTAAACCAGGAAAGAATAACAAACACCATGGAAGACAAAGGAAGAGAACATTCTTTTTATTTTCATGACTGGAGAGATATTTATTAAGATAAAAGGGAAGTGGTGGGACTACAGATGTTTGTCAGTCTTTCCTTTTTGCCCATTTTTATTTTCCAGATTTTTCAACAGTGAGCACATATTCATTAACAATAATACAGAGGGGATCACAAATTTATCTCAGATATACAGAGAAGTAGTAGTTTCGCTATTAGATCTATAACCCATTCTTCTTTACAAAGCCCATTTGTTAGAGGAGAAACATTAACTTTTCATCCTATCTACTTAATTTGGCTCAATTTAGTGCATTAAATATGTAGTCCCTCTACATATTCGCTTTCCAGTATGTTAATTAATCAACATTTAAATTTCAATTCTATATAGATCTATTCTACTTGATTTTCCTTATGATTCTTTCAAATAATTCTCAAAAAAAAATATATAAAACAAATCTTTATTTTCCCTAACCTTGAGTCAGAAATATTTTAGCTCTCCTCCGAGATATCCTTAGAGGTAAAGCAACTAAAAGGTAACTTTTAGGAACATTCCTTACAAAAAAAAAAAAAAAAAAAAAGGTCATTACAAGCATGCATTCCTTCAGTAAATGGACAATCTACAAAGTACTACAAATTCTAAGCAATAAAAAATTCAATAGTGAACTAAACACAGTCCGTGTCCTCTAAGAGCCTGCAGTAAATGCCACAGCAAAACCAAGACAAAAACAAAACATTTGCCTTTTGGCGTGGCTTTTACAAGACGACAAATGACCTAGAGGCATCATGAGCTCAGACACTAGACTACAGTGGGTGGACTACTACTGTAGGAAAAGTGAGAAGAGGAAACAACTGGTAATAAGGTTCTCCTCCAGAATCTCAGCTGGGAACAAGACAGAAATAAGGCAGAAGAAAAAGAACATTAAGAAAATAGTTTCCAGATATGCATAACACCACATCAAGAGAATTAAGAGACACATGGACTCTAGGAGTTCACAATACAAACAATCTGACATAGACCCATACATATAAGACAAAGAATAACATTTTAAATTGATTCTATAATACATTCTATAAGAGACAGAGGCCTACATTAAAATTACATTCTACTGTTATTAATTTTGATTCATAATGATTCTCTTACTACAATGTGGCTTAAGTCAAGTTGAAAATTAGAAGGCGATCCTGAGGCCAAAGAAATTCAGTCACATTCCCAGAGGAAGAAGGAAAATGAATGAGATACCTGAATGCAGTTGAATATTAAAGATATGCACGGGACCAATTACCTGGTAAAGGGAGATGCATGAAATCTTTTAGAATTGGGCTTTCTGGCCCTTTCAAGAGATGCTGGAGAGAAATCAGAAAGTGTTAGGGGTGGAGAGAAACAATGACATACTAGAAAGCACGTAAATATTCTAAGTACTTACTAGAAAAAATAGTGTGATTTATGTAAGTCCAATGGATATAAGTCTGTATCAGTTTTATAATCCCTGCTGGTTCAACATATAGCATATGACATGAACTATATACATACCATAAGAAGAAGAAGTAAGTTCTTATCCACATCCAGCTAACATTAGAGGCAAGATGGCAAGTAGAAGTCAGTGTATGATCTAACAAAACTGCCTCACAACAGTACCTAAAATTCTCATTTTTGCAGTAGCAATTTCTAAAACTTATAACAAAGGCTAGAAATCTTATGTAACTTTACAAAACATAATCAACTACATGTACTCATTAATATTTGTTTAATGAGAGGAAAACAGTCTCATCATCCTGGGATCATAAGGAACTGCTACCAGAAATACACAGACTAATCTACTGCACAAGAAAAGCATGGAAACAATTCCATCTTTAACCAACACATTCTCATACTACCTTTTTCTTTATTTCAAAAAAAAAAAAAGTCTTCAAAACACACTTCAAAAATAACTGAGTCTGCCATCCATCTTTAAAAAATACATAAGATCCTCCAGTAATGGTAAGAAGAAATGAGGAAATATTGTATTAAGTTTTCTTTTTTAACAAAGTGCTTTAATGTTATGGATCTGGCAAGATTAGAGAGAGAGATTCATGTATCTATTCCTCCTTTTTTTTTTCTCCCCAACCCCCAAATTTGTATACAAGCCTAGTGTTACTTAAGCTAATAGCATATAGCTCCAACTCTACAGTTGGGTAGACAGTGCTTGGAAAATTAGGTCACAAGCTTGCCACAGGGACTCCAATCATCTGTCTGGTAAGTTTGTATGACTTCCTCCTCCCTATGATCCTGTTATACACTGCCCAAAAGGCAAGATAAGGGAAAGGTTATCAGAACTTTCTATAATAGCTACAAAAATATTTGGTACACATCACTAACAATGTGGGAAAACTTAGGCACTTTTATCCTTCTACAGTCAACATAGTAATCAGTACTTTGATAAATATTATTGAGAACCTTCTTTGCACAGAAATTTTGTTTTTTAAAGTTCAATGCCAATAATGGCCCAATCCGTACTTGCTGACTTACAGCTTGAAAGCAATTCTTGATCCGGTTTCCAAACAATTAAGGTCTTTGCAATGCAAATAAAGATGTTTTTTGAAATAGATAGTTATGAATCTTTCATTCTTAGTAGCTAACTAGAAACACATGAGCCAAACACATTGCGGGGATCGCTTCAATGGTGTGTAATTTGAGAGGTGTGTCAGAAAGTGCTTTGCTCCACTAAAGGAGTCCACATTTTTCTCTCTTGTAAGTAAAATGCAAAGGCAATGTTGCTTCATACAGCAGTCTTAAAGTTACCCACATTCCAAATTCAAGATAAGAACTATTTCCCCATCTCTAAAGATTAACACTTTACAACCAGTCTTAAGTCTTCAGCATGACTTCATTTTATGAATAATGGCATCTTCATTCCTAAAAGTTTCCAAGAAAAGAATATTGAATAGGGTCTATAAAAATAACACAAACCATGCTTGTCCGAGCTGATCTTAAATTAACCTTAACTGCTGGATATCTTTCAAAGGGAGTACTGGCATATTACAATTTTTCCCAAAACTCTCCATAAATAAATCAACCTTTAATGGAATTATTGTAAAGTCACACATAATTTTGAAGTACAGTATGAGTAGATGTAAAAATTATAATACAAACTGTGAATATCTTCACTCTCTTAGAAGTTAGAGAGAAGGAAGGAGGGAGAGAAGGGTAGAAAGGTTATTTTTTATTTTCCACATTTTTGACCATTTACCTAGAATCTAATGCTTACATTTTTATGCTTCTTTTAATTTAGGCTTCTGATATTTGTAAATTCAGTAAGGATAGAAATCTTATCTGTCTCAATTGCAGTATCTTTATTATTTAGTAATATGTCTAGCACTTAATAGATATTTAGGGGTTTTTTTAGTATTTCTTAATTGACATAAATTCCACTAACTGAAACAAAACTATCTCTATTAAATAAAACTATATATGTCCAAGACTATGATATCAAGAAATTAAATTGGGTTGAATTAAGCCAATGACTTTACTAATAGTACAGCCAAATCCCTAATCTTACATAACTATCTCATATATGCATATTATAAGAACAATGACTAAAGAAAGTTGAAATGATCAAACAAGCTCCATCACCATTACAACAAACAATATTCACCCTCATATATGAAAGACAGTTCCAGGTGCATTTCATTGTATTCAGTATGCATTTGTGTACATGTCCCTCTTGTATAATTTTCTTTTAAAAGAAATTTTGCCCAAGTATTTTCCTTCCCAGTGACCCACAGAGTTGACAGCAGTAACAAAACCTTGCTAAGAGTAATTAGAGAAGGAGGAATAGGAAGCTGAAAGATTATAGTTATAAGTTTTTAGAAGATTTCAGGAAAAAAAAAAACACTCTTAGCTGAATTAGTTTCTTTGGCCTTAAAAATTAAGCTATGTTCTAAAATCAATCCCTTGCAAAAATCCCTTGTCTTCCTTTGGAAGAGAAGAAAACTCAGCAGGCTTAGATCAGCTACCTAATCTAAAAAGTTTTCCCCAAAAAATCATGTCTACTATCTCAAGAACATGTAACTATATCAGCCTCCATATATAGAAAGCATTTGTTACACCTAATATCTAAAATCCAATTAATGTCCACATTAGCCTAATAGAATCGATGTTAGCTAGAAAGATCTGGCTGTTAAATCTTAAATATTAAGACTATCCATGTTCGGAACTGAAAGTCTTTTTTTGTGTTTATTTGAAAAAAATATTTAATATACATTTCTATCACATAATACATTGCTCTTTACAGTATGCATAATCCAAGTTCTCCAGATGTAGCCCAAGAACAGCACAGCGATGGTAAAAATGGCTTATTGGTTTCTGTGAAATTTTAGTGTTTCTACTTTTGTCACTCCCAACTATTTCTATGGTCTGTCAGATACTACTAGTTTTCCCAATCATTTTACTACTTTATCCATTAGTTTGGAATCTTTTAGTTTGATCATATGAATGCCTTTTAAACCACAAATATAAAACAAAATATAACTGGTAGCCATTAGGTTAAATTATCCCCTATTCTCAGGTCTTCTATTCTGTAATAAAGTAATAGCTCACAAATTCACACTTCAAATATTCCATTACCTACATGGCAGAGGGAGAAAATGAAAATAACTACTGGTAACAGATATAGATGGAGGGCAGAGAGTCTTGGAGGCAGGATAAAGAGACTTTTATTCCGGTTTGAAGACCACTTAGAAGGCCATGGAGTACTCCTCCATGTAAAATTATTTTTTATATGACTTCAATTGAGATGTATTTGAACTCAAATTCTAAAATTCCCTAGAGTGTTAAGGGGCTCCTGTAAAACAAAATGTAAAAAGGAAAGAGAAAAGGAAAAAAGGAAGGACGGAAGGAAAGGAAGGAGGGAGGGAGGGAGGAAGGAAGGGAAGGAAAGAGGGAAGGAGGGAGGGAGAAAGGAAGGGAGGGAGGGAGGGAAGGCGAAAGCCAGTAGCATAGATTCTAATATACAAACAAAGCCATAGTGGATCTTTCCTAATTAGTACAAAAACTGGTGTTAAAAAGTATTCCAGCTCAAGTTAATCACTGTTAATGTATTCAGTCTGAACAGGATTTCATTATCTTCATAATGAGACTTAGTACTTCTAAAATAATTTATTTACTACTCAAATAAGATGAAGGTGATGAGGGCTTCAATCACTCCTTTGTTTCAAACCCTCTAACAGCCTAAACTTAACCTTCACTGTCATAACCACCATGAATGCCCCCTTTATTCAGACTTTGCTCTCCATGACTGAGATCTCACCAGGCAGTGAGAAAAAGTTAGAACAGTAACTGGAAAGATAGCAAAGTAATGAAAGATACATGTTTCAACTAAGTCATTGGAGGACTGAAAAAAGCAGTCAGATACCAGGGCTAGAGGATGGGGTAAAACAAGGATAAGGGAAGCAAAACGGAGAAGGTGTTCAAGGGAAAATCCACAATATCATTTATCTGTTTCAGGATTTTTATGAATATTTTCTTTATGAGACAATAGAGGTAGCAAGTCTTAAGACAGTTTTGAAAAGTGTGCAATAGGGCCAAGTGCATAGATCTAATAGTGAATGGTGCTGAAACTTTTCGTTCCAATTGTTTGGATAAGAAACATAAAAAAATTAATATAAAAGATGAAGTTTTCAACATTGTATTCTACAAAGACAGCAAGTATACGAGTATATAAAAAATATAGAACTGTTCATTCCTAAATTTAAATGAGGTTACAATTTTTATATTAATTTTTTTTTATTCTTTACACATTGTTATTCAAGCTTGGCTATTATGGATTAGTGATTTAAAAATAGAAGAGATGAGGGGCACCTGGGTGGCTCGGTCGGTTAAACATCCAACCCTTCTCTTCCATTCAGGTCATGATCTCAGGGTCATGGGACCAAGCCCCATATGGGGCTCCATGCTTAGTGTGGTGTCTGCTTGTCCCTCTCCCTTCCCCCATTTGCCCTCGTGCTCTCTCTCCCTCTGTAAAATAAATAAAGTCTTCAAAAGTAAACTTAAAAATAGAAAAAAAGGAGACATTAAATCTGTGAATTAATGTAAATCTAGTTAAAATCTTTGGAGGGCTACTTTCCTCCATAATTAAGAACACCGTCTTTAATATAAATTCTTTAGATATACATATTAATTCCACATCTTGACATGCATAAGTATCATGTGAATAATGCTACAAGATTTGGCCCAATGACAAGATTTTTATCACAGAAAGAATTCCATTGCTTTTAAATCATTCAGAACCTAACAAGGCCCCACAAAAGAACTAAATAAAAGAACTACCAATAAAATTAATGTTTACCCTTGACTAAAATGATCCTGAGATGTAAAAAAAAAAATCAAATAAATAACACTAGCTGTAGTATATAGCACTGTAAAGAAATAGATTATACATCACAAGTTTTAATAATGAGGATAAACATGCTAAAATAAGACAACTCAACCTAATGATAGGGCTTCTAATCAATATTTTTTCTGTATTAAAATATTTGAAAATTCCAATATATGGTTGAACATAAAACAGTTAGGTTTTGAAAACACACTGGAAAGGGAAATTGGAAATTACTTACACACATACATACAAATACAAACAAGTTGAGCATGCTATTAGGTGGGTGGGAGAATTTATACAAAGATGTAGTAATGTTCTATTTTCTTCCATTTATCAAAGTTAAATACATCTTCTCTATCATCACAAGTATATCTTCAAATTTAAGAGTCAACATATTTGAAATCATCTTAATGTATGTTCATGTCTAAAAATACCATTAACTTCAAATGTCAAAATTATTACAGAAGATTAAACAAATTGTATGCAATGTATTTTCAAAAGTGACATATTTCACACATTTTTCTTTAGGGACTTGTTTTGCTACAAGTTTGTGCTTGTTTGCTTGTTTGTGCTTTTTAAAATATTTTATTTTCTAGTGAAAATAGAAACAATTACAATATTACAAAACATTACAAAAACTAGAATTAGCAAAAAAAAATTACAGATTGTTTAATGATCATAAACTTTATTTTAGACACTGGAAACATTCTATTACTGCAGAATATAGTAATAGAATTACTACTATTACTATTACTATATTACTAATATATTTATTGCTTATAAATAAATATATCAACAATATATATATATCAACAATACACATGTATTTCTAAAATAAAGAATAATATTCTAATGGTGATATTCTAAAATATAATACTTAATGGTGCTAATAAATGACTTTCTAAATAAAATAAAATTCATATCAATAGCCTTTAATAGAAATTTAAAAATATGTATTCCCTCTTTTTTTAAGCTTGTTATTGTTGTTGAAGAATAGCTGACATACAATATCCTATTAGTTTCAGACATACAATACAGTGATTCAACATTTACATATATTATGAAATAATTACCACAATAAGCCTAGTTATCACCTGTTACCATATACAGTTATTACAATATTATTGATTATATTTCCTATGCTGTATCTTATATTCTCCTGGCTTATTTATTTTATAGCTGGAAATTTGTATCTCTTAATCCTCTTCCTCTATTTTGCCCATCCTCCCATCCCCCTCCCCTCTAGCAACTACCAGTTTGTTTTCCATATTTATGAATTGTTTGTTTTGTTTGTTCGTTTGTTTTTAGATTCCACATTTAATGGAAATCACACTTTGTCTTTCTCGGTTTGATTTTTTCACTTAGTGATAAAAATAAGTACCCTTTAGGTCTATCCACAATGTCACAAATGTCAAGATTTCATTCTTTTTATGGCTGAATAATATCTATTGTGAGTGTGCGTATGTGTGTGTGTGTTATACACACACACACAATACCTTTATTCATTTATCTATTGATGGACACTTAGGTTGCTTCCATATCTTGGCCACTGTAAGCAATGCTGCAATGAACATATGAGTACATATATCTTTTCAAATTCATATTTTCATTTTCTTTAAATCAATACCCAAAAGTAGAATTGCTGGATCATATGGTATTTCTATTTTTAATTATTTTAGGAAGCTCCACACTGTTTTCCTAGTTGGCTGAACCATTTTACATTCCACATTCCATCCAATAGTGCACAAGGATTCCCTTTTCTCCACATCCTCGCCAACATTTATTATTTCTTGTCATTTGGAGAATAGACATTCTGACAAGTGTGAGGGGATATCTCATTATGGGTTTGATTTGCATTTCCCTGATAATTAGTAGTGATGTACAGCATTATTTCATGTGTCTATTGGCCATCTGTATGTCTTCTTTGGAAAAATATCTGTCCATTTAATTGGATTGTTTGGGGATTTTGGTGTTGAGCTGTATTTTTTTTTTTTAAGAATTTATTTATTTACTTGTAAGGGAGATAGACTAGCTGTGGGTCTGTTCACTTACAGCCTTTATTAGGTTGGGGTATGTTCCCCCCAATAAAGTATTTATCATAAATGAATGTTAAATTCTGTCAAATGCTTTTACTACATCTACTGAGTTGATAATACAATTTTTACTCTTCATTTAGTTAATGTGGTATATCACACTGAATAATTTGCAGATATTGAAATATCTTTGCATCCCTATAATAAATCCCACTTTATCCTGGTATAGGATCCTTCCAATGTATTATTGAATTCAGTTTGCTAAGATTTTGTTGAGAATGTCTGCATTTATGTTCATCAGGGATACTGGTCTGTAATTTTCTTTTTCTTTCTTTCCTTTTTTTTTTTTTCTTGTAGTGTCTTTATCAGGTTCTGGTATGAGACTAATGCTGAACTTAGAGAATGGATTTGGAAACACTTCTTCAACTTTTTGAAACAGCTTGAGAAGGGATAGATATTAACTCTACTTTAAATGTTTGGTAAGGGATCCCTGGGTGGCGCAGCGGTTTAGCGCCTGCCTTTGGCCCAGGGCGCGATCCTGGAGACCCGGGATCGAATCCCACGTCGGGCTCCCGGTGCATGGAGCCTGCTTCTACCTCTCCTTCTGCCTGTATCTCTGCCTGTCTCTCTCCATATCATAAATAAATTTTAAAAAAGAAAAAAAATAATAAATGTTTGGTAAAATGCAACTGTGAATTAGTCTGGTTCTGGACTTCTGTCCTTCTTTTAAATATAAACTTCTCTTCCCTCGAGTGATGTTAATTTTTTTTTCTATTTTGTCTTTCCTTTTTTTAGTTCTCCCCTCATATTAAAAGCAGTTTTTCAGTTGCAGAACTCTAACCCCAACAAGCACATAATTCATACACTTAACAAATTATTTTAGCACACTGGTAAGTATTATGTTCAGGTTCCATTCAGAAACCAATCATGGCTCTTAGAATTCTGGATTGGCTCAAACAGGACTAGATAGTGCCTTTACAGGATGTTACGTTCTAATGTTGCTATACTACTAAATATAAGCATGGTTCAAGACAGAACCTCTGATTTCACCCCAAAACACACAAGTCCTCTTTCTTAATAAAATCACTTGAGTATCATAGGACTGGAAAAAAAAAAAAAAACCACAAGAATTTATTCACTAGATAAAGGACTATATTTAGAAAGTCATAGGATTAGAAGAGGAGATTCATGCAATTCTTAAAACAGGTTTGGGATCTTTATCCTCTCCTACTATGATGCAATGAATACTGTATTGTATTGTTACTTAAAAAATGAAAAATAACTGGTTATTCAGTTCTAATATCCCTATAGGCTCTGTGAGAATGTGCAGAATTTCCTACTACTCCTGTCATGTCCACCCATTCTGTATGTCAAACACATTCATCTTTCTATCTGGAATGCCCTAGAGTCCCATCTCATACTCTTATTCTTGACCTCACAAATTCATCCTATAAAATTCAAATGTCATAATCTTCAATAAATATTTTTGTGATTGCTTAGCCACAGTGAGCCTCTCTATATGATAAGATATAAACATAAGTTTTTTTTTTTTTCATTTAACCTACCCCCAACAACTGTGACAAATAATTTCCACTTCCTAGATAAGAAAACTAAGGCTGGTAAGGTCTTTCTGATTTCAAAGTCCATTGCTTGCTTGCTTGTCTAATTTAATATATACTCTCATTAGGGACGCCTGGCTCAGTGGTTGAGTGTCTGCCTTCAGCTCAGGGTGTGATCCCAGAGTACCGGGGTCCAGTCCCACATCAGGCTCCCTGCATGGAGCCTACTTCTCCCTCTACCTGTGTTTCTGCCTCTCTCTCTCTCTCTCTCATGAATAAATAAATAAAATCTTTTATATATATATTAATATGTGTGTGTGTGTATACTCTCTCATTAGTTCCATACTCTACTAAAATGGTTGTCGTCTACTAAAATGGTTGTGTTCTCTGAAGACAGAAGGCAGAGATTCTGTTTCATTCATCTTTGTATTTCCAGTGTCTGGCACAGAACAGATATTCCACAAATGCTCAATAAATGATGAATGAGCGAATAAGTAAAATGTAACAATGTTCAATTTCTTCTGGGAGGAAAATTCATCCCCTCCTAAATATTCTTTTGTAAAGAGTATGCTAGTAAGTGCTTATTTCATTCAGCAAACATTTTGTGAGTGTGTATAATATGTGATATGCTGTGCTTAAAGATAATTGAGTTTAGTTCCTTGTCCTCAAGAAACTTACAATTCAGTGGGGGAAAGGTATAAACAGTTAGCTAATTCTACTGCTACAGGTTTTATTTGTTCTAATCCCTACAAGTTCCTCTCTTTAAAGGAACCTCGGTTTTTATAACCATGTTCTCATAACTCACCCGTCCAGGAAGTAAGATACAGATCAGTCAAAAGGGGAAAAGAAAAAAAGAAAGTCCACGTATCTCAAAAGTTGTATTTTTCTTATTTAGCTCAGTAGTCACTTAAATAATGTTTATTCTTATTTAGCTCAGTAGTCATTTAAATAATGTACAATTTTAAAGAAAATAATAAAATAAAGGACACCTGATACTATCCTTGCACTTTTTCTCTTATGACAGATCACATAGCCAATTGGAAAGTTTTGGAGTCAAAACGATCAAACTTCCCATCCAAACTCTGTCCGTTTCTCCCCATATGGATCATAGACAAGCCATTTTACCTTTCTGAGCATATTTCTTCCCTTTAAAATGGATATATGGAGAACTGCCCTAAAGAGCTTTTGTAAGAGTTTAAAAAGACAATGTATATAACGCCTGCCACACCATAACCGCTACTTTTCCTAAATCAGACCTCACTAGATGCTTTTTGGAAGTTTATGATTCTATATGTAGCATAACAATATAAAAATTCTGGCCCCAAGGTCGATCACACAAAGTGTTTATCAAAAGAAAGGTACTTAAAAAAACTACTTCTTTCTGGTAAGAAGAGTGGCATGGGATAAGATTCAAGACCCTAGTGTTAAGTCTCAAGTTTCTAGACATTACATACACCATCTACCTCTTCTCAGGACACACTTTACAAATCCCTTATTTCAGATCCTCTTTGTGAAAAAGAAAACTTTATTATTTCTTATGGTTAGATCTGAAAGAATTGTTAGATATTACTCTGTATTAACAATCCCATTGTCCACAGAAGTCCAGGAACTAATCTCAACATAGAGTCTATGTATTTCTACATTTTCATTTCCAAGTCATTTCTCAACTGTTTCCTTTAAGCAAATTCACATAAGGTTTTTAAAAATCAAAAACACTTTCCTTTCTATCCTAAACCCAATTTATAATCTACTTGCCTTAAAAATTTCATTTACTTGGTACTGGTACAACAGAAAATCCACGGGCAAAAAAGTGGGTCTAGACACAGACTTTACACCTTTCATAAAAATAAACTCAAAATGAATGAGAGATCTAAATGTAAAATTATAAAACTTCTAGAAAATAAAAAAGAAGTATAAAATCTAGGCGGCCTTGGGTTTAGCAAGGAGTTTTTGAAATACAACACCAAAAGTCTATCCATGAAACTGACAAGTTGGGTTTCATTACAGTTAAAAACATTTGGGGCACCTGGGTGGCTCAGTGATTGAGCATCTGCCTTTGGCTCAGGTCCTGATACCAGGGTCCTGAAATCGAGTCCTGCATCAGGCTTCCCATGGGGAGCCTGCTTCTCCCTCTGCCTATGTTTCTGCCTCTCTCTGTGTGTGTCTCATGAATAAATAAATAAAATCTTTAAAAAATAATAAATAAAAACATTTGCTCTGAAAAAACACTGTTAAGAGAATAAAAAGAAAAGCCAGACTGGAAAAAAAAAAATCTGCAAAATACATAAATGATAAAGTGCCTGTATGAAAAAGATATAAGGAATTCTTAACTAAAAAACAGACAACCCTATTTAAAAATGGGCAAAAGTTCGGAACAGATATCTCCTCAAAGAAAATACACAGAAAATATTAGCATATGAAAAGATACTTAACATTAAATGTCATTAGGGAATGGCAAAATAAGCAACAATGAAATATTACTTACAATGCATAAAATTCAAAAAACTGACAATATCAAAAAATTGACAAGGATGAGAAGCAACAGGAGCTTGCATTAATTGCTGATGGGGATGCAAAATGACAGAGCCACACTAAAAAACAGTGTGGCAATACCTTACAAAGCTAACAATAATCTTATATGATCCAGCAATCGTGTTCTCAGTTATTTAGCCAAATGATGTGAAATCTCGTGTCTACACAAAACCTTGTCCACCAGTACTTATAACAGCTTTATTCATAGTTGCCAAAAACTGGAAGCAACCAAGATGTCCATCAATAAATGTATAGATACACAAACTGTGATACACTCACACAATGCAATATTATTAAGTGATAAAAAGAAATGAGAAAAAAAAAGAAATAAGCTATCAAATCACAAGAAGATATAAATGAACCTTAAACACATATTCGTAAGTGACAGAAGCCAATCTGACAAGGCTATATAATTCCAATTATATGATGCCTAGAAAAGGCAAAACTATAAGGACAATAAAAAAAAGAATCAGTGGTTGTCAGGGGGTGGGGATTATAGGAGGAGTAATAAATGAAGCACATAAATGGGTTTTTTTTTACTATTTGATACTATAATAATGGATACATGAAATTATGCATTTGTCAAAACCCAGCAAACTTTACAGGACAAAGAGAGAACGTTATGCAAACTTTTAAAAAATTATTGAGAAGGTCAAAAGGATTCCAGGACAGAATGAAGATTGTGACAAAAGGATCTGACACTGTTATTAATGTATACAACTACCACACTAAGTGAGATAGGAGAAAAAGGAATGAAATCCACAAAGTAAAAGCAAAAGGAACTCCAAACAAGAACTGTACTCTGGTTGATAAAGTTGTTTACCACTCTCTGTAAAGAGAATATAAGTTAACAATTTCAATAGTACTATATGTATACAATAGGATTGAACAATAAAATAAATGGATGACAGATGGTGGGAGCCAGGTTTCTTCTCATGGTTGGAATGAATTTACATATAAGCAAGAAGAGAAGGCCAAAAGATACAAGTCGTCACATAATAGGTAGAGTTGTAGACACCCATATGAATTCATATTCTGCTTAATATGGATACATATGATTACACGGAGAACTATGTATAGACAGGTGTATACACATGGGTTTGTATACATGCATATATTTCCTGCTCTCTAGATAGCTAAAGAGGCAATGACACCCCAGTAGCAAGAAGAACCCAGCACCCAAATCTTGGCCTCTAATACTATTTCCCAAGAAAATCAAACAGGTTCTTTCTCCCTGATTCTAGGACAGGAAATGGAAATATAAAAGATGAACCTGGAACATCGTTTAATGCCAGAAAGTAAGAAATGACTTTTAAAAAAAAAGACCTCTCACATTGATGGAGACATGTCAAAGGAGCACAGGAGATGACTGAAAGAGCTCCCTGTGGCCAAAGCTGAAACAATTTGAGCAAAAAAATAAAGTAGTACTGGACTATAACCCAAAGTATATAATGTATATCCATGAGTACAGACCAATATAAGCAAATCATTGAGTAAATACATAATGGGGACAAAAAAAAAATCTGCCATGCAGAAGAATTCTACATAATTTATCTAAGATGCCCCACCCTCAGAGAGAAGTAAGATTATCCACTCCTTGAATGTGTTCTGTGCACAGTGACTTTCTTCCAAGAGTATCGCATGGAAAGAAGAGGAGGAACTTTTCAGGGCAGACACCTAACAAACACTAACTCGGCCAGGTGATGAAGATCAGTATCAATAGTGATAAGTCCTGCTGACAGCATGTACCCTTTACATAATGTAATAAAAATGGCATTTTACTTCTGTGATCCTTCTTACAAAAAACTAAAAGCCCAGTCTGATCATGAGAATGAAAGTCACACTAATTCCAATGGAAGGGTATTCTACACAATACCTGACAAATAACTCCTCACAACTGTGAAGGTCATCAAACACAAGGTCTAACAAACTGTCACGGCCAAAAGGACCATAAGGAGACCTGACAACTCAGTGGTATCTAAGATGGTAGGGCCCTGAAACAGAAAAAGGACACCAAAAAAAAACTGAGGAAAGCTAAATAAAGTATGGATTTCAGTTGGTAATACTGCTTCATTAATTAACACAATACTAATGTACGATGTAATAAGAGGAAATTGGGTAACAGTGTATATAAGAAGTACTGTACCATCTGCACACTTTTCCTGTAAACCTAAAACTCATCGAAAAAATAAAATATATTTTTTAAAATACCATCTAAGAATGTATCTAGAAAACGCTAAAGAGGCTGTCATGAAGCACTGAACACCTTCCCTGCATACATTAAGGTTTAAATGTTGACAACTATGTTGTTACAGAATTTTCCTTAAGAAAACATTTTCAATCACTAACAGCTGCAAACAATTTCATGCAGTAATTCCCAGCAGGGCTGTACTATAGCTAAAGTACTTTAACTAAAATTCCACTCTTCCCCTTACATACCATTGCAGATGTCTGAAAGTTTGTAACCTATCATTAACTTATGTTGTTTCATGATGATACGAATCTGTTTAATACAACTCACCAAAGCAACCTAAATTGTATATAAATGAAATCAGTGCTAAAACACTCACCCAACAAAACTTCAAGGATCTAAAAAAAGATCTTGAGAAAAACTATCATCTTGTACTGTGGATATTACATTCTCTTATAAAAACCATGGTTTAAGTGATCTGTTGCAGAATTAAAATAGGTAAATGAAGAAAACAGGTCAGCAGAAAAAAAAGGGGCAGTGAGCATAGCATAAGAAAAGGGTCTAGAACTTAAAAGTCTATCAAATAAAAACTCAAAGTAAAAAATAAAAAGCCTATGTTATAGCAGAGAAAAGGACTGATAACTGAAAAGTCTCAAAAAAATTGAAAATAGGAAAAATGAGAAATGAAAACAAAATGAAGTATTTTCATTCGATCAGAAACAAGCAAAGTGTTGAAAATTAGACATTGGACTACCGACAGAGAACAAACCAGAATAAACCATGCTGAAGAATCACCCTCAATGCAACTTCAAGTATTCTCCCATCATTAATAAAAGACTGAAAATTATTATTTAATGACTGATATTCAATGACACTGGAAAGTGGAAAGAAAAAAGATTACAAAGAGAATGTACCGAATATTGTGAACAGTGGTTATTTCAGAATAGTGGAATTAAAAGTTTTCATCTTTTTTTTTTTCCTGCTGTGTAGTGAATGACCTGTGGAATTTTAAAGTCTTAATCTATGAATTCTGCACTAAAGGCTCTCTATAAAATGTCATTATATTTGTGACCCCCTTTAGTGGCAATTCTATAAAGCTCATTATTTTTCTAATCGTAAGCCAAAGCGTGAACACATGCCCCCAAATTTTTCACACTAGCACCTTAAGAACTATAACAATCTGTCCGAAAAACTCCAATTCCAAACGGAAAATCTATACTAGGTGCGAGGCGATGACATTGACTTTTAATTTCAATGACCACAGACAGGATTGACATTTCGTACCCACTTTGCAAAACCCTAGTCCCTTTAGCATGGTATCCTCTCAGGAGAAATACATTAGAAGCAACACACAACACAGCTACTTTGTTGTTACCTGTGTATATCCATACAGGTGTGTGTATATGGATACATATAGATATATGTACATATACATACGTGTATGTAACTACATGAATATAGATATATGAATATATATATTCACTTCATATATAGTTTCATATGTATATATATGAAGTCTTCCGGGAATCCTAATTCTCCTATCTCCCAAAAGAATAACAAAACCAAAAGTAAGCTGTTCATATGCATCTTAAACAAAGTTTTATCCCAACTCTTAAGATATCACCTACTCCTTTTATTATGAGACAAAAACTGAAACCTTCCAAAGAAAAGCATTAATACATCCCACTGAAATAGATTTTGTAGGAGAGAATTCCAGTTCTTAAAAGCTCTACCGCCCTAGACGTCTGTGGAGTCCAAATCCTAATTCCACAGACGTCCTCCCCCAAAGAAATTCCGGCAGTTCGATGGGCACTTAGGAGGGGGGGAAGGAGGATTTGAGAAACAGCGCAGAGGAGGAGAACAATCCGTGCAGTGATTTTTGCACACAGATCGTCCTGGAAAGGAAAGTAGGCAGTGGCCGTAGGGGAGCGAGCCTGGTCTTCACGCGTGGGGGGACCTCCTCCGAAGGCATGAATCCGCAGAGAACACCGGAAAGGCCACCTTCCGAAAGTAAAAACGGTGAGTCAAGTGGAAGTACGGACGGAGAAGTCGACGAGGGGATCGGGAGTGACAACTCTTCCCGGGCAAGGCGCTGTCCTACCTGGACGGCAGCTGCGGTGGTGGGACCTTAGGGGTGCGGGGAGACACGGTCCCCGGGAGCGCGGGGAGGGTCGCTCCGACAGACCCCAGCCTAGGGGGCCGTGACAAGACCTGCCCTGCAGTCGCCCCACGGGCCAGACAGGCGCAGGTGTCTGTGCGGAAGCTCGGGTTACCTGCAAATATGGCAAAGGCCCCGGGACGCGCGGGTGCCCACGGCTCCCGGGCCCCGCGTGGGCGTGCGGGCGGGCGGGCGGGCGTGCGGCGCGGCGGCCGGGGGTCTGCACCCGCCCGCTCCCGGCTCCCGGCTCCCGGCTCCCTGCTCCCGGCTCCCTGCTCCCGGCTCCCTGCTCCCGGCTCCGGCTCCCCGGCTCCCGGGCTCCCCGACGCGCTCCGCCCGCAGCGCCCCGCGCACCTGGCTCCCGACACCAGTTGAAAGCAGTCAAAGTGAATGAGAGCGGACGCGGCGCCTGGCCCCGCTCCATCCAGGCACACAAAGGCGGATTTTTAAGATCGAGGCTGAGTTCAAGCAGCTGGACCCCGGCCGGCGCCGTCCGCCCGCGCGGCTCTTACCTCGGATCCGCCCTCGGGGGCCGTGGCTTTCCACCCCCCGGAGGCGCCGCGAGCCGGGACCCGGCGGGACGCGGCGGGAGAAAGCCCCCGACCCGGCCCGGGCCACGCCCTTCCACTCCTCCCCGAGCCGCAGGGCCGCCGAGCGCGCCGGGCTGCCGAGCCGCGGTCTCCGGGCGAGCTCAGCGCGGACCCCGCGCCGGGCAGGACCGCCGCGCCCGCCGCCGCCTGCGAAGTGTGCAGCCGCCCGCCCGCTCGCCCGCTCGCCGCCAAAGCCAGCCGCGCGCCGCGCATGCCCACTACCCCGGCGAGGCGCGAGCCAGAGCGCGCGCGCGTGTGCGCGCCTGGCGCGGCCGGAGCGGGCTCCGCTCTCCGGGTCTTGCGGGCGGCCGAGCCGCGGAGTAGCTGGTCGACCCCAGAGCTGCGGGCGCGCTGGGCTGCGGGGCCCCGGGCGGGCGGGCGGGCGAGGGGCGGGAGGGAAGAGGGCAGGCGCCGCGCTAAGTTATCGACGCCATCGAAGTCGGGCCAAGGTTCCTAGCGGCGGACAGGTCTGCAGAAGTGCCCCAGCGGGACCGACGAGCGCCCGGGGGACGCGGGGGACGCGGGAGGGCGAGCGGCGCGCGTGGAGGGGGCGCCCCCGGGGCGGTGCGAGCGCCCCGAGACCGCACCCCGCGTGGGCCGACGGCTCGACCCGCCACACTTCGTCTTCCTTCGCGCCGCCCTGCCACCTGGTTTCCCCCCTTTGGTCACTCTCTTCTTTTTTTTTGTTTCAGTTCATGCCATCACCGGGTGACAACCAAGGGCCTCCATCCGGTCCTTAGCAGCAGCCGAGCAAGCCCAGACCCGCTGGGCCAGCCGCCGTGGATGCCGCGGATGCCGCGGATGCCGCGGATGCGGTGCTCACGGAGTTCTTGCCCGGAGCCTGATGTGCTTTGAAGCGGTAGAGACTTCTTTCACTTAATCCCTCTCGTAACCTAACCAAGCCTCGTCGTCGGGGAGGTGACTGACTCCTCCACCAGTAGCTCCCTGGGCCACTCCATGGGAAGCCCTGCAGTCTCCCGCGTGGTATTTTCTTGCTCTTAAAGCCCTCCTTTGTCCTAGCTACGCCCCCTTCCTGTTCTAACTTCTTTAAAGCCAGTCGACTCTCAGAAATCAACCAAGATCATCTTGGTTAAAACCCAGTGGACCTGCTTGCTTTGTGAAACAAGGAGAAAGGAAGGCTTCACACCAAGGTGAACGTTAAAACCATTAGGCTGAAAGTTCACATAGATCTTTTTTAAATTTTTATTTATTTATGATAGTCACACAGAGAGAGAGAGAGAGAGAGAGAGAGGCAGAGACACAGGCAGAGGGAGAAGCAGGCTCCATGCACCGGGAGCCCGACATGGGAATCGATCCCGGGTCTCCAGGATCGCGCCCTGGGCCAAAGGCAGGCGCCAAACCGCTGCGCCACCCAGGGATCCCAAGTTCACGTAGATCTTAAGTCCAGTCCCCCATCTTAAGTAGAAATCTCCTCTTCAGTATTTCCATCGTACCTTCGTCCACTTAAACTTTTACAATGTTGGAAATCTCTATCCTTATTAGTATTATGTATAATCATGGTTATTTATTCAATTTTTACCTGTACCAGGAACTAAGCAATTTTTAAATATTACTTCTAATCCTTAACATGAGATACGCCTTATTATACCTATTCGATAGGGAAATAAAGCTCAGAAGTATCATCCTTTTTTACCACAGCCAGCGCTGGTACCAGGATTTAAATTCCGTTCTGCTTAGAAGATCTATAATCATTTGATTTGTGAACATCAACTCACTTTCCCTTAACTTACACCATTGGTGCTGAATATGACCCCTAGGAATTAATCTCACTCTTTATAAACATAGCAAGCCTTAAAATATTTGAAGCAAGTACTAAGTAGCTATCAGAATATCTAATATTTTTCTATTTTTCAAAAATTTTAGATCCTTTCATTATTTGTCAAAAAGAATGGTGAGCCCTCATATATATATATATCCTGCTTTGAATGTCCTTTGACTTTTCCTTTTCCTTCTTAGATTGTGCACTCAAAAGAAAACAGAACATTCAAATATGGTGGACCAAGAACTTTGTTAGAAAAGTGATCAGTAGCCCCTTTGATCCAAGCATACCCTGTCAATAAGGCATCCCAAACTTGTGTTAGGCTTTACTTTTAGCAAAGGTATTACCTACAATTGAATAAAACATCCAAGTCTATTTTACATGAACTGCAATTAAACCATAGCTTCCACCTTATATAGTCTGTTTCTTTAATTCTATGTTTAAACCCAATTTTTGCCTTTAATCCATATTAAATTTCATTTTGTGTGTTTTAAGACATAATTTCAGGTTTTGAAATCTTATTAGTGGGATGTCTGGGTGGCTTAGTGGTTGAGCATCTGCCTTTGGCTCAAGGCGTGATTCCAAGGTCCTGGAATCCAGTACCACATCAGGCTCCCTGCAGGCAGCCTGCTTCTCCCTCTTCTTGTGTCTCCGCCTCTCTCTGTCTCTCATGAATAAATAAATAAAATCTTTAAAGAAAAAAAAAAAAAAGAACTTATTAGTGATTACTTTTAACTTATGGTATCTGTGAAGTTAATGAACATGCTTCTTTGTTTCCACTTAAGTCGAATAAAGTTAATAAAACAGGCTTAGAAAAGAGCCTTGTAGCCCACCACCAAAAATAATCTCCAAGATAATAATTTATGAACCAACACTTTTCGAGTTTATGCAATCATACTATAACCAACAAGGATTTCATGAATGGGTTTCTAAATGTGTTACTGAAATGAAAATTCACTGCCTCTAGCATCCCTAAATACACCAGTCCAAGTATCTATTAAAGAAAGGAGAAAGAAAGAAAGAAAGAAAAAAGAAGCTAGTTAAACAAGATCCATTTTCAAATTAACCCATCTGGTATCAATGATCCCCATTACCTTCTCAAAGTGCTTAGAACCAATGTTAATAGTCTCTTTTATACTTTTGCTGAGAATTGGTCCAACTTGCCTGTTTATAGTGCCACCATATTAAAGTTTCCTCTTTTTAAAAACCTATTTGTTAATGTTGGTATGGGGATGAAAATAATGTAGGACAGAATGAAGATATATGGAGTGAATAGGGTCTTTCAGGTGTGGAGCGAAGTTGCAAAATTTGGGGAACAGATTAAATCTACTCTGGGTGTAAAAGTTAGATACAGAAAATGTGAAAAATTATAGTGGTGGAATATATGTAATCTGAAAACTAGGAGCTTTATCTAAACTACTGAGGAGTGGGATCCCTGGGTGGCGCAGCGGTTTGGCGCCTGCCTTTGGCCCAGGGCGCGATCCTGGAGACCCGGGATCGAATCCCACACCAGGCTCCCGGTGCATGGAGCCTGCTTCTCCCTCTGCCTATGTCTCTGCCTCTCTCTCTCTCTGTGACTATCATAAATAAATAAAAATTAAAAAAAAATTTAAAAAAAAAATAAATAAATAAATAAACTACTGAGGAGTTAAATATACTCTTCAAATACCCCTCCCCATTCCAATCCTGCCAAACTAATGCTTGAATATCATTTAGGGACTGCTGTATATAGCTTTATAGGCAGTCTTAAGAGCAAATAATGCAAAACATATCTGTAGATAAATTAGAAAAGGTATACAGGCATTACTTGTTTTATTGCACCTCACTTTATTTGCCCTTCAAAGAGACTTTGTAGGTTTTTTTTTTTTTGTTTTTTTTTTTGTTTTTTTTTTTTTACAAATTGAGGGTTTGTTGCAACCTTGCATCCACCAAGTCTAACAGCGCCCTTTTTCCAACAGCATTTGATCACTTCATGTCTCTGTGTGTCATTTTGGTAATTCTTGCAAGATGTAAAACTTTTTATAAGACTTATATTTGGCATGAGAATCTGTAATAAGTGATCTTTGATGTTACTATTGTTATTGTTTTGAGGCTGCACAAACTAAAAACATATGATATATCAAGTATAAAACAATGAGAAGACTGAGGTAGCTATATTAAAATCATACACAGTAGACTTAAGATAAAAAAATATTATGAGAGATGGACAGGGTTACTACTTAATGATAAATCTGTAAGGAGAAATTTATAAATCCACCATTATGGGGGAATATTTCAACACCCTCTCACCTATTGATAAATTTTTCACGATTCCATGTACATAGATAGATATAGATATATAGATGTAGAATTATAGATATACAACATTTAGAGAATGTGCATTCTCATCAAACCCATAAGAAATATTTTTATAAATTGGAGCACCTGGGTGGTTCAGTCGGTTAAGCTTCTGACACTTGGTTTCTGCAGGGGTAGTCTCAGGGTCATGATATGGAACCCCCTCTTGGGCTCTGCTCAGCAGGGAGTCCACTTGGGATTCTCTTTTTCTCCTTCTCCTTCTGCCCCTCCCCCACTTACCCACATGCAGATGCACACTCTCAAATAAAAAAACCTTAAAAAAAAAAAAAAAGAAACATTTACATAAACTGACCAGCATACTCAATACATTTCAAAGAACGTTTATTATCTAGACCAGGTGTTGAAAATCTTTTCCTGTGAAGGGCCAGATAGTAAGTACATTTGCTTTGCAGGTTTCTTGCAACTACTCAACTCTCCTATTGCAGCACGAAAGCTACCATACATAGAAAATATGCTTATGCAGTTCAACTATCTTTTCCTGCAGGAGCAAGGTCAGTAATTAAGTTAATGCCCATGACTGTTTTCCAGTAAAACTTTATTTAGGCACATTGAATTTTAGTTTTTTTAAGATTTTTATTTATCTATTTGAGAGAAAGAGAGCACATGTGCGAGCTGGGTTGGGGGAGCAAAGGGGGATCAGACTGAGCTGAGCACAGAGCCAGAATAGGGGCTCAGTCCCATACAGGGAGATCATCCTGAGCCAAAATCAAGTCGGCAGCTTAACCAACTGAGCCACCCGAGTGCCCTGAATTTCAATTTTATATCATTTTCACATGTCTCAAAGTATTATCCTTTTGTGTTTTTCAACCTATTAAAATGTGCCAACCATTCTTGGTTCACTAGTATAGAGTATAGAAAAACAGGTGGCAGGCTGGGTTTGTTGATCGCTGATTTAGACCTGGTAATCTCTACTAAAATCTCCTGATAGATTTAGAAATTAATAGACTAATTTTTTAAAGATTTAAATTTAATTTAAAATTTAAATAACAGTACATTTTAATTTCTAAAGATTAACTTAAATTAATGGGATTTTAAAATAGACTTCCAAATAACTCATGGGTCAAAGAGGAAATGATGAATGAAAATTTAAAAGTACTTAAAATTGAATTAAAGAGAAATAAATGTTGATATATCCAGATCATGAAATATTCTATAGTGAGGAACATGAGGAAATTACAGGTATGTTCAGCAGCCTAGATAACTCTTAAAAACATAATACTGAGGGAAGTTCACAGATTATGTACAAGTTGCCCTTTTACAAAACTTGGACACACGCAAAACTAAGTGGTATGTTATTATCTAGGAACACATATACCTTTGTTTAAAACAAGTGTGTAAACAAAAGAATGTGAATCATGAAATTCAGTACAGTGATTACGTCTGAGGGACAAGAAGGGAAACAGAACAGCAAGGCTAACATAGATAAATTGTAATAGTGAGTCATAGGTGTTCAGCTTACGTACTGTTCTCACTCCTGCAGGAGGAAACGATTATTGAATTGCATACAGCAAGGAGAACATTAATGCAGGAAGATAGCTCTAGCTACAGAGAGTCTGAAAGAGAGGAGGCAAAATGACAGAAGGAGGACAAGGCAATTGTTGATTTGTGATGCAAGTGATCCAGTTACTATTCTTTTATTTACCTGGACACAAGTCATAAGAATCCCTCATTGTTTATTATCCCTGATCTTTCAATGACTGATGAGCTCTGTAGATAAGAACACTGCTTTCTGAGCGGGGCCACAGATATTCTGTTCCTAATTTTAAATGTGAAAGTTTATTTTTACAGCACAATTTATTTCCCTCAGAAATTCCACTGCTTCTACAATTGAGGGAAATTTAATTTTGAATCTGGAGGGATATTGATTGATCCATTTACTAGTAACATCTGAATATTTTTTATTTTTATTTATTTTTATTTTTTTCTGAATATTATATAAATGCAAAACAGACATCATTTGTTTTATCTTTTTGAGAACATTGTACTGCTTATTCCACAGAACTGGAAATTTGCCATTCAAAAATTGCACTTGTTTCAGTATTTGCAACTTTTTTTTTTTTTTTGGCAAAACTAAGCTTTTTATTTTTCTGTGTGTCTAAGCAGAAGAGATTGAAAAGAGAAAAATAAAATAACCCTGAGAAAAAGTAAATAATCACCAATTTTAAATTACAGTTTAGGCATTAAATGGAATCCTATCTTACTATTGAAAAGAAAGAAGTGGTAATTAACTACTAACTTGAATGTACATCAACATATATAGTTGTTGGGGTGCCTCAGTGGTTCAGTCTATTGGGCATCCATCTCTTGGTTTTGGCTCAGGTCATGATCCCAGAGTCCTGGGATCAACCCCCACCTCTGGCTCCGCACTCAACGTGGAATAAGCTCAAGATTCTCTCTCCCTCTCCTTTTGCCCCTCCCCCTGCTTGGGCTCTCTCTCTCTCTTTCTCTCAAATAAATAAATATTTTTTAAAAGATATATATATTTATTAAGGGGGGAGGAAGGTTATAATGCACTATACAGTATGAATTAATACATATAAAAAAGACTAAGAAAAATACAAGCCAACATTTTAACAGCATTTTTATGGGGAGACAGATGACAGTATAGTTAGGAGTTACTTACATTCTTTCGGTTAATATATTTCTATAATATTTGAATTTCTAACCGTGGACCTATATTATTAGGGGGCAGAGAAAATAACATAGTAATACTTTATTGTGAATTTGGGATGTTTCTAAATTCTTTACTCCTTCTACAACTCAGCTAGATTTTTTAAATTTTCAGCCCTAATGTCTGAAATTACATTTTTATGTCTTTAAGTTACTGAGCTATGATAACCCTCAAGCTATTTAACAATTCCCTTTGGGTACACTCATTGGCATTGCAAACACAGACTCGGTTTCCTTAAGTTGGCACCCAAAATTTGTTCTTCATTGGCAGCAGAATCCGGGGGGGTGGTGAGGGAGGGGATAAAACAAAATAAAAGAAAACTCCTATTACAAATTTGAAAGCAAATTCATTCAGATATCCCTGTGCTCAAGAAAACTCCAACTACCTTAGAGATAATTTTTCTGATATCAATGTATAAATCCAAGTTTTAGCAGGACAAGAGCAAACATATCCCCCAGATTCCATGTCTAATTCCATCTTAAAGGACTTGGAAACACACACACACAAAGGAAAACCTCTAAAGTGTACGATAAAGGCTTATTGACTTTCCAAATACACTGCAACTTTCCTTTCCTCTAATGAACGCTTGCAAATACAAAGCTTTCAAAGCATTTCCCACACATTTTTACCATATTCAGCAGAGCATTTCTGATCTTATTAACCATAGGTAGCATTGTGTGCATTCATGACTTTACTACACAGAGGCATAACCGCCCTTACGCAAAGCTCTTGCAACTAAGACGTTTAAGTCTTGTGAAGGTACTCTAAAGATACAAGTAAGCTTTACAGGACCTTGCGTGGTGCTCATGCCATCCATATATTCATAAACTTTGTAAGTAACCTTATGCCAGTTTAGACCAGATTTGCTGCCAAACAAATGCAAGTCAAGTAAGGCTTTGTCAGCGCATGAAATCTGAAAGACAAATAAATAATTATTTTTAAAATTCGAGTCTTTCAACTCCACATTGCAAAATAAGTCCTAATGTACCTGAATGGTGGTGCCACAAAGAGTAACTGCATTGTTATTCATTGTTATTCCTTTGAGTACTTGAAGTTTGCTTCTTTAAGTCTTTCTGTCCTTTCTATGCAGTTGGGCATCCCTCCATCCACTTTGTTGCTATGACTTTCTCTACCATCTTCCTCCCTGATGATTTATTACTTTTAATCTGCTTTGGCTTCAAACATAGGCAACCAAATTATTATAGTCGTGTATGAAATTAAAGAGTAAGTAGGTTTGACATCGGGAACTCAAAAGTTACTTCATGATAAGAGGAACAAATTTTGCTCACATTCTTGACAACCCTTATTTCAAGATTTAGAGGCTTTTTTTTTTTTTTGCTAATGATTATTGTATTCACAATCTTTTAGATTGTTATCCTTTAAAAATTGACTCCAACTTCTTGCTCTAAAAAAAGTTTCATTTTATAGATGTCACCTATTTACAGGAACTGATATCTTGTGAAGCCATGTTATTCTAATATATGCAAACATGTCTGTTTGGTCATATCAAAGTAAGGTAAGGTCGAGTGCTTATTCATTCTTGCACCAAAAAAAATGGGTTATGGCAATCAACATCAAAGTATTCATAAAACCTTAAAGTAAAATTGCAAGATGACATTTCTAAATAATCATAGTCAGTTGCCTGTCTTTGCTCAACTTACAAATTCCTTCATTTTCTGACCCCACCCTACCCATTTATCCTCATTTATTAGTGCCCTGGTGAGCCTTCCCACAGCTCCAATCATCAGAGCCCTTTAACCACACAGGCCCCATTGATCACTGCAATACATTGGAAACCTGGTGAAGAGTAGAGGGTCATGACTGGAAATCAATACAGCAATGTCCATGACGCAAGGTGCCAGGACAGAAGTAGCCAAAGCTGGCAGAAGATTAATACCAGATGCTAAGAGAATGAGGTGATGAAAAGAAGAGTGTTGAAAACAGTGGGAACCAGAAACCCAGGCAAGTGACTCAAACATGAGAAAGCATCTTAGGGGCCTCTGATTCATCTTTTCAGCAAAGGTTCAAACACCTAGATACGCCCTGGGGATACAGCAAGGAGTACAAAATTGTCTCCACCCTTGAGGGCTTGCAGTGTTAGCAATTAAACAACTAGAAACAAATAGTGACAACCATATGCCATGTTATGACAGCACAATGTGATACCAAGCATTGTGTGAACACAGAGAAATGGATTCTGCTCTGCAAAAGTCAGGCTAGCATCATAGAGATTTGCTCTAAGGCATTTCACTGACCACCTTCCAACTTCCTTGTTCGAGCACTCTGGCACATTTCCATCACAGCATCTTAGTGCTTGCTATTCCCATGCCCTGGAATGCTCTCCTTCCAGATATCTACATGGCTCACTCTTTCACCTCATTCAGGGCTCTCAGCTCAAATGTTACCTCACCAAAAAAGATTTCTCTGACCAATTACCCTATTCAAGACCTCCTAACTTGTCTCCACTTCCTATCTTCTATTCCACCAATCAATGCTCACATATTCTCT
The DNA here is from genome assembly GCF_003254725.2 of Canis lupus dingo. NCBI lineage: Eukaryota > Metazoa > Chordata > Mammalia > Carnivora > Canidae > Canis > Canis lupus. The sequence continues at coordinate 31,104,226 of NC_064269.1, read as the reverse complement.
AAGATGAAAACCTGTCCTTAATTCAATCATGCATTCACTCACTCACTTAGTCTTACTCAATAACATGTAATGAAAACATACTGTGTGCCAAGTACAGATTATTTTATTTTCCCTCTAAATAAAATAAATTTTATTTTATTTTCCTCAAAATGCCTTGACTCCTTGCTATTATCCTTGTGCCCATGTACATTCTGTGTCCAAACCCCGAGTCCCCCACTCCAAGTTTTTTTGACAAACTGCTGCATGTTCTTCATAACTCTGCTCAATTCTTTCTCACTAATTCATTCAGTTCTGCTCAGGCACTGGGGATGCAGTAATAAATACAACTTACATCCCTTCTTTCACGGAATTTACATAAGGGAAATAGACAATAAAGATTTGAACTAGATTATTTCAGACTGTGTTAAATGCTATGAATAAAAGGCTGTGTGAGGCTATTGTAAGGGAGATTAAGAGAGAAACAGTGTGCGTGTGTGTCTGCATTTACATACACTGACGCATGTGTTGTGGGGTACAATGATCTGGACTTGGCACACAGTAGATTTTCATTACATGTTATTAAGTAAATAAGTAAGTGAGTAAATGAGTGAGCGAGTAACTACATGATTGAATTAATGATCGGGTTTTTACCTTGGAAAATATATGAGCATTTGTTGGTGGAATAGAAGGTAGGAAGTAGAGACGAGTTAGAAGGCTGAGCTTCTGAAGAGAGAAAAATAATGAAGGCCTAAACTAAAAAGTGGGAATAGAGGAGAGAGACTGCACTTGAGACACGAGTAGAATTGTCATATGATCGAATATAGAAGAGGCCAATGAAGGAAGAAGATGCTGATGTGGGTGTCCAGATGGGTGGTGGTACCATTGACTACAAGGTAAAACCAGTTTGGGTGAAAGGAGACTGCACTAGGGAGATAGTCCATTCTGCATTAGACATCTTGGGATTGAAGTATCTTGGTAATAAGTGGAGACAGCTAATCTGCAGTTGCAAGTACAGAGCTATGAGTGAAGGCAAAGCAGAAGACAGGTTTGGAATAGCATGGATGCCTTCATCTTCAGGAAGATGTATAGAGTAAGAAGACAAATTTTAAGAACAATTTAAGAGGTCAAGAGGCAGAGAAAGGCAAAGGAGTCTCTGCTGAAAACAGAGAAACAAGGTAATAGGGTGGAAGAGGACAGTTAGGGGATGAGCGCACAGCTAGTTAGGAAAGAGGGAGGGGTGGCAGGAAGCTTGGAAAGAGAGACTTGGTTAGCAGTAAGACTCCAAAAGGTTCAAGAAAGATAATGATAGCTAAGAACTCAGATTCATTTTATTAAGGGATTAAAACATGCCAGGGACCATTTTTAGCAGCTGGCACGGCTTGATGCATTCCATTCTCACAACACCCTTGTGAAGTAGAGATTATTATTATTATTCCTACTTTATAGATGAGAAAATTAAGCAGAGAGAGGTGAACTTGCTGCCCAGGGTTACACAGGAAAACAAGCAACAGAAGCAAGATTTAAAGTTCAGCTATCCTGCTCCAAAGCCCACGTTTGCACAGATGGAGGAGGAGGGCACTTTATGGCTGGCTCCATGAGGCCAGTTTCGATACAGTGGCAGCTTTGTGGCCTGGGGAGGTGAAAGGAAGGTGAGACAGTGGAGAGTGCAAATGTAGACAGACTGCTGTTTGCAAGCCGCTTAGCTAGGAAGAGGGTTGGAGTAATAGCTGGAAGGGAGCACAAGAGTGGCAGAAGCTGTTCCGTGCTTAATGAGCAAGTCTGGAGCATGTGGACTTGATAGATTCTGTTTACATCACACTCTAGAATTGCTAGAAGAAAAATGAGGGGGTTGGATGAAAAGACGTGCAGGTTACTTCCAGCTCTGATTCTACGATTCCACAACTTTGAAATTCTCCCTCAGTGCAGCCAGATGGAAGATTTCACTCAATAAAATTAGTTGGAAAAATAATTTCATACACTTCTAAAGAGGGATCTAAATAGAAACCCAAGTGTCTATTTATTCTTGTTTCCTTATACGTCATGAGCTTTTAATATTTTTCCTCATCCTGGTCTGTGTGACACTTCTTGTCCTCACAAGAGAGCCCTGAAGTTTTTGCTGTCTTTGGATTTGGCCTGTTGATATATTTTTTGCTTTCTTTTCAAAGCTTAGGAAAAAAGGAGTCAAGGTCATCTGGATTCATATTCTTTTCCTCCATTGCCTTTCATTTTTGTGATGTGCCCTTCCTTCCACAGGAAAAAATTAAAGTCCAGGAAGTTATAAGAAAGCCATATTGTTTCTTTTACAGTATGTCCTCGTGTAATCATTAGTGTGATTTCCTGCCATTCTCTCTCCACTAAATCCCCTGAAACACCTTAGCTCTTCTCCCAACCTCCTATCTTTCTCTTATGCAAAACTTCTCTCCTTCTCGTCCTGTCAGTGACAGCAGTAGACACATGCCAATTCCAGAAATTATACTAGCACTTCATTTTGTCTCTACCCTCATTTGCACAAAGCCCTTTCCTGGCCCACATCCTTCAGTTACACATATTCCTGTCCTCTTCATACCTGTGCACAACCTTTCTAGCTCCAACCTTTCCAGCCTTCCTATCCACACAAAGTCAGTTTTTCAATTATATTCCATTAGAGCTGTAAGATGGGGGAGAGATTGGCTGTAAAAAATAGAGAGCTCATTTCTTTTCTGGCTCTCTGATGTGTTTTCACACTTACCAAAATTGGTATATACCCACTTTTGGAAAAATCACAACACTTCAAACAAAGTAAAGCTATCCTTGGAAGACATGTCTCGAAAGAAATTAGAAAGCTGTCCACTTAGCAAATCTTTGCTCCTTCCTCATTTCTGTTCTGGGCACCCCTCCATACAATGGATGAATAGCATTATCTCCCAGACAAATGCAAATAATCTTCATAGAGCGATCTTCATTTTCCTCCCTTAAACATGGTATCTTTCTAGCTCACAATTCCCCGGAGCAAAGTGATAATTAAAGTGTTTCAGGTTCAAAGGCATTCTCTGTAAAATTCCTGACGAGCTAGCTTCACACAGGACTGAGGGTAAACAGAAACAGCAATGATATCATAAATGAATCAGGTTATAATGTTAATAAGAAGTTGAAAATAAGAAAGTGTCTGTCTAGTATCAGTGATTGACTCTATTCACATTTTCCCTGACACTTGTGAATCCAAATCCCATCATTCATAATAGTAGTTATTTTGGCAGGCTTATGCACCTAGCAAAGATGAACGGAGTGCAGATAAAGAATCTCTGTCAGAACTGTAGCCTGTCCCATGATAGCACCTCATTATAAAGAGACTTAAAGCATTCTGTGACAGTAGGCAATACTTTCCTAGATATAGCAGAAATCTTCGTAGCTCTGAATCCAAATAATGATTTGCACTCTTTATCTTTACAGGCTGTGCTTTTGTAACTATAAAAGATTTTCAAATAGTCAGCAATGATCTGGAGCAACCCAAGTATTTTTTAAACAATAAGCAACATTATCAAATATTAACAATTCTGATGATTCTAAACCAATTTAATCGGCTTAATAGGGCAAGTGTTCTTTCATTTTTCTCCTGGTAAAATTTATTTTCACATTATTTGAAACAATAAAAAATAATGCTTTCATTCTATTTTTCCTTATTTCTAATTTTTCTTGATTAAAAAAAAAAAAAAAAAAAGCCGCGCAGCCCCGGTGGCTCAGTGGTTTAGCGCCACCCTCAGCCCAGGGCGTGATCCTGGAGACCCAGGATCGAGTCCCATGTCGGGCTTCCTGCGTGGAGCCTGCTTCTCCCTCTGCCTGTGTCTCTGCCTCTCTCTGTGTGTGTGTCTCATGAATAAATGAATAAAATCTTTAAAAAAATAAAAATAATAAAAAATAATTTTAGAAAGCCAAAGATGGATTGTTAAACCAGGAAAATGTTACATTGGCTAGGAATATGGAACTTCTTAGGTTAAAACAATTAAGTGGCAAATAACCCATGCAGATGCTTTCTGTCTATTAAAATGTTATGTTTATATTTAAAAAGCTAAAAAAAATCCCCTGTAATATGTGCTTTATGCCCTCTAATACTGAGAATTCAACTGTATGTGAGATTCATCTGTGAAAGGAACAATTTCCCCCATATGAGTTTCTGTGTGGATCCATTTCCTCTATTCCTGGGACACAACAGTTTCTGACTTTTTGACAAGACCCATGTTCTAGAGCTTCTGATATTCTGTCCTAATGGTCAGTGGGAAGAAGCTTCTCTTCGCTTTCTCTAGGAGGAAAGGCCAACACAATTCCCCTCTGCTCTTCTCTAGGGACCTACTGTCCTTCCCGGCTCTTAGCTCCCAGGGGTTCTGCCAATTGTTTGTAATCCAGTTCCAACTTTTTAACTGCAGGCTTGGAAAGGCAACTTCGATTTTTATAACTTGTTTCTCTTATTTTATAAAACATGAGATTAAAAGATTATCATAAAATAGTGACTTTCAAACAACAAAATGGCCTTGGCCATGCTTTTATTGGCAGAGTCTAGGAGAGTACTATGGTACCAAGACTCTCTAAGAGATAGAATCTTATTTTTGAAATGGATTTGGACCATATGCAATACGTATAAGAAAGTTGTGTTTTCCCGCCACAGTGGAAAACATCTGTTTTGCTCATGGATTTGACTCTGCTTGCCAGAATAACTTTCCAGATGTTTTAAAAGCTCTAAACAACTGCAGACTTTTTGATCTGCTCTGGTCCAAAAATTGATTTACTAGGAAAATGTGTGGGTCTGTGACATAAAGGAAAACAAAAATATTTCTCCTAACCACTCCATAAAACCCAAATATTTTAGATATGGGCTTAGATTAATGGCATTCTGTAGATTTTTTTTCCCTAAGACATATATACAGGCATTTATACACATAACCTTTTGGAAGGGATTATGGTGTATGTAGAAAATTCTTCCCATTTTTTTCAATGCAACTAGTTGTTACGGATAGACTATGCTTCTTTGTCATTTCCCCAACTTTTTTGTTGACTTTGAGTAAAGGATGTCCTGGTAAGATATGAGTATGCCCAGCACATATTTGATGTGCCTTTCTTTAAGGTCTCCTAAAATGTGTGAAAAGTATTTTATATTATATACTATTCAGTCTACTTCAGCTTCCACAGTGGCCATTTCTTTCTAGTTAGTTAGCTTCCAACAATGTTTTGTTAGTGTTATTTGTTTGTTTAATATTTGCATAATTTAAATAGACTATTTTTATCGTATTCTTCTATGATCATCTGTCAAACAATACTTCTTTTTTCTGCCTTATTATACCTATTGACTTCACTCTGTGCTATTTTCCTAGCCTTATTTGAATCCAAATCCTCTATGTTTCAGTTTCATTTCTGTGTTCTACTCCACTTGCCCCCTTCCTTCTTTACAAAGTCCTCCAGGAGATAACACCCTCATGTTTATTACAGTCCTGAACTGCAAAGATTTTAAAAGGAAATTCTAAATAAAACAGTACAAACTATTGTGTATTAAAATTCAATATGCATTTTCCTTTATAAATATTTGTCAACCTTTTATGTGTTTATTTCATGTTATGCATAAGTTTCCAAACATCAAGAATCTGCTTTGGGTATCTTTCAATCACTAAACATAATCAGTCATTTCTATTTAACAGTTTTAAAATTCATCCCCTAGATGTAGGCTTCATCTTGTTCACCTTTGTATGACCAGCGCCTAAAGCAGAACAGCTGGTAGGCACGGAAATTACCATCAGCTAAATAAGTCCAACATTTCTGGAGGGAATTTGGGGCAGGTATTATGTCTAAGGCACTATGCTAAGTAATTTTAAATATATACATAAAAATACACACCCCATATGTATTTCATGTAATTTTCTCAAAACACTGCAAAAGAGGCATTATTATCTTCTTTTTACAATCAAAGAAACAGAAACTCAGGAAAGGAGGGAAGTAATTTATCAAGTTTACACAGGTAGGAAGTTGCAAATTATTAAGTTCCAAAGACAGTCTCTTTTAATAACAAAAAAGATAAACATGACCCATACAAATTCCTTTCTTTCCCATTTCTCTCTACTGTGGCTGATCCTAAGGAAAAGTTCAGAAACAGAATCAATATTCAAAAAAAAAAAACAAAACAAAACAAAAAAAAGAATCAATATTCAATTCTTTTCTTTCCCCTCAAGACCTAAGTTTTGGTGCCCAAACCTTTTGATTTATCCATCCCAGTCAATCCCAAAAAACTTCTACTGTGGACATTCCCTCAGTCATTGTGAGCCTACGTGCCTTGATCTGTTTCCCTAGCTATCTTCAGCCATACTAACATCTGGTTACCCTTCATCAAATCTTGTATCTCATTGCTTCATAATACTTGAAATTTTGAGGTTGAAAACTTACTCATTAGGTAGCTTATTCCTCCCTAACATTGAAAGCTAGAAGTGTCCAGAATTACCTGGTCATGATTTTCTGAACAAAATGTCACTGCATTCGTTGTTATTAAAAGAAATGAACTTAAATTGGTCTGAATAAAAGTTTAGGGCAACCAGGGAACCTGGTTTCCACCTCCAGCAAAACTTTGGGAAATTAGGCTGACCGACCCTCTTATTCCCTGAGAAGAGTCCTATTTGAGATATACAAATGGCTTTAAATTTTCTCATGTAATTCCCATCTTAAAGTCAAGATTAAAATATATTCAATGATAAGGTCCGAAAGTGAAAACAAAAATAAACCAATAGGAAGTTCAGTCACTATTGTGTTACTTTGTTAAATTGCATACACACACACACCTCAAAGGTACAGTTTTCCTTGGAAATTAAGATACTTGCTTTTTTTTTTTGTATGTATGTAATTTAAATACATTGACTTAATTACTAACACATTCAATACAAATAGTTTTTTAATATCTACTCAATATAAGGCTGTCGATGGTACAAAGGAGATTACAATCCAGTAGACAATATAAAACATGTACACAAATGATTCAAATTTAAAGCACATATGATTATAGTAAAAAAAAAAAAGGCAGGGGACAAAATAATTTGACATTTCAGAGTGAGGAAAGATTATGAGCACCCAGTAGGAATCAATGCTATGTATGATTTTAATTACCTTGGTTTTTAAAATTTTTTTAATTTATTTTTTCATAAGAGACACAGAGAGAGAGAGAGAGAGAGAGAGAGAGAGAGAGAGAGAGGCAGAGACATAGGCAGAGGGAGAGGTAGGCTCCCTGTGAGGAGCCTGATGCTGGATTCAGTCCCAGGACCCCAGGATCATGCCCTGAGCCAAAGGCAGACGTTTAACCACTGAGCCTGAGCCACCCAGGTGCCCCACCTTGGGTTTTGAGTATTTGGAAATATTTGCTCATTCAGAACTGATATTAATAACAATTTCTAATTACGGCACCTCGATTTTTTTCTAAGTCTATTTTTGTGATATCTTTACTCTTACAACATATACTGGGAAAGTTATGTTTACCACGCTTTTTAGACAACGAAATCAAAGCCTGCCTATGTTAATTAATTTTTTCAAAATTATCAAAAATATTAACAACAGAATCAGTACTCAATTCTAGTATCTAACCAATGCTTTTCAAAAATAATAATAATAAAATAACCAATGCTTTTCTACCCTACTAGAAAATTGGCCAAATTTTAACCATGAAGCAATATTTAATATGGTAATCATAGTTAAAAAAATGTTCCTTGCTTATACTTCTTTGTTTAATTAAATAATCAATTGGGTAAGGTATTTTTTCTTTTAAAAAGCAATATTCTGGGATCCCTGGGTGGCGCAGCGGTTTAGCGCCTGCCTTTGGCCCAGGGCGCGATCCTGGAGAACCGGGATCGAATCCCACATCGGGCTCCCTGTGCATGGAGCCTGCTTCTCCCTCTGCCTATGTCTCTGCCTCTCTCTCTCTCTCTGTGTGACTATCATAAATAAATAAAAATTAAAAAAAATAAAAAATAAAAAGCAATATTCTAATGATATAATCTATTAAATATTCTAAAATTGTATTTTCATATGTAGTTATAAGAAAGTGAACTAGACTAGGAAGTTTATATGGAGTTATGTGAAACAAAGAAAACTTTTGATAATAAATAAATGAAAAATATTATTTTATAATGAAAGTATAGTATTAACTCCATCTAAGGCACACTGAGGTAGTTTTCTATTAACTTCTTATTTTTATAAGGATGATATCATTGGATTTTATAGAAATTGAAAGATTTCATGATATAGCAAATGACAAATCTTACAGGTTTTTCTTCTATTTATTATTTTGCTGCTGAAGAGAACGCCTCTTTTGGATTTGAAAGAAAACTCTATGTTCTCTAGTTTTACAGGCATCATTAATATTGCTTGTCAGTTATTGTTCAACGACAGTGTGCAAGGTTAAGCATGAGCAGTCAAAGTAATAAAATGAGAGACTTAAAAAAAAGAGTAGGTATTTGCACTGGTAATGTCTTTCCTTCCAAGGACCATCTATTCAGAGTTTCTACTACCATCAGTCAGATGATCACTTCTTCCTTGAACATTTTGATGATAGTGCTCCCACCCCACCCATAGCCGTATTGCTTCTTCTCAGTCTCTGAGAGTCTTGTGTCCTCTCTCTAAAGAGAGGTTTAGAAGAGTGTTGGTATCTGCAGAGTGTTGCTCCTGGTCCTCTTCTGTTATGATTCTACATTTCCTGTTCACAGATCCCAATATTTATATCTCCAGCCAGCTTCTCTACTGAATTCCACACTTGTAAGCCAACACTCCTATTTGTACATTTTACAGGAATCTCAACTCATCAGTCCCAAATTAGAATCACCATCCTTCTCCCTAAATAATTGAGAGTTTCTCCCCTTCTCCCACATCCATTAGCTCAATAGGATCTTAGGTCAATTTCTTCTTAAAACACATTCACCTTTGCCAGATCCTTTTCATCATTGTTATTACCAACATATTTCAGGCCCTCATTTCTTTCCTAGGTGATTACAAGGGTAGGTCAAACTACCTCCAGTTTCACCAAGCCATCCTACAAACTGCTGCCAGACTGACTGTCCCCAAAATACAAATAACATGTGACTTAAAATATCTTCCTTCATTGCTTACGGAGTACAGTCCAGTCTCTGACATCAAATACAATAAAGCCTCCATGATACGGCCCTGTATTCTCTGTTATCTTCTTCCTCTACTGATTTCCCAGACTGATCCAGTTTCCTGAAAAAGCCATCATGTTCTTTCATGCCTTCATGCCTTTGTGTGTGCATGCGCGTACGCGCGCGCGCACACACACACACACACACACACACACCTCCTAAGAATGCCTTCCCTCTTTTCATAAATATAGGGAGTATCTTTGTTTGCCAAGATCCAGTGTAAACATGGCCTTCTCTTTGAAGCTTTCCCTCACCCCTCCTTCCCTGCTGCAGGTGGTTTATTACTAAATGCATTGTGTTACCAATTTTGCCTAAATGACACATAACTTCTATTATTACACTTACAATGTTGTATTTCCATTATCTTTTGCATGTCCATCTTCTGTAGAAAAGCATAAGTTCTTAAAGAGTAGGAACCATAGCTTTTTACCAACAGCATCTGGTTGCAGGACCCTCCACAAAATCTATCCAGTAAACTGTAAAGTATGAATGAAAAAAATGTAAAGATAAACTGCACTAAATGTGAAATCCTTACTAATTCCTGAAATTATGTGGAGGGAGTGAGAATCACACTCTACTGTAAGAGAGAAACAGCATGAAAATCAAATATCCAGGGCGGCCCTGGTGGCTCAGTGGTTTAGCGCCGCCTTCAGCCCAGGGGGTGATCCTTCAGCCCAGGGCTTGATCCTGGAGACTCAGGATCCAGTCCCATGTCGGGCTCCCTGCATGGAGCCTGCTTCTCCCTCTGCCTGTGTCTCTGCCTCTGTGTGTGTGTGTGTGTGTGTGTGTGTGTGTGTGTCTCATGAATAAATAAATAAAATTCTTATTTAAGAAAAAGATCAAATATCCAGAAGAATTAACACTTTGAAATCCAGTCACAACAAAAAAAAAATCAGTCAGGTTTTAACAAGTAGTATCAGATGTTTTTCTATGTAACAAAGTCAGAATTTAGAAGCAGACATGATTTAAAAGAATGCAAATGAAAATAATTGATATACCAAAACAATGGCAGAGGCAGAAAGGACTGAAAATTATTTACTGTAGTATAAACACTTTGATATTAGGAAAATAATAATGAAGAACAATGTGAAACACAATCAGTAGGAAAAGAAGAATTATAAAGGAAAATTATAAATCATAATAATGATCTCTACTAATTATTGCTTATCTCTAATCTCTACTTATATTGCCAAGCACTATGCTAGAACTTTGTATATATTATCTCATTTTATCCTCACAACCATCTTTGATATAGATATTACTATTTTTGCCATCTTATAGATAAGGAACCTCGTCTTACAAGGGTTAAGAAACTTAAATTATCAAAGTCACGTAGTGTAGTGACAGAGTCAGTCCTTAAAATCTGACTTGAAAGCCAAGTTCTTATTTACTACACTAAAACAGAGAGAATTCTTTACCCATGTTTTGACCATGTTTCTCTAGTCCCAGAGTGGGAAGACATTAGGAATCACATCAGATCAAAACTTCCTTTGAATTGCAGTAGCTGGATTAGACTACATTTTGTGATCATGGTCTTGGGATGATGGGAGCAACAGTTGAGAATGGTGTTTTCTCTACAGGGGATATATATTTGCCACATCAATCACCTACTCACTAAGTCAATCCGAGTGCATATCTGAGAATCAGACAGTAGGTGATCGTTTGAGATGGGAAAAAAGTTTCCTATTCCTTAGACTAGAAAGCAGATGCTTCTGTCTCTCAACAAAGGAAATAATGTGAAATGGTTTTGATGGACACCGATGAGCTGCCCCTGGCACATAGACTTAGTCAAGGTGTCTGCATGATCAGAGGAGGGGGACAAGAAGAGGGATTTGTGCAGAAGTTGCATTTAGTTTTTAAGAGATGCAAAAGCAGTGAACAGAAGGCAGCTGTGCCCAGAAGGTGGATATTTCTTGAGGGTCAGGGGTAACAGGAGCAGGCCTGTGGATTCAAAATAGAGAAAGCTGGGTTGAACAAATAAATAAACAGTGATGTGTACCAAGAATAGCAGCTGCTACACAGACAACAGTATATAAACGTTTGTCATTATGATCAACATAATTCAGTCACTGAAAGTAAGTATGATTTTATTTTTAGCCATAAGCTGTGAAGGCCTAGACCTCTAAATTACATTAATCATATTAAAGTGCCGCTTTAGGACCATTACTACCTCCTGCCCTCTTCAAAAGGAAGCTCAAGTTCCTTAACATGGCACCAACAAGGCAATTCATGAACAGCCCTATCGCTTAAGTCCTATCCTACCAGCCTTCTGCCTCTACACAACAGGCCCTCAAACTCAAATATACTGAATTATGAGCATTTCTCCAAGGATGCTGTTCTCTTTTACCTCTGGACACATGATGCTGTCTCCACGTGTAATTCACTTTCCCAAACCCTTCACCTGGTTGTGTCTCTGAAACTCATTCTTTGGGGTGCAGCACAAGAATTGCCTTTTCTAAGAAGTCTTTCATGACTAGAATTCAGCTTAGGTACCTAGCTTACTCTATTCCCCATTCAAGCCCTACAGAGCCTTATATTAGTCTTTTTCGCCCTGCATCATTATGATGTTTACTTAACTGCTTCCTTTTTACACCACATGCTCCCAGAGTGCCTGGCCTATGTAAGTAGGATGCAGTAATATTTGTTGAGCGAATGAATGGCCAATAATCCTCTTGGTCCTGTATAGTCACTGCTCTGGTCCTGGGAGATTTGCATGTGCCCTTTCCTCTTGGAAAGTTATGTAAGCTGGAGGCTGGTTCTTCCTTTAATTTGCAAATAAGTTTGACCAAGATTGAAATTAGTGAGGAAAGCAGAATAGGAGTTAAGAAAAAGTCGACACATTTTATTTTCCTTCCTTAGTTATCGTCACTGAAGTTATTACTGATTTTTTCATGTACTACATGAATTAAATTGAAAATACTTAAAACATGACCAAATGTTTAAAACATAGATATAATACTTACTGTTTCCAACATGGCTGCTAAATGTGGTCTATCTTTTTATGTGCTCACTAAGTAGATTTTCTCACAATGAACACTATCTAATGCTCCTTTCTCATACATATAATAATAATAATAATAATTAATAATAAAGATGTGCTTTCCCCTTAAGCAAGGTGCAGTATTCGAAATGAATGAGAGTACTTCAGTGAACAAAGATTTGATTAATTTTCCCAATCCATACGAACCATGATTCCATAGCTGTTTGTAAATAATTTTTTCACCATCCTGTCATTCTCAGGCACTGTCATCTTATTCATGGAGTAGAAGAATGTGTTGCTCTGATCCTTGACCTAATAATCAAATTTCAGGGCAGCCCGGGTGGCTCAGCGGTTTAGCGCCACCTTTAGTCCAGGGCCTGATCCTGCAGACCCAGGATCTAGTCCCACATCAGGATCCCTGCATGGAGCCTGCTTCTCCCTCTGTCTGTGTCTCTGCCTCTCTCTCTCATGAATAAATAAATAAAATCTTTTAAAATAAAAAACAACAACAACAAATTTCACCAAACTTTTAAACAAATTTGATTTACAACAGTCTATATAACAGAGATCAACTATTGCTTTTTAACTTAATATATTTTTACTGTACAGACATTTTTCTCTAGAAGTTTCTGTCCCAGATCTTGTGATCTCTCTATTTCAAATTACCAAGGGACAGCACCCACTAGCCTCTCTGTCTCACTGTGTTCCAATTCTATTTTGTTAGTAGTTTATTGCATAAAAATGGATACAGATAATGACTTATCAATATTGTTGACATGTTGTTACACTCCTTTCTTTTAATTGTGAAATGAAGGTTTTATACTTTTTATATAATTACATTAATATTTGACTAACAGCTTTTCTCTCTACCATTGATTGAATATCGCTCTTGCTTTATGTTCTGTGAGGTTTTGTCACAAATACTTATCTGAAAAAATATTTAAAGCATTATTCTTTTTCAACACTCATCCAAATCAATGTTAACAGGCTTCATATGTCATCAGCCTCCCTATCAAGATTTAATCTGCAAGGCTTATCATCAACTCTTTTTAGTTATAAAATATTTCATACATTCAAAAAGGCAGGGAAAAGATAAACACATGCAGTGAGGATCCACTTCACACTCCATAAAATGGCTATAATCAAAACTAAAGACAATAGCAAATGTTGGTGAGGATATAAAGAAATTGGAATCCTCACGCGTTACTCATGAGAATGTACATGATGCAGCTCTCTGGAAAATAGTTTCGCAGGTCCTCAAAAAGTGGCATACAGAGTTAACAAATGACACAGCCATTCCATTCCTAGATAATGTGAACATATGTCAACATAAGAACTTGTACACAAATGTTCATAGCAGCATTACTCACAATGGTTGGAAAATGGAAATATTGCAAATGTCCACAACTGATGAATGAATAAACAAAATATGATATGCCCAAATAATAGAATATTTGGCCATAAAAAGAAATTAAGTACTGATAAATGTTACAACATAGATAAACCTTGAAAACAGTATGCTAAGTCAAACAAACTAATCACAAAAGAACACATTGTATAATTTCATTTATGTGCAATGTACAGAATAGGAAAATTATCTACAGAGCAGGACGGAGATTAGCATTTACCTTGGGTAATGGGGGGTTTGGAAAAAGTGAAAAGTGACTGCTAATGGGTACACAGTTTCATTTTGGAGTGATGAAAATATTCTAGAACTGATTATAGTTATAGTTGTGCAACTCTGTGAATACACTAAAAAATTGTTGAATTGTATACTTTGAATTGGTGAATATATATGGCTTCCAAATTATATTTCAGTAAAGCTGTTGGAAAATACATAGAATGAAAAAACCCCTGCATATTACACACATATTACACACATTACATTACAATATGTAGTAGACCCATAAACTATCTTCAAGATTTTAAAATATGTTGTTTGGCCATTTTTGCTCCAAATTTTTTTTTTTTTAAGAAATGAAAGGCTACAAAATAAGTTGAAATCCCTGGCCTTCACATTTGCCAGCTTGCAGAGAAATAACCACTGTCATAAAGTTGGTAAGCATCGTTCCTATACATAGTCTATCCTTTTCTACTTATGTGTATACACATAAATAAAATATGTATCTGTTTTGAATGTTTTGGACATTTTACATACATGATATAAAAATAGCTTTCAAAGCCGCTTTTTAAAGTATTTAGCATGGTGTTAAAATGTAAAACTGGGGGCATCTGGGTGGCTCAATCATTGAGCATCTGCCTTCGGCTCAGGTCATGATCCCGGGGTCCCGGGATTGAGTCCTGCATCAGGTTCCCCATGGGGAGCCTGCTTCTCCCTCTGCTTATGTCTCTGCCTCTCTCTGTGTGTCTCTCATGAACAAATAAATAAAATCTTTACAAAAAATAAAATAAAATGTAAAACTGTGTCCATGTATACATATGTAGTTCATCTATTTAAATTCTATATAGTCTTCCAGTATGTTAAAATAGCATAATTTATCCATTGTTCCAGCGATAAAAATTTAAGTTGTTTCCAAACTTTTACTATTATAAAAAATATTAGAACAAACATTCCTTGAACATATTTCTATGGTGTGTTTACGAATATTTATCTAGAAGTATATATTTAATTTCACAAGTTTCTGGGTTAGAGGTTATGATCACTTTAAACAAAGTCTAGGTTAATTTCCAAAGGTTTTGTACCAATTTTCATCCTTGCTGACAGAATTTGAGAATATGAGTTCCTCCCACCCTCGCCATCACTTGGTATTACCAATCATTTCAAAGTTTTGCCAGTGTGATGGTGGTAAAATAATATATCCTATTTTAGGGTGCCTAGGTGGCTCAGTCAGTTGAGCTTCCTACTGTTGGTTTCAGCTCAGGTCATGATCTAGTGGTTTTGAGATCCAGCCCTGGGTCAGGCACTGAGCTCAGTGGGGAGTCTGCTGGAGATGCTCTCTGCCCCTCTCCTTAAGTCTTTCCCCACTGCTGGCTTGTGTGCACATGTGCACGCACTCTCTCTCTTTTTCTAAAATAAACAAATAAATATTTAAATATATATGTGTATATATATACATAGATACATATATATGTATATATCACTGTATTTTTTTTCTTGAATTTGGGTTTGATTGAACATTTCTGTCTTTATTATCTTTTGGATGTTGTTTCTATATTTTTTCCCTATCCATTGCTTATTTTCTTATTGAGTTATTTATGTTATTCTTACTGACTTGCAGTGACTCTTCATGTATTCTGGATTGTAATTATTAGTCAGATCTACTTTAAACAATTTTCTCAATTTTGATTTGCATTTCAAGTTTTTAAGTAACGTCTTTGTCAAATACAGTTTTAAAATTTTACGTCATTAAATGTAATAACCCATTTCCTTATTATGGCCTATGTTTTTAGTGACATAAATGTACTCTGCTATATTTTTTCTAAATAGTTTCAGATTTCACTTGTCATGTATGAATCTTAATCCCCCTGAAATTTATTTTTTGTATTGCATTAAGTAGAAAGATACTTTTCTTCTTTTCTTTAAAGACCACTTATCCTAGAGCCCTTTTCTTGCTGATTAATAACTGTTATAGGGGTCCCTGGGTGGCGCAGCGGTTTGGCGCCTGCCTTTGGCCCAGGGCGCGATCCTGGAGACCCGGGATCGAATCCCACATCAGGCTCCCGGTGCATGGAGCCTGCTTCTCCCTCTGCCTGTGTCTCTGCCTCTCTCTCTCTCACTGTGTGCCTATCATAAATAAAAAAATAAAAATAAAAAAAATAATAACTGTTATACACCTAGTTCCCAAGATAGATTTTTATGTATTTCTGATTATTGATTATTTCCATTTCTATTCCAAAAATAGAAAATTATTTCTATTTTTCTTTTCTTGTGTTAATACAATGCCTTTTTTTTTTTTTTAGATTTTATTTATTCACGAGAGACACACACACACAGAGAAAGAGGCAGAGACACAGGCAGTGGGAGAAACAGGCTTCATGCGGGGAGCCCGACGTGGGACCCGATCCCGGGACTCCAGGATCAGGCCCTGAGCCAATGGCAGGCGCTAAACCGCTGAGCCATCCAGGGATCCCCTACAATGCCTTTTTAATTACTATATCATATAAGTCTTGCTGGTTGGCTATCTTTTCTTGAACCCTATAAGCATTGCTTTGACCAATCACATAATAAACTTACAAACTTGTAGAGCAAAATATTTGGGGAAATAAATTTCCCAAAATGATAAGATGTTGGCATTGATTCTGGAATGTTGTTTGGAATAATTCACAGTGGTGCCTGTTAGTGATATGAGCAACTATCTGAAATGTTTTGAATCATGGCCAACTGTCATGGGGTTTTGAACATTGTATCTACTGGCAAACAATTTTCACCTGAAGCTGCATAGAACTCTTATTAAAACATTGGACCTATGAGAAATACATTAGAGCCTTGTTTTCAGTTTTTCATATATAATATAAAACTGTGTGTGGGAAAATAATGTTAAAAGCAAAATAACTAAATTCTGGAATAGTAAGATGTATTAATCATAATATAAATTTTTATGGTGCATTACAAACATCCATATATACTTTATATTGAAGTATTAATGCAAGGATTATTGAATATACTGAAATATACAAATAGAACAATTAAGAACATGGAAAAGGTCTTACCATAGTAGTAATTGGCAGTAGTCAAATAGCAACTTTTCTAATACTGATAAAAATCCTCAATAAAGTCTGTTAGGAAATTTCATCTGAATATAATACTAATTAAAACTCAACATTTCTTTTTTTTTAAGATTTTATCAATTTATTCATGAGAGACACAGAGAGAGAGAGAGAGAGGCAGAGATACAGGCAGAGGGAGAAGCAGGCTCCATGCAGGGACCCCCACGCGGAACTCGATCCCATGACTCTCGGACCATGCCCTGAGCCAAAGGCAGACGCTCAACCACTGAGCCACCCAGGCTTCCCTTTTTTTTTTCTTTTTTTAACTCAACAATTCTCAAGATGATTTGCCCACATGTCAGTTTCTGTTCTCAACTGCCTTATTTCTGACATTGGTATCATTTTCTTTATATTTTTCCAGGTCCAAAACCTTGGAATTATCCTTGATTTATTTCACCTCCATATAATCTATACATAGTAGGCAGAATAATGCCACTTCCCTCCTCCAAAAAGAAGTTCATGTCCGAATCCCTGGAATCTGAATATGTTGTGTTACACAGTAAGGGGGAATTAAGGTTGCAAATGGAATTAATGTTGCTAATAAGCTGACCTTAAAATAAGGAAATCATCCTACTTGTATGGATGAGCCCAAATGTAATCACAAGAATCTTTTAAATGTTGATGAGGGAGATGGAAGAGTCAGTGTTAGAGTGACTTGGTTTCAGGAAGATTCAACAGGCCATTTCTGGCTTTGAAGGTGGAAGGGAGCTGCAAGCCAAGAGAGGCGGGCAACCTCTAGAAGCTGTAAAAAGACAAGGAAACAGACCTTCCCTTCAGCTTTGCCAATACCTTGATTTAAGCTTGGTGGAACCCCTTTTGAACCTCTGACCTTTCAGAATGGTAAGATAATAAATTTGTGTTGTTCTAGACCAACCATCAAGTTTGTGGTAATTTGCTAGAGCAGTAATAAGAAATGAATATGCTATCCAATCACCAATCGCACCTTCATTGGTTCTTACCTTACACTTCCTCTCAAATGTCTTTTT
Organism: Canis lupus dingo; assembly: GCF_003254725.2. NCBI lineage: Eukaryota > Metazoa > Chordata > Mammalia > Carnivora > Canidae > Canis > Canis lupus. Next base: position 31,086,404 of record NC_064269.1, on the reverse strand, counting down.
CATCTCAATTTCAAATGGCAGTATCTAGTTCAGGCCTTCATTTGTTACCTCCAGATGTTGCAGTAGATTCCTAACCATGATATAGGGGAAATAGTCCTAAGTTGTGAGTGACGATACTTAAGTCCCAGTTTGTCTCTGTTATTGATTAGCTTGTGACCTGAGAAAACCTTTGTTCCAAACTTTCTCATCCTCCACCCTAACGCGTGCGCCGCACACACACACACACACACACACACACACACACCCCACATTCACCTTATCAGAAAAAGAGGAAGTTGAATAAGATGATTATTTAATTCATTTCTAGCTCTTGTTAGGGCCACTGTATAGTCTACCTCTTAGCTCCTCATATCTTTAACCCATCTCAGATATCAATTCAGAATTCTTAAAACCTGCTTTGAATATATTACACACTTTGAATATATTGCACACTTATGTCAACTTGCATTGGCTTTTCATTGCTTATAGGTTAAATAAGTCCCTATTAAAGATCTTTCACAAGGGTCCCTGGGGGCTCAGTCAGTTAAGCGTCTGCCTTCTGCTAGGGTCATGATCTCAGGGTCCTGGGATCAAGCCCCACATCAAGCTCCCTGCTCATTAAAAATTCTGCCTCTCACTCTCCTTCCTTTCTCCTCTCCCCCTACTCATGCTCTCTCTCTCTCATAAATAGATAGATAAATAAAATCTTTATTTAAAAAAAAAAGATTTTTCACAATTTGCCTACTGCCCCATATCTCTCCAACATTATTTTTTCCCCCAGAGTATCTTATCCTACCTACTTTAGCAAAAACATCTACTCATTTATTCTTCAAACATGGGCTGCCTGGGTTCTTCACCTTTCTGCAAAATCTGTTCCCCATATACATAGTTCTCTGGCCCCTGCTCCTTCTGTAAGAGGCCCAGCAACTACCACCCCTCACAGTTAACTGCCACATTTATTCCTCCTCCACAATTACTACCTACGCTGTGTTTCTCAAATTAAGTTATGATAAGAATCTATAAATGATCTAAATTTTCCAGCTCCTCAGGATTGAGAATGATGGTGAAAGGATGATTGAAGAGGAATAAAGGAAAAAAGAGAAACTACTTCAAAGGGGGTAAAGCTTTGCCTCTGAAGTTTCTGGAGAGTGAGGAAACACATATGTTCAGAGATAATCGGGTGCGATCTTGTGTTATTAGTTCTCTTTTTATGGATATGTCTTGTCTCCCAAGGTATAAGCCCTTAATAACAGGGTCATTTCTGATAGTTCTTTTTATTCCCACCACCTAGGAAAAGTTTTATGTTTTACCAACAAAAGTTACTTCCTTGTTTGCTCGATGTTGGAATACATATATGATAATGACACCAACACACCAAATCCCGTTTTAGCCTCCACAATTCATGAGGGAGAGGAAATACTTAGAGAAGATTTAATCAATGAGTTCATTAATCATGTATATATCAAAAGCTCACTGGAGCTCAGTGTATGTTATTCAAATAATCCCCAGTGCTGGACTATATAAACTCTCACTTAATCTCCTTCATTTCTTGGCTTCCAAAGCCCACCCTTTTAACAGCACTTTTTGGTATGTGCCAAACATGACTCATAATTCTCAGATCCCTCTTGAGTTTCTCTGGTTTCTGGAAGGGAGTTCTTCCTACTTGTGGTCCAAGGCCTACTTCATGGCAAGATAGAGTCACAGGCATTCCCAAAACACTCAGCTGCAGCCAGTGGGCAAGGCAGTGGCTTGAACGAATCCAAAAGGCGGCTCATTTTCCAAAACGAAGGGCAATCTCTTAAGAAACTGGGGATCTGTGGAAGGTAATATAATAAATGTATTCCTATCCTGCAACTTTATGAAACATTTTTAGATTCCCTTAGTTAACTCATAATAGCACTTAGGTTCTTTGCTTGAAAGTCTGTGCTGAAACCACCCTAAGCCAATATTTGCAATTCCGAATATAGCATCATCTCCATGGGGGTGCCACAACTTTGTCATTTTATTCTGAAACCAGAAAGACTTTTGCCTCATCAACTTACACTCCTGTACTCCACTGCACTAACAGCTGAGCTGCCGTGACAGAGGAAAACCCTTGGCTCAAGTCTGGGGTAATGATTTTAATCCAAAGTGAATAGAGCACTTGCTTGGAAATCCTAGACGCCATGTCAGCACAGATCCATCACTGAGAATCTAACGTGATGTTATTTAAAGTCATTACACATGACTAAACATTTTATTATTTTTACTGGTGTTCTCTATAGTATGTTCTCTTTCAGTTTTCTCATTCCTTTTTTTCCCCCACAATCAACTTCATTTCCGTATACGTATTATACCAATGGTCGGTAGCATCCAAATGCCTCTTTGGCTTGTCAATGACATAAATTTTCTTTAGTATATCCTGACAAGGGAATTTATTCAAAACGTCATTTCCTTCTCTCAATTAGTCACAGATTTTAAGTCTCTTAAACATTCCGTATCTTTTTCATACAAATTCTCTTACCTATACATTTTTTTCTTTCCTACACAGAACATGTATTTCTATACAACATAATGAATCTAGTAAAGAGATGACTACTTCAGTCTTCTAAAACCATGATATCTTGTACCTAATATACTATGAACTAGTTAGTTCAGTCATGCATATGTGTGTATGTGTATATATATATGTATATATAACATATGTATATAAGTATATATATATATATACACCTTTAAATGATGTCATTAATCACCTTTAAATGACATCACGTACAGACTCATTTCACATACATAGTCATACATATATATTAACTGTTGCTGTTTTAGACTTACAACATAGGCCTATCCATTTAGCCATAATCTCTTGTACTTCTATTTTCTCCTTTACCATATTTGTCACCACCAGGACCATGGTGTACTGATAGGTAACCTGACTATTGTGCCCAAAACTATTCAGAAGAGCATTCAGATGAAGTACTTTGCCAGAATAACATAACTGGATTTTACAGGATAGTGCAAAATATATCTTTATTTTTATATCACATCATCTTATTTGAGGATACAGAATAAACTTCCTATGGGCATTGTTAAGTTACCCTTTCTTCTATGAAACTACATTTCTTTTATATTTCTTACCATCATTGCTGCCTCCTCATAAAACTATCTCTATCTTGGGAGAACAAAGATGAATTTATGACTCTTTACAGTCCTTTTGAAAAGTAGATTAGGGAGTGCCTGGGTGGTTCAGTTGGTTAAGCATCCGACTCTTGATTTCAGCTCAGGTCATGGCCTCAGAATCGTGAGGTCAAGCCCCGTGTCAGGCTCTGCACTCAGCATGGAGTCTGCTTTCGATTCTCTCTCCGTGTGTCCCTCCCCCCACTCACACAGACTCTTTCTGAATAAATCAATAAATAAAATCTAAAAAAAAAAAAAAAAAAAAAAAGAAGAAGACTTAGGTATTTCAAATTCTCCAGATTCTACAGAGCAGAGCAATGATAACACAAACTCTTGTCTTTCTAATGCTGGTTATTATTTAAAACAAAATTTGGTGCACAGTTATGCTATGAAGAACTGGAGCTGGAACACCTGGGTAGCTCAGTGGTTGAGCATCTGTCTTTGGCTCATGGCATAATCCCAGGGTCCTGGGATCAAGTCCTGCATCAGGCTCCCTATAGGGAGCCTGCTTCTCCCTCTGCCTCTCTCTCTCTCTCTTTCTCTCTATCTCTCTCTCTCTCATGAATAAATAAATAAAATCTAACAACAACAACAACAAACAAACAAGGGATGTCTGGGTGGTTCAGTAGTTGAGTGTCTGCCTTTGGCTCAGTGCATGATCCTGGGTTCAGGATCGAATCTCACATTGGGCTCCTGGCATAGGGCCTGCTTCTCCTTCTGCCTGTGTCTCTACCTCTCTCTGTGTGTGTCTCTCATGAATAAATAAATAAATATTTAAAAATAAATAGAAAATAAATTAAAATTTAAAAAACAAAAACTGAACTGGAGCTGAGAATAAGAAAGTGCAAAGAAGAGGCAGCCCTCTCTAACCACAAATATGTAACAGCTAGCTGGACATACCAGGTACAGAGGCCCACAATCTTGAGGCCAAGCTCAGGGTGACCCAGATTAAATAATGGCCTGGTCAAAATTCTCACTGACCTGAGTCCTCAGGGCTAAATGGGACAATTGCTTTAGACAAGAGAGATACTTTGAATGGGTAGTGAGGCATCAAGGAAATTGCCTGGGAATATCTCGAGGACCTCAATCCAGTCTTGATGACAGCAGTTGGCTCTTGGGACATAGGTACAGGCAAAATCTGACAAACGCCTGAGACTTAAGATGTAAATAATAACAGACGGTGGAGCAACAGGGAGTATAAAAACTAAAAACGAGGAAGAAACCGGTGAAAGCTTCAAGGTAATATTTACAGTAATTCAGGAGTAAAACAGCCGAAGATTAAATCCCTTAAACCAGTGAGAATCCTCACCTCAGAACATAAGCTCTGTAAGGGCAAGGATCTAGGTCTTTTGTTGAAAGAGGTAATCTGCTTATGGGCCCTGAGAATCTCTATACAGTCTTACTAGATATGACAAGAATACAAGACTCTCAGTGGTCTTTACCTGGCCATTTTTCAGGGTTACAGTAGTATCAAGAAACTTTGAAGAGAAGTAACATCTCCCAAAGAACAGGTTTGTTACCATTCATTCTAAAATTGATAGATTCTCCAAGCACAATGTTCTTCCCCTGAGATGCATTCCAATGAGTGTGTCGGCACCCGCATATTTCCCCATGTGTCAGCCAGTGGCAACTGACACAAGTAAATGTGAAGTTTATTCTGCCTACTGTGCCATCAGCAGTAAAATCCTGTGTCTCCAACTCAAGAGTCTCTATCTTTTGCCAGCATCATGACACAGTAACAGACCACTTACTAGCTTGACAGTAAAGTGCCAGACCCTTCACAGTTCTTTTTAGCTCTAGTCCCAGTGCCCAGAATAATATCCAGCAAAGAAGGGTCAATCCATTTGTTAAATGAGTGCTTTACTTAATAAATATTTGAATTTCATTATTTCACTATTAACTTCATGAGCACTAAATTAGTCAATATAGTCTTGTGAAATCACATGACAGTATAATTTATTCCTGGTTAAAAGATCATGCTAGATGTTCACTGCTCAAATTCAAACTAAATGAAATTAGTGGAACTTTTATTAAGAAATGCTGCTAATGATTCCTATACACTAGTAATGAAGCAGCAGAAAGATAAATTAAGAAAATAATACCATTTACAATTGCACCCAAAATAATAAATTACCTGAATAAACTTAACCAGGAAGGTGAAAAACCTGTAGTCTGAAAGCTATAAAACTTTGATAAAAGAAATTGAAGATGACACAAAGAAATGGAAAGACATTCCATGTTCATGGATTGGAAGAACAAATACTGTTAAAATGTCAATACTACACAAAGCAATTTACAGATTAAATGCAATCCCTATTAAAATACCAACAGTATTTTTCACGGAACTAGAACAAACAATCCTAAAATTTGTGTGGAACCACAAAAGACCCCAAATAGCCAAAGCAATCTTGAAAAAGAAAAACAAAACTGGAGGCATCACAGTTCTAGACGTCAAACTCTATTACAAAGCTGCAGTAATCAAAACAGTACAGTACTGGCACAAAAAAAAAGATGCATAGGGCAGCCCCGGTGGCGCAGCAGTTTAGGGCCGCCTGCAGCCCCAGGGTGTGATCCTGGAGACCCAGGATCGAGTCCCACATCGGGCTTCCTGCATGGAGCCTGCTTCTCCCTCTGCCTGTGTCTCTGCCTCTCTCTTCACTCTCTCTGAATGAATAAATAAATAAAACAAATCTTTTTAAAAAAAAAGATGCATAGATGAATGTAACAGAATAGAAAGCCTAGAAATAAACCCATAATTATATAGTAAATCTTCAATAAAAGAAGCAAGAATATGCAATGGGGAAAAGACAGTCTCTTTGACAAATGGTGCTGGGAACACTGGACAGTTGCATGCAAAAGAATGAAACTGGACCATTTTCTTACACCATACACAAAAATACACTGAAATGGATTAAGGACCTAAATGGAGACCTGAAACCATAAAAATCCTAAAATAGAGCATAAGCAGTAATTTATCTGACATTGGCCATGGCGGCATCTTTCTAGATAGACCTCCTAAGGCATGGGAAATAAAGGCAAAAATAAATTATTAGGACTACATCAAAAATAAAAAGCTTCTGCAAAGCAAAGGAAACAGCCAACAAAGCTAAAAGACAACCTACTGAATGAAAGAAGGTATTTGCAAATGACATTCAATAAATGGTCAGTATCCAAAATATGTAAAGAACTTATCAATACCCCAAAAACAAATAATCCAATTTAAAAATAGGCAGAAGACCTGAGCAGGTATTTCTCCAAAGAAGACATCCAAATGACCAACAGACATATGAAAAGAAGCTCAGCATCACTCATCATCAAGAAAATGCAAATCATGGGATCCCTGGGTGGCGCAGTGGTGTGGCGCCTGCCTTTGGCCCAGGGCGTGATCCTGGAGACCCGGGATTGAGTCCCACGTCGGGCTCCTGGTGCATGGAGCCTGCTTCTCCCTCTGCCTATGTTTCTGCCTCTCTCTCTCTCTGTGTGTGACTATCATAAAAAAAAAAAATGCAAATCAAAACCACAATGAGATATCACCTCACACCTGTCAGAATGACTAAAATCAAAAACACAAGAAACAAGTGTTTGTGGAGAAAGAGGAGTCCTTGTGCACTGTTAGGGGGGAATGCAAACTGGTGCAGCCATTGTGGAAAACAGTGTGGAGATTTCTCAAAAAGGTAAAAATAGAATTACTCTAAGGTCCAGTTAATGAACTACTGAATATTTACCTGAAGAACACAAAAACACTAATTAGAGGGAATATATACACCCCTATGTTTATTGCATTGTTTACAATAGCCAAACTTTGGAAGCAGACCAAGTGTCCATAGATAGATGAATGGATAAAGAAGATATGGTATATACGTACAATGGAATATTATTCAGCCATAAAATAGATTGAAATCTTGCCTTTTGAAAAATATAGATGGATCTAGAGAGTATAATGCTAAGTGAAATAAGCCTGTCAGAGAAAGACAAATACCATATAATTTCACTCATATGTGGGATTTAAGGAACAAAACAGTGAGAAAAGGGGGGGAAAAAAGAAACAAACCAAAAAACAGATTCTTAACTATAGAGAACAAACATGGTTACCAGAGAGAGATAAGTAGGGGAATGGGTGAAATAATTGAAAGAGTTTAAGAGTACACTTATCTTGATGAGCACTGAGTAATACATGGAACTGTTGAATCACTATATTGTACACCTGAAATTAATATAATCCCGTATATTAACTACATTGGAATGAAAGAAAGAAAGAGAAAAAGACAGGGAAAGAGAGAGAAAGAAATGCTGCCAATAATTTCTGAATATTTGTCAAATCATGCTAATCAGTTACCACAAATATTTGAGAAAAGGCATCAAAATCTTAAATTATATTTTAAATTCATGTGTTAAATATAAAACTGCATTTTATTAAGATAGTGAGTGCCAGTTAATAAAGGAATGAAAAAAAAAAGATCTCTCACCATCAATTTTTCATTGTAGCCAGACCAGAATCCAGAATAGGAAGCTTTGGAAAAATAAACAACATAATTTTCCCCTTCACCCAAGGAAGGCTTTGTTCTCAGATTCTCTGAGGCTATTTCCATTAAGGCCTCAGGATAATCCTCTCACTTGTGTCTATAATTGATTTGTCAATAAAATGAATAACCATTGATTAATGATACCTTTCAATGGAATCTTTATCCTCTTACGTACTAGAGAATAAAATGGCTTAGACTTGAACTAACATTTGCAGGGCTCGTGTTGTGTACTGGTCTCTTTGTTATGTCCTTTCATATCCACGGTGATGCATAATCTTTGCAACACACAGTCAATATTAAGTCTCTAAAACAGGTTTGTTGTATTTTCCTCAATATGTTGCAATCCTTTTGCATGTGGGCTCCAAACCTTTCTTAATACTTGGTAACTTACGGGAAAGGCAACTTTTTTTTTTTTTTTTTTTCCTGGTGAGATGTTGTAGAATTTGTTTTAGCTGAAAAGAACTTCCTGGTAAGCCACCAGCAGTGGCACAAGTAACATTAGAACACAATTTCAAAGAGCAAAATTGATCATAAATATTTAATCCAAATCTTTAAATATGGTGAATGCCTTGAAATAATCTTACTGCACAATCTTCTCTAGATGTCTAAAGCTATATTGGAGATGAAAAGTAGTTTATTATAAAGAATCAAATTGGTCTTTGTAGATAACCTCATTACTTTTTTTTTTTTTTTTTGCCACGGATCTTTCTCTAAACAATTCACTCATATAGGATTCTGGAGCCCTAAGAATTGGACTAACACAACCATTAAAATCCCATATTTATAAATAAATGTAAAAAAAAACCCATTTAGATTATTCAGAGTATCACATTTGGCTGAAAAAGAAGAAACTGGAAGAAAAAGAAACATTGAGATATGTGAATTGTCCTAGCAGGTGTTGTACCAAATAATAATGCAAGACTTTGTAAAATGTATACGTATTCTCTATGTCATCACATCACCAATATGACAAACATTAAACAGATTTGCCTCACATCTGCCCAGAAACAGATTTTTCAAAGATGATCTGTGACCTTGTTATAGGCAAATAAAATTGTTTTCCCTTTGTCTTCATTTTTTTAAAAAAATTTTATTTATTTGAGAGAGAGAGAAAGAGAATATGAACACATGCACCTCTCCCTCACCCCTCCCACAAGAGTAGGGGGATGCAGAGGGAGAGGGAGAGGCAGGCTCCCTGATGAGCAGAGAGCTTGATGCTGGGCTAGATCCCAGGACACTGGGATTGTGACCTGAGCCAAAGGCAGCTGCTTAAACAACTGAACCACTCAGGCACTCCTTTTTGTCTTCATTTTTTTTTGAAGACATTGGTAGTCACATCTACCTTCTTGAATATTCTTTCTCCATTTAATATATTTTACAACCATCTCCTTACTAGGTCTGTCACCATCACTGGAGGACTGAAGATCTTTGATTGAAAAGACTATTTCTTATTCCTTTAAGTATATTTATATAGTTATGCATAGCTACATGTTTAGAACATTCTAAAGAATTAATAAATGTTGACTAAGTGAATATGTATCCTCTTATATTTATTTAGTCCCTAACTTAGAGGTTTAAAAATCTCTATAGATACTTCTTTGGCTTTCACCCATATATGGAAATCATCCAAGTATATCTGTTCATCCATCCATTCCCTCTGACCATTGGCTCTTTCAACTCCAACTGATTGCTGGGTATTTCTCACCAGATGCCCTGGAAGTCTGTAGTCTCAACATATGTAAAATTCTTAATAGTTTCCATTAATTCAACTCATCTTCAAAACTACAATTCAAAAGTTATTTCTTGACATCCTTGTGTAAAGGCCACTGCACTAGACAATGCAGGTGAAATGAATAAGAGTAAATCACAACGTCTACCTTCTAGAAGCTCACAGGTTAGTAATGGGGATGAGCATTTCAAAGTGTAGCGTCATAACTATTACAAGAGAAGTACAAACTAAGGACTGAAAATTCTGGAACTACCTCATAACCACTAACTCTTTGGGAAGCAAGAAAGATTCATCTAGGGGGCGCCAGGATGGCCCCATCAGTTAAGCGGTCTACTCTCGATTTGGGTTTAAGTCCCCATCTCAGGGTCATAAGATTGAGCCCTAGGGTGGGCTCTGCACTCAGCACAGAGTCTGCTTGAGATTCTCTCCCTCTCCCTCTGCCCCTCCTCTGCTTGCACTCAGATAGATAGATAGATAGATAGATAGATAGATAGATAGATAGAATTTAAAAAAATTCATCTAAAGCTACATGTGAACTTCAAATATTATCCAACATGCTTTGCTCCATGTTTACCCCCAGATCATTCACTGATTCTTTACATTGGCATCAATGTTATAATTATATCCAAAGTTTTGGCTACAATTTTTGGATCTTGATCAGCTTTCCCACTTACTACATATTCTTATCTTTAACATGCTAGAAAAGGTTTATGTTATCTCTCCAATCTCTAAACCCCTACTAGCTATCTAGGAATATTGACACCCTGACTCTCATCCATTTGGCCTTCTATGCTCTCATCCTGTCTCAGGATGCTTCTAAATCTGTATGATGTATGTCAAGAAGAAGTGGGAAAAAAATGTATTTCAGGACATACTTTAAGAATTAGCATTTGACTTAAATATTAAAGGATAGGTTTAATTTTAATAGGTTGAGAGTGAGAAAATTTACCAAGGTAGAGGGACTACTATGAGCAAAGACACCAGAAAAAAACCCAAGGGCATATTTCAGAAAGAGTGAATAGGTTAATTTGGTGTGCTTCAGTCTGTCAGGATCCCAGCTACTTAACTTACTCCCCTACTCACAAGGACTATTTGACCACATTATCCTCAAACTCAAAGACTAATCTTGATATTAGAGAAAAGAACTAATGATGCTAGAAAAAAGGCAGTATGAAGATGGGGAAGAAAGTAAATACACAGTAAAATAGAGTGGGAAATAGCTCAATGGGGTATCAGAGTTGCACAAAAGCAATTTGGGCATGTTGGTGGTTGTGCATACTATGATTTCCCCATTCACTAGTCTAAAGCAAGACAGTCAAGAGGTTTTGAATAACAGAATTTTAAAGTAGTAGATACTCTACAGAGTCTCTGGATGAGTATCCACTAGGTGAAAGCTGTCCTAACTACCCAGATTTCTTTTCTCTTCCTAGTCAGTATCCAAGGGATCGAGAGCTGTCCACGTTGGCCCATGAGCATGCTAATGACAGTAGTCTCTGCTGGGAGTCTAAAGATTGAAGTGGTGCTGTTCTTTATGATGGATGCCTCCTCTCCTCACCTTGATGGCTTTGCCCAATGTTATTACTGCCACTTACTTCACCTCTACTCCAAATCTGTCTTCCTACTGAGGCTGCCACTCCACTCCCACTAAACCCAAGCCACTCTGCTCAGGAGTCATAAGGTCATTTGCTATAACCTGGACTCTGAGCTGTGTCAAACCAATTATATGTTATGGAAATGCACAGATATGCTAGAGGAATACTCTAGCATAGAGAGAGAAAAGTGAAAAAGTTTTTGGAAAAGGTAGAACTTGTCCTGAGCTTTGAAACATGGGGGGAGGGGAACTTTGAATGGCAGAGAAGATAAAGGAGAGTTTTGTGAGTCTGAAGTAGAATGTCAACTATAGAATTACAATGTGTATTGGGAGTCACACCATAGAACTGTTCAGCAAGTGTCAAGAATTCGTGTGAAGGACTAGTGACATTATATTTTATCTCGGATCCAAATATTTTCCTTTAAGTGTCACAACAGAAAGGTAGAATGAACACACAAGAGCCTTTTATGAAGCTGAAATATCTTTCTCTTCTTGACTGAGGAGAGTTGAAAGTAATCTTTATGAGTTGAAAGTTTTCTTCCTCTTCACATGGTCTTCACACAGAGAATGGAAAGTACATACTTTTAACTAGAAAAAGCAGAGTGAAGACACTTATCACAGTGGTTCAAGTTCTCCAGGTACAATTAGTACATTTGCTTGGGTACCAATAGGGTGGGTGGCCTTCAGTAGGTCTACCTACTAAAAGGATGCCAACTTCATCCAATCAGATATATTCTCATATGGGCACATAGATCAGCGAGCTAAGTGAGAACTGAATTTGACCCCACTCGTCCCTATAGCCAGATGTCCTTGGGTAGCACACACCCTGAAGTAAAAGAAACAAACAAAAAATAGGCAATCTCCAGGTTCTAGCTATTTTAAATTGAATGTGGGAGGCCCCATTTCTCTTTCCTGTCTGACTTGAAAATAGATCAAGGTTTCAAATGACAATTAATTTATTTTCTGGTGCAGTAAGACATAAGCCTGGATTCCTCACCCCAACATCTATTTTTCCCCATCTGTTTCCTTGAGGTTGCATTACTTGTAGCCTTGAGTGCTTAAAAGGGAAGATTCAACCCATTTATTCAATTCAGTGTCACGATATTGATCCCAGGGCTCTCTACTGGAGGGGATTCTCTGTAGGCAGTGTTCACTGTGACTTTCAGGAGTTCAGGGAGAATTTATGAGCACAATTCTTCATTTAGTTAAAAAGGAAGCACATCCAAGATGTACTAAAACAGCTGAAAAGAAGTGTAGTGCCCTGCTTTATGAGCACAAGATGAACTTGTATTTACTAGACAAAGAATTTATGGCTGGGAGAAGTAGACTTCAGCTCTTAAGAATTTCTAGCTATCTTTCTACTTAGTCCAATAGCTCACCATAGAAAATTGGTTTCTGAGAGACTCTGAAAAATGATAAGGTCATAAACAATTGGATAATAACATTCAATTACTAGCTTCCTCAACTAATAATACTGCCTGTATGATTTAATGCAATTTATAAATAGCCATTTAAAATACATTCTCCCATTACACATAGTGAAATATAACATTGAAGATATTACATAGAATCTCTTCTATTACATAGAATGTAGGTCGCTAAAAATCATGCTTTCTATTCAAAGATTTGTTGTGGGAATCTAAAGAAAGAGTGGACCCGAAAGTACTTTTTCAACTTACCTAACTGTAAGACAAGATAGGGCATTTCATACTTTGTGAGATCTTTCAATTAGATAAGAAATTAATACCCTGTTTTGTTGTCTCTGATACTCATATGCAATTTCATGTAAGGCTACTCATATTTTTCTAAGTTGTGAAATATTGAAAAGTTAATGATAGAGTTTTCTATTTCAAACAAACAAAAAAACTAGACAACAGGATCCTATGTTAACACTTCACAGTATGACATTGATCATGTCACTTCATATTGTGGCATTTTGTTTTCCATGTTTCAAATGGATATTTTAAACCCTCTACTCTGACAAAACGAGAGCATAACCTCTCATTTCAGTATCCAAATTCTACTTGCAATTCAAACCTATCTCAAGCCTCTGTAGGAAAACCCCCCGATCCATCCTCTCTCCTTGAGATCCTATATCTCTTTAACCCATATACTCATTTATCTAATTTTAATGCAATCCCATGCATTCTTATATTATGTCTGTCTAATATGTATGAGCTTTGTTCCTTAGCAACACTATAAGCCCCAGAATAAGAAATGAGGCTTATCTCATTTTTGTTCCTGTACAGAGTTTGGTGTAGAGTTGAGCACAGAATTGGTGCTACTCAGTTTAATTCTGTAAATTTGAGACAGATTCCCCCCAACATACAGATTGTGTAAATTCCCAAGATGTTTGGCTCTGTGTGTGAGCATCCCCACATACAGATCTTTACCTACACTACAAACTATGTATACAAAATATGTATATTTTCTTTTTTTAACTACCAACACTCACCAGATCTTATCAGCTTTTACCTGTGGTCTACCACTCAACCTCAACTAAAGAATACAAAACATATAATTAAAATATGTTACATAAAATTTACATTAATATTTCCTTCCTTCAAGAGACTTAATAGCTTGGAAATGAAAAATGTTTGTTAAACTGTAATCAGCACCATAATATGTGAAGGAAGATAAAGTAATGTCTAATACTTACTGAATCTCAGGCTCCATTTTAAATGGTGTCTTCTTCATCCTCATAATGATCCAGAAGTTGGGGGTACTATTATCTTAATTTTTCAGAGGAGAAAACTGAGGCATAGAGGTAAAGTTGCATAGTTAATCCATGACAGAGCTGGGATTCTAAACCACACAATTTAACATAAGATCTAGGGTCTGAAGATAAGACATACTTTTATCCATTTGGATCGATGTTCTAGTGGCAACTACTGCGCTCAACATAGCTAAATTTGCTCCTTCCCCCCAGGCCCTGTGCACTGAATTTTTAAAAACCTGAAAACCAGTTTGATTTGAACTTCTTCCACAGTCACTCTGAGTGTACTCTTCCTGGAAGACACATCATAAGATGACTCTCAGCAAGTCACACCCCTGCATAATCTCCTTTCCTTGAGTGTTGGATAAAAACGATAACTTGCAGGGCATCTGAGTTGCTCAGTGAGTTAAATGTCTGCCTTCAGCTCAAGTCATGATCCTGGGGTCTTGGGATGGAGACTCACATCAGGGTTTCTGCTCAGCAGGGACCTAGATATCCTAGATTATCCTAGATATCCTAACCTAATCAGGTGAGTCTATGAAAGGAACTAGGACCTTCCTTGAGAGATCTGAAGTGTGGGGAGTGTCCAACCCAAGGTTGATTCTCCATTGCTGGCTTTGAAGATGGAGGGGGCCATACAGCAAAGAATGCAGGAGGTCTCCAGGAATTGAGAGTAGCTCCCTGCTGGCAGCCAGCAAGGAAATATAAGCCTTATTTCTATAGTCACAGGAACAGAATTTTGCTTGGAAAAGGACCTTGAGGTCCAGATGACAATGTAGCCTGGTGTACACCTTCATTTTAGCTTATTAAGACTCTGAACAAAAAAATCCAGTCACACCATGGCCAAACTTCTGACATACAGAACAGTGAACTAATACATGCCTGGTGTTTCAAACTGCTAATTTGTGGTAATTTGTTTAATTTGTTACATACCAGTAGAAAACGAATACACTGCTCATATTTGGAATTGACATAAATTGAGTCATTTCAAGTGAGACAAGTGAAACTACCCAATGCAGTGCCTGGAATATAGAAGATGCTAAATATTTGTGTGACATTTTTCCTAGTGAGCCTCTGAAATACAAAATTCTTTCCTTTTTTGCCAGAGTGATAAGTAACATTTGCAAGGAAAAATGTTCACTGTGAAGAATAAGTGAAAAATACTATAGTCATTACAGCCAAACTATCCTGTGGACATCTATAATTACTCAGGAACTGAAGCAAAGAAAATAAAAGTCAGTAGACTTTACCTGCACATCTCAGAATTGGAGGAAAAATAATGTAAGTTACTGTCTTGGCTCTTAAAAGGTAGACTTTTGGTGTTTCATATGTTAGTTATTCCGTTACTTATTATTTCTCCAACTTGCAACCATTCGCTTTCTAAAGTCTGAGGATGTTGAGATCATGGAAAAAATTTCAACAAGTTGTCTCTTGACTGAATCATAAAACTTGGCTGCTGTGAATTTGTTTGTCATCTATGTAAAAAGATCTCTGTGCTGAGAATTCAAATGCTTAAATTCTGGCCTATGTGTCATAGATAATTTGAGTATCAGTTCCAGGGTTTGGGGATAGATTCCAGTGTAAATATGTGTTTTCTGAAATTTAGCAGTTCTCCAACAGTTTAAAGCTTTTCACTTTCTGCTTTAAAAAATGTTATGCATCAAGTTGGTACAATTTGAGATGCTTTGGATGGCCCCAGAGGTGGTTTCATCTCACTGGTAAAAATAAATGATTCTCACATATATGTCTGTTAACCCACTGTGTTTTGAAATTTGTACGTGATCCTGATCATTTCAAGATCCCAAGTATTATGATTGAAATGAGTGCATTTAAGAGTTACTCTTTAACAGTGAAGAGTCAGCATGTAACATGTTGGTTTCAGCAAGGTTACAATTGACATTTGAGCATTACAGGAAGGTACCTTATAAAGAGTAGAGCTTTCTGTTAAAAAACACATTTGAACAATGAATAAAGTTACTTTTCCGAGTTTGTGCTGGTAAGGGGAGGTATGGGATGAGATGGCCCCAAATTTTTACTTATGTAAAAAATTTACTTATGGCCCCCATGGATGTCAATTTATCCTTAATAAGCTCAAGTAAATTATTTGAGACAATGCGCTGTTTATGTTGATTGTGAGTTTGTCATATTTATTTTATTTTTTAAAGCAGGCACTTTTGCTTTTGAATGGAGAAACAATTTGATATTCAGCTAAACAAGAATGTTTTCTCCTCTCTCTCTTTTTTCAACTTTTAAACATCAGCTACCTTTGCTACTCAAACTTGCAGTCCTGCCCTTAGAAATAATTCTGTTTTAAAGGGTAATGTACTGCTGTGGAAAAGTAGAGATTCATTTTTTTAAGGAGCCTGACATCTTTTGCCTATGAAAATATTATCTTCAGGGATTCTGATTAGTGTTTAAGAATTTACAGATTCAATCTTACAAGGTTTTATATTTCTGCTCACCAAAAAGTCTTATTCACAATTTGATATATATATATATATATATATAGGAAATAAATATATATATATATATAGGAAATGTTATTCTTTGAGGGTTCTGGAATGTCCAAGATGTTCCTACTATATGTTGAAAAGTAATTTCCTGTTAGAATGACCCAGTGGCCTACTAAGGCTCTTCCTAAATTTTACTCTTGGAGTAGTGAGGATGGGGAGGGTTTTATAGGATCAGTGATACATAAGGAATATCCATACACTGGATCAAAGGAAAATAGGGGATCCTATTAGGGCTCTTCCACATATTGTATGAATATTAAGAGGTTCTGAAAGCCTGAGCAAATGGTTAGAAGAATGATGGCCCTAGCTATAAAAATATAAAGCACACTATTATATACAACTCTCTTGGTTCTCCAGCTATCTCTTGAATCAAATTTTTCTATTTGCTTTATGAGCCCCATTATTTTCCTCACCTCGCAGGTACCCAAACAGAATTCATTATCTTTCCTAAAGCACCACTGTCATGGATGGCACTACCACTGAAATATCTAAGAGCTGTCCTCAACATTCTCTCTTTTATTGCCTGTGTACAATTACCAGCTCCTGTTGCTTAAAACTTCGAGATATCAGATCCCTCCCTTTGCTTCATTCCCATTGCTTTGGCATTAGGACAAACCCCAGTCATGTCTCGTCTGCAACATTGTTAACAGCCTCCTTATAATTGGTCTTCCTGCTTCCGCTGTCACATATCTACTCCTCCCTCACACCCTGAGCCAACTTCTATGGCGCCAGAATGATCTTTCAAAAATATAAGTCTTGTCTTTTCACTTTCTTGAATGATTTCCCATTGCCTAAAGAATCAAGTTCAAACTCTTTAACATGACATGTGAGTTTTTCATGATTTGGCTTTGACTAGTTCAACTTCTTTTCTCAGTTTCTCCATACACAGAATGTGCTTCTTACACTTTGATTCCTTTCTCAACGCTCTTCTCTCAGCCTACAATCTATTCCCTTTTCTCCCTGGTCCATATGATCAGACTTTACTTTTCCTTCTGTTTGTCTGGTTGTCTATTCAGTTGATTTCATTTCCCTCCTTCATCCATGTGCAAATAATTATGAAGCTACAAAGTTGAATTAACATATAGCCCACTTTCAAGAATCTTGTCCAGTGGAGTTCAGTGGAGCTATATTAGGGTGATGTGTGTACAAGCAGCAAGATGTTTGGGACAGTGAGTGTTCAGAGAAGGGAAATAAAATTGCAGTTTTTGCATTTGCATCCTTTTGGCATCTCTCATAGCAAAAATACAAACAGACCATGGTGAAGTGGAGGACAGTCAGGACACTGGGCTGGGCCGCCAGCAGGCTGCTTTTGATGTCAGCCGGATTGCAGAGGTGCTGGCATCTGTGGTGGCCCACCCCGACTTCCAGAGACTGGACACTAGCATGTTCTCTCTGCAGCCAGAGGAGCTCTTGCAGCAGCTGGAAGAGGTCATGGTCACCACCGCCTCTCTTTAGCGAATGCAGCCTGGATCAGGCGCGACCCTGAGGCACCAGCCTGGGAGGCAGGCAGTCTGTTCTAGTGTCGCTTCCAGAAATAAAGCTCAGTGCTTCTGGAAAAAAAAAAAAAAAAAAAAAAAAAAAACAGGATCTCGTCCTTGGTGAAGGTCAGACAGTCCTTGTCCTGGTCTCTGTCTTTCATCTCGAAATCATAAAGTGCTTTGCCCTGAGACAAACCTACAGACCACAGGTTGATCCAATGTAGTGTTTCATTTATTCCTCAAACATTTCATATTTAAAGATACTGTCAACATGAATCATAACTAAATTCAACAAAGGCATTGCTGTACCCTTACATATAGCTGATATATTTACCTAATTCTTTTTACTGTTTTTCATTAGGGGCTAATATTCAACAAATACTCATTTCCTTTATTTATTTAAGGTGTTATTTATCTATCTATCTATCTATCTATCTATCAATCATCTATCTATCTATCTATCTATCTATCTATCTATCTATCTATCTATCTATCATCTATATCTATTTATGTCTTTGAGTGAGAATAACAGCATAAGCCAGGGGAGGAGTAGAGGGAGAAGGACAAAGCAGACCCCCTGCCGAGCACAGATTCCCAACTCTGGTGATCTCACTACCCCAAGATCATGGCCTGAGTTGAAATCAAGAGTCCCACACTCCTACGACTGAGTCACCAAGGGTCCCCAACAAATACTTGCTTTATTTACAGATATGATATAGAAATTTGTTTAAGTTTGTTATTGTGCTTTATATTTTGTTCTGGTTCTTTTTTTTAAAGATTTTATTTATTCATTCATGAGAGACAGAGAGAGAGAGAGAGAGGCAGAGACACAGGCAGAGGGAGAAGCAGGCTCCATGCAGGGAGCCTGATGCAGGACTCGATCCTGGGACCCCAGGATCATGCCCTGGGCCAAAGGCAGGTGCTAAACTGCTGAGCCCCCAGGCGTCCCTTTGTTCTGGTTCTTAATAAAATATTTTTTCCTGCACATACTTCAGCTATCTATACAATAATTCAGCCAAATTATGTTTACTGTGGATGCATATTTAGTTAAAATGCTCAGTAAAATACTGTAGTAACTTTGCTTTACTGTATTATGTGATTTCCAACTCTCAGGACATTTACTGTGTACCTGCCTGCTACACGCCAGCATTCCATGACACCAAAACATTTCTTTTGAAATCAATGATTTCCATTTTTCAGGACTAAAGCTTAGAAGTTCTGCCTACCCAGAATTTATGCCTTCCTGCAGGATTTAGTATTTACATAAACCAAAAAATACATGTTTCCTCACAAAACCAATTTCAAAACATGTTTGCTAGTGTTCACTCATCACCACCTCCCATAACACAAATTTTATAAACTGGTGGTATGTTTTACCTAGCAGAAAACGTCAACAGTTAGAATACTTCCAGTTAAGGGATTTGGGGAAGGATCTGTGGAGGAAATAACATTTAAGCAGGGCTGAGATAGATGATTTGGAAGCAACACAGACAATACTGACAGAAAATGAAAGCAAGTCTATGAGGAAATTTCAGGAAGATAGGAAAGTTCAGAGCATAAGTGTGGTATTGCTGTAACTCAAGAAGACTACAACTGATGTGATAAAAGGAATTTAAGAGGTAAAATTGAAAAGTTTGATTGGAGCCAGATCATGGCAGCCCCTGAATGACAGGATATGGATATAGATGTTCATGTTTTAAGAAGTTGGGCGCCACTGAAGGTCTTTGTTTCTTTTTTTTTTTTTTTTTTTTTTAAGTATAGTAATAATGCAGGGAAGGTTGCAGCATTTTAAAAGTACTACAATGGGGGTGCCTGGATGGCTCAGATGTTGAGCATCTGCCTTTGGATCAGGTCATGATCCCGGGTCCCAGGATAGAGTCTTGCATCGGGCTCCCAGCAGGGAGCCTGCTTCTGCCTCTGCTTAGGTCTCTGCCTTTCTCTGTGTATCTCTCATGAATAAATAAATAAAATCTTTTTTTTTTTTTTTTAAAGAGAGTACTAAGATGGAGAGCTGGGAAGTGGAGGACACCTGTAGAGAGGCCAACAGTGCAGGTGATATAGCATAAAGGTAATGAGAGTCTAAACTCTAGCAGTAACATGGACCCTACAGAAGGGACAGAAAAAAAAAGGCAGGGGTAGAGATTCAATTAATCCGGTTCATTAGTTATTTGAATCTGGAAGGCAAAGGAGAGAAGAGACAAAGATTGCCTTTGGTCCTTAGGGGAATGGTGGTATGACTTAGGACAGAACTGATGTATTCATTTGGGAAAGCACTGAATCACTGAATGTCAGATGTCACCAGATCATTTGAACTGAGCTTTCCAGTAGGCAGTTTACAAGTTAGAAGCAGAAATCATGCAGAAGGCCATATTTGGAGGTGCTGATTCAGTGGTTGTGGTAGCTCATGTGAATGCGCCTGACAAACTTCCCACCTTAGGCAAAGTAGCTCCAGCTATTGGACTTTAAATTCACCTAGACTCCAGTTTGAGCCGAGGCCATGCATATTACAGGTGGCTTCCAGGCAATGAACAGGTGCGGGGGAATAATATTAAGGCAGATTAGCCTAAGAAGACAAAGTATTTCTTTGTCAACCAACTTGAGCTCAAGGATTCACCAACAGCTTTTCAGAGCCTTCTATCCACTGTGATACTATCGGTAGGGCTCCTACCCAATCCTTCTTCCCAATCTTCTCTTTCTCTCTCCTTTACTTAGGATTAGATTTGCATTAGGGTCTGACCTGTCTCTCGATCTTTCTAGACTCTTCCATTTCTTTTTTTAAAAAAGATTTTATTTATTTATTCATGAGAGATACAGAGAGAGAGAGAGGCAGAGGGAAAAGTAGGCTCCTTACAGGGAGCCTGACGTGGGACTCGATACCGGTCTCTAGGATCATGCCCTGGGCAGAAGATGGCACTAAACCACTGAGCCACCCCGGCTGCCCTAGACTCTTCCATTTCACATAACATAAACTCTCCACTTAATGCTGTCTCAGAGGGGCACCTGGGTGGCTCAGTGGTTGAGTGTCTGTCTGCCTTTGGCTCATGTCATAATCTTTTTTTTTTTTCATGTTATAATCTTGGGTCCTAGGATCAAATCCCACAACAGGCTCCTCACTGGGAGCCTACTTCTCCCTCTGCCTATGTCTCTGTCTCTCTCTCTCTGTGTCTCTCATGAATAAATAAATAAATAAATTGAAAAAAAATAATGCTCTCTTGGCATTTGCTTCTCAGAGCACCTAGATTAACACAACAGTTATTTGACAAGAAATGATAAATATTCCATATGTCGCTTTGCATAATTAGAATTAATGTTCCAAATACTGATGCTAAAATTTTCTAAAATCTTGAATCATTAAAGCAATATTAAATTATTAAATTTAACTCAGAAACTATAAAATTATATTTAGTAGATTTTATCTTTAAGTGAGGATGTTCTGCCTTTATATTTTAAAAGATTATTTTATTTTATTTTTTAAAAGTTTTTTTAATTTATTTATTCATGAGAGGTACAGAGAGAGAGAGAGAGGCAGAGAAACAGGCAGAGAAATAATAAAAGATTATTTTAAATAGAAAGGTGGAATCATTATAAAAAATTCTAGTTGGTGGATATATTAACCTTCAACAAATATTCCCAAGTTATGAATTATTGAGTTGAAATCATAGATAAGAATGACCTTTGAGCAATGCAAGACTTTAGGTAAGTAATATATATATATTTTTTTGTTTGTTTGTTTGTTTTGTTTTGTTTTCCAGATACTCAGAAAGATGTAGATCTGTTCATGTTGTTCTTCAGGACCCTTCTGCTACTTTTTAAAACGTTTGAGCAACATTACTGCTTCTAATATTAAAAAATAAATTCTGGTAACATATTATTTCATAAATAAGATGAGTAAATACATTAAAAGTTATCTAACCATTCACTATAGCATATTGCAATAAGTTTAGCAGACACTGGAGGTCTTTTTTATTGCAAGCAGCAAATAATCTTAAGGCTTCTCTTACACCATTGTTTCAAAAGAAAATTCATGCTCCCTAAAAAGGTATGGTTAGAATCAATCAAATCAAGACGGCTTAATCAATATAATAATTAGGCTTGCATCCGAATCACGTACACTATTATGATTTTCAGTATTATTGATGTGACTATTCCAAAGGCCAATGTAAATTGAGAGTTGTGGCTTTGGTTGCTACCGATATGGTAGTGTATCTCCTTAGATACCAGAATTTAACTCTAAGGAAAGCATTGTATGGATAAGCCTTTACTCAAAGGACTTGTGTTTCTTTACATTCTTAGGAATTGTTTACTTTCTCTTTTGCATTAAGCTGTGGTTTAGAAATCTAGTATGTTGTTAATTCTGTCTCTATTGGATGCCTTTTGACTCAGGAGACTAACAAACAATCTTAGCAGGAACATCTGTTGATCTTTTGAAAGGAGCCAATGATTTTGGAGTTTCCCTAGCCAGACAAATAGTGGGATCACAGCCCAGCACTGAGCTAAACTTAAGGACAATAAGATCAGTTCTGACATCTAGAAAAAAGAATGGAACACATGGGAAAATGCTAGACTTAGAGAAATTAATATTGTTGATTTTTTTCTCAGTTAAAATAAATGTAAAGTTAATATTGGTGCTAGCTAGAAAAGTTGTAAACACTTATATATGCACAATTAAAGGACTGAATGATTACACGGAAAATTTGGATCATATAATAAAACCGCGATTAAAAAAAACCCAAACATTTGGTCTTGTACTGCTCAATCTTGATGGTTCATTAGCAATAGAATTATTAGTAAACATATTCAATATTGAAATGCTTAAAATAACAGTATCTAGAAATAAGGCATCACTAGCGCAGATTACCTTTGGATATTGTTGGTTACTTCTTGGTAAAATTTCAGGTTTCGATTCTTTCTAGGTTTTTTTTTTTTTTTTTTTAATCCTTTAGTTACTCAATAGACTACCACCCAGCAGACAACCTTGTCCTCAATTTTTCCATTAGGTGATCTCCTACAGGAGCTTCAATCCACTGCAAATCTTTATTCCTTGTACTATTGTCTTTGTCCGTGGAGATATTAACTCCCTGGGCTCCAATTGCTACTTGTCTACACGCATTTCATACCTATATCCATCCTTCTATCCCTATCTTGCTCTCTGGCATTCTAACTAAAACATCTCAAGTCCCATTTCCAACCAAACTTACTAAGATAATTATTAATTGTCTTGGAACTATCATATATCCCCAAATCTAGTTATATTCTCCTCTTACTTCAGAATACACAGAATACACAGAATATTTGCCAGTTCTGTGCCATTATATGCATAGTTTATCTCTCAACTATACTTATAAACTTTTATAAGACAGATATATATGCTTTTTTATATCTCTCATACGTAAAATTTGATTTTATCTCGATCCTAGTAATATATAGTATTTCTTTGCAACATCTCTATTTTTTTAATTCTCACTTCTAAAAATAAAACATGATCAACATGGACAGATGCTTCACCTTAAAATACTCTCCCTTTGGCTTCTTAGTTACCACAAACACTGCTCATCTGCTCACTCCCCAGACAGCTTCTTTTCTGCCAACTTTGCCAACTCTTTCTCCTCTGCTCAGCCCTCGAATATCAAAGCTGATTGTGACTTTTTCTAGGTCTACTTTTCTTTTTTTTTTTTTTTTTTTTTTTTTTTTTTTTTTTAATTTATTTATTTATGATAGGCACACAGTGAGAGAGAGAGAGGCAGAGACACAGGCAGAGGGAGAAGCAGGCTCCATGCACCGGAAGCCCGATGTGGGATTTGATCCCGGGTCTCCAGGATCGCGCCCTGGGCCAAAGGCAGGCGCCAAACCGCTGCGCCACCCAGGGATCCCATAGGTCTACTTTTCTTATTAATTCCTATCACTTTAGATGATTTCTCTTCTTCAGTGGTTTCCATTGTGTTCCCCATGAATGTGAAGACTTTAAAATATGGCTGCAAATGCAACTTTCAGGTCACTACATGTTATCTATTGCCTCATAACACACTACATCAAAAAGTAGTGGCTTAAAACAAGTCAATTCTTTTTTTTATAATAAATTTATTTTTTATTGGTGTTCACTTTGCCAACATACAGAATAACACCCAGTGCTCATCCCCTAAAGTGCCCCCCTCAGTGCCTGTCACCCATTCACCCCCACCCCCTGCCCTCCTCCCCTTCCACCACCCCTAGTTCGTTTCCCAGAGTTAGCAGTCTTTGCGTTCTGTCTCCCTTTCTGATATTTCCCACACATTTCTTCTCCCTTCCCTTATATTCCCTTTCATTATTATTTATATTCCCCAAATTAATGAGAACATATAATGTTTGTCCTTCTCCGATTGACTTACTTCACTCAGCATAATACCCTCCAGTTCCATCCACGTGGAAGCAAATGGTGGGTATTTGTCGTTGCTAATGGCTGAGTAATATTCCATTGTATACATAAACCAAAAAAGCCAATTCTTTTGCTTACAGATCCAAAGGGCTCAGTTGGGTGGCTCATCTCTGCTCTGCATAGTGCTTAGCCAGCTGGAATGGCTTGCCTGGGGGCTGTAGGATCCAATTTCAAAATGGCTTACTCACATGCCTAGCAAGTTGGTGCAGGCTGTCAGCTGGGAGCTCAGCTGTAGCTTTGGTCAGGGGCCTCAGTTTCTCTTTACATTGGTCCTTCCATAGCCTTCTTGGGTTTCTTCATAGCATAGTTATTGTTCTGATGGTGAGTGTCCCCAGAAAACAAGTAGATATGGATGACATGATCTTACTTTAACTTAAAGCAGTCACAATGGCCTTCCCAGGTTCAAAGGGAAGAGACTTAGACTTCAGTTTTTGGGTAGTGGCAAGGGTATTGGAGAGCACATGAATAGGAGACACAATTGCAACTGTTTTTTAAAATCACAGTCTGAGGTGATGGGCATTAAGGCGGGAACATGATATAATGATGTAGTAACTGGGAGTTATATGCAACTGATGAGTCACTGAACTCTCCCTCTGAAACTAATAATATACCATATGTTAATTTAATTTAAATAAAATAAAATTTAAAAATAAAAAAAATTTAACTTAAAAAAATAAAATCATAGTCTGCTACAGTGACTAAAGTGCCAAGTCATCATCTGTAGTTTACTTCTGGATTATACACATAATTCAAATGGTAACCCATATGCCTCTCCAATTCTAATCAAAGCAACTTTTTGTCCATCTCTCTCCAAGTGTTTAAAGATAGTAGGAAATTTCTTTCATGCATTATGTTGTCAAATCATTATACATTATATCATGTATTAATGATATATTCTATGCATATAATATATAATATACATTATATATGTATTGTATATTATATATGTACTGTATAATATACATGGATTATATAATGATTACATAATACAATAATGCATATCATGTAAATATCTTCATAAATTACAATATCAAATTAGATTCCACATTATCATCTAGGTTAAATGTTGATTGATAATCAAATCTATACTGCTTTCACGTGTCATCTTTTCTTCCCCCCAGTTTTGAAGAGTGAAGAAAGTAAAACAAGCAAATAAAAACTCTCCCTTTGAACATGTCTTCAAAGAAAGTCTTACAAAAATTAGATAGTAAAACAGACAATCTTGTTTAGTTTATGTCATTTCTGTTGAGGTGGCCAATTTTTAGAAGAAGCATTAATTTTCCAAAATACTAACTGTGCTCCTCAATTTATTTCTCCTGGAACATAATTTTTAAACGGTTGAAAAAAATAGGGATCCCTGGGTGGTGCAGCGGTTTAGCGCCTGCCTTTGGCCCAGGGCGGGATCCTGGAGACCCGGGATCGAATCCCACATCGGGCTCCTGGTGCATGGAGCCTGCTTCTCCCTCTGCCTCTGTCTCTGCCTCTCTCTCTCTCTCTCTGTGTGCCTATCATAAATAAATAAAATTAAAAAAAAATAAAATAAAAAAAAAAAGAAAAAAATAATAGTCAGCAAATACGTGAAGTTAAACCAGAGACCTTCAAACTTAATGCTAAATGTCTCATTTTTAAAATTTGCTATAGTCTTATATTTAGCTCAGTTTCACTACCTACAGTATAGCTGAGTGTAACTTTTAGGGTCATCTATCATCTATCACAGGCGGAAAATAACAAATCAACATGTGACATTCTTACATTTCCAGGGTCACCAAAATATTACTCTTTCATAAAAGACCAAAAAAAAAAAAAAGGAGAGAGAGATAATATTTGCCAGTTTTATTTTATTTCCTTACAAATTCAAATTATACAAGTTAATATCTTGTTTTTCAAAGAAAACACATGCCTGAGCCTAAAGCTCACATCTTAGGTTTCCAGGAAAAGTCTCAATTCTGATCATTAACACCCTATGCAGATTATGGATCTTTTGTTGGCTTTTGGGTTTAAAGAACTTGCTGTTTTCAGCTTGATGGTCAAGGGAAAGAATTATTTTATGTTATCGATTTTATCTGAAATAAGTAAAATTTCGTTTAGAAACAACAAACCAAGACAACATAGAATGCACTTTATCTTAATAACTTATGTGTTCTAAGTATGGGAGCTATAATATCTTCCTTATAGTTTTAAATGTTTTTGTTATGTAAATAGATTTTAGGAATGATACTATGAATCAGAATTATGTAGTAGGAGTTGTTTAGAAACAACACAACACCAAAAGAATAAGCTAAAAAGAGAAAAACATAGCAAAACAAATGATTCTTATTTAGTTGCATAGTATCTGTATAAGAATTAGTTTTGTATTTAGATTAACCGGGTTCAAAGCGAGGTTCATATATTTATCGTGAAATGAGAATGATTAATGATTATCGTCTCTGCCTTTTAGGGTTAGGAGGATTAAATGAGAAATTTCCTGTAAATCCTATTAACATAGCGGCTGACACAGAGATGGGACTTGGTGATTCAAACCATTTATGATTGTTGCCAAGCTCAGCTGTCACTTCATCTGTGAAGCTCATCTCTCACATTTTCCCAAATACTTTAATGCAAACTATTCCTCTCCTTCTGTACTCCTTTGGCATTTTGCTTACATCTCTCTTATACTTCCTTCTACTGCATCTATTAATATATATGTTTGTCTTCCTCATTAGATATCACATTCCAAAGGGCAAGGATCATGTCCTCTTCATCTTTATATTTTTCTCACAGTGCACCTTTTCCAATACCTGATGCCAGATATATATATATATATGACTTTCTTTTTTTTTAAGATTTTATTTATTTATTCATGAGAGACAGAAGAGAAAGAGAGAGAGGCAGAGACACAGGCAGAGAGAGAAGCAGGCTCCATGCAGGGAGCCTGATGTGGGACTTGATCCCAGGACTCCAGGATCACACCCTGGGCTGAAGGCAGGCGCTCAACTGCTGAGCCACCCAGGGATCTCCCCTTTTTAGACTTTTTTAAAAAGATTTTTTAAAGATTTTTTTTTTAAGATTCATTTATTTATTTTAGCAAAAGCATGCTGTGCACAGATGCATATACATGAGGGGTGCAGGGAGGGGCAGAGGGGGAAGGAGAGAGAGAATCTCAAGCAGACTCCCCACTCAGCACAGAGCCTGATACAGGGCTCCATCCCTCAACCCTGAGACTGTGACCTGAGCCAAAATCAAGAGTTGGATGCTTAACAGACTGAGCCACCCAGGCACCCCTATATCTTAGGCTTTATTTTATTTTATTTTTTTATCTTAGGCTTTAAATGAATGTTTATTAAGTTAACAGGTTGCTTTTCATCCTTCAGGTCTCATGTCAAATATCACTTCTCTGTTGACTCATTTTAAAGAAGCCTCATGATCCCACCCACCCCCTACCAAAGTCACTCTATTACATTACCCTGTTTATTTTTATTTTATCATTTTGGGAAATTATTTAATTAACATACATACTTACTTATCTCGCATGATAAGATATAAGCACTATAGCAGTGGACACCTTAATCACCACTGAATCCTTAGCACCAGAACATAAGCATCAATTGAAGTCCTCAAGAAGTATTTCTTAAATGAATCGTTATACCTTCTAGGGCCCAGGTATGACGGTGGCAGCAGAAGTGATGTGTCCCAGTGACCCTTATTTAAATAACTAGGAAAGTTGGTGATGACTTTTGATTATTAAAAAGATGATACTCAGGAACAACTGTGAATCAGTTGAGTTCCTACTTCACTCCCTTTGCCTTTGTCATCCCCAACTACTTCTGCTCACAGAGAGCCCCCCTTGCAAGCTTAAATTCAAATGAATTCTCAAACCAATCTCATCACGAAGAAGGAAAGCCCTAAGCAGCTGCTGGGGCCATGGTTGAAACAGAGTTCGTAATGCCTGGGTTATACCTGAATGGCTTAGACACAGTTTGCTTATCTGGGAGGATCTATGAAATCACATTCCCCAGCAAGGACTGCCTCTTACCATAGGTAATGAAAGACTCTGGTTCACTAGAAGAGCAAGGACTTCACATCATTTAAATGATGCCAAGTTTCAAGTCACTATTATTAAAGGTAGGGAATGGAGATGGCCTTCCACTTGGCTCATTCCCAAAGTCTGGTCAATAACCTGGTGCCTTGAGAACAGATCTAAAAGATCTGGCAGGATTTGGGTAGAAAGAATGTCGAAGCCTCATAGATCATTATGGAACAAGCGTTTCTTATTCTTTTTCTGACTGAAGATGACTGGACTCCTAACGAATTATATACAGTATGGTGTATATCAGGGCATGGAAAAGAAATAAATTTTTTTGGCAGAAATTATGACCTTGGTGTTAAAGAAATCACATGGGCTATATCATAGTATAAAATTTTTGATGCAGTTTCTCATTAACTAAAAATGTTCTTACTTGGACCACAAATCTTGACTCTGGAGTCTCCAAGTTGGTGAACATGTGGAGGTGCTGGGAGAGCAACACACCCAGAGAGGGTGTGGAAGCTCCATCATCTCACACACCTTGCCCTAAGTACCTCTTCCATCTGGCTGTTCCTGCTTCGGTAATCAACCAGCAATTTAAAACCCAAGACACACAGAGAGAACACCACACTAAAAGAGGCAGAGATTGAAGCGATGCATTTACAGCCAAGGCACACCAAGGATGGCTGGCAACACCAGGAGCTAAGAAAAAGGCATGAAACAGATTCTTCCCTAGAAATTTCAGAAAGAGCACAGCTCTGATAACTCCTTGATTTTTATATTTCAGCATCCAGAACTGTGCAAGGGTAATTTCTATTGTTGTAAGCCACCTAGTTTGTGGTACTTTGTTATGCAGCCCAAAGAAACTAATGCTGGTTCCTCTATGTGCTGCCACCCCCATTTATAAATCACTCACATGGTAACAAAATTTTCCTCTGAGCACAGCATTCATTTCATAGCAAAAGAGTACAAAAGTCGTTTGATTCTTGGAGAATTTATTGTAGTGGCCCGGTTGTCTCATTGAAGGATTCAATGCATTTTCAGTTGTGATAAATTACTGCAATAAGATTAAAGAAAGGTGCATTGGAGCATGTTCTTCTCTGTGAACCTTATAGAAATAAGCATGAAATTTTGCCATTTGCAAAGACGTGGTTGGAGCCAGAGTGTATTATGCTAAGCAAAATAAGTGAGTCAGAGAAAGACAAATACCATACGATTTTACTCATATGTGGAATTAAAAAAAGACCAAAACAGTTGAACATAGTGGAAGGGGAAAAAAAAAGAGAGGGAGGCCAAGCATAAGAGACTCTTTTTTTTTTTTAATTAATTTATTTATTTATTTATTTATGATAGTCACAGAGAGAGAGAGAGAGGCAGAGACACAGGCAGAGGGAGAAGCAGGCTCCATGCACCGGGAGCCTGATGTGGGATTCGATCCCGAGTCTCCAGGATCGCGCCCTGGGCCAAAGGCAGGCGCCAAACCGCTGCGCCACCCAGGGATCCCAAGAGACTCTTAACTATAGAGAGCAAACTGAGGGTTGATGAAGGGAGGTGGGGGGAGATGGGCCAGATGGGTGTTAAGGAGGGCACTTGTTATGATGAGCACTGGATGTTATGTGTAAATGGTGAGTCACTAAATTCTACTTCTGAAATCAATATTACACTGTATGTATGTTTACTAACTCAAATTTAAATACAAACTTTTAAAGGGCATTAAAAATGTGAACTATTTAACTGCAATTTACTTTGAATTTTTAATAACAGTAGAAAAAATATCTTTAATTTTGTCTCTGCTTTCATTTGCACTTTTAACCAACACTGTAGCTAAGGTTTAAATTACAGGTTCAGAATTAGTACATTGAAAATGATACTGGAAATTGGGAAATCACGGTGGCTTTCTAGAAATTAAAATTTTTCTAAGTATGTTTTGCAAACATTAGTTCTATAAGAAGGTTGTGAAAAGAAAGGAAAGTCCATGAGCAAACATATGTGGTGGAAAACACACATATTGTATTGGTCTTTTATTATGTGTGAATTAGAATATCACAGGCTCTGTCATAATCTGTCATAAAGAAAACTGTTTTAACTTTGTTCAATTGAAAGAAAAGAAAAGGAAAGAAAGAAAGAAAGAAAGAAAGGAAGGAAGATGAAAAGAAGGCCTGTTAAGATTTATAATGTAATACTGGATATAAGATGAGAATATAATTTGTTTAATTGCTTTCCAGAAATAATTTATAAGGATTTTGAAGTACATTGCCTTTTCTGACAAAAGTTACATCTCCATATTATCAATTGTATTCTATTGGAGTTGCAAAGTTTTGATGTAGGATGAAGACAAATCATCAGCTAGACAAATAAGTGATAAAACAGGTGACAAAAGAAATACCCACTTAAAACTATAAAATAAAAATAAAAACCAATCTTAGGAAGTTGCTGGAATAAACAGTAGTCAAACCAGAATAGAAGCCATATTTTATACAACATAATATAGGCATTTAATAAATGTGAGTGTTTTCACTAAAACAAACAAACCTTGACTCTCTCTCACAGCCTCCATCCAACCCATCAGCATATTTTGTCAGCTTTTCCTTCAAAACATTCTAGTACCTGACCACTGTGTATCACCTCCATTGTACCACAGTTGTACAAGATTCCATCATCTCTCTAGGGGATTATTGCAATATCCTAATTTTGTTAGAATATTGTAATATCCTTTGTCAACTTTTGTTAACCTCAGATCATCTCACTCTTTTTGTTCAAAACTTTGCAGTTAGCTTCCTACTTCACTCTGATAGCCAAAATCTTTACAATGTCCTCAAAGACCCACATGATCTCCCCCTGTGCCTGCCTCCATCTCTCTCACTTCATCTCCTACCAACCTCCAACTTGATGACTACACTCAAACCTTGGTGGCCTCCTCGCTCCTCTCTTCCCTGAAATGTTCTTCATGCAGGTATCTAAATGGCTTTTTTATTTCCTTCAGTACTTTGATAAAATGTGACTACTTTAGCAATGACATTCTCTAGAGCCCATTCTTTTTCTGCACAGCTCTCATCACTATATGCCACACCATGTATATTATTTGATTATTTATCTACTCTTTCTGTCCCCATTAAAATATAAGCTCCATGAAAGCATAATGGGAGTGCCTGGCTGGTTCAGTCCATAGAGCATACGACTCTTGATCTCAGGTTCATGAGTTCAAGCCCCATGTTGGACATAGAGATTACTTTAAAAGAAAACGAAACAAAACAAGAGAAAACAAAAGTAAAGAAAACAAAAGAAAGCAGGATGTTTGTATGTTTTGCTCACTGCTCTGGCCTAGTCTTTAAGATCTTGCCTGGAACACAGTAGCACTGTAAATAAATATTTTTCATACATGATAATTCTTCATTTTTCTGACTCCTTCACTAGACTCTGTGTAAAGGCTATGTCTTATTCATCTATCTCAGTGATCTATGGTGTTCTTTGGATGAATTAATATGAAAGGTTTTTAATAGAACTCTACAGTGCCACTTATTTCAAAATATCACTTTACATTCACACCAAATAGCAATTAATAGGCACAGATGGTGTTATTTTTAAGTTTGTTTGTTTGAAAAGATGAGAAAAATAATTGAAAAGCAACCCATATTCATTTTGAATATTGACTTCTAATCTTCTTATTTTAAGATTCAAATTATGCTCTGTAATACACAGAAGGACTGAAGCAGACACTTAATTCTCTAGACACTGAGGCCATATTTCTTAGGTTGATGCAAAACTTAGGCTCTCTGTTCTTTTATTTTAATTCTCCTTTTTTTCCATTTCTATATGCAGAGGATAAAGAGAAACATTCATCCTCATAGAGTGGCATAGCATGCAGAAGAGATGAGGGCTGCTCTGTAAGAGGATTAAACACACAAAGAAGATAATTAACTTGCTGAGGCCCCACAGAAAATCATGGAATAGCAAGAAAAGCATTCAGAGTTTCTGTTATCCTATGGAAGATTCCATCGAATAGCTATGGTTCACATCGCAGAGTTTATAGTAGCCCGAAGTGTTAACATAAATTAAGAAAAATATTTAACCTTATAATGCAAAGAAAATAAACTATTAATAATTTACAAAACTAATTTGTTCTTAAATATAGGTTGACATCTACTTTAAGAACAAAATGCACTATATTTTTTGCTACAGTCTTTAAAATAATTGACAACAGCAATAGAAATCCAAATAAGAAAATTTCACTGGGGAAAATGAGAATGCAGAGATACAGATTTACTTCTCCAAATGCAAACCCTTATAATTGGATATATATTTTGGGATACTTTCCCTGGATGGGGAAAATAGGAATGATTTTAATTTTTCTTTGAGCTTTTACAGTCAGAAATTTTATAGAGGGCAGCCCCTGTGGCTCGGCAGTTTAGCACCACCTTCAGTCCAGGGCATGATCCTGGAGACCAGGGATCGAGTCCCACATCAGGCTCCCTGCATGGAGCTGCTCCTCCCTCTACCTGTGTCTCTGCCTCTCTCTCTCTCTCTCTCTCTCTCTCTCTCTCTCTGTATGTCTCTCATGCATAAATAAATAAAATCATAAAAAAATTTATAAAAACATTTTTTAATCAGAAAAAATATGAAAACTACAAGGTGTTTATATATTCTCTAATATACAGTAATTCCCCTTGAACATAATGTTCAGGCCTTAAATTTAGACATTAAAAATGCACTTCACATGTTGAAAAGCAAAAGGCTCAGTTGATCTGAATAAGAGCTCCAAGTCTTCCAAATTTGACTTATTCACCGAATACTGTTTATTTTAAATAAAAAATGTAATGCCAGGCAGATAAGTCATCATCTAACTAAAGTGAAACAGAGAGGAATCATTTGTGACAAGCAATTGGACTTGCAAAGAAAGGGGAGGGAGTAAGAGAAAAAAACTGGAGAGGATTTGGGATTTCTTTGATTACTGAATATCCTATATGCATACAGCAGTGAGAAATGGGCAATAATTAATTTAAAAAATCATACCTAAAGATCTGGTATCCTCTAAAATCATGGAAATTAATATTATCAATATCCCTGAATGTATTATTTCAGGAAAGACTTTAAATCATTCTGCCATAGATATATGCCATTATAACATTCTTCACAGAAGTGTCCTTTTTCCTACTACTCTCTGACTTTGGGAAGCTTGATCCAATTCTTAGCTTTCTGCCAACATGGAGTTGGTATACATAGAAAAAGGGTGGCAGTCTCCTAGCCTTGAATAACATTTGCTAGATTAATTCCTAGGAGTATCATCTTTAAGCCTAAAGGTCTAAATCAAGAATAAAAGCAAAAGTAAATTTAAGCGTGAAAGGAATTCCAGCCACCTTTTAAATAGTGAAATGGGGCTATTAGAATACCATTGATAGGGATCCCTGGGTGGCGCAGCGGTTTGGCGCCTGCCTTTGGCCCAGGGCGCGATCCTGGAGACCCGAGATCGAATCCCACGTCGGGCTCCCTGCATGGAGCCTGCTTCTCCCTCTGCCTGTGTCTCTGCCTCTCTCTCTCTCTCTGTGACTATCATGAATAAATAAATAAAATCTTTAAAAAAAAAAAAAGAATACCATTGATAGGAATAATGCCAATAATGCCAAACATTATATGGTCTCATTCATTTGGGGAATATAAATAATAGTGAAAGGGAATAGAGGCGAAGGGAGAAGAAATAGCTAGGAAATATCAGAAAGGGAGACAGAACATGAAGACTCCTAACTCTGGGAAACGAACTAGGGTGGTGGAAGGGGAGGAGGGCGGGGGGTGGGGGTGAATGGGTGGCGGGCACTGAGGGGGGCACTTGACAGGATGAGCACTGGGTGTTCTGTATGTTGGTAAATTGAACACCAATAAAATAAATTTATTATTAAAAAAAGGAATAATGCCAATAAATGTGAGGTGTTCATAAGGAAATGGACTTACATTTTAGATAATCAAAAACCACATTTTTTAGCATGTATTGAAATATCGTATAAACATAAATATATTATAATTTGTTGGTTGAAAAATAAAAATCTTTCGTAAACCATGCACCAATTTCTACAAAGGCGCTTCAAGGTTATAAATGGGGCAACACATGTGAAGGGACTGCCATCTAGTGGCTAAAGAAAAAATATATTTTGCGTAGGATGGGGGTAAAAACTAAGCAAATATTAGTATTCTCCATTATCCGTTTTACTAATCAAACATTTTATCTTTATTTAGGAATAATAAAAGAGGTTCAGATAAATAGACACATCTTGTGTTTTTAGGTATATAAATTATTTTTTCTGATAAATTATATTATTTTTTCCGTTTTACAACAATATGTTATTGTAGAAAATTTCTAAACTACAGAAAACTACAGAAAAGAAAGAAAAGTCTACAATTCTGCCACATAGATGCAACCATAGTTAACATTTTAATCAATTTTGTTCAACTCTTTCTACGCATTCACAATTTTAATTACACACATATATAATCGACATCACAGAAAGTAATCTGTTTTGAGGGATACTTTAAAACATTAAAGTCACATTATGTGTTTTTAACCATGTGATTAAAACTTGCTGTGTTTTGAGGGAGGTTCTTTTCCTGGAGGGAATAAAATATGCACATGCATGGATAAGTGGGAGGATGTCTTATGTTAGAAATTGCAAGTGGCTCAACACTGTTGGAAAATAAAGTGAGAATAAAGTTTACAGTTCAGTGAGAGTGTTAGGAAGAACTAACTGAAGTTGGGGAGGTGTGTAGAAACCAGACCAAGTACCATGGGCATGCCAGTTAGATACATTGTCTGTTAATTCGGATAACCACTGAGGAATTTTGGGTAGTGGACTGACATTATTGGATTCACGGACCACACAATAATAATAAACTAACTTGATACTAACATGGGGGGGGAGACTGAAATAATGGTTCTTGAGACTGGCCGCACTTTAGAACTACCTAGGAAGCTTTAAAAATGTTGATCTGCATGACATGATAGAAAACCCAAAAGACTCCACCCCAAGAATGCTAGAACTCATACAGCAATTTGGCAGTGTGGCAGGATACAAAGTCAATGCCCAGAAGTCAGTGGCATTTCTATACACTAACAATGAGACTGAAGAAAGAGAAATTAAGGAGTCAATCCCATTGCACCCAAAAGCATAAGATACCTAGGAATAAACTTAACCAAAGAGGTAAAGGATCTATACCCTAAAAATTACAGAACGCTTCTGAAAGAAATGGAGGAAGACACAAAGAGATGGAAAAATATTCCATGCTCATGGAATGGAAGAATTAATATTGTTAAAATGTCAATGTTACCCAGAGCAATTTACACGTTTAATGCAATCCCTATCAAAATACCATGGACTTTCTTCAGAGAGTTAGAACAAATTATTTTAAGATTTCTGTGGAATCAGAAAAGACCCCGAATAGCCAGGGGAATATTAAAAAAGAAAACCATAGCTGGGGGCATCACAAGGCCAGATTTCAGGTTGTACTACAAAGCTGTGGTCATCAAGACAGTGTGGTACTGGCACAAAAACAAACACATAGATCAATGGAACAGAATAGAGAATCCAGAAGTGGACCCTCAACTTTATGGTCAACTAATATTTGACAAAGGAGGAAAGACTATCCACTGGAAGAAAGTCTCTTCAATAAATGGTGCTGGGAAAATTGGACATCCACATGCAGAAGAATGAAACTAGACCACTCTCTTGCACCATACACAAAGATAAACTCAAAATGGATGAAAGATCTAAATGTGAGACCAGATTCCATCAAAATCCTAGAGGAGAACACAGGCAACACCCTTTTTGAACTCGGCCACAGTAACTTCTTGCAAGATACATCCACGAAGGCAAGAAAAACAAAAGCAAAAATGAACTATTGGGACTTCATCAAGATAAGAAGCTTTTGCACAGCAAAGGATACAGTCAACAAAACTAAAAGACAACCTACAGAATGGGAGAAGATATTTGCAAATGACATATCAGATAAAGGGCTAGTGTCCAAGATCTATGAAGAACTTATTAAACTCACCAGCAAAGAAACAAACAATCCAATCATGAAATGGGCAAAAGACATGAACAGAAATCTCACAGAGGAAGACATAGACATGGCCAACACGCACGTGAGAAAATGCTCTGCATCACTTGCCATCAGGGAAATACAAATCAAAACCACAATGAGATACCACCTCACACCAGTGAGAATGGGGAAAATTAACAAGGCAGGAAACCACAAATGTTGGAGAGGATGTGGAGAAAAGGGAACCCTCTTGCACTGTTGGTGGGAATGTGAACTGGTGCAGCCACTTTGGAAAACTGTGTGGAGGTTCCTCAAAGAGTTAAAAATAGACCTGCCCTACGACCCAGCAATTGCACTGCTGGGAATTTACTTCAAAGATACAGATGCAGTGAAACGCCGGGACACCTGAGCCCCGATGTTCATAGCAGCAATGTCCACAATAGCCAAACTGTGGAAGGAGCCTCGGTGTCCATCGAAAGATGAATGGATAAAGAAGATGTGGTCTCTGTATACAATGGAATATTCCTCAGCCATTAGAAACGACAAATACCCACCACTTGCTTCGACGTGGATGGAACTGGAGGGTATTATGCTGAGTGAAGTAAGTCAATTGGAGAAGGACAAACATTATATGCTCTCATTCATTTGGGGAATATAAAAAAAACAGTGAAAGGGAATAAAGGGGAAAGGAGAAAAAATGAGTGGGAAATATCAGAAAAGGAGACAGAACATGAGAGACTCCTAATTCTGGGAAACGAACAAGGGGTGGTAGAAAGGGAGGTGGGCAGGGGGTGGGGGTGACTGCGTGACGGGCACTGAGGGGGGCACTTGATGGGATGAGCACTGGGTGTTATTCTATATGTTGGCAAATTGAACACTAATAAAATATAAATAAAATAAGGTAAAAAAAATAAAAAATAAAAATATTGATCTGCAGACTCCAGTCCAAACCAATTAAAACAGGATGCTTGGGAACAAGATTTTTTATAAATATAAAAAGAATACCATATGATATTATTAGACAGCATGGTGTGAGACTCTCTAGACTAAAGACAAATGGAACTTGATATAGAAGTACCACTTAGAAGGGTGTTATACTAGATCATGTGAAAAATGATGTGTGCCAAACGAGGTGAGTGACAGCATACATGAGAAAGTTATTTAATTGACAAAAGCTGATAATTACACAGAAGGAATCAAAGATTATTCTCTGATGGTGCCTTGGTAAATGGTGGTGTTGGCAGGAAATACAGCCAATTAGGAATGTATGTGGGAAGTGGGGACCATGTTAAGAAGCTAGCATCTTTCTTTAGATTCATCGCCAGTGACACAAACATACAGATATATATTTTCTGTTTACCCTATTATAAATTCTTGGGCCAGATAATTTCTCTTAGCTTCACCCACCCTTTAATTATCTCCTATGTACTAGGGGATACCTGGACTCTGCAAATCACATGTTAGGCTCTTCCAGGAGGGACAAGAAAGGAAATCTACAATAGGAGGAGAAAAAGGGATTCTTGCTTTCCTGTTTGATTCTTGGTGGTTTCCTATCTGTTACTCATTCTACTGAAAATCACTCTGGCTGCACTTGTCCACCCCTGTAGCAGTCATGCTTTTCTGTAGTAGCAGCTGAATCCAGTTCAAAATTTTTTTCAACACTTGCAGAAACAGCCTCATCGCCACCCCCCACAGACACCAGAACTAAGTGGCTGGTATCTGCTCCCCAGATGTCTAGGTTTCAACACCCCAGGATCCCTTCTCTAAGTTTCTAAGTTTTTTTCTTTGTTCCTTCAGGCCTATACCTATGTCCACTAGACCTGCCTTACAAAGGAGGCTTAAAAGAGCTCTTCAAGCTGAAATGAAAATATGCTAATTAGTCACATAAATACATACAAGACACTGGTAAAGATGTGTTAGTACCTTAGTCAGGAATATGATGGAGTGTTTACCACTTAACCATGGAATAAAGGTTAAAGTATCAGAGTATTAAAAAATATGTATAGCTATAATAATTTATTAATGGATACATATTACAAAGGTGAGGTAAACTATGACATTAAAAACATAAAATGGAAGAGTTTTTGTATGCAATTGAAGTTAAATTGTTATTAGCTTCAAATAGACTGTTATATTTATAAGATATTTTATGTAAGCCCTGTGGTAATGACAAAGGAAAAAGCTATATAGTAGATTCACCAAATATAAAGAGAAAAAAGTCAAAGACTATCATATGGAAAATCATCAATTTACAAAAGAAAGCAGCAAGAGAGGTAGAAAAGAACAAGGGACTTATAGAACAGCTCAGTGAAGGTGTAAAAAAATATGCTCCATGCAAGAAAAAATCAAAAGAGGCAAGGGTAGCTAACCTTACATCAGACAAATAGACTCCAAGCCAAGAATAATAATGAGAGACAAAGAAGGTCATTTATATAATAATAAAGGGGTAAATTCATCAAGAGGATATAAAGCTATAAATATATATGCACTCACATTAGAGCACCTAAATACATTAAGCAAATACCAACAAATGATAGATCATCCAGACAGAAAATCAACAAAGAATCATTGGACTCAGCCCATATTTTAAACCAAATGGACTTAACAAATATATACAGACATTTTATCCAACTGCAACAAAATGCAATCTTCTCAGAAAGCACATGGAACATTCTCTAGGAGTGATCACATGATAAATCATACAAAACAAGTCATAGCAAATTAAAGAAGATTAAAATTGTGCCAGGTATATTTTCCAACCACAACTGTATGAAACTAGAAATAAATAATAGGAGAAAAGCTGGAAAATTAACGCAAATTAAACAACATACTCCTGAGTAACCAATAGTTCAAAGAAGAAATCAAAAGGAAATTTTAAAAAATCTTGAAACAAATGAAAATGGAAATGAGACATACCAAAATTTATGGTATGCAGCAAAAGCAGTTCCAAGAGGGAAGTTTACAGAAATATTAAGAAAAAAGAAATATATATGGGTACCTGGCTGGCTTAGTCAGTATAATATGACTCTTAATCTCAGGGTTGTGAGTTTAAGCCCTATACTGGTGTAGAGATTACTTAAAATTTTTTTTAAAATCTTTTAAAAAAAAAAGTTTCTCTGGGGCACCTGGGTGGCTCAGTCAGGCCTCCAACTCTTGATTTTAGCTTAGGTCATGATCTCAGGGCTGTGAGATCAGGACCTGCATTGGGTTCCACACTTAGCGCAGAGTCTACATGAGATTTTCTCTCTCTCTCCTTCTGCTCCTCCCCACTGCTTGTATACTCTCTCCCTAAATAAATAAATAAAATCTCTGAAAGAAAAAGGAAAAAAATACTAAATAAAAAAACCTAACTTTGTACCTCAAGGAACTTAAAAAAAAAGACAAAGTAAGTCCAAAGTTAGCAGAAGAAAAGAAATAACAAAAAAGAGAAAGAAGAAAAGAAAGAAAAAGAAAGGAAAAGAAGACCAGAAATAGAACTGAAAAGACCAATGAAATTAAGAACTGTGTTTTTTGAAAGATAAACAAAATTGTCAAACCTTAAGTAGACTAAAAGAGAGAAGACTCAAATAAATAAAATCAGAAATAGAAGAGGAGACACTATAATATACCACAGAAATAAAGATCATAAAAGAACATTTATACGCCAACAAATTGGATAGCCCAGAAGAAATAGATAAATTTCTAAAATATACCTACCAAAACTAAATCATGAAGAAATATAAAATTGTGATGAACCAATTAGGAGTAAGGAAATTGAATCAGTAATCAAAAACCACCCAACAAAAGCCATACCAGATGGCTTCACTGGTGGGTTATACCAAATACTTAAGGAAGAATTAACACTAATCCCTTTCAACATTATCCAAAAATTGGAGAGAAGGAAACACTTGCAAAGTCATTTTATAAGACCAGCATTACCTTGATCATGAAAGCAGATAAGGACACTACAAGAAAACTACAGACAAATATCCCTGATGAATATATATGTAAAATTCTTAACAAAATATTAACAAGTCATATTCAATAGCATATTAAAAGGATTATACATCATGATCAAGTGGGATTATCCCTGGGATACAAGGATAGTTCAACATATGCAAATCAATAACTGTGATAATATTACATTAATAGAATGAAGGATAAAATAATGTGATCATCTTAGTAAAGGCAGGAAAAGCATTTAACAAAATACAATATACTTTCATGACAAAAATGTTCAATTTTTGTATAAAAGGAATGTACTTCAACATAACAAAGTCTTCAAATAACAAGCCCACAGCTAACATCATACCCAAGGATGAAAGGTTGAAAGCGTTTCCTCTAAGATCAGGAACAAAGCTATGGTGTGCATTCTTACTATTCCTATTCAACATAGTACTAGAAGTCCCAGCCAGAGCAATCAGATGAGAAGAAACAAAAGGCATTCAAAACAGAAAGGAAAAAATAAAATCATCTTTGTTTTTTTTTTTTTTTTAAAGATTTATTTATTCAGAGAGGGCGCAAGAGAGGTAGAGACACAGGCAGAGGGAGAAGCAGGCATCATACAGAGAGCCTGATGTGGGACTTGATCCAGGGTCTCCAGGATCACACCCCGGGCTGCAAGCGGCGCTAAACCGCTGCGCCACCAGGGCTGCCCAAAATCATCTTTGTTGAAGATGATATGATTTCATATATAGAAAACCCTAAAGACTCCACCAAAAAACTGATAGGACTAATCAACAAATTCAGTAGAGTTGTAAGATACAAAAACAACATGCAGAAATCAGTTGCATTTCTATACAAGAACAATAAAAAATCTGAAAAAGAAATAAAGGAAATAATCCCATTTACACCTGCATCAAAAACAGTAAAATACTTCAGAATTAAGTATTTATTTAACTAAGAAGGTAATAATATATATACTAAAGACTCTGATTAAAGAAGTTGCAGAAAACACAAACCAGTGAAAAGATATTGCATTGGAAAAATGCACAGATTGGAAAAAATAATATGGTTAAAATGTCCATACCCAAAGCTATCTACAGATTCAATGCACTCTCTATGAAATTTCCAATAGCCTTTTTCACAGAAATAGAAAAAAAATCCTAAAATTTGTATGTAATCAAAAGACCCCAAATAGAGGTAACAATCCTGAGAAATAAGAACAAAGCTGGAGGCATTGAACTTCCTGATTTCAAACTACACTGTAAAGCTATAGCAATAAAAACAGTATGGCACTAGCATAAAAACAAGCATATAGATCAATGGAACAAAATCAAGAGCCCAGAAATAAACCTTGTATATAGAACCAATTAATAATTGATGAGGAAGCTGAGAATAGACAATTGGAAAAGGACAGACTATTCAATAAATGATGTTGGAAAACTGAATAATCACATGCAGAATAATGAAATTAATTTGAGATGGTTTAAAGGTTTAAACATAAGAACTAAAGTGATAAAACCAGGGAAAAAAAACAACAGGACAAAACTCCTTGACTTTGGTTTTGGCAATGAGTTTTTGGATATGACACCAACAGCATAAGCAACAAAAGCAAAAATTAATACATGAGAGTACATCAAAATAAAATACATCTGCACAGCAAAAGAAGTAACAAAATTAAAAAGGAACCTATGGACTGGAAGAAATATTTGCAAATCATATATCAGATGAGTTAATACTCCAAATATATAAAGAACTCATACAATTCAAAAGCAAAAAAAAAAAATCAATCCAGTTTAAAAATGAGCAGAGGATATCTTTATGTATGGTGTAAGATAATGGTCCAGTTTCATTCTTCCTCATGTAGCTGTACATGAATGTACAATTTTTCCAGCACCGCTTATTGAATAACCTGCCCTTTTTCCATTGGATATTCTTTCCTGCTTTGTTGAAGACTAGTTGACCATAGAGTTGATGAGACAATCCATCAATATCCTAGAGGAGAACACAGGCAGTAACTTCTGTGACCTCAGTCACAACAACTTCTTGCTGGACACGTCTTCAAAGGCAAAGGAAAAAAAAAAAAAAAAAAAAAAAAAAAAAAAAAAAAAAGGCAAAGGAAACAAAAGCAAAAGTGAACTTTTGGGACCTCGTCAAGATAAAAAAAAAAAAAAGCTTCTGCATAACAAAGGAAACAGCCAACAAAACTGAAAGGCAATCTACAGAATGGGAGAAGATATTTGCAAATGTTGTATCAGATAAAGGGATCCAAGATTTATAAAGAACAAGATTTATAAAGAACTTATCAAACTCAACACCCAAAAAACAAACAATCCAGTCAAGAAATGAGAAGACATGAACAGACATTTCTCCAAAGAAGACATATAAGTGGCCAACAGACACATGAAAAAATGCTCCACATCACTTGGCATCAGAAAATACAAATAAAAAACACAATGAGATACCATCTCACACCAGTTAGAATGGCTAAAATTAACAAGACAGGAAACAACAAATGTTGGAGAGGATGCAAAGAAAGGGGAACCCTCTTACAATGTTAGTGGGAATGCAATCTGGTACAGCCACTCTGGAAAACAGTGTGGAGTTTCCTCAAGAAGTTAGAATTTAGAGCTATCCTACAACCCAGCAATTGCACTACTAGGTATTTATCCCAAAGATACAAATATAGTGATCAAAAGGGGCGCCTGCACTTCAATGTTCATAGCAGCAATGTCCACAATAGCTAAGCTGAGGAAAGAGGCCAGATGTCCATCAACAGATGAATGGATAAAGATGACATGGTATATATACACAATGGAATATTATTCAACCATCGGAAAGGATGAATGCTTACCATTTATATCACCATGGATGGAACTGGAGGTTATGCTGAGCAAAATAAGTCAATCAGAGAAAGACAATTATTATATGATTTCACTCACATATGGAATATAACAAACAGTTCAGAGGATCACAGGGAAAGGGAGGGAAAACTGAATGGGAAGTCATCATGACAGAGAAAAACCATGAGAGACTCTTAAGTATAGGAAACAAACTGAGGGCTGCTAGAGGGGAGTTGGGTGGGGAGATGGGTTATTTGGGTGATGGGCATTAAGGAGGGCATGTGATGTGATGAGCATGGGCTGTTATACCCACCTGATAAATTACTGAACACTACATCTGAAACTAATGATGTACTATATGTTGGCTAATTGACTTTAAAAATAAGATACAAATGGGCAGAGGAACTGAATAACATTTTTTCAAAGAAGGCATACAATGGGTGACAGGTACATGAAAATCCCCAACAGGTACATCACTGATCATCAAGAAAATGAAAATCAAAACCACAATAAGATATCATTTCAAATCTATTAGAATCAGGGCACTTGGGTGGCTCAGTCAGTTAAGCGTCTGCCTTCAGTTCAGCTTATGGTCCCACAGTCCTGGAATCGAGCCTCACATCAGGCTCCCTGCTCAGCAGAGAGCCTGCTTCTCCCTCTCTCTGCTGCTCCCCCTGTTTGTGATCTCTCTCTCTCTGTTGAATAAATAAACAAAATCTCAAAATAAAATCTGTTAGAATGACTATCTTCAAAAAGAGATAACAAGTGTTGGTGTGGAGTGGATGTGGAGAAAATGGAACATTTGTGCCTTGTTAGTAGAAATGCAAATTGGTATAACCATTATGGAAAACAGTATGGAGTTCTCTAAAAGAAAAAAGAAGAAATTGAGCTAGTATGATCCAGTAAGCCCACTTCTGAGTATATATTCAAAGAAAATGAAATCAGTATTTTGAAGAGATATCTGTACTCCCATATTCATTGCAGCATTATTTACAATGGCCAAAATATGGAAACAACCAAAGTGTCCATCCATGGATCAAAGAGTAAACAAAATATGATACATATGTAATGTGTTTTATATATACTATATATGCAATGGAATATTATTCAGCTGTAAAAAATGAAATCTTGCAATTTGTACCAGCATGGATGGACCTCGAGGATATTATGCTAAGTGAATTAAGTCAGGCAGAGAAAGATACTCTATAATCTCACTTATATGTGGAATCTAAATTTAAAAAAGCAAAACAAGCTGATTGATAATGAGAACAGATTAGTGGTGTCCAGAGAAGTGGGGGGAAAGGAGAAGGGGCAAAATGGGTGAAGGAGGTCAAAAGATACAAAATTCCAGTGCTAAAATAAATAAGCCATGGGAATGTGATGCATAGCAGGGCAGCTATAGTTGATAATACTGTATTGCATATTTGAAAGTTGTGATCATTTTGCCATATACACAAATATCGAATCATTATGTTGTACACCTGAAACTGTTATATGTGAATTATTAAAAATTAACAGCTTGAAATATCACAAATTTGCTATCCTACAGTTTTTGTGTATTAGGTGTCCAGCGTGTTTTAACTGGGACTTCTGCTCTCACTATTTTAAAGGCTGAAATCAAGGTGTGGGCCCACTGAACCCTTATTGGGAAGCTCAACTAGGGAAATATCTGCTTCCAACTCGCTTAAGAACTTCATTATTATTCTTTTTCCCCTAATCCACAGTATAGCTCTGTCCCTAATTAGATTTTTTTGTATATGGACTATTATTTTGTTCCTTTCTTCTATTTGAATCCTCTGACATTGCCATAATGTTTATTACACTTGAAATTGAAAAAAAAATCATGATCTCTAGTTAAAGAAGTCTTCTCTTGTTTTTATTCTTTTATTTTTTTAAGGTTTTACTTACTTATTTAGAGGGGGAGGTTAGTGTGCAAGAGAGGGAGGAGGGGCAGAGGAAGGAGAGAATCTCAGACAGGCCCCATGCTGAGCACAAGGGCTCCATGTCATGAGCCTGAGATCATGACCTGAGCTGAAACTAAGAGTCAGTTGCTTAACCAACTGAGCCACGCAGGTGCCTGTTTTTCTTCTTTTAGAATGTGTCAGTGAGTTT
This sequence comes from Canis lupus dingo, assembly GCF_003254725.2. NCBI lineage: Eukaryota > Metazoa > Chordata > Mammalia > Carnivora > Canidae > Canis > Canis lupus. Next base: position 31,041,406 of record NC_064269.1, on the reverse strand, counting down.
TGGTCTTTTCCCATTCTGTATATTAACATTAGTTTGTAAAGTCTTATTTTAAACAATTGGGACTCTTATTTGGAATTGTGTTGAATCTGTGTATAAATTTGGAAATGTACTAGTTTGCAAGGGTTGTCATAACCAAATACGACAGACTGGGTGGCTTAAGCAAGAGAGATTTATTTTTTTTCACAGTTCTGGAGGCTAGAAGTCCAAGATCAAGATGTTGCAAGTTTGATTTCTTCTGGGTCTCTCTCCTTGGCTTGCAGATAGCTGCGTGTGGTCATCCATTGGTCTGCATCATCTCTATACTCTTCTGATAGTCCCCCATTATATTGGATTAGAGCCCACTCATATGATCTCATTTTACCTTCATTACCCCTTTAAAGGCCCTACCTCCAAATCTCTAAATACAGTCACAATTTGGTGGTTAGACTTGGAGGAACCAATTTGGTGGGAAAGGCATAGTTTAGCTTGTACTCGAGAAGCACTAACATTTTTCCAATATTGAATCTTCCAATCTATAAATACAATATATCCATCTATTTATTTTTATATTCAATGCCTCTCAATAAAATTTATCATTCTCCATAGAGATCTTAAAAATTATGTTGAATATTCTCAATGTACTTCATCAGATCCTCGCTTCTGCATTATGGTTCAAGTCTTAGAGGGTTGACATTTATCGGCTCCATCGAAAGGCTTCCTTGCCTCCTGACCTCTGAATAGGTTTAGCTAGAGGTAAGCATGGGCAGGAGATCTCAGTATTTATTTCCTCACTGCTTGTCCACTACTGGGCACATGATGATTGGCTGTAGATATGTTCCTCTCCTGAGTCTTGCTGTTCTAGCCTTCTCTTGTAGCTGTAGCTCTGGGAATTCAGGTTAGATAACTGCTTCCTTTCAATAAGTATTTTTTTTAATTTTTATTTATTTATGATAGTCACAGAGAGAGAGAGAGAGAGAGAGGCAGAGACTCAGGCAGAGGGAGAAGCAGGCTCCATGCACCGGGAGCCCGATGTGGGACTCGATCCCGGGTCTCCAGGATCGCGCCCTGGGCCAAAGGCAGGCGCCAAACCGCTGCGCCACCCAGGGATCCCCCTTTCAATTGTCCACTCAGATTTAAGGTTAGAAGCCCATCATCTTCCTGGGTTTCTTCACCATTCCTTATTGGTTACTTCTTTTTTTTTTTTTTTTTTAGAGAAAGAGTGCGTGAATGCATAAGGGAGGAAGAAGAGGAGGAATAGATAGAGAATAGTAAGTAGGTTCCACACCCAGTGTGGAACCCCACACTGGACTTGATCCCAAGACCCCGAGGTCATGTTTTGAGCTGAAATCAAGAGTCAAGGGCTTAACTGACAGAGCCACCCAGGTGCCCCTTTATTGGTTACTTTTGATTCTGACTACATCTTAATAAATGATCCATTCATTAAACTCTCCTCAATTTCTACATTTCAGTGTTCCAGATTTTTTCTGCTGGGGAACATACTTGGTCAGATTTAATCTCAAGTACTTTTCAGGTCTTGATGCTATTTTATACAGTACATTTAAAATTACATTTTGTTTGTTGTTAGTTATAGAATTGCAATTAGTTTTGCAATACCTTTTTTAAAAAATCCAGCAACCTTGGTGAACTTTCATTACTTCCAATGATTTATATTAGATCTTTAAAACATTTTTCTTTATATATAGTCCTCATAAATACTCTTTAAAGTCCTTACAGACTTGTAACTTACTTTGCAACACTTATGCCTTTTTGTGTTACCTAAACATCTAATAGAATGCTGTGTTGGAATGGTATTATTTTAATTGCATTAATCTGTCTTCTAATATTAAACTACCCTTGAAATCCACACCATTGATACACAATACTCTCAAAGCTTAGAATCCAAATGAGGAGGAAGTACACTTTCAAAACACCAATTTTTCCCTGTTTCCTTTTATTTAAAAAATTGAAGTATGGGGTGTCTGGGTGGCTCAGTGGTTGAGCATCTGCCTTTGGCTTGGGTTGTGATCCCGGGGTCCTGGGATTGAATCTTGCATCAGGCTCCCCATGGAGAGGCTGTTTCTCCCTCTGCCTCTCTGTATGTGTTCCTCATGAATAAATAAAATCTTAAAAAATAAATAAATAAATAAATAAATAATTGAAGTATTGTTGACATGCAATGTTCTATTAGCTTCAGGTGTACAACAGTGATATGACAATTTTATACATTACGCAATGCTCACCACCACAGGAATACAAGTCACTATGTAGTTACATATATTCTTTAGAGACAAGGTAGTTGTCAGTTATATGCTTACCTACACACAATGAGCAACAAATGGATCTATATCAATAGTTTACTGACAGTTGTTCTCACTTGAGTTGTCTTTTATTTACATCTATCGGTAATGCAGTGATTTATTTAATCAGTAAACAATCATTTGTTGAGCACCCACTAAATGGCATTCACTCTTCCAGTGCTAGAGTACGAAGATGCTAGAGCAATAACCACTGCCATTAAAAAGTTCATAATTTAAGTGTGTGAATGGAGTCTCTGTGTGTGTGTTGAGCCATGGGATAAGGTTGGAACAGAGGAAGTAGAAACAAAGATAATGGAAAACACATATAGCAAGTCTGTACTATAAATGAAATGAACAAAATGCTAAGTTATTTGTGGAAGTACTTCCAGCCCCCATTCAAGACTTGAACTTTGAACTACCATATGTTTATTTAAAAAAACATGACGGAGAAGGGAACATTCAGTCATTTGTGCTCCTTTATTGGTATATGCTTAGGTATTACAGTCTTGGGGGTAAAGTAGTGAATGTCACAATAATCTGTCTTCGGTTTACCTTGTAACATCAAAGGAAAGAAACAACTTGCCCCAGAGAGGATGTTTCTTTCCTACAAAGGTTTTATATAAGTCAACCGACATTCCAGTTGTTACACCAAACAGCAATACCCATACCCTACGTAGGCTACCTGCAGGAAGATAGACCAGTTTCTTTCTTTAAAAAAAAAAAAAAATTAATTAATTAATTAATTTATTTATTTATTTATTCATGAGAGATGCACAGAGAGAGAAGCAGAGACTTAGGCAGAGGGAAAAGCAGGCTCCCTGCATCAAGCTTGATGGGAGACTTGATCCCAGGATCCCACCCTGAGCCAAAGGCAGATATTCAAACATGAGCCACCCAGGCTCCCCAGAGTTTTTATTTATATTGAGTTTTCAGATCCTTCTAGTATGTTTACGCCTAATTATAACGTACAGGTATGTAACATCTACATCATTATCCGCACAACGAGAGTGCAGACTCGAGTTTTACAGCCTGGGTGGCCCAGCGGTTTAGCGCCGCCTTCAGCCCAGGGCGTGATCCTGGAGACCCGGGATCGAGTCCCGCGTCGGGCTCCCTGCATGGAGCCTGCTTCTCCCTCTGCCTGGGTCTCTGCCTCTCTCTCTGACTCTGTGTCTCTCATGAATAAATAAATAAAAATCTTTAAAAAATAAAAAAAAAGTTTGGGGGCCACTGCTCCAGAGTCCTCTGAGGTCCTTAAAAGGTTGAGTCATTTATTTTTTTTAAAAAGATTTTATTTATTCATGAGGGATCCAGGGAGAGAGGCAGCGACCCAGGCAGCGGGAGCAACGGGCTCCCTGCGTAGAGCCCCATGCGGGACTCGATCGCAGGGCCCCGGGATCACACCCCGAGCCACCCGGGCGCCCAGGATAAGCCACTTGAAGGTAACGTAACACTCAGGACGAAAACGCTAACGGTACGGGGACTTTTACATAGGAGTGCCTGGAGAAATTACTTTTCTCACGGCCCTTAACTTGCAGACAACACCAGAGGGTCCTCCTTTGTAGTTGATAAGAACTGGAAAAAAAAAAAAAAAGTTTTTAGACGATGTTTGCCGGTTTCCCCGCCTAGATGTTCAGGCGACAGCACAGCCCGGCCGCGGGCACCGCTCGGCGCGTAATCCCCAGGGGCCGCCGGGGCCGCGGCGGAGACGAGCAGCCACGGCTCCCGCACTCACCACGCCCCGCCCGGGGACCGACAGACGGCGGCGGGCGGCTCAGACCGCGCCCCGCGGGCTCCGCGCAGACCAGAGCTCCTCCCGGCGTCCGCAGCCGGCGTGGGGCCAGCGTCACGTGCCCAGCGTGCGCCGACCTCGCGCCTGCGCGCTGCCGCACTCTTCGCTCCGCTGCCGGGCAAACGAGCCCTCTTGCCAGATCGTCACTTCCGACGGACGCTGGCGTCATTGGTGTCATCACTTCCTGCCAGTACCGGTGTGGACGGTGCGGGTCGTGGCCGCCGGCTCTGCGGTTCTCCCCCTCCCCTACTCTCCTCCCTCCCTCCCTCTCCCTCCCTTGGCGGCTGTCGGTCGCCGGGCGCAGGCTCCCTGACCCGTCCCCAACCCTTTCCTGACCTCGGTGCTACCCGATTGGCCTCTTTTTCCTGTTTCTCGGCCCAGCCCCAGCCCCCAGTGTCAGGGCGGGGGCCCTGAGCCGGAGGCTCTGCGGCAGACGAAAGAAAGAGCCCAAACGACGACCCTCGACGCCTCCGCCGCATCGCTCGGTTCGCCGCCGCCATGGCAATGAGGCAGACGCCGCTCACCTGCTCGGGCCACACGAGGCCTGTGGTCGATTTGGCCTTCAGTGGCATCACGCCCTATGGCTATTTCTTGATCAGCGCTTGCAAAGGTGAGCGGGGCCCCTGGATGCGGGTCCCTCACGGCTAGGACTGGGCCAGAAGGTAGTGTGGCCGGTCCTCCCCAGTGACAAAGGGGGAATCTCAGTCTTTGAGGTTGGGGCCAGCAGTGGTCTGATGGGGAAAACAGTGTAAGTACTGCCCCCAACTCAGGCCTCTCCTTTCACTTTCCAGAAATTGGCATTTCTGGAGAAGCGGGGCTGTACACTTGCCTAGACACCCCGGCCATCGTATTCTCTAAATAAATCTTTCAAGGATGGGGGGTGGGGGGGTGGGGGGGTGGAGAAAATATGCCAAGCCAAGCAATACCTTTCCCTATTTTAGAGACTTGTCATTGCTGTTAGTTTATTGGACATTCCTTTATGGCATTAGCCCCATTTTTCAATTGGAAACCGAGGTTTAGGTTAAGTTTGTGCAAAATTAGGCCCAACTTTAGATTATTTTGATACGGACCAGCGTTAGTCCCACCGAATTATAAATGCTTCAGGGAGAATGTCTGGCTCAGCGCTTCAGTTTATTTCTGGACTTTTCTTAGTGACCCCAGCGAATAACGATAGTTACACAACAAAAGCCGTTTAACACTTTGGCATTTATCACGGTCACTTTATGTTTGGGTCTTTGATTTTAAGTAATCCGAACTCCTAAGTCACATGTCTTTTTAAATGTGTTTTAGACGGGAAACCTATGCTACGCCAGGGAGATACAGGAGACTGGATTGGAACATTTTTGGGTCATAAGGGTGCTGTTTGGGGCGCGACATTGAATAAGGATGCCACCAAAGCAGCTACAGCAGCTGCAGATTTCACTGCGTAAGTATAGCCAAATTGGCGGGTGTTGGAGATCCCCGTGGATTGTGTTGTGAAGTACTCAAAACTTCAGCTTCAGTTCATAAAATTTTGACTCCGTGCCTGCCATATAGAGCACATGATGTTTGATCTTTTCTAAAAACTCCACTCTGGTTCTTCCTGCTTTTTTCTCTTCAGTGGTTCTCATCAATTTTCAGAGACTTTAAATGACTTATTCTGTATGTCTCAATTGGGAACCAGGAATCTGTATTGTCGATAAGCACTCTAGATAACGAATCTTGGTTGTTGTGCTTAAAAATGCTCAACATGTGCTTCCTGAGTAATACCATTCCTGTGATGCCCTACTGCTGATGGCCCAGATTTTTAGCCCTGTCTCACTCCATTTTTGTTAACTAGCTTTGTACCTATTTAAAACTCAAATACTCTTCATTTTTAAGTTTTTTAAGGCTGAAATTTAAATATTCTTGATTTTTTCCCCTCTATGTCTATGTTGTATACCAACGGAGTGTCTACTATGATGGTTTTTATGCCTCTACCACTATCTTTCTGTCTCTGCATCTTCCCAGCTTCCTAAAAACAAATTTTATCATGTCATTTCTCCAGTGATCTTCCTGTCTTCCCTGTGCAGTTTCAGTGGTTCATGACCTTGAGTGAACCCAAAAATAACCCCAGAAGCTTTAAAATATTCATATGCATGTGTCTGAGAAATTCTGAATTGATCTGGGGATGGAATCCCAACATCAGTGTTTTCCTTTCCTAAAGTTCTTCTGGTTGGTTCTGATGTCAGGCCTTAGAATCACTGGCCTAAAGATTGAATTGCAGTTGTTGCCAGTTTGAAACTTGACTTCATCCTAATTTATCAGCATCGTCTGACACTGCACAGCATATGCCCTACAGTCTGGTTATATTAAACTTACTGTTTGCCAGAATACACCTTACCATTTTGGTTTTTGGCTTTTGCATATGTTAGAGTGACTTGCAATGACCCACTTTCCCCTTCAGGGCACTTTCCTATTTTATATAATCTTGGTATTCTAGTTCCTAATTGTGTTTATGACTTAACCCTGAGAGGTTTAAACTGATAAAGGCAATGTCAAGAGCTATTGTGCGATAGTAAACCTTGTTAGACTCCAGTCTGGAAAGTCAAAATAGCTTTGTTTTCCTCTCTCCTCTCAGAATTCCAAACGGGAGCAATTGTTAATGTGTTACTTCTTTGTTCTAAGCAAATCAAATATACAAAGTGTCTTATAAAAAATGAAGGTAGATTGATGGTGGTAATGGATTTATGACTATGCATTTGTTGAAACATGTAGATTTCTATATCACAGAATGGATTTTACCATAGGTAAGATTAAAAAATAAGTTCCAATTTTTTTTTAAATAAGGAGAGGGCGATACAGTGCTTACCTGGAATTAAATTTGAGATGATGAGAGATCAACAAGAAAAGTTATAAATGTCAGCCTGAACTTTTTTCTGTGCCTTCAATGAATAGATTTCTATTATGTCTTTCTTCATAACCATTGTAGGGCTTTGCACTGTGCCCTGTTGTGATTGTATGTTCTACTGCTGAAATGAGCGGCTTGATTTTATATAAATTCTTTAATATCAGCAGCTTCAGGTCAAATGTTGCTTTAGATGTCAGCATGCATACTTGTAATCTGTCATTTTCTTTTGTTAATTTGGTAAAAGTGATTCACAGATGGAAGACTTAATGGAGTGCTGTAAGGTGAAGGTGTTCATTCCTTGTTCTCACATTGTTACCTGTGTTAAAACTTCTGGTACTTTTATACTACTTAATTGTTTGTGTGTTGTTGCTTCTTGAGGTCAGGTTATATTTTTTATATGCTAGGCTTATTTAATACCTTAATGTTGAGTAAATAAGTAGAAGAAATTTTCTAAAGTAGAGGGTAAAGAATGGGTGAATTATAGATCTTGGTTTTGCTTCTGGAACACTTGTGTCTAATTGCCATGAGTTTAGCTTTTTTTTTCCCCCCTTCAACTCCTCCAAAGTTTGTTTTTTGCTCACTTTAGTAGGAAGATTCTCATTGGGAATGAATGTCATTGATTTTATAATAGAGGTAGAAATTGGGATTCCCAACTCTAGACTTCAGAGGTTTGATAAGTGGATTTTAAAAATGTCATTAGATGTTAGATGATAGACCCTACAGACATTAGCATTAAAAAAAAGATAAGCTTTTGAATTGCAATTCTAACGGGATACCTTTTTATTAACTTCAGTTCTGGGCCCTGTCAATGTTTATTATGTGAGGAAAATGCTGTCACCTCCTACCTGATGGTTTTGCCCTCATGTTTAAGAGACTTGTACAAAAGCTTGTTGGGAAGGATGCCTGTCTCTTTAAAATCTGTGAAGATTCTCAGTTTGTGCATTTGATCAAATGATATAATACCCGTCCTTGGGAAGATAAAGAACTAGATAGAAATTGCTGCGTTTGATTGGCGTGATAACCCCTCTGAAATGGAGAGAGAAACAAGCGTGAAAAAATGTGGCACTTTAAATACTTAATAGTCTTGGAAAGAGCAGTCAGGATTGTATCTTGATGCCAGTTATCTTTATTTAGGTCACTTATGATGCATTAATAACCATGCCCCACATTCCAGGACATGTCCCTGGATAGGTATTCAGCGTTGTTTTGTGCTTAACATTTCATGTCTCCGTGTCTATGTTTACAAGTGGCATTAAAAGCGTGAACCCTGTACTCGAATCCTATGACCTTGGGAATTTATTTAACCTCTTCTCTGTCATTGTCTATAAACATGAGAATAATAATAGTGCTTATCTCATATGACAGTTGTGAATATTAAATGAACTAAAATATTTAATATTTTAAAATATTAAAAAAATATTTTAAAATATTTTAATATCAACATTACATATTTCTAATATTCAGAACATTGCCTAAAATCTAATGGGTATATAAGTGTTACATGTGTAAGTTAACAATGATAGCTACCATTACCACTGGGCCAAAATCCTTTAAACTGATAAAGGCATTAGGTTATTTTGGACTTTCTGGGCTGAGGCCATGAAACTTTTTGCTTTTGTGCAAGACAGGTTGAGTAGATTTAAATATTAAGAAGAAATGCTTTTGGGTCCCCCTTCCACCCGCCCTGTTTCCTATTATATCATGGCAAGAAAGATGTAAGCATTCACTTTGCTTAGGCCTGAGTTCATGTGCTAGCTATGCTTTATATTTCCAGTTTGATCATGGGTTGCTTTTTAAAAGTTCGGTTTTCATATCTGTAAGATGGGAAGACCACATGGATATTGGGAGGATTTGAGAGATCTTTCTCCACTTACGTTCTTGGAATCTAGCAATAATATCTATTGCATAGTAGGTTCTCAATAAATAGTAATTGAGTCTTAACCCTTATTTGTTCAGTGTCTGTTTTTGAGGTGTGAGAATGTTGTATGTATTCTCTTTTAATGATTTGTCTGGAGCTTGCTGTTAAGGAACTTGATCCAGCTAAAGAATAGCTTCCCCAACCTACCTGATTATAGTCGATATAGATCATTTTTAGGCAGTTCTCTCCCCCAACTCCCATTTTTCTTAAAAAAAAAAGAAAATCATTAAAGTCATGTTTATGTGGAGGTGAATTTTGTTCTTGTGGAGAAAATATATTCAGCAGAGATGGGTCTGTGGGTCAGTTGGGAATGTTACCTTGAGGTAATTTGGGCATTTGAGTCAGGTGAGGAGTACACTATTCCCTTAAATTCCCTCCTCTTATTATCTTTTAATTCATGAAGCAAATATAAGCTTTACTTCCCATGATCCTCTTCTTAGCATCTCCACTTTCCTCTCATTAAAATCATCTGGAGAGAGTGCCAAAAATGGAGAAGATTATTGTACTCTGTTCCAGAGGATGATTAAATAGACCTGGAGTTGGGCCCAGCACTCTATAGGTAACCAAAGTATATGATCACTTTTCTCTCTTGTAAAAGAAATTAGATCGATTTCTCTCTGAATAGGTTGTCGATAAATTGAAGGTGGTATTATCTCCTTTTTGATGACTTGGTCATGTTAGGAAATGTTTTTCACCCAGAACAGCTTAATTTTTTTGTTAAGGCTTTAAAGTTAAGCAGCCCCTTTTTTGAGACTTGGAAGTATGTTCTCAGGATATGAAAAGCATTGAACAGATAGCATTAATTATGTGCATGAAACGGGGATATAAGGTGGGTCAGTAGTTTAGGGAGGTGACAAGTTCTTCATGAGTTGTGCAGGAAATAAATGTTAGAGGGTTAGCTGATAAAAAGATACTGTTAATGATGTTTCAGTGCCTTAATGTTAGTCCTGCAGCCAGCCTGGTAATAATCAGTTTCATGCCTGGAGATGGAAAAATACATTAAAAAACATTTAGGTTATTCCAGAATATTTTTAGGGCTGTAAGCCCTTTTTAGGACTTTTAGGACTCTTACTGTGAATAATGAAATATGCCAAAGTTAGTACAAGTGATTAGAGCATGCTTCTGTCAGAGAGCGTCATCTTCAATTTTAGTAGTTTCTAAACAGAAGGGAAAAGACTATAGATATGTTGGCCTCTCCTGTATGATACGACTTTGGTCAGCTCCACCACCACCTCTGTTTATTGTTTCCTTTATTTTTAAAAATAAATGTCAATTATATGAAAATGAAAATCTTTATAGAACATAGCTTGTTGTCTTTTTTTTTTTAATTTTTTTTAGCTTGTTCAGTCTTAACAGTTATTTTCCCAGTAAGCAAAGTTTTCTTGTTTATTTTTCAATCACCTCTTCTGATATAAAAATGAACTTTTTTTTCTTCTTTAATCTTTTTTATTGGGAGAACCCTGTACAGTATTTTTCTAATGTATTATTTAGCCATTATCCTGTGATTCATCAGGTGTGTGTGTGTGTGTGTGTGTGTAGACATAGAACCACACATATATTTTGGGTTGGATGGGGTCAGTGTAACAGTTGAGAGGTTAAAAATCCTGTTTAGCATTATATAATCAAGACTGATACTTTGTTGGAGAGTTAATTTGATTAGAATTTGAGAATTATGGGACACCTGGGTGGCTCAGTGATTGAGTGTCTGCCTTTGGCTCAGGTTGTGATCCTGGGGTCCAGGGATCGATTCTCACATCGGGCTCCTCACAGGGAGCCTGTCTCTCCCTCTGCCTATGTCTCTGCCTCTCTGTGTGTCTCTCATGAATAAATAAATAAAATCTTTAAAAAAAAAAAAGAATTGGAGAATTTTAAGAGTCAACTTTGAGAAAGAGATAGGGAGAATATTTTCTTCTCAGTAGTCTCAATTTAAAATTTTATGTAACCTGTATCAGGGCCTTTCATTCTCCTGTAAATTCTTGTCAGGATTTCTTGTTTTTCTTTTTTATGTTTTGCATGTTACATAATAAAGAATAGAGAAACAAATTGGAGAAATGAAATTTAAAATGTTTTGCAGTCTTGCTAAAAGGATATTATGGCTATAGACTAAAAGTAAGGATGGGCTGGTTCATGGATCTCATTTACTTAAATTTGTAGATCTTTTCCATTGTCAAAATTAGACTGATTATATGGCTACTACAGGTAAATTTCTTTTCCTTTAGAATTGTTTAAATATTTAATCAAATATTTAAATCTTAACAGTGAGGGATATTAGAGATAATGGGAGACTTCTAATACATTTATATAACATTTCACATATCTAACATATTTGGTAATCACCAAAATTACCATTATATTTATCTTTTAATTTTTTTTTTTTTTTTTTTTTTTTTTTTTTAACTTTTAGCAAAGTGTGGGATGCTGTCTCAGGAGATGAATTGATGACCCTGGCTCATAAACACATTGTCAAGACTGTGGATTTTACACAGGTATCAGAAAATAGAATTTATTTTAGAAGGTTTAGATTGCTGTTATTATATGCTGTAATAATGGTTGTGTATTTGGTTTGTATATTTATTGTATATTTGGGGGGATACAATTTGTTTATATTTGATTTAATTACAGATTAAGCTATACAGATTTATTTATTTGATTAATCCTAAGGTACTGTGGAACTCTTGGGTCAGTTCTTCCATCAGTAGCAGCAGACATCTAAAATGTGCAAGTAATGTTTCCTCAGTACTTTCAGAAGGGAGAGGAAAAATTTGAGGTCATCAAAGTGGTGTTTCTTAGGAGGGAGAGGTGCAGGATCAGGGCAGAGGAAGAAAATTAATGTGGTAGGTGGTATAATATATTTGAACTGGAGAGCTTAAAGGGTTTTGGCAATTATGAGAAAGATAAATGTTTTCTAGAAGCAATTGGCATGTATTGCATCTCTTTATGAAGTCTGAACTTTATTTGGATTTTAGTTGGTGTTAAAGTTTTAAAGAGATACAGCTATTAAAATGGCTAATCTGTTAACATTTTGCTTGTGTGTGTTTTCAGGATAGTAATTACTTGTTAACTGGGGGACAGGATAAACTGCTACGCATATATGATTTGAACAAACCTGAAGCAGGTGAGCATAATTTATATGTCTTTGGATTATATTTTCTTTTAATTTAAATGAATTTTTAATGTCTCTTTATTTGCTACATTGTGCTTGTGTAGTTTTCTTGCAAATTAAACACTTACCAGTTTATCATGCTAAATTTTTATCATATTAAGTTTAAAAAGGTACAGAGCAGTGTTACTACCTTTGGAAGGAAAGAATGGTTGTCTATAGAAAGTGAGAAGGGTAAGATTTTTTTTGTGTATATATTCAGATTTTTAAACCATGTGAATATATTAGCTAATCAGAAGAATTTTTTCTTTTTTTTTCAGAAGAATTTTTAAAATTAAAAAATTAACATTTTTTTCATGTCTTTATTCTATCCGCTGTTTTTAATGACTATATCATTTTCATCCTATGAATAAGTGGATTAACCCATCTCTTATTCTGGTCCATTTGGGCTATTTAGAAATCTTAAATATAAGTAGTATTATGCTGAACATTCTTAGAGTTGCAAATATTTCCGCAGTTATTTCTATAGAATAACTACACAGAAATAGAATTGTTGGTACAGAAAAGAGGTACACTTGGAAGCCATTGGTAGGTATTACCGAAGTGTGCTCCAATGAAATCTAAAAATATATAGCTAACCTGTTCTGACAAGGACCGATAACTAATTCTGCCTTTCCCAATTTAATAGAAGAAAAGTGATTCTGTGATTGTAATGTGAACTTGAAAAAATTATTCATGAGATTAAAATACTGTTGAATACCATTTTAATGTATTCTTTTGTGAACTAATAGTCTGTTCATGCCCTTTGCCAATTTATCTGTTAGGATGTTCATCTTTTTATTAATGGTTTTAAGGTTCTTATCTTCTAATTTGTCTTTTGCTTTTAAATTTCGTTAATAAAGTTTATGGTATACGCATTGTAAAGGCTCTGGTGGTGGAATTTATCATTTACTTTATGAATTCTCTTATTGCACAGAAGCTATAAAAGATGCTTTTTCAAAACTCCCTGGTCCAGATATTCGTCTCTTTTGTAGTTTCTTAATGCTTTTCTAGCCACATAGTATATATATTTCAAAAATCAGCAGATTATGATAAACAGGGTTGTATTTATTTTATATAAGTTGGTATCTTCTATATTGTATCATGGGTATTTATTATTTATTCGTAATAAATCTATGAACGTCAGAAGTTTGTATGAAAGTCAAAGTTACATTGGATATTAAGCAGTTATTCTCAAGATACTCTTTTCTAAAAGCATTTCTAAGGCGAGCAAACTGACTACATTTATAGATTATTCTTCACAGACCCAGTGGTATTTCTTTTCATTTTCTTTAATAACGTTATGCCAAAACATAAAGCATTTGGACCTCATTTCATCATGTATCTTTCTGACTCAGCAAGGTGGTTCAGGTCTTAGGCGGACATTTTTCCATCTTTTACCTTTCTCAAAGCTGTTTTTTGAAAGTGCCTCTTTACTGTATTGTCAATAGAAATAATAGCAGTTAACTGCTTTTACTGTATGTCAGACTCCAGGTTAGAAACCTTAGATGTATATTCTCATTTGATCTTCATTCTCAAGCTATGAGGTATATGGTAACTATTGTTATCCCATTTTGCAGATGAAGAAATGGAAAGGGTTAAGTAACCTTTATTTCAACAGGTTTATTTCAACAGGTTAAATGACTTGCTCAAAATTGTGTTGAATGGCTTTGCCTCCAGCATCTGCTTTTGCCCAAAGATAAGAGTAGGGTTTTTTTTTTTCTTGTTAATCTTTTGCAGGGAAAGTCTCCAGCAGAGACAGATTCCCCCCCCCCCCCCTTTTTTTGATGCTTTGTTCTCAATGTAGAAATATTCTTGGGAATTACTGCATTGCTTTTTATTTTCCTTTTCTCCTGTCAGCCTCTACTTCCCTCTTTTTTCCTGTTTCTACCAACAGGCTGGGAGGAGGGTCCCAGTGTTAGTGATAATGTTGGATGAGCTTCTTTTATTTCAGTGTGGTACAGTTATGCTACTGAAAGCAGAAACAGCCTGGAGGGAGCAATGCATTCACTCCCAGATACATATAGCAGCATTGCTCTTGGGTTCTTTGTCATGCAGATAAATTTTTAATCCAGTGTAGAAAAACTAAATGTATTCTGTGGAAACCATAAGTTTTCATTGTGTTGGGCTTTGAAAAGTTGCAGCTTAATTTAAAATGTACTTCTTTTTTCTTCACATAGTTAATTGTTCCAGTATTGCTTAGTTTAAAAAACCAAATATTAACAAATATATTCTACATTGTTTCATTTTAAGAACCTAAGGAAATCAGTGGTCACACCTCTGGTATTAAGAAAGCTCTATGGTGCAGTGAGGATAAACAGATTCTTTCAGCTGATGATAAAACTGTCCGGTAAGTAATTTTTCTTTAGTAATTTAAAGTTTGAAACATTTGACCTTAGTGCTTATATTTTAAATATTTCTCATAACTGTATGTAGGAAGAATTATCTCTATACATTGAAAGTTAAGTTGTACATAGGTCACATTTTCTTGGAGCTATCCATTTACTGTTATAAACATAGAGCATAATCTACAAGACACTGAATTAAAATTATTGACATCTTTATAAGCATGTGCTCTTGACCTGAAGTAGTGGACACACTGGCTACAGGAGGTCCATGAAACTCCTGAAATTCTATGAAATTTTGTGTGCTGACACCTGATGTTTTTTTCTGTGGAGAAAAAACCCCAATCAGATTTATAAATACAGAATTTAAGAACTGTTATTTAGAGTGACACTAAAATTGCTAAGATTAAAACCTTACATGACTTTTAGCATAGTTTTGCCAAGAGAGGTATTTTTAAGTATAAGTTAACTTTACCAACAAGATACCAAGTAATTTAACATTGTATAGGAACCCCAAATTTCTCCATATCATCTATAATTTATGAGTTGGAATGGAGGAGGTTTTACTACAATTGTGATTATGCTTTCATTGGTTAATCTGTAAATATAATTGGGAATTAAGCTTTTTTCTTAAATAAGCTAATTATCACCTTATTTTCCTCTTCTTTTGCAGCCTTTGGGATCATGCTACCATGACAGAAGTGAAATCTCTAAATTTTAATATGTCTGTTAGCAGTATGGAATATATTCCTGAGGGAGAGATCTTGGTAATAACTTATGGACGATCTATTGCTTTTCATAGTGCAGTAAGGTATGTCCAAGAAATACCTTCCCTTTTTTTTTGGTAACTTAAAAATTGGAAGGCAGAAGTGAAAAATATATAACTCTTTAATAAGGCAAATCTTGACCATATTATATGGGGAAAATGTTTCCATACCACTAATAATGTGTATTTTAAGAATTTGATACACTAGGGAATTAATCTAATTATTTCCAGTGTTTAGGGGAGATTTATTGGTAAAATTTAGTAACTTTTAAATTTTCTTTTTTTGATTATATTTTTCTTAAAAGGATCTCTAGACTGGAATTATACTTAACGTTCATTACTGTATAAAGCTACTGTGATCTTGATTCTCTTATTCATTTTCCCTTTAACATTTTAGAGAAATAGTGATTTTTTTTTCTTCTATTCCAAAGTTTGTATAGACCTAATAATGTTTTTTAAAAACAGACGTAGGGGATCCCTGGGTGGCTCAGAGGTTTAGTGCCTGCCTTTGGCCCAGGGCATGATCCTGGAGTCCTGGGATTGAGTCCCATGTTGGGCTCCCTGCATGGAGCCTACTTCTCCCTCTGCCTGTGTCTCTGCCTCTCTCTCTCTCTCTCTCTCTCTCTCTGTCTCTCATGAATAAATAAATAAAATCTTTAAAAAAAAAAAAGATGTAATTTTTTTGTGACTGTAAATATAGTAAATGCCCTTGTTGAAAATTTGGGAAATATAATTTTTAAAAATTTACCCACTGTTCTTCAACCATAGATGCCAGAATGTTAATGGTAGTTGTATCTTCCATTAGTTTTTTTTCTTGGTTACACATTTTTTCTTCATTATACATGTGTAACATTATATATGCATGTATTTGTGTGGGTATTTTTTTTAATTACTAGGGCCCTATAAGTGTAATTTTGATTTTTTATTTTAAACTGTTGTTAGCTATTCAAAATTGTTTGAAAATACTTAGGTTTTACTAAATTATGTATCAATTTCTCTGAAAAAGCTGATGTGAAAACTCACTGATATTCATGTGAAACTATTGGTATGCATTGATTTTTATTATATAGCTATAGTTTCAAATTTGGTTTTTCTTTCAAGCTTGATAGCAAAGATGGAACCATCTTTAGCAGTTTTATATTTTTGTGATATTGAAGGTTTTGTTTCAGAAGCTTATAAATTCTCAGCAGTTGAGAATAATGTACAAATAGTGTTTTATGTTAATTACTATAAAACATTTTCTCAAAGATAATGTGTAGTTGTCATGGAAAAATCAAACAATACAGAATTAAATTTCTTTCAGGGCAAAAATCCAGATATATTAACCATACTGTTGTGAATTAGCCACCACAGTCATTTCTAGGGAAGCGTTCATTGTACAAAGTGTACTTGTATTCCTGGAATGAATTCCACTTGGGCAGAGTATCCTTCTGGACTTTTGCTAATATTATTTAGAGGTTTTTTTGTTGTTGTTGTTGTTGTTTTAACATCACTATGTTTGACTAAATGAAAATATAATTATTTCTTGGGTTTCAGGAATTAGGAACAGTTTAAAAGTACTCTTTCCTGGTATTGTTTATGCAATATTGAAAATTTATAAATATTATTTAAATCATTTTTCAGTTTGGACCCAATTAAATCTTTTGAAGCTCCTGCAACCATCAATTCTGCATCTCTTCATCCTGAGAAAGAATTTCTTGTTGCAGGTGGTGAAGACTTTAAACTTTATAAGTATGATTATAATAGTGGAGAAGAATTAGGTGGGTTGTTCTCTTTTTCCTCCCTTAAAATGATGTGGTTACATTTATCAATGCTGGATTTCAGTAATACCTCAGTTAACAAATTTTTCAGCTAACTAAAACTTTCTATTTTCAAGTGAAAAAGGATTTTTTTCCCACTCTGGATAGAAGTATTTATAGAGCTATAAACAAAGCATGCTAAACTCTCAATTTTACCTTTTCCTTTTAACTTAAGTTCATTGTATTCAGATATTCTATACAGTAGTGCAGTGTATTTATTTGAGGGAAGGAGGAGGCAGGCAGTCTTACGTCAAAATCATGTTAAACAGATGTAAGAGTATTTGTTCTTTCTGAAGTATAATGCTAATATGTAGCTCATCTACCTGGCTTCCCTTTTAGCCAATGTAAAAATCTCTAAGCTCTATAGAGAATAGTGTAGACAAAAAACAGTTATGGTGTATTATAGGGATACCTTAGGGATCTGAATTGGAGGGGATTTTTGTTTGGTAGGGGTTTTTTTTTGTTTGGAGTCTGACTTTTGCTTCCGTTTTCATAGTAGTCCTTCATAAAGGAAGGGGAAGGGCAGGTAAGATTAATTTGAAGTTAATCTACATCCTAACTTTACATTTATCTGATTGACTAGCTATTTTATAATCATGGTTCTCAGTATCTACTTTTAGCCTTCACAGAATTTCTTTTTGAACTAGTGTATTTAGTCTTTTTCTGTAAGCTGCTACTTGTTTCTAGCTGCCTTGCTTTACTACCCAATGAAATTAAGCTTGTTAGAATTATACACAAAGAACAAAAGACAACTATATGTTTTGTTTCTTTAGGAAAACTGATAGATTTGGGTTGGATAAATGGAAGTTTGGTGAATGAAACATAGAATCTATTATAATTGTTTATAGTTCACCCTATATTGTTTGAATATAGATGACTTTTAAATGAGAGACTTTTTTTATTATTTTTATTTAATGTCACTTTTCAAAGTTTCAGAATGTTTTGGCCATGTTTTTTATTTTTTGAAAAAGAAGTAAATTATTTGCCTGAGATCTGAGATCACAGTTAGTGAACACCAGACCTTGGACCCAGCTTATTCTCATTACAAACCTCTCATATTCTTTCTACTTTCATGAAAATTTTACTCTCACGATAAAACTCTCTTGGTATTCTCTGGTTGTACAGAGATGGGGAAGATGAGGTTCCTTGAGTTGACCCAGAGACAGAATAGAAGCATTGGTCTAGGTAATAGTAAAGACTTTGAAAACTACTAAGGTGATGAGGCATTATCATCAAAAATTTGTAAATAAGTATAGGACTTAAACAGAGAAACACTACTACTGATCTGTATATTTTCTCATTAAATTCCCCAGACTAAAATATTTAAGGATTGCCATTGATCTTGTATCTTCATGTTCTGTGTGACAGAATGACTAGTAGACTCTTAGATATAGTCTGGCAGGAAATTAAGAGGCAGATTGTGTAAAAGAGCTCCATCTGGTGGCTCTCTGTGGTCATAAGAAGAATTGGTTCCCTGGTAAACAGGCAGTGAGTTTATGATGTGGAAATTGGGGCTGAATTGACAGACTTTAGATTTGCTTTCTGTAGAATTTACTCCTTTCCTTCACCCTTACTGGGATTGAAGCCATTTTTTTTTTTTTTTTTAAAGAGGGACAGTATGAAACCATAATGTGTGATAGAATTAGAAGGGGGTAATTTTACAGAGAAATGGTAGATATTATGTACCACTTTGCAGTAAGAATCACTTTATTTTTAATGAGGTTTAGTTCTTTGAATTTGCACTTAAGAATTTCATGTCTTTCCAATAATACAGATAGTATTTTCCTTAGTGTGTCAATACTTAACCAACATTTAAGTCTTAAGTTATCTAATAGCACTTCTCTTCTTTTCCAGAATCCTACAAGGGACACTTTGGTCCTATTCACTGTGTGAGATTTAGTCCTGATGGAGAACTCTATGCCAGTGGTTCTGAAGATGGAACATTGAGACTATGGCAAACTGTGGTAGGAAAAACATACGGCCTTTGGAAATGTGTGCTTCCTGGTAAGGATTTGTATCTAAAGTTATCAAGTAAAGGGGTGCCTGGCTAGCTCAGTCGGTGGAGCATGTAACTCTTGATCTCAGGGTCATGAGTTTAAGCCCCACGTTGGTAGAGTTCACTTAAAAATGACAAAGTTGTCAAGTTAAGCTTCATGATTTTGTGTCATTTTTCATCTTTAACTTTGTTTCTATTTTTCTGTCTTCTGTAGATTTTAAATTATTCAATACAGTTTAAGCAGAGACCCATAACTATAAATTGGCTATTGTGTTATTTTGTTTGGTTAAGTTTTTTGTTTTGTCTTCTTTTATGTGTGTATGTGTGTGTTTTCTATTTTGTTCCTGAATTTTTTACACTAGATCATTTGGTGAATGACATGAATCTAATTCAGAATTTGCTAGAGGGCAATATAAAGAATTTATAAGTAAATTTATTTAATCTCTGAGTGGTTAGTACTCACTGATTCTTAGAAGGTAGACATGTTTTTAATAAAAATACTTACTGATCCCAAAGTAGTTGTAATAAGAACTTAAAAATGAATTTTGAGGAATGACAAACTATTTTAGAATCACAGTTATTAAAAAAGAAGAGGTTCCCATTATGTTCTGTAGCTCATTGCTGAGAATAGTTTTAGTGTACTCTTCTTGCTTATTAAATACTGGAAGTTATTGGTAATATTGTGGTTCACATAATCATGATTACTTTTTTTTTTTTCATAGAAGAAGATAGTGGTGAGCTGGCAAAGCCAAAGATCAGTTTTCCAGAGACAACAGAAGAGGAGCTAGGTAAATACTAATGAATTAACTTTTGTAGAGTCCTGGGGTATTTAAAATTGAAGTGTTAGGTGAGTTTTACTCATTGTCAAAGGGAATTTATTTAATATGAGCATATATTTCATAATATAAATAGTTAAGTGTTTACTGCATAGTAGCAGGCATGGAGATGTAGTATGGATCTGAGGTCGTTACTCTTACAGTACTTAGAGTCTAACGTAAGGAGGCAGTTGCTAAAATAAAAAAAATCGTTATAGTTGCAGTTATTATTTATGAGGCACTTACTACTTACTAAGTGCTATTTCCCAAATCTAGAATTACAGATTCTTACAATCTGATTGTAAGATACACCAATCATATAATCTTGCTTGAAACTTGAATAAATACAGGAGGGAACCAAATCTTTCAAGATACAACTTGTAATTCATTGTTTACTAGATAGTTGGGAGTCACTGAAAGTTTAGCCCAGAAGCAGAACCCCTGGGAAGTTAAGATATGGTGTAAAAAAGTTTGGTGGGTGAAATCTATGAACTTATTTTTCACTGCATTGTCAGTGGCCTGAGTCTAGTCATTAACAGCATGTGCCCTTGTTCTCTTTTGCCTCTCCTCATCAGCACACTTTCAAAAAATCTTTATTCATTCATTTCACAGGAAATGAAGTCAACATAGAAATTTTCTTTATTAAGTTGACTAATGTGGGTTTTTTTTTAATTATTTTTTTTCATTACAGAAGAAATTACTTCAGAGAATTCAGATTCCATCTATAGTTCAACTCCTGAAGTGAAGGCCTGAGCACTGGGCACATGCCGCAGATAATGTACAACTTATGGACTAAAACAAGCAAGCAGAGAAAAGCATCAGCATCCCAAAGTGACTCTCTGCTTAAGGCAAACATGAGCAGTAAATAATGGGGAATATGAATTAGCTCCAGTCCTGGAACTAACTTGGTGTTACCTGTATGTGAAAGGCAAGAGTATCAGATGAAGGCAGGTGGAATTAGGCTCTTGTGGTATGATGGCCTGTTGTCTTTTTAATGAATATGTGCAAGCCAACATCCAATTTCTCTTATTACAATTAGATTTCTTGTAGCTGTTTATGTTATTATGAAGAAGAAAAATATATTGGCCTATTTTTCTGACTTTTCCCTTAAAGCAGAAAGCCTTTTTTTTTTTTTTTTTTTTTTTTTTTTTTTGCTTTAGTTGTAAAGAAGAGGGAATACATGATAAAGTAATTGGTTTGATTTCTCTTTCATTGTACACTGCTTCTGAACATCTAATTGTTTTAGTTGTCTAAATAAAATGCCTCTAAAACAAAACAATGTTTGTTTCCTGGGAAAAATACTGATTTGAGTTTATAGATGGAAATTGCCAGAAAGTTTTTCTACATCAACTATATCAAAAGACAATGTGGTTAAAGAATCTTTAGTAAACATATTGGTTCCTAATTTTGAAATGCAATTACTTCTACTGGGTTTTTAAATTTTCCATGTTTTTTGCTGGAGTTGCATTCACCTTCCTCCTAGGTTGGATAGAAATACTTGATTTGCTTTTTAAAAAAGTATCAGAATAATGTCTTACTAAATGACACGTACTAGTTATAAGGGGAAAAAATGAGGTAAATCAGAATTGGCAGAAAGCAGGAGAATTGCTTAAAATCCCACCATCCCCAAAATCTGTTAAAAATTAGCATTAATTTTGTGTACCTGTATGTGTGTATACAGATATAAAATATTTTATAGAAGTGGGATAATTGTAGATCTACAATGTTTATTTTACTTTATCCTTTAAGTTCAGATGGCATTCAAAAAACCTTTTTACCAGTCTCCTAATAAAATGGGTCAACTGGGTTTAGACTATACTGATTTTTTAAAATACAAGAGGTATATTAAACTAGTAATTTGGAAATATTTTAGACCAATGAATAACATCTTTGTCAAATCGCTTCTTGTCTCCTCATTCATCTTGTGAATGGCCCTTGATAACTTTCCTTAAAAAAAAAAAAAGATACAGGCAAAGAGTAAGTTTTCGGAGATTTGTGGTAATCTGAAGAAAAGCACTGTGGGGTAGGACTGTCTCTAAAGCCCAAGAGCGGTTATGTCATGGGGAGAGCCACTGAAAATCCACACAAGGTCTCATAGAATGGTTGTTTTGTGTCCGTCTTGCTCCATGCCTGGTCCTCTACTTTGCTGTAGCAATATTGTCAGTATACCCTGGGTTGCTTAGACTCTAGTAAGAGTCTGACTTACCTTAAAGTTGAGATTTATATGCACCAGATTGGATTAATGAAATTGCTGGATATTTATGAAATTTATGGTTCAAGAGGATTTCTCCTACTTGGGTTTTATAAAAATCTAAAGACTGTGCACAGATACGTGTTTACACATCACTGGGTGGCAGACAGCTTGGAATCTGTAAAAGTTGTTTGAGTTAAGTTTGTAAGCTGAAAAATTTCAGGCCATGAAGTCCTACTATGCCTTGTATTTCTTTTGTGACTAGAATGTTCATGTTGTTCACATCTCTGTGTTGATGTGAACTATCAGGTTCTTAAGCTTTTAACCCATTATTAGGTTCTGGTTACTCAAGTCCTTTCATCTCAATTTTTAGCTTTTGCCAGATTAATAGAGTTGTTTTTGATTGTTAGCTACTTTTGTTCTTATTTATTTTTTTAAGATTTTTTTTTTTTTAATTTGTAAGTAATCTATACATCCAATGTGGGGCTCAAACCTACAACCCCGAAGAGTCACATGTGCCACAGTCTGAGTCAGCCAGGTGCCCTGCTACTTTTGTTTTTAATAACAGAGGGCATGTTTTCAGAGATTTTACCTATTTAACTTTTTTTTTATTTTTGAAGATTGATTGATTTTAGAGAGCATGTGGGGGCAGAGGGAGAGGGAGAAAAAGTCTCAAGCAGACGCTGAACTGAGCTTGGAGCTTGATGTGGGGCTCCATCCTACAACCCTGAGATCATGACCTGAGCCGAAACCGAGAGTTGGATACTTAACCAACTGAGCCACATCAGGCACCCCTAGTATTAAGCTTTTAAGGCTAACAGTTTCCCTTTGTAGTGGTATATACTGGGCATTTAGACCACTAGCAGGCTACGGAAATAACTGCTTTGGTATCCTTTGTGTATTGATTTTCTATTGCTGTTGTAACAAATTACCATAAATTTGTGACTTAAAACAACACAAATTTGTCTAACAGTTAAGGAGGTCAAAAATCCAAAATAAGTGTCACTAAACTAAAAATAAAGGTTTTTATTGACAGGATTGCATTTCTTCTGAAGGACTCTAGAAGAGCATCTGTTTCCTTATATTTTCCTGCTTCTAGAAGCCGCTGACCTACCTTGGCTCATGGTCCTTTCCTCTGTCTTCGGTGCCCGCTAATATCTTCAAATCTTGGACTCTCCTGCCACCCTCCTTCACTTAAAAGGACATGTGTGACTATAGTGGACCTGGATAATTTCCCCAGTTCAAGTTTCTTAATGATATCTACAAACTCTCTTTTGGTGTGTAAGGTCATATTTGCAGGTTCCAGGAATTAAGACATGGACATCTTTTGTAGGCCATTAGTCTGCCTACCACATTATGTAATGGGAGAATCTTCTAATAGAACAAACTTTCACAAAAAGTTCAAGTATCTACTCTAGTTGCACTTGTCAAAGTCTCTAGCATTCTTTGTGTTTCTAACCTAATCACTGTTCTTGTCTTACTCAACGTTCAGCAGCACTCAGTAGTTGTCTTTTAACTTGTTTTTGAAATATATTTTCATTGCTGTGAAACCACATGCCTGGTTTTCCTTATACTTTTCTAACTCCTCCTATATTTGCCATTTCTTTTTCTGCTTGACTTCAAGTCTGGGTTGTACTTCCTAGTTCCTTCTCTCCAAAGGGGGAAAAAATATCCATTGTTATGGCACTCAGTATTTTCTGATATCTTCTAAATTTGTATATCCAGTCTCTCTGAGCACCAGAGTTTAATGGTATAGTTGTGTGTTGCACCTTAACCTTTATAAGTATCTCAGACTTAATTATTTAAAACATCTTAATTTTTCAACCAAACCAATTTCTCTTACCTTATTACTTATTCCAGTAACCAGCACTACCTAATACTTAATACAAACTAAAAGATAAGTCCTTGGGTT
The DNA here is from genome assembly GCF_003254725.2 of Canis lupus dingo. Classification (NCBI taxonomy): domain Eukaryota; kingdom Metazoa; phylum Chordata; class Mammalia; order Carnivora; family Canidae; genus Canis; species Canis lupus. The sequence continues at coordinate 31,017,591 of NC_064269.1, read as the reverse complement.
GCCTGGGTGGCTCAGTGTGTTAAGCAGCCGACTCTGTCTTGGCTCAGTTCATGATCTCAAGGTCTTGGGATTGAGCCCTGTGTCGGGCTCTGTGCTCAGTGTGGAGTTGACTTCAGATTTTTCTCTCTCTGACTCTCCTTTTACTCTCTCCCTCTCTCTAAAATAAAGTTTTTTTTGTTTTTTTTTTTTTAAGTCCTTGAGTCCATTCTTACCCCATTTCTAGTTTATACACAAGTCCTGCGGGGGCTTCTGAATCTAACTTGCCTCTTCTTCATTGTTACCCCCTCCAGGCCAGGCTTTCTATTTGTCACTTGACATTATTACCATGCCTCTCTGACTACTCTTATTACCATGCCTCGCTGACTGCTCTTCTTGTGCCTTTTCCCTCTACCCTGTCCCCATCCATCCATCCATCCTCTACATGGCAGGAAAGCTGATTGCTTTAGGATTTGAAGAGGCCAGGGGGCTGCCTTATTTAAATCCATAGTGGCTTCCTATTCTAGCAATTTCTTATTATGATCAGACTTCTGCCTTCTGTGACCTTTTCATTTTTCCTTTGCTTGCTTACATTGCTGTAGCCATGGTGGCTTCATTTCAACCTCAAGGCCTTTTCACTTGGCTTGCTATGTCTCCTACTGGGTCCACTCTTACCTAGGTATTTGGATGGCTAACCCTTGTGATTTGGGTCTCAAGTCCTCCTGTATTCTTTCTCATCACTTATTTTGCCTTTATTTATAGTTCTTATCTGAAATTACCTTGCCTGTTTTTCATCTTCAGTAATACTACCCATTGGCTAGAAAAGAGGCTGGTGTACTAGTAAGTACTCAGAAGTTACTGAAACAAGGCCCTAAATTAGCACCAAATCTTATTAGACTAGGAGGGTAATTTTCCATTTATCCCCCTTGCAACAGATCATCCTGTTCAGTCATTGAAAATCAAAGCCCTTGGCCATGTACAGCCAAAGGCAACCTGTGGCCCATTTACTTAGAAGGAGCCCAGCTTGTATGAGAGTCTCATCCTAACCAACTGTTTCCCATTCCATTCTTCCTATGGAGCTGCCTCTTTAGGTCCTACTGTGCAGTAGGTCATGATAATTGAATTCCCACCTCACTTTTAGTAATTTCACTTGTGAATCATTACTTTTTAGTTTTAGTATCGTCCAGAGGTTTTTTCCCAAGAAACCAGGATTGAGTGTGGTCAGTAAATTGTCTTGAGAATTTTTTCCTATCAATAAATAAAGGCCACATTCTTTTTAATGGCTATAAAATAGTACAATAAATATGTGCTATAATTTATAACTTAAAATATTAAATTTTTAGTAGTTCATATTCAGCGTAGAATTATTTAATTGAGCTGGCTTTTCTTTGAGACTAAGGGCAGAGGAGTGGGGCACATAGTATGTAACTTTCCAGAAGGAGCAATAACATAATGGGAGTTGAAAATGCAGACTAGGAAGAAACATTTCTTTAGTAGCTACCAATGTTTTATACCAGGAGGATTAATATTTTGAAAAAAATGTGATTCCTGTTGGATTACCGTATAAATTACTGTACATGTTGGATTTTATACCAGGGGGATTCCTAAGGAGCAAGAGCATTCTCAGGAGGTGTAGCTTTTGTTTATAGGGATGCACAATTGCCAGTGATACAGTGCCACTTAGAACAGTACAGAATCACAGTTCCTGATGAGACAAAGGAGGCATCTAACAAATTTACCTAGGAAAACAAGGTCAAAGCCTCTGAATGATGGCTAATGAACAGTAATAATACTTTATAGGTTGAGTCACTTTATATAATGGGAGAATAGAACTTGGTCAAAATATCTCCAGTAACCCAATGAAGGTTAGGATATTACCCATTTTATATATTGAGAATCTGACTTTGAAAGGTTAAATGGCTGGTCTAATGAGTTTGGCTTCAGCAAGATAGTGGGAACAGTACTTCTTTGGTCTGTAGAGTTATATTGCCTGGGCTTTAAACCATCCGCTAGCACTCACACTAATTTCACTTTATCTGTAAGAGGAGATAATAGCTCTTATACATTTTTTGGGGGAATCTCTAACATTTAAAAAAAATATATCGAATAATTGATGTAAGGAACTTAACCCATAGGAAGCACTTAGTGTTAGATAGTATTATATATTCTATCAATGATTGTATAACTTTGAGATTTTGTGGAGCAATAGGTTAAAGGAAAAAAGTAGATCGGGGCAAGATAGAATGGTTTGCTTTTAATCTTGACAAGTGAGGCTGTTCAAATTTTTTTCTACTACCATAATCTTCATAAAAGAAAAGAAATTTTAAAAAATCCAAGTTGGTACTGAAAGACCTAGTCTCAGAATAAAGATCAGTTACTTAAATTGAATAAATTTAGGTTCCATAAAAGACTCAATATAATTCTTATTCTCTTATTTCACCATGAAGCAGGATTAGATGTTCTATTAAGTGTCCTTCCAGTTCTGAAATATGTTGATTTGACATTCGTACTTTTGCCTAGTTCTCATTGCTTCTACATCTCTCCTCTTTTGACTTAGAAAACTGGTTACAATCCATGATCCGAGTCCATATTACCTAAGGAATCTGAGTTCTCCTAGGAATCATAGGATTTGAGATTAGTCAAATGGAATTGGGCTGGATAAAACCATTGCCACCATAAGAAAATAGCCTAGCAAGTAATACATAATCCTTCATCTAATAAATAGACACATATGACTACTATGTGGCAATGACTCCACTAGACCCTAGGCATATGAAGAAGCAAACACAAATGGTCCTTTCAAAGTTAACAGTTGAATTACTCCTAACTCCAGGCTTTGTAGGTTCTTGAGACTTCAAGATAAATATGATAAATTACTAGAGCTTTAATTTTAATTGAAGATAGTGTGGGGATGGGAAAAGTAATTTATTTGGCAATTTAAAAATTATATTAAAAAAGGAACAACAAAATTTGCATGACCTAAAAAAATGACAATACTTGAGTTTTTACTCATGTAAGAGCCGGTTTGAGCAATAGCTCCAGACTGGCATGCAGAGTTTACTCTTCTCTGTTCCAGGTTGATGATTCTTTACAATTAGGTTGCATTAACATTATGTGAAGGAACTTAAAAACATGGATTCCAGAGTGATGCCTAGGTGGCTCAGAGGTTGAGCGCCTGCCTTCCACCCAGGGCATGATCCTGGGACTCCATGAGTCCCACATCAGGCACCCTGCATGGAGCCTGCTTCTCCCTCTGTCTGTGTCTCTGCCTCTCTCTTTGTCTCTGTGTTCCATGAATAAATAAATAAAATCTTTAAAAAATATATATGAATTCCAGGATCCTAGAGACTGTGATTCAGTAGGGCTGTGGTAAAGCCTAGAATCTAGAAAAAACTCTTGGAAGATTCCAGTATAGTAGTGGTGGTCTACAGATAATTCTTTGAGAAGCCTTACTTAGGATACTTCAAAAGTTTCAGAAAGCAGTCAGTTTAAAAGGGAAAGTCACAAAGTGAAGCTTGCCAACATTTCTCCATTAAATTTATTTCATGGGGTGCCTGGCTGGCAAAGTTGGTAGAGCGTGTCATTCTTCATCTCAGAGTTGTGAGTTCCAGCCCCACATTGGGTGGAGCTTACCTAAAAAAGAGTAAGTAAAAAGCATAAAACAAACCCTCACTTTTTGCGTTCTATCCCTACTATCTTTCTGAATCCTGACAATTTAACTGAGTTTCAAACTGTAGAGATTGATTCCAGATTAGTATCAGCAACTGGCCAATTTTAGAAAAGGTCACTGAGAAATTTTTGAAGGAGACTGCCCAGATTTTGGTGTTTGTTTAAAATTGTATTTATTTATTCATGATAGACAGAGAGACAGAGAGAGAGGCACAGACACAGGCAGAGGGAAAAAGCAGGCTCCATGCAGGGACCCCGATGCGGCACTCGATCCCGGGACTCCAGGATCACACCCCGGGCCAAAGGCAGGCGCTAAACCAGGGCCTGGTTTAGCCACCCAGGGATCCTCCAGATTTTGGTGTTTTAATTAAGCTAGAATCTCACTGCTTTTGTTTGTTTTAATAAGTTTACATTATATGTGGATACATATAACAAGTGGCTTAGAATCTGGCTTAGAGTTGTATCTTCCCCTAAAATCAGAATTCCATTTATTTTCTTTATATCTTTTAGGGATGTCAGTGCTTTCTAGCTGAAGACCACAGGAATGCACCTATAGTTGGATAAATTTGGGTTTATCGATTTGTTGGAACAAGGATAAACAACATATGGAACTGTGAAGTGCCTCAGTAAGAAAGTGTTAGAAATGACATAGGGTTTGGGCTTGTGTTACATGATTTGGAGAAGGTTCAAAGAGGCAGAACATTACTCTGGATTGGATGCTGGCAGGAAGTGGTGATAATTCTATGACAGGGCATCTTAATTCTTGGTTGAAATACGAGAAAAATGAGGTGAGGTTAAAGCAGATGGGTAAAGAAGTGACAGTTATATTAGCCAGGATGGGAACTGTTTTTTCATTTTTTGTGGTTTGTACATGTTCATGTTTGTTTTCTGTGTTCAAGTGCGGTTCCAGTGACCTTGGCCGATATTGATGTTTTGTGAAATTGTTTATGTTCTACTTGGGAGCACCATGGTCTAGCTGCTCTGGACTTTCACAGCCTGTTTTTCACTTTTTCAGGGTTAAAATGAAAATAGAGGAAAAATGCTGTTATACATATGAGTAGAATCTAAACATGTCTAAAATCACTGAGCAATAGCTATGTCTTGACAAGCAGAGAGGCAGCTCAGCGTAGGGGAATAAGACTGGAATTACTTTTCCTATTTATCCCCATAACTGTTGTGTGAACCCGACAATAACATTAACAGCTTTCATTTGTTGAGCATCTACTATATGCAGTAACATTTTTTAGGTGTTTTATACACATTGAGCAGCTTTGCAAGACATATATATTTTGATCTCCCCATTTTACAGACAAGTAGACAGTAACATTCCTAGAACCACCTAGTTAATAAGTGGGATTGCTGGGACGCCTGGGTGGCTCAGTGTTTGAGTGTCTGTCTACCTTTAGCTCAGGGCAGGATCCCAGGGTCCTGGGATGGAGTCCTGCATCAGGCTCCCTGCAGGGAGCTTGCTTCTCCCTCTGCTGATGTCTTTGCCTCTCTCACTCTCATTAATAAATAAATAAAATCGAAGAAAAAAAAAGTGGAATTGCTGATATAATAAGGGGAGGGGATAGAACCTACTCACTTTCCGCTATACCAGGACGCCTCTTTATTCAGAACATTGGTGTCTGCAGGCTTAGCAATGGAGATCTACGTACTTGGCGGGATTGTTCTGAGACTCCCACGCTGTCATACATCTGAAAGCACCTAGCACAGTGACAGGCTCATGGTGGACAAGCTACAACTAAGACTTTTCTTTCAGCAGAGTGGAGGTGCCTCTGTCGAGATGAGGTGGCTAGTAGTCCATGTTGAGTGACTCCAGTCAATTTAAACATCCTGGATACAGAAAAGTCAGGCTGGAAAAAAAAAAACAAAAAGTTAGTATCACAGATTCCGAGTTTCTCTAATAATTTCCAAGAAATTGTCAAGGTCATTTCTTAGAGATGACAAAAATGAAGCTTAGAAAGGCAGTTGATGGGGAAGAAAAACAAAAAGAGAGAGAGAGAGAGGGAGAGAGAGGCAGCTGATGCGTCCCGCGTCCCACTGCATCACTCAGTGCAATGCTGAGGCACAGGCGTGACTTCATCTTGCAGTTACAAGTTTCTAAACGTGTTGGCTCAGCGCATTTGGCAACTGAAGCATTTTAAAACGGGCTTCGGTGCCCCGTGCGGGGCGCTGGCGCCCGGCGGAGGAGGGCGGCGGGGGGCGGGGCGAGCGCGGCGCCGCCTGGCGGGGGGCGGGGGGCGGGGAGGGCCGCGCCGAGGGAGCCGGGCGCCGAGCAGCCGGCGGCGCCATGTCCGCGCGCAACTGGGGCACGGAGCTGGGTAAGGGCCCCGCGGGTGGTCCCCGCCCGCACCCACCGCGCCCCCGCACAGCGCTCCCCGCGCTCGCCGCCCCCGCCCCCCCCCCGGGCTAGGGCCAGGGCCAGACCCGGGGCTCGGCGGCTCCGGTGCTCGCGGGCGCCGGGCCTGGGGCGAGCGGGAGGCGGAGCGCGGGACCCGCCTGGCGCCTGGCGTGGCCCCGCGGGACTCGCTCCCTCTGCCCCCGCTGCTGGCAGACGGACCGACCCCAAACCAGCCGAGCGCACTAGCAGCGCCTCCCCGGAGGGGCCCTCACACAGCAGAGCAAGCCCTCAAACCACCAAAACGCACGAGCGGAAACAACCCCAAAACCGAGGCAGCCCCCCCCCCCCCCGCCCCGGGCGAGCCCCTCGCGACGGCTCCCCGCCGGGCGTCCGTGGGGGTCCGCGGTGACCACCTGCGCCCCGATGGCCCCACGCGGCCTTGCCCCTGGGAAAGTGGGCCCGGGCCCGTTTCCGTGAAGTCCGGAGATTCCCGAACGCGCGTGCATTGATTATTTGATCGTTTTTCATTTTATTGATACTATCGACTATGGCAGGAAAAAGTTTACTTCTGATTTCCTCAAATGTGAGAATTTCACGATCCAAACAGCAGAACCACGATCGGGGCCAGAGGTCAAAGATCTCAGTTCGAGTGTAGCTCCGGATGCCTGGATCCTGGATCTTCAACTTAGTTGTGTGATTTTGGGCAACTTCCTTGATCACTCTGTGCTGAAGTTTTTTTGATCTGTAAAATGGTTATAATCGTAGTACTTCGTAGGGCAGTTTGGAGATCAAATGAGAGGATTTAAAGTGTTTGGTACATTCTGGGGCTAGTTTTCAGAGAATTAGCTATGATTTTTTGCGACACACGGAAGCACTTTTTGTTTTTTTTTCTTTAAAAGCGACGGTTCCAATTAAATAGGCCAGACTTAAGGAGGTAGTCCAGAACTTTTGTTAAATGGTAAGTGTGTGTCTTTATAAAGATACTCGATTTCTTCACCAAATTGATTCTCCTTCAAGTTATTGCCCTTTAGCAGATTATGTTTTAAACTCTAGTTTTAAATCTGAGACGTGGACTTTAGTAATAAAGGCATATTCCCCAGATTAGGAGATCCAGAAAGATGGTGGATGGGGTACAGGATGGAGTATAGGCCTTACGTTGGTATCTTCTCGAATATGGCTCTTGTACTTGGCACACATTGAGCATACACCATTATTTTCCAAAACTTAGATGCTTATTTTTCTTCCAAGAAATACTATTAAAACCATTTTTACTTTTTTATTGATAAAATTGACACGTGACATTTTACCTTATTTGCAAAAATTACCATCACATCCGTACATTTGTTGAAAAGTATCAGTAAAGACAAAAAACAATTGTTATGTAGAATCATTGTAAATGTAGTTTTTTTGCAGCTATTTAAAGGATCATAGTTTTGCTTTATTCTCTTTGTTTAAATAAAATCAGATACATTTCAAGGATTTTTTTTTTCCTTCCCTGGTATTAATCATTATTCCAGACAGAGATTTAGCCTAAAATGTAAAATAAGTTACTTGAATTATTTATGTACTAGGAAAAAAATCATTCAGTATTAATTTATGCAGTATATTAACTGATGCCTTTTATAGTTTTCTAATTAAAAGTCTTTTTGAATAAACACTGTCACTTCTTTTAAAGAAATTAATGTGAATTCCCTATTACAAAAGGAATTCATGACTATTGTAAAAATTTTAGAAAATATAATTAGCACAAAAAACCTGAAATTATTACTAATCCAATCACTTATTTATATGAAGTGTATATACCTCTAGTTAATAGATTTTTTTTGAATAAATAAATAGGCTCATTTGAGACTGAGCCTCACCCTTATGATCAAACCCTTTAGGGAAAACCTACTTTTATCATGGCATTTAGATATGTGAAAGAAAGCAAATCCTCTAACTTTAATGTTAATTTTTATGTCTGTGGTTAGTGATCAGTGCTGTCTGTGTAGGGTATTTTATACTTAAAACATTTCTGATTTTCTCCAACTCAAACATAAAGCTAAAAACACTTTCTTTGGGCTGTGTTTGCCCTTTGTGCATAAGTGACAGCTGTATCCTCATAAAAGCTTGATCAGTTTGGAGTCGGAAGGGTTAAAAGCCCTAAATCTGGGCCTGGTATTGAGAAACCTATGGTTCTGGCCAAGCTACTTGATTTGTTTCCACCTAAGTCATTGGCTGTCAAAGTTTGCTTCCTGGACTAGCAGCGTTGACATTGTATGAGATCATATTAGAAATGCACATTCTCGGGCCCTGTTGACATCTTAATGAATCAGTTCTGGGATGGGGCTGGGCCTTCTGAGTTCTAAGTCCTCTGGGTGGTTCTGCAGCACACACGTTTGAGAACCACTAGCCTAATGAGCTCTATGGTGCTATGGGGCGTTTCTTGCCTTATGTATTCTATTAAAATGTTCCTATGTTCTTTTCTTTATTCTCCTAGACACCTCCCAAGTTTTGCCTAAAATGTAGGTACAGCACAGGCAGTGATCTTTCTTTTTGTTCATTGGTGTATCTCAGGCACCTGGAATAGTTTTCACCGTACCAGAGGCCCTCAAAGATATCTGTTGAATGAACTAATGAATTTAGAACCGCTCCTTGCTTGGGAGAACTGGGGCATTTCTGTGTAGGCAGGTGCTAGGGGAGGTACACTTTCCTTTTTCTGTACATTATTAAAATTTAAATTTGTTACTTTTGTCTCAAGAGGCTTATGAAGGATGTTGACTGTGTGGCTTCCTTTCATTTTTTAAAAAATTATTATTTATTTATTTATTTATTTATTTATTTATTTATTTATTTATTTTATTTATTTATTTATTTATGGCTTCCATTCAAATGTAATTTTCTTTGGAGGCATCTGGAAAATGGGGGTGTTGTATTAGGTGACTTCTAACGATCTCCCTACTCTGTATATCTGTAAGCTCTTGTGTACAGAAAGAAAAATGTCAAAAGTATCTGAAAAACAATAGGGAAAGAAAGCAATTGAAAACTGATTTTTATTTTATGTAAGTATTTATTTATTTATTTTTAAAGATTTATTTATTTGTTAATGAGAGACACAGGCAGAGGGAGAAGCAGTCTCCATGCAGGGAGCCCGATGTGGGACTTGATCCTGGGTCTCCAGGATCATGCCCTGGGCTGAAAGCGGTGCTAAACTGCTGATCCACCTAGGCTGCCCAAAAACCGATTTTTATTTTTATTTATTTGTTTATTTATGTATTTATTTTTTTATTTTTCAAAAACTGATTTTTAATTTGGAGGGATGGCTTTCCTGTATTACATACACAGGAGATTATTTTAGGCATATATCCTCAGTTGGAATGATCAGAGATCATGATTACTGAGGAATGTAAAGATTATTTTACTCTGTGGAGGCGCTTTCTGTAGTGCAAGTCAGAACAAACAAAAGGGGCCTCTTATTTGTTTAAAACACAGATAAAGGAGATTAGCTTTGGCTAGTTGCCAAACCAAGAGCCATGATGGGATTTTGTATTTTATGAAGCACATTTATTCATTCAGAAAGTGGTTATTGAATACCAATTAGGCACTGGGTAGTAGTATTCTGGATACAAGATGGACAAGGATAGTTCCTGCTTTCACAGACCTAGGTCTGATTCAGGAGCTGGGCATCAAGCCAAAGGTACAATTAAAATAATTGCAAATGTGATAAGCAGTTATTTTTCATTTATTTTTGTCCGCTTAAGCAATTAGCTAGAGGTACCTAAGCTGTACCTTGAATGGATTGTGATATCCAAGTGTTCCGCCTTCTGACATTGTAACTTTTATTTTCCCTTGAAGAACTTAGGTAAGAACCAAGAATGTAGGGAGCTCATTTTTGCCACTCCTGCTGAAGAGTAACTTTGATGTAGAACACAGATTTTGGTAATGATGATTTTTCCACTGCAAAGCTATCTTTAAAGAATTTTTTAAAAAATAATTTGGAATGAAATTTTAAATCTTAAAGTTTGGCCAAGCACAGGATGCTGGAGAATAATTCTTCAACACTAGCCACGTGCCAGACACTGTGCCTAGATGCTAGGTACAAAGATAATGGTTAACATAGAGCTCTAGCTACATTCCAGGCAGTATGTTAAATACTTTTTGCATTATCTGTTACTCTTCGCAACAGCTCTATGAAGATTCTACTATGATGTCCTTTGTGCAGATGTGCAAACTGAGATACAGAGAGTTTTAAGTAACTTGCCAAAAACCAGTTAGGCAGAGCTTAGGCAGAGCTAAGGTGTCAGAGCCAGAATTCAAACCTAGGTGGTTTGGTGCTAACGCTGCATGGTTAACCACTGGACACTGTCTCTTGGTGCTAATTGGGGGCACTCAGTCTGTAATACAAGACTGTATTGTTGACCAGCAAGTCAATAGCAGGTGAATAATTTTAATGTGAGTCTCTTAGGTTTGCCCATGTCTTTGTGAAATCTTGTTTTTTTTTTTTTAAAGATTTTATTTATTTATTCATGAGAGACACAGGGATAGAGAAAGGGGCAGAGACACAGGCAGAGGGAGAAGCAGGCCCCATGCTGGGAGCCCAACATGGGCTCCATCCTGGGTCTCCAAGATCACGCCCTGGGCCGAAGGCAGGCGCTAAACCGCTGACCCCCCCCCCCCCCCCACCAGGGATCCTCTGTGAAAGCTTTTTGTTTTCTTCCCATAATCCACCTTTTTCTTTTTCTTTTTTTTTTCTTTTTTTACCTTTTTTTCTTTCTTCTTTTTTCCTTTTTTTTTTTTTTTTTGAGATTTATTTATTTATTCAGATTGAGAGAAAGAGAGAGGCAGAGACACAGGCAGAGGGAGAAGCAGGTTCCATGCAGGGAGCCCGATGTGGGACTCGATCCTGGGTCTCCAGGATCACACCCCAGGCTGCAGGCAGCGCTAAACTGCTGCGCCACCGGGGCTGCCCTTTTTTTTTTTTTTTTTAATTAAGTAAATTCTACACCCAATGTGAAGCTTGAACCCAAGATGAAGACTTGATGACTGAGCCAGCCAGGTGCCCCCATAATCCACACCTTAACCATTGCAATTTGTTTTAGAGAAGATGAAGTTTATTTTGAGAAAGAATGGAAGTATCCAATCTTTGGTAGATTAGGAGAGTAGGTTTAGATATCACTGAATGAGAAATTTTCTGGGATGACATGTTAAACCCATCCTTCCTCTGGGAATTTTTTTTTTTAAGATTATTTATTCATTCGAGAGAGAGAGCAGGGGAAGGAGCATGAGGAGAGAATCTCACTCAGATTCCCCACTGAGCATGGAGCCCGATGTGGGGCTGGATTCCATGACCTATGAGATCATGACCTGAGCCAAAATCGAGGGATGCTCAGCTGACTGAGCCACCCAGGCACTTTTGGGAATTCTTTACATAGATGTACTGATACACCTCAGAGTATGCCTCAGAGCATCGTGGAGTGGGGACCTGGGAGTGATTTGCCAAGTGATCAGAGTAGAGGAGTTTTAGTTTCCTTAATTTCTTTTTCTTGTCTCTTTGTATTTTTATAAAATCCCAGCTTTCATGCTCCAGTCTTTGGGCTTACCTTGTCTTGCTGGGTTTAAAAACCAATCCTGTCTCTTGATGTCATCTCATGATTAAAAAAAGAAGAAGAAAGAATGAAAATAAGTACTTACTGAAAATTTGTAATTTGTTTTGTTAATTTGAGATGACTTTCTTGTCCATTTTGTTTTTTTGATTTCTAAGTCTGAGGCCTCTCTCTATAGTTTCCTGAGAACTAGAATCTCTTCAGTTGTAAACAAGGCAAGCAGAATTAAAAGTCTCTAGATTTTAGGAGAGAAATGACATAAATCACCCTTCAATAATTCCATTTATTTATTTATTTATTTAGTGAGACAGAAGGATGTTGAAGTTTGTTTTTGAGTTAAAAAAGCCAATCCCTGCTTAAAACAAAATGTATGGTAGCATATTCTATTAGGTGGCATGTGAAAATTTGGCTGTAGCTCAGGTTAGGTAAGAATAAAATTTAAAAATTTATAGATTTCTGAGGGAAATGGACCAAGTGGAGTTAACTTGAGATTTTTTTTTGACATTAAACTTGGTTTGTGCAATATTTTAAGTTAGTGTGTATTTTATATCTGAATCCAGTATTTTTTCTCCTTAATGCTTAACATATGTATATATTCTTTTGGGTCTAATAGGGTAATTTTGTAAACATTTTCTCTTTTAATTCTCCTAGTAATCCTCATCTCATAGGTGAGAAAACTAAAGCATTGAGAGTGTAAGTAACTTGTTAAATGTTTCAGAGTTAGTAAGAGTTGAGGTCGTGATTCAAATCCAGAACTTCTGATTCCAAGTTCTTTGTACCATAGCTGCCTCTGTATGTGCATGTGTGTGTGTGTGTGCACTTATGCACGTGTGCAGAATATTCTAGGAGCTTGGGTAAAAAGATACTATGAAAGTAATTATTTTATGTAATTATGATATTGGTAATGATGAATTTATTATCCTTCCATTAAATATGATTATAAACCAGAATAACAAAAAAAATTCTTTTTGCTACACCTTTTTCTTTTAACTTTAAAACAACCTTAAACTTTTAGGAAAGTTGTAAGTACCATAGGAAGATCTTTTTCCTCTGAACCATTTGAGGAAAATGGCTGACTGCCATGTGTGTCACTACCTCTGGTTGTTTATTTCCTCTAGGAGATTTTTCTTAATAGCTACAACAGCATTGCACCCATTATAGTGAGAATGTTGACATTGATGCATTATTATATCCAGTACATGAATCTCATTCAAATGTAACCACTTGTTCAAATACTGTGCTTTATTTCAAAAAAATTCGGTTCAGAATCACACATTGCCTTTGTCCTGTGTCTCTTTAGTCTTCTTCAGTATAGAATAGTCTTTCATGGACTTGCAGGATCTTCACGCTTTTGCAGTCTACAGACCAGGTATTTTGTAGAATGTTCCTCAGTTTCTGTCTGCATTGTTTTTTGTTTTTTTTTTTTTGTGGTTAGATATAGGTCATGCATCTTTGATGGAATTATCACAGAAAAGATGCTGTGTTCTTGCTGCATCCTATTGAGTAAGCATATGATTTTGATTTATTTCATTATGGATGATGTTCATTTTGATCACTCGGTTAAGGTGGTAGCCAGCCTTCCCATAGTAAAGTTAGTTTGTTTTTTAAAAAGATTTTATTTATATATTTGACAGAGAGAGAAAGAGAGCACAAACAGGTAGAGTGGCAGGCAGAGGGAGAGGGAGAAGCAGGCTCCCCAATGAGCAGAGAGCCCAATGTCAGGCTGAATCCCAGGATGCTTGAAGGCAGACACTTAACCAACTGAGCCACCCAGATGCCCCAGTAAAGTCAGTTTTTAACCTTTGTAATTAATATGTATTTTGTGGGGGGTGGTACTTTAAAAATTTTAACTAGGCTCCATGCCTAACATGGAGCCCAACGCAGGGCTTGAACTTATGACCCTGGGATCAAGACCTGAGCTGAGAACAAGAGTTGGATACAGGGTGCCTGGATGGCTCAGTCAGTCAAGCATCCAACTCTGGATTTCAGCTCAGGTCAGGATCTCAGGGTTGTGGGATTGAGCCCCACGTCAGTTTCCGAGCTTAGTGTGGGGTTTACTTGTCCTCTCTCTCTTCCTCTTCCCACTTGTGCTCTCTCTCTCTCTCTCTCTCTCTCTTAAATAAATAAATAAACAAAATCTTTTTTTTTTTTTTTTAAGAGTTAGATACTTAACCTGCTGAGTCACCCAGGTGCCCCTGTGGGGTGGTACCTTGAAACTATTTAAATATCCTGTTCCTCTGCAAATTTTCAATTTATGTTTGCTTGTTTATATTAGTATGTATTTGAGGTTTCTTATTTTCCCCATGTGTTGTAATTGTTACTATTATTAGTTAATATTCAGATTGTCCCAGATTTTGCCTACGAGAGCCCTTTCAGCCTGGCTTCTCTCTTTTTTTGACATGACCATTACTTTTAAGTACTTCCTATTTTCCGGCTTCACAAGGTATTCCACGTTTATTTGATACTTTCCTTGCCCTAGCACCAGAGCCAGCCATTTCTCTGAGTGTTTCTTTTGGTGGATGATGGTATTTAGAAGCAAGATCTGGGCAGTTGGTATGCTCATGGTAAATGGAGTGTCTCTATTCCCAAGTCTCCCACTTGGCAGAGCTAGAGAATGTATGTACTATACACACACACACACACACACACACACGCATTTACTTCTATATTTATCTAATTATCATCTATCTATGTTTCTCTCTATAATGAGAACTTTGATTATCCTTTCCCCCCACTACCCTTCCCAACAATGGTCAGAAAGGAAAAGGAAAGAGGGCACCAGAATAAATTTTTTTAAATTTATTTTTATATGTTATAAATTTATAGTATAAATAGTTTATACTATACATAGTATATACATAGTTTTTTTAAAAAAACAAACTATGTGGCGTGCCTGCTGTTGCTGGCACTTGTTTCTGGATACTTATAGTATCAAATTATCAAAATAAGCATTACCTGTTCTGTGCTCTCCCTGGAGTTCACAGTCCACTAAGGGAGATAGTCATATAAATCATTACAGAGAAGTAGTCAGATTGCAGAAATACAGAGGAATTCACAGGCAGTTCAAGGGAGGCTTTTTGGTAAAGGATATTTTAACAGATGGTAGTTTCCGCAAAGGGCCTGAGTAAAACCAGCGTGGCATGTTTCTTTAACTATAGGAACCCAGTTTTTAGATTTCTAGTGTAATCTTCTCATTATATTATAATGGGTAAGAGTAATATTTTAGTGAAGAAAGAAAACAATCCTTCATATTCTATTTATGAAATACATACACTGTCAATATAATAATTATATGCATCTTTAGATTTTAAATTGGCATCCTTTTATGAACTTTGGCTTTTACCTTAGAAGTTTTTTACTATTTGCTTGTGAGCATGAGTGATGAGGCTATTATTTACTATTTTTATTTTTATTTTTATTTGTTTAAAGATTCTATTTATTCATGAGAGACACAGAGAGGCAGAGACATAGGCAGAGGGAGAAGCAGGCTCCCTGCGGGGAGCTTGATGTGGGTCTCATTCCAGGACCCCAGGATCACAACCTGAGCCAAAGGCAGAAGCTCAACCACTGAGCCACCCAGGTGCCCCAAGGCTGTCTTTTATTATTCTGATAAATAGAAAAAAAAAAGTATAATAATTTGGATTGGTCATACAATTAAATAATTGAAAGTCCTCTATGGTGCCTCCTTAGTTAAGAAAATTTTTTTTAAGCATCTCAGCCTCGTAGATATTAATTGTCAGAAAGGAAGAGAAACTTCAAGCACTCACTTAAAATGGGATACCTCTGGAAAGAAAGACTAGTAAATAGGACAGCAGATAGAGCCCTTGAGGATGCGATTTAAACATGTCACTAGAACTTGTTTAAGTGGAGAGCTCTGGCCCTTTTAAAACACTGTCTGTCACTTGAGGATTGGGTCACCTTGAAATGTGTTCATCTTTGAGTTGAAGGCATAAAAAGGCACTTTGAAATTTTTCAGTTAACTTTGGTGTGTGTTGTGTGCTTGTCTAACGGATGTACCTCTCGTCAGTCTGCCTCAGCTGTGAGTCAGTCCCTTGGAAACTAAAGTGGTTGCAAGAGAAGGATAATGTTTCATCTCCGCTCCAGCAAACTATACAGGATATTTTAAAAAGTGAAGACACTGGCTGCAACTTCTGACTCTCTGTATAGTCTGGTCTTCCTCGCCTAAAGCAAAGGCTGAGATAAGAGTAGCTTCTGGTAATTACTTCCTAAAAGAATGCCACTTAACTGGTGCTTTGGTTCTGACGGAATGTGGTTAATGATGTCAAGGTTGTGGTCTTTATAGTTTGGTAAAAATATCCGAATTAACTATTCTTGTAATCTGGATTTGGATAAACTTTTCAGTTGAACACCTAGTAGACACACTCCTGTCCCCATGGCCAGAACGTAAGAGTGTGTGTGTGTGTGTGTGTGTGTGAGAGAGAGAGAGAGAGAGAGAGAGAAATTCAAATTTAACATTTGACACTAAGCTAGGTGTCTAGCATGCTTAAGGTATGTTAGACTCTTCATCTAAGATGTAGAGATTCTCGAATGAACATTTCCAAGTCCCTCAGTAGCTTTAAATATCCATAGTGGGGAGAAGTGCCCAGGAATCTGCATTTTCACAAGCTCCGCAGAGGGTTCCTGTGAGCACTTCAGATTCAGAACCCTGCAGGAAATTCTAGAGTAACCTAGATTAATTAGAGATTCAAGAATCTTCCATTACTATATATCATTTTTGACAAATCCTCTCTCTGTCACTTTTACCTTTAATTTCTTTGTCATATTTATGTTTGGTTAGCAATGTTTCTGTAAGCAGATTTGGGGAGAAAGGAACCTTTTATTTTTTGATTGCAGGAAGTGAAGAATTAAGCATGAAGGCATCTTGGAAAAATCAGGAGGGGTGTTAGGCAGTCAACTAGTTGCATATAAGTGAAAGGACATTGTGTCTGAAAAGGAGTGTATTTTATTCAAATAATGCCAGTGACTAATGGGAAATATAAGTGCTCTTCATGGTGATTTTGGAAATTGGCATGAGTGTATCTTCTCTATGGTCCTCAGATACAGGAGGGGACAGACCCTAAAGATTTCTCATTACCTGAAGATGTGAGATGATCTACCAGAAAGAGTCATGTAGTTAATTTTCTGGTGGAAAAAAAGAACTTGTTCATGTTTCCTTGGAGATTATTAATTAAGTTTGTATTGTGGATTCAGTGGAAAGGTAGGTTGTGATGATTCTCATTTTATTTGGATTTGGCAAAGAAGCTCAAGCTCTGTAGGATTTGATGTTTCGAGGGAGTTTTTTTTTTCTCTTTAGTATGTGGGGAGAAATTTCAGTGCTTCTGATAGTTTTCCAAGAAGAAACAAGAAATTTATCTTAGTCTTCTAAATCTTTATAAACACAGTTTATTTTCCTTTTTTTTTTTTTAAAAAAGTAGGCTCCACACCCAGCATGGAACCCCATGTTGGACTTAACCCCATGTTGGACTCACAACCCTGAAATCCACAGTTGGATGCTTGACCAGCTGAGTCACCCAGGAGCCTTTTTTTTTTTTTTTTTTCAACTTTTGACTCCAGGATACAGTCATTATAATAATTTAAATTATTTTATTCAGCAGGTGTGTGTGTATATATATATATATATATATATATATAGTTGAAATATATATAGAGAGAGAGAGACTCCTGCTGTATACTCAGTACTTTCCATGTCTTTGTGAAAGACACGAGAGCAGTAGAAGTTAGGAGGCCCTGCCCTTGAGAAACTTCCATTAATCAAACTAAAATATCACTGGGGAGGTGCACTGCTGTACACAGAGCGGACTTTGCCCATCGTCAGGATATGCAGCTGCCTGTTTCAAATGATGAACCAGCCAACACTGGATTATTAACCTTTGGATAATCATTTTAAAATACTGTGAGAGGTCTCTTTATATAGGCAAAGATCTGATATGGATCTCTATTAGTGAAAACACCTCCATAGAGCTGGCTCCAGGAAGAAAAAAAAATCAGTTTCAGTCTGTAGATGGATACTGTGTTTGATTGCTTGTAGTATTACCTTAGTAATTACATAATGTAGAGAAACTATGGTACATAGTGATTCTCATGTAGAGTCTAGACTAGAGGCATCGATGCTACCTGAAGATGTCCCAGAGAAAAGCAGAGTTCCATCTACTCTGGAAAGAAATTGTTTTGGTACATGACAGTAGCTATTTTTACAGTCCAATTTGAAATCTGGTATCCTTTGGGATGATTGATGGGAATCCATTTGGTCATGTATGCTTCACTGAATGCCTTTTGGCTTCTTTGGGAAGAATATAGGATTGGGACTTCAGCATTTTAGTCCTACCTCTGCATCTGGCCCTGTGGTCTTGGGCAGGGGACTTCAGTGTACTAGCTTATATGATGGAGATTCATCAGTGCATCAACAAATGCACTGCTCTGGTGGGGTGGGAGGGTGGGAGGGTATGTATGGGGTGGAGGAGGCTATGCATGTATGGGGACAAAAGGAGATGGGAAATCTTTGTACCTTCTGCTCAATTTTGCTGTGTAACCCTAAAACTTCCCTAAAAAAATTGAGTCTATTTAAAACATTAAACAAAAAAGCAGACACATGATCCCTGAGGATCCTTTCAGTTCTGAACTTATTTGAGTCTTCTGATCATTACTTAGAATTTCCATTCTTTGGAATTTTAGGTTTATGATGTTCCCTGTGCTTGGAATTCATACTTTTTTATTCATGCCCTGGCCATCACAGTCCTCTCTGGCTTTCAAGGCTCTAAGTTCCAGGGATTAGTTTACATTCCCTCTCCCCTGTTTCTCTGATGATTGAACTTGATTGAATACCTAACTATATATTTTCTTTCTCTCTAGATGTTTCATGAGTGTACATCTCAACTTCATAAATCTTTATGTAGTCAGAGCCTTTTATTTTGTGTTTATTCCTCTGCATGGCAGAGTATTGATTATAGTCTTACTGTATCTTCCATAAAAAATATCTTGTGGATTCCCCCCTTTCTCTTTTCTTTTATTCCTATGCTTGGCTTGTTCTATTATACACCTAAATCACATTGGTAGCCTCGCAGCTGACTTCTCCACCCTGGTCTGTCTTATCTGCCCCAGGAAAATCTATATGTGGCTAAACTTTTTCTTGTTGTTTGCTCACACAGAAGAAATTATATTTATCTTCTCAGATTTGCTATTTTGGTTTCTCTAAAGATGGACTTACATTTCTTGAGAAGTATATACCCTGATATAATGAAATTAATGTAATCACTGTCTTTAGTCAAAGGAAATAACTTGAGTTGATGGGGACAACTAAATAGTGCTGTCAGGAAATGGTGAATGTGGAATTCCAGGTAGGAATTCTCACAAGACTGGAAATAGAAATGTCTGTTAAATTCTTAAGACTATCTGTCAAATAGTTGAATTAAGTAAATGTGTTTTCAACCAAATGATTGTTCCCTAAGTAGGGTAGATTTGGAATCATGGAGACCTGGGTTGGAATCTTAGCCCTGACATATTCTGCGTGACCTTGGACAAGTGATTTCATCTCTTTGAGTTTCAGTTTTCTCATCTGTAAAATGGACCTACTATGTGGCAGAGTTAGTGTCAGTATTCAGTGAGAAAGACAGTTGGATCACCCTTAATTTGATGAGTGACTAATAGATTATTTCAGTAATCTTCCTAAAATACTGCTTTAATTATTTTTAAAGATTTTATTTATTTATTTGAGAGGGGGAGAGAGAGAGAGAGAGAGAGAGAGAGACCACGTGCCAGAGAGCACAAGTAGGGTAATGGAAGAGGGAGGAGGAGAAGCAGGCTTCTTGCTTCCTTCTTGATCCCAAGACCCCAGGATCATGACCTGAACTGAAGGCAGAGGCTTAACCCTGAGCCACTCAGGCACCCCTGCTTTCATTATTTAATCTGTGAAGACTGTGTCCTCTGCTGTTCATCCCTCATCTTCTGAGGTCCTTTGTCTTCTCTTCTGGTAGCTACTGATTTTCATCTTGTGTGTGTATGTAGTAGCGTTACTGTATTAATAAGCCACTTGAGGGTAGGGTCTGTGTTTGTTAGATCTGTATCCCTCCTTTCACTTAGAACAGGACTTTTCATGATGTAAGCAACTTGTTTCTTTTTTTTAAATATATATATATATTTTTAAAGATTTTATTCATTTATTCATAGAGACACAGAGAGAATGAGAGGCAGAGACACAGGCAGAGGGAGAAGCAGGCTCCATGCAGGGAACCCGACGTGGGACTCGATCCAGGGTCTCCAGGGTCACACCCCGGGCCGCAGGGGGCACTAAACCGCTGCGCCACCGGGGCTGCCCCCAAGCAACTTGTTTCTATCAGTGTTTATTAAATGGAATAAATAAAGAAGCATTGTCGCCTTTTCTAGGAACTTACAGTGGCTTTTTACTGCCAAGTGTGCAAATTCCAACACTTCTGCTCTTTGTTTCTTTGATGATTCTGTGTCATTTGGCCTGTGCCTGTGACCTGTACCCACCTCTGCCCTTTGAGGTCAAGCCCGATTCCCCTCCCCCTTTCATGAAAACTTATTCTTTTTTTTTTTTTTTTTTTGAGAGATGTCTGTTAACACTTAATTTTATTTTTTTCTCTACAAGTTTTCTTCTTACTATTTTGATCACATTTCCCTTAACACCAAGGACAATAACTACTATATAAGGTGTATACCTATCTGTGAACTTTGGAGAATGGATCACTATGGAGTGATTTGAAATGTTTAAAATTTATGTCACCTGGGATGAAATTTTTGTAAAATTAAGTATCTTTAAAAGATGTTTTTGTCTACTTACAAAGGTAATACACAGTTATTATAGAGGTTTTTGAAAATTCATAAATATAAAGAAGGAAATAAAAATTACCCAGTATCTCCCATGGAGCAGTAGAACTCTGAAGGTTTAGTCCCTGTCTGAGGGAGAGTACACTGAGTAGAATTTAATAGTTTTTGGTGACTTGGAGGATCACTGTTACAAGCATGTAATTTCTTGTGGGTACTCAATATTGTAAGTACTCAGTAAATATTAACTTCTAGTATAAAAGGTATAAATGGACTCATGAGGCTTTTTCCCTCTGATTAGGTGACCAGGCTGCTCTGCTGTTTGTTTCATTGAGTGAGTTTTTAATAAACTTTTGAAATTCTCTCCTGTGATCATTCTTCTGCTATAGAGATTCCTACCTTCTGATTTGCTGTTTCCAATATACTGGAGACAAGAGCATCAATGTGAAATGTGAATAAATAAACTAAGAGCAAGAGGGTTCTGAGTGAGATTCTAGCAGCCTTCTGCAGTTGGGGTTCTGCATGAGAATTAAGCCTTACTGCCCTAAGGCATCCATTATATATCACAAATTAACTTCTCTCTGAAGCATCTAGAAGGGTACTAGTTCTCCATTGGGAAGAATGAGAAAACAGTCATTTAAATCATTGTTTTATTCTCTGGTTCAGATGAGAAACCCTGTCTGAGAAATGCTGCTAGGCTCTCCTGATGAGTCGTGTGCATAAACACCATGTGCGGGTGCTGTGAAATCCCTATTCACAGATTAAAGCCCTTTCCTTTACTCGTGCTTTGATTCTTGGCCACATGCCAGGGAGGTAAAATTGATGCCTGCCTGGTTTTTCTTCTTAAGCAATGGTTAACTGTTATCTCATGTCACCCATTCTATATTGGGCTCCTGGAGGATTCTTAATAAATACATATTGATGGACCAATTGATTCTTTTTAACCTTTTAATTATGAAGGTTTTCAAACATTCACAGAAGTGGAGAGATTAGTGTAATGAACTCATATACCTGTCTCGCAGTTTCAACAGAAATCAATTTTGCCACACTTATTATACTAGCCCTCCTTTTCTGCTGTAGTAACTTCAAATAAACTCAAAATGGCATCATGCCATTTTGCTCCTACTACTTTGGTTATGCATCTCTAGAAAAACATTCTGTTGTTACAAAACTACTTGATTGTTACATGCTAACAAAATTAAAATTGATTTACTTAAAAGATTTTTGAAGGGAGATGATCTTGCCTTCATGAAAATGATATAAATATTATGATAACAGTTAATTTTTATTAAATACTTAAAATAGGGCAGCCTGGGTGGCTCAGTGGTTTAGCGCTGCATTCAGCCCAGGGTGTGATCCTGGAGACCTGGGATCAGTCCCATGTCAGGCTCCCTACATGGATCGAGTCCTACATCAGGCTCCCTGCATGCTTCTCCCTCTGCCTGTGTCTCTGCCTCTCTCTCTCTCTCTTTCTCCCTCTCTCTCTCTCTCTCTCTGTCTCTCATGAATAAATAAATAAAATCTTAAAAATAAATAAAAATAAATACTTAAAATATGCAAGGCACTGTGCTAAGTACATGGGGTAGCCTGTACTTTTCCCAACAATTTTATGTAGTCAGTATTATTTTCATCCTGATTGTATAAATCAAGGGGCTGAATTTTGAGAGGTAAAGCATCTTGCCTGTGGTCATACATCTAGCGAAACACTGGCGACTTGAAACTCAGCCCTGGTCTGTGTGACTTGAGATTCTTCCCACTCTGAAAGTTATATTGCTTCTGTATATACTTATTAAAAAACTTTTTTTTTTACTTATATTTTTGTTAATACCTCCTCACATTCCATATATGACCACTGGCTCATGACCCATCTTAACTTTAAACCCAAAATGAAGGGAGATAGGATATCTATAGATAATCTTCAATGTTGTTTTAATTAATAATTTTAAAATTTCTTGTTCATTCTTCCTCTTTGGGGGATTTTAAAACAAAAAAAAATGATTACTTTAAAATTCAACTCTATATACTTGCATTTTGGACTATATGCTGGACATTTCATGGGCAAACAATTAGAATGAGAAAAGACCAGGGGCCTAGATCAACCTGTTTGGGTCATTAATCCCTGAACAATTGAGAGTCCCACTCGTGTCAGAGTTACTCCTTATGAGGCAGGGGAAATTTTGCCTCTGGGTGCACCAGCTTCTTGTTGCACACCTTCTGCACCTCTGATGTGTCTCCTCTGAGGGTACCTTTCTCCTTGTTTGAACACTGTCTGGGAGAAGAAAAAATTCACTTTTCACTAATGTTTGAGAGATTGATGGCATAAAGAGCTACATTTTCCTGGGAAAGCCAGCTTTAATAAGTACCAAGGAATGATTCTTTAATTATGTAATTTGAAATATTTGCCCATAGGGAATATTGAGTGATGGGGAGCCCTCTTCCTACACTTGAAATCTTAAGTGTTTTCTCTTCTGGTTGCTCTGTGTTTTGTATAGTTGACCTTAAGTAAAAAGTCTCTCAGCCCTCTGGATCTGTGGCTGTTAAATCCTGCCTGTAGACAGAAGTAGCCTTGTCTGTGAAAATTGGACAAGACCCAGCTTCCCTGGAGAGCTGACACAGTCACATGACTTCCACCACCGCTTCAGGTTCCTCCTGCCCCCAGGAGCAGGCTCCAGGAAGCCCCTGTGTTCCTGTGGTGCACCAAAAGGGGGAATGCTTCTAGGTGAATGGCCAAGTTGTTATTGTAGAGCTAACTCAGACTAACTTCTGAGTTGGCATATCTAATGACTTTTAAAAGGAGGGGTGGTGGTGCTTTAGAATTTTTGATGACTTGTCACGGAGCATCTAAAAGCATTGGGAAAATGGGCCACCTTGTCAAAACCTGTGCCGTGAAAGAACTTCCTGAGGAGAAATTGCAGAAGGAGATGAGGTGCTGGGGAAAGCGGTGTTTAGAATCAGCACCCAGCAGGTGGTGAATACCATTCAGAATCAGTTTTGAACAGATATTCCCAGGCAGTGTTGGCAATCTTTGTGCTCCATAATGCAGCGGGAGTTTGTTTGTTTGTTTTGGAAGACAATATCAGCTCAAGCCCTGTCTGCTTACAGGCAGACTATTTTAGCACGTGTTAGATGCCTGCTGCTTAAGGGGTACACCTACATGCCAAGCTCCTTCTGCGTGTGTTTAAATATATTTTTGAACACAGATAAGGCATTACCAGAGAGCATGAGATTGTGGTAAGTAGGGATCTGGAAAGCATTTGATATTTTCCGCAAATCAAAGGGTAGGGAGAAGGTCATTTAAGGCTTGAGTAATACATATGGTAGTTCTACCAGAAGTGTTTCTCTTTTAGAAAAAAATTTTTTTTTCTTTCAAAGCTTACTTCACTTTGGATGTTCCCTTAGTTGAGAGGATGTTCTCTTGTTCAAGTTTGAGAATTTGGCTCTGTAGTTCTAGATGACCCAGCCTAAAATTTTCTGCAAATAAATAGATGCTTGAGATGGTTACCTATTTAATTAAATAGAGCTTTCTTGGGGAAATGAAGTTAGACTTGAAATTCATCCTGCCTAGGATTCAAATCCTCATTCATCCACCTATGATTTTTGAGTTTGCACACCTAAAACAAGGTGGTGGATAAAAGCTAGGTCATAGAATAGTTGTGAAGATTAAATGAGGTATCACATGTAGAGCAACTGGCCTGGTGCCAGTAAGCCACAGTAAGAATTATTTACCCTTCCCTTTGCACAGATGTAATAGGGATGATGGAAAGTTCTGACCTTAAAGCTAAAGGGTAACTGATTGTGAACAAAGATATTTGTTGTCCAGAATATAACGTGGGATTGTGAGGGAGAGATTCAAAGAGGGGTGGGTGGAGCCCCAGTGTGTGCTGGAATATAATGGAGGTTGAAACTAGATGTGTATTCAATACCTTTACAGTGATTTGCTCCCCTTCATATGGAAATATGATAAAAGGTAGATATCTCTGGGGTTTCTTTTTGCCCAGTTCATATTCTTTTATTTCTCTAATTATTTTTTCTGTGATCAGCATCTTTGGAAATTGATCAGTACCCAGACTATAGAGTAGGTGTTCATTCATTAATTAAGTCTCTGTGGTGCCACTCTATGACCATTTTAGATTTTAGGTAAATAATCATAGGCAAATATTTATAAACCATTCAACTGAAAACAGCAGTATCTTTTGGTAAAAGTAGACATCGGTTTCAAAATTCAATTTATACAAATTTTAATAGTAGAATTGTAGTGATTCTTAGTAGGTCATTTAAAAAACATTTGCTTAAAAGGTTAAGTATCAGGAATAATATAAATTCACAAGCTTTTGGAAATAATTTAACATCCTTTATACAACTTGTCATTTATAATTCACCATATCTTACCATAGAAGTAAAACTTAGAAGTAAATCTTCCTGGGAGAGATCATATGTTACCTTAAAATCATGAGTAAAGTGCATATGACCAATAGTAGATTTTTTTCTGAAATGAGATTTAGGTGGGATAGTGTGTGGTGAGAGCAGGGCATTGAGTACTGGGCAGTGGAAATAGGGAAATAGGTTTCTGGAAAAATAAGAATAGGTTTCATATAAATTCTAGGTTTCATTAACAGGTGTATTCTTTTTTTTTTCTTGAGATTACTGTACTTTTAAATTTAAATGAAATAAATTTTATTATTTAATTCTATTCTGTAGCATTTAAATTATGTTTCTGGTATTTTGGTGGGGTGAATTGTGCAGGTTTATTTTAGCACATAAGTATCCTTGCAGATTCTATCTTGTATGATTAGCACAACATCTAGCACAGGTGGCAGCTTTATGAATAATCTTTTGCTATTGCCTTATAATATGAACTCAGTAAGTAACAGGGCATTTTTTGACATTTTCAAATTTTAATTTAGGGAAGTTTGTCGTCAACTCTCATTGAGAGGAAAGAGTTAAATATTCTTGGAAGCTCATAGCTCCTGGAATAATTGATCAAATCTTCTCCAAGGACTGAGAGTTAGATCTTTACCCAACAGGGGGCCACAGTTATCTGACTTCTTAGTGAATTTCTCTAAGGTCTAATGATTCTTTCTAAACACTAGGCACATTTAGGGTTTTGGAGAAATACTCATCCGAAGTTTTCCCAGAGTTTGTTAAATTGAAAGACTATGTATTTGGAAATCCAGGCATGGTTTAGTAAGTCTTATGCTGTATCTTCATAAAAGTGTTTAGGAGTAAAACCAAGATCTCGGCAATGAAATGCCTTGTGATATGGGAAATTTTGTCTACTAGCAATTTTATTTAAGATGTTAATTTGATTGAAAAGCATGGAATCAGTGATTTTTTAGGTGATACTTTCGAAGAGTATTGGGAGTTTAAGGACTGATTCACAGCAGTGTTTGATATGTAAATGTGTGTGTGTGTATGTGTGTTTCGAATTTGACAAACACGTATGAAACCCATGTAGATCCTGGCAAAGTCACAGGGATAGATAGAGGCTTGAATAAGCAATACTTGATTTAGGTGGACAGAGAGTTCATTTCATAAAGGTGAAGGGTAGGCCAGGTAGACATTAAAAGAAACTGTAAAGAACTTTTTGTCTTCTTGCTTCTGAGATATTTTCTCTTATCCTTATAAAGCAAAGCATCAGGATATAGTGATATTTCAGTTATGGTGTAAGTTGGGCAGTGCCGGTGGCTCAGCGGTTTAGCACCGCCTTCAGCCCAGGGCCTGATCCTGGAGATCCTGCATGGAGTCTGCTTCTCCCTCCACCTGTGTCTCTGCCTCTCTCTCTCTCTGTGTCTCTCATGAATAAATAAAATCTTTAAAAATAAATAAAATCAGTTATGGTGTAAGTCCATATGTTAAGTCTAGAATGTGAGTCCTGATGGTCTGTGAAATAGGAAAAGCTGCCTCATTGAGGAAATATAATGGTTTCTAATGACATTGCTGAAATAGAGGCACAATGAAATAGGATGGAATGTAGAGAATTATTGGGGGACAATCAGTGACCCTTAATCTTAGATGTGCCCTGGCAGCAAATCTCTTGGGGGAATTATTAGAGTGATAAAGGAATTTATAAGTATCTAGTAGTATAGAAACACTGAGGAGGGGTTGGCTCTTTGGTTTTAACTTTGGGCTCAAACTCTCACATCTGAGTTTTTTTGCCAGCTAATCCTTTGAGAAAATCCCTTTGAGAGGACAAGAGAAATGTAAACAGTATTCTCCACACCCTTTTACTGCACAACATAAAGCCTGCTGGTATTTATCCTGATGAATTATAAAATGCTTCCCCTCTCTTTTAAAATATTCTATTTTTATTGACCATATGTGTATGTGTGTGTGTGTGTGTGTGTGTGTGTGTATGTATATATATACACATACACACAGGCTTGGGATGGGTGGAGTAGGAAGGAGAACACCACAGCCAGGTGAGTGGGTTACATATGTACACACACGTATTATTGACCATAGCTTTATACTCTTTAACTCCATTCATGTTGTTGAAATGGCAAGATTTCATTCCTTTTATGATTAATATTCCATTATATGTATGTGTGTGTGTATATATATATATACACATACACACACACACACACACACACAGATATATACCACATCTTTATCCATTCATCTATTGATTGCACTTGGGCTACTTCCACAATTTGGCTGTTGTAAATAATGCTGCAGTAAACATAAGGGTGCATATATCTTATCAAATTAGAGTTTCTACATTCTTTGGGTAAATACCCAGTAGTGGAATTACTGGATTATATACTAATTCTATTTTCAATTTTTCAATACTATTTTCCAAGTGGCAACACCAGTTTGCATTCCTATCAACAGTGTGCAGGGATTCCTCTTTCTCCACATCCTCACTAACACATGTTGTTTTTTCTGTGTTTGAATTTACTCACTCTGACAGTTGTGTGGTGGTATCTTATTCTGGTTTTGATTTGTATTTCTCCTATGATAAGTGATGTTGAGTATCTTCTCATGTGCCTGTTGGTCATCTGTGTATGTTCTTTGGAAGAATGTCTGTTCATGTTTCTTGTGCATTTTTAATTGTTTTATTTTTTGATGTTAGGTTCTTCATATATTTTGGATACTAACCCCTTATCAGATATATCATTTACAGACGTCTTCTCCCTTTCAGTAGGTTGTCTTAATTTTGTTTATCGTTTCCTTTGCTGTGCGGAAGCTTTTTATTTTGATGTAGTCTCAATAGTTTATTTTTGCTTTTGTTTTCCTTGCCTCAGGAGACATATCTAGAAAGATGTTGCTATATAGCTGATGTCAGATAAATTACTGCCTGTCTCTCTCCCAGGATTTTTATGACTTCAGGTCTTATATTTAATCAATTTTCAGCTTATTTTTATATACGATGTAAGAAAGTAGTCCAGCTTCATTCTTTTGCATGTATTGTCCAGTTTTCCCAGCACTATTTGTTGAAGAGACTATCTTTTTCCCTTCGCATATTCTTGCTTTCTTCATTGAAGATTAATTAACCATGTACTTGTGGGTTTATTGCTGAGATCTTTCTTCTGTCCCATATGTTTTTGTGCCAGTACCGTATTGTTTTGATTACTACAGCTTTGGTAGTTTATCTTGAAATTTGAGATTGTGATGCCTCCAGTTTTGTTCTTCTTTTCCAAGATTGCTTTGGCTCTTTGGGGTTTTTTGTGGTTCCATATAAAGCTTAGGATTGTTTGTTCTAGTTTTGTGAAAAATGCTATTTGTATTTTGATAGGGATTGCTTTAAATCTGTAAATGCTTTGGGTAGTGTAGACATTTTAACAGTATTTGTTCTTCTAGTCCATGAGCTTGGAATATCTTTCCATTTGTTTCTGTCATCTTCAATTTCTTTCATTGGTGTTTTTACAGTTTGCACAGTAGAGATCTTTTACCTTCTTGGTTAAGTATATTCCTTGGTGCAATAGTAAATGGGATTGTTTTCTTAATTTCTCTTTCTACTGCTTCATTGTTAGTGTACAGTAATACAACAGATTTCTGTACCTTGATTTTGTATCCTGTTACCTTACTGAATTCATTTATCAGTTCTAGTAGTTTTTTGGTGAAATCTTCAGGTTTTCCTTTCTTTTTTTTTAAGATTTTATTTATTTTTTTGAGAGAGTACATGCAAGCAGCAGGGACAGGGTAGGGGTGGTCAGAGGGGGAGGGAGAAGGAGAGAATCTCAAGAAGACTCTGCACTGAGCATACAGCCCAACATCAGGCTCAATCTTACAACCCTGAGACCATGACTTGAGTCAAAACTAAGAGTTGAATGCTTAACCCACTGAGTCACTCAGGCACTCCTAGGTTTTTCTATATATAGTATGTCATCTGCAAATAGTAAGAATTCTACTTCTTCCTTACAAATTTGTGTTTTTTTAAATTTTTTTATTTGTTTATGATAGTCACACAGAGAGAGAGGCAGAGACACAGGCAGAGGGAGAAGCAGGCTCCATGCACCGGGAGCCCGATGTGGGATTTGATCCCAGGTCCCCAGGATCGTGCCCTGGGCCAAAGGCAGGCGCCAAACCGCTGCGCCACCCAGGGATCCCCTTCCTTACAAATTTGAATGCCTTCTGTTTCTTTTTCTTGTCTGAGTTGCTGTGGCTAGGACTTACAGTGCTATGTTGAATAAAAGTGGGAAGAGTGGACATCTTGTCTTGTTCCTGATTTTAGGGGAAATCTCAGTTTTTCACAGTTGAGTGTGATGTTAGCTGTGGATTTTTCATATATGGGTTTAGTTATGTTGAGGTATGTTCCCTCTAAACTTAGTTGTTCAAGGCTTTTATCATAAATGGATGTCCTGCTGCCATTTCCTCTGTCTCTTTTTGATGAGTCTGGCTAAGATTTTATCAATTTTGTTCATTCTTTCAAATAACCAGTTCCTGGTTTCAGTGAAATATTCTATTGGGGTGCCTTCCTGGTGCAGTTGGTTAAGTGTCTGACTCTTGGTTTTGGCTCAGGTCATGATCTCAGGGTTATGAGATTGAGCCCCATGTTGGACTCTGCTCATCACAGACTCTGCTTGAGATTCTCTCCCTCTCCCTCTCCCCCTTCCCCCCCACACTCACACACTCTCTCTCAAATAAATAAATATTTTTAAAAGAAATGTTTTATTGTTTTCTTAGTTTCTATTTTGTTTATTTCTGCTCTAATGTTTATTATTTCCTTCCTTCTACTGGTTTTGGATTTTGTTTGTTCTTTTTCTAGCTTCTTTAGATGTAAGTGTAGGTTGTTTATTTGAGATTGTTCTTGCTTCTTAAGGGAGGCCTGTATTGCTGTAAACATTCCTCTTGGAATAGCTTTTGCAGCATTCCCAAAATTTTGGTCTATTATATTTTCATTTTCATTTGTCTCTACGTATTTTTCAATTTCCTCTTTGTTTGTTGACCTTTTCATTGTTTAGTAACATGTTATTTAACGTCCATGTATTTGTGTTCTTTCCAGCCTTTTTCTTGTGATTAATTTCTAGTTTCATAGCTTTGTGGTAGGAAAAGATACATGGTATGACTTTAGTCTTTCTGAATTTGTTGAGACTTGTTTTGTGGCCTGGTATATGATCTATTCTGGAGAATGTTCCGTGTGTACTTGAAAGAATGGGTATTCTGCTGTTTTATGATGGAATGTTCTGAATATATAGCTGTTAGATCCGTTTGGTCCACTGTGCATTCAAAGCCACTATTTCCTTGTGGATTTTCTGTTTGGACAATGTGTCCTTTGATTTAAGTGGGGTGTTAAACTCTTATAGTATTGTAGTCTATCAATTAGTCCTTTATGTTATTAGCTGCTTCATGTATTGGGTGCTCCCACGTTGGGTGTATAATTATTTACAATTATTACATCTTCTTGTGGATGGTTCCCTATATGATTATATGGTCCTTTGTCTATTGTTATAGTCTTTGTATTAAAGTCTGTTTTGTCTGATACAAGTATTGCTACTTCAGCTTTCTTTTCCCTTCCATTTGCATGATAAATGGTTTTCTATCCCCTCACTCTCAATCTTCATATGTCTTTAGATCTGAAATTAGTCTCTTATAGGCAGTACATAGATGAGTCTTGCTTTGTTATCCATTCTGTCACCCTATATCTTTTGATTGGAGCCCTTAGTCCATTTACAGAGGAATTTTAGATAGATATGTACTTACTGCCATTTCTTACTTGTTTTATGGTAGTTCTGTAGTTCTTCTCTGTTCCCTTCTTTTACTCTTCTCTCTCATAGTTTTCTGGCTTTCTTTAGTGATATACTTGGATTCCTTTCTCTTTATTTTTTGTATATTTATTACTAATTTTTGATTTGTAGGTTTGTATATAACATGTTATATGGCAGTCTATATTAAGTTAATGATTGCTTACACTTGAAGCTATTCTTTACTGCTCTCCCCCTACATTTCACATGTCATACTTTACATTCATTCAATTTGTGAATCCTTTGACTTATTTTTATAAATATACCTAATTTTACTACTTCCTCCTTTCCTTACTGCTACCTGTGGTCTTTCCTTTCCACTCAGAGAGTCTCCTTTAACATTTCCTGTAGATCATGAATTCCTTTAGTTTTTGTTTGGGAAACTCTTTTCCTCTCCTATTCTGAATGATAGTCTTGCTGGATAGAGTATTCTTGGCTGCAGGTTTCTTTCTTTCCACAGTATGAATATATCATGCCACTTTCTTCTGGCCTGCAAGTTTCTTTTGACAAATCAGCTTATAGCCTTATGGGGTTTCTCTTGTATGTGACTGTTTTCTTTTCTCTTGTTACTTTTAAAATTCTCTATCATTATGTTTTGCCACTTTAATTACTATGTGAGTTGGTATGAACTTCCTTGGGTTAATTTTGTTGGGGGCTCTCTTTGCTTCTTGGATTTGGATTTCTGTTTCCTTCCCTAGACTCATGAGGTGTTCAGCTTTTATGTTCTTTCAAGTAATTTTTATGCCCCCTTTTCTCTTTCTTCTGCTTTTGAGATTCCTATAATGCAAATGTTATCATGCTTGATGGTGTTTCTGAGTTCCTTAGGTCTGTTTTCATTTTTTATTATTATTTTTTCTCTCATCCGCTCAACTTGATTGTTTTTCATTGCTCTATCATCCAGGTCACTGATCTGCTTCTGCTTCCTCTAGTCTACCATTTATTCCATCTAGTATATTCTTAATTTCAGTTATTGAGTTCTTTCATCTCTGATTGGTTCTCCTTTACATTTTCTGTCTTTGTTGAAAGTCTCCCTGAGGTCCTTCACTCTTTTCTCAAATCCACTGAGTATGACCATTATTTTAAATTCTCTGTCATCATGGCCAACATGCACATGAGAAAATGCTCTGCATCACTTGCCATCAGGGAAATACAAATCAAAACCACAATGAGATACCACCTCACACCACTGAGAATGGGGAAAATTAACAAGGCAGGAAACCACAAATGTTGGAGAGGATGTGGAGAAAAGGGAACCCTCTTACACTGTTGGTGGGAACATGAACTGGTGCAGCCACTCTGGAAAACTGTGGAGGTTCCTCAAAGAGTTAAAAATAGACCTGCCCTACGACCCAGCAATTGCACTGTTGGGGATTTACCCCAAAGATACAGATGCAATGAAACGCCGGGACACCTGCACCCTGATGTTTCTAGCAGCAATGTCCACAATAGCCAAACTGTGGAAGGAGCCTCGGTGTCCATCGAAAGATGAATGGATAAAGAAGATGTGGTTTACGTATACAATGGAATATTACTCAGCCATTAGAAATGACAAATACCCACCATTTGCTTCGACGTGGATGGACCTGGAGGGTATTATGCTGAGTGAAGTAAGTCAATCGGAGAAGGACAAACGTTATATGTTCTCATTCACTTGGGGAATATAAATAATAGTGAAAGGGAATATAAGGGAAGGGAGAAGAAATGTGTGGGAAATATCAGAAAGGGAGACAGAACATAAAGACTCCTAACTCTGGGAAACGAACTAGGGGTGGTGGAAGGGGAGGAGGGCGGGGAGTGGGGGTGAATGGGTGACGGGCACTGAGGGGGGCATGTGACGGGATGAGCACTGGGTGTTATTATGTATGTTGGTAAATTGAACACCAATAAAAAATAAATTTATTATAAAAAAACAAATTATCTGTCAGACATGTTACTTATTTTCATTTCATTTAGCTCTCTTGCTGTAATTTTGTCCTTTGATTTGGGACATATTCCTCTGTCTTCCTCATTTTGTCTAACTCTCTGTGTCTGTTTCTATGTGTTAGGAAAGTCAGCTGTGTCTCTTGCTCTTAAAAGTAGTGTCCTTGTGAAGAAGAGATCCTTTAGTGCCCTGAAGGGCAGTGTTCCTTGTTTACCAGGACCTGGCACTTTAGGGACATCTCCCATGTGTGTTGTATACACCCTGCTATTTTGGCTAAGCCACATTTGCCTTCAGTCCAGTTGTCTGCAACGGCTGTCTTTGCCTATAAGCACAGGATTTTGTCCCTGCGTTGTTACTGGGCCAGTCTGGGACCACTTTGGGCTTGAGTTGAGTCAGTCAAACCAGGCATTTGCCAGAGATGCAGTAGCACCGAATTGTAGGGCACTTTCCCTATGTTGTCTCCTGAGAAGTGCTCATTAGTGGGTGGGGCCTGTAGTAGACCGTATGTCTGCCCCCACCCCCCTCCTGGGGCCACAGTCAAGACTGGTGTGTGTGGTTATGTTTCCCTCTTCTCAAGAAAGGAGTCACTTTGGGGTGGTGCTGGCCCCTCTCAGGGCTGCTTGCATACTGCCAAGCCTGTGGCAGCACTTTGAATGGGCTGTAGCCAAGTTTATATTGGAGTGGGCAGGTCCACAGGAGAAAGCTGGCCTGTGGTGCACAGTGTTAACAAGCTTTGTACAGGTCTGCTGTACTTTAGGAAACTGCCACAGGACTAGAAGGGCGAGTCCTCAGGTGGGAGTAGGATGCACAGTGTTAGCAAGGTTTGCAGGAGTCTGCTATGGGAGGGGACCAGGAGAGGAGACCTGGCTGGAGGTGGACTATGCACAGGGAAATGTGGGGGCAGATGCTGTAAACAAGTTAGTTGGAAAGCATTGGCTGGCAGTGGTTCCTACAGGTGTCCATGTGTCAGACAGAGGAAGGAAATGGCTACTAGCAGCTCTTCAGTTCTTGGAGAAATCTTCCAAGGATCCCTGACTCTCCAGCATACTTTCTGAGATTAGTAAACAAATCTCCCTTCCACATACCCTGGACATTTTTAAACTGTGCTATATGTCACCAGGGGCTGTTTGTTGTTGTCTCTTTCTAAGAGCAGGACTCAGTTTCCTCTCTCCACTGCCCTCTGACTCTCCCAGAACTGATCCTACTGATTTCTAAAGTGCAGATGTTAAGCCCTGCTGATTGTAAGGACTCATGAATTTAGGCTCCTCAGGCTTTCAAAGCCAGATGTTATGGGATTCATCTTCCCAGTCTGGGTTCCCTGTACCTAGGATGTTTGGTGTGAAGGTCTATTTCTCTCCTCTCTCTGCACCTGCATATCTCTGCCTCCTGAGAACAGTCTGGTGGTCCACCCTTCCTGCCTTCTTCCAGTGGCCTCTTCTCTGTATTTAGCTATGGGGAATTTATTTTGCCAGTCTTCGGTTTTCTGGGTTATTTAATACCAATGTGGATTTCATCTAGTTGTATTGTAGGAGGAGGTAAGCTTAGGATCTTCCTATTCTTCCATCTTCCCCAGAAGTCTGCTGTATTCTAGATTCTATTCACTGTTCTGTTGACAAATTTGATTTTATTCTTATCACCATTATATAATGTGATCTCCTTTATTCTTCTTTGTGAAAGGTGGAAAAATTTTCTCATTGTCTTCAGGGTTCTAAAATTTCATAGACATGAACTTTGGTGGTATAGGCTTTTCATTTCTGCCATCACATTTTTAATTTCTAAGAGCTCCTTAGCTTTTTTTTTTTCCTCCTTAGCTTTATAAATGTTTCTTTTCCCTCCCTCTCTCCATCCCTTCTCCTTCCTGCCTTCCTGCCTTCCTTCCTGCCTGCCTTCCTGCCTGCCTTTCTGCCTGCCTTCATTCTTTACTTCCTTCCATAGTCTCCATGCCCAACATGGATTGCAATGCAGGGATTGAACTCACAACCCAGAGATCAAGACTTGAGCTGAGATTGAGTTCAGATGCTTAACTGACTGAGCAACCCAGGCACTCCTAAATGTTTCTTTTTCTTAATAGAAATAGCTTCCTCTTCTGGTTTTGTGGGTGAGGATGTTACTTATACACATTTTCAAATTTTGTTCTGCTTCCTACATGTTTTACTTCCTCTAAGTGTTCTTCATTCTGTCCTTTCTTCTCCCCTCTGGTTGTTTTTGCTTTGCCTCTTTCATGTTAGAAGATTTCTTCATATATGAGGTAATTCTATTTTGTCCATTTATATTTAAGAATGAGACATTTGTGTAGTAAGGAATTTAGTCTTTTTTTTTTAAATATATATTTATTTATTATTTGTGATAGAGAGAGAGAGAGAGAGAGAGAGAGAGAGGCAGAGACACAGGAGGAGGGAGAAGCAGGCTCCATGCCAGGCCTGACGCGGGACTCGATCCCGGGTCTCCAGGATCGCGCCCTGGGCCAAAGGCAGGCGCTAAACTGCTGCGCCACCCGGGGATCCCTTTCTTTTTTTTTTTTTAAATATATATTTATTTATTATTTATGATAGAGAGAGGGAATTTAGTCTTGTTCAAAGAGGTGTCTCTTTTGCCCTTGGCTCATGGGAGGTAATCTTAAGTTCCTGAAATGTCGTACCTTATAGAGTGTCTTTGTTTATTTGGGGCTTTGGGCCAAGCCAGTTAGTCTAACAGTATGGTTCATGTTGAATGTTTTGGGTCAAGTGGTATCAGCTCTACCCCAAGGGGCTGGAGACTGAGGTCAGCCTCTAGGAGCTAACCACATCTTTGTGACCAACCCCCAATAAAAACTCGGGACCCCAAGGCTCAGGTGAGTTTCCTTGGTTGGCAGTACTCTGCATATTCACACACATTGTTACTGGGAGGTGTTAATGCTGTCCATTGCTCCATCAAGAGAAGACAACTGGAAGCTCTACATTTGAAACTCCCCTGGACTTTGCCTCAGTTGTCTCTTCTCCTAGCTGAATTTAATCCATAAGCTTTTGTTGAGATAAACTATCACCGTGGGTGTAAAAGCTCTCTAGCTTCTGTTGAGTTCTGTAAACCTTCTAGTAAATTATTAAATCCGAGGTGGTCTTAGGGATCCATCCCCCAAACTTGCCATTGGCATCAGAAGTGAGGGTTGTCTTGTACATTTTTCCAAGCTTTGTAGCAGTTAAGAAGCTTATTAGAAGCTTTCTGAGCATGGATGGGGCTTATAAACTGTAGAGCGATCTTGCTGGGCTGTTTCATTGAAAAGACTCCAACTTTACTGTCTGTGGGTCTTTTTTCTTGGTCTGGGCAGTTTCTGCAGAAATGAATCCTCCAGTATTTTTTAAAAGTATTTTATTTATTTATTCATGAGAGACACATAGAGAGGCAGAGAGAGAAGCACGCTCCATGCAGGAGCCTGATGTGGGACTTGATCCCGAGATTCTAGAATCATGCCCTGGGCCGAAGGCAGATGCTCAACCACTGAGTCACCTGGGCATCCCGAATCCAAAGAGTCTTTTGCTTAGGAGAGCATAAACCTAACTGCTAGTGTTTTCAGAGTTGAGTAGGAGGAGGATAATAGCACTGAATATTGATTTTCATTTATTCCTTTTATTTTTCTCTATAATAGTCTTTAAAACATTTTTTTGTATATTTTTTTTATTGGAGTTCAATTTGCCAACATATCGTATAACACCCAGTGCTCATCCTATCTCTCTATAACAGTCTTGACAACAGAAGCAGTACAAAGTGTTGAGGGAGCACATGAACCAGGACACCTAATGTACTTGGGGCATCAAAGAAAGAATCACAGAGAATATTTAAACAGATACCCATGGATGGGTAGAGGAAGCTAGCTAGGTGAGAATGGAGGGAATGGTATTTTAGACAGAGACTCATAAATTTCTTTGAGTAGATGTGTCAGTATTACTTGGGAAGGGGTAGTACATAAGGTATCAGTTTGTTATAATGGTCCATATTATCAGAAATATAGTACCAGGGATATAATACCATAGGCAATTTTTAGTTTGAAGGGAATACATCTGTTGGTGTTTAATTCTGCTAACTAGTCAATAACAAATCTTTTTCAGTTGTATGTATAAAGGCATTGAGGACCTAAAGGAATTTTTGTTTAGGAGTCAAGATTTAAACTTACACATTAGGTATGTGTAGTTTGAGTTCTCATGAAAAGTTGAGTATTTATATAAGTCATGCATTTTCTTGTTAATCTGTATTGATTCTTTGTTGACTTTACCTTCCAGGTATCGTGTGTTTTTTGTTTTGTAATGGTAATCTGGCCAACTAGAGTAGTTTTAAGTAGATACTGAAACTTAGATTAGCTATTGCTTATACCTGAGTATTTAGATGGCTTGAAGGACTTTTGAATTTACCTTTGGAATACTAGGGCACAGTATTACACTTTTGGGCTTAAAACTTTCAATGTCTTCCATTTTTCTATTGCGTTAGATTCAATCTAGTGCTAATCTACCAATCTTGGGATCCCTGGGTGGCGCGGCGGTTTGGCTCCTGCCTTTGGCCCAGGGCGCGATCCTGGAGACCCGGGATCGAATCCCACGTCGGGCTCCCGGTGCATGGAGCCTGCTTCTCCCTCTGCCTGTGTCTCTGCCTCTCTCTCTCTCTCTGTGACTATCATAAATAAATAAAAATAAAAAAAAAATTTAAAAAATATATAATTAAAAAAAAAAAATAATCTACCAATCTTCACCTTTCATGATATATTCCCAACTTCTCTTTCAGCCTTTGTTTCTATCTCTATGTAAACAACCACAACAGAACAAAAACAACTGTGATTATTCCTGAATTAAATTTGTATTCTTTCCCCCCAGTGTCTTGCTTAGAATGAGGCTCTTGCCTTCTCAGCCACCAATCCCCACCTTAGAGAATGCACGTAAGTGTTCTAAGTTATACTTGTTCAGAATATCCCTTCAGGATATCCCATTATATTTACATCTTCGTTTGACATTATAATTTGATACCAAAGACAAAAAAGCCTAACTACTTGGCTCTGTTTTCCCCCATTTACCTTTCTTAAAAACCATTTTATTCAAAAGTTTTATTTGTTCAAGTCATCTCTACACCCAATGTGCTTAGTTTTTCCCTCCCAGGGTTTTAAAGAAGTAAATGTTCATTATACAGAACTGGAAGAAATTTGACTATAGTTTTTCCCTTTTTCCATTCTACTGTATACACCAACTGATCAAATAAATTAATTGTGGTCCAGTATTTCAAATCTGGAGTATCTTGTGTGTAAATTTCGGGATTCTGTGTGACCTGATACCACCTTACCTATACAGCCATATATTTACTCTCAAACACACCTTTTTGCCATTGTTAGTATTCTGGGAACAAGCTATAACCATTCCTGTATTGGTCTATAGTTAATTTTTACTAATCTCTCAGGGGAAGTTGGCTTGCTGAAACCTTCTCTAGCCAGCCTAGAGTTCTCATTATGACAGAGTTGGAGTTAGAATGCAGTCTCTTGCCTTGTTTTGCACTGTCATGCCCTCTGCACTGTCATGCCTATTGCTCAGATTAATTGAATACATCCTGTGGTTAAGGTAATCAGAGGAGACCTACATTGTCAAATCAGCCTTACTATGTTAAAACATAATAGGACACCTATTGAGTGCCTGACGTAGGGTCAGTGCATCATTACCTGTTGTCCATGGTTTGCCAATTCCAAATCCAATGATGACCCAGATCACAGAAGCAGAACATGAAATTCCTTTTTTTCCAGGGTAGTGCTGTGTATCCAGAGCTGACACCCCCATGAGTCTATGATTCTCCATCATTGCCAGTAAAGTATTAGGCCCCAGTAGATAGCCTATGGGTTTGGATTGTTACCACTATACTGTTGAAGTTTTATAGTAAAGTCACTTGGAACTATAGTAAATTAAAAATAAAGTAAGTGGGAAACTATTGGATATTTTAACTGCCTCTTTCTTTCACTTCTTGATTCAAGCTAAGAGTACATTTCTCAAACAGCTTTGATATGTGGATTGCTGAGGAAAACTATAGCATTCCAACCTGGCAGGTTAAGAGTTCTTTGAAATAGTTAATGAAATGCTTCATACTGGGAACCTAGTAGAAATACTTAGTTTCTGAAAAGCCTTTTGATAATGCTTCCCTTAAGAGTTTAAGAAAAATGCCAACAGAGTAAAAAGTATTGCTTTTTTCATAGATTTGAACATATTTAAACAATAGAAAAAAAATGTGAGTGAAAAGCTGCTGTGCATTCCCCAGAGAGGTCAGTCATTGGCTGACACCATTTTTATTATAGTACATGATATTTTCAATGCTAACAGAACTCTTTGGAAGACAGCTTAGAAAAACAATTGATGGATATAAACTTTTGAAAAACTAAAAAATGCGCAAGCTTTGTAAATAACTTAGGCTGAATTTAAAAATATGGATGTACCATCACATGATATTTAGCTTCTAGAGTTTCACTAATTTTTAAAAATAAATTTTATTGAACTATATCTTAGTCTGTCAAGGCTGCTATAACAGAGATACCATAGATTGGGTGGCTTATAAACAGCAGAAGTTTATTTCTCACAGTTCTGCAGGATGGGGAGTCCAAGAATCAAGGCATCAGCAGACTTGGGGTCTGATGAGGACTGGCTTCCTCTTTAATGGGTGTTTTTTCATTGTAACTTCACATGGTCTCTAGGGCCTCTTTTATAAGAGCACTAATCCCATTCTAAGGGCTTCATTCTTATGACTAATCAGTTGCTAAGGGCCCTACCTCCAAATGCTGTCACATTGGGGATTAGGTTTCAACATATGAATTTGTGTGTGTGAGGGGAGATGACATAAACATGCATTCAGACTGTAAGACATATCTACAGTAAGATGTACTAATCTTAACTGTAAAGATACCTATAGAGACGAGTTTCAGTATAATTTGATTTATACATTTTTATTAGTGTTAAATATTTACATTGGAACTCTTAGTCTGCCATTTTATACTTGTGATACTGTTTGCTATGGGCACCTTGTTGTATTGGATTTTGTATGTTATGTATTACTATGAAATAAATGGCTCCCAAAATTAGTAACCTAAAACAATAAACATTTATTATCTCTCAGTTTTTGTGGGCCAAATTTGGGAGTTGTTTAGCTGTGTGGTTCTGGTTTGGGGCTCTCATGAGGGTTAGGTCAATTTATCAGTCAAAGCTGCAATCACCTGAAGGTTTACCTGGAGCTGGAGCTCTGCTTTCAAAGTGGCTCCTTCCCATGGTTGACAAATTAGTGTTGGCAACTGGCCAGAGCCCTCAGCTCACTGTTATGTGGACCTCACTCTAGGCCTCACCTGACTATCCTGTGTTGCAGCACCTGGCTTCTTTCAAAAAGAGTGCTCCAAAATAGTAATGCAAGAGCCACAGTGTCTTTTATTACCAAATGGAAGTCATACCCTGATATTTCCCCAATATCTTAATGGTCATATGGGTGGGTCGTCCATTCATTGTGGAAGGAACTTGAATACCAGGAGATGAGAATCACTGGGGGCAATTTTGATGCCTATCATGGTTCCTCTTATTCATTATGATATTTATTTTAGCTTGCTTTTGTTTACTGTTAATTACTAAAAATTTCAAACATTCTGAAAAATAGAAGGATTAATGTAAATCACCCATAGATACCAATCTCTTAGAGGTAATAGTTGTTAGTGGTTTGGCAATTTTTTTCCAAAATATTTTAAATTAAAATTACAGACATCACAATATTTTATTTATAAATACTTGTTTGCATCTTTTAAGGAATAAAGATATTTTCTTACAACATCCCCATATCATTGTTGCAGTCACCAAATTTAAAATAATTCCCTGATATTATCTAATACTAAGTATTTAAATTTTTCCAGTTGTCCCTAAGATGTATTTTATTGCTGGTTTGTTCAAGCCAGAATCTTATAAGACCATACATTATATTCAGTTTTTGTATTTGTGGAGACAAGTAATCATCTGGAATAGCATTCATTTCTTTTACTGTCATGAGTTTGATGATTTGGGGTTATTTAACTTGTAGATTGCCCCAACTTTAGGATTTATCTGATTATTTCCTCATGATGTCATTTAACTTATTTTTTTCTCTTCTGTATTCCCTTTAATTTAGAAGTCATATATTAGTTTGGGTTCTCTAGAAAAACAGAGTCAGTAGTAGATATATGAATATAGATACAAATATAGATGAAGAGAGTTAATATAAGGAATTAGCTCGTGTAATTATGGAGTCTGAGAAGTCCAAGATAGGGTTAGTGAGCTAGAGATTTAGGGGAGCCAGTGGTACAGTTCCAGTCCAAGTGTGAAGGACTGAGAGCCAAGAGAACTGTTGTTATAAGTTCTAGTCCTAGTCCAAAAGTCTGTGACACAGGTGAGCAGATGGTCTAAGTTCCAGTCTGAGTCTGAGAGCCTGGAAACTAGACAAGCCAACAGTGTAAGTTCTGGTCCAAGTCCAAAGGCAAGAGAAGACCAAGGTCCCAGTTCAAAGACAGGCAGAAAGAATTCTTTCTTACTCAGCCTTTTATTCTATTGAGGCCATCAGCGGATTGGATGACACTCAGGCATATTGCAGAAGACAACCTCCTTTACTCAATCTGATTCAAGTGCTGATCCCATCCAGAAACACCCTTGTAAGACACACCCAGAAATTATGTTTAAATAAACACCTGGGCTCCATGTGGCCCAAAGTTGACATATAAGATTAGCTATCACATATTTAAAACTTGATTAGATTCAGATTAAACAGCTCTGGTAAGAGTACTTTATAAGTGATGCTGTATATTTTATATTATATCATGAGGCTCATAATGAGTGATTATCTCACTCTCAGTAATATTAAGTTTGATCATTTGTTTAAGGAGATTACAGTTGCATCTGCCAATTGTATAATTCCAGTTTATGCCTTTTGACCTACAGGTGATATATGAGGTGATATTTCCATACCATGTGAGTATCTAGTTCCCCACAGATTTTTCACTCAGTGTCTTTTTTTTTTTTTTAAAGATTTTATTTATTTATTCATGAGAGACACACAGAGAGAGGCAGAGACATAGAGGGAGAAGCAGGTTCCCTGTGGGGAGCTTGATGTGAGACTCAATTCCAGGACTCAATTCCATCATGACCTGAGCCAAATGCAGACACTCAACCACTGAGCCACCCAGGATGCCCCTTTTGCATCCTGGTCTCTTGACAGCATTGATTTGTGCTGTCCTTGGCTCACTTTAACTCAGAGAATGTAGCAGAAGTGAGGTTTTCATAGCTGTTTCTATGATTTGGGGAGTTCTCAGCTCAGCTGCCTTGTAAGAGGTTCAGCTACCCTGTTGAAGAAAGCACTTGGAGAAGGAGAAGTTCTGGTCCTACATGGAGACCTATGTACTGTCCCAGCAGAGCTTGCCTGTATCCATTATTTAATTAAATATAGCAAAATAATGTAGTTTGTTTTAATTTGATTCACTGTGTTAAGTCCCACATTTTTCTTCTCCCTTCCCCTCAGATGCCAGTACTTCTTCCACAGGCTTTGCTGTTTTTGAATCCTTCTTCCTTGTCCCCAGATGTCCCTTCCTTCTGAAGTTTTCTCACCAGATGGTAGCTATGTGATGAATCTTGGTTAAATGAATGGCTCTAATTTTTTTGTTCTAGTGTATCAAGGCTTCCTCAAACTGCCAGTCCCCTTTCTCCAAAATACATATATTATCTTTAAGGATTTATTTATTTGAGAGAGAGAGAGAGAGAGAGAGAAAGAATGCAGGAGGAAGGGGCAGAGGAAGAGGTAGAGAGAATCTTAAGCAGACTCTGCACTGAGTGTGGAGCCCAACATGGGGCTTGATCTCACGACCTGAAATCACAACCTAAGCCAAAACCAAGAGTTTTCTGCTCAACCAGATGTGCAACAAGGCCTCCCTATAATCTATGTGTTTTTATCATTGATTCCTCAAATGTTGATAGATGATTTGCTACATGTCACTTAAATGCAGTGATGGGGAGCTGGGCTGGGGGAGGTAGAAATTCGTATACTAATGAAATGGTCTGAGTCTCAGCTCTGTGGAGGCTTCTCTTGTTGGCAACATCTAACTAGACAATTCAACAAGCAGTCCAACATAA
Source organism: Canis lupus dingo (assembly GCF_003254725.2). Lineage (NCBI taxonomy): Eukaryota > Metazoa > Chordata > Mammalia > Carnivora > Canidae > Canis > Canis lupus. The sequence continues at coordinate 30,974,992 of NC_064269.1, read as the reverse complement.
TAACCACTAGATTATGGGCTTGTGCCTGATACATAGTAAACACCTAAATATTTGGTGAATGACTTGGGTAAGAATTGTGATTATATATTATCTGTTAAGGTTCTAGTGGAGCTCAGAAGGTTTTGTGATTGAAAGGCTTGGGAAAGTTGCTCAGGGTGACGTAGAGTAGGAATTTCGATAGGGGTGACATAGTGTGCAAACTAGATACTTTTGACAGTGAAAAGAGGCATTAAAACACTTAATATAATTACAAATATTTATTAACTGACAAATTGTTTCTGTATTTTTAGGGAACCTTCTATTCAAGAGAAAATAGCTCTATTCAAAAACTTTTAAAAACACTTCATTCTGAAACAAAATATATTTATGTATATCAAAGCCAAAAAAATGTATCCATCTTAATTATCTCAGCATTATGAAACAACATAAGTTGAGGCATTGCTCTGCTTTAACCAGTTTCTTAGCTATATCAATCTGTTGTGTCATTAGTATCTTTTTAAGACCAATGAAAATTTTAAAAAATAATTGAAATGTCCATCAATTTTTTTCAAGTTCCATCTTATGTTTCTTAAATTTTAAAATTCTTGACACCTTCAGTTGATTCTTCTCTGTGGAACATATCATTTCTAATTGAGAAAATATTTTCTTTATGGATGGTGAGGTATCTGGTAAGCTTAGAACAAATTCTGCAAGTAGAGGTTGTTCTTCTCATTTTTAAAAATTGAAATGTGTAAAAATTTTGGCACAAATAGTTTCACAGCTAATGTATTTTTTCCTCTTTGCTAAGGCAAAATAATATGTATTTTTATAAGACAAAAACTTGTCATATAAGATGTCTCTGTTTAAGGTTCTTTTGAAGAAGATTTTGCTAAATCTAAATACTGTAAAACCTCAAGCCTTCTCCATTTCATTTCTTTCCAGTACAGGATATAAATGTATCCAGTTTAAAAGTGGAGTTTGTGGTAACTAGACTCCAAAGATGGATCAGGTGTCTGGGATCCGGGCTGCCCTTGACTCACCTTGACCCAGAGAATGCAGCACAAGTGAGGCTTTAATAGCTGTTTTTATGATTTGGGGAGCCATGATCCACCTTGTAGGAGGTTCAGTTACTTTGTTTAGAAGGCACTTGGAGGGATCCCTGGGTGGCGCAGCGGTTTGGCGCCTGCCTTTGGCGCAGGGCGCGATCCTGGAGACCCGGGATCGAATCCCACGTCGGGCTCTGGGTGCATGGAGCCTGCCTATGTCTCTGCCTCTCTCTCTCTCTCTCTCTCTCTCTCTGTGACTATCATAAACAAATAAAAATTAAAAAAAAAAAAATGAAGGCACTTGGAGAGGGAGATGTTCTGGTTCTGCATGGAGAAAGAGAAGGACACTAAGTGTCCTTGCAGAGCCCAGGCTCCTAGCTGCCTTCCCTAAGGCACCAGGTATGTGGGTGAAGCTATTTGGCAGGTTTCAGCTCCACTCAACCCACAGAATCAGGAGAAGTAACGCAAGGGTTGCTGATTTCAGCCATGACATTGTGTGGTGGTTTGTTTTACAGCAGTAGATAATCAAAACAGATAAGCAGTGATATTTGAAAGTGCAATTTTAGATCTTAAAAACAAAGCCTTGTTTACTGGTTGAAATGCCCTCATTTAATTTGTTGAAATCTTGTCTTTACTTTTGTAGGGATATATTTTAGTGTCTTCCTGTTTGCAATGTTTACAAACAGTTGTCATCAGTAATTGTGGTTCACTAAGTTTCAAAAGCTGGAGGCTTTTGGTTTTTTATTTACTTAACAGTTTTTTTTCTTTAAAAAGATTTTCAACCGATTTTGAGAAACAATAAAGCCAACATTTAAAGGTCTTATTTACAAACTAGTTCAGGACTAGTTGTACATCAGCTGAGATTGACTGACAAAATGGTTCCTACTCTTCCAAGAGCCAAATGTTCTAATATTCAACTGATGATGATCAGTAGAGAGATAGTGCCTACTGCCAGGAAGAAGTATTTATTTTTAATTAAACATCAGCTTTCTCACAAAGATCAGGTAGTTCACTTATTCTGTGTACATATAAAATATTTAAAATTTGACAGCTACAGCTTGCAGTTTGTTACAATGTGGAAGCTTATTTGGATGAAAATATAAATTATGTGTCTATCACAACCATATCCAAGTATATTTATGCTCCATAGGTTTCTTAATTTAATAAGAAATTTTTTTTATCATGATACTATATTCCAACAAAATTTGTATCCATGTTATCATTGCAAAATCAAATAATTACATGTTCAACACCAACCTGTTAAACTGAATTTACAGTGGCAGCCCCAATGATGTCAGATGTTTGACCTTCAACAAAATTGACTTCTAAAATTTTTCTTTGATTTGATAAATTCAATTTTTAAAATAAGCCAATATTTGAATTAATTTAACAGATTTTCTCCTTGAAGCACCTGTGCCTCTATGTAAGACTCGTATTTTCTAGTTGATTGTGAAATTCTGCTTCTAAGCAAACAAATTAATAACTTCTGCTTTACTTCTACTAGATTTGGATGTAAAAATGAGCTGTATTTTTTTTTAATTTAATTTAATTTATTTTAATGAGCTGTATTTAGAGTACAGATCTTCCTCGACTTATGGTAGGGTCACGTTCTGATAAACCCATCACAAGTTGAACATATTGTAAGTGAAATGCATTTAACACACTAACCCACCAAACATCGTAGCTGAGTCTAGTCTACCTTAAATGTGCTCAGAACACTTCTATTGTGTGGGCAGGATCATCTAACACAAAGCCTACTTTATAGCAAAGTGTTGAGTAACTCATGGAATATATTAAATACTGGACTGACATAAACAGAATGATTGCTATGGGTACAGGATGGTTGTCACTATTGGTGGTTTACCTTTGTAACTACGTGACTGACCGGAAACTGTGGCTGCCACTGCCCAGCATTATGAGAGAGGATCCTACTACATTGTTGCTAGCCTGGGAGAAGGTCAAAATTGCAAATTTGAAGTATGGTTCCTACTGAATGTGTATTACTTTTGCATCATTGTAAAATTGAAAAATTATAAATCGAACCATCGTAAGTTGGGGACCATCCATACTTCTTTTATCTAAATGGAAAGTCATGCTTCAGAGCTTTCTGTAACTGCTTCTTCTGAGGCTGTGTTAAAATTGCCATCTTTAAGCACAGGCTTCTTAACATAACTGCTAATTTTTGCAGTATATAAAGATGCTTTTTAGCAGATTTGGGTCTTGGAGTCAGTGATATCTCTGTTGAGCTGTGTTGGCACGTGATAAATGTTGAAAAGCATTTTGTGCAAATTATAGATCATCAACTTTTCAGAGAAGTGGAAATTCAGAATTTAATATTTCATTAAGCATACTTTTTTGGAGATCATTGTTGCTAATATATATTTTTTTCAAAATAAAAAGGGCTAACCCTAAATATGTTTAGCTATATAGAATATAAAAACGACAAAAGTAGGGCGCCTGGTGGCTCAGTCGGTTAAGCATCTACCTTCAGCTTAGGGCATGATCCAAAATCCTGGGATCAAGCCCCACATGGATTCCCTGCTCAGCAGGGAGTCTGCTTCTCCCTCTGCTCCCAGCATACGTTCTCTCTTATTATTTCTGTGGCTCTCTCTCTCTCTCTCTCTCTCAAATAAATAAATAAAAATCTTTAAAATTTTTTAAAAAATGAGAAAAGCATTGCTTTCAATTAGTTCTCCTCTAGGAGTTTAGATATTCCCCATACATATTCCATATTCATGTTGCCTACAGATTGTCATACTTCTCATGCCCTACTGACTGGTGGCATGGGGTATCTATATCTCTTGCGGGCTTGGGCCGAGGCCAGGGCACAGCTGACTGGTATATTCACATGACTGCAGGGACACAAGAGCATTGCAAACTTCTACCCCTACCCAAGACAGGAAGGAGTTAGCCGTTGCTAACCACAAATATTACAAGAACCCTCAGTTGTCAGTAAATGCCTTGTGTGCTGGAAGTGTTAGTTTTGCCCTATCTGGGAGCCAGGGGAAAAGTCGAGTTTTGGTCTCCTTACAGAGTGAACCACATGTTCAAACAAGGCTTCTGTTCCCTGCACTTTCCTCTAAAACTATTACTAGAGAATGTGGTAGAAGTTGGGGGTCTGTGAAACCCACTCTGGTTTATGATGTTTATTAAAAAATGAAATAAAAAAAATGAAATATAGGGTGCCTGGGTGGTTCAGTCGTTTGGGCATCTGCCTTCAGCTCAGGTCATGATCTCAGGGTCCTGGGAATAGTTCTGTGTTGGGCTCCCTGCTCAGTGGGAAGTCTGCTTTTCCCTCTCCTACAGGCTCATCTCCTTTTGCTCTATCTTCTGTGCTCTCTCTCTCATAAATAAATAAATAAATAAATAAATAAATAAATAAATAAATAAATAAAATTTTTTAAGAATATATGAACCATAGAAGCAAATGCTAAACTGAATGGGACAGGAGGTGTAAACCAGGGTGATGGGGTCCAGAAGCTAGTGAGGACCAGAAGCTCAGCAGATAGAACGGATTGGGAAGAGTAGTCAGTTTTACTGTCGTGGTCAGAGCATGGAGACAGAGGGATCAGCTCTGATGGTTTGTGCCAGTCTGTGAACTCTTCCACACAGAGACTTACCTGAGGATACTTGTGGGTACTGAGCAGATGGAATTCTTCCTTGAATTCTGTGCTCTTTGAACCTTGGAGCTGCTTCTGGAATATCAGCTTTTCTTGGACACTTCATTCTCCCGATGGCACCAGAGAATGAGCATCTCATATTTGTTTGAAGGCAAATTTTAAAGACAGAAATGCTACAGGGATCCCCAGGTGGCGCAGCGGTTTAGCGCCTGCCTTTGGCCCAGGGCGCGATCTTGGAGACCCGGGATCGAATCCCACGTCGGGCTCCCGGTGCATGGAGCCTGCTTCTCCCTCTGCCTGTGTCTCTGCCTCTCTCTCTCTCTGTGTGACTATCATAAATAAATAAATAATTAAAAAAAAAAAAGAAAAGAAATGCTACAGTTGGTGCACTGATGAGATTTTGACCATTCTCTCCTCCTCACTACTATTGTTCTGGTTCAAGCTACCACTTGCTGTTGCTTGAGCCTCCTAATTGGCTTCCCCTTAGCAGCCAGAGGGACTTTTTAAAATGTAAATCTAAATCAGATCATTTCATTCCTCTGCACAGAGTTCTCTGAAGACTTCCTGTCTCACATCTGAAGTCCTTTCCATGCTGAAAATGTCCTTCTTGAGGGGCTTTCAAACCTTATGGGCATGCCTCACAACAGGCCACATATTTTATATTGCCACACAGTACATGCCGTCGTATGTATAATTGAAACAACATTTCTGTAAATGACCCTTACTTGTATTATATATAAGGTGTCCTGATGTTTTCCATTTTATTGTTTCTTCTTCTTTTCAAAAAATACTAGTTGCAGCTGACAAACTTGATTTCATGACAGGTCCATGGGTCATGACTCTCAGTTTGGAGAACATTTTACTATATGATCTGGTCCTTGCCTGCCTCTCAGACTTTAACTCTGCCACTCCCAGTCCCCCTGGCTTACTGTCCTCCAGTTAAACCTGTGTCCCTGCTTTGCCATAAATATGACATGTTCGCTCTTACTTGAGGGCTTTTGCATTTGCTCTTCTCTCTGCCTAGAACACTGTTTCCCCTGGTTGATGGTTTTATATGGAGCTCCGCTCAAGTGTTTCCTTATCAGAGACTCTCCCTGACCATGCCCATCCCTGCATTCTCCATTCTCTTATCCAATGTAACTTTTCACTGTAGCCCACGGATACTGTGTAATATATTCAGTATACATTTATATGTTTGTCTCATTTCATTAGAAGAAGCTCTGTGAGAGTACCGATTTTGTTTTCTCACTGCTGAATCCGCTGAACCTAGAGCAGTGCTGGCACCATCGTGTGTTAGTTGAATGAATGAATAAATGTAATTCACAGACAGATATGGACTGACCAAACTTTCTAGGAGCAGAGTTCCAAACCTGTATCCTATCTTATGCTTAAGCTACTGATTTTGGGTCGGAGAACCCTATAAACTCTGTGAGCAGACCTGATGCCATTTGGTCTGAGAATTTTGGAATCCTGTCTACCTTGCCTGGAAGGAGAATGTGATCTTGGGGAAAGTCTAGACCTTTGACCCCATAGACTTCCTTCACTATGGGAAAGGGCATTGGTCTGCAAGGGCCAGCGTGGGCCTGTCTCACCCAGGTGTGATATTTGTGTCATTCAGGATTTATATAATAATCAGGTTCTTTCTGGTAGCCCAGGGTGCTAATGTTTAGTGATCTTCTTTATGGGAGCAGTAATGATGGTGTTCTGATTATATTATCATTTCTGCCTAGTATCATGCAGCTGAGTCAGGCTGGATTGATGGAAGCCCTCAATGGCAGAGTTTGGGTATGACAGGTCTGGAGTTTGAAATGCCCCAGGGAGGTGTTGTCCTATGCTGATGCCTGGATTATAGGTAGCAACAGCCATCTTGCTGGTTTACCTTCTATTGTCTCTTTTCTACCTGCCCTGCGCACTGCTGCCTGGCAGTGCCTCTTAATTCAAAAGTTAAGTATATTTTGTTTTTACTGCTCAATAAGGTAATGCATGCTCTTGGTAAAAAATTTCAGTGTTATGGAACTATATGAGAAAGTAGAAATCTTTTTTTTTTTTTTTCCTTTTTACAAAGTAGAAATCTTATGTAATTCTAGCTCTGAAGAGAAACTCTTCTATCAATTTGGTATATATTCTATTATTTTTTTTTACCCATGTAGCAACAGATATATGTTTTATACTTGTATTTTTGTTTTTACAAACATTTTTATTTTAGAAAATCACTGCTGTACAGGCTACTTGTTTTCACCGAGTCAAGTATCATAATTGGTTTTCCATGACAGTGCTTACTCATCTACCTCATTCTTTTTAATAATGGGTATAGTCTACCTTATGGATCTGCTATATTTGAAGCCATCATGGATCTTGGTGTCACTTGCAACAATACTAGCATAAATATTTTTCCATATTTGCACTTGGCATATTTGTGTAAGTATTTCTATGGGACCTATTCTGCATGCTGATTATTTTTAGGAAATACTTCTTTAATTCTATTACAGTTTGCTTTAGAAATCTTTGATGGCTCTCATCACTTGCAGGATAAAGTCTAGACCAGTGCTGTTTAATAGAAATATAATATACAACATGAAGTAATTTAAAATTTCCTGGAGTGCACATTATAAAAGGTGAAAAGAAACAAGTGAAAATAATTTTAATAGCTTTTTATTTAACCAGATGTAACCCAGATACCATATTTTGAGTGCATAAGCAATATCAAAACATAATTACAGAAGGGTGCCTGGGTGGCCCAGTCAGTTGAGCATTGACTGACTCTTGATCTCAGCTCACGTCTTGATCTCAGGGTTGTGAGTTCAAGGCCCACATTGGGCACCATGCTGAGCTTAAAAACAAAAAACATAATTACAGAAATATTTTGTATTTTTTTTTGTACTAAATCTTTGAAATCTGCTAAGTACTTTACACTTAAAGCACATCTCAAAATTGGACTGTTCCACATTTCAAATGCTCAGATGGCCACATGTGACCAGTGGCTACTGATTGGATAGCACAGATCTAGACTCCTTTCCCTGGTACTGAAGCCACAGTGAATCAAATAGGGCCAACTTGCCTGTGCTCCTGACACTCTTGTTTCCTATAAACTTTCAGCACTTCCTCTTTATTTTTCCTGAATCCTGCCCATGCTTTGGGTAGGGTTTCTCAGCACTGTTGACATTTGGGGCCAGTTAATTCTCTAGGATTGGACTTTTCCATTGGTCCTGAGCCTGTTAATGGCAGTGCCCTTGGTTAGGAATGCCCGGGATGCTAACTTGGGCATATCACTTGTGGCAAATTCCATAGACGGTTCCCCTACTGGGCCTCCTCTTTATGGGTGGGCTGTCTCTTCTGGTTCTTATTTTGACTTCAGGACACACACTTCAACAAAAACCATCAGGGAACTTGAGGATCAGGATTTATTACTCACAATCCTAGAGAGTGCAAGTGTATCCAAGAGCTGCACTGTGAGGTTTCGGGCAGAAAGAGCAAGTGTGCACAGGCAAGCAATGACCTGAGTCTTTATTAGGGTCTGAGGGTGGGATGTCTAGGGTTTTGTGGGTTAACTCTTTATTAGTTAATTTAAAGCTAAAGAGCAGGAATTGCGGTATGGGAAGGGGAAGCAGGGTCACTTGAGCAGGCAGTTATCTAGGTTACCCAGAGCTTTTTCTGAAAGAGGAACCTTCGTGTGGGGGGGCTGTCTAGTTCATAGTAGCAATGTCATGCGGCTGGCCATATGTTTATTCAGGATGAATGTCTTTTGAAATGGATGCCTCAGCAATAAAAAGCTTAATGTCAGGCACTTATACTACAATTAGAAAGCTTAATATCAGGCACTTACACTATTGAGAGACTATTAGCAGCATCCCTGACTTCTACCCACTAGGTGCAAGTGGCACTTTCCTACCACCAGCTGTGACAACCACAAATGTCTCTAGACTGAGAACCTCTGCTTTAGCCTCAATCTCACATCTCCACTTATCTACTAAGAGGGTTTTCTGTGTGTGTGTGTGTGTGTGTGTGTGTGAACTGGATGAGCCTACTCTGGCTTTCCATTTCTCTGAGCTTGACTTATTGTCCAGCCAGTGTGGTAAGTGTATGTAACAGGGAAAAAGCCTTTTATGATCAGATGTTTGAGAAATGCTGAATTAAAGAAAATTCCGCATTTCTTTCCTGTGGGACTTTGTCATAGAATCTAATGTGCTAAATGCTTTATGCATCTCATGTCCATCTAGTACAGTCCAAAAATGCTTTATACATCTCCAAGAGAAGCTAACTCACCTAGCATGTCCCAAACTCACTTATCATTGTAATAGAAATTTATCACTTTTTGGCTTTCCAGCAACTAACATGTGTCCTCTTAGTATTGGGTCATTCTATCTAACTTACATAGATCAGGTTGGTGGCACTACAGAGGAAGGAATGGACCTTCCCTCTTCCCTGCTCCACACAAGCATGCATGGTTCAGGCTTTGGATGCTTCCATATGGAACTTGAGGCTGAGTGAGCTGGAGTGAGAGGCTGTTGGTGTAAAATACTGATGTTCTTCTAACTTACTGTCTTTGGTCCTTGTCTGTTTCCTGAGCTTGGTTTTCCAGTCTCTTCTCAGTTACCTGAGCTTTTACCACCCTTCCCTTTTTGTTCCAGTCACTAAAGTCAGTTTTCACCATTTTTAACGGAAAGGTTCTTGACTGACATGACCAGTAGAACTAGTTGGAAATGTTGGTTGCAAGCATTAATTTTTGTCCCCATATGTTGGCTTACATTTTATATTTTTCAACTCTTCCCATTCTGTGCCTTTATTCCCTAAGCTTTTTCAGAACAGCAGCAACCTACTTAGTGGCACTGCATTTCTCACATCCTGTCACCCCGTGCCTGCTCTCCAGAGGTGCTAAATGCAGAGGCATTAGGACTTGTGGTAGGTGGGTGCTTTACTGCACTAAAGGCTTGTGGTTCTCTAGCGACATAACTGCAGCCACTACCTGCTGCTGAGCCTGTGAGGCTGGTCACTGAGTAATTACAGGTACCCTGGGAACAAGTGGAACAGAAGTAAGCAAACTGGAGATTGCACCGAACAGTATTTGGATGTCAGAATAATTGACCCAGTTCTGCTTTTATTTTTTTTAAGGATTTTATTTATTTATTCATGAGACACAGAGAGAGAGAGAGAGGGCAGAGACACAGGCAGAGGGAGAAGCAGGCCCCATGGAGGGAGCCCGACGTGGAACTCGATCCCAGGACTCCAGGCTTACACCCTGAGTCAAAAGTAGAGCTCAACCACTGAGCCATCCAGGCGTCCCTAGGTTCTGCTTTTAATGCCTAGCTTAACTGACAGGTAATAGCTGTTGGTTGAGAAGGGGAATAATGACAAAAATTGATTAGTGAAGAGCAGCAAAAGCTGGGAAAGGGCTAATATCTCAAGGAGGGATGAAGGGTAAGAGAAAAGTGGGAAATTTTTAAAATACCATATGATGCTGTGTGTGAAGCCAGGTGCAAGAGCACAGATGCCTGTAATGTGAACCCAGACTCTCTTCCACTGTGATCATGTGTTCTGAGAAAATGTTATAATCTATGTGGCTATGGATATAAGACATACTGGAAATGACAGAGGGAAGAGGAGTATAAGCAGAAAATATTCAAGGCTGGTATCAAAGGATCAAGTGAACAGATCATGTTGGCCTTCACCTTGGTGCCTGAAATCTATTCTGAAGTATTTTAGGGAGTGTAGTAAACTCATTATTCACCTGGACTCAGACTGATATCCTAAAGAAAGGTCTAGATGGAGAATGTATGTGGGATGGGAGTTGTAGATTAGGGTCAAAGTAGCTGTGGGAGACGTCATAGTAGTAAGGCTCTGTGAGTGGTGGCAGTATATGCTGTCAGGTTGTTGGTGTCATGGTTTCTAGACCATCTGTCTAGGTTCTAAGAATTAGGCTTACACAGTAGAATGTTGGACAAGTTGACTCATGTCCACTAGGGGCATGGATCCCCTAGAGAGCTCACCCAGGGCTTATTGGATGGTAGACTAGACTTTGGGGAAAAAAATTAATTCTAGTTTCTACCTGTTAGTAAGGATGAGGCTCTCAGCATGGTATCTGTCTTGTATCTTTGGTTAGGAATTGAATAAGGCTGAGTCTGCTCATTTACGTATGTTGAATATCTTTGAGGCTGAATGGTTCAGGCATGCCCTGACATCCAGGGCTCTTTTTTTCTAGCTATGCTAACCTTTTCCGAGGCTAAGATCAAATACTAGACATGATCAAGTTGATATTTCACTGGTTTCAGTGTCTGAGGTAAAAAAAATAAATGTACTATGATGCAAGGGGCTTATTGAGCAACTATTTCTGTGCTGGGCACTTGCACATATGGGAAGGTGTGACTGATTCCTGGGAAGTTGCAAATTTGAATTGAAAATAACCAGAAAAAATGAAAAGAGAAAACATGGGAAATTTAATCTTTCCTTTCCCAAATTTAGGAGAAAGAATCTCTAATAAATTATCACAATTTATTTTTCTCCATTAGGAACAAAGGTAAAATCAAAATACAAAATAAACCTCATTTTACAAAGTTCTCACTTGGTGTTACATGGTTTAGGAATATTGTGAATATGTGCAAGAACATCCATGGAAGCACCAACGGAAGTGACAAAAAGACTATATGGTGGATTTGTAGAGAAGATGATTTGTCTCCACTGAGGCATAGGAAAAATAATAATAAAAAATTGTGAGAAGAGTATTTGAGAACAAATTTATAACTGACAGAAGGGCCTGAAAGCCAACCAAATGACTTACTAAGAGACACAGTAGGGTATTTTTTCATGGGAGAGTTTTGAGAAAAGAATATTATCGCCGTCCAATTATGGCTTCATGTCTCTTCTTCCCAAAGGCACGTGTACTTGAAACCCCTCTTGGCCCCATAAGAGAAGATTCTATGGTACTGATGAGATTGTGTGCATTAGAATCACTTCTCCTGGAAAGGAGACGCTAAAGGGTACTCGAATAAAATATTAAAAATTATGAAGGACATAACAAAGGCCAATCAGCCCTTTCTTTTCCCTAGACCCCATAATAAGAGAACAAGGGTTATTTGATGAAATTAAAGAGTAGCAAATTAAGTGCTAATAAAATGAGATAGTCACTTATATAATTCATTACCATGGGAGGTCACAGAGGCAAATTTTGTGGCTGGATTAAATATGGGGCCGGATAATTTTATGACCACTAATGATATTTTTAACAGTGAAGGCTGATATTGCCAGATAAGTAATCCTATTACATCCTCCAGTAGGTGGTTTGCGGGGACCTCTAGCAAGTAGTGTCTCAGAAGTGTGAGAGCAGGCCTTGTGGGTTCTAACCTTTGGTGGAGAATTGTACTAAAAATTAGTTTTTAAGGCAGATGCCCTTAGGTATTGCGTTCATGTTTCAGTCCCAGCTTCTCTTATGAAGATCCATAAGTTCTTTAATCAGAAGCAGTTGGGGTGCAGAGTTTCATCTTTCAAGATGAATAAGTTGCAGAGACCTAGTGTACAGCACTTTGACTAATGTTTTGTGTTTTTTTTTTTAAGATCTTATTTCTTTATTAGAGAGAGAGAGAGAGAAAGTGAGCCTGGGGAGGAACAGAGGGAGAGGGACAAGCAGACTCCCTGCTGAGCATGGAGCCAGGCTATAAGGGGCTTCATCCCAGGACCCTGACTGAGATCATGACCTTAGTCAGACACTCAGCTGACTGAGCCACCCAGGCACCCCCAATGTGACTATTGTTAACAAAACTATATTGTATGGTTGAATTCTGCTGAGAGAGTAGATCTTAAATGTTCTTAGCCCACACAAAAAAGAAAAAAAAAAAAAAGAACATGGGAAATGTGTCAAGTGATAGATAATTAGCTCGATTGTGGTGATTTTTTCACCATGTATATGTGTATCAAAACATCAAGATGTATATCTTAAACATATATAATTTTTGTCAGTTATACTTCAGTAAAGCTGGAGGGGGGAGGTAAACACTAATTTTTTTTTTTTTTTAAGAAAAAGTAGTTGAGAAAGATACTGCCCAAATTTTGATCATTTCTGGTCTTGGAGAACCACTCATTTTATTTATTGAATGCCACCCATGTGTCAGGCACTTTGCTTGGAGTTTTAAAAATCTGTTGGGAATATAAACAATTTGACAAATCAGTGCATTCAGAATTAGGGGACTACACTAAAGATAGATGCTAAGGTAGCATTAAGTGCAAAGAAGCAAAGGAATAGCTCAACTTGTGTGGGTGAGAGAAAATTCACAGAGAAGGTGGCCTTTGAACTAAGTCTTAAGGGTTGAGGAGGAGTTAACCATATTGGCAAGATAACGAAGGGCAGAAGGAACCACCAGCATGCACAGATCCAGAGACAGAAGGTGACATCATTGCCAGTGAGAGCTGTGCCACAGGGTTGGAGGGGCAGAGAAGGAGAAGAGGGGTCCTCTGAGGGCAAAGGGAGCCAGATGGTGAAGTCTTGGATTGTCTGAGATGTCTCTCCAGTAGCAGTACTTCCAGTGGTGGCAGTGTGTGTAGGGAGGAGAGAGGAGGTGGGGAGGGGCTTTATGACAGATAAAGGAAAGCCTCTCAAAGCCTTGCCCCACAGATAGGCGTCCCTGTTTTGGCCACTGTCAAAAGTTGCTTCAAAGCCTTATATTTCACACAACTCTACCTCATTGTTACTATCTCCCAGAAACAGTCTTTGCCATAAGCCTAATCACCATTCATTATTAGTGTTTTTTTTTTTTATAAAAAAGAATCTCCCCTGCCTTTGGGTAGAGAGGGGTTCTTATAGGTCTTATAAATTAGGATGAGTCTGGTGTATCTGTTTGGTCTTATTTCTTTGGGCTTTACCTAGAACCCATCTTTGGGTGCAAAAGGAGAGGCAGGTTTCATTTGCTTGACCTTAGACTCCCTTTTTCTCTGTGATTTTGGCTCAGCAGATGAGCAGGAAAACATACAGTGTCTTTTGAGGAGCAGATGGATTGAAATGTTAAAAACCTGTTTTGTTAAATGATTTCGGCTAACAAAATAATTTAATTAGGGAAAAAAAGCATCCAGACTCTGCTCCTTATTCAGTGATATTTAAATAAGTATATCATTATTAATCACTCAGACTCTGACTTGGAATTTCTACAATATTAATATTGATAGGCAGAATCAATTGGAAACGAATTCTTTTGTAGAAATGTGGTCTTATTTTTATGGTGGATACAAATACTGTATTATTATTATTATTATTATTATTATTATTATCATCATCATTATTTGTGTTGTTACATAGTGCAATATGCAGTTAGTAGTTTTCTCCACCACATTACAGAGAATTGTGTATGGTAGTCCCCTCTTATTTGTGGGAAATGTGCTCTAAGACCAACCCCAGGGGATGCCTGAAAGTGTAGACAGCATTGAACATATATACTATGTTTTTTCCTATTCATACACATCTATGATAAATTTTAGTTTATCAGTTAGGCACAGTAAGAGATTAACAACAGTAATTAATAATAAAATACAACAGTTATAACAATATGGCATAGTAAGTTATGTGAATGTGGTCTCTGGAATACTCTTTTGTATTGTAGTCACCCTTTTTGTGACGATGTGAGATGATAAAATGCCTACCTGATGAGAGGAAATGAGGTGAATGATATAGGCATTGTGATGTAACATCAGGCTACTATTCGCCTTCTGATTTACCTCAGAAGGAGGATTATCTGTTCTTGGGCTGCAGTTGACCATAGGTAACTGAAATTGCAGAAAGCAAAATTGTGGATAATTGGGGCTATTTCCTTTTCCATAGTAGTTTTTTAAGTCTCTTCTAAGAAGAAGTTGCTAGAGGGATATAAAAAGGAAGTTAGTTGTAGAAGGTAGAAGAGGTTATTAGAAGGATATAAAAGTTATATATATATATATGTTAGTTATAGAAGATAAATGGGTATGTGTTCAATTTACTGCGAGGTCTCCCATGTAATAGAGTGTTGGTGGATAAAACTGAAATATAATTGAAATACACATTGTGTTTTTCATGTGTTAGACACTCAAAAATAAGATCATGACTCCATACAGTAAGGACAGGACACCATCTTACCATGACTCCTTGATGAACTGAATACAAGTTATATAGTACAACAGCATCCAAATGTTAGCTCTATCTGGGGAGTGGGCAGTGTTTTCATGAAAGCCAACATGTAGGCTGGTTTTAAAACAAATTATGGTTAATTAAGACAGAGGGTAGGATCGAGGTAGGGAAGAGCATTTTGAAACAGAAGCAGTAGAGATATCTCCCAGAATTTTGAACACCTTGTTTTTTTTCTTTCTCTTTTTCTAACTTCTGTTCTGTCGATGTTGTAATTTCTAATACATTTGGAAAAAGTCTCCTTTGAGGAAAGAATGGGCTATATCATATCAGCATCTAGGAGATATTAATCTTGTCAGTAAGGGGGTAGTGATCAAGGATTCCTTTAAGCCCCAACATTAATTCACTTAGGTATTTATTAATCATTTGTTCTCCTGCACTGGGCTCTTACAAATAAGTCTTTGCTGTCAGAAGTGAGGCACGTGGCATGGGTAACACAACATTTTCCTCCCTCGTTAGACGTGTCTGTGTAATGAATCAATACAGGTCCTTCCAGTTCCAAATGTACTTGATTTTACATGAAGCATGCCTTTTCATGACTGGGTTTCTTTCAACAAGGTTATTTATTTGTAATTGTGCAAAAAGAAGCATAAGCTTTAAAAGAGTTTTCATGTAAAATGATATATCCCTTCAAGGGCCATGGAAAAATAGGTGAATATATTTAATAAGAAGTGTTCTTCTTTCCCCTTTAGACCTTAGTTGGATCTCCAAAATACAAGTGAATCAACCAGCAGTTCTGAGGCGTGCAGAACAAATCCAGACTCGGAGAACCGTGAAAAAGGAGTGGCAAGTAAGTTTCTTCTTGAGTATTCTATTCCTGTAGTTTACAATGCCTGGTCTCTTCCCTCAAGGCCGCAATATTGAATTTTGCTCAAGATGCATCTAAACTTAAAAGATTGCAGCTGTCCATGACTTATTTTAATAATTCATATATGATGATGACGGGTTGAAGAAAGATAACACATTTATCCAAACAAGTTAAAAATCTTATCACTCTTGAGTGGCAAAGCCGCAAATGAATTTGAGGCATCTTTATTCATGAGTGAATTAAATGGCATATTTCCTCAACACATTTATTCAGTTCCTTAGACATACCTTCTTTGGTTGTCTTCTATTTTAATTTTTAAACCATAACATCTAAACCTGGTGTGTTTGCTATTGAGGTCCTTAGGCATAAGAGTTGACCTCCTTTGACCATTGTGTTTACCTTACTATTAATTTTCATAAATCATTTTCCAAAACTCAAAAAGGATGTTTCACAGGGTACTTGTGGTCAGCATATCCTTCAGTGTATACTGACCAAAGATGTGCTGTGCATCACAAGACTAAAAGGTGTTCAGAGTTCATTTCACAAATGAGGCAAAATATTGTGATAGAATATTTTAGGGTGACATTTTACATTTTGCTCATCCTTGGAAATATTCCTATTGAAAGGTAAAAGGAAATTCATTAGAATGAATTATGAACTATGAATATTGTTTTAAAAACAGAATTGGATTAAGGTGGAAAAAAAATCCGACAAAGAAATTAGAGACTCTTTTCTAAATATCTCATCCCAGATCCCAGGGCTGGAGGTAAAATATCAGATAGAGATTCTCTTATTCCCAAGTTCTACTATACCATGGTAGCTATCAGGGGCTCCTAGTTGAGGAGATAGAGAAGTCTCATGTGGGGAGGCTTGATCTATTAGGGATTTCACTTTGGGATAGCTATGGAAAGAAAAATAATTTTTTTAAAGATTTTATTTATTGATGGAGTGAGTGAGCACGTGTGCTTGGGAGGTGAGGCAAAGGGAAGAGAAAAAAAATCTCAATCCCAGAGCTGAGCCCAGAACCTGACTCAGTGCTCAGTCTCAACAACCCTGAGCTCACAAACTGAGCCAAAACCAAGAGTCGGATGCTTAACCAACTGCACCACCCAGGCGCCCTGGAAAAATAATTTTTTTAAGGCTACTCTTTTATTTTGTTCTATGCAGTGTTCATCTTATTAGTCACTCTTGAGCAATGCTTATAGCACATATGAAAATGACATGCCTTAGATGTCAGATTTTAGTACCCCTGTTTGTCTAATGATTTTCTATTCACTGAATTGGAAATGATTTTTTTTTAAACTTGTTTTTTTTTTTTCTTAAACCAGGCTGCTTGGCTCCTGAAAGCTGTTACCTTTATAGATCTTACTACACTTTCAGGGGATGACACATCTTCCAATGTTCAGAGGCTCTGTTATAAAGCCAAGTATCCAATCCGGGAAGATCTCTTAAAAGCTTTAAATATGCACGATAAAGGTAATGTTGTTGTGTTTAATCTGTCTGTGTTTGCCTCTTTACAGAACTAATTACTAAATCTAAGAGGACTTAAGACAAGATTCAGCTGCTAAAATGATAACAGCAATAAAAATCCATGGTTGAATTGTGTACATAGACAAATAATTAAGATTCTTCTCTGAAAAACAGCAGGGAGAGAATCTGAGTCTCATTTTTAGGTCAGTTCTTTCCATCATGGATTAAAGTTGCTGGTAGAGAGTTTCTTTATTTTTCTTTCCAGTTCTTCAGTGTGGAAAAATTTCTATCTAGTGACTCTAAAATACTGATTTTCATTCCCTAGCCACATGTGCAAAAGCCAGTCTCATTACTTAATAATCACATCTCATACATAAAGTATTTTCTGTGAGTAAATGAAATACTTTGGAGAATAAAATGCAAATGGGGAATATTGCATGCTCGTATATTAGGTTAGATCTTTTGAAAAAAGTTATATTCACTCTCTTAGTATACATGAAAGAAAAGACTTTATGAAGTTGCCGTAAGTTTAGAATCTTAACATTTTAGGAATGGAGAAGACCTTTGAGAGTTGATCCCCTATTTCTAAATGAGGAAACTGAGGTCTGGAAGACTAAATGGTGTTTCCAAGACCGTGTGCCATGGTTCTCACTGGGCTGATTTTAGGAGCCACATCTTTCTCTGGAGGGATGCTTCATGATTCCCAAATGCCTGTCCATAATGAATATGCAACTAGAGATGTTACATAGGCCCAATGCAGGTATTTTATCCCAAGTAATTTGAAAATAATTTATAGGCCTGAACAACTCCACAGCTTTTGAAAAATATCTATTATGTTTCTTTTGAGTTGATAATAAAAACACCACCTACTTATAGACCTATACAACATTGTTAAAAGTAACAACTTTGTGGGAGAGGCTGAAAAAGAGTAGCAACTTTGTATGAGTCTATGTTCTTGCTTTGTTTTATAGTGGCTATTCGATTTTTTTTTTTTAATATAAGAGCTTATCCCTCCAAATGAGGACTCCATATTCAGATTGTGTTATTTCTTAAAAGAGAGGAAATACGATCAGTTAAATGTCATTTTGCTATACTACCCCGTAAGGTTCATGTCTACTTTTTTCAGCCACTGTTTGTTAACTCTACAAATCTGGATTTTGTTACCTACTTGAAATCAAATATTTTCATTGAGTTGAGGCCATTAAGTTTAACCGTTTAGGAGTTTTTAGAAACTGTGGTCTTATATTGACTGCAAAATACAGTGGAATAAACATGGAAAAACATGGAATAATCACAATTATTCCATGACTTGTCCAAGGGGAAAATGATCCATATTTTCAAGAACTAGGAGGGACTTCAGAGAGCCAAAACTTTTTCATTTGGGGCAGCATCATAGAATTATTCTTCCTCTCATTTTGATTTCTGCCAGTGTTATGGTGTAAATAATAATTAAAAGTGTGTTATGCAAATTGAGCTTCCCATAAAGCAGGCCATTATGATTCTTTCTTCACAGGCATTACTACCGCTGCTGTTTGTGTTTATCCTGCACGGGTGTCTGATGCTGTAAAAGCACTGAAGACTGCAGGCTGTACAATCCCGGTGGCTTCGGGTAAGATGGTTTTGACTTTTGCTGTTGTCCTTCTACCTGTTTCTAGCTCTTCCGCTCAGACCCCTGGGGTTTTATATATAATTTATATTATGACGTTAATTAGTTGTATGTGTGTGTGTGTATTTAAGATTTTATTTATTTATTCATGAAAGACACAGAGAGAAAGGCGGAGACCTAGGTAAAGGGAGAAGGAGGCTCCCTACAGGGAGCCTGACATGGGACTTGATCCCAGGACCCTGGGATCATGACCTGAGCCAAAGGCTCAACCACTGAACCACCCAGGTGCCCCAAGTTTTATATATTTAATTATTTCTTTTTTACTCATTCTTTCAGTATCTAATTGCCTCCTGAGTAACAAACCATACTCGTTTTCAAGAATACAGAACTGTATCCCTGTCCTTAAGGAAACTTGGTTGTTTAGGAGGAATGATCGAGTTTAAAACATCAGGCAGGATATGTTGTATTATATATATGTAAAGTGTGATAGTAAAGATATGCAGAAGGTACAGTTGTAACTCTGAGCAGGGGGTGATTTATTTTGCACGGACTGGTAATGCTCAGAGAGTGAGGGGATTCTTCGTAGAGGAGATAACTGCTTGGGGTCTCAAAGGAGAAGGAGGAGTTGACGGTGTTGGTGAGATAGGGAATGGCATTTTAGAAGAACTAGCATGTGTGAAGACACAGAAGCATGCACAGGGAGCTGCAAGTAGTTTATAATTGTTGGATCTAAATTGGGATGAAGGGGGAGCTCTGGGAGTTGAAGAGGAAGAGGTAGATTAGGGCCAGTTCACATAGGGAAACCAGGTCTGGCAGTAGCATTTGGAGTCTATTCTGCTGATGGGAGGGATACTGCAAGATTTTAAGCAAAGGCATATCATGATCAGCTGCATGATGCAATGAGTCAGGGGGATGGTAGTGGATACAGTAGAGAGAGGTGACAGGGAGTTAAGGAGACTTACCATAGTCCATGTGAGAAGTGAGGAGAGCCACCCCAAAGCCTGGGAGGTAAAGAAGAGAGGGTATGTTCAGGAATTATTACTTAAGATAGACCCAATAGGACTTGGCAAGAAAGTAAGAAGAGTCTTTAAAGTTTCTGTGTAGGTGAGTGTGTGTGTGTGTGTGCGTGTGTGTGTGTTATGGATAGATAC
Source organism: Canis lupus dingo (assembly GCF_003254725.2). Classification (NCBI taxonomy): domain Eukaryota; kingdom Metazoa; phylum Chordata; class Mammalia; order Carnivora; family Canidae; genus Canis; species Canis lupus. Next base: position 30,955,180 of record NC_064269.1, on the reverse strand, counting down.
AAAATTAGATTGTACTTTTAGAGGAATATCCTGGTGCTTTAAAATAAGGAGTCTAAACATGATTACTTTATTTTATTAGGGATACATCAGAAGAAACACATAGTATTGATATACAAGCTACTTGTGAAGATTCTGAAAGTGTTTGGCAGCTACCTTAAATTTTTTCATCAGCCTCAGTCAATTCAACTTTTCTTTTATACAACAGGGAAACATGCTTCCCTCTAAGATAGCAGACCCAAGGAATTTAATAACATCAAGGAAATATAAAAGGTTATCATTAGTAATGGAAGTGGAATTAATGATGCACATGTAAAAAATGTAATGGTTTTTCTGAAGTGTAGCTGTGTTTCCATTTTTAAAGAAATTTGTGCTTGGTTTTGCTCTTCCCAACTCACCCCTGCCCCAGTTTTGTAGACTTTATTAGATGCTTTTCCCTGGTACAGTCTTTCCCTTTATTCTCATCTATATGGCTATTCATTTTAAGATAGGCAGTGAGAAGAACCTATGTTACCATTTGGTTACAACAGCTGTAAATGTTAGTGAGTAAATCAAGAATACAGTGATAACCAATTTGATTAAGAGTAGGATCCATAATTAACCAGTGTCCATCAAGACAAGTCTATAACTACTATTTTATGACTATCACTGTGATGATACATATTTTCTTAATTTCTGTTTATTTAAAGCCTGCTTATGAGCATCTCTACGGAAACTTAATTTCAGGTTTTTCAGACAACAAAATACTAATATTTATCCTAACTCCAATATCATGAGATGACATTCTGTTTCTTTGCACTTCACTTTATAAGATAAGGGTGTAGAAGCTCTTTAGTGTCATCTATTCCTTGATCAAAATGCTGTTTTGTTTTGTTTTGTTTTGTATGAAACTCCTAGTTGAGATACACCAACTGAAATTTGTCTCCCTCTCTCCCTCCCTTCCTATCCTCCTTCCCTCTTTCCTTTCTTTTCTCTCTCTCTACTAGTGGCCACTGGCTTTCCAGCTGGACAGACTCATTTAAAAACACGATTGGAAGAGATCAGATTGGCTGTGGAAGATGGAGCCACAGAAATTGACGTGGTCATTAACAGGACCTTGGTGCTGACGGGCCAGTGGGAAGGTATGTGCAAGTCCTTCCCCAAAAGGGAGACATAGTTCTTCCTGCGTGAATCAAACGGTGAGGATTGGATAAGAGGCAACATGTTTTGGAAGTCATTGTTCTAGGTTACAAGTCACCAGATCAGAGGGTGAATTTCAGAGAAAACATGGCTAGTATTGCTTTTCCTTGTTCCCCTCATAAATCCTAGGTAGTTGCCCACCTGCATTAACTTTTTAGATCCCTTTGAGTGCTTAGGTGAGTGGTTATTTCTATGCAGTAGATTATTAATTTTTATTCTATTCTCTAGTGTTTTATTACTCAATACATAAATCACTCTAGGCAAGTCATTTATGCAAAGTTTATTTTAATAGGTGGAAGAAACTTCCCTTTTTTAATGTTAATCTTGGTGGATTTTGAGGATGTGGACTTAGTAATAAGTCTGCTAAGTCTGTTTTCACTCCTGCTGTTCTTACACATAATTCCTATGGATACTACTTTATATTTACCTTTGAGATTCATGATTTACTATCATACCGATTATGATAAAACATCACCCATTTCAGTAACAAGCTGTTGTTTTTATAATTAGATATTAAAAAAATAGATTTGACCTTTGCCTTAAATATATTTTGTATATTAGAGATTGTTTGTTGATAGCTAAGATAAGTACAATTCTCTGCTTCAAAAAAATCATTATAAAAATAGTTCAACTAAAATTTTTAATTAAATCATAAGATAAAACCAGAATAATATGTTGTCTCTTTAGATAGGTGGATATGAAATACATGGCATATTTTATAGTCATTATTGAGGTTTTACCTGCTTGCTGTTAAAAACAAAAATTCTAACCAGTAATAAAGAAAATAGATGTTCCACATAATCTTATCCCCTAGAAATAACGTCATAACAGCACAATTTTTCAGACTTTTTTCTCTTCATATATACACACATGCAACTGACATCCTTTTTAAAAGTTTAAATAAAAAGTAGGATTATACTTAATGTATTTTTTTTTAGTCTACTTATTGGACTTGCCAATGTCTCATTGTTATCTTTCTGTGTTGCTTATCCATCGGTCCATCTAGCTTATCTTCTATAAATCCTAATTCCATTGTTTATCCATTAAGAATTGCTTTTGGTTACAGAGTAGCAAAGATTTAGTAGTTTCAACACTTGAGGATTTATTTTCTTATACAAAATCTGGAGGTAGGTATTTCAGGGGTACTGTGGCAGTCCCAAAAAGTTCTTAATGACCTATGCTATTTTGATCTTCCACTTCCAAAGTGGATGGGGTGGCTTCTACTCTCAGACTTAAGGGCACTCCATCATCTAAGATGGCTTCTGAAGCTCCAGCCTTTCCACTCATCTCCCAGATAACAGGAAAGAAGGGCTGTCTTATCCTAAAAGTCTCCCACAGCATTTTTGTATATACCTCCTTGGCTCAAACTGAATTACATGGCCATCTTGGCTGCAAGTGAGGCCAGAGAATGTAGTCTTTTAGCTTAGAATGTTAACTGTGTTCTCATACATTCTTAACAAGTTAAATGATGTACATTTCTGTGCCCAGATGGAAAGGACTGAGGGAAGTTCTGGCATGGAAGGACAGATTGCAATAAGGAGCTAAATGGGGACTGACATTAAAAAGCTTAATAGCAAAGGATCTTATGAAACAACAATAACACAAATATTTAAATAAAAAGAGACATGTAGTCAAAAGGCACAGCACTATTAGTTGTGGAGCAGGTCACCTCAGAGATTTCAGCAGCTCCATGAGCATCACTGTGCTCTGGGATAATACAATCACTGATACCACAGTTCTGAATGATCTAGAAAAAAAAATATGTCAGCCATTCCTATTGTCCTATACTCCCAACTATACTCATCAACATCTTTAATCCTTACCCAGTTTAAATTCTTGACAGTTCACAAGTATCTTTTTGTGCTTTTGATTTTTGTTCCTTTTTTTATGGTTCATATGAGATTTGGTCAATTTGCATTCACTCATAAAAGACTTATTTTAAATAGATGTCCCTTTTCCCTAGATATTGATTCTTATTTCCTTCTAGTCATAGATTTCAGTTAAGATTTCAGGCCAGAATAAGAGGGAAAAAAATGAATGTGTGTAATATTTAAAACAAATTTGGAAATAAACTATATGATTTAGTTAGATAAAAAAAAAAAAAAACCCGATGTGTCTTTTATTAAATGTAGACGTAGAAGCATATGTTCTATTATAACTTGTGCTCTTGTCTCTAGAATACTAATTGGGAAATAAAATATAATAGGAGATGAGTTTTGATGTAATTGACTGTCCCTTAATGAACTAGGAATGGTTGTTTTTAGGAACTGATAATTTCCTAATAATAGGCATTCATGCAAAATATAATAATACATCTTTGTCCTAGACCATACTTTTCTATTAACTTTTTTATGGTGTTAATAACCTCTTGACCCAAAACAAATTGAAAAGGAACATTTAATACTAGAAATTTAATTCTAAATAGAAACCTGCAATGACTGAAGCCTTTTTTCACTGCAGTATTTTGTCTTAATTTGCCTCAGTTTGATTACATATTATATTTTTCAGTGTCATGCTTTCATTAGCTGTTTATTATAAAATATGAGCCTAAAATTGATTTCTTGTAATGTACCAGTGGAAATATCTGTCCGGCTAGTACACATTCAAATCCAGGTCCATCTCCTCTGTGCACTGAGGTGTGTAGGACACTGGTTAGAGCACAAAAGAAAGAATCCCATTTTTAAACCTGGCCATTCAGAGTGTATCCTGATCAGTTCTCACTGTTATAGGGTCTATAGTTTCGGGTGTGAACTCAAAGAGGCAACTGGAGGGGTGGGGGGGGGCTCATTTTCTTCTTCTTGAATTCTCCCTGGTGACAACTTAAAATCTCTGCTCTCCCCAAGCTTTTAATTCTTCTGGCCACCTTGAGGCTCCTTCTCTCTTAGCAGAAGACCTACCTGCTACCTTCCAGGGAATACAAATAACATTTTTTTTAAAGATTTCATTTATTTATTGGAAAGAGAGCACAAGCAAGAGAAGAGGCAGAGGGAGAGAGAAGCAGACGCCCCACTGAGTAGGGAGCCCGATGTGGGGCTTGATCCCAGGACCCAGGGATCATAACCTGAGCTGAAAGCAGAGGCTTAACTGAGTGAGCACCCCAGGCACCCCAGGACAGTAGCTTTAACTGGATAGGGTACAGAATATATTGCTGGTTCTCAGAATTCCCTGACAGACATTTTCAAACTACTTTCTCCAGCCCCTCTCCTCCCAGAATCTAGCATGCCCTTCTGTGAGTGTATGTAAGATCAGAGCTGGGTGTTGGAGGTGAGGGCAATAGGCTCCTGTAGTTTGAAGATTGCCCCAGGTGATTTTGATTCTACCCTCCCTCCCATCCTATAGTCATAGAGAATCAATCACTAACTTGGAGCGTCTATTTTTCTTTTAAAAAAACATACTCCTTGTTCTTGGTTCCATAGTTTAGATGCAGGGTAATTGAAACATTATTGAACTTATATGTTGGTTAATTAGTACAAATAGTGTTTCCTCTGGGTTTCCATTTATTTAGCCTGGATCTACAGTTAGCTGTAACAGAAAGGCCTAAGGATAAAGAGTTAATCTGGAAAGTGTTGCCAGAGAGACTTCTACCTCCTAAGCTCTTGGGAAAAGGATGGCTCTCCTCTACCTGGGAAAGTTGTGCTGGACTAGAGGAGAGGTGGGGGCACCCAGCCAGACAGATAGCATATGAGCCGGTCATGACTGGAGGTGGCCAGACCCAGAGCTTACCCAGAACAAATGTACTGTGGAGTAAGAAGGAAGGTTAACTCTGGGAGATTAGCAATGGTTGAAAGCAGATCTTTGCTTCAGACAGAGACCTTGGTTGGAATCCTGGCACTACCATTACCAGCTATTTTGTCTTAGGCAAGTTACTTCTCAGTGTCTTCTGTTCTTTCTCTGCAAAATAAGAATAATGGCATCTACTTCACAGGGTTATAATGGGGATTAAATTAGATAATGTATGTAAATTTATCATCCCGTTGCTTGGCCCAGATGAATCCCTCCTTGCCAGCTGTGGTTTCTTCTCTTTCTCTCTCCTCCTTCCGATACTGATAGTATGTTGTTAAGGGAAGTACCCATAATAGTACATGTATTGAGGAAATGAAGTAGAACTCTAAAAGACTTGGATTTTAGTCTTTGTGATTTTGCTAATTTATACCTAGTCCTTGGGCAAACACTTCACTTCTCTCTGCCTCCATTTAAATAAGCTACCAATGAGGGGATAAAACTTAATGATTTCTACAGTCCTTTAGAGCTATAATGGCCTGTGATTTTATATTTGGCATTTTCATTGTCTGGGAGTATTATTCCCTTGATAAGGACCTATAATACAGTATTTTTTCATGATGATATTAAAGTCGACATCTAAGTTGCATTTCTTAAACAGTTCTTTGAAGAAAGCATTCACCAGAAGGGGTTCATCATCTCATAAATCTTATTGAACAGGTTTTGAAAATTAAATGCATTCCATGCTCTGTAAATACAGAGGTGTTCATTTTTTACTTTTTTATGACCTTTCTCTGCTGCATATATTTACCTTAATATATTACCAGTGACATGGAAATGTTATCAGATTCTGCCTTGTTCAAGAATCTTCCAGTTCTTTGAATATAGGACCTAGAGCTGACTTTACTGGCTTTTGGAAACCCATTCCATATTGGAGCATCATCAGAAACAACCCCAAAGGTGGATTCTTTTGTGACATTTTTCAGCATAGTGTGTTGTGTTCAGTGTTGCACTTGGAAATATTGTTTGTATCCTGTATCCGAAGCCCTATTTTATCCTCTTTGGTTCTTCAGCCCTGACTTGCTCTCCTAAACTTGGTTTGCGGAGTACATGCCTCATGCTATCAAGAGCTTTAGGGCAAGAGATTGAAATATTTGGGCCAACACCACAGTGCCGATCATTGTGTCTTATGAAGTGGATCCTGAAAAATCTTGCATCCAGGCCAGAAGTTTGTTTTTCTTATTTGCTTATTTTAACACAAGAAGGATGGTAGAAAGAGCAACTCTTAAAAGAAATTGGAATTTTTCCTTGTTTTATAGAGCTCTTAATCATAATATCTTATGAGAAAAGCAATCTCTAAATCTATAGACACTGTTTGGAGAGGAATCACATAATCTATAATCTGTGGTTTCTCGGTTTTGGGGGTTGTTTATAACAGAAAAATTCTGGAGATACTTATGATAGCTGTAGACTTTTATGGCTTTTGTATTTAGACTATGATTCTTTAAAACTTCAAATACTATTGACCAAAATGTGTGTGTTTTATCTCTCGTAGGTTACTTTTGCTACCTGGTGTTTTAGCTCATCTCTGTTTTAGTCTTACAAGATTAATTAGTTGCATTGGTGGATGAAAACTGTTCTTGAACATTTTGTGACTTTTTTAGTTTCAAAGGTTGCTGCACAATTTATATTAAGTGTTTTACTGTACATATAATTATCTTAAGAGTTATTTTCAGGCCATTCTTGTGCAGTGTTGAACATCTTCCTGGTACTCAAAAATAATTGCTTAGATATATTCGTTAACAATTATTTTTTAAGTGTATTTGAATAGCATGAAATATAAAAGGGAATCTGCTTTATGACTTTTAGATAGGAAACATAGTCTTTAAACACTTGGATTTTTACTTAAGTCATAATTTGTATTCATGAAAGCTTTACTAGTAACATAGTTTTCTTTGTCTTATAGCAGAGCTTTTCCAGAAAACTTAACTGATTGCCAGGAGTCTCAAGATTAAGAATATACTTTCCTTATAGGTGGAAGCTGGAGACAAATAAGATAATTTTGAATGGAGAAAAGCAAAATGCTATAGATGCAAGTTCCTGCTGACACAGGGAGGCAGAAGGTAGAGCCAGTTGTCAACTGTTTGGGATGCTGTTTAAAACAGATGCAGCGTGACCCCCTCTGCTCCTTGGATCTACATTCTCATCACACAGGCCTTTCCCAGTGTGGCTAGGTTCTCTGATTCCTGTCAGTGAACACACTCCGTCAACACAGCCCCTCACTTGTTTTTCAGCTGGGAAGGATGAGCAGAAGGTCAGGTTACGACCTCCATTCCTCCTTCTCAGTGTGGCACTAGTAGGAGGGATGTGAGGGGACAGATAGGAGACAACTCCTCTGCTGGTTGTGCTACTATATTGATTATGCATCAACAGTGTAATATATCCTGGGTTTCTAATACACCCACTTTTGCTATTCCTGAAAACCTCATTAAAAGTCAAAACATTTATTATCAGGTTTTTAATGTGACATCACTATGCCAGCATCTTCTCTGGGGTATGTGTTTTGTTGTATTTTGCATTATTCTGACTAATTTGCAGTCATGGTGTTTGAATTCCATTTTCATTTGTCAGTCATCTTTTATAATAGCCTTCCTGATTATTATTTTTCTGTTACATGCAAGATTTTTTTTTCTTTTTTTTAAATGGGGAATTTTGAGTTTCTGTAATGTTTGAATTTTTAGCAATGAACATGGATTACATGGAAGTATGTGAGCAGAAAAATTAATAAAGGCTCTAAGGAATAGGTCATGATGTATGCAAAGATGTAACCATAGGACGTTTACTGAAGTATTGTTCGTAATAGCAAAAAAACTGAAACCTTAAGTATCCAATAATAGAAAAATGATTGAATAAATTATTTATAACCATGCAATGGGAGATTATGCAGCCATTAAAAATTGTGCTTACAAACTTATATTTATTAATATGGAAAGATGTATGTGATATTTCGAGGGGAAAACAGCAAGTTACCAAATAATATGTACCATATATAATCATTTTTTTGTTTAAAAAACAGAACAGTTGATAATCTCGAAAGCCCTTCTATAAGAAAAATATCTAGATGCTGAATAAATTACAATAGTGTAGTGAAACATGTCTTTTTAACATTTATTTTTGAATAATTTTCAACTTACAGAAATGTTGTAAAAATCATCCACACAACTGTTTACTCTTCACTGAGATTCCACAATGATTAAATTCTGCTCTATTGGGCAGCCCTGGTGGCTTAGCGGTTTAGCGCCACCTTCGGTCCAGGGCGTGATCCTGGAGACCCTGGATCGAGTCCCATGTCAGGCTCCCTGCATGGAGCCTGCTCCTTTCTCTGCCTGTGTCTCTGCCTCTTTCTCTGTGTGTCTCTCATTCATGAATAAATAAAGTCTTAAAAAAAAATTCTGCTTTATCTACCTTTTGCCTTCTTATTGTCTCTTTGTGTGTACGTATGTACGTGTGTGCATATATATAAAATTGTGTATATGTAATTGTTGTTTTAATTATTTGTGATTAAGTTGCAGACCTGTCAACCCATTACTCATAAATATTTCAGTGTTTATTTTCTAAAAACAAGAACACTTGGACCAAGCCACAGTGCACCATCAAAATCAGGAAATTAACATTGATATCATACTACCATTAAATCCATAGACTGCTTAAATTTTGCAGATTGTCTCAATAATGTTCTTTATTGGCTTCTGTTGTTATATGCCTCTTTAGACTTCTTCAATCTAGAACAGTCTTCAGTCTTTCCTTGAGTTAAAAGAATAGGTGCCTGTCATTTTGTAAAATATGCTTCTTTTGGGTTTGTTTGATGTTTTCTCATGATTAGATTCAAGTTATATGTTTTGGGGAGAAATACCACAGATGTTTTGCTCATTTCTTCTCAGTGCATTATTTCAGGAATCATAAGATATTGGTTTGTCCCATTATGTTAATTTTTAAATGGCAAAGATGCTTTTTGGCAAGTTTCTCCATTGTAAAATTAATAAATATTTTGTGTTTTAATAATTAATTAATACAGAATATGAATGGAAGTATTTTTAGACTTTGTTAATATCCTATCCCTCATCTAACGTTTATTCAGTAGTTTTAACATTCATTCATAATTCTTCAGTTATTACTCTGTTGTCAAGTGGCAATTTTCTAATTCCAGCATTTCTTCTATACTTACTAGCGTCACCTTCTCCTCTCCCATTTTCTTCCTTTCTGTTTGTAAGAACTCATGGAATTCTATTTTATTTAACTAGTTATAATCCATTACTGTCATTATTTATCTTAATACTCAGATTTTCTCAGATTTGGCTAGTGGGAGCTGCTTCAGATGGCTCTTCTGTCCTTTTTTTTTTTTATGAATTATAGTTGTTGTTGTTTTTTATGATAGTAACACAGAGAGAGAGAGAGAGAGGCAGAGACACAGGCAGAGGGAGAAGCAGGCTCCATGCACCGGGAGCCCGACGTGGGATTCGATCCCGGGTCTCCAGGATCGCGCCCTGGGCCAAAGGCAGGCGCCAAACCGCTACGCCACCCAGGGATCCCTTCTTCTGTCCTTCTGATATGTTCGTATTATTCTTTGAGAACTTCCTTGAATTCTTATCAAAAATATTTCAGGCTTATCTTTAACTTTCTCTGCCCAAGCCCTGGAATCAGCCATTTTTCCAAGAGCTCTGCTTCTTTTCATTGAAGACTGGTATTTAGAAACCAAGATCTGGGTGCTAGATGGGCTCATTGCTGCAAGGCTATTGTTTCTAAGCCCTTTCAGTGGACAGATCTAGGAAACACGTGAATGTTCACATATACACGATGAACATGTATAAACACACATGCATTTATATCTATTTGTCTATCTATCATCCACAGTAGAAACCGTAAGTTCACATCGATGACTTCCTCATAAGCCAACATCATGTGGTTATTCTTCCCCTTTCCCTTTCTATATTTATGCCCCTCTTTCTTGTCATGAGAAATCTTGTTCCCATCGTCCTCAGTATATTTCTTTATTTGATCAGTTGTCTTGTATGTAACAGTCTCTTGACCACACAGGCTATCTCCCTGGCTCAGTACTGCACAGTCAGGCTAGTTGAGTTCACCACGTCCTCCAGAACTCCCAGCCCTCACTGATGAGGATAACCACCCCTGACCCTGATCTGGCAGCATGTGAGCCCAGAATTTCCCAAGACCCCAGTAACATGCCAGTTCCAAGCTTACTTCCACCTTCATGGCAGTGTGCAAATGAAAGTACCTCTGTTCCCCTACCTCTCTCTGGCTGAGAGCTACCACAACCACAAAGTATAGAGTTCCAAAATGTCTTTCTAAACCAATAACAAGAAGCTGTTTGGTCTTAATTCTAACAATATAACATTTTAGAGCAAGTCAAAGTGTATCTTCATTTTTATAACTGCTTATTATTAAAGATGGAGCCAAGAGAAAGACAATTAATAGATTACCTTCATAATTATTTAAATAATTACATTTACATTTATTCCCGGGATTTGAGATGTCTTTGAGCCCCAAAAGTAAAGATCTTCTGTCAGATCTTGAGTAGAAAAATGATGCTTGGAGAGGTTCAGTAACTTTCCCAAATGACAACAGCCAATTAGTGGGTAAGCAAGTGCAGAAAAGTCCTGATTCAGACAAGTGAACTTCACTATAACATAGTGTGCTGTTCTGATTCCATCCAGAAGGCTGATAGAGCAATTAATAGTTTTTTTTAGCATATTGAATCATAAAATTATTTTATGCTTCTGAATTATTCTGGAACTTTTCAATTTCCTCAACTTTGTTTTCCCTCCAAGAATGAAAATCAGGTCCTAGGATTATAATGCTCATCTGTAATGTTTGTAATTTGAACTAAATGGGAGTTGACATCCGTTTGGGTCCTAGGTTTTGATTACTCTATTACATGACGTTCTTCAGTTTATTTCCTTGAGAATGTATTTTAACGACAGCATGTGTGTATCTGCCCACATGTATGTGTTTGGTGCAATAGAGACAAAAAATTGTGAGGAGATTTTTGGCAAGTCATTCATCTCTCTGCATTTCACTTTTCACATATAAAATGTAGAGGTAACTGTCAGCTACCCCACAGGGATGTTTAACTGATACGTAGAAAACACTGAGCATTCTAGAAGAAGATGCTTTACAACTTAGGGAGTTTCTCATTGTTTTCAGTAGCTGTTCCTCATGAAGAGTTTTTTGGGAAGAGGGTCTATTGAACATATTAATTCCACTATAATTTCCTCCACATGTATATTCCAGTAGCAATTATATAAACCCACATGCCGATGCTGTCCTTTCCTGCTGATGAGGAGGAAAATCCACCCATTAGTTTTTCCATTATTTCCTTCATCTATAGTGAAAGGAAATTATGATTTGAGATTGACTGGGTTACATTTCAGCCATCAAGTCACTTGGATTTACATATGTCATCAATCACTGTAATGCCAAGGTGGTTAAAACTACCTGGACACTACTGGTGCTTTTCTGTGGCTTCTATGGTTTGTGTTGGAGTGAAGTGGTCTATTTTTCTAACAGGTTAAATTTGTAAATTCTAATTTTGTTTTTATAAATATTAAGACAGTTCTTGCTCCATTTAATTTTTCAAAGTTACTTTTGCATTCCTGAAACTATATAAGGAAAAGTTTGGAAATCTAGTATTGACTGAGTAAATGCCTATTAACTGCTTTGTTCTATTCTGGCCAAATGTATTATTTTATCCAATCTTCACAAAAATATATGAGCAAACCTAGGCTCCCCTAACTGATCAGGGTTGGAAAATGGAATGATTCCTGTAAATTTACATAACTAGCAAGTAGCAAAACTCTTATCCCAGGAGTCTGGGAACATGGGCTCCAAGTTAAAAAAAGTTTGTGATGTAGTAAACATTATTCCCCCAACCTGCTTTCTAGGCCCCAAAGAGGTTGTGTTTATGTTTTCTTAGAAACATAGGTCACAGTCTCCCCTGCTTTGTTAAGTCCCTCTAGGTCAGAACCTAATAAGCACTCAGCAGTAACAATAACAGCACCACCAGCAACAGGAAAATAATCTGACATTCTTTGAGCATTAACCGATGTACCAGATACTATCCTTAGCACTTTACACATATTAGCCTACTTAATGCTTGAAAGAACTCTATGAGGTGTGCATACCTCTATAATCCCCATTTTATTGAAGAGGAAACTGAGACAAAGTTTAAGAGTTAATTGCCCAAATCAAACAGCAGATTAGTTTTGGAACTAGCATATGAACCCAGGTCGTTCATATGCACCCATGCTCTTGTCCTACACTATACCAGCCTTGCAAATGCTTGTTATACTAAAATTATGAATTGAAAATTAATGAAACCAATTCAGATTAAGTTAAGCTGAAAAGGCATCTATTGGGAGGACATAGAGTAGCTTACTGAGTCAGTAAGAAGCCAGGAGAACCAGGCTTGAGAAATAAGCAGGACCATGAAAGACTGGGGAGCAGAGAATATAGCCAGATGTGACATGGGAAGGGTGGTTATCAGGCTACTTCTGGTGCTGCCACCAAGGCCAGCATAGGTACTATGGCCAGTGGCCACTGGGTCATGGGACTCTTGGATCTGCTGCCATTGGTGATGCTGCTGTAGTCATACTAATGAACGTCCTGACTGCATTGTCATCTTTGCATCGCTTAGTAAGATCCAGAAGCCGAAACATTTGCCTGATAGAGCCCAGTCACATTATACAAAGGACAAGTTCAGTATGCTTTTTATTGAATTGTTCTGGTATATTCTGGGCAAAATAGTAACAGAAAAAAATGACGAACAACTTCCCAGTGTTGAACTCTAAGGATTAAGATACTTGCTCAGCAAAATTGACCCTGTTCTGTGGTGAAATCGTTTAGTAAAATGATTTGAGGAGTTGGCAGTTAGAGAATGAGAAGACACTGGTTATGTATTTGTTTAAGTCCAGTTACACTCTGGATCATGGATTACAGAGCATCACTTCCAGGTGGCTGATAATTGAGTCATAAAATACATCTTTTTTTCTGATTAATTTTAACTGAAGGTGAAATTGACTGGATATCAAAAGGTAATAGAAAAAGGTTGATAGTTTTGTTCATAAGTATGATTGGGATCACTGTTTTAAGAATTTTGTTGTACAGATCAAACTTCACCTTAACAAATGTTGTAATAAAACATTTTCAAGCCTTATCTGATGACTCACTGATTGTAAGCACTAATCCGTATAACAAGATTTTGGTGCAGTACAAGGAGTTGGGTCAGGCCATGAATCAGATTTGGCTTTTATCACACAACCTTAATTGAAACTCATTTTACTAGAATTCTGAGCTTAAGAATGATGGTTAAACTTTCTGAGTGTTTACAATGAGCCAGACAATGTATAGAGTACTTTGTATCTTCCCTTTTAATCCTCATAATAACCCTATAAAATAAGTATTATTATTGACACTTCAAGGATGGGACTGAGACTGAGAGAGAATAACTTGCCCAAGGTCATGCAGGAAGGGATGGATGGGTTTTAAATCCACATTTGTCTGACTCTCAAGCCTGCTTTTTATGGCTATGCTGTACTGTGGAAGAAAAATCATTAAGTCACAAGTTAACTCTGGGTTAGTATTCTTGAATTTTCAGATCAAGAGATTTCCTTGTCACTAGTTCTTAGAGAACAACTTTCTGTTTTTAGATTGAGTAACTAGACAAGTGTTATTCCATCCAAGATTCGTTCCTTGAGCTAAAAGAATATAAAGAATATAAATTGTTATTGCCACATAGTCTTTCCTGCCTATACCACTCTCACACATGTCATATCGGATGTGTAGGTGAGATGACTTCTCACGATTTGGGTAGGATGGCCCAGGGTGAGGTAGGCAGTGTGGCATCTTAGATCATCTCTAATGCTCCAAGCCACTGATTATTAGGGATTTGTGAAAATATGCAGTCCTTTCTTGAAAAACCTTCTGTAGATGCCGTCTCTTGACAGTGACAAACACTAAAATTTACCAAGCATCCTGTAATAGAATATTTGCTTTTATTTGGGTTCAGTTTTCCCTTTGAGCTTCAAGTTGAGTTCAGGTTTTCTGGGATTGAGATGCCAGGTCTTCTTCATCTTGATAGAATTTTCATGGTTTTGACTGAGTTTGCTGACTTGTGACTAATTTTTAGTCTTTTACATGGACTTTAGTAAACCCATGAATTGATAAGGAAGTCTCGTGTCTGCATTCAAAACTGCTTACCCTAACCCTATCCCATATTATAAATGTTTCTTTCCTGCTCAGTTTAGACCATGTGCTTATGTATTCTGAATAGGTGTATATCCTAAAATATACACCTATACAGAGGAACAAAAAAGTCCTGATACTATGCAACAGTGTGTGGTAATAACCCAAGTTCAGCGAACAAGTGCAGTGAACCTGATGCAGAGTAAAAGCCAAATCTACTGGTGTCATGACAGAAGGCTCTGTTAAGTAATTTTTCAAAAATTTCATACTCATTGGGGCAGCCTCAGTGGCGCAGCGGTTTAGCGCCGCCTGCAGCCCGGGGCGTGATCCTGGAGACCCTGGATCAAGTCCCACATGAGGCTCTCTGTATGATGCCTGCTTCTCCCTCTGCCTGTGTCTCTGCCTCTCTCTCTCTCTCTCTGTCTCTATGAATAAATAAATAAAATCTTTAAAAATTTTTTTCATACTCCTTAAGCTGATTTTGTTTACTAAAATTCTGTTGATTTTGTTTGAATATGAACTGTTCCCCCCCTTGATTCTTTTTTTGTTGTTGAGTATAGGTTTTTTGGGGGTTTTGGGGGTGTATGTGTATTTTTAATTAAGCTGTTTTCAGGGTGCTTAGTGGATCCATCAAAAGCCAGATTTGGTACCATGTTCAGGGGTGAATAGATTCAAGACTGCACCTATGAATCTCTCTACAATTGGCTTTGTGCACATACATCCAGCATACCTGGCTAGGCCAATGCTTTTTAGTCAGATATTTAAACAGATAATGGGGAAGGCTGTTACATCTTTATTGTCATTAACAGAGCTCTCAGGAAAGGCCTGCTTTATATTCTAACAAGGGAACTTATTATGTGTGAATGGAAGTATTAATAAGGACCTGAGGATTTTTTTTATTTAGTTTGCAAAGTGGCACACCCCCATATATGGTAGATAAATGTGTTTTTTCTCGTAAGTAACCAACATATGGGAGAGGTAGAAATTATTTGTGATTTGCATGTCATTATAATGATATTTTAAAAGCTGTGTGGCTCTGGACCTTGGGCAGGGGCTTAGAAAGTTTCCTGGTAACAAACTAAGCATTTCTTGTAACAGGATGTGAACGGCAACAGAATGCTCTAGGCGATATTAAATTGGGGTGATTTTTAGAAAGTGACAAATGTTTTATGTTTCCTAAATCCGAGATGGGTTCTACCAGCTGCACATGGTTGCCAAGTTATGTTATCACTTGCCTGCTTTGTAACTGCTTCAATTATTTCCTCCCCCAGCCCTGTATGATGAGATTCGTCAGTTTCGCAAGGCCTGTGGGGAGGCTCATCTCAAAACCATCTTAGCAACAGGAGAACTTGCATCTCTTACTAATGTCTATAAAGCCAGTATGATAGCAATGATGGCAGGTAAGTGTTCTAATTCAAATGATTATATAAATTGAATTGATGTTTTTAGGAGAAACAAGCAAGCTAAAATATTTGGCTATTAGCTAAAAAATGCTAACCACTTGGACATTTTTGTAGGAGGACTCAGATATTCTGTGAATACATGTACAGTGTGAAGTGGTCACAAACTTGGCTTTCTCTCACGTTTTTTGTGGCATTTCATTGCTGCACTATCCTTGTAAGGCAGTAGATGGCTCTCTTGTTAGTGAATTGCCTTCTTGTTATTCTTTGATTATTCATTCATCAACATATGTTAGACAGGAATTTCTTTAACTCTGACTTATTCCTCTCTGTGAATTTAAGTGTTTGATTTTTCTCAGAGATGTGTAACTATACCGTCTAAGGCAGCCTGTGCTTTTGTTTGTGTTAATTTTTCTTTTAAAATGGAGTGCAATATCATTGCTTTTTATACTTTCAAATGCAGGTTGACTTCTTCATCTCCTTGAACAGCAGGCCTGCCTGTCCGTTCATACATCTAAGCTTGAAACCTGGGAGTCAAGCTTGGTTCCTTCTTTTCCTCACCTTCACGTGAACTAGTGAATGAGTATTGAGAAGTCTACCTCTTCACTGTATCTAACACATCTTCTCTCCATCCTGCGTGCTGCCATCTCCGGCCATACCCAGCATGGATCACATCAGTCTCCTCACTACTTGCCCCGTCTCTGCTTTTGTTCCCATCCAATCTGTTTCCCACACTGTTGCCAGAATAGTCTCTTAAAAATGCTAATTTGATTTTGGTAGTGCTTGCTTAAAATCCTTTGGTGGCTTACGCTGTCCCTGGACCCAGTTGGAGACAAAGGAAAATACTTGTGCACCTGTACACTTGAGCTAGTATTTGCCAGCAGGGCACCTCTGAATCCAGTGTGCTTTATGTAATCTTGCCACTGAATGATTCTTTTAATACATAAGAAAAATGTGAAGGTGGAGAGCACATGAGGAGAGAGGTGATGGAAGGAGCAGCCTTCTCTTCAGCGAGATGTGAGGGAAATAAAATTCACTTGCATTAATAAGAAACAACACACACGTACACACACACACACACAAGGCCTTCACCAGAAGCTGCACTCTCTACCTCCCCTGCCCTCCACTCTCACATCACTTTCAGAGAGCCAGGGTCACCACAAGGGGCACCTGGCCTGCCCAGTCAAAGAAAAAAAATCCTTTAGTGGATTCCCTTCATTGTCAAGGTAAAATGTAAATTCCTTCAGCCTGACTTTAAAGGTCCTTCTTAAGACCCTGCCTATGCCTTTACAGTCTCATTGTTCCTTCACACCATATGCTCCAGCTGTATGAAATTCCTTATAGTTCTCCACAGATGGCACCATCCAACCCTTTCAAGTCATCATACATGCTGTGGCCATTGCCTGGAATGCCTTTTGCCCAAGTAATTCCTTCATAGCTTTGGATTCAGCACAGGCGTCCCCTTTTTCAAGAGTATTTCCCCAATACTGCTTCCTCCCTCACCATTTCGTTCAGTATCTCGTCTGCATGCCCCCAGGGCATTTTGTTGAACCCTCTGTCAGGTGACATAACACATTTAGCGTGAATTAGTATTACATTTCTAGATGCCCTACCAGTGGCTCCGTATCTGGGTGAAGATACATGACTTCTCAGGTCTTCACTATGAACCTCTGTTGTAGTCACCCTCTAGATTTTTATACTCATATACTTTTTGAGTACTGTCAGATTGTCATTGTTCCCTGGAACTCTACAGAAAATCAACCTGCTGGGCATTCATGAAGCTATTGCTCTACTCATTGCCACTGTATCCAGATGATCTCTGCTCTGGTTGTTTCATTTAGAGCACAACCTCTGAAAACCTAAGGATGAGGAATAATGGAAGATGGTAAACAGTGGGTTATCGGTTACGTTGGCATTTCAAAAGTCTGCAATAATAGAAGACTCGCTGCAGCTCTTATGAGCCTGGGTAAAGCCCCTTGGAGTCCTAGGTAGGCAGGTAAAAAACTCCCTTTTCATGCTCCTTG
The DNA here is from genome assembly GCF_003254725.2 of Canis lupus dingo. Classification (NCBI taxonomy): domain Eukaryota; kingdom Metazoa; phylum Chordata; class Mammalia; order Carnivora; family Canidae; genus Canis; species Canis lupus. The sequence goes on along the minus strand of NC_064269.1, from coordinate 30,937,602 downwards.
CCAGGACAAGGGATTGTTAGCCCAGAATGCTGTGGTCCAGGTCATAAGGAAAGTATATTCATTCTGGGAGGTCAGCCAACCTCCAGCCTATCCTACTCACTGTACCTACTGCTCATGATAGGAACATGGTATTAAGTCGTCATGCCAGGAAGCCCCTATTCTACCCTCCACAAGAAAAAAAACAAAACCAAACCAAACATGAGTAGGAACATGCTGTCCCCTGTCTCTTCCTGTCTGCATGTATCTCTGTCCAAGTGGTTGCTTATCTCTTTCATGTCTTCATTTAATCAGTGTCTGTTGAACACTTCCTATGGGTAAGAAAACTTATATTTGTGTGTGCGTTACCAGATACTTTAAAATGATATTCCTTAATCTTCACATCAACTCAGTCGTTGATGAAGAAATTTAAAAGTGACTTGTCTAAGGTCACAAAGCTAATAGATCACATATAGTCATTATTTGAACATAGGTCTTCTGGCTCCAGGGTTATTACTTTCGCTGTAACACAGCTGTCTCCTCAGGTACTGTGCTTGACCTTATAATGAGTTAAGTAAGACACATAACCATCTTTGCAAGATATAATAAGTGAAAGCATTCAGCATACTTCCTGGCCGATAGTTTATGGTTCATATTCTCTTAAGAAGGTATATAATAGAAATGAAGTATGTTTTGAAGAATTTTTAAGAATTCTGGACTGAATTTACATTTATATATATTACAGTTCTACCTTGGCATTTTTTATTGATATATTTTTTCCTTAAAAATCAACTTCATTGAGGTAAATTTGTATACATTGGGGTGTTAAGTGTACAATATGATGACTTTCTACAATATATATTTTCCATCATCCCAGAAATATTTTTGGTGCCTCTGCTTTCAGTTCCACACTTTTTACCTTCTGCCCCAGCTGCCATTAGTGCTCTGATTTTATCTGCATAGATTGGCTTTGCCAGTTTTAGAACATCATAGAGTTATACAGTATGTACTCTTCTGTGCCTGTTCTCCCTCCACCCGGAAGATAATAGCAGTGAGATCTATCCATGTTGTTCTGTGTGTAGGAGTCTGCTTAGGTATTCCATTGTACAAATATACCGAGTTGCCAAATTTATTGCTGTAAAATTTATGATATTCCAGTGTCTATAGGGTCTGTAGTTATACCTCCTTTTTTACTTTTGATGTTGTCATTTTTGTTTTCTTTCCTGTTGTTTGTTAGTTTCTGTCTTTCTTCTTGGTAGAAAAGAATATTGCTAGAGTTCTGCCAATTTTATTAATCTTTTCAGAGAACTAATTTTTTGCTTTGTTGCTTTTTCATCCTCATTGAGTTAAAAATACTGCTAATTTCCCTTGTGATATCTCTTGGTATTTAGGATATTATTAGAGTGTTATTTATAATAAACATTTATATTGGAGCACCTAAATACATAAAGCAAATATTAACAGAGATAGATCAACAGAATGTTTAATTCCCAAGTATTCTGTGCTTCTCTGGATATCTTATTGTTATTGACTTGTAATTTAAAATTCTGTTATGCTCAGGGAAGAGTAAGAATTTTTTGTCTTTTGAAGTTAAAGAGCTTTGTAGCCCATTTTATGGTATATTTTAAGTATGCATCCAGTGCACTTGAAAAGAATATCATGTATTTGCAGATACTAGTATCAGTGTTCTATAAATATCAAGTAGGTCAAGTTGGTGATCACATTTTTCAGATCTGGTTTTGTTTTATTTTGTTTTGGTCTACCTGTTCTGTATATTACCAAGAGACAAGGGTGTTAAAGTCTCCAAATATGATTGTAGATTTGTCCACTTACTGCTTTAGTTTTGTCAGTTTTTTTGAAATGTATTTTGGAGTTTTGTTATTAAGTATATACACTTTTAGGATTGTTATGTTTGTTTACCTGTTGAATTAATGCTTTTATTATGACATGTCCCTTTTTATTTCCTGTATTAGTCCTGTCTGAATGTCTGCTTTGTCTGGTATTAATCTAACCCGACCAGATTTCTTGTGTGTTTCTTACCATTTACATGGTATATCTTTTTCTCATCCTTTTATTATGAAAAAAATATGTGTATGTATGAAATATATAACCCATCTTCTGTTATATATATAAAGCTATCTCTTGTAGGCAGTCTGTTTTTCTTCCATTGTGAGAATCTGTACTTTTAATTAGAATGTTTTGTTCATTTTCATTTTACACAATATTTGATATGATAGAACTTAAATCTGTCATTTTGCAATTAGTTTCCTATTTATTCTGATCCATTTTTTCTTTTCTCCTGCTATCTTTTGGGTTCATTAAATATTTGATAACACTTCATTTTATTTTTTCTCTATTTGCTTTTTATTTACAGCCTTTTTGTACCTTTCAAGCAGTTGCTCTAGCAATTACAATATGCATCTTTTAAAAAATATATATTATTTATTTATTTATTCATGAGAGACGCAGAGAAGCAGAGACCTAGACAGAGGGAGAAGTAGGCTCTCTGTGGGGAACCTGATGCGGAACTTGGTCCTGGGTCTCCAGGATCACGCCCTGAGCCGAAGGCAGAAGTTCAACCACTGAGCCACCCAGGCGTCCCACAATATGCATCTTTAACTTACCACATTTTACATAGATTTAATATTATTCTACTTTACAGTTCATGTGTTATGAGTGCAAAAACCTTAACAACAGTTGTGTGTTTACACCCTCTTTAGTCCTTTGACTTATTTTAGTGGTGTTCTTCCATCTATTTATAAAACTCCTCCTTAAATAGGATGTGATTTTTGTTTTAACAGTCATTTGTCCTTTAAGGACATTAAAAGAAAACTAAGCAAAACTAGTCTTTTATATTTTCTCACACATATGTCGTTTCCTTCTTTATTCTTACTTGTAAGTCTGCTGGTGACTAATTCTCTTAGATTTTGTCCATCTGAAAATGTGTTCATTTTGCATTCATGTTTCAAGGTATGTTTGCTGAATATGGTGTTCCAGATTATTGTTTTATTTTTATTTCAATACATTAAACATGCCATTCCATTTCTTGGAATTCCACTTTTTCTTGTTTCCTTGTAAGTAAGGTTTCCTCTTACTCTGGTTGTGGTCAATTAGTATTATCTCTTTATCCTTGTTTTTTTAACTAATTTGACCATGATGTGCCTAAATATGATTTTCTTTGTATTTATCCTGCTTTTAGTTTCCTAAACTTCTTGGATTTGTAGGTTGATGTTTTCCACCCAGTTTTGGACTAAAATGTCCATAGTTATTTTTTCAAATATATTTTCGACCCCCCTTTTCCCTTCTAGGACTTTAAGTATGGGAGTGCTAGATAGTGTCTCACAGGTTACTGAAGTCCTGTTTATTTTTTTATTTTTAGTTTTTTAAAGATTTATTTATTTTAGGGAGAGGAGAGAGCATGAGTGGGAGGGGAATCTCCAGCAGACTCTTCCCTGAGCATGGATCCTGATGCGGGTCTCAATCTCACAACTGGAGATGAAACCAAGAGTCTAATGCTCAGCCAACTATTCTACCGAGGCACCCCCTGTTCATTTTAATTTAATTTAATTTAATTTAATTTAATTTAATTTAATTTAATTTAATTAATTTTTTTTTTTTTAAGATTTATTTATTTATGATAGACATAGAGAGAAAGAGAGAGGCAGAGACACAGGAGGAGGGAGAAGCAGGCTCCATGCTGGGAGCCCGACGTGGGACTCGATCCCGGGACTCCAGGATCGCACCCTGGGCCAAAGGCAGGCGATAAACCGCTGAGCCACCCAGGGATCCCCCATTTTAATTTTAATCTTTTTTTCCTTCCTCTGTTCTTCTGATTGGTTAATTTACATGGATCATCAAGTTCATTGACCCTTATTTTCCGCTCAAATTTGCTCTTATGCCCATGTAGTGAAATTTATGCTATTGTACATACATTTTTCGTTTTAGAATTTCCATTTCATTTTTTTTAGAGATTCATTTCTCTGCTGATGTTCAACATTTTTTCACTCATTGAGATTATATTTTTTATAAGTCTTTGAACATATTTATAACAGTTGATTAAAAGTCCTTCCCTACTAATTTATGTAACTGGATTATCTCGGCATCTGTATCTGAGCTGCCAGTTTTCCAGGGCCTGAAAATAGTTGCCTTTTATATTTTGTTTCAGTGGTATGGCTGTAGCAGGAGGGTAAATCTGGTACATTTATTCTGTTTTATCTTCATAGCTTTTGTTTTCTCTTTAATTTAGCATAAAAATCTCAAAAGGAAAGATGTTTTATAATTCACATTAATAATAGTTATCTTGTTACATTGATAGCTATTTAGATTATTGCAGACCAATTCTCTGGATAGTAAGCTAGAGACATGTAACTGTATTGGTCTGGTATCAGGCTTCATTGTAAATAAAAAGCTAACCTAGATGTTCCCATGTTTGGTCAACTAGATTGCTAGCTTACTCTTGGTTTACTTTGGTTTAGGTCTTTCAGATGTTTTAAGGGAAGGAGCCATAGGTCATGGAGTTAGAAGACCTGGATTCTTGTTCTTTCTTGCACAGTTTGTGACTTTAAGTAAATAAATTAATCTGATTATCATTTCAAGTGAAGTAATGTGTATGGCTGCATTATATAGAAAGTACTTTGCAAGTTATTAAAAAATATCAGCATACCTTCCTACGCCATCCTACCTCAGTTGGGAAGGAAACATAATTGAATCTTTTTTTCCTAGACTATTATAAGGCATTATTCAGACTATCACTTTTCAGAACCATCTGGTGTAGCTGCAGGAGATAGAATATATTGAGCAGGATTCCATTCTGTGATGATCTCAAAGCTTATTAATATGTTAGTAGGATTGTTCAGCGAATCTTAGATAGGAACTTGTTTTGCCAACTTTTGGCTCTGTCTTAAAAAAGAAAATTTTCAAAAGAATTTGATCAGTTTAGAATCACTATTAGATGTGGCCCAATTAAATTGTTTATCCTATACTTCTCAGCTGTGGTTATTTGTCATACCTCCTAATTCCTTTACTCTGGAAACTATAAGCCACCTTATCTCCTTAGATGTGTATTGGAATAAAATATTTAACTGGAGATCACTTACTCAGCAGCCACAATGATCCAGAATGAAGCCAGGAACTAGGAGGAAAAAAAGGAAAGAAAATATTTCAAAGAGATGAAATATATGTAATACAATCTACAGTACAATAGTAATAGCAGCATTTCTTGAACTCTTACTATGTGACAGATACTATTTTAAGGACTTTATATATGTTTACATTTAACCTTCACAGTAACTCTATGAGGTAGGTACTTTTCTATGGCAAAATGGGAACATCAGTTAAAAAGGATTTTTTGCTGCAATTCTATATGGTCATTATTGATATTTGGAAACATTCCACATACTTCTGTCTTTGTTACATCATTTCCTTTGTCTATTACAGCTTTCTCTTCTCCTCTTAGCTGTTTTTATAGATTTAAATAAAATATTCATACTTTGCCAAACCTCTCCATGATCCTCTAGAGGCAGAATTAATTATTGTTCATACCGTTGTGCTCCTAGGACAGTTGTGAATACTGGTAGCATTTGTCATACAGTATCATCATCCATTGTTTTACCTGTTGAGTCTTTTGCAAAACTATGAACCATCCTGAGCCAAGGACTATCTCTAATTTATTTGTATTTCTCTGTGATTGCTACTATGCCTGGCATCTAAGACAGCCTAAGAAAATATTTTGAAATGAATGAATGAACAAATGGACAGACAGATGAATGAGAAAGAAAGAGATAAGGAAAAGTAAAAACAGGCAAAGTAAACACTGAAGACCTAGATTCAACCTTCCAGATGTACCACGACCTTGTAGAATTTGGACGTGTTATCTGGAGAGCAAAATTTTATTTTAATTGAACAAAAAGATAGATAATTTATAGTGTTGACAAGGAGATTATGTATTGGGGGCATTGTTTGAATGACACAAGCAGTGGTATGACATATAAAAGTTTTGAGAAGATTCTGAGGCAGCTGGAGGGCTACAGAAAAACTTCTGCCTTGGCTTTTTGGTCAAGGAAAATGGATCTGACTTTCACATTGCTGGCAGTATGGTGAGAGAAATACAAATAAAGGAGGGGGTGAGGTAAGAGTAAGCAATTCAAAAGGAATATAATCAGGAAAGAAAAACGAGAGCCATATTTTTTCATCAAACAATCCAAAAACAAGGTGATAGGAAGTAAGATAGAAAGGGAAACATGCTTATAGAAAAGAGAAGTCTAAAGCAGGTCCATCTACTGCTAAGGGATTTCAGCCCCGCAAACGCACACATTAAGAATAATGCCAGAATGTAGAAAAGTGGCTTTATCTTTCAGTAGCGGTGGACTGTTCACACACACGCAACAGCTAACAAGCTCCATTCTGAAGTTATTCTAGACCTTATCTTTGGAAATAATGCAGGCATGATAAATAAGGTTGGAGTAGAAAAGCACTAAAGATGCAATCATAATGTCATCAGGTTTGAATTGCTGATGAAGATCTGTGGGAAGAGTACGAACACAAAAATATGGGGCTTGAGAAAAGCAGACCTTGAAGGAATGCAAAATGAGTTTTGAACTTGGCTGGAATTTTGTAATGTATAGGAAATCAAAAATGAAAAAAGTAGAAACCAGGGGAGGGGATATTTGAAATTCAACCCAATAAGATCAGAGTAATTCAGGAACAATAAGATGAAGCAGAGAAATAAAAGAAAGTATAAGGGAAGCCATTAAAAATAATAAAACGGGAAGAAAATAAACCGTGAGAAACCTGTTATAACTGAAGGAAACCAACGCTTTAAAAGAAATGCTGTGATTAGGAGGAAATTAACATCTAAGATTTAAAAACCATTTTTAAAAATTTAAATGGGAGTCAAATGGTAGAGTAAATGACAGTGTATTTTTATTTTTCTCAAGATTGTCACAAGTCACACTGAGTCCTTCATCTGAGGCTGAAAATCTTTGTATACTCAAGAAGTATTGATCCAGATGGCACATCTAGACCCCTGTGGGGATCCAGCCTGGTTTTCTCGTTTGGGGGGTTTTTAAAAATAAGATCTTGCCTTTCATAGGAAAAACATTTAATTTATGAAAAGATATGCTACAGCTGAGAGTTCACCACTGGGGAAAGTGTAAGAATATCGGGTTGGGTTAAGAGTTAATGGATTTAAAGCATAAATTGGTTTACAGTTCCTTAAACTAGCCCTGAAAATTAAACCACCGATAGAATAAGAACTAATTAACTTGCCATCTCATTTCAGGGAGCAAATTTAAATTTAGCCCCCCGGAGCAAAAGTTTCAGGTTTACCCCTTCATACCCACCCACCCACCCTGCAGTCCTCGTGCACCCTCTCACCATCCTTTGTTGAATGCAAAATAGCTCAGTACGAGAGAGAAGCTGCCATGTTTTCTGGCCTTCCAGTAGTACAGGAACTTCTGATGGTTCATTTTGGGGTATGTGTGTTGTTTTAAAGAAAATAAGTATACATTTAAACATAAAGTGTTTTCTTTGCCTCTTCATGGCTGCTTTTAGAGGGAAAAAAAAGCAAATAAGCTTCATTTTTTTATGTTGTATATACTAGTGTGTATGTGTGTAAGATTTTTAAAAACATAACCCACCGTATTCTAAAATCTTATAACAACAACAACAACAAAAAAAAAATACCAACCTAAAATCTTATAACTGCCTTCTCCAGAGGTAGCTTGTTCAGAGAAACTTGTAGGTACAGGGCTGACGCCTAGGAAGTACTTATTGATGGGTTTAGTTATCAGGTACAAAGGCATTGATAGATATATTTGTAAACAACATGTATAAAATTCAGTTTTTTAATAAATATATGTTTTGAATTAAAAGAAACATTAAGGGATTTTTTTTCATGTCTCGATGAAATTCTGATACATGACAAAGAGGCCAGGCCTATAGATACTTGCTCACATTTCTGAGATTCTGTTACTCTTTTGTCTTCAATTCCAAACACGTTCACTTCTGTTATTTATTCTTTAATGTCTCTGCTGGATGGTTACTGATGTATTGGCAAACTCTTAAATGCTAGGAAATTGGAATCCTTGAATGGGTTTCTCAGCATATTGCACCAGGTAGATATTTGATACACATTTGTTGAATGAGCAAATGAGTAAAGATTAATAAATCATGGGAGGTTACTAGTTCACAGATTCTTTTTGCAGTTGTCTTAAGAGGGCACTAGGGGAGGTACCTTATCATCTTGTAATAGATGAAAACCTGGGTGCTGAGAAGTTAAGTGAAAAGACCAAGGCCATATACTGAGGCAATGGCAAAATTCTGAAGGACTCTTGACTCGAGATTCCATGTACAATCCTGTTCTCCATCCTGCAATTCCTCTGTATGTAAGATATTATATAGAAGCTGTGTATAATCTTTGGAGGCACAGATGTATTTTTAGAGTCTCTGAGTGAGATTTATATGTTGAGCTGACTTTTTTATTGACAAGCAAAGTAAAGACAATACAGAGGAAGCAAGGACAATAGAGAGACACAGTATTTGGAGGAAAACTACAGGGGATGGCAGACATGAAATAAACATGAAGGAGAACAATGGAAGTAAGCCCAGGGGCCCATGCATGATAGGCCTGCAGTAACCCTTGTTGAGTGAAAAGGAAGGGTACCTAGAGTATCCTCACCTCAGGTGGATTATACTGTTTGTGTGTGTGTGTTTACCTGCTCTGCTGATGGTCCCCATGATGACGCCCTCGGAATATCAGTGGGGTCATGACTTAATGACTGCTGCTGGAGTCCTGCACTGAGGCTCTTGATTATTTTCAGATTTTCTACCTGGATGGTGAGAGGACAACTAGGGAGTGATCCAGAAAGTGGACCTTTCGCTTATCCACCCAGTGGAGTCAGTCTGAGAATGAAGGAGCAGAGGGGGTGACATAAAAGGGTATGGGACAGTAGTGATGAGATTGGAGCACGTGTAGAGGATTGACCTAGCAAAGGATGAGGGGCATTAAAAACTTCTTATGAAGAGCGATCAAAAGGAAAGTGGGCATCTTATTTGGGAGGACGGCAGTTGCTGGGGTTATGATACTGAATTCAAATACTTGTATACACCCATACAAAAAGGATGAAAAAGCATGATTAATCTCTATTATTCCAATATAGGAGGACTGGGAGCCAGCTTTTAGAAGTTGTGGAAAGATGGATTCTGGCCTCGTATAAGGCAGAGTTTTGTTAAGGTCCAGATTTTCCAGAAATTGGATGGGTCACATCAGGAGTAGGAGATATTCAAAGCACAGGCTAAATGACAGCCCAATGGAGCTGTTACATATGTGATATTAAGTGCCCATAAGAGATGTGTGCTGTTTTAGAGTTCAGTGTGATCCTATGAAGAAGAGAAAAACATATCACACACATACACACAACTGTTACATGTGTATGAGACATTTCAATGTATATTACAATCCAGTATAGACAGGGCCCCAAATATGGAAATAATGAGAAAAGAGTGTATTGGTTTCCTCGGTTTCCACTTCAAACTGAGTGACTTGAAACAACAGAATTTATTATCACGGTTCTGGAGGGTAGAAGCCTGAAAACAAGGTACCCGCAGGGCCCCACTCCCTCTGTAACATGTAGGGTAGAATCCTTGCTTGCCTTTTTTAGCTTCTGGTGTTGGCAATCCTTGACATTCCTTGGCTTATAGGTGCAACACTCCATTCTCTGTCTCTATCAACACATGGCCCTATATATTTCTGTTGTGTCTCTTCCTTTTTTATAAGGACACCAGTCACTTAATGGCCCCATCTTACTCTGCAAAACCTTGTCTTATTTTTATTTGAGAGAGATAGAGCGAGGGTATGAGCAGGAGGAGGGACAGAGGGAAAAGCCGACTGCCCCCTGAGCAGGGAGCCTGTTGTGGGACTCCATCCCTGGACCCCAGGATCATGACCTGAGCCGAAGGCAGGTACTTAACCAACTGAGCCACCCAGGCGTTCTGACAAGACTTTGTCTTTATTCAACTAATTATGTCTGCAATGACCCTATTTCCAAATAGGTTACTTTCTAAGGTACCAGGAATTGGAATTTCAACGTACCTTTTTGAGGGGCAAGATTAAACCCATAACAAAGAGAAATAGGGTTCTTGCACTGTGATTCTGTTATTTCCTGTAAAGACCTGAAGAAGTTGGAAAAAAATACTTTGAGTCAAACCAGCAAACTTAAATTCAGGTACAAAAGATTGATTTTTCCCTCTAAGCAATGTTGGATGGTTTTGTGGATAGGGGAAATCTAGTAGATATTAAATATTTTTATCTGCAAAAAGCATTTGGTAAGGTTCTCAATGGGAGATTAATGGCTAAAATAAAGAATGAGGCATTAGGAGATAAATTTGCTTATGAGCAAGAGACAGAGACTAACAGTAGAAGGAAATACTTTTTAGATTGGAAAGGAGTGACATACAGCACAAGCCAGGAATCAGTTTTGGGACCTATGGGTTTTTCACTTTATTTTTATTGGACTTTGTAATAAAAATACAGATCTTCAAACAGTCCAAGACAGAGTGAGTAATACTACAAGCATCAGTAATCAAAAGTTATTCTCTATCATAAACTAAATGACTGATAATAAATACTGACACAAGACTACACAATGTACCATAATATTATAAAATGGAGCAAGCGATTCTCCTGTGTTCTGTTTTCTTCTGCATGGGTGAATATTTCTTTATTTGCTTTTTAAAAAGTATTTGCAGGTTTCTCGGTTTACTTTATAAGCCAAATAAATGAAAAAAAATTTTTTTTTAAACTTGGGAAGATGTGCTTGCTGAGAGAAAAATTGGTTGAAGCAAGACAAAGGTTATATTACCATCACCAGAATAAAGAAATTAGGGACCCTGTGTGTTAAATTGCTCAGCAAGCTATTCAGTAAAAAGACTTAAGGAGTGAGGGGGCGTTCTTGAAATCATCAGCTTATTCTGCAGTCATGACTTTAATGGAAGCATATACAAAAAAGTCATTGTTAGAACGATGAAGCTATGTATCTGAGGCAGTGAAATATTAGAGTATGGAAGGTTTCTCTCTTCTTTTCCATTTTAAAATTTTTAACATAATGGCTCGAAACAATCCATAAAATTCAGTGATTGTGTAGGTAACTTTTGTCCTCCCAGGAACTAGTTAAGTATGGGGGAAACAACACTTGTAAAATTGGAATTTTGCTTGCAACTCCTTTTGTCTAAGTCACAAAAAGATCTTTACAAATTCATCTCTGTTTTTCCTTGATTTGTACATTGTCATTGTTTACAAATTCATCTCTGTTTTTCCTTGATTTGTACATTGTCAGATAAGTCGAGAGAAATAGAGCAACTAAAGTTAAAAGTTAACTTGTAAAAGTTGTAAATGCTTTGAAAACTGGAAAGGATTATAAGGTATAAAGGAGCTTCATTAATTTCAAAGCTTTCATTTTACAGGTGAAAAAAAACCAAGATCCAGAAAGGTCAAATTCGTAAGGAATTTATCCAGGGACAAATATTCTAAAATCAAAACAATTTAGAAGGAGGTTCTCAATCCAGGCTGTATGTTTAGAATTTCCTGAAGAGTTTTTTAAATAAGCTATTTAAAAGATCCCATCACCAGAGATCCTGATTTTAATTGGTATTGAATGGAGCCAAGAGAATTAGTGCTCTTTTTTTTTTTTTTTTTAAGATTTTTATTTATTCATTCATGAAAGAGAGAGAGGCAGAGACACATGCAGAGGGAGAAGCAGGCTCCATGCAGGGAGCCCCATGCGAGACTCGATCCTGGGGCTCCAGGATCACAACCTGGGCCAAAGGTAGGCGCCAAACCACTGAGCAACCCAGGGATCCCCCAAGAATTAGTGCTTTTAAAAATTTTCTCGAGTGTTCCCACTGTCTAGGAATGAGAACCTCTATCTGGAATCTAGGTTTCCTGATGTTAAGACTAGCATTTTTCCCACTCACCCTGGTAGTTGAGAAATTATTTAGAGAAAGAATTTCAGATTCTGGGGGGGGGGGGGGGGGAATCTTGAGCATGGACAGCACACAGTTCACAAATCGATTGTCCTAGTGGTTGGCTACTTTACAGATTGCTTGTTTGGAACTCTAAGCCTGCACTCCCATAGAAACAAGATAATAAATGGTCAGCTCTGCACCAGTAGTTCTATAAGTCAGAACCAACACATGAAACAGTGGTTTTGGAAAGACACGGATTTATATTTTTAATTAAGTCTCCAAGAACATTTTTAATCCTTTCACCTCCTTGATAGAAGTATTATGACTTCTCCTCCTTCCTCCTTTAACATATTAGGTGTAGGATTTGAATGACGACTCCCCCAGTTCCAAGCTCTGCCAGAGAGCTGAAGGAGAGGAGAGGCTGAGGGGGTGGGGCAGGAGAGCTGCAGTGGGGACAGAGGAACAGGGGAGAGGGAAGGAGGCTAGTCAAGAAGAAGAAGACTAAGGATCTCTGTCATCTTGATGCCTGGGGACATTCCTTGTACTTGAATAGGCTTATCCCATAAGCAAGCATTTAGTGAGCATCTAATGTTTATCAGATGCTACTCTCCACATGGGAGAGGCATAAGAAGAGAGAAAGAGGAGAGAAAAATTAGACAGAACCCCTTCCATTTATTTACTTTTTATTTATTTATGTATTTATTTATTTAGTTATTTATTTATTTATTTATTTAAGATTTTTGATTTATTCATTTGTGAGAGACACAGACACACACAGGCAGAAGGAGAAGCAGGCTCCACGTAGGGAGCCCGACGTGGGACTCTATCCCAGGTCTCCAGGATCATTGGGGGGTCGAAGGTGACGCCAAACTGCTGGGCCACCCGGGCTGCCCAACCCCTTCCCTTTAAAACACTGATAGTGTCTCTTAGTTTGATGAGGGAGTGAAATGGAAGGTTTATGATTGCTTCATTGCGAACATGTTGAGAGCCATAGGGACACTTATGCCAATTGCTGCATGAGCAGGGCTACCCTCCAGAGAGTCATGGGAGGTTTGTAAAGCAAGTGGTACTTGTGTAGGTGTCATTAGGTGCAGAGAGACATAGAGGAAGGGTATTTTAGACAGAGAAACACATGCTGTTTCATACACAGACGTAGAAGGCATGGCAAGATGAGAAAGCTGGTATGGTTGGGGTGCAGAGTTAATGGAGAGTGACAGGAGAGGTGGAGAATGAAGTTGGTAAATTGCTGGGGCTTAATGCCATGCTAAAGAATTTGAGTTTCCTGTTTGGGTAGGGAAAGTTTGGGGTTTTTAAACGATTGATTGATTGATTGATTGATTGATTGATTGATTGGTGAGAGACACAGAGAGAGAGGCAGAGACATAGGCAGAGAGAAAAGCAGGGTCCCTGCAGTGAACCTGAAGCAGAGACTCAATCCCAGGATCCCGGGATCATGACCTGAGCTGAAGGCAGACGCTCAACCACTGAGCCACCCAGGTGCCCCAGGTAGGGGAAGTTTTTAACTCTTAGAAGTTTCTAGCCTGAGAATTGAGCAGTTGAGTAATTCATCCACCCAGCTCTTCATTCACTAGGGCTTATTGAAGTCTATTTTGTGTCACACACCAGGGGATAAAAGATCCTTACTCCAGATACTTTGTGGTGGTGGAACGATGCTCAGCTTTTCATTTTAGGAACATGGCCTTTAGGCAGTGTGTTTAGGCTGGAGGCAGAGGACCTGTTAGGAAGCTGTTATTCCAGTGTAGTTGACCATGACGTGGGGCTGAATTGAGGTAGTGCTGTGAGGGTGATGAGGAGGGAGCGGCTGGGGGAGACATTCAGGGGGCAGAATAAATGGTGTTTGGTGAATGATTCTATACTGACCAGGGAAGGACAGGATAAGACAACTCAGAATGGTTCCATTTGTCCACAGCCTCACTACAGTAACCCATAATGGTGTGCCATTTCCCCAGGGTAGGGAGTTCAAGACAAATGTGGCTTCTTCCGAGCCCCGGAATCCGAGTCTTGAGCTTCCACTGCCCTCTATAAGACCTCCATCGGTTCATTCCTTTGCTGGCTTACTGCAGAGTCTTACCACTTTTCCTCTACTTTTCTGTTCTTGTCACAAGGAAAAAAATATTTAGTGTTTTTAAGGAAATCTGATTAAGGCTGTGGCAGTGAAAAAGAGAGAGGCTATTTTTCTATTTAGAACACATGAACAAGACAAGGCATATAAAATGAAATGGAGAGGAGGAAAAGGAAATTCATGCTTTTCCTTGAATTATCGGGGTGAGGCTTTGCTTTGCTAGTGGTCCAAGAATGAGTGTTATAGTATGCTTTTTGTAAAAAATTTATCATCAACTGGGGCATCGAAAGGAAGTTTCCTGTGCTACAAAGCTGCTAAATTGGTCAGGGACAACAGAAGAGGCACTGAATAGTCAATGAAATTGGAAAGAATTTAGATCATCCATGTCACACAAAGCCTGCAAAAGGCTGTTTGTAGAATGTTAGCTGCTATCACACTGGTTTGATATTAACATTCTAGTGAATAATTAAAATATTCCTGTTTATTTTTTAATAAAAAGCTAAAGCATATAAATTACCTCAGAGTTTATAGTGTTACCTGGAGTTGCAGTCACAGCTACTGAAGTTTCTGCCTGAGATTGCAGATTAGATAATTTAGGCAATTAAAAAGCAGATTTTCTTCTGCCTTTCTTGGTGTCCTCATTTTACAGTATTCATTATTATAAGGCCTTTGAAAAATATAAAATAAAAAAATTCTTTAAACAGCTGAGACATTTTCATTATAGATGGTATTCTCTAAATTGAGTGGTTATTAAGTATATTCTTCTACTGAAATTATTTTTGAAGTACATTTCTCATTTTCATCTTCCATTCGTAAGCACACACCCAGGCAGGCTGATACTCGATTTCTTCCTGCCTGGCTTTTTAACCAGACTCCCATGAAGAGATTAGGCACTTCTTATAACTGAGTATAATTTTCAGTTAAACCCATCTCTTTCCACTAACTGTTTTCTGTGGTTGTTCCTTCAGGGCTAGACTGGAAAAGTTCAGAGTTTTAATTCAAGACAATTGGCTCAGAGAAAAGAATAACTCCCATAGAGACAGGAACGAGATTCATGCTTAGAAACACAGAGAGGGGGGAAAGGTGCTTGTGAAACCATAGTCTTACAGTCTTGGTCTTGTGCTATATTGTATTTGCTGCTCTTAAAGGTGTGCCATGTTTAAGTAATCTAGACATGTATAGGATCACTGGAGGGGATCTGCCTGAGTTTATGTCTATTGGATGGTAGTCAAAGAGGGGAATGCAACTAGGAAGGACAAGAAGAGGAAATAAATGGTATTAGAGGAAGGATTTCCTAAGAGGGCAAGGTAATGAGTTGAGAGAACATAAGCCTGACCACCCTGCCTCCTGCTCCCCAGAGATGGCCATGGCCAGGGACTTTGGAAGGGGAGGCATTTGACTGGAAAGTTGTTGAGAGTGTGGGTGTTCTAGAAGCTTAGAAAGGAAATCTCAATGTGGACTTCACAGACACCTTTCTTTAGTGCCCCAAATAGGTCCAATTCAATAAAGTTAGAATGGTTACCAGGCACTGTAAAAAGCAAGATTATAAACTCTATAAATTATTAGCTAGAGAAACAATATAGATGTAGAAGGAAATGTGGCTCTTCTTCATGACCAGAGACTACCAAGAACATTGGCAGAGAACTTAGGAATGCCCCTGCTCCTCAGAGCTGCCTTCATCACCCACTACCCACACAGACCTGGTTACCCAGCCCTCCTCTGCCTCATCATCTTGAGATTCCTTGTCCAAATGCAAACCTTGTTGGTAATTTAAAGCTCAGAGTAACTTATCCCCAACCTGGCAGATGATAGAGGTATTGGGTTGTAAAGATGGACAGTCATATGTATCCTGGCCTTCCCTTCTTTTCTTAGGGGAATTGCCATGCAAAATGCTTTGGAGGGGTTAGTAGAACTCAGGTTCAGTAAAGGTAAAACATACTTTTGGGGGCTGACCTGAGACTTACTATCAGGGGAAATATTGTTTATCTGGAGAAGTACAGTTTGATTTCCAGAAAGCCATGAATTTACAGACTTGGAATGTGATCCATTTCTGGGTTGGAGAATTGTGTATTAATCCTTTCAATTTACTAATTAAAGGTGGAAAAATATAACCAGTTTATCAGTATAATCCACTAACAGTTTAATATATGCAGATCATTTAAATCTGAATCTAAAACCAGCATTCACAATAAAAAATACAGGTGTACCTGGATGGCTCAGTCAATTAAGTGTCTGCCTGCAGCTTAGGGCCTGAACCCAGGGTCCTGGGATCGAGCCCCGTATCAGGGATCCTGCTTCTCCCTCTCCCTCTGCCTGCCGCTCCTTCTGCTTGTTCTTGCTCTCTCTCTCTCTCTGTCAAATAAATAATCTTTAAAATATAGAGAAAAAATTAAAAAAGCACACATAATTTCCCCTAGAGACCTTACATAAGGCAAAACTAAACTAAAAAGCTTTAACTGCTCCCTGACAACCTTGTTCCCCCACCAAATCTTGTTTCTTTTTCTTTATTGTATGAATCTAGGAGTGTCATGCCTCCTGGTCTTTAATAAAAAGATAACTTGTAAATGCAACAATTCTCAATTTTTGTTAATGAATTGAAAAAAAAAGCTAATGAGGAAAAGGGGTAGCGTTATTTTCTGACATAAGAGAACTGGCCATCTTCCTAAATTTATATTAGTAATCACTGTAGTTTATAAAATTGTATGCTATCATCTTAAAAACAAGAGGGCATTTGCAAGTGTATTCTTTTTACAATGCCAACAAATGGCTTAGTGGAACTTTGGTTCTTTTTTGTATTCTTTTTTTTTTTTTTCCAAAAATTAACATAGATTATAAAGAATGTTTTTTAAGAATTAAAGAAAATCCTACTACAAATTAAGATGAAGCTACCTTGAGAGTTTTCAAAATCAAGGTTAGGAACCACTGATTCATAAAGATCATCTGCGTATGTATATGTCTTAGTGCAAGGGGTTAGAAACCTACCTTTTGATAATTTAAGGGGATTTATGAACCTTTTTAAAGAATTAGTCTGTGAAAAACTAGATAAAGAAGAAACAGCAATGATGATTTGGTTTCATGTCCTACATAGAGTTAAAATAAAATTTTGCTAAAAAAGAGTTTTAGAAGTTTGAAAGATTATCTTCTTTCTTTTTCATGCAGTCTACTTCAAAACACATTTTCATTAGCTAGTCAGTATAACGAACTCCACAATACATGGCCTTGGATGATTTGGAATGCTGGAAAAGTAGAGTCAGAACTGAAAGGTTATTCTAAAGACCAGCTTGCCTCCAACCAAATGAATAAAGAAAAATTGTGTATTTGGGGACAGCTTTTCAGCTAAAACAATGATTTCTAAATTGTATTCTGTGAAACAGTATTTCAGTGAAAACTCTCACAAAAGGGCCTCATGGTCATTCGGCTTTGGGGATACTGGGTAATATATACTCTAGTAAGACACACTCCTAGTGCACATGTATTTAGAAAGGACCCTGAAAACTTACAAAAGGGAAAATTGTGTATTTTTGTTTAAGGCTGTCATATCAAACATTTCAAAGTATGGCAGCATTTTTCCTCATATATCATTATTAATATTGAACCAAAGAAAAGAGTAAGAAGAATACTCAGTAGGTTGTGTCAGGTCCTGTAGACATAGAAGATTGTGGTCTGTGGAAATGTAACTTTTTAAGCAGACAGGATTACAGTTAACAGGTAGCTGTAGAAGCATAAGCATGCCACTGTTATGGGTCCAATTATAGAAAACCTCCCATGTGATCTTTGGTAACACTGCCCCCTTCCCATTCTTGTGGCTCATATTAGGAATTCCACTGTTAGATCCTCATTCTTTAATTTAAGCCTGCTAAAATTTAAATCTGTGTGAAAGAAGTAATATACTTTAGTACCTGTGTAACATTACTTGTGCAAAAGTAATATCTTCACCAGCAGATAGGTGAAGAGAACTATGTGTGTGGATTCTGTGAAAATATTTGATTAAAGAAAATCCACCAAGTTGAAGCCATGGGCTACAAACCCTTCCTCATTCTGTCCTCCCTTCTCACCAGTGAAGTTTGGACATTTATCCAACCAAAATTAGAAACTCTTCCAAGAAAAGAGAAGATTTTCTCTCTAGGCTGAAAACAGCATTGCCAATCAAGATATTTTATGTTAATGTTATAACTAAATAATTTAGAAAAGGAGAGCAGAAGAAATTTAATATAAATTTGCTCAGTTAAACCAACTGTGACTAGGACTAAAATCAGATAATCCAAACCCAAATTGTACCCTTTAGTGTGGAGCCCTAATTTAGAATGTCCTGGAACTAAGTTGCTCTCTCTCCATCCACTGTTCCTCCTATTGCACTGGCTGAGGAGAAATCTCAGCCACTCGCTTCTTCACATTGTATCTGTGGACTCCAATCTGTCATTGCACTGTAGTTTGTACTTTCCAGCTATCCCTCCCTTCTCCGGCACTTTGTATAGGCCACTTCGCACCTATGTATGTCCCACTCTCAAAATGGAGCCACTTCGGGTCAGGGAAGCTTATAGTCATCGCTGAGCGCACAGCAGTCATCCACAAATACTTGTGATGGGAAAAAAATAGGTCAAGTAAAGATCCCCAGAGCCAGGAAGCATAAGCCTGGGTTGCCATCAAGGATTTCTCAAGATTTCTTCTTGAGTATGTCAGCCTTAAAAATATGTCTTCTCCTCTATGTTACACCCAGACTTACTCAGCAGGATCACTTTATTTGGAGCCGGAAGAGTCGGGTAACTGCTTTCTTTGCAATGATTTGGCAGGTTATTCTTAAAGCTCTTAGGGCACTGTCCAGCACGTGGTAAGTGCTGTGTTAAGTGTTGATTAAAGAAAGTGAATTAAATAAAAACCATTTGTTTATACAAATAGGCAGATGTGGTATCATTGAAGAGTTCATTTGTGTTCAGTGTGGGTATTATGTTTCACTAAAGCTTGACTAATACTGAATTCATTTGGATTGTGTAATTATTAAGTTTATACTATGACCACCGTGCTAGCTGCACATGGGCAGTATCATGATGATGAATGAGACAGTCACAGCCCTCAAAGAGCATGTCTTCCCTGGGCTGAGGAGTGAGGAGCAGACACATATGTAGAAATTTCTCAACTTATTCAGGCCCTACCTTTTCCAATTAGCTTTTTTTTTTTTTTAAGACTTGTACTTTAGTTTCTTCTTCCATTTTCTATTATTGCTAGAGCTCCTTATATTCTCTGTTCCTTGATAAAATAGTTCCTTTCTCTTGGTTTCTTCCATAACTTGTTCACATAATTGGTATGTAGATGCTTCATTGACTAGTCTCTCAGATGGTTGCTTCTCTACCAGAAATCTCTACTGTTCTGTGGCTTTTCACTTTTAGCTTTTCCTAATAATTCCTAACAGCTTTCTTGAATCCCCTTTCACTTGCTACTTTTCCTTCCACATTTTTTTCAGTTAGACTCAGACTTCTGTCTGATTAACCAGCGTAGGCAGAGTGGGGAGGTAAAGGCCTGGATAAGCATAGCTGGAGGTATCATAGGGTTCTCAGCTAGGCAGAGTGGGTGCATGTAGGTGCGTGCGCATGTGTGGGTGTGTGTGTGTGTCGTGTGTGTGTGTGTGTGTGTGTGTGTGTGTGTGTGGCAGGGGTGATAATTTGTGTCATGGTTGCAGAGATATGCCCTGGGAAATTAATAGATGTAGTGTGCCATTGGATTTCTGGGTCAGCAGAGCAAAAGTAAATATTCCAGAGACTGTATCAGTTAGGCTTGCATATGGCTGCAAATAGCATAGAACTTGACAACAGTGACTTAAATAAATAAGAAATTATTTTTCTTACATAACAAGAAGTCTAGAGATGTAACCAGTCACTGCTGCTGGCTCATCATCAGTACCAAGATTGATGCCTGTTATTCTCTTGGCATTTGCCTCATGGGTTGAAAAATGGCTGCCAAGCTCCAGTCATCACATTACATTCAAAACAGGAAGAAAGCAACATTGGTGCCACTTCATATTGAAAGGAACAGTTGAACTAGGTCAGATAGGATTTTGACAGGGAGAGAAGGAATAGAGAGTACAAAGTTAATAAGGTAGACATTGGGTTTTTTTGTTTTTGCAAAACAGTAACTAGTCTGGGTTAGGAGACAGGTGTGTAGTGGTTAAGAGCCTGGATTTAGAAAAAGCTGTGTTAAATTCCATTCATGACATTTAAAAGCTGTGGTCCTAGATGAACTCCTCAATATCTCTAACCCTTGTTTTTTTTTTTTTTTCATTTGCAAATGGAGATCACAAAAGTACCTGTCTTTGAAGTTATCCTAAAAATTAAATGAGGATAGATATGTAAAGTGTTTATCTAGAGCCAAGCACCTGGTGAATTCTCAGAAAGGGGGACCTGTTCTGTCACTACTACCACTGTTAGTGCTGTGTCATCATCAGCTCAGAGTTAGCTAGAGTCCAAGATACTTTAGAGTGAGTAGCAGGAGAGAACAATGGAATACTAGATTAGATTCAGATCCTGGCGAGTAGAAATCCTCAAGTTTTATTCTTTAAGCAATTGACGGTTTGAGATGAAAAATGCCATGATCAAACCTGTCTTATCTGTCCTTTCCATATTACAACACTTTTTAGCTCCTCATACTTAAAAAATTGTATGCTCTTTAGTTTCCATGTGTAAGATATTAAAAAAAAGTGGGCCAGGTCAACTCAGAAAATCTTCTTTCTCAAGAGTAAATGTATGTTATTTCTGACAGAAACACAAGTAAATGGATCTCCAACATAAGTTGACACTGTGAACTGTCTCTAACCCAGCTTTTTAAATGCCATTTTACCTCATAGGTTATCACTGTGAATCCCATTTCCTATTTTTGGTAATAAACTTAACAGCTGAAATTTTTTCTTCACCAAGATTTTACATTTTTTAGTTCCCCACATGTTCACTTTGGATTTTGACATTTAATAGCTCCCTGAAATACCTGGGAGAAATTATATCTATGATATAACATGTACTTTAGAGGGAAGGAATAAATGCCACACTCAAAGCAATTATATAGGTAATATTAAAAACATTAAATATGTATCAGAAGTTTTCAATGTAGGTTTAAAAGGAAGGTAGGTAAAGACCTAACTTATACATGTTAAGAAACTATTTATATTCTGTTTTCTAGTGGGGGAAAATCTCCTAAAAATGAATAGCCTTTTAATCAAACCTATTAGTTTTGTAATAAGGAGTTCTGTGAGAGACAGATAAAACCTCCATATTAAGTGTGTAGTGTAAGCTATTTGTCTGAAATATACATCATTACCGTATGGTTATATGTTATTTCTATTTCTATTAAGTTTCAAAAAAGGCACCCATAGCCTTCCTGCTATGAGGGAAATTCAGGCATGTATATTCATTGGCAAGGTAGTGCTTTAAAAAAAAAAAAAATATATATATATATATATATGGCATCCAGGGAGATCCTAGATGAGTTCTAGTTAGTATGCAAAATGTATCCAGCTAATGCAAGCATGTGGTATTAGTCCATGACTTTTGCAGAGTCTGGGTCAGGACTAGTCTTCCTACCTAGTTTACAAACTTCCTTCTCCCTCCTTTCTCTTTGCCTCATGTGTTTTCAGGAATTTGTGAGAGATTCTAATGTCCCAGTGATGCACATGACTTGGCAAAAGTTTGCCGTGACCCTTTCTGATTATAGACCCTCATCCATAGATGAGATTTGCAGAGCTCTATCACTTTCTCCTCGCTAGTACCTACCTCTTTTGTGGAGGAAGCAAGGTCTCTGGTGGTAGTTGAGTGAAAAGGAGAAATAAAGATAAAAATGAAGGCATGCCTAGCTGAAAAATAGAAACAGAATTCTAATGTGAAAATGGTTTGTGAACAGTAGGAGAGATGCAGCATTGTCTTTGGAAGTGGTTGGTGAATGGTAACTGCAGTTAACCCCAGTGGCCAACCCTGAACGCTCCACATGGTAAATACTTTCAGAGCATTTTCAAGGTGGACCCATCTGTAGATCTGCTAATGGGAAGCATATGATAGGAGTCTCCAGGTACAGTGAAACAATCACCTCAAGATAAAAATCCCCACAGAAAAATTAACACAACTTCTATTATGAAAGACAGGTCACCGTAAAAAGAAACTCTACATACTTATCATCCATTGTTGAAAAAAAAAGATTTATGATGACATTGAGGTATGATAATCTCAAATATGCTCTGCATTGTTTTTAAAAGCTTTGTGTTTAAAATTCATAGCACTTTCTAATCCTGATAAAGTAGCCTAATTTTCTAGCTTGCTTTGTTCAGTAAAATGTATTTCTAAATCCATTTTAAGCAGCTATTTCTTCAATTTGAGTAATTTTCTCTCAAGTTAATAGATTCCACACAAGCATACCTGACTTTTAATGTTAATATATACTATATATTCCAAACTTGCTAGTGACAATAGGAAGCACAATCAAAATGAAATTCAGTTGTTTGAAGCATATCTAGCTTGTTATTTTATAAAATGCTTCTTCATTTTATTCTTCTTTGCCAAAGTATAGTGATACCAAATCACATTTTTACCTCGTATTGAGGTTCCATCTCCCTCTTCCCTCCCAGCAAATGCGGAGGAAAAAGGAATATGTTAGATATGCTTGTGTCATTTTAAGATAAGATGACTTTAAAACTACCATATCAATAGAGGACATTTGCTTAACATAGTAAATCCCTACATCAGTAAGTTCGGCTGCAGGGGCTGGCTAAACAGGAAAGCATTCCGATTTTGAGGCATTTGGCATCAGTAACTTGATTTACAGATTGATGTTTTCACTTTATATTGAGTCTAAAACACTTTACTACTTTATCCAAACCATTATACCTATACAATAACAATGCCTGTGGGTATTTCTGGCATTTTTGTTTGATCATTGAGTACCAGCCTAATCTCATGAATCTCAGTATTTTTCTTCTTAGCAATGCCACATGCTCTCTGAAAAAACAGGGTAATGTGATGGAGACAGATAAATATATATATTTTTTAATTTAAGTAGACAGACTAAGAGAAAAAAAAATACAACTTCTATACTAAATCAGTGTTGCCTCTAATGGTACAGAGTCCTGTAAAGGAAAACCTTGGTTTGTACACACTGCTGTGTCTGTAGGTGTACAACTGTACCAGCACATGGTAAGTGGTCAGTAGATATTAGTTGAATGGATGTGGAAGGGTTGGGAAAGAGAGTGGTTGGGTTGAGCACAGAGCTGTGAGTATAAGTCATATTCAGTCTAGTGTAGTTTTAGAGTTAGTCCTGTGTATTTGAAAACCGAAAGCCAGGCCAATTCTAGACAATTAAGGGCTGGCCAGTTGGTCAGTTTCCTAGGGTGCTAATTCATAAGAGGCATTGAAACCACTGAAATTGTTCCAGACAGAGGAAGTGGCATTTACTAGAATTCCTCTACGGTATGTGATTGGGATTGGGTATAAGACATTCCAAGGACATGTTCTTATGTTCTCCAGATGGATCATCTACACTTTTTAAGAAAGGTGGGTCTAGTTAATTACAGAGCTTTTGTTTGGCTGAGTGAAGGATTCAGATTTGAGGGCAGAGCCGAATTGCTTGGATAAGAGAATAGTTAAGTGCTGTCACCAGGGATCTTCTTGCTCTACCTCTAGGCAGAATTGAACCTTTTTTTTTTTTTTTTCAAAATAAATTTAAACCAACACGTAAAGGATATTAGTTTAAAAGGACATCAAATTGTAGCCTACATGGGATGATTACAGACTTTGGTGTCTTGTTGAAGCTCGAGACCAGTACTGTCTAACAGAGATATAGAATTTAAAAATTTTTAATAGCTACATTAGTAGAGTAAAAAGAAACAGGTGGAAGAAATTATAATAATGTATTTTATTTAACCCAATAAATCTACAACATATCATTTCAAGTGTAATCAACATAAAACTTATTTATGAGTTATTTTATGTTCCATTTTTTATACTAAATCTCCAAAACCCTTTGCACATTTTACTCTTCGGATACATCCCAGTTTGGATTAACCACTTTTCAATGCTCAGTAGCTGCACTGGTGAGTGACTGCCATATTAGACAGTGTGGCCCCAGACTGTGCACAGGGCAGTCTCTACCCCAGCAGGCATCAGTGAGCTGGTCCTGAAAGGTCCTTTCATTAAAATTCTCTCTCTTTGATCAGCATGAAATTCACAGTGTTGGTGTCACTCTTCAAAAATCTTTATAAGGAACTATAATGATAAATGTGTTGAAGTATTTTTCTTCAAAAGTAGTGCTTCAGGTTGTTTAGTGCTTTGAATATGAATGCTGTTCATTTGGTTAACTTCATCTACTAAGGAAAGCATTATCAACAGATACCATATCTATTTAAACCATGACAGCTAAATGTTATGTTGTAATAGTTGATGACAGAGAGAAGGCTTGGATTGTGGATGTCCTACTTGGGAGCTGGTGGGAACAACTTACAGACTAGGAGTTGCCTTAAAACATGAGTTCAGGGGGTGCCTGGGGGCTCAGTTGGTTAAGTAGCTGCCTTTCGCTCGGGTCATGATCCCAGGGTCCTGAGATTGAGCCCCACTTTGGGCTCCCTGCTCACTGGGGACTCTGCTTTTCTCTCTCTCCTCCTTGCCTGTGCTCTCTCTCTCAAATAAACAAACAAAACAAAACAAAAACATGAGTTCAAGAAAGGGATAGGGTACAATTGATTATATATACTTGATTTGTCAACTACTTGATAATTTTATTTACAGTTAGTCTTATTAGATAGTTTTTTTCTCCCTCTGTCTCATGAATACATTCCCTTTTGCTTTTTAAGTTGAGATACAATTCCCACAAGGTAAAATTCACCTTGAAAATGTGAAGTTCAGGAATTTTTAGTCATATTTATAAAGTTTTGTAACCCTCCCTACTATCTTAACTCCAGAACCTTTGTTTTAATTGTAAATCTTCTAGGGCTTACTTATCTCTGCTTTTCTTCCCTGATCCCCTTACTCAAAAAAAGAAGGAGAGAGAAGAGGGGACATAAGAGCTCAGAAGTGCAACATAATTTTGAGAACTCATTTCTGAACTGTAAATTCCATGTAGATATTCACAAACATCCTCAGGAACACTAATACAATATTAAAAATTAGGGGTGCCTGGTGGCTCAGTTGGTTGGGTATCCAACTGTTGGTTTGGGTTCATTGTCATTATCTCAGGATCATGGGATGGAGCCCTTTGTGGGGCTGAATATAGAGTCAGCTTGTTCCTCTCCCTCTGCCTCTGCCTCTCTTGCTGTCACACGTGCTCTCACTTCTCTCAAATAAATAAATAAATCTTTAAAAAAAATTAGAGGAGGCATAGAGATCCTCTATGTTAGGAAACATTCTATTGTTTCTCAGTTTGCTGACAATATGGGCTTGTAAAGAGTTGAGTTATTCTTTTCTTTTTCCAAATTTGTAAAAAAACAAAATGAAGAACAAAACAAACAAAACATTTAGAGTTGTTTGAAAGATTAAACAATTTAAATCCACTGTAAAAGAGATGTTTGCATTGACTGGAAACTCATCTCTAGCATTATTACAGTTCTGAAACTCATTTCAAATAACCTAAGTTTTAGAAGTGAAAGGAAACTTTTGTCATATTAGACATAATTCAGGGACTCTTGTTAGTGTCAAGCAGTTCTAACACATATCTTTGTATGGTTAGCATAATGGTTTAGAATATCCTCCCAGGGACATTACTGTCAATTACCAAGGATTATATAGTCAGAGTCCCCACCTTGTATTCCATTTGAATCATACTGTTCTGCATTATTTTAAATGGCCACATTTTTATTTTTATTGAGGGGAAGGCAACTGCAAGGAATGTGGTTATCATGAACTAATCTTACCCTTGGGGTATTTGAGATATTTTCTAACTCTGAGATTGTGATTGCTTTCTGATTGCCATTCTGCTTGAACATGCCTTGCTGCTTAATTATGATGCTCTGTTGCCTTTCTCATGTGACAGACTAGACCAACTGAAGAGTATTTTCAGTGCTCACTATTTAGATTGAAAGAACTGAGAAAGCAGGTGTTTTTATTTTTTTCTTTCCTTCTTAAGCTTTTCCTCTCTCTTTTAGAAAACATTCTCCCCCACACACCCCTTTCTTAAGGTTATTATCCTTGGATCATGTAAGGATGTCTTTGTGGTTTAATTGTCTCCAGATTGAATATTAACACCATATTGATACCTCCCCCAGGGCCTTCTGCTTCCGTCTTTACTCTGGCCAGTTCTTTAGCCATAACACTGGATCTTTATGTCTCACTCCAAATTATTTTCAAGCCTATGTTGAGTGAAAGAATATAGTATCAAAGAAAATGTTTTAATTTAGGGCTTCGTATTTTTGTACATTATATTTGTTTTTAAAAAAGTGTCCCATTGCAGATTGCAAGTATAAATTAGTGTCAGAATTACCATACAAAACTCTCTTGCTAACTTTAATCGGTAATTTCTTAGAGAGCGATAGAAAACATGGTGCTAATGAATAATGTGCCCAGAAGCTCTTATTATAGGGTTGGCATGAATTCCGCTTAATGACAAGCTTTCTCAAGCAGCAGTTGATTTTAAATCCTATTTTTCATTAGCAAAGTATAAAATGTTAATAATACCTTCCATTGTGCTGTTCTTTTGTAGCACAGGAACATGTATCTTCCATGTTCACCAAGACTGTCTTTAAGATCCTGCTAGTAACTTCCTATCTCATAAATAAGATTTGTTCGGGAAATAAAAATGTATGTTTTCCCATTGTTAGCTATATGTTTTTCTAATAATCACATCTGAAGCTTATTATGCAGTAATAGCCTTAAGATATTATTTTTTTTAATGTACTACTGTGGTCTTAATACTAGTTTTTAATCTCTTCTTGTTTCTATGAAGTCTGAATGAGATTTTCAAAATTGAATAATAATTTGATCCGTTAATCTTTTGAAGCTAGTAATTTTATTTTCCTCTCTTTGCAGTCTCTGAGGTTCGCAAATGAATAGAGCTTCATTACTGCAGTCTGCATTTAATAACCATTATCCATTATCTTGTAATTAAGACTCCCTGTAACGAATCATGAGGACAATGCAAAAATACATAGTACATTTCTTTAATGAACTGGAAAATGTTCATCTTGTTCTATTTAGTAATGAGTTGCTGAATAGTCATTAAATCCACTGGAGAATAGAGCTAGATGGATTTTGAAGACTGTCTTGAGTTTGTGGTTAATCTATTAGAATTAAAATTTCATCTTCTATTTTTATCAACAGCTGATTAGAAGTCATTCTGTTTGACCAAATTGATTAGAAGACCATATACAAGGGCAGCTGTTGTTTAATGAAAGTTTTTAATGAAACTGTACCATGGAGACTTGTAATTATAGGCCTTAGAAAAGCTTTGAGTTGCTTTAGACCACAAAAAAGTATTGTGCTAGAGATTTCAGATTAAGAAAATAAAAAAATACAATTGAATAAAATATTATAAATTTATTATTAATGTTAATTTCAGCTAATCACAGTTGAATTCTGATCCATTTAATGTGTTACTTTTGACTTTTCAGGCCTTTTATCTCCTAGTTTCGTCATTTCCTTGAAATTGTGGGCACTGATGGAGGAACATTTATATGGATAGCTATTTTAATTGTGAGATATTTTCTCAGAAGGTTTTTTTCCCAAAGCTGAGCAGAGGTGAGCTTGGTTAATGTTGGATTTACATGAGCCCTGAGGAGAGTTTACAGTGTTCTGTGATATTGATAATTTGAAATCTAGCTTTATTTCTCTAAGGTAATTTTGTTATAGCAGAGGGGTGAGGGAAAGCAATATTAAAATAAGAAGTAAGACAAAAGTGTGTGCCCACTTAGTCCCACTGGAAAATCCATTGTTCTTTTGACAGTTGTAAAATACTAATGTACTTTCTGAAGTATTTTGTATAATTAAAGCTAAGTCTTATTCCTGGATATAAAGAAATAGCTGTATGCCCAAACTGCTGTTTTAATCTCTCATGTGGTTTCTGGCTCTCAGTTATCCTCAGCTGATCCAACAAACACCGCATTTACTGCCTTAAACAGTAATAACAAGTGGTCAGACCTTATGCTCCCTAAGGGACTTTTATAGTCACGTGTTCTAAAATAGACATTGACAACTTCTACCTCTCATGCTCCCTGTCCCTCACAGAGTTTCCTCAGATGTATCCATTCATTATTATTTGGCTGTGTCTCGTACTTTCTGTGCTTTCAGTGCCTCTTCCGATGGTGGTGCTCTTCCTTCTACCCTCTCATCTTTACATTTTATCTCTTCTTCAAGATCTGTGCCAAATTCCATCTGTTCCATGAATCCTTCCTCTATTCTTTTAGCTAAAGTGAATCTGAGCCTTTTCAGTTCTTTTTGACCATGATAGTTACTTGGCATATGTCCCAAACACCTTAAATACCATATATAATTAGTATCTCTACCTGTACCTGATTTATACACAATAAAGTCTCAATATTTAAGAACTTCTGCTGCCAGTCCTGACACATGAAGAGCTTGGAAGTTGTCACTCTTGTCCTTAGAGCAAAAACAAAAATGAACAAAAAAAGATGAATATTTGGAAAATCAATGACTTTTCCCGGACTTATCAAAGAACTTAGATCTCAGGGCAAACTGCCACTTTGAAGTCTGGAGGGATGGTGACTGCTGAGAGTCAACCAAGATCTGCTAGAACCATAAACTGGTAAAAACACTTAAATGATAACTTTAACAACTTGTTGGAGGCCAAGTGTGGTGCCAGCACTTTTGTGGGTTTTACTTCCAGGAACCCTAGGTTCTTACAGTGAAGAGCCAAGATCTTCTCTTGGCTGTGGCAGGGTCGGGAGAAGATAATCTTTGCAAAATATGCACAAAGTGTTTTCCTTAACAAAGGCCTGCTCTCCAGGGCAACAGAATTTGCTGGAATCTTATCCCACCTAGAAGGGCATTTCCCTTTCACTCTTTCAGCCTCATCAAAGTGGGAGAGAAAAGCTAAGACACACTTGTGAAGGTTACAACCTAGAGACATGATGAGTCCACTATGACTGAAGTTTAATAATGGGATTATGAAATACTTGTTCTCCCCTATACATTATCACCATATCAGTTGGACTCCAGTAATCTAGTGGATGACAGTTAACAGAGCTAAAAGATAGAGACTGTCTCTGAAGAGGAAGACCAAGGAAGCCCAGAGTAAGAGGGTGGACAAAAACAAGGGCACTATTGTACTTGAAGACTTAGCACTGGTGACTGCAGCAAATGTAAAACACAGCCTAGTTCCTGACCAGATTAGTGTAAAATCTCACACAAAAGGCCTGTTTACTTCAGTTCCTAATATGTCATGTCTGCTTCCCACAACAAATTATAAGAGATGCTGCAAAGCAAGAGAAAACACAGTCTGTAGAGACAAAACAAGCATCAGAACCAGATTCAGACATGACATAGATGTTGAAATTATCAGAATGAGAAATTTAAAATAATTGTAATTGATAAAGTACTAATTCTAATGGAAAAAAATAGAAATGGAAGAATGATAGGTAATATAAGCAGAGAGAAACTCTAAGAAATATTCAAAAGGAAAAGTAAGAAATCAAAAACTGGAGCATGGGCCTTGATGGGCTCATTAGATTACTGGATAGAATCAATGACCATGAAGATAGAACCAGAAAAACCTCCAAACTGAAACGTAAAGAGATAAAAGGACAAAAAAAAGCAGAACAAAAACTGAGGGACAATTTCAAAAGATGTGATACATGTATTTGGAATAACAGAAGAAGAAAGAGAAAATGGAGCAGACAAGATGTTTGAATTAATGGCCAAGAATTTTCCAAAATTAATGACAGATAACTAAACCATGGATCCAGGAAGCTCAGAGAACACCACAGGATAAATATGAAAAAACAAACAAACAAAACAAAAAACAAAAAAAAAAAACTACACCTAAATATATCATAATCAACCTAGAGGAAACCAAAGACAAATAGAAAATCTTGAAAAAAGCCAGAGAAAGAAAACATCTTACCTATAGAAGAAAAATAATTACAGCAGACTTCTTATTGAAAACCATGTCAGCAAGAAGTGGATAAAATGAAGCACTAAGTGTTCAAAGAAAAAACACCCAAGCAAAAAATCTATATCCAGTGAAATTATCCTTCAAAAGTGAAAGAGCTCAGACATATATAACTGAGGGAATTCACTGCCAGCAGTCCTGTGTTGTAAGAAATGTTCAAGGAGAAGGAAAATAATATACATCAGAAACTCTGATCTACATTGAAAAAGGAAGAATATCAGAGAAGGAATACATGAAAAATAAAAAATCACTTTTCTTTCCCAATTGATGTAAAAGGTAACTGTTAAAAATAGTAGTAACAATGCACATGAATGGGATAAGAGGGAGGAATTAGGAATACTTTGTTAAAAGATATCTCCAATACCTATGTAGCAGTATAGTATTATACTATAATTTGCTAAAAATTTGCTAAAATTTGCTAAATTTTAAATTTGCTAAAAATATATTCTGAAAACTCCAGGACAACCACTAAAAAAATGTACAAAAGGAAGTGTAATTGATATGCTGAGAGGAGATAAAATGGAACCATAGAAAATGTTCAATTAAAACCAGGGAAGGCAGAAAAAGAGGTGTAAAAATTAATTAAAGAAAAAAAAAAGACAAAAAGCCCTATTTCAGTGAATGTCCTCAGACTACTTGAGTAGTCTGCTGGGTTTTTTTGTTTTTGTTTTTGAAGTTTTCTATAAATATCAGTTTGATCATAATTGATGATTGATGATGCTATTCAATTTGAATGTATCTGCTCATATTCTATATGTTTATCAATTACTGAAAGAAGGGTTTTGAAGTCTCCAGCTATAATAGTAGATTTGTCTATTTCACTTCAATTCTGTCAGATTTTGCCTCATGTATTTTTGATGCTCCATTATTAGGTGCATACATGTTTAGGATTGCTATGTCTCCTTGGAGAAATAACCCCTTTATCATTATGTCATACCCTTTTTTATCCCTGTAATTTTCCTTTTTCTGAAGTCTGCTTTGCCTGAAATTAATATGGGTACTCTACTCTGATTAATTCTATATATATTTTATATATTTTTCCATCCCTTTATTTTTAACCTTCCGGATCTTTATGTTTAAAGTAGATTTCTTAGAGACAACATACATTATTTTTTGTCAGTCTCTGATTTTAACTGGTGCATTTAGACCACTAACATTTAAAGTGATTGTTTATTTACTTGGATTACTATCTGCAAGGTGATGGCCTGCCCAGATGGCTCAGCGGTTTGGCGCCACCTTCAGCCCAGGGCGTGATCCTGGAGCCCCGGGATTGAGTCCCATGTCGGGTCCCTGCATGGAGCCTGTTTCTCCCTCTGTCTGTGTCTCTGCCTTTCTCTCTCCATGTCTTTCATGAATAAATAAAATCTTAAAAAAAAAAAATATCTGCGAGGATAAATAGTCCAAATAAGCCTGTATCTATTAAGGAAGTTATTTTAATTTTAATTTGATTTATTTTATAAATATTATATATAATAAATACATAAGCATATATTTATACAAACTATTATAAAACTATTTTAATTCTAAAATATTGTAAAATAAATTTCTTATTTATTTAATAATTTAATAAGTTACTACGGAAAGATTAAAAGATTAAAACCTTCCAATAGGGAAAGCAGTGGCTAAAGGTGGTTTCACTGATGAATTCTACTGAACATTTAAGGAAGAAATAATACCAATTATCTGTCTCTTCTAGAAAATTGAAGGATAGTGCTCACTCTGTGAGGCCATCGTTACCCCAATACCAAAGCCACATAAAGACATTGCAAGAAAGGAAAATTATAGATCAGTATCACCCATGACATGGATGCAAAAACAGTCCTCAACAATGTATTAGCAAAATGAGTTCAACAATGTATAAAAAGTATTATATGCCACAACCAAGGGGGATTTACTCCAGGTATGCAAGGCTGGGTCAGTGTAATGTAATCCAGCATATCAGTACACTATAGAGGAAAAATCATATGGTCATATCAAATGATACAGATGAGGCATCTAACATATTTATAATATATATTTATAATAAAAGCTCTCAGGCACCTAGGTGGCTCAGTGGTTGAGTGTCTGCCTTTGGCTCAGGTTGTGATCCCGGGATCAAGTCCAGCATTGGGCTCCCCACAGGGAGCCTACCTCTCCCTCTGCCTATGTCTCTGCCTCTGTGTGTGAGTGTGTATCTCATGAATAAATAAATAAAATATTTTTTAAAATAAAATAAATAAATAAAAGCTCTCAGCAAACCAGGAATACTAGGGAACATTCTAAGCTTGATAAAGAACACCTACAAACAAACTTTAGTTAACACACTTATGAGAAACAACACTATTCCCCAAAAGTCTCCCTAAGAATAAAGCAAGAATAAGTTCCTATTCAGCATTGTACTGGAAAGTCCTAGCTAGTGCAAGAAGACAAGAGAAAGAATTTAGATAAACACAAATTGGTAAGTGTGGTAGGCTAATAATGACTCCCAGAGATACATCCACATCCTAACCCCCAGAACCTGTGAATATTGCCTTATTTGGAGAAAAGGGTCTTTGCAGACATGATTAAATTAAGGATCTTGAGATGAAATGACTATTCTGGATTTTCCAGGCAGGACATAAATGCCATCACAAACGTTATTATCAGCGAGAGGCAAAGAAAGATTATATCTAAAAGAGAAGGCTATGTGAAGATGGAGGCAGAGGTGGGAGTGATGCAGCCAAGGAATGCTGGCAGCTCTAAGAAGCTGGATGAGTTAGGGAACAGATTTTCCCTAGGCCCTCCACAAGATGTGCAGCTCTGCTGACAACTTGATTTTGGACTTCTGCCCTACAAAACTGTGAGAAAATTTTCTATTGCTTTAAGATACCGAGTTTGTTATAATTTGTTACAACAACCAAGAAATTAGTATAGGAAGAATGATATAAGAGTGTCTTTGCTCATAGATCACATGATTGTCTGTGGAGAAAATCCTCCCAAACCAACAAACTCTTGAAAACTACTGAGTGAGTTTACCAAGGTTGCATGACACAAGGTTAATATAAAAAGTCTATTGCTTTCCTGTCTACCAGCAGTGTGAACAATTGGAATTTAAAATTAAAAAAAAAAAAAACTATCATTTAAAACAGCAATCCATAAATTGAATACTTGGGTATAATCTAACAAAAATATGCTTGTAATCTATATGTACACTTATTAGGTTGGATAAGATCCAAACACTGACAACACCAATTACTAGTAAAGATATAGAGCATCAGGAACTCTCATTCACTGCTCTTGGGAATGCAAGATGATACAGCTACTTTGGAAGATAATTTGGCAGTTTCTTTCAAAGCAAAATATGGTCTTACCATATAATCTCGCAATTGCCCCTCTCAGTATTTGTCCAACTGATTTGAAGATTTATGTCCACACAAAATCCTGCATATGAATGTTTGTAGCAGCTTTATTCATAAGTGCTAAAACTGAAGAAACCAAGATATCCTTTAAAAGGTGAATTGATAAATTGTGGTACATCCATTCAATGGAATATTATTTATCAATTTAAAAAATGAAGCCATGAAAAGACATGAGTAAACCTTGAATGCACATTGCTAAGTGAAAAGCCAGTCTGAAAGGCTGTATGATTCCCATACATGACATCCTGGAAAAGGCAAAACTGTCGTGATAGTAAAACGATCAGTGGTTGTCAGTATGAGTTGGAGAAGATGAAAATGTGGAGCACGGGGCTTTTTAGAGTGGTGAAAGTGATCTGTGTGATCCTGTAAGGATGCGTGTGTGACACTGTACATTTGTCAGAAGTACTAGAAACTCCACAAAGAGTGAACCTTAATATATGCACATTTTTTAAAAAATCACTTACGTAATCAGGGCGTTCCAGGATCGGATGTGGACTGTGAGCAAAGAATCTAGCTGTATTACAAATATACGAAACAGCCTCCCTGAAGGAAGTAGAAAAAAGGTGATGACCTACATAATATTATAAATAAAGGTGGGCTGTAAAGCTAAAGACACAGGAAAGTGCACATTAACACTGCATAGTAGTTAATAAAGTTGTTTCCCATGGTGTAGGTTAACAGTTCTGGTAGCAGTATATGTGGATACTGGATGTGAACAATTAAATAAATGGGTGACAGATGGTAGGTACTAGGTTTCTCACTGTTGAAGTGGGAGTTTACAGATGAAGGGGAGAGAGGGCCAGGATGATCCATGTGGTAATGGGTCAGAGTTGGAGTTGTCAGTATTATGGATGTTTAGTTTAATATAGATACAGATTGTTAAATATGGAATTATTAAAAGATACGTATATATAAATGGGTTAGTATACACACATAGATTTCCTTTTGAGGCAACAGAGACAGCCAGAAATAAGACCCTGTAGTAGCAATGAGTACCCCTCCACCAAGATTTTGGATTCAAATACCATTCTCTAAAAAAAAAAAAAAAGAAAAGAAAACAAATACAATTCTGTAATAAAAGGAACTAGGGCTCTTTGGAGAAATGGCTTATTCTGGGACTGGGGCAGAAAACATAAAAGATAAACCTGGAACATTTGGCAATACCAGAGGAAGTGCTAAAAAAAAAACAAAAATTCTACATGATGGAGGTGTGTCTTAGGAATATAGGAAGCAGCTGAAAGAACTCCCAGTGGCCAAAGGTAGAACCATTTGAGCAATGAAATTGAGCAATGAAATAAAGTAATATTGGATTATAAACTCAAGTATAAAATAAATGTCTTTGAGTCTGTACTGATTTAAATGACTGTAAATAAGTATGAGAGGAGACAAATCTCCCACGCAAAAAAAGTCCACATAATTTATGTAGTTATTCCCCCCAAAGGTGTTAAATTATAATTCCTCATTCCTTAAGCATAGAATACACATAAGGGCTTCTTTCCAGGGGTACAGTATGGAAAATAGGGAAAAGAGAGTGACTTTGCAATGAAGAAACCTGACAAAAACTACCTCCTGAGTGATTACAGTCAACATCAACAGTGGTAAACCATGCTGATGGCAGGTACACATGATTTGATATGATGAGAATGTCACTTTACCTCTATGGTCTTCCTCCCCAGAAACCCATAACCCCAATTTAATCATGAAAGAAGTGTCAGATAAGTCCTAGTTGAGGGAAATTTTACAAAATACCTGACCAGTACTCCTCAAAACTGTTAAGGTCATCAAAATAAGGCAAATCCAAGAAGAACTGGAAACTATCACGGCCAAGAAGAACCCATGGTGATATGATAAATGGTATTTCATAGTATCCTGGATGTATGGATTTGGGTTAGTAGTAATATATCTATGTTGGTTCATTAATTATAACAAATGTACCATACTGATAAAAGTTGTTAATTACAGGGGGAAACTGGGTGTGGGATATATGGAAGTTCTCTGTACTGGCTTGATAATGTTTCTGTAGCTTTAGATCTGTTCTAAAATTTAAAATTTATTTAAAAACAAATAGAATGATATATTCTTGTGAGTCACCTGTCCAGTTTTGTTACCTGAACTGGAATGAAAGTCAAAACTATCTTCCCTTTCTCATTAGTCAGTTAAAGATGGGAAATACTGTAGTTTGCTATTTCTTGGTAGCTGTAGCCATCCGTCAATTCATCTATCCATCCGTCTATCCATTCAAAATTCATTAATGAGCTTTGCATGTGTGTCATGCTCTGGGGATTCAGAGTGCATAGAAAGAAAGCTATAGCACCTGCCCTCTAATGTGCTTAAAATGCAATCAAGAAAGGGAGACAAACACGCAATGTGTAGGCCACTGTTACTACTCCTGGGCTCTTGTTGCTATTATGGTAGGTGTTCTGCTTTGCTCCTCCCAAATATGTTAGGAGGAGAATCCCTCCCTTATCCTAACTCTAGACTCTTTCAAAGGAGTTTGGCTCTTTTGGTTAACTTTAAACTGTGATTTTTAAGTGACCATACCATTTTTTTAGGCCTCCAAATGTGGTCGTGGACTTGTAATAATCTTCTCTTCTACGATGCTTGAAAGAATTTGGATGCTATCCAGTGTTGTACCCGAAAGCTTTCTGGTGGTTCAGAAGACAATGTCTTGGTCTCATTTTGAATTCTTTGGGGTTGTTCCTCTCACCTCTTACGTCTATTTGGAGGTTCTACTGTCTTCCCCTTGATTTCTTATTTCTGGTGTCATAGGGACTAGACATTGGTTCTATGGTCCTATTCATTTGTTCACCTATTATTAAACTTAGCATATGCCTAGTTTAGGGCTTTCATACTGGCTGTTTCTCTGCTTGTGATGTTCTTTTCACAGATTCCTTTCATTCACTCTTTATTTGAATTTCACTCTTGAGAGATGCCTTTATGATAACTCTGTATAAATATAGCTACCTCTCCCCAATTCCATCACTTTCTACCTCATTACAATGCTTTTTTTTTTCATAACACTTATCTCCACCTGACATTTATTATATATTTACTTGCTTATTGTCTTTCTCTTCTAGAAAATCTGCTCACAATGGTAGGAACTTTATTGTTTAGTGGTCTCAGCATCTACGACAGTCTAGAACATAGCAAGCACTCAGTGAATATTTGGTAGATAAATGTGTGCATGACAGATCATTCTTCCAGTGGGCCTACAGACCTCCTTGCCTCAAAAAAAGCTTCTGATGACCTGCTTTCATTAATCAGAATTTCTACCATGTTTTTACAGATTGAAACCCTGCCTAGGTCCTTGATCCATTTATATTTGTAAATGCTTGAGAGTTTTCAAAGTGCTTTCACCTAGATTGTTGCTTTTAATTTCTTGTATGAATTAAAACTATGAATTAACTAAGAATTTTCTGATGTATTTTACAAACATGACAGTTTGGGAGATGAAATCAGATCTTCTGACTTCTGGCTCATCAAGTGATTACCCAGGATTTATGTTTCATCTCCACCTGTACTTTTGAGGGGCTTTTGAGGGCAAGGGCTTAAATTATTTGTTTTATTTTCCATTGTGCCTTAAACACATTGTGTTTACATAAAGGTGTGTTGATTTAAACCCTTCCATCCACAGAATAGTTGTGGAAATATCCTTTCCATTTGCAACTAAAGTGGAAAATTTTAGCCACTTCTTTCCTCTGCTTCTATTGACTTTGATGGACCTTGGGAGAATCTCAGAGATTAGCATTACCTATGGTTCCACAGAATCAGTGGGTTAGGGCTGTGAATTGCATAGAAATCACTTTGGAACCTTGTTAATATTCAGATTCTGGTTCAGTCGATCTAGTATAGGACCCAAAAGACTGCATTTTTAGCAAGCACCCTCGTGGTACCCATGCTACTCATCTGTAGAGCACATGTTGAATATTTCAGGGGTTAGTAACCACATAAAAGCTGGAATCTCTATTTGGCTACCTGACTTTGTGACCCTAGGTGAGTTTCTTGGAGACAGTACAGCATATTGGTTAAGCTATATTTCTTTGGTTAGAATTCTACGTCCCTACCTTACTATGACTCCGAGCGGGTTATTTAACTTTTCTGTATCTCAATTTCATCTTTTTAAAATAGGGATCATATTAGTACTTATACAGTTATGAGGAATGACTGAGTTATTACTTGTGAACCTAGAATAGAAGATAGCGCATAGCACACAGTGAATCTTAACTGTTACTATCATTTCTTTGTCTCCTTGTGCGATTCTGTTAAATTACATCAGTAGGTTTAAGATAAATCTGAGAGACAGAAAATTGTTTAAAGTATTTGTAGGATGAAATTCCTAATCTCATTGGGAAGACAGTGCTTTCATTAATGAACAGTGCAGTACAAATCAGCTGGTGTTGGTTCTTCTTGTTATCATAGCTGTGTACTTCCTATCAAGTATGGGAAAATGAGTAGGCACTCCAGTTTTGTAGTGTTGTAATATATGATATTAAGCATAGAGCATGAAATTGTTTTTATTCATCTCAGTTATGCATTAAATAAGCCAACTTGATTTTAATTGATGATTTGGAAATATGGAGGCAGGGGCCCCAAGAATCAGTGAGAACCCAACTGGTACTTCATGTCATTCATGTAACAATTGGGGGATGGAAAGTATAGACAGAATTATTTTAAAGAGAGGTTTTGTTTCTCATTTTTCAAATAACTAATGAAAAATAAAGTGTTCCTCTGGAAAAAAATTTACATAGCCCACTTCTTTCACTGACTAAAAAGTGTAAAAATAAGTTTTTCATTAACACAGAGTTTTTTTTTTTTCCTTTTGTTTTAGGATCAGATTTTATTAAGACCTCTACTGGAAAAGAAACAGTAAATGCCACTTTCCCAGTAGCTATAGTAATGCTACGGGCCATTAGAGATTTCTTCTGGAAAACTGGAAACAAGGTATATTATTGCCAGCAAATCTTTCTTCAGAGTAAAGATAATGTTATTTATAATACTAGTTACAGCCACAGAAACTGTCTTTATATGCAGAAGGTGTGAATGAGTTACCTTTATGAAGATAAATGTTTAATTTACCTTTCATTACAAAAGAACACATTCATGGAGAAAAATGTGCGATTAACAGAAAGTGAGTGTGAGTGTGGGAGTAAGTCTGTGTGATCAAGATGTAAACTCACTTTATGTCCTTTTATTAACTGAAGACAATTTTATCACTGACAAGAGATTCCTAAATGGGTTCTTTAACGAACTAATTCTGCTACAACACAGGCTTTCTGGTAAGGCGTTGGCCAGCGAAAACAGGTTAATGCAGAAATTAAACTTCCTTGAGGAATGGAAAGAATTGCAGAGTAACATTTATTGAATGATAAGCTGTGGTGGTGATATGAAAAGTATGCAATATAATGGGAAATAATCTTTTCCTGTCATTATTGAAGGACACACATAAATTGGTTTTTCTGTTGGGAAACCCCCGGTCCAGAAAAACTTATTACTTTTAATAATATGAGGTGAAGAGAAAATTCTCGAGGAGATGAACTTATTAAACAAAATAATGAAATGCTGTGAAACAGCAGGGAAAAGGTAGCTAGACGTTATATAGCTCTTGAATTAAATATCCATTTTTGCGTTTTATGGCAGTTGGATGTGCTCTTTGGAAGACTGTTAAGCTGAGGAGGGTATGTGCTAGCTTTTGTCAGCTTTTCGAAAAATAATACATATTTTTTTGAAACATATGATGTTAAAAAGAAAAATGCGTATGAGGTGTTTTTTAAAATGAGTTTGGATTTTCCTTTTCACTTCAAGTTGCTTGTTTAGCTGCAAATTATCTCAAAGGATTTTTTTTTTTTACATCATTGGAGAGAAAGGTAGTTTGTTTTTCTTTTTGTTGTTGTTTTTTTAATGAAACTGTGCCTTCCTCAGAAGACATCTTTTAAAACCAATCTATGGATTTCTGTCAAATGGAAACCCAAAAAAGACCTTTAATCCTATGCCAGCTAGATGTGATGACTTTATATGTGACTATACCTTTGGTTCATTTTTGGAAGTATTTTAGAGTGTACTGGGTTCGAGAGGAAATGAACTCCTTCCAGAATTTTCTCCTTCAGAATAACTTCATATCTTTAAAAAAGTACAAATAGGAAAGATAGTTACTGTGACCTTACATATGGCAGTTGACTCAATTTGAGTAACCTCTAGTTTGGTAGCTTTTCTGCACTGATCCAAATTAAAAAAAAGAAAGAAAGAAAGAAAGAAATGTTTAGCTATAAAAAAGAAAACTCTGTCTTTGGTCCTGCCAGCTGAGACCACCACCATTCATTTAGACCAGTGGTTCTTATTTACCATCAAAGTACAACAAAATAAGTGTGAAGCTTTTTATGCTTATAGGTTCCTGGGCCCTTGTCCCTAGCACTTCTGGATGAGGAGTAATCCTTAGACATCTATATGTTTCATAAGCTCTATAGTCGGGATTAAAATCCACAATTGGACACCTAACCCTGCTGTGTTCTCAACAGACATTTGAGTAGCTAAGTATGTGTCATGTTAACCTATGTTAACAGAGATACAAAATGAACAAGTCCCTTTCCAGGAGAGCTTGTAGACAATAAGCAAAGAATTTCAATAAAAGTTTTAAGTGCTCAATATTCTAGGCTAGAGTAAGAAGGGACTCTGCTGGCTTTCATTACTTCTTTTTAATTGTATTGACCCTTTCCTCGGCTAATAAACAAAGTTTATCCCAGTTTTATTAAGAAACAGATACAAGTCAAATCATATTCATATTCATCTTAATCACGTTTGATTTCACATAGTGAAGATCTGTATATGTATCTGCAAATCAGGTGCATCCTTTCAGGTTGTTGACGAGTTGCCTGGGCAGCCCTTAGACTGTAAACTTTCTACATCATTGATTTAAGGGGTGTTTTAAAATGTGATGGGCCGTCTTCCAGACCATGATTAGTGTCACTCTGAGCAGCAGAGGTTTAATATTTCATAACTGATTTCATTGCAGATTTATGTTTTCCATATTCTCTCCCTTAAAAAAAAGGATAAACTTATGCTAGAACCTCTCTTTAGAAACACTGCCAAACAGACTTGCTGACACAACTGAACTGTATAGAAAAATCTATATGCAGCTGCCTAATTGACAGAAATGCTCTTATGATTAACATGTATGCTAATATCAGCTAATTGATTTGGGGGGCCTTTTCTCAATAAATAATCTCATCCTCTTTATCTTCCCCACTTGCCCCATGTCTCTGCACTCTTTCAGAGCCACTTGGACTCCAGGGTAATAGGCAGATAGGGTTAGGATCAGTGTAATAGCTGCAATGGATCAGTGTACAGTGGCAATGTATGACTGAGGCAGGGAAACTAGTAAGGAGACCCACCGATCTTAGAACTAATGAGGGTCTAAACTAAAACAGCAGAAGTGAGAGTACAGAGGAAGTATGGATAGGAGGAGGGAGATACAGAAGTTAAAGAGGGAAGATTGGTAGGACTTGACCTTTGATTGATTGGGTGTGGTGTGGTGTGGTGTAGTGTGGTGTGGTGGGGAAAATGGTGGAATCCAGGTTAACTGTGAGATTTCTAGCTTAGGTTAATTATGGGACCATTCATGTATTGTCTCCCTTCTCTAGCATTCTTTTAGCAACTAACCCCGTGTTGGTGCTACCTATCGAATCAATGGCTCTTTGTGTTCAAATGCCTGAGCTTTAGTACTTGGGCTATGCAGTGTTTTCTTGATTGTTCTTGTCTGTAGATTCTCTACTCTACTGGTTTCAGGTTCTTGAGACAAGTAAATCTAGATAAGCAGGTTTTACTGTTTATAGAATACATTTATCCATTTCTAATGGACTCAGGGACATCATTTGTAAACATCAGATATTGGCTGAGTCGTGCTGTTTTATGTTCACCTTCAAAGACTACTGAACTGTGAAGAGCTCCTACACTCTTTCTACTGTGCTTATTTAACTGGTCTGGCTGCTTTACAGAACTCTTGCTACTGACGACTTAGAAAAAAGTCCCTACACTTCAGTTGATGAAAATAACTGCCAGTGCTCCTTCCTGATTGCTGCCACTTTGGTTACTGTGGCCTCACTGATTCTCTCCTCTTATTTTGAATACGTGTATGTGTTTTTTTCACCTCTGAAGGAAGGGCTGAAAGGCAACTAGACTGGCTGAATTGTAGAAATGTAGAATGAATGGGCTTTGGTGGTATCTGTTTTCCTTATTTATTGACACCTCTCTTGTTTATCCCCGGTTCACAGCTATAGTCTAGATGGTTGAGGTTTATGACTTTCCAATAAACGCAATGTTAATGAGGGTTATTAACGCTCATTAGTGTCTCCTCAGAAGCAGTGACATTCTTCGCATTAATCTTGGAAAAGTCATTTTGTAGTGTGAATGGGTGTGAGTCAGTGATCTGAGCTCTTTTGCTGGGTGAAGTGAAATAGACTTAATAAGAGAGAAAGAGAATTGAGACCCTGTATTAATGCAGTACCATTTTTTTATTGTTGTTAAAGATTTTATTTACTTAGTTTTGAGAGAGAGAACACATGCCTGAGAGCCAGCATGTGCAGGGGGAGGAGCTGAGGGAGAGAATCTCCAGCAGACTCTGTGCTGAGTGTGGAGCCTGACAAGGGGCCCAAATCCCAGGACTCTGAGATCATGACCTGAGCAGAAACCAAGAGTCCGGAGCTGAAACCAACTGAGCCAACCAGGCACCCCCATGCAGTATCATTTTTTAAAGCACTCCAGGAACAATAAACATTGTTCTCTTTCCCACCTTCCTTTGTAGATAGGCTTTAAACCAGCAGGAGGCATCCGCAGTGCAAAGGATTCCCTTGCTTGGCTCTCCCTCATAAAAGAAGAGCTGGGAGATGAATGGCTGACGCCAGAACTCTTTCGAATAGGTGCCAGTACCCTGCTTTCAGACATCGAGAGGCAGGTATGTAATAATCTATTGCCTTTGGGACAAATTGACAAGTGTGTTTTTGAGAGAGAAATGAAAAATCCCCTGCTGGGCTATGAGACCTAGAGAAAAAAATTCATCTGATTTACCTCATTGCCTCCAAACTTCTGCTTTCTTTCAAGCAAACCTCCACCTGAAGTAGGTTGAATGGAGAGTCTGCTGAAATGCGTAATAATGTGGGGCTTTATAATGAAACATTAAAGTTATTAATATTTAGTAGTATAATAATTAATATGTATGTGATATAGAATACTTATTAATTAACTAAATTCTGATTTACCTTACAGATTTACCATCACGTGACTGGAAGATATGCAGCCTATCACGATCTTGCAATGTGTTAAATCACTGACCAATTCCAGAAGAGCTCTTTAGATCAGTGTTTAGAATGTGTTTTTCTAT
The DNA here is from genome assembly GCF_003254725.2 of Canis lupus dingo. Taxonomy (NCBI): domain Eukaryota; kingdom Metazoa; phylum Chordata; class Mammalia; order Carnivora; family Canidae; genus Canis; species Canis lupus. The sequence goes on along the minus strand of NC_064269.1, from coordinate 30,894,755 downwards.
GTGATTGCTAAAATTGTTTAATTAAAATATGAGGGGACTTTTTTTTCCCTTAAAACTTTCACTGAATTTAATTCAAAGAATAAAAGAAAAAAACAACTAACCCATACATAGTATTCTTTTCAGGCACTTTTGAAATGGTCCTAATTACTTGAAAATCTGTATGGTTAATTTTGTGAAGATTTTTCCCTTAAAAATTCTGAGTAAAATATTAATGATGGCTTTGACAACGTTAAATTCTAAGGAAAAAAAAAAGTTAAACTGCCCAAGAAATGTGCCTTAGCAAAAGAAAACGCAGCCTCCCTGAGCTGCTGGCCCTACTCTAATGACTTCAGGAGTCACTGACTTGGCACTAATTTCCTGCAATGAAAATCTGTCTTTAATTTTTGCAACAGATATGCTCTTATATTAATTGTTTCACTAATGAAACTTATGTTGTTGTTATAGGATATTATGGACATTGCATTTTTAAATATAAAAATCCCTGTAGTTATTTTTTTGGAAAAAAAACACTTTAAATCGTAACAACACCTACTGAAAAATTAATCCATTAAACATATAAAGAGGTTTTAATTAATGACTTTTTGAAGTCACACCTTCTAGTAGAGTCTTTGCATATGTATATCGGAAGGCACCTCAGTAAGAGCATTAATGAATACAACTTATGTAGATATGCTGAAACTTCAGATTTTTCTGGCATAACGAATAAGGGAAAGAAATAGCAGACACTAACATAGCACTTAATATGTCCTAAGCTCTTCACATCAATCAATGTATTTGAACCCTGTAACAGTCAGTACTGGTATTATCATTCTTTTATACAGATGAGGGCCTGAGGCCAGAAAGCTGAAGCAACTTGTCAAAGATCACAGAGCCCCCCATTGGCAGAGTCAAGAATCAAGCCCAGGCCGACAGCCTGGCTCCTGGGTGTCAGTCACCCTGGGTGTGCACCACTGCCCCTCAGCACCCATAGGCACAGCATCAGAGTTCACTGTCTGCTCTGGAGAATGGGCATCTGCTTTGTTGTCTACTCTTCCCTTGCTCTGTCTGTCCCTCCAAGCTTTCCACGTCTACCATTTTTGCTTCCTAGCACCTCTCCCGCACGATTGAACCTATTAAGTTTCGGAGAGAGTCTTTTATCCTCCTTGAACAAGTCTCCAGCTACTCCTCAGTGGGAAACCTCAGACTGGGCATCCGTTTTGGTTTCACCTTCTGATAGTGGAAGCCCAGCCAGCCTCTTCCTCTTTCTAACCCTCTGACCTTGCTTCAGTCAGTTCACCTCTCTGGACCTTAGCTTCTTTATCTGTAAAAGAGAAAGATTGGGCAGGCAATATCAAGGTTCTTTGAGACCTAAAATCATATTGCCCTAAGGATAATTATAACAAATGCTAGAAAATGTTTTACAGCTATAAAGAGAAAACACTTTTGTAGCAATCTAAATTAGAATGTGCCTCTTGGGAATCAATTAGGCAAGTCCCCAAAGCACCTCTCCAACTGGAAATGAAATGACTAAAAAAGAAGGGAGGAGAAATCTTGCTTTCCCCCATTCCCTTAGCAGAAGGCTGTCCCTTGACTTACACCTTTGGATATGGTCAGTAGCTCTGAATGCCATATCCACCTTCATAACAACGCCAGCCCAGGTGCCCACAGCACAATGGCCAGTCACCTTTAGAGAAGTAACTTTGCAGAAAAATAATTACATTCTATCACCTTTGAAACTATTCCAATTTCACAGGGGTTTCTGTTTTCTTCCCATTAAACCCAGCTGGTCATTTTAGTTGATCAAGTGAACAGGCATCATTATCTTCAATTCTAATTTATATGAGGCATCCACTGAAATTGACCCCTGCGGACAATTATAGATTCACATAGGAAATTAAGACTGTGAGTCCCTCAAACCTATTAAAGGCTGATGAGCATGGCCTGATCTGAAGGTGTGTAATCTTATATTTTGGGGGACAATTTAGTCTAAGGACTGTCAGGCTCTTCATCAGGAATGTCTGCCCCTTACCTGGCTCTTGAAATCAAATGTAACACAGATGACTTTAATAGGAAGAGCCTAGTAAATGTTGATTGCTATGAAAACATAAGAGGAAGAGGTCATTTTCGAGGTGACTGTGATTTACTACAAGCAGATTTGTGTACTTGAGAACATAGGGAGCAGATGCTTTATATGATCAGAAAATGAGGATTGTGTCCTGTGTTTAAAGCTTCTATATTAATAAAGCAACCCCCCACCCCAGTTGTCCCAGTTGCTCAATAAAGCATATTAGGCCTTAAAGTTACTTTATAAACAACAAATCAGATAATTTGGGGGCTTAAAAAGCCTTTAGAGGATGTGTATTTCTAACTATCATTTTTTTTATGTAAGAAAAGAAACTGAACGTGGGGAAGTCATTTATGTAAGACCATGTAAAAAGTGAGAGCTGTGACTATGGGAGAGCCAGATTCCAGAAGGTAAAAGAAACAATGAAAACAGGAACACGCATAAATGGCAACTGCTTATAAAGCCGTAAGTCAACCCACACTCGGAGCTTCACCTCTGTACGTGAGCTTGGTGGTGCCTGATGGTGTAGCCCCTTTAGGCCTCTCTGTTCCAAGATACTGGACTCTGAATAATCATTGTGTCTGTCATTGGAACACGTCATGCATCACTGAAACCAGAACTTAGGCCCGTATTTTGGCCGTGAAATATTTTACAAGACATAGCCAGGGCTTTAGAATCGAAAGTTTCTTTCTTATTTATACATTCTACCACACCTAACATTATGTTGGTCAGCATGTAAAATTCAGACTTTCAGAAGACTCACTTTTGCCTCTTAAGAGTCTTCTGGGGGCGCCTGGGTGGCATCTGACTTGGTTTCGGCTCAGTCGTGATCTCTGGGTTGTGGGGTCTAGCCCCGCTTCACGTTGGGCTCTGTGCTCAGCACAGTCTGCTTCTCCCTCTCCCTCTGCTCCACACCCCCATATGCTGTCTCTCAAATAAATAAAATTAAAAAAAAAAAAGTCTTCTTAATGGTGTTTTGAAGACCAACCATCTAAATCTAGCCCAGGTGATGGTGTGGTGTATGCCATCTACTTTCTGAATTTTGGGTGACCTCAAAAACTGAAAAAAAATAAAAAAAAGTTGAATGTTGCTTTATTGTGTTTATTATTTTTTTTAAGGACAAAAATGAGAAGGGGCTTGTTTGGATTCTGGTTTGTCTACAAATGAAGAGAAAATGACTAGTGCAATCACAAAACAATTTCATAATTACAGTATCTTTGCCTCATTCTAGATTATTTCAGTGCTAACAGGAAATTTAGGCAAATTAGTTTGCATGAAAAATAGCTTCTAAGGAGACCTGTATAAAAGCAGGAACTGTTAGAAATTCTATCTGGAAGTCATTCTCTGTGCTCAGGGCACAATAGTCTCTGTCTTGATGGAGCAGAATGGTTTGCTAGGCCATAGGTAGATGTCTCCCATAAACTACATCTAGAGAAACCAAATCAGTTTCATTCGAAAAAACAACTTACACTTCTAGTGCAGAGAAAAACCAGTATTAATTTTTCTTCTACAAACCAGATAATTTTTTGACACAATATAAATAGGGCCAGAGTGGAGATAGAAGAAAGAATTTGAATAGATCATACTTTCAAAGGAAATGAAGCATTATGGCCATTTTGGCACTAAGAAAAAGGTATGAGGTGAAATCAATTTCTACATTTGCTTTCCTGATCATGCTCAAGAGTCTTGCCTCCCAAAGGAAAATATGTATTTTATAACCACCACCAAATGATCCTTTCCAGAAATGACCACAGGTAACATCTGGCCAATATATAAAATATGTAGTAAAAATAATCATTTTTAATTAACTAAAACCTGCTCAGGAGAGAGAGTCAGTGGAATATCCATCTGGTCAATTCTTATTTAATAGGGCAAATGAGGATCAGAATGTTTAATGCAATACTTAGTGACCTTACAATGAACTAAAACTAAAACTTTTTTTCTTTTCCTTCCTTTTTTTTCCTTTTTTTTTTTGGAAGAACAAGGGGGAGGGGGGAGAAATCAATATCTTGAAATGACAGACCTAAAATTTGATTTTTTTTTTTTCAGAAGTACATGTACTTTCAAGCATGGGTAGAATATAAGAGACCTAGGTTTTGTGGCATTATTTTATATGGTTCAACAACAGAAAGTGTGTTTTAATCGATTTGAATGGTAAAATGATGCTGTACTTTATTCTGGAGCTTGACCAGGATGACAAAGAGTTTTAAGTGATTATAAATAAAGGTAAAAGGAACTAGGATTGTTTAGCCCCAGGAGAAGATTGAAGAGTACTTGATGTCTAATGGCCCTAGGAAAAGTTTTATACTGGCTCATAGTAACCAAGTCCTATATCCCCTCTGTAGAAGAAGAAATGCATCTACGCTACATGAGAAGTTAGATTAGTTCTAGGGAAGAACTCTTTTAATACTTTGAAATGTGTTATTAAGAAGGTACATCTTTGTCTTCCCTTCTCAGAAATAGATTGTCCTTTGATTGCAGCAGTTTAGTTGTGCTTCCAAAGAAAGTGGTTCTCAAACTTTAGTACACATGAAAATCCCAAGAGAGGTTTTATCAAGATTTATTTATTTTAGAGAGAGAGGGGGAGAGGGGCTGAGGGAGTGGGGGAAAATTAGCAGACTCCCTGCCGAGCACAGAGGCCCACGTGGAGCTTTATCTCAGGACCTTGAGATCATGACCTGAGCCAAAACCAAGAGTGGACGCTTAACCAATTTAGCACCCAGGCACCCCAAGGGGGTTGTTTTTATTGTTGTTGTTTTATAAAACACAGAATCCTGGCCTCAACCCGAGAAGTTTCCAATTCAGTTAAATTGGCTGTGGGGCCTAAGAATTTGCATTTCCAGGAAGTTCCCAAACAATGTTGATGCTCCAAAACCTCACTCTGAGAACCACTGGACTGGAATGCCTTACACTCAATACCTAGGTTCCAAAGTAAATGCATCCCTTCATTAGTAAAATCCACCAGCTGCAGTACTTCCATATCATGAAACTAGGATAAATGTGTATATTTTGCTGCTTTTCATAGCCAGGAATAAGAGAGGGAGCAATGTAAATGACATTTCCTGTAACCCTTTCACAGTAGGCAGCAAACTTGACTACACTTGGGGCTTAGATGAAGCTTTGGAGCCTAGAATAAACATTTCAGATGAGTTTAGGATCATTATCCATAAAATCTATCCAGGCTTTCAGCAAGTCAAGATAGTAAGATTCAGCTGTCTTTGATTTTACCTATTTGGAATGCTTTGACTTTGGTGATTCCAGTGTAATTGTACTTAAAACTAAGACCTGTTTTAACAGAGCCCATTCTTTAACATATAAATATTTTTTAAAGATTTTATTTATTCATGAGAGACACAGAGAGAGAGGCAGAGACACAGGCAGAGGGAGAAGCAGGCTCCCTGCAGGGAGCCGGATATAGGACTCAATCCTGGGACTCCACGCCCTGGGCCAAAGGCAGGCGCTAAACCACTGAACCACCCAGGGATCCCCTAACTTATATTTAAAGTAGATAACATGTTGTAGGGAGGGGACATTTCACAGATACTTGGCTTTTTAATTTGAAGCTACCGTGTAAATGATCTCTAGACTAGGAGCTAATGAAAACATTAGGTCCTTGGTCTTTTTAACACTAAAAGATGTTTTAAATTTGTTTTTGTCTTTTTAAGTGTGTGTTCTGCAACCATTATGCATTATCAGGCATGGTTCATGGTTGCAAATAACAGAACTCCCCTCTATCTAGAAGACAGCCAGCTAGGAATAATGCCCAAAACACTCTTTAGGGCTGCTCCACTCTTTAGACACTGCTACCACCACTGGGCGCTTGATACCTGAACCTCTGCCTTTGCCATCAAAAGCTGGAGCCCTAACTTGGCACAGTAGCCAAAGTTGGACTCCTCACCTTGCTCTCTTGGGTGTCAAAGTCCTGTGTGGTTGTGTCTGATTGTTGGAGCCTCTGTTACATGCCTGTAAAACTCAATCTGTAGAGGAAGCTGGGAAAGCAAGTTTGGCCTTCTTGGGGGAAGTGGCACATGGTAATCCAAGAGGTTGGGTGGTCACTCATCATGACAATTATCAACCACAATATAATAAGGTAGCACTGGAGAGATTGTTCATATTTTGTGCTAGGGAAGGATTCATTGCCCCTCAACTATCTTTCCACTTCTTAGGAGTCCCTAAAATTGAATTCTGCAAAAGCTGCCCTGTGTCTCTTGGTCCCACACAATGGGGCTAGAGAAGTCCTATGAAGCCCTTCCTATAGTCACTCTCACTAGCAATATATGACAGTGTCCCTTATATTTAAACTTCTAGATCTCTAGACAGCTAGCTATTGACTTTCTACCATGAGTAATGATGGAATTAGTTTTTCTATTTTCCACCCCTAGCTTCCTCCCCAGTGCACCTGACTCTTGATGATCATATAATTTTTCATATCTTATTCTTTAGATTTTGAAATGTACTTATAGCTTTATTACATGATTTATCAGCTTCAATAATCTTTCTATCCTCTGCTCTACCAGATGAGAAAATCAGCATATTGACATTACTACCCACCATCTGTCCTCTTCCCCCTCCAAACCTTTGCTATATTATTTCTACATCATTAGAGTTTATCACATTTAAATTCTGTTCTGTGACCATAACCTCCACAATTATTTTAGTTTTAGTCCTACAGTTAAATGAAGTCAGTACTTAGGATCAGTACTCCACTTATCTCCTTGCTTTTCAGATTTTGGCCTGTAGTATTTTCTTCAGGAAGGGCTTAGGGTATATTGCCTGAGTTTTTGCAAGCTCAGAAAATGTTCATTTTCATTATACATTAATGACTCTTTGGCTGTGTATAATTCTTGGATCACGTACTTTATTTCCTGAGGACTTTGCAATTATACTATTGTTCCAGTATCTTCTAGGACTGAACATTTTTGAGAAAAGTAACAATGTGACTTAAACTTTTTTGCCTTAATGCGCAACAACCTTTTTCTTTGAGTTCCAGCAGCTTTATTAAAACATGATTCAGGGTTAAATGTTTTGTGTAAGTTTTTCGAAGTTCAGTGAGTCCTCTCAGTTTATAGAGTATGAGTTATATTTCTGAAAAGCTACTTCAAAGCTTATCTGTAGCTTTTTTCCTATTTTATTATTTTTCAACCTCTTCAGGATATTAGTTATTACACATATTTAGGCTTTTTTTTTAATCTGTCCACGTTAGCTATTATTCTTTCATAATTCTTGTTAATTTTTTCTACTTCATTGAATTGCACTCTTTTTCCATTCCTCATGTACTTGTTTCTTTCCATGTTTTAGCAGAATCTGGTTGCTGCCAGTGAAATGTGTGATTCCTGGGCTCTGCCAAATTGTATTTCATTTCCTATTTCCTTGCAGTATCTTCCCTGAGCTCTTGTATATCCTATATGAGCTCTTGCTTTATAGGTATGGAAGCTTTGTTTAGGTCGTTTACCCTTCAAGTTTATAACAATATTTTTGGCTCAAATGTTTAATTGTTCTACGGAAAACTTTTTTTTCTGTTGCATATTGTTTGTCTTTCATTTTCTCTCTATTTCTTCTCTTATTTTCCTGTAGTAGCGTTATGTGGATGCTTATTTTTGAAAGAGGTCAGTTTTTTGTTTTTTGTTTTTTTTTCTGGACCAGCTACTGGCAGAAGGTTTGTATGGGAGAGATGCTATGTCCATGTTTTCCACTAGCAGGAATTCTTACTGTTTTCAGACACATAAGTTCCTTATGACATGGAATTATGTGTTTAAGTGAATCCTTTTTCCCCAGCTACCAGAGATCAGTGACTTTAGGGCTACTCACAATGCAGTCTGTCCTCTGGCCCTGTCTCAACAATAGGCTGCTGCTTGCAAATTTTGGGTTGCTATATGATTTTTCTTTTAGCCTTATCTTCCGTGCTTTTCTTTGATTCCAAACTGAGTCCAGGGAAACTTCTGCTGCCAGTCAGTATACCACCTATCCCTATCAATCTGTAGAAGTTCTGGGTCTGTCTTCCTAGGGTGGGCTACCTGCTTTGATATGCTGCCTTAGTCTAAGGCCACTAGTTGGAATTGGTAACAATGTTACATTTAAATAGGAATAGTTGTTAATTGTATTTGGGGTGAATATAAATTTTGATTCACTGTAAAATCAGTAGCAAAAGCAACAGCAATTCTAAAATGGAAAGTGCCAAGAAATGGGGGGTTGAAGCCGCAGTGCCTGAGGCAACTGGCATTATTCAGTATCTCACTCTCAGATAAAACATCTTCCCAACTGGAAAATGGAGGAGAATAATAAATAAAACTGAGCTTGGAAAGTGTCTTGTGTGTAGAAACTGTTCAAAAAGTTCTAGTTAGGGACGCTTGGGTGGCTCAGTGGTTGAGTGTCTGCCTTTGGCCCAGGGCGTGATCCTGGAGTCCTGGGATCGAGTCCCACATCAGGCTTTCTGCATGGAGCCTGTTTCTCCCTCTGCCTTTGTCTCTCCCTCTCTATCCGTGTCACTCATGATTAAATAAATAAAATCTTTTTTTAAAAAAGTTCTAGTTATACTCTCTATCATCATCATGACATCATTTTTTAAAAAAGGATGGAAAAATCACATGTAAAGATATACTATTTTGGTAATACAAATCTAATATTTTTGTCAGTGTAAACATGCTTCTGCTCCAGTTCTTCCTACTAGTCATCCTTGAAGCCCATCACTAAGCAGCATCAAAAAAGAAGATTCAAAATTAGAAGCCATTTTTCATGCTTCCAACTTACTGTAATGACTGGTTTCTATCATTCTGTATGTCATTATTATACTCAAATTATTGTCTGGTACTTTTTTCCCCATTTCTCCTCTATGGCAAGCAGGTTGTGAGGAGGAGGGGAAGCAAGGGATGCTGGGGAGGAGTCTCAGCAAAGTAGTATCAGTCTTGCAATGCAGAACTGGCAAGCAAATCTCTTACCTGGAGCTTTGCAAGTCTGGAACTCAAGAGTGGAGAAAAATCCAAGTCAGCAAAGAGGCTCTAAACAAGTCTGTTAACAAATGCACTAGCCTGGGGTGGGTAGAGATACATGGATACATAAACTAAGAGATCACAGAAGTTAGAGACAAATGGCAAAAAAAGTCATACAGGAGTGGTCTAGGACAGAGGTCTTAGATCTTCGTCATGATGACATGGTAGGCCTGGAACCTGTAAAAGGACAGAGCAAATGTCTTGTATTTGATTTATTCATCTGCATTATCTTTCTGCCCTCCCTAAGTGGGAACCTTGAGAAGTAAGCCTGTTGCCACCAGCTGGACCTGCCCCTCACCTTTTTTTTCCCCTCACCTTTTAATATCCAGTAAAGAGTAGGTGATCCAATATATCCAGTAGACCTAGTAAAGAGTAGGTGATCCAGAGTTATTTATTAATTTAAAAGATAATTATCACTTTGGATAAACACAGGGGATATGTGATTATAAAATAACCCTGATCTAAAGATAAACATAAAATATCGGTGCCATCCAAGTAGACAAAAGTGCAGTTTTGCTAGTGAATGCAATTCCAAGGTAAATGCACAATACCTATTTTTAGAGTGGTTTTTCATAGAATAACCACACGTTAAGTTTAATGCATTTTAATCTGGGGGGACAATGATACATTTTACCAGTGGTTTCCATAATTTCAGACCTGGGATTTGCTGGATGAGTTGCAAATGTATGAAAAATGGTTTAGGAAAAACAATTTTTATTCATTAAGTTGTTTGTTTTGATAGATAAAAAAGCACATATCTTTCTAAAGCAATGTTTATTTCATGTTTTGAGTGGCAGAAAAAATAATTGCATGTTTGAAATCTTTGAAATATGTTTTAATGCTTTTAAAATGACTTAAGAGCAAATGTGCCAAATTTACCCACTTCTTAAGCCATTCCGTGGTTGAAAGTTACCTTTACTTCTAAGCTATATGAAACTGTTTAATATGTTCTTTGATTATATCTTTTAAACTGCAGTCAGTGTCTGTACCTGGTGGTATGTTTAGAACATTTGACACACCTACAGCAAGATTTTGCAAAGAAAAGATATTACAGATATTGTGTAAATGCTTGATTGAAGCTCTAAAAATGGATATGAATATTTTTGAATATAATAGAATTATGCAAACATGGTCTTATAATAGGATTTCATTGGTAGATTCAACATGTCTATGCTTGGTATATATATAGGGACTTAGTTTTCGGTAAAAACTAACTGCCTTTCTAATTTGAAATTTTATTTTAATGAGACAAGATATTTAAAAGGATTTGGGTAAGACTATAAAATTCAGACCCAGGATCGGTCTACAGAACTTTGTGAGTGCCTATTAAATGTGTATTTTAAGTTACTGGAAATTCATGGTATTGTAGAATTCTCTGAACACATATTTGCTGGTACTAACTAGAAATTTATACTTTATCGTACATTAAGTATATGATAGACACAGTTCTATGTGCTTTATATATATTAACTATTTAATCCTCACAGCATGCCTATGAGATGGGTATGATTATTATCATTTCACAGATAAGTTGATGAAGGCATAAAGAAAGGAAGTGATTTGTTTTAAAGTCACAGAGATAGCTGGGATTTGAGGCCAGTTACTCTTGTTTGCAGCATCTGTACTTTTAACTATTGTGACAGACTATGTGCCAAGAGCTTTGATAAAGTGAAGCTTTTGTGCCATGTTTCCAAGAAGGAAACTCACCAGAATGATAGAATTTCGTGGGGTAAGAGCAGACCCCCAAAGGTCATTTAATCTAACCATTCTGCCGATGATCATGCTCTCAAGGAGTCTGCAGGCTGCCATGGAGATAGGGAGAAATAACAATCCAGTGGAATCTCTATAATGAGCTGTTCAGGGACAGAAACAGTGCCCTCCTTATAGGTTAAACATGTTATATCAGGCTTTTATTATATTTACTGCTGGGTCTTAGGATCTGGGATTTGGCCCATGTTATTTCCAAATCCTTATATAATGAGCTGTGCTACTGCAGGTTTCTACCATTATAGCTATAAATACAAAACACATAAACACACAAAGGCATGCACCCAACTATAAAATTACTAGGGAAATGGGAAGGATACAAAAATGAATTGTTAGGTTTGAGGGATTATTAATAGTGGCACTGGTCTGGCTAGATCTTGATAGGAAATGAGAGTATTTTGGAAAGATTTCAGGGGCATCATGCAAGTTGAGTACAGATTTGTGAAGGTCAAAGGATGTAAACAGTTTTCAGATGGTGCAATGGCACGTGTAAATTATTTCATAGAAAAAGGGCACCTGTGTATTTAGTACTTCCAAATATGTTGACAGAATAAATGGCAGAGCTAAGAATCTGAGAGCTGTATCAGAGATGCTGATAAATATCATTTCCCCAAGTTTTTGAAGGCAGAAATAGTTCATTTGTATTTGCATTCTTCATGTCTTGTGTGTAATAGTGTTAATATCACTTGTTGAATTTATGTGTACAAAATGTTATGTAAGCAGAGGGGAGACTAAGTCAAGAAGTTAAGTAAAGTGTCATCCAAGAGGTAACATTTGAGTATGATAAGCAGGTTGTAGTTAAAGGATATCATTTGTGGTGTGTGGGGGGTGGGGGGCGCTGGAGGGTATGTTTCATTACCATTCCTGTTTTCTTTATGTGAAAGAAAGCCACTAGCATCCCACTCTCCTCAGTTTCTCCTGGTTTTTCCCCTCAGTCATCTGCCTTCTGGAAAGATGGAGTGATGTCCCTACTTGTTGACTCTGGGATAAGGAACTAGGGATTGCATGTAGCTCAAGTCACTCCTCCTTTCTCTTCTTGGGAGGAAGCCCTCTTTCTTTCTCAAAATTTAATAATGGAGCAGGGAGACTCTATTGGAGGCTTGCAGTTGCCCAACACAGTCTGTGTGGGGGTGAGTGTACCTGTAAGGTTCCAAGGGTTAAATATCAAGAAGCCCATTGCTGCCTATATTCTTCAAAATCAGCCCTATTGATAATAAAAGTGATACTCGGTTCTCTCTCTGCTTGCTTTTTTTGTTTTATTTCTTATTCAGAGCTTGGATAGGGTTATAATTTATTGAGTTCCCTCAAATCTTGATATAGCCACCAGGGATAGGCATTCCTGGAAGGGAGAATGGTATTTATAAAAACACAGAGAACTGAAAATGCATATTGTGTTTGGGAAGGAGTCAGGTTTCTGTATGGCTCTAACAATGAGCATGATGGACTAACTGAGGGAAGTACAGGGTTGAATCAAAAAAGGATTCATGGCATGCTAAAGAATTAGAATTGATCCTTTGGACTTTATGGTTCTCTAAGCACTGTGCACAGACCTCTGAGGTCTCCAAGAACCTTTCAGGGAATCCAGGAGGCCAATACTACATTCATAATAATACTAGGGCACTGTTTACGTTTTTCATGTTCCTTCTCCCCTGAGTGTACAGGAAAGTTTTCCAAAGGCTACATGATGTGCAATATTGCAACAAATTGAATGCCAAAACAGATATGAGACTTCTGCTTCTACTATAATAGAATATCTTTTAAGCCAGTAATTAAAGAGATTTGCAAAAATGTAAAGCAATGCCATATGTCTCCCTCATGTTTTTTTTTTTTTGAAAATAGTTATCTCTTATAAACATGTTATTTGTATTAACACATAATGGGTTTGTTTTTCAATGAATTAAATAAAAATTCAAATTTTTGTTTATATTAACTTATAGTAACATTAATATACAACACAGCAAATATTAATAAGTATAACCTATGTAAATAAAAGCTTTTTAGGGCCCTTAATAATTTTTAAGACCCTGAAGAGGTCCTGCAACCAAAAAGTTTGAAAATGACTCCTATGGATGGTGGAAAAACTTTGGAGGTCTTAAAATAGAGGAGCAACATGATCTGTTTCATATTAAATATTAAATTCTTCAAAAGTTACAAAGGATGCGCATGCCCAGTGTTGGTAAAGATGTAGGAAATGAGCATTCTTATGTCCAATTGGTAGGAATATGCATGAGTACAGCCTTCAAATGGGTATTTTGGCAGTATGTACCATATGATTGCAAATGAGCATAGTCTTTGTCTTAGCAATTCCACTTTTAGGGATTTATCCTAAGGAAATAACTGAACAAATGTTAAAGATATAAACACCATATATTAATACGTAGTGTAGTATTGTTTATAATGATTAAAAAAACAATCTAAATGCTCATGTTTTAGGTTCTGCCAGTTTTGGAAATTACTCCACTGCATGGTCCATACTGAGCCTTGATTCTTTCTTTTAATTATAATGAGACAGAGATGTCCACATTTCAAGAGGCAAAGGCTCATGAAAGTTTGCATGTGCCCTTTATCTTCTATCAGACTTGGTGCCCAAATAATGTTCCAAACTCAACTGCACTGTATTCAGCCACCTGCCCCAAGGTGAGAGATTTAAAAGTCCAAAGGTTCCAGGCACTCAGGGCTGGCATCCTTCTCCCAGGGCCTGCAAGGCACCAGTGATAGAAGATTTCACAGTTTTACATCCACAGATTTGATGGGCTACCTCTCCTAGGTTAAAACTGTAAGCCCATAATAAAATTCTTTTACATCTTCCTCTTGTCCTACTTAGGATGTAAACATATGAGTTTTTCACAAAATACTTCATTTTTTTAAAAAAAGGAACACAGTTCATAAACTACACAAGCTCTAATCAAAAGATTCACTGAAATGACTCATTTTACAACAGTGTAAATACATAGATTTCTTAGTGTAAGAGCACATTGACCCTCGGCAATATTAGCTTTTTTCTCATAAGAGGAAAAGGAAATGTACATGGTTAGCACCAGAATTTTCAAGTCCATTTAGTATTTCTCTAAGAAATCTGAGCAGTAATCCAACAATAGGGAATTGGTAAAATTCTGATATGGAAAGACAATTAGTAACCTCAAGGGTGAAGAAAGATATACTTCTTTTTTTTTAAGATTTATTTATTTGAGAGAGAGAGAGAGAGAGTGAGTGAGCATGGGGTGGGGAGGGGCAGAGGGACAGGGAGAGAGAGAATCTCAGGCAGACGCTGCTGAGTGTGGAGTCCATTGTGGGGCTCCATCCCATGACCCGTGAGTTCATAACCTGAACCAAAACCCAGAGGTGGAGCCTCAAATGGCTGAGCCATGCAGGTGCCCCGAGAAAGATATACTTCTTATCTTTGTGCCTCTATTAGTAAGATTTTTTTCACTTGAATTGTTTCAGGGTTTTTTCCTTTATCTTTGACTTTCTCTGGCTTGAAAATGATATGCCTAGTTATACTGGTTTTGGTATTTATTCTGTTTGGTATTCTCTGAGCTTCCTGGATTTGTGGTTTGGTGTATGATGGTCATTTGAGCATATTTAGTCATAATTATTTCATAATTATTTCAAATTATTGAAAGTCATAATTATTTCAAATATTTCTTCTGTTCCTTCCTCTCTTTCTTCTCCTCTTGTATTCTCATTACATACATATTACACCTTGTGTAGTTGTCTTGGATATTCTGTTGCTTTTCTCAGACTTTGTGATTTTCAAGGATACTATTGGCATATTATCTAAAGACCTGGATGACAAGGAGGTAGCCGGGGAAGATCTACAGGAAAGGTGTTCCAGAAAAAACAGCAAGCAAAGACTCTGCCTGGAAGGGTTGACTGGAGTAGGAGGATTTGTGGTAAAAGGGTTTTGAGAGAGAGAAGATTGAAGAAATGGGTGGAGGGCCTTGTTGGCCATAATAAGGGGGTTGCACTTTTCTACCTAACTTGAAGTAGGTAAAGGAATGAGAAGCCATTGCAAGAACTTAAGAGGAGTGACATGATCTGAATTAGGTTTACTGATTCAGTAATTAGGTTTATTCAGGTAATTAGGTTTTGTTTTTTTAAGATTATTTATTTATTTATTCATGAGGGACACAGAGAGAGAGAGAGAGAGGCAGAGACACAGGCAGAGGGAGAAGCAGGCTCCATGCAGGGAGCGCAATGTGGGACTTGATCCCAAGACTCCAGGATCATGCCCTGGGCCGAAGGCAGGCTCTAAACCACTGAGCCACCCAGGCGTCCCTCAGGTAATTAGGTTTATTATTAGATTACTCTTCCTGGATTGAGAATGAATGATAGTGGGGCAGACTGGAGAAAGGGCAGTTGGTTAGGAGGCCATTGCAATAAACTGACCACTAAGACATAATGGTGCTTGGAGTTAGAGGGGTGGTAGTGATGTGGGAGAAGGTGGATGGATAGTGCGCAAATATCCATATTCACAACAGTCTTATGAAGTCCAGGTTACTGCCCCATTTTACAGATGGAAGATATTGTAACCTTTTCTTTTCTTCTTCTTTTTTTTTAATCCCAATCCTTTTTTTTTTTAAATCCCAATCCTTTTGCAGATAGTCCATAGGTTTTAATATTTTCCCCTAATTCAAATTTTTAATTTTTTCACTCCCATATAGAAAAGAAAGCACAGAATAGCACATTGCCCAAGTATTCCCTCCCATTTACAATAAGAAATCCACATTGGGACACCTGGTGGCTTCGTGATTGAGCACCTGCCCCTGGCTCAGGGCATGATCCATGGTCTCAGGATCGAGTCCCACATCGGGCTCTCTGCCTGGAGCCTGCTTCTCCCTCTGCCTACGTCTCTGCCTTTCTCTCTGTGTGTCTTTCATGAACAAATAAATAAAATCTTAAAAAAAAAGAAATCCACATTTTTAGCTATGCTTTTTGAGAAAGTGCACGTTTCAGATTTCTAATTCTAGCTCAATTTTTCCTTTACCGTTTTTACATGTTGTGACTGGTGGCTTAGAAATACTTTGATTTTTGTCTCTTTATCACAACACACTGGGCATTAAAATCTAATTGTTGGGTTTTTATTGTTTTAATATATTTCGTCATTTTTTTTTCTCAAAATGTCATCAATATTAGAGGATATATCATATATATCAATGGTCCTCAGGTACCCAGAGGTTCTTTCTTTGCCATGTCCAAAATAAGATCCTTAAAGGCATCCATCATTTCTGTTGCAGTGTTTTTTTATCTCTAGCATTTTATTTTGTTTTGTTTTTCCCCTTGGAATTTCTTTCTACTTATTTTGGCCATCTATTCTTTCATGTTGTCTACTTTATCTATTAGCACCTTTAGTATACTAATCATAGTTGTTTCAAATTCCCCATCTAATAATTCCAACATACCTGCTTCTGGTGCTTAATCTGTCTCTTCAAATTGTGCTTTTTGCCTTTTCTAATGGTCTCTGATCTTTTCTTGATAACTAAACACGATGTGCTGGCTAAAAGGAACTGTGTAAATAGACCTTTAGTAATGTGGTGATGAGGTGTGGGGGCAGGGGAAGGGTTCTGTAGTTCTATTTTTAGGTTTCAGTCTTTTAGTGCCACTGTGCCACTGGACTGTGAACTTCACAATGTTTCTAAGTTTTTCTCTCCCTATTTGTGTGGGGCAGGATGGCTAGAGCTGGAGCTGGGTATTTCCCTTCCTCAGGTCAGTCACACTTTGATAATACCTGACTAGGTTAGAAGCTGGTTAACTATTTCCTCCAAGGGTAGGTTTTATTAAAAGGAGAATCCTCTGAGGTATTTCAAAGTAATTCCTTTCCCCCTCCTCCTACAGAAGCCCCAGGGGCATTTTCTCCTAGCTTTACTGTGGGAATCAGGGTATGTTCCCAAGGGGTAAATCTCACAATATTGTTAGGGCTCCCCTATGACTGGTTCCCTTTGGAATTTTTAATTCTTAGTAAGACTTGTCTGCACCGAGCCTTCAGCAATTCATCAGTTACAGTTCAGATTTTCCTACCCTGACACTGGTTCCCATGGTGGTTTCTGCTTGTGAGTCTCTGCTCTCCTAAACCACAATTCTTCGTATTTACCTGTCTCTCCAGACTTGGAGGTGGCAGCTTGCCCTGCCTGGATCCTCCTCTCTCTGGCAGATCCATGAAAAGTTGTTGATTTTTCAGTCTCTTCAGCCTCTTACTTGTTCTTAAGGTGGAGTGGCAACTTCTAAGCTTCTTATATGTGGAACCAGAAACCAGAAGTGTAAATGATTTAAAAAAATGAATGAATGCATTAAAATTTATATTTACACTCTCCGTTAATAGATTTAAAAATAAATGAAGAAATCCATATAGATCTGTAATCTATTTAACCCCCTCTTTTTTTAACCAATGTCAATTTCTTGCTTTTGATAATATACTACAGTTAATGTAAAGATGTTACCGATGCAAGAACCTTGGTACACAAGAACTCTGTAGTATAGTTTGCAACTGCCTGTGAATCTATATTTTAAAATAAAGGTTGTTTTTTTTTTTAAGTAAATTAAGTTAACACAAGAGAGGAAAAATTCAAAGCCTTGCTATACAATAAGCTTACCAATGAAAAATACATTCTAGTAGAAAAATGGACAAAAGCCATAAATATGTATTTTTTCAAAACATAGGTCGCTAAATTTATAAAAAGTTGTTCAAACTCACTAATAA
Organism: Canis lupus dingo; assembly: GCF_003254725.2. Lineage (NCBI taxonomy): Eukaryota > Metazoa > Chordata > Mammalia > Carnivora > Canidae > Canis > Canis lupus. The sequence continues at coordinate 30,877,261 of NC_064269.1, read as the reverse complement.
GAAACTCAAGAAATAACAAATAGAAGACTTACTGCTTTCTATTTATCAGCCTAGTAATGATTAACAATGGACATAATGTAGCCAAGGGTACAGGTAGTTGGGTACTCCATCTACTGCTAGTAGTAAGGTAAGTTGGCACAATTTTGTAGGAAGTTATTTGATAACACACAAAGTCACACAAAGTTGCAAAATTAATATAGAGGGATTTATTTTAGGAAATAAGGATGTGTATAAATACATCTATAAGAATTTTCCTTAGGGGGCACCTGGGTTGGCTTAGTTGGCCAAGTGTCTGCCTTCAGTTCAGGTCATGATTCCAGGGTCCTGGGAACAAGGCCCACGTCTGGCTCCCAGCTGAGCAGGAGTCTGCTTCTCCCTCTTTTTCTGCCACTTTCCCTGCTTGTGCTCTCTCTCTCTCTCTCCCCCTCTCAAATAAATAAAATCTTAAAAACAAAACAAACAAACAAACAAAAAAAACGAGTATTCCTCAGGGCAGTTGGGTGGCTCATCAGTTGAGTATCTGGCTCTTGATTTTGGCTCAGATCATGATCCTGGGGTCTTGGGCCCTAGGATTGAGCTGCATGTTCAGCTGCACAATCAGTGGGGAGTTTGCTCAAGATTCTCCCTCTCCCTCTGCCCCTTCTCCTGCTCTCATGCTCTCTCTCTCTTTTTCTCTCTCTCAAATCTTAGAAAAAGAATATTCCTCAAATATTATTTATAATAAGAAATATTAAGGAACAGTAACAAGAAAATGATTAAATAAATACAAGAGCTATTATCATTGTAGAAGAATATTAAATGGTTTGGAAAAATGATGTCTGCTACAAAAAATCAAATTTATAAAAATATGAAAAGATACATTCCAAAAGTTCTCCTCAAGCCTCTAATACATCACTACACAGTGCCTCTTCCCCAAATGCAACTGCTATCTTGACTTCTATTAGTATATTTTAGTTTTGCTAAAATATATTATACCTATAGTTTTGTAGCTATGGAATATTCAATTGTATGCATATAACAAAATGCATTATCCATATATTTGTATATTATTAGCTTGGTACTATTAATAGTCTAAGAAAATGAAAGTATATATAAAGTATGATGTCAATTACATTTGCAAAGGTTGTCCATAGAAAAACATGGAAATAACAAAATAGCAATAGTTGGATATCCTGGGATAGTAGGATCATATATGATTTTTTTCTTCCTTGCAGTTGTGTAAATTGTATTTTACAATATTGATCATTTTTTCTTTTTAAGGTTTTACTTTTAAGCAATGTCTACACTCAACGTAGGTTTGGAACTCCTACAATCCATTCACATGCTCTGACTGAGCCAGCGAGGCGCCCCGATCATGTATTACTTTTATAAAATCAAACAAATTTAAATAAAATTTGTCAACCAAATTTATTAAACTCCAATTAGCCTAGGTGATACAGGAACAGTAATACTCTTATATTTTTAAAGTTTATAACCTCAAAGATAAGCTAATTTAAGATGATAGGAGCATATAAACATGCATAAATCAAAGCTCTCTAGGAGTGCTAAGAAGAAATCTGTAAAGAAAGTAACGTGAACTTGGCAATTAGTCAGATCTGGCCTTAAGTCCTACCTTTCATGATTTGAAAAAAAACAACAAGCAAACCAGCTCAGTTTTCTCATCTAAGAATGGGGAAAATAATATTACATCATCTGAGTTGTAATGAGAATTAGATGAAATAGATATGTAGATGCCTAATATACAGAATGTGTTCAATAGTTGTAAGTTTCCTTTCTCCAAAGAGAGTTGTGGTAATAAGAGAAGTAGATCTTGGGAGGTCTGGAAAGAGAAAATATAAACACAATGAAGAGGTAAGAGGGTACAGGTTACTCTAGTGGAGTCAGATAGGGCAGGTGGGAGTTGTGAGGGAGAAACAAGGTACCCACAAAGACTGAAATGGAAGAGAAGGGGCACCTGGGTGGCTCAGTGGTTGAGCTTCTGCCTTTGGCTCAGGTTGTGATCCTGGGATCCTGGAATCAAGTCCAGCATCGGGCTCCACACAGGGAGCCTACTTCTTCCTCTGCGGATGTCTCTGCTTCTCTCTGTGTGTCTGTCATGAATAACCAAATAAAATCTTTAAAATAAAAAAAGAAAAGGGTAAAGAAATGAAAGAGAGCTACCACCTGAGCAAAGTACAGCTTCTGACAGGGGCTTGGGGAGGGATTGTAATAGAAAGGGAAATGGGAAACCTGCTAAAATGTTGATTACTGTCCCACTGGATTTATGCTCCTTGAGGGCAGGCATTTGTTTGTCTAGTTCCTCTTGGACCTCAGCTCCTAGAAGAGCACATGGCACCTGGTAGGTACTCACTGAATGTTTATGGAATGGACAAATGTGAGATTATAATATTTATTCAAGTGTAATGTTTATTAATACGACATCTTTTTATTGCCCAGTCAGAAGTGCTTGATTTGTTCATTTATTCACTCATTGACTGTAATAGATTTACTGGATGCCTACATGTGCCCTAGAGTCAGGCCTAGAGTAATGAATAACAAGGTGATCCATGTCTTCAAGCAGTGGTGTGCTGGAGCCCACTTGTGCATGTGAGAGTCAACTGTTCAATTTTTAGGAATTGTATTAAGCAGAGCCATTGTAAAAAAATTAAATTATATGACTTTATAAATAAAATAAATTACATTACAAATAAAGATAATAAACACTCAAGCATATTACTTCCCGATTCAGTTACATTTTATTATCACTGATGCTTTTGAAGTTCTTTATTCCACTGTGTCTGCATAGCAGAAATACTATATAATGAGGGCCACTGCTCATCTATTCCCAACTGCACGATAAATGATGTCATGTTGGCAGCCTGAGTTTGGTCTTGGTGGAAGTAGCTATACCACAGAAATTGATAAACACTGTAAATCAGGGTTGTTATTTTTTCCCCCAGGAGAATCCATTTTATTATTATTATTTTTCTACTTTTTATATTTTTTACTATTTTTAAAGATTTTGTTTTTTTTTTTTTTTAATTTTTTTATTTATTTATGATAGTCACAGAGAGAGAGAGAGGCAGAGACACAGGCAGAGGGAGAAGCAGGCTCCATGCACCGGGAGCCCGATGTGGGAATCGATCCCGGGTCTCCAGGATCGCGCCCTGGGCCAAAGGCAGGCGCCAAACCGCTGCGCCACCCAGGGATCCCAAGATTTTGTTTTTAATTATTCTCTACATCCAATGTGGAGTTCCAACCAACAACCCTGGCATGAAGAGTTACATGGTCCACTGACTGAGCCAGTCAGGTGCCTCCAGAAGAATCAAGTTTTAAAGATGATGAGAACACCACTGCCCTCAAAAAGAGAGTATCTTACCATGCATAGAGATCCCTGGGAAAGATTCTGGTTTGTGGGTTTTCTGGTCAGGTTGGCAGAAAGTGTGGCTAACTAGGGGTGTGTCTCTGGTACAGCAGGGCTTGAGCCACTTTATGAGGGTAAGAGGCAAGGTTTTACTCCCCTAAGAAGAGAGACCAGGATGAGCAGAATGAGGTAGGGTGATCAAAGTGGCAACCTGTTCCTGAGACCTGATACATCCCAGGCAGTAGTACAGGGGATGCCAGTGATTGCCCTTTGGCCACCAGATCCCAGGACTTAGCATCAGCAAAAGGACACATGAAGCCCCATTGGTCAGCATCAGAGTACATGGGAGAATGATATTAAGTCCCCCTAAATACACATGCATGCACATGGATATATGTGTGTACTGGAATATGCTTGTGTATGTGTGCTGTGGGGGAATGGAGTTGAGACCATTTAGTTCTTCCTTACATCACACCTTAATTCCTGGAAGAACTGAAGCCTGAAAAAAAAAAAAAAAAAAAAAAAAAAAGAACTGAAGCCTGAGTCTTTGTGTTATGCGGGAGCAAAGAACATCTGACTTGGCAGTGCGGTATGAGAAGGAAGAAGAACTGATTTAACTCTAAGATTCTGGGGGAGGCAGAAAGTGAAGAACTGAAGTATGTGGATGAATCCTCGGAACTGGAAGCCCATGAACTGAATCCAGTTCATATATGTGACTACCACAGTAAATTCTCCTCTGCCCTCTCCCATGCCATGGACCTTTCCCTGCAAGCGACCCGGGTTCTTGTTTCCAGACTGGATAAGGCTTTCACTTCCTTTTGACAACTAGGTCCTGATAAATGTAGAAATACAGTAAATAATTCCGAACACCATGATTCATTTTTCTCTATCACAATGTGATAAGTAACCATAGGTTAGTAAGTGATGATAGATTAGGTTTGATATTTTGTAAAAGCAAAGGCTAGCACTTAGTGAGGGCCAGCTGAAGGCACTGGTTTTTCCTATCGCTTTGGACTCAGATGGCTGCGAGTGCAAGTCTCAACTCTTCATTTTTAGCCATGCGGTAGCTATTGCCCTTGCTCAGCCTCAGTTTTCTTGTTTATAAAATGCGAGTAACAATAGTACCGTATCCACTAAATGATATGATACATATAAAACACCTACCACAGCGCCTGGCATGTGGAAAGCACTCAAAAATTTAAGATTCTTCTTTTAATTAATTATTTTAGAGAGAGAGCATTAACCGTGGGGATGGGCGGCAGGTGCATAGATAGAGGGAGAGAAGGAGAGAGAATCTCAAGCAGACTCTGTGCTGAGTGTAGAGCTGAACACGGGGCTTGATCTCACAACCCTGAGAGTACCACCCTAGCTAAAATCAAGTCAGTTGCTTAGCCTACTGCTACCCAGGCACCCCTAAATTTAAATTTTTTTTTATGGATTTAATGTAATGATTTTGCACTTTTGCATGATGGAAATTGTGTGCATGTGTGTGACAATAAATATGCTATGGAAATAAGAACCAATTTTTATGGATATAGTAGCAGAATAGTCATTGCCAAAGCTGATGATATGCTCTGTTGTCTGGTTTCTTTCACACAAGATAATGTCTGTGAGACGTATCGATATTGCTGCCTTATCAGTTTTCTCCTTTTGATTGAGGAGTAGTATTCAGTTGTATGACTATACCACAATTTTTTCACCTGTGAATGGACATTTGGGTTATTTCCAGTTTAAACTTTTATGGAAAAGTTTGCCATGAACTTTCATATACACATATGTTGTTGGGTGCATACTTTTTCATTTTTTATTGGGTAAATACCTAGAAGTGGAATTGTGGGATCATTGTGTAAGTTCTGCTGAACTTTATAAGAAACTCCCACACCCATTTCCAAAGGCACTACACCACTGAACATTCCCACCAGCAATTTATTTGTGTTCTGGTTGGTTTACATCTTCACCAATCTTTGGTAACATCGATCTTTTTACTTTTATCTGTTCAACTGTGTACTTATCTCCTTGGGTTGAATTTGCATTTCTCTGGTGAATGGCAATATTGAGCATTTTGCCAGATTTATGTTCTCTGTCCTAATTTTCTGTTCTCAAGCAAATGGAAATGACAATAATAAGAAATCAAGCACATCAACAGTGTAAAATACCTCCTACAGTTTGCCTATTGACTCACCTTTATTTGCACCCCCTATGAAGTGTTGTCATGTATACACCTAGAGGTGTAAACTAACTTACGTTAGTTTCTGCCTTTTCTACACATTTTTCTTATTACTGTTATTATCTAGCCGGATTTAACACAAAGTAACTGTGCTCTTGCTAAAATCCTCCTGATTATTTATATGATAATCGTGAAGTGGAGCCTTTCAGATTACTTAATGCCTTGTATTTGGAGGCATGCCTTTGTTCAGGAGCGCTCAAAGCCCTTTGAAGTTAATATTCACAACATCTTTGTGAAGTGGGTGGAAAGCACTGGGAGAAGAAACTGAAATTTCAGAAGGCAAAGAGACTTAGCCCAAATCTCAAAGCGAACTGGTGAAATTCAGTCTGTAACTTGAATCACAGTCATCAGATGTGTCGCCAGACCTACTGCCACCTAGTAAACCGAGGTATGTCTCCTTATGGGGTCAGACTGATAAAGGTTTCAAATAAAGTCAAGTTGCTTCATCTGCTGATATAAAGTTAATATAGTTTTCCCCCCAAATCTTTGAGAACTGGAAAGTTATCATAAGCTGTGCCATGTAGAGTCCCTGTGGATTTGTGAGCTGATGGTTATAAAGAAAACTAGAGTCATTCTGCCCCATGGAAAAAGATGTGTGAGAATGCAGTAATGTAGAAAAAAAAAAGTTTCAAAGAACAATGTACAAAAATCTCCTATCCTCTCATATACACATAAATATTTTCAAATAAGAAGGCTCTGTGTTTTGAAAAAAACAACAAAGAAAAGAATCGGACCTCTAGCAATAAAGAAATAAAACACAACAGTGTTCCGGGTTGGTTTTTCCTGCATCTGAACGTATTGCATATTTAAAGAGTCACTCTAAAGTAATATGTGTGATGTTTAACAAATATGCCAGAATCCACACACCCAAATAGGTGCTTTTTTCTCCAAAGTATGCATCTAGTAAGTATACACTTACTTCAATGTCACTTTGTCACTGATGAAAACATTTTTGGAATTGCTGTTTTGGAGTTGCCTTCAGAGCCTTAGGAACATTCTTTTGACTATCTTCAGGATTCTGTGACTCCATAAAAAAAAAGTATTCCTCTATTTTATTGTCTTAAGTCTTAGGCTCCTTATCTTGGATCCTTTTTACTCATCTTGTAATTCAGACAATTAACCTCTTACCTCTCTTCTTGTCCATGATCTTGATTTTTTTCTGCTGAGGTGCTAGAGGTAGCTCTAGGTGAAAACTCTCTTGGTCCAACCTGACACCAAGAATAATTGTCCTGCCTGAGTCCAAGGTATAGGACTCCCCAGGAGCAGTAGATAAAGACCTACTGGCAGTAATTCTCGTCCTCTAAGAGCAAAATTAACTTGGTAAAATGGCCCACAGTCATTTGGTACCAATGACTGACATGTAGTGAATGACATGTAGGTTCAAGCTATAGGTTGAAAGGTTGAAAAATGGCTATCAAGTAGTGGGACTCTATTTATGCTGTGGCTCTGAATGCTGCATTGACTCACTCTCCTTAGATGAAGGAATGTCGCTTTCAGGTATAGACCAAGTTCATGTGTGGCTCCAAGTACATTTGGTGGAGCCGCAGCTCTGCTCCATGCCTTCTCTCTGGAAGCCACACTGATGAGACCTGTCTCTTGATAGAAATGAGACGTAATGAAACACAGTCTTACATTCAAGGTATTGGCAGCAAAATTGGGATAAATATACTGCTTGCTTGTAGTTGGTTGAAGGGAAAACAAATTTAGATTTGTTTTTAAAAGGTAGATTTTTGTTGGTTTTGTTTTAAATGTCTTTATTGTGGGCAGGACATTTATGTTCCTTTATCTCGCTAGCAACTTTGAAATATTTACACTATATGAGGAAAAGCAATGGATGGGTAAATACAAGCACCAACAATAAAAGTACATTTGTATTTTCTTTTGGTGGGTACATTTTTATAGTGGCATTTACCAATTGATTTTCCTAATTGCATTTTACCTGAATTAATATAAACATGGGGTGTATTTTCTGAGTGCAGGAAAGCAGATTATCCCAAATGTAGAAACGCAGAAGCTGTGTGTGTGTTCACAACCTCAGAAGTTCTCCAGAAGGAAATCTGAAACAGGCCCCAGACCTTTAGGGCAAGGGGAGAACAAAGAAAGAAGCAAACCATTCCTGATTGGTAGGAGGCAGTTTTTGTTTTGTTTCATTTCTTTTTGGGAGAGGAGGAGAGGACAGAAAGAGAGAGAATCTCAAGTAGGCACCAGGCCCAGTGCAGAACCCAAGGAGGGGCTCGATCGCACCACCCTGAGATCATGACCTGAGAGTTGGATGTTTAACCCACTCAGCCACCCAGCTGCCTACCCCAGTGGGTGGCAATTTTAATAAGCAAGTGAACTTACATAGGAAGCTTGGATCCAGTGGCTGCAAGACAAGTAAATCTCCACAGCCAACTTTCAGAATATTAAAACTTTATAGAGAGGCCTTAATGAGGCTCAGTCATGTAAATGCCCCAGGTGGACTCAGCAACATCTTACTGTCAAGGTTGCATCCTTCAAACCACTCAGGCTGTGGGCAGGGTGGGCGGAAGGTACATCCCAAAGATAGAATAGGGTGTGGGGAGCCTTTGATTCCTGGGGCCAGCTCTTGGGTCAGCCAGAAGTCACATCCCCTTCAAGGGCAGTCTCCAACCCGTGGTCTTTGCTCAAGCTCAAAGATGACCTGTTTGTGGAATCCCTGGATACTGTTCATCTGTTAGGGAAGTCAAAACCCAGTGCATGATTTGCAATATTCCCCTTGCCAAATTCACCTGACGAGTCTGACTTAAAACCAAAAGGAAACCCACCTACTTAATGAAAGCACTACGGATTAGTTCAGGATTTAGATCGATGCCTAAGAGAATGGGGTGGTTCTCTAAGCGCATGTGAGAAGGCAATCATGAGTTTATGGGGAGGGCAGGGTGACCCAGGCAGGAGAGGGTGTGTGTGGTGGGGGAGGGCTGCACAGCACTGCCTTGCTCTCCATCCGCAAGGCTGCCACAGACCCTCATGGAGGAAGAGCAGAGTAGTTAAGGCAGGAAGTTAGATTGCATTTTGTCTTCTGTCCACGCACTCAGCTTGGTTCCCGACATGCAGGGGAGAGGATAGAAAAGGCACTCTGTCAAAGCTCCATCATCGAAATCCTACAAAGGAAACAGATTTTAAAAGCCGCAAGAAGGATTTATGACTTCAGGGACCTTTGTGAGTCCTTTTATTAGCCTAGTACATCACTTCTCTCCCATCTTTATGCTGACAACACTCCTCAGCCCTTCTCTGGATTTCTTGTCAAACTGGGCAACTATATAAAATGAACAGACAAGAGCTGCAGCTGATTGATTCCTGTGTACGCCTGTACATTAGGAGCAATTTTATTCTGCTAAGAGGTTCTCTTATGCAGTCTTCCAGTGAGGGGATCTTGGATTGTTTCTGACAACTATGTGTTTTTAAAGAGTTTTATTTTTTCTTATAATGGTCTTCCTAGGAGCATAAATCAACATGTAAAGAGAATAGCACGCTAGCCTAAATAGTTCTATAGAAGTTGTTTGAGAGTTTGGAGATGGCTCTGATTGATGTGGCTTAGCCATCAAAGTCAGTAAATGGCGTAAACCCTTTCAAGCTTTCTATATGGCTGGCCTTTTATTTCTACTCACTTTACTTATGAATGTGAAGTTCATAAGGGAAACCTCAAATGTCTTCTCCATCAAGCCTTTCTTAATTTCTGCAAGAATGGATTAATGTCTCCCTCCTCTGTATCCCAACAATGACAACAAAATAGTTGCAAAAATTTCATGAACGTTTGCATGTTTCATAGGCATTATTCTATGCTCACTGACCCATCGATTCTCTACAACAACCTTGTGATGTCTGTGCTATCATTTTCTGAGACCCAATACTTAAATGACTTGCCCAAGATTACACAGCTACAAAGTAGAAGAACATGAATTTTAACCTATATATAAACAGTGTGACTCTAGACTTGATTTTTTTATTGTTAATATTTTTTATTGACGGATAATTGACATACAATATTTTGTTAGTTTCAGGGGTCCGTCATAGTGATTCAATATTTTTATACATTATGAAATGATCCTCACAATAAGTGTAGCTACCATCTGTTACCAGACAAAGTTATGACAGTATTTAGAGCATTAACCTGGGCCCTCGACAGCATCTTTTTTACACTATTAACAGCATAAAATTTCAGAGATGATCACAATTTTAGTAGCCAATCTCTACTGGGTATTGAGCATGTATCAGATACTCTGCCAAATGATTCACAATCACAAATTGGCTCCACAATTTGAGGGACCGAGTGGAAAATGAAATTGAGGGTCCTTCTTTCAAAAAGGTACTAAAATATAAAGCTTTTTCCTTTTCTTCTGTGGTCTCTCTTTTGACTTAGTCATGGTGTTTTTTTCCTTTTGCTGCTTAATTGTGGCTAAAAATTTTTATTGATTACAAGTGTAAATTTTACCATTAATCTTCATATTTATGTGTGCCAACTTTAAACATAAAAATAGTTAATTCATCTGCAGAACCACCCAAATTACACAACTAGTATCGCTTACATATTTTGTTGTATTACTTTTTATTTTGCTTTTTTTTCTTTTTGTTACTATCAGAATAGCAGAATGTTGTGCAAAACTAGCTCAAGTGTTTTTATTTCACTTCTTGAGAAGTGTACATTCTAACAACACTCTACATCTGGTTTACAGTTGAGTTACACAAAGGCTGAAAGAAGAGGAACTATGGGCTGCCCTATTTTCCTTTTCCTTTACCTTCATAATTTTTAGCATAAGTGGTTCCCTATCGCAGGGGAATGACATCCAAGTAAGAAGGGGTAAGATGGGGTTCCTTGGTTGTTTCTATTTCTTTGTATGTCCTGCCTTTTTTTTCTTTAGTGGAGATACATCTGACCTATAACATTACGTTAGTTTTAGATGTACAACATAATGATTTGTACATATTGTGAAATGATCACCACAGTAAGTCAAGTTAACATCCATCACCATACATAATTACAATATTTTTCCTGTGATGAGAAGATCTGTTTTCTTTATTTCAAACAAATTCTGGTTCAGAAAGGAAGGAATACATCTCAGGCTATCAGTGCTCCCATTTACTCAGTTATAGACCTAATGGACTTACCTGATTCCTGCATTGAATCTCACTGAACTCCTATATGTGATGGGTCCACTGGAATCCTGTGCTCATGGGGCATCCTGAATGTTATATGCTTGTGGAGTAAAGAAGGAATTCACAGAGGCACACATCTGGTACATATCTCCTCTGCCCATATGCACACTCCATTGTCACATTGCACTTCTCTTGATGAAAGTAGAAACACAAACTTGATGAAATTATTAAGAATTTCAAGTTAATGACAGCAGAGCATTAAACCAAATGTGGGGCCCTTCTGTGTTAGTACTCAGGTTTATGTTTATGAAGTTGCCCCTAGATATGAGATAGTACCTAAGTTTTTAAATTTTCAGATGAGATAGTGATAGTAAGATAAGTAATATACTTAAGGGACCCCGGGATGACTCCATCAGTTAAGCATCTGACTTTTGATTTTGGCTCCGGTCATAATCTCAGGGTCCTGATTCTGCACTCAGCAGAGAGTCTGCTTGATTCTCTCTCTCTCTCTCTCCCTCTGCCCCTCCCCCGGCCTCTGTGCACTCTCTCTCTATCAAATAAATCTTAAAAAAAAAGAAAAGAAAAAAGAAGTAACACACTTAAGTTCAAACAAACAGAAATGGGGGGATCCTGGATTTGAACTCTGGTTTGTCCATCTGATTCCAGAGCTCACATTCCTAACTATTTTTTTTTAAAGACTTTATTTACTTATACATGAGAGACACAGACACACACACACACACACACACAGAAAGAGAGAGAGAGAGGCAGAGACACAGGCAGAGGGAGAAGCAGACTCCATGCAGGGAGCCCAACATGGGACTCGATGCCGGGTTTCCAGGATCACACCCTGGGCCAAAGGTGGCACTGAACCGCTAAGCCACCGGGACTACCCTGTTCCTAACTATTCAGTGCTGTAAAAACTCATCTATGCATTTGCCTATAACCATTGGTGGATTTTAGAAATCTAAAAGTAACAATCACTGTGTGGGTTATAAAGAGTCCATATGGTTCACCCTCTTTACTCATTCTCCCGTATAGCACTTAGCCAAAGCACCTTACCTTAGATTGTTCTTTATATTTTTCTAAATACTTCATTTCCTCTATACATCACCTTAATTGATCATCATCACAATCCCAAGAGTGACTTGGAATTGTTACTCACATTGCAGGTGAGGAAATCAGGGCTTAAATTTAGGAAGTGACTTTTCTAGGTGACTCTTTCTATCAAGGTCAGGGCCGAGTCTGGAGTTCTTCCCTTGACAAGTCACCTCTTGAGTCAAAACCCAAATAAACTTAACAGGACTTGTGGACAGGTGAAAAGGGAAAGAATATTGGCTCAAAAAAGCAAAGCAAGGTTTTCAGATTTCCTTTACATAATGGGGAACATGATTTAGTAGGCAAAATCTGTGAATGGAGGTCAGAAAGACTGGACTTTATGGCTGCCACCTATTAATTGGGGAAACTTGGAAATTTCTACTTCTGAGGCCCCAGATTCTCATATGCCAAAAAAGGGTATTTATAGTGACTTCAGGGCAACCCCAGTGGCGCAACGGTTTAGCGCCGCCTACAGCCCAGGGCGTGATCCTGGAGACCCTGGATCGAGTCCCACCTCAGGCTCTCTGCGTGGAGCCTGCTTCTCCCTCCTCTCTCTCTCTGTCTCTATGAATAAATAAAGTCTTAAAAAAATATATACTGACTTCGAAGGACTCTTGTATCAAATAAGAAAACTTCTGGAGCTCAGGAAGTGTTAGTTTTCTGTTCCTACTGGTTATGATCTACTGCTGAACAGATAGTAGAGCATTCAGTCTAACATCCTCTATTCCGGGATCCCTGGGTGGCGCAGCGGTTTGGCGCCTGCCTTTGGCCCAGGGCGCGATCCTGGAGACCCGGAATCGAATCCCACGTCGGGCTCCCGGTGCATGGAGCCTGCTTCTCCCTCTGCCTGTGTCTCTGCCTCTCTCTCTCTCTCTCTCTCTGTGACTATCATAAATAAATTAAAAAAAAAAATCCTCTATTCCACAGAGGCCATTCTGGCCATAGGTGAGTTCAGAAGGAAGGAAATACCTAGAGTCTTAAGTCCCATTCTTCATTTTCTCATGCTCTCTGACTCTTATCTATCATGTCATTAATATTTAGGTCTAAGGGAGACACACCACCATGTACTATGGTTAATGCATAGAAGATGTGCTCAATGTGCAAGACCATAGACATCCCAGTCCTTACATGATACCAGTTCAGAAATTTCCTTGGGAAGTCATTTAAAAATATGAACTAATGTGTACACACTAATGGGTAGTTTGGCCACACTTACTAGATTTGAAATCATTATTAATTTCTTTAATACTGTGATAACACTGATTTAGATGAACCTTTATAACATAGAAAGTGTATAGTATTTAGTAGTAATTAACATCCTTTAATTAGGAGGAATTGCCAAGTAGTTTTCTCTCTTGGCTTTGTTGTAGCTAAGGGCAGCTGGATGATAATTCTGCTTAATCACAAAGGGAATATCTTGTGTTTTATGTTTAATTTGCCTTTAATGGATAAAAAATAGTCTTTGGTGTTATATTTTTATCATAAAAAGGCACATTTGAGTCAGCAATGTCATAGAATGTGAATAGTACAAATGCCATAAACCTTATAGATAAAGCCATTCACCTAGAGATGCACGTATATGATATAAAATGAGTGCAGAAATTTGATATGTCTGTCCATATGCTCACTGACTTGTGTAGGTCTTAATACTGGCTTTGCTATTATTATTCCTCTAGAATCACAATATAAAATTTCATATTTTCATGTACATTTATAGTAAATGTTACTCTTTGCTAACCAGAGAGGCATTTAGGCAATTGCTGGGTATGAAAATTGCTGACATTTTCTGAATTTCATATGACAAATGAGATGCTCCTGTCAGTTTACTGTGTAACTCCATAGCATATGGTGCTTCTGCTGGTGGGTGTTATTTCAAAGTTTGCAAATCACACCATGAGAAAGTCCCTCTGGTGGGCTCCTGGAACACTTAGCAACTGTGAATCTGAAGTGACAGTACAGAGGGAAATGACTAAAAAAAAAAATAGCTTTTTTTTTTTTTTTTGACAGTGAGAAGGCAGTACAAAGTGAATGATAAGTTAATTCAGGGAGGTGGAGGGGAAAAAGACACCCATCTAGCAAAGAAAAAAAAAAAAGAAGAAGAAGAAGAAGCAGTTTTCCCTTTTATAGAACAAACCAGGAAGTTATCTAAATTCTTAAAACAGAGTGTATAATGTCAGATCTCAGAGAAAGAATAAGAATTAAGAAACTGACTAGAATTAGAATAATTGTCAACTATGCCACACAGAAGTTTAGAAATGGAGGAGAGATTGTTTCAAGGACTAGAGAATGGTGCCAAAATTATAGCTACACCAGAAATTACAAAATAACTTCAAATAATAAAGATTTGAAAAGAAAGCCTCTGCTATTCAAAATGGGGCAGCTTATTTAAAACCAGCTCCTAGCAGAACCCCGCTTCTTTCATTGTAACCTAAATTAACAGGTCACTTAGTTTTGCTGTATTCAAAAAAGCCCACATTCCAGAGTATTTCTACACAATGCTCAAGCCACCAGTCAATTGCAAAGCCAAGGAAATTGGTTCCTGGAATTGATTGGCCAGTTCCAACACAGCAGTTCAGCCAACTGCCTGCCCTAAGGACCTCGGCCCAAGACTCCTCCTAGAATTCAAACACTTCTCATGTTTATGAACCACAAACTTTTAATTTAATTGTATGCCTAAAAAGTGAAAAGAAGTGTGAGTGACTTAAAAAGATGTGTTTTTAAAGAGTTGAACCTCTCATTCCTCTTACTCTGGAGTTCTCCTCTTTTTTTATGCCCAAGTTTATAGAATACAGATTTTTCAAGTAGGAAGGGAGAAATTATCCAGTAGAAAATAAGGAGTGGGCTGAACAGTATGTAATATCTAGATTATTGAACTGACAGATGTTAGGAGTTGACTCCAGACAATAGCAACAAATACTAATGAGGATAGGTAAAATGTACTGCATTATAAGCCATGTCATGTAAATTAAATCATATAATTCTCACAAAATAACACTATCCTCATTTAACAAAGAGGAAATTGAGGCACACAGAGGTCAAGTATCTTACTCAAGTTCCCCTTGGAAGTGATATAACCTTCTTCTAGTGATGTTCTAGAATAGATATTGGTTAATGTGCCTGCAAAATCTTCAGCTCCTCCCCTGCCCCTATACACTCATCATCCCTTGGTTAAGCCATTATCGCCCTACATTTATACTTACATTGGACTCGGACTCTCTCTTTCAGGTTACAGATGATAGGATGTAAGAGTGGATCATCCAAAGGCTGGGCTGGGCCAAATCTTACCTTTTTCCTGAGACCACTGGACTTTTCATTGGGTTGGGGTGGCCCAGGGCACCTAAGGAAGGTGAAAAGACCAGTAGGCTGAGCCAGAGAAGAATCACTGTAGAGAGCAGTGGGGTTGAGAGGGACTCTTGGTGAGAAGGAAAGAGCAGACTCTGTTATCAACATTTTACTCCCCAATTCCTATCTGCAGGAAACCTAGACGTACTTCTCACAATTGAGTTCTGTGGGGGAACCCTAGGGCTTTCTACCAAAACTCTATTTTTCCTTACCTGAGTTTGGGTGAGTTCCTGTGGTACACAACCAAATGATTCTTTTTGTTTGTTTGTTTTTTAAGGTTTTATTTATTCACAAGAGACACACAGAGAGAGACAGAGACATAGGCAGAGGGAGGAGCAGGCTCCCCACAGCAAGCCCGAAGTGGGACTAGATCCCAGTGTCCTGGGATCATGACCTGAGCCAAAGGCAGAAGCTGAACCACTTAGGTGCCTCCCAGGTGCCTCTACAACTAAATGATTCTTAAGAAAACCAGGATTCTTCTCTGAGGGGCTTCTCTTCTGCTTATCCCCAGACGACTCTGAATCGCTACACCCAAACATGTGTTCATCCAGGGGTTTCCCAAACATTTATTTAATTCCCCCCAGCATTGATACTGTCATCAGAAAGCAGAGTTACCAAAAGGTAAAAATAAAGATTCCAGATACTGCTTACTCCTGACAAGACTGGGAATGAGTTTTAACAAGATAGGATATGTCTGAATCACCTGCTGTGGCACTTGGTACATCAGAGTCTCCTAAAAAATGTTTGTTTTATCTTCATTTCCATGTATTCAGTGAACATGCTGTTCCATAATATATTAACATGTGTTAAAGTGTGTGTCTGTTTCCAGTTGGAGAAATACGCAGAGGAGCAATTTGGTCAAAAGGGGAGTCAGATTGGCTTATAATAACAGTACCTACCTGTGCTGGCTAATTTTCCTGTCTACCTCATCTGTCCAAGGGATGCCCAGATGAGTGGTAAAACATGATTCCTGAGTGTGTCTACAGGGTGTTTCCAGAACAGATTAGCATTTAAATAGGTAACATTTAAATGAGTAAAGAAAATCACCCTCATCAGTGTGGGTGGGCATCATTCAATAAGTTGAGAGTCTGAACAGAACAAAAAGTGAGGGAAGGGCAAATTCACTTTGCTTGAGCTGAGATCCTGTTTCTCCTTCCTTCAGACATTGGCACTCCTGGTCTTTAGGCCTCCAGACTAGGACTGAACTAGACCACCAGCTTTTTTGGGCTCTCTGGATTGTAGACAGCAGGCATGGGACTTCTGAGCCTCATTGAGCTGATTCCTAAAGTAAATCTCTACCTACCTACCTACCTACCTACCTACCTACCTACCTACCTATTTATCTATCATCATGTTGGTTTTGTTTCTCTGGGTAACTCTGATTAAATACCCTACCTAGGCTTAGAACAGTGTCTGGCTCACTAAAAGAGTTCAGGGAATGTTCACATTAAGTATCATTTTTATTATCATCATTATACCTCTGATCCCTTTCTTTTATCAATGGCACCCTTCTAAAATTCTTTGGATTAGTCCTAACCAAGCTTATTTTCCAAAATTCTGTAGAAAGACATCATTGGTGAGTAAATTTGATCTATAGGAGCTGTCTGTGTTCCTTTTCTTAAAAGTAATGGTTATTAGGCCCACTCCATCTTATTTGCTTGCAAATCTTGGTTTTTCTGTATTTTTCCAAGAAACATGGCAAAATACTCAAAGCTTCTCTATAGATTTTTGCTTTGTGTGACACTTTTCTAGCATATAAAGAATTGCTTACCAAAGGCATTTTAATAGAACTAGATTTAAATTTACTTTTCAACTGTTTACCTTTTCCAAGTTTCTTTAGCCAAGTAGTGTGCACATCTCAAGATAAAGGAGAGGGTTGTTTATCGTAATGCCCGACAAAATCCAGAGAGTCATCTGGTGCAGTTCTCCAGTGTTCTGCTTTCATTTAATATCAAAGTATCATAGAAAAAAAGGAGAAATAATGTAAAAAAAAAAAAGTGCAGTAAACAGAATCCAACAGACTGCCATGACAGGAAATATTAGATTGTATGTTACTTTAGGGCAAAGTTATAATATCTTCTTCTTTCTTTGTAGCTTCACCCAGACTTAATAAATGTTGACTGAACTAACTGCCATGGATTCTGCCCTTAATACATTAGAAACAGAACTTTTCCTTCAACATATAATTAGCATATTTCTTCAGAGCAGCAGGATAAACAGAGACCGCTAGGTGGTTGTAGCTATGCTATCATTTCATTTTATAGAGAAATAATACAAATAGGAGGAGATGATAAGCCATAGTTTCATGCTGTGTAACTCTATGCAATTATCTATTACTATTATATCCTTATTAGTAGAGATGCTATTGTGATTTGATGTCACAAAACATTACCCTTCTCTGAGAGATATTGTAAGCCAAACTGCTGGTAAGAGCCAGTTAGCCTCAAAATGACAGAAGTCCTATATTCTCATCAGATTCAGTGTTAAGAAAAGTTTCATCTCATCTGTCACACTTGATGGACGTAACATCAATTTCAAGGCCCATGTTTGTAATAACAAGGTGTTCTATGGACATAATGCTCAGAAGATAGAGGCTGCTACATCATGGGAAGGGAAGTCACCAGGACAGGGCATTGATGGCCACATAGGTGAGCGTAGTCAGGTTTGAGACGTGAAGGAGCACTAGGAGTACTCTTGAACACTAGATAGGTACCTCAAACCAGGTTTTCATGACCCTTACAAACCATCAGACCCATAGAGTGCCTTTGTGAGAGCTGAACAAAGCATTCCTATAGGTGGAACAAATTAGTAAAAGGCTGTTTTCTAGTTGTATGTGCCAGTTATCAATCTCTGGCTTCTCAACCACAAATTCCCTCTTCATTTTCCTGGTAGTGATACTGGAACTAGAATTGAGATGAAGATGAATTGCTATGTCTCAGCTCTCAAGATGTCGTTAGGATAGTGGAAGGGACAGACAAGTAAAAAGACAACTAGGAGTAGGCTTTGATGGGCAGAAACACAGGGTACTATGGAAAACTGTAGAAGAGAGACCCTGTTTCTATTGCTGCATAACAAATTACTCCAAAACATAGAGGCTTAGCACGACAATAAATATTTATTATCTACATAGCTTCTATGCAGTGGTAATTGGGGAGTCATTTAGTAGGATTATTCTGGCTTGAGATCTCCTAGGTTATAGTCCAGGTGTCAGCCAGGGTGTAGTTCTTTGAAAGTGCATCTAGGGCTGCAGGAGATCTTTCAAAGATGGCTCACTCACATGACTGACAAGTTGACAACCAGCTGTTGGCACAAGGCCTCCACACACTGAGCTTTCTGAGGGCTGGTTGAATGATTTCAAGATATGGCAGTGGGCTTCTACCAGAGTAAGTCATCAAAATAAGAGCAATATAGGGGGCACCTGAGTGGCTCAGTCATTGAGTGTCTGCCTTTGGCTCGGGTCATGACCCAGGGGTCCTGGGATTGAGGCCTGCATCAGGCTTCCCTTGGGGAGCCTGCTTCTCCCTCTGCCTATGTCTCTGCCTCTCTCTTTGTGTCTTTCACAAATAAATAAAATCTTTAAAAAAAAGAACAAGGTAGGATTTACTATTTTTATTATGACAGCCTCAGAAAGTCACACATTTGACCATTCCCTACAGGTTACACAGGTCAACTTTATTCAGTTAGGAGATCATAGAAGTATAAGTATCAAGAGGTAAGATCACTGTGGGCCATCATAAAGCCTGGCTATTCCAGACTCCCCAGAACAAACTGGAAAGAAAGAAGCTTCCTGCAGGAGGGAACCCTGGAGCGAATCTGAAGGCTGTATTAGCAAGTGACATAGAGTAGAAGGCTGTTCCAAGCAGAGGTTGGAGTATGTGCAAAGGTACGGCAAGATGAAAAGGTAATGACAAGTATTTTAGTACCACTCTGTCATAGGATTCAGGGTTTTGAGGTGGGAGTGAAGGTGGGCAAATGCAATGAGAAAAGAGTCTGGATAAATCATCAGGTGAAATCACAAAGGACTTTGTTTGGCATTTTGCTTAGAGGAAATGGGTAGTTTAACTGATTTTAATCAGGATAATGTTTCCAAATACTTGCATCTCAGAAGGAAGGCACCCAGATTCAGTGCATATATGACAGTGTTAATTTCCAACTCTTCTTAGAAGCACTCAACTGCCTTCAGGGTGGACTCCCTGCTTTCTTATTTGTTCCCTCTCCAGTTTTCTTCTCCTCAAACACATCTGAAGCATAAGGGGTATGGCCAGGATAGATCGAGAAGCTCTGTTCCAGATTTCTCCACCAATCCTGGAAAGTCCTCTCTAAAGGCCTGCAACCTAGCTGTGGGTATTGCAAGGGCTTTGGTCAAAGACGGATCAAGGGATATCAGCCCTAGTCAGTGGCAGTGCTTGAGTCAAGCAACATCATCTCTTTAAAGGACATTTTATACATGTGTCAATGTGGCAGATCTTTTCAGCTATAGTAATAAGCAAGAAAAATAATGCTGTCAACATTAGCATTTTCTCTTTTTTTTTTTTTGGATTTTTAAAACTTTATGTATTTGAGAGAGGGAGTGGGAAGGAGGAGCAGAGGGAGACAGAATCTCAAGCAGACTCTGTGTCCAGCACAGAGCCTGATGCAGGGCTCGATCCCAGGACTCTGATATCATGACCTGAGCTAAAATCAAGAGTCTGATGATTAACCAATCAACAATCAAATTAAGCCACCCAGATGCCCCAACATTAGCATTTTCAAAGGTGAAGGACAACTCCACACACAAATAAACACATCACACACACACATATCAGTTAGGCTTGGGACCCTGGAGTAAGAAGTATTATCTCTCTCTTTGAGGAACAGAAGCAATCTGTTAAAGTCAATTTCCAGTTTTCCATAGAAGAAGGAGTAGGAATAAGAAAATTAAAATCTTTACATGATCCTCCAATATTACTTTCATTACTATTGTCATATTCTTCTCTTGAAAAACTTCAGAGGTGTAACCAAGTCAGTTTACAAGAAGCAGATTGCTGGGCACCCGGGTGGCTCAGCCAGTTAAGCATCTGCCTTTGGCTCAGGTCAAGTGCTGCATTTGGCTCCCTGCTCCACTGGTAGCCTTCTATTCTCTTCATCTCTCTCTCTAGAGAGAGAGAGAGAGAGAGAGAGAGAGAGAGAGGGAGAAAGAGAGAGAGAGACAGAAACACAGGCAGAGGGAGAAGCAGGATCCCTGCAAGGAGCCTGATGCTGGGCTAGATCCCTGTACTGGGGGATCATGACTTGAGCCTAAGGTAGACATTAAACAGCTGAGCCACCCAGGTGTCCCATAAATAAAATCTTAAAAAAAAAAAAAAAAAAAAAAAAGGCCAAGTAGCAAATTGCCTAATTTCAGTCTCTTCCATGAACTCATTCACATGCCTTGGTGATTTGCCTTCCTTTCTTAAGACAGTTGGCTAACCCACAAAGGAGAGGATTAGGCATGGTTAACCTCTATGTCTCTTCTAGATCGAAAAGATCCCATTTTATAAATTTCACTTTTCAAAGCCATACTCTTATTGGGGTTAATAATGGATGTGGGAATTTGAGATATGAAAAGAGATACAGTAATTCACAAGCCATATAATCAGTCTCTGAATAATTTAAAATTTCGTGTACTATTCGATGCTGTGTTTTACTTGCTATTGACAGAATTCAGATAACAAAGGGAAGAGTCATCAAAAAACTCTTAATGAAGAGGAAGTCTATATTGCTGATTCTTGGTCTAATTTTTTTCCAGAAGTACCCTAACTGGACTAGTGTAGCCCTTAGGAAACACTCATACACACTTAAAATTCACTATTAAAAATATATATATAATATTTTTAAAAAATTACCTTCCGACCTTATACCTCCTTATTTAGTCCACTCTTTCTAAGATATTTCTTGGTTCCTTATATGTTTTCTCAGTGCTTTGCTACTGACTTTTACTGCTCATGATCTGTAGAGGCCCAAGCACTGAGGAGCCTTTCCAGCAGCTGACAGAGACACAGCAAGGTCTGGCTGACAGGGGTAGAATGCCTAAACAGGAAAGATGTAATGGCATTCACAAGGCAAGTGTAGGGTTGACCCCAGAATTCTCTTCCCCAGTTATAGCTATTTGAGTTGACTGTGGACAAAAATCTCAATTGGTCACTTAGTTTGTTAGCAAATGTGATAGTTCATTTAATGTCTTGACTTGAGTGGCACATATATGGTCAAATATTATTCTGGATATTTCTATGAGGAAGTTTTTGGATTAATATTTAAGTTGGTAGAATGAGTAAAGCAGATTGTCCTCCCTAATGTGGGTGGGCCTATCCAGTCAGTTGAAGGCCTGACTAGAGCAAAAAGGCTGACTCTCTCCCAAGTAAAAGAAAATTCCTTCTGCTTGTGGGCAGAACTGGCTGCCTAGGTAGAGGATAATTATTTTGGGAGTGAGATGGGACAAGTAAAACTTCTCTCTAATCTCACAAAAGTCCTCTCTATCTAATGGAAGGTGCTCAAAATTCATCTTCATTCTTTTTTTTTTTTTTTTTTTGATATATATTCAACACTTCCAGGTGATCTCAGGGTCCTGGAATCCAGCCCCAAGTCGGGTTCCCTGCTCAGTAGGAAGTCTGCTTCTCCCTCTTCCTCTGCCTCTCCCCCTGGTCATGCTCTTTCTCTCTCAAATAGATAAATAAAACCTTAAAAAAAAGAATATAACATTTCAAACAGTTATTTATAGCATTTTTGGATCAATTATGATCCAGATAGGAAATCAGAAACCACATTAGGTATTTCAACAGAAGGAATTTAAAACAAAGCATCACTTAAGCAAATGTTGGAAAAATGAAAAGCCAAATGTGAATAACAAGTTACACAGAGATAGTAATTAGAAGAAGTAACCACCTAGAACAAAGGAAAGAGGTTGGAATTATCTAAACCTAGAAGCTTAAGGAAGATGCCCCACATAGAATTTAGGCTTCTCAGAAAGGGGAGCTATTCAGCAGCTTCTGGTACCTCAGGAAGTCGAAGGAGTTGGGCCCATGGATTTAGAACTCAGGACCTGAAGGAAAGACACTTCCCAGCTGGTGCTTCTAGGTGTCTTGGAGTGAGGAAGAAAGCTGGAAAAAGACCACCCTACCACTAGGCTATTGTTGGCAAGATGTGAACAATTGGTGTATAAAACGTGAGTCTCCATTCTTTCTCTACTTCCCCTTATTGGTCATCTCTAAAAGACAAAGGAGAAATCTAATACTAGCCCTCACCCCACAGCCCCATCTGTGGTTTTGTTTTTGTTTTCATTGCTTTCAGTTAATTGTCAATCTTGGTTTGAAAGTAGAAAATCCTTCTTCTGATTTATCCTCAGCAGGTCAATAGTAGCCTAAAGCTATGTCACAATCTCTACATCATTCACCTCACTTCATCTCATAATGTAGGCATTTTATTACCTACATCATCACAAAAAGAAGGGTGACTACAGTTCAATAAGATATTTTCAGAGTGAGAGGCCACATCACATAACTTTTATTACAGCGTATTGTTATAATTGCTTTATTTTATTATTATTGTTGTTAGTGTCTTACTGTGCCTAATTTATAAATGAAACTTTATCATAGATGCATATGAATAAAACATAGTATATATATGGTTTGGTGCTATCCGTGGTTTCAGACATCCACTGGAGGTCTCATAATATATTCCTATAGATAAGAAGGGTGACTGCTATAGTTTTTGCCACATCTGAGCCTAACACTACAGAGTAGAGAGGGATGGGTTTTTATCTAAAAGAGAATAGCTTAATAACCAACAAGCTTACTGTGAAAGGAAAGATTTGAAAACTGGTTTTGATAGAGAAGAAAAACCAGGTGAGATGATTCCAATGGAATTAGAGGGGAACATGAATGAAATTTCCAGGAGGGTAAACAGAGAACAGGAAATTATCCTTTTGCACAGTGTCAGCTTTGATGTCTCTAGATAATAATATTAACATAGAAAGATTAAAGATAGTTAAAAATATTAGTAGGCATATAAATAACAAAATAATAATATACATTTATGCTTATAATCTATATTGCTTATCCAGCTATGCTGAGCATGGTATATAATACTTTATATCCATATGGATGTTTTGTAATCTTCAATAACCTTGTAAAAATGGTTAAACTTATTATAGAGATAAGAAATAACTATAGTAATATAACTGAACATTAAAACATAATCACTTTGTGAGGCACCTGGGTGGCTCAGTCAGTTAAGTGTTGGATTCTTAATTTTGGCTCAAGTCATGATCTCTGGGTAGTGGGATGGAGTCCTGCATCAGGCTTGGTGCTGAGAGATTCTCTCTCTCTCTCTCTCTCTCTCTCCCGCCCCCCCTTCCTCTTCTCAGCTCCTGCTCTCTCTCTCTTTCTAAAATAAATAAATAAAATCTTTAAAAAAAAACCCGTATCACTTTGGGAAATTATATACAATATTCCAAATATTTAAAGAGTTAACACTGGATAATTACCATGTTCCTGGCAATATTTTAAGTGCTTTACATGTATTAACTCACTGTAACTATTTCTTTTATTTTCCCATTTTATAGATTAAAAAAATTATGATAGACATTAAGTAATTTGCCAACAATCACACAGCCCTAAGAAGCAAAACTAAGATTTTACTCTAGTATTCTGATGTTGAAGCATTCCATTCTATGTTGTTAGAAAAAAAACAAATTGGATTTACAAAAACCCTTCAAGTTATGTTATAAGCCTTAGTTTCCTTCTCTGTAAATATGATTAGTAATTCCTGCATGATGGGATTTTTGCAAAGATTAGATAGTACAATGTTTGTTGAAAGTACTAGTACAGGGTACAATATTTGTAAAGAGTACTAGCTATCAGTTGTACTTCTGAATATCATGATTGAGATAGCTGAAATGTTATCTGCGGGTCCATGTGATATTTTGGAAATAAAAATATCTCCCGTAACCAAGATTAATGAGTGAAGGGAGAAGTCACACTGGCCACTAATACCACCTGATAAACAACAAGCTGTTCTATGACGGATAGCATGGATTTTATTATGTGCTTTCTAGATGGCTAGTTATATTAAGATCATTATCAGAAAAATCATCTTAACTTTTAAAATCTCAATTTCCTAAAGAAATGAGGAAGCAACAAAACAAAGCAATTACTAGCAGAGCCGTGCTAGGGAGCTCTACCTTTTGGCCTGCCCTACTAGCCCTACTCGATCCGCACTCAAGAGGGAAAAATGCCACTTTGGTACTGGAATACTGATGGGCTGTAAGGTGATTTATTTTTCTGTTTGCTTTAAAAAAGAGAGATGAGAGTATATACTGTAGAGTAATGGCTGCATTGTGTGATTGTGGATAAGGCAAATATAATAATATTCTTCTCTAACACAAAATAATAACCGATTCCTTCTCATTATTCTTTTAAGTGCATGAACATGCAATACAAATGTTCTAAATGAAAGCCCTGTGTTTCAAGGTTACTTATTGAAGAGACCTCATAAAAATATCTGTATAAGACTAAGACTCCATATTGGCTAAAACTAATTTAGATGGGCCACAAAGAAGAAAAGAAGGAACACTTTGCTCTTGGGGTGTTTTAGGAAATTTCGAAACACAGAACTGTAATACCCAGAGCATCTCAGGTTTGTAACCAAGGCAACACCTCCCGCTCTGCGTTCAGGCTTTCCTGTTGATTATCTATTGTAATGCCAATAATTGCAGCTGAGAGGAGTCTCTGTTTGTTGTGAGAGACAATTAGCACTTGAAATAAAATAACAGATTTAAATAAATTGGGGGACTCAACGGTGTGACCTGATCTCTTAGGAACAAGCAACAGCTTTGGAATATGACTGACTCTTGTGTTTGCAGCAGCCTCCAGAGTGAGAGAACCATCGTTCCAAGTTACTTGAGGTCATATTGGTGATTACTCCAGTTGTTATGGTCGAAAACCATTTGTTTCTTCTTAGATTATATTGGAAAATAGTTTAGTAAGCCCAAACCTGCAAGAAGGTGATACTGAATTTTCAATGATAGGCTTATTCAAGCAACTTGTCTCTACATGTAATGCTTCTTGAAAAATATTTCTTCCAATTACTGTCATAATTACTCTTCACTGTTATACAGACTGTATTTTAAATTGCTGTTTACTTTAATTCAGATGAGAATGGGAAGCTTGCAATTCCTGATCTCACCTGCAATTTTTGCTTTCAAAATGAAAGTCACCATTGGTATTATGACCATTTACCAAAACCATTACATGGCACCAACTCTCAAAATCATTGTTAATTAACCCATGGACCCTAGACTCAGGGAGCTTTTCCCTCTAAGTCTCCATAAATCTTTAGTGTTCTGGGGACAAGTAAGTTTTCCCTGACTCAACTAGTTTTCAGAGTCTCAATTATTATTTGTATAAAAAGTCAATCTGATTTCATGTTTCCATGTGATGGGGCTTCTGCCAGAATGATACTCTTGGCCTCTCCCTTCAGCTATCTGATTTATGAATTCTTTTTTTTTTTTTTTTTTTAAGAGAGACACAGGCAGAAGGAAATCATGCTCCCTGCGGGGAATCCAATGTGGGACTCAATCCCAGGACCCTGGGATCATGACCTGAGCCAAAGGCAGTTGCTCAACCACTGAGCCACCCAGGCATCCTTGATTTGTGAATCCAAGAGAAGAACCCAAACATACTGGACTCAGCCCCTCCTGGGCTACTCTTTTTCAGAGTGAACCTGTCTGCAGGATTCATACATCCCCATGGCCTCTCCTCTGCATGGTAAAAGCTCTGTTTCTAGGGGAAAATGGCCTGCAGTTGTCAAACTATACCAGTGAATAAGGAAATGGGTCTTTTAAAATTCAGTGATAAAGGCAGATCTAAAGCCACATTCTCCAATCAACTCTAACAGTAATAAAGCTGTTGGTTTGATCTCCATCTGTCTATCTCGTCTATCTTTAAATTGCTTCTGAGTTCAATTGGGAAAGAGAGATGTTACTTATTGGCTAGCTGAAACACCTAACATATGTTTTCCATATCAAATGTAGTCGATAAATATTAAATAATGACAAAGTCGTACAATGTAAATTCCAGGAGAGCAGAGTCCTTGCTTGTCTTGTTCACTGCCATTTCCCTCATACATAGAGGTTCTTAAAAACATCTGTAGAATGACTGAAGTTATAGCTTCTCTAGTTCAGATCACAAGTATTCTCATTCATATCTTAGAATAAAGCATTTGGGGCACTTCCTATTTTTCTAACACCCAAAAGATTAATGAAAGCTGATCTCAATGTAAATGAAAGGACCGGGAACCACAGAATCACTGAATTATTCACAGCGGAGACTGACAGCGTGCTGTGCCATGGATTGGAATGTAGACTCATCTAAGGCTTGTTCCCTGGCTGAGGACCACAGTACTGGGAAATCTCAAAGAATGGAAAAGGAACAAAGGACTCTGACATGGGCCAGTAGTGAAAACTAGTCCTCAGATACACAAGGAAAGGATTTGAGTACGTGAAAGGTAGATTGAATAGGAGATCAGGAGTTCACACAGTATCAGGTATGAATAATCAAAGAGTAATGTGTCTGAACTTCTGTTTCTATCAGGAAGTGTGGACTGACAGAGTATCATGGCACGGGACACTGGGATAGAAGTTTTCAAAACAAGAAACCCTTCTTGTTGCCAACAAGCATGTGCTTTAAAATCCACCATTTGATTGTATCTGTCAAACAGCCAGTGACTAGTGGAGAGACCTGTAGTAGGGTGGACATGACCAAACCCTATGAGGAGTGTAAGCTCCTGGGGTGCTTTAGGAGCACCTAAAGAGAACTGCAGGCTTTTGCAAATGAGAAGACCAATGCTTTATCCCAGATATCTGAAAACAAAGGGAAGCCAATCCTAGAACACAAAAGAA
Organism: Canis lupus dingo; assembly: GCF_003254725.2. Taxonomy (NCBI): domain Eukaryota; kingdom Metazoa; phylum Chordata; class Mammalia; order Carnivora; family Canidae; genus Canis; species Canis lupus. The sequence goes on along the minus strand of NC_064269.1, from coordinate 30,850,222 downwards.
TGTAGAGCAACTTGGAGCAACACCCAGAGAAAAGAATCAGGACCACAACAAAACAGAGAGGAGCTATTCTTTTGCTCACGTTAGATCTAGATGCCTAAAAGGAACTGGTATGTCCTCTCCAGTGTACACTGCTTACAACCTGTTGTCTATAATTAGACTTAAGAATAGCAAAATGTACGAAGGTCTTCTTCCCGTGTGTGGATTCAGGTATTCACCCAAAGATCCCTATATGAAGTCCCCAGGCTGTGTCATTCTTCTGAGCATGTTTTATATATATAGCACTTGACCATTAATGTCAGAATCATGGTGCTTAGCATGGATATGAACATGGAAACAGAATTGGATAATACTGTCGGAATAAGGCATATTATCTAAGTAATGGAGTCCGTGGAGGTCTGGAGTAGTACCTGCATGCAGGCACTGGAGCTGGAGCACTAGTAGGCCACTTACTAGCTGGTTGTAAAAGCTTGGGTTAGTTAGTCAACATTTTTAGCTTCAGTTACCTCATCTGTAGAAATGTACAAATATAGATAGACTGTAATAGTACTTAAATGAAAGAGCAGTAGCAAGAATTCAAAAAGATGAATCACACACGCCTAAGTATTTATATGAAATGAATTATTACCTGTTTATATAAACTTAGCGAGTTTTCTGAATTTGATCATTTACATAAAGCCCTTGCATAGTGATTGGCGTATGACTGAGTTTATACCAATGGTGAGATATTACTATTAATGGATTCTGCAAACATGTGCTGAGTCCCTGCTGCGTACTAAGTGCCTGTCTAAAATGCACAAAATATCCTGTTACAACTATCTCACTGTACTTTATAGTTCATATTAATTTCACTCTCTTTAAAAGCTGATAATTTTCCCTTTCTCTGTAATAGTAGTCATATTTTTTCATTCCAAAAAGCATCAACAGTGTATGGTTGGGCTACCTCTCCCCTTCCTTAAAGAATTTTAGTGACAAGTGAGTTGGTGGGATGGTCAGAGCCTTCGGTCTATTGTTTTACCCAACCTGGGAGTGTTATTTAAGGACTTTTGTGTTCATTGCCCACTTCCTCCCCCTTTCCCTCTCTTATTTCCTTCTTGACTTATTTCTTAAGCCCCTATTATGTAAATTGTACAGTGCTAGAACCTGTGGAAAATATCAAGAAACACACACACACCATGTTCTCAAGCATTTAGAAGCCATTTAAGGAGACAAAACATGAAAACTCAAATGTAAGAATTGAATGGCAATACAAGATACTATTGTAAGATACATATTAAGCTGTTTATGATATGCAATCGGTGATATCCCTTACACATTTAGCATATCACATTATCAATCTCTGTTGGGAAAAATTTAGTTTTTGATTCCTTCTTTCACACAGAGATAGCTTTAGTCTATAGATCATGAAGATGTTGAAATCATGTCATTTCAGTAATACCGGATGAACTTATTACTTCAGCAGAAATAAGTTAGAGACCCAAATGACTACATAAAAGAAATTCAGTATCAGTAACATTTTTGAAATTTGATGCAATTATTTGTTTGAGGTGCTGTCAAAATCATCACCAAATTCCTCTTGGGGTGTGTATGAGCATAAAATGTTAAAAGAAAATGTGCTGACTAATGATACACAGAGAATTGTTCCAAACAGTGATGTTTTGATAAATGGAGCTAATGTATTTGGGAAGTATGAAGTGAAACAGACACTCATACAGGAGGAAAAACTTGGAAAGTAGTAATGCTAAATGGATTGGGGTGATAACCAGCAGCAAATTTATATGAACATGTAATGCAAGGGGGTGCAGGGGAAAAAAAGCAATATGACTTTAGGTAGACTACACAAAGAAATCACATTATAGATCAAAAAAATATAGACAAGTCTGTTTATATCTTCTTGGCGAAACACTTTTGGAATAAAACACATGATCTCAGGGTTTCAGCATGAGGAAGACGTTGAAAAACAAAGGAGATTCAGATGTGAAAAGCACAAGTGATTATAAGGAGCTGCCAGATTGATTTATGAGGTATGAATGGCACAACGACCACCTAAATATGTGCATATGTGTGAGTATCTCTTACAGAAACCCAATGATTATCAAAATAATTATAGTCTCCTTTTGTGGTTCTGTTGTCAGGGATAAGCATTTGTTGGCTTAAGTAAAAATCCCTTACCTTGAAAAGGAGATTATTTTAAAATTTCTCATCAGGCAGGCCCTATCCAAGAAATACAAATGTGTGCAATTCACACACAATTGTCAAATTCAAGCTCATTTGTAATAAACTAAGGAGACTATGGTTCTAAAAAACAAATGGTTCTGGTGGCAATAGAAATGAAAAATAACCCTAGCTGATAGATAACTAGTAGTTGCTGCTGGACTTATTTCTGCTCAACAGCCCACGTGCAGGGTTTGAAATTTTATAAATATATTATCTTAAAGGCAGAAGTGACTAATAACCTTAGGAGGGGAGAGCTAATAGAATGAAGAAAGAAATGGGGGAAAATAAAAAGTCCAAGGGCTGAGATGTGTCCATTCAATGACATAGTTTCTTAGAAAAGGTGAGAGAGCTTGAACTAATTTAATTGTCACCAGGAAGTACATAAATTTACCTTGTTCACTTAAAAAAGCGAGAACTGTATTTTATAAGACACAGATTACTGAATTTATAATATGAATATATTTAAACACATGAATGTTTTAAATATAGGATAAAAACAGTCCTTGGTACAAATCCTATTTATTCAAAAGGCTGACTATGCATATATAAATGTTATGAAAGAAATAACTTTACATTCTTTATTAATCAACTGACATTTTGGCATTTTAGAGTGAACCACAAAAAAAAAAGTCAACAGCAAATGTGAAGAATTTTAGAATACATATATCTCAGAAATGATTACCTTTTATTTATAAATAAATATATACTCTAGAATATATTCACTATGAATTATTTTCCATTTGGAAATAATTGCCTATAAGTGATATAAAGAAAAGGAAAATTATAGGCAAACACACAACTTGTAAAACTATTTTATTGATTGTGGTTCCATATATATTTATGCTGGAGTTTATGGGAAGTGTTTTGAAATTCATGTAGAGCACTGAAAAAAAAATTATACGGCAAATGATTCAAACTGAGGTCAACCAAGTTATAAATCAAAATATAAATGTAGTTCACAGTACATTTATTTCCAACATAGTTCATAAAATAACCTGTTTATTTCCTGAAACAAAGCATATATATTTTAAAATTTATTTTAGCCAGAATTACCATCTTTTGAAGAAGCCAGAAGTAGTACAATCATATCACTCCTCTGTGCAAAAACTTTGATTGCTCATCATTGTTTATTGAGTTGAATAAATAATTTTCAGCTTATGGGCAGCTCAATTTCCAGTCTTCTCCACAGTGTAGATGACTCAATCTACTTTTCCTATTCCAGTAATTCATGACTTATAACTTAATAGTCACTTCTTTCTGAAGTGAACAGAATAATTTTAAACACTTTCCTAATCATATTGACATTGTTTCAAGTTCTTAGAAGATATTTCCTGTGTTTCTTCTGGATTAGTTGCTGCAGATTCAAATGCCTAACAAGGGAACATAAGTAAGTTCAGTGGATCTGGAGGAGACCAGGCCAATGAATGCAAACACATCCTGTCTATGGGTCAGCCTTTACACAATTTTGGTTGTTGACATTGCAGTAATGGTGTCTTTGGTTGCCAGCTCTACCAATTCTTTAAGAGGAGCCTGAAATTACTCTTATGTGAAATTTCCCACTTTCAAATGTGAGCATGATTCGAATTAAAAGAAAAATGCTGCAAACTCCCAGAGAAAATAAAAAGTTTCCAGGCTGAATATGGCCTGTGGACTGCTACTTGTAAACTCTGTAACAAACACTAAACCAACTAAATCCCCCAACCCCCAATTCCATTTTATGCCCCAGTTTCCTTGCATGACAGTTCACAAGCCAAGACAACTGCTTCCCCTCTTTTCCCATCACTTCATGGTGAAATTTCCCTTGATCCTCTTCTTTATGAAACCTCTCTTCTCTATCTTCCGATCTCCTTTTTCTCTGAATCTGTGTAATAATAAACCTTTCTACACCAAATTCTGTCTCGAATCTTCTGTGTTTTATTCTTACTGCTAACAGTATAAACTTCCTGAAGGCAGACATTGTTTTACTGTGCTTGACACTTAGGAGACATTCAGTAAATGCTTGTAGAATTAAACTGAATTGGATATGGAGGATATAATTTAGAGATGCCCCATCAGCAATATTTTTCATGGAGACTTTCATTTGAATATCTCCTGCAAATGAAAAACTGCAGAAGTAGGCAAACTTTTTTGTAAAGAACTAGATACTAGTTCTTTCAGTGTAGAGTTAATATTTCCAATGCTGAAGTCTAGTGAAAAAAAAAATCAGTTAAATCATGTTTCCTTAACAGATGGTGCATCTGTGTTTCCTAATGCAATATCCTGACTGTGTATAGTTGTCATAATTAAGTAATAGCTGCCTGCACAATCTTTGGTAACAAGAACCTTTCCTATATGTGAACTTCAATTATGTTCCAATCCTGATCGATAACTGCTCCTGCATTTGATTCAGTATGGACCATTTCTGGGTGCATTTCCTTCTTTGCACGCCACCCCAAAAATTGATGAAGTTCTTTTTGGTTTCAGATGGGGAAACAGGCAGTTTAGAATGAACTGGGCCTGTGTGGTTAATTCCTGAAATGACCTGGGATGCAAGACACAGGATTTTCTGGCTTCGTGGTTATTCCCAGCTTGGCGTAATGCTAGTGTCATGGGGGACTCAACAGAACTTGAGGAGTGTTGATGAATTGTCTTTCATGCTCTTGAGCACTAACTACACTCATCCATAGAGCATTATTTAGAAACTGTTATGATTCATACTTTTTCCTGTTTGATCTGTATAGAGTGCATTGTTTATGAGACAGTTGGGTATGTGGTAGAAAGATCCTTGAAACTGAAATCAAGAGATCAGCTGTTTGATCTTGAAAAGCAAGGAAGTTACCTGAGCACCCTGAGACTACTTTTCTCACGTGTAAGATAAAAAAATATGATATGCCTGCCTCTTAGAGTAATCCTTATTTCCAGACTAAATGAAAATATGTGAAAACCCTTTGTGAGCATGCTTTCCAAGTGTTCCATTTTTGTTTATTTAAAGAATTCAAGCACTTGTTCCTTTAGTGGTAGATATTTAATTTCTTGGGAACCCTTCTGAGTCAGCAAACAATGGCTGGATCAAATCAGACCAAACCCACTGGTTTTATGTATTGTCTATGGCTGCTTCGCTCAACTGTGGCAGTGCTGAGTACTTACAAAAGAAACCGTAGGTCCCACAAAGTGAAAAATATTTAGTATCTAGTTCTTTACAAAAAAGTTTGCCTACTTCTGCAGTTTTTCATTTGCAGGAGATATTCAAACATTTGGCTTCAGATCTGAACTTGAAGAGCACCCCAACTAGACCTTCTCAGATTTACTGTTTATTTTTCCTGTGGTCACAGGGCAGGAATGAAAACACCTGTGGGATTTGGGACCAGAACAATAATTACTTCTCAGTCTTATCTCCTGCAGCCAGAAGAAAACATCTGCTTTTTTAATTCTGCAGAGAAGGGCAGAATTAAAACTCTCTAGGGACTTGGGCTATATCTCTGGCACAGAGAAGGAAGGGTAGAGGCAGGCAAGAACATTTCTAGTTTAACTGAATGCAAAATTAACGCAAATCAAATTAGCTGAAGGTGAAGCCTTGGCTGTAAAGTTTAAACCTAAATAGATCTCATTGCTGTTTCTGAACCAATGGATAGTTATTGGCAAAAATCCCACTAATTCTTTGATTTGTTTAATAAAAGTGATTTAAAAAAAATCAAATGGATCACTGGGCAGGAATTTGACCAGAAACACCTTCCAAGTGATAATTAGCTAGCCAATTTTTTCCCGAGTTTTATGTTACCATAAATATTCATGACACAGTCCCCATCAAATTGTAAGTTCTTCAGGAAACACTGTTATCAGTTTAAGAACATGAATCAGACTGATAAAGCTAATTGGTTAGGGTTCTTTTTTCTCCTTCATTTTAAATAAAGCTGTCGAAGGTTCCCAGGGTAATGAAGAGCTTTGTTGTTATGACAACTGCTTATTCCTTTCCCTTTGAAGAAGCCTGTGATGTGATAGGCAACACATCAGGAATAATTAAAACAAATGATAAGCGAGACACATCCGCTTAGAGGAATAAACCAGCACAAATTTAAACCATTTTACTGGCTTTTAGGTCCTCTTTTCATGGCAGGAAGTTCACATCATCTGTGCTGGTCATTTGTGCCAATTTCCACCATTTCTTGATCCGATAAATGCATCATTCTGAGAGGATGTAGGTACATACTGAGATCTTTTTCATCCGGTGCTTCTCACTGTCTGACCCACTCTTCTGCAGATGGTCTGAAACAGAGAACTGATGGTTTATCAGGGCAATGAAGCGCACTCTAAAATGATTCCAAAAGCTCACATGGTTTACTTACTCTGATTTCTTCAATCAAAAGGGAATTTGTGCTGTGACCTTTGTGCTCACTCCCTAGAACCATAACACAGTATTCACTTGTTGCTTTGTGGTAGGCCTTTCACATTCCCTTTCTGCCTTAACCTCTACAACAATTCAGGAAACTTGTTGATATTGTTTCACAGAGGAGGAATATAATCCCAGAAAATCTAAGGGACCTATTCAAGGTACTATGGCTGAAAACAGGCAAGAATTCAAACTCAAGTGTTTTTTTTTTAAACTCTAATTGGTCTTTATATAATTCTATAGCTGAAGGAGACAATTGGTTTGAATAATTAAAATGAAACAGATAATTCTCTACTCAGGTATACGGTTTTTGTTAATCCAGTTCCTCATTTCTTTGCTAAACACAGCCTATCTAGCCTAATGCATTTTTCCCCAACTCCAGGACATGAATTGTTGGGAGTAAAAAGAATTTTATAAATAAAACACAAAATCTTTTATTTAAAAAGATAGACAACAAAGTAGGATTTAAAATATTTGGGTTCCTTCACACATAGTAAGGGTAAGTATTGTCATATACATATATATACATACATGTAAATATTTTTGTATACATGCTTGTGTATACATGGTGCTAAGTCATGGTCTGAAATATTTGAAAGCCACCTCTCTAATACTATCATCTTTCCCCTGCTAAGTCTCTAATTCCACTTCACTTCTCTTTCTTTGCCTTTTTTGATTCTGATAGACATGAAATGCAGTGGGAAATATTTGTCTTTAATAAATAGTATCTGCAAAAGCAGACTTGGCTACTTCTCTCTGAAATAATACTAAGAAGTATGCTGTCCCTTTTACATGAAATTCAAGATTCTATTTTGTCATCATGAGGGTCAGGGAGACAAGACCTCAGTGAAAATGACGCTGCAGCCATCTGAGTCCAACCGCATGCACACTGACTGGCAAATGTGGCTTTTATTCCACATTTTCTGTGAATATCTGTAGTTTTACTAAATGGGGTTAACTGCTGCTCTTCTTGAAAATAGCCCCAAAGAATTGGGGTGGGAAATTATATGGAAGGAAGGAATATGAGAGTATATTGGATAGCTGGGTATACTTCTATGTAGTCTTCTTGCCCAAAATATTTAACCTGAATTCACTGAGGCTGTAGACCTAATCATAGAGGAAATACAGGGACTGGAGGCACATGTTAAATGACACCATAGAGAAACAGACGAGTCCAGAGTGTGGGATACTGTAGAAGACAGATTGGTCCGGATTTTTCAAAAAGGTAGTGTCATGGGGGAAAAAAAAAGAAGCAGGGATTAGATGGTATATTAAAAGAGACCAAAGAGATAATTAACAACCAACTGTAATAAGTGAGACCTGATTGAATATTGCTTAGAAAAAGAGTATATGAAAATCATTTTTGGCAAAATTGAGGAAAATTATATATGAATTGGATGGTAGATATTATGGAATTATTGTTCATTTTCTTCAGTGTGATAATATTATGGTTATGTAGTTGAATGGCTTTATTCTTAGGACATACATGGTGAAGCATTTAAAAATGAGGTGTCATGTCCCTATCTGTAATTTAGTTTCTAATCTATCTATCTATCATCTATCTATCTATCTATCTATCTATCTATCTATCTATCTATCTATCATCTATCTATCTATCTATCATCTATCTATCTATCATCTATCTATAATCTATAAAAAGGGAGAAATATATATTGAGAAGGGTGGCCAAATATTTGTGACTAGTAAATCTAGGTTAATGATATATGAGTATTTTTTTATACAATATTACAACTTTTCTGTATTCTTAGGACATACATGAATACAGTTTAAAAGTTTTCAAAGAAAAAGTTGAGGGAAGAAACAAAACATATGGTATAATTTTCCATTTATATAAAGTTTAAAAATAGAAAAAAATAATCTATGGTGTCATGATTAGATGTCATTAGATGTCAGGATATCCATGACTTCAGGAAAGTCCTACAAGGATTATGATTGGGAGGGGACACAAGTGGACTGAGGTCTAGGAATGTACTCATTCTTAACTTAAGGAGTGCTTAGATGGATGTGTTCCCATTGAGATAGATCACTAGGATGCATACTTATTATTTGTGCATGTTTTCTATATATCTTGTGCTTAAAAAAGTTAAAAGAGAGTAGAGAAGTGATATTTTAGAGTAGTTTGTTTCTGCTAGGGCCCAGTGATTGATTTTTTCAACATGAGGAAATGCTGGACTTACCAAAGACCATGTCTGAGTTTTGGCAAGGCTTTCAGATATCTCTTGAGTTTGGGAAAATAGGGGCTTAAGCTAATCTGCATAGTTTCTGTGTGTAGCTAATTAAAAAATATTTTGCTGTTAAAATTGCTTATTTATATGTAAAATAAATTATAGTAATTAAAAAATGATTATTGCTTCAGATGTTGAACTTGAAAGCCCTGCTATACAATGTATGATTATCATACTCCTTTAGGCTTATTATTATACAGTTGTGTTATAGCTATTTCTGTAAGACTTTTATAATAGGATCCAAAATAATATCCTTTTTTTTATCATGAAAATTTGGGTTTGTCTCCCAAAGGTAATAGTACCGCCAGGTGGAATAGAATCTGTTTTATGGGCAAAAATGGATTTCTCTCAATTGGTATCTCTCTAAGCCTTTTACTTTGGGTTAGAAAGAGAATGACTAATTCTCCTCACTTTCAACTACTCACCTGTCATTATGGATGGTTGCAGGTCTACTGGATGGTGATTTGGAAGGCTTTCATTTACTGAAACACTTGCTGCTCATGGAGGCTGCTAGGTATGTGTTTAACTTTTTGAGAAATTGTTAAACTGTTTTATATAGTGGTTGTTCCACTGTACATTTTATCCAGTAGGACATGAGAGTTCTAGTTGCTTCACATCATTAGTATTTTTAATTTTAGAGAATTTTTAAAAAGATTTTATTTATGTATTTGAGAGAGAGAGAGAGACAGAGAGAGACAGAGATAGCTAGAGAGCACAAGTAGTAAGAAGTGGGAGAAACAGACTGCCCCCTGAGCGGGGAGCCTGACATGGGACTCCATCCCAGAACCCTGGGATCATGACCTGAGCCCAAGGCAGACATTTAACCAACTGAGCCACCTAGACATCCGATTTTAATAGGTGTTTGATAGTATTTCATTGTGGTTTTAATTTACATTTCTCTAACTACTAATGATGTTTAAAATCTATTCAATACATTTTTATTATTTTTATGTTGTATACTAATTATCCTTCAGGGGGAGTTAAATAATAAGAAAAAAGTTTATTTTTCATAGTTTCTAATGCATTATTTCTGCTTGTGATTTAAAAAAATATTTTGCCTTCGCTATGAAAGAGTTTTTTATTGGATATAAAATCCGAGGTTGATAGTTTTATTCTTCCAGTACTTTAAAGATGCTGCTCCACTATCTTCTCTGTTGTCTTGTTTCCAGTGAGAAGTCAATTATCCTCCTCATCTTTGTTCTTCTGTATATAATGTGACTTTTTGCTCCCTAACCAATTTTTCTGTTTACTACTGGTTTTAAGCATCCTAATTATGATGTTCCTTGGTGTAGTTTTCTTCATGTGTTTTATTGTGCTTGGGACTTGTTGAGCTTCTAGGATTCATGGGTTTATAGTTTTCATCAAATTTAGAAAAAATTTGATCATTATACTTTTAAATATTTTATCTGTCCACTCTCTTTTATGGATACCAATTATATGTATATTAAGCCACTTGAAGATGTTCCACAACTCCCAGAAGATCTTCTCATTTTTCCCCCCAATGTTTTTCTTTCTGTATTTCTTTTTGGATGGTTTCTAATTCTATGTCTGAAAATTCAATATTTTTATCTGCAGTATCTAATCTGTTACTGTTCCCATAAGAGGCATTTTTCATTTCAGATATTATAGTTTCATTCCTAGAAGCTTGATTTGCACCTTTTATATATTTTCACGTCTCTACTTAACATGTTCAATCTTTCCTTTAACTTAGTAAACATATCAAATGGTTACAATAACTGTTGCAGTGTCCTTGTCTGCTAATCCCACCACCTGTTCGATTTCTGGGTGGAATTCTATTATGGCATAGAATTCTTTTATACTCCAGGGAGACCCACCATAGATCTCCACAGTGCTGCTCACAGCCCCTTTTACCCTGTGAATTTGAGCTGCCATGGCTTACCTAGACTTCTGACTCTGTTTTCTCAAGAACACCTCTGGGATCTACTTGGGTTCTTCTTATTGTGCTACAGCCTGGAAACTCTCCTCAGTTAGGAAGCTGGGGCATTCATAATGTTCACCTCGTTTCTTTCTTGTCTCTCAGTGATTGTTGTCCTTAATTTTCTGATGTTCAATTTCTGAAAACCACTCCTTTGATATATTTTGTCTTTTTTTTAGGTTGTTTTGGTCCAGAGGGATAATGGTTGCTGTTCTTCATCTTGACTGGAAGTGGATGTCTCTTTGTCATTCTTGACCACCTGTTGGAATTTCACTATGACTACCACTACTACAACACCAACAAGAAACACCAAAAGAAAAAAAAATAGCCCTAGCAGAGAATTGAATAATGGTGAAGAACATAAATTTCTTACACACAATTGTTACTTAATAAATATTAAACAGGTAAATAAGTGAAGTATTGTACTTGGAAAAGATAACTTCTGTGGAGAAGTAAAAAGGAGGAGAAGAAGCAGAATTGTGTTTGCCTTCTTAACACATCTTATTCATGAGGATAACAGAAATAAGCCTTCAGTTGTGCCATTTGTCAGATATTACTGGTTCAGAAAGCAACAATGGCAGGTGTAGATGCCAGGGAAATGAAGCATTACTATTTAACAGAATGGGCACACTTCAATTTTTTCATGGTAATGTCTTCATAGGAATAAAAGAAAATATTATTTTAGCAGATACGAAAAAAAGTGGACTGAGATTGATAGTGTCTGCAGTGCAAAATATCTTTGGATTGAGATGTGCAGTTTATGAAATAATGTCATAACTCTTCAAAGACCAGTCTCTTGCTGCCCTGATCCCACCCTGAAATTTCTTCCTTTCTCACCAATGAAACGATGTATTGCATGAATGTGGGGATGTTTGGTAGAGCCCAGTGTGTCAATGTAAAACATCATTTTAGCTGTGTGTAATGAGGAATCCTGCAGCCTGAAAAAATGGGAGACTGCTGTGCCAACCAGCATTACTGTGAGCACATTATTTTCCACATAGAGCTGAGGACCACTGCTAGTTTGAAAAAAAAAAAAAAAAAACAGACTAAGCCAACTTGGTATTATATAATTCTTGAAACACAACTGCCCTGCACTTTTCTTTTAAATCCACTTAAAGGCTGGAAAGATTTAAGAAGGGATTGTAATGACTTAATATAAGAACTGTGCATAGAATTAGCATGTCTGAAAGTTTTTTTTCCTCCTTTAAACTGTTGAATAAAGGAAGATAGTTTTTGAGATTGAGATATGTGGCTTATTGACATAAAAACCATGTACCACAAGGACCATTTTAGACAATAGTATTATGGCTTTGTTTTTATCCCTTAGGGAGGGACTTCCTCTCCACTGACTTCCACAACACACACCGTGTCAGCAAGTTGGCAACTGAGGAGAAGAGCTAAGGCTGTGGCTTCTATATAGTGCATGACAAATGCTGGAATCTACCCTAACATATTTTTCAAATCAAAATAATTCTATATCATGTAAAAATTCTGTCTGCTATACACATGCAACATGACATGGTTGCAAACATCCTCTGATGAATCCCAAATTTTCATCTACTTCTCATTCATTTGCCTTTGTTAAATTGTGCTATCCCCTGACCTCTCAACATGCAAATATTCCTGGGAGAGATATGATGCATCTCACAGTAAAAGTTTTTATCAGATCATTTTGTTCCTCTTTCATAGAAAAGACTGGTCGATATGAAAGGCCTGAATGCCTTGGGAGAGGAAGGAATAATAGAAGAGATGCAGGAAAGGAAAACAGGATCCAAAGACTTATCTCCTGCTTCAGCATTTTAGTAAGGGGCAGTAATGATTTGTTTATTTATTCAATTCAACAAACATTTATTGAGTGTAAACAATTTATTATTTTTTACCTTCCTTCATACCAAAAAGGAACTTTGGTGTGAAGGATTAGTGACACAATCCCAGTTCTCCATGGAGACATGACACAGACCTAAAAGCTACGGAATAACAAGTTATATATATATATATATATATATATATATATATATATATATGTAAAAAAAAGATTGATCATAGTTCAAAGTATAAAGTGCTATATAAATTAGTTTATCATAGGTTATGCTAAGTCCAGTTCAAAAGAAAGGAGAACTCTAGGAAAAAACTGTAGGATTTAGTGAGGATGGATGTCTCCAAGATTTCTAGTTTGGGCAAGTAAGAGTCATCATAACTGAGATACAAAAGGCAGGCAAAGCTTCACATCTAGGGGGAAAGATAATGAGTTCAAGTTTGGAACCATCAAGTTTGAAGGCAACATCCAGTTGGTGGTTGGATAGCCTGGAGCTAAAGAGGGACATTTCTAAACTAGAGGTAGAGATTTTGGAGTTATAGTCTCTAGGTGGTAGTTTAACATTTTGTTGGATGAGATTGACCAGGAAGATCAAATATACTGAAAAGAAGTTCAAGGAAGGTATAAAAATTTTAATGGGCAACATAGGCAGTGCAGAAAAAATGGGATTGGGAAGTGGGGCACAGAAAGGCAGGAAAGAAACCAAGGGACAGTGATGTGACAGAAACCAAGAGAGGAGAACATTTTGTGATAGGTGGGAGGGAATTGTCAGTGGTGTCAAATGCTTTGGGGTTAGTGCAGTCAATCTAGAAATTGGAACCTGGAGAACGATTCAAACAGATTCAGGAAATCAGATTTCAGTGAATTGAAGAGTGAATGTCAGGCAGAGAAGTGTAAATGCTAAATGCAGTCTTTGAAGGCAAGTTATCTGTGACTCTTTTAAGCCCCTCCAAAATGTGGTCTCTGGCCAAAAAAAAATCACACTTTGTCACTAAGGAAATTATCAGAGATATGCACAAAAGTGTATAGATATGTACTAATCACAGCATTATTTATAATGATAAAAAATTGGAAATACCTTTGATGTTCAATTATAAGGCACCAGTTAAGTAATTCATGATCTAGTCATATGATGAAAACAAATTCCTCCCTTAGGGGCACCTGGGTGGCTCAGTGGTTGAGCATCTGCCTTCGGCTCGATTGTGATCCTGGGGTCCTGGGATTGAGTCTCATATCAGGCTTCCTGCAGGGAGCCTGCTTCTCCCTCTGCCCATGTTTCTGCTTCTCTCTTTCTGTGTCTTTCATTAATAAATAAATAAAACCTTTAAAAAAATTCCTCCTCTAAAGTTATACTAAAAAAAATGTACAGACATAAAAACCACTTATGTAGTGTGTTTTCTAAGATGTCTGCATTGAGACAGCATTCATTCTTTTTAATTTTGGGGAAAGTCATTAAAAATGCTATCTACGCCCAAACTAAACCTGACTATGGAGGCAGGGCAGAGATAAGGCAGTTGGTGGAGGGGGATCAGTCAAGGAATGCTTTGTTTTCTTCATCGTCTCCTCTCTCCTCTCTTCTCCTTCTTATTCTTTAATTGGAGACACTAAAACATGCTTATTTGCTAAGAGCAAGGAGACAGTAGAGAAAGGCTTAGCATTATGAGGATTGGGCATGGGATAGGAACAGATTAGTGAGGAAGCAAGACTCATCTGAAGTTGGGAGAAAATTAGATCCAGTGAAGAGATGAAGATTGTGATGTTAAGCAAGAATGAAGGGGGGGAGGAGATAAGAGGTTGGAATATAAATAAGCATGTAGGTGAAGAACAGGTGAAAGTCTGAGAAATGTTCATTCAAGGAGTTTTGCTTTTTCTGTGAAAGAAATAGCCAGATCATCCATCTGCAGAAGGTAAATGGGGCATGGCAGGACTGAAGACTCAGAAAGGTTGAAGTTTAGGAATAAGCCCATTTGTAGGGGATGGGAAATGACACAGCAGTCTTATGAATGAAAACTTACAGAGCATGCCTTGTTTCCTTTCATATCAATTCTATGAGAAGACAATAAAAGGGGAGTAGAGTGTTAGTTTGTTAATGATAGGAGTTTCCTTGCATAAATGCATGAGTGAAGAAGGTCCTGCCTCTTTAGCTCATCACCATCATTAGCATGTGTTTATTAAATTCTTATGATCAAGGCACTGAAGAGATTGCAAGAGCAATGAGATATGGTGCCCATCCTTATGGAACTTACATCTGGTTGGGGAGATGAATCACAACCACTTGAAAAGTTAACTACATTACAAGGTAATTTTGCCGTAAGTGATGAAAGTGGCATAAGGAATCAGAGAAATGATTGATCACTTACAACTGGAGTAGTCAAGGAAGATTTCATATTATTCTTACATTGCCTTTGTGTATTTATTTATTTCTCCTTTCCAATAGAGTAGGCACTGCCATATTCATCTTCAGCTTCATCACATTTCTTGGTACATGACAAGCACTCAATAACCATTGCTGAATGAATGGACTCATGAATAAGCGAATAAACAAGTCAAGTAAGATTTGAATGGGCGGAGGGGTAGAAATTCATTTCAGTGGGGTTATGGTAACATATAAAAATGTACAAGGAGAAAAGAAGAAGGGAAAAAAGAAAATAGCATTTACTGAATAATTATATGCCAGGCACTGTTATAAATGCCTTCACCTATGATAGAGGCTCATTTCACTGTCAAGATGATGTTGTAAAATAGATATAAATATCCCCACTTTGGAGGATGAAGAAGTTTCAGAGACATTAGGTGACTTGCTCATGTAGTGAATAAATGTCGGCTCTGGGACTGGAACCTCTGAACAGGCTGGTTCTGGGGCAATGGAGAGGTGGGTTTTTATATACTCCCTTGCAAAGATGTGGCTCTCTCCTGTTTGACTACAGCATATTGTTTCTTTATTATTAAATTTCTGTGACCACTAGTTTTGTTTCAGTTCAGCGTGTTATAGATGGCCTGAGTTCCTACTGCCTGAGTTGTCATGGCAAAGGGAAGTCTTCAGTATGGCAAAGAGGTTCTAAGTGACTTGGTCCCGGTTTGTCTCCCCTGATAACTCATTCTCTGCAACTATCCCTCGTCACCAATACGAATATGAATGCTCCTGGCTTCCTCACTCACCCTTCTCCACTTTCCCTCATGCTGTTCTCTATGTCCTGAAATGCTCTTCCTCATCTGGGTACTTATTCATCTTTCAAAATTTAACTCCATGGCCACTTCCTCTTTTTCTAACTTACAAATAATATTGGTTTGCATGAATTGACACTTTTGTCTTTATGAGTTTTCATCATATTCTCTTGTCTTTTCCCACAAAGAGCTATATTAAGGGATTCTTATCTTCTCTCTCCTCCCCTAAAGAGCCCCCTGACCAAAGTGCAGTTGGATATTTCTATAGCTACAGTTGGCCTCTGTACTGTAATATCATGAAACACAAGGAAATTTTGTGCATTTGTCCCTAAGGCTATGACTCTGAAATTTTGTATCCTCTGTAACTATGAAATATCCTCCTCTAATTCCATGGGATAAAGAAAAAAGAATGGAAGTTAGGCATACATGTGTTGATTTGTTCAGAGCCCATACACTTGTTCAGTGTTCTCACATTCTGGAATTCCTGTACTGCTCTATGTACATCCGTTCCTGCCCCTATTATATTTCTATCCATTTTGAGATGTATCTACTGAGCTGCTCAAGAGAAGTAGAGAGGAAAAAAAAAAAAGAAGTAGAGAAGATGCTTCTCTAAGCTCTGCCCAGAGGTGGCAGCCAGTATGCAACTGTGCAGGCCTCCTCCAGAGAGCTTTTGAATTTCAGAGGCTGGAAATGAAATGCTGGTGCCCTGAGATAGTCTCTTTCTCAGGAACAGCATGAAACAACACCCTTGTCTAGCTCTAGGGATTAATTAACACTGCTCTAAAATAAATTCCATAGAAGAATTTTGCTTCTCTGCAAAAGAAAGACATTTTTACATCTAGACTAATTTGCTCTTAGATGTGACTAAGGATGATCTCCTTACATAGTCATCTTCTGGAAACAGCTGATGACTTTAAATCTAAAAAGCACCCTTACTACCACTATGACTAGGTCTTGCCCATAAGGATGCAGAGGGTATAGGAAGTGTGATCTTTGCCATAGGCTGTGCCTAGAGTTAAGTGTTCCAGGTGGTGATGGTAATGGAGATTGGGGTTGACATACAGTTTAACCTAACTCGAGAGATAGCCCTGTTGGTACTCACTGGACAGAAAACCAGGAAGGGATAGAGGATTGTTCCAGGAAATCTTAGGAGAGTCTTTGCTGATCCTCTTCTCTAGAGTCAAATGGCAACTAGAAGAGTGGAGCAGCCATGAGGCACCCACAATGCACCACGAAGCCCACCAAGATTCCCAGCTTCTCTGCTCCTCCTCCAGATCTTCTATCTCTCCCTCATTAGTGCTGAGCAATTCCCCAAGGGGTGCTACTCTGCAGCTCTCCTGCCATTGTGCTCTCATAAAGTGGTATCACAGAACAATTGTAGGCTACCTCCCACACTTCATTAAGTTTTACAAAGTCTGATAAAATGTTTGCTTCTTATCAAAGAGAACAAATGTTGTCTTCCAACAGATATACAGGCCAAATAAGGATGTGCACCTAAGGATGCCATGACTAGAGGAGGGAAGGACAGGAGGTAGGCACACTAGGAGACCAGTATCATAAAGGATCAAAATTACATCTTCAAGTGTTCATTAATACAGTTACTAAGATTCCTAAAATCTCTGTATATTAATAATAACTAAAAGCCATAGATAATTTAAATAAATATCTAACCTTTTGGTTGAAGGTTCCAGTTCTGTGTTTCTTTCTGATTTTAGTGAAATTTGAGGCATCCTGGAAACCCTTTTTCTATATAAAATATATTCCCTAAATTATGAGTAGGAGGGGCAGAGGGAGAGGGACAGAGACTCTCAAGAGATTCTGCACTGAGCACAGAGCCCAATGCAAGGCTCGTTCTCATGACTCTGATATCATGACCTGAGCTGAAACCAAGAGTCAGGCACTTAACACACTGCACCACCCAGGTGCCCCAACACAATAACATTTAGCACTTATTGAGTCTCTTCTATTAATTGTGGCTCAAAGGACCACATTTATGCTGGAAGCAAAAAAGTAAATAGAATGTAGTCCCTACTCTGAGGGAGCTTCTAAGAGAATGGAGGATGCCAACATGTAAGTTAATCATGGCAAAAGAGCCAGAGAATGTTTCAAGTATGTGGGAAATTGAAAAGCAGTGATTGTTCATGCCTGAAGGTGTTGAGAAAACCTACTCAGATAAAGTGACATTTCAGTGTGAGAACCTTGAAAGATAGATAAATAGAAGTTCACCAGGTGGTGAATAACTTGGCAGAGGGATTCCAGAGTCACCATGAAAGAGCAATGGTCATGAATACTTGTTTTGGTTGCATGTGGAGGGTCTGGTGGAGTGGAGTGAGAGATGAGCTGGAATAGCAAGTTTGAGTCAGAATGCATATTCTTATTTTGTCCTTTTACCTCTGGGGGAAATGTTAGTAGACATTCAAGCAGGGGAAGGACACTGTCATGTGTTTGTTTAGAGTAACATCTCTGTTGGCAGTGTTGTGAGTAGGGAGAGACAGGAGGTAGGAAGGTATACTAGGAGCTGGAAGGTTGTGGGCATAAAAGATCAGAGATAAGGCAGAACAGTGGGGAAGAAGGGATGAATCTAATTGATTCCATTGGGTAAAGTAGTAAGATTTGGTAACCACTCAGTGTAAGGTAGTGCTAAAGAAAAGAAGGGTTGAAGTCACTTTGAGATTTGGGTTAAATGACTGGATAATTATGATGACAACTATGAGAATAACGTGCATAGCTTTGAATGTGTTGAGTCTGAAGTGCATACACATGTCCAGGTGGAAACACCTAGAAACAATCGGAAGAAGAATGTGTGTGGAGGATAAATGTTTGCAAAGGTGAAGACTGGAGAAAAAACAAACACATGGTAATTAAACTGAGTGTGGTGGTAAAAATTCCTCAGGGGCACATAGTAGGGATGAAGGGGAGGAAAGTGCTTTAAAATTTCAAATTTAGTGAACATTTGAGAGGAGGACAGCCAATGATTTGGAGTCAGAGAGGTAAGAGAACTAGCAGAAAGGGTTGTGGAAATGCTAAGGGAGGAAAAGTTTGAAGAGGAAGAGTTTGATGAACAACCACCTAGGTCATAAAAAAAAGGAGAAATGTTATACCCCATGATTGTATTCATTGTCATTCTCCAGGAACACAAAACTACTAGGATATATATAAATGTATTTAAAAGTTAAGTAAAAACATTTATATATAAATAAGTATAAAGAGATTTATTATATGAAATTGGCTGATGTAGCTCTCAAGGCTGGGAAGTACTAAGATCTGTAGCTATCAAGCTGGAGACCCAGGTGTGCTGGTCCAGTCGGAGTCTGAAGGCAGGAGAAGATGGATGTCCCAGTTCAAGAGAGGCAGAGAAAGAGAATTCTTTCTTACTCAGGTTTTTTGTTCTGTGCAGGACTTCAGTGGATTGGATGAGGCCCAGCCACAGGGGAGGACAGTCTCCTTTACTCTCAGTCTACCAGTTCAAATGCTAATCTCATCCAGAAACAACCTCACAGACGTACTGAGAATGATGTTTAACCAAATATCTGGGCATCCCATGTCCCAGGCAAGCCAATACATAGGATTTACTATCACAGCAGTGAAAAATCACTAGTGACCAGCAAACTTACCAAGAGGAATTCTAGTTGAGCGGTTCTGGTGATATCCAAATATCAAAAGATTGAGAAATAAACGGGGAAGTGAATAAATGGACAAAGTAGGTGAAGACTTCTCATTCAAGATAGTTGACTGAACAAAGAAGAAAAGAGATAAAGCAATAAATCCAAGAGGAGCACAAGTTGAGGAAGGAGGTTTTTTTTTTTTTTAAGGTGAAGGAAATTTGAGTGTGTTTAATATTTATTGGCTGAGACAGGCACTTGTGAAGAGCAAATGATTGAAATGACACAT
Organism: Canis lupus dingo; assembly: GCF_003254725.2. Taxonomy (NCBI): domain Eukaryota; kingdom Metazoa; phylum Chordata; class Mammalia; order Carnivora; family Canidae; genus Canis; species Canis lupus. Next base: position 30,830,588 of record NC_064269.1, on the reverse strand, counting down.
GAAAAGAAGAAATAATTGATAGGGCAGGATATTGAGGGAGGCCTTAAAGAATGAGGTTTATATGCAAATAGTTAGAAAATAAAGCAACCTAATTGTAATAATAATTATAATAATAACACAAAGTAAGAAATACGTTCCATTGCTTAAATACTAGATTTAGCTTTTAAACATTCAGAGATGTGAAAGATCTATGGAGAATTATATCCCAAAACATGTTCCATGCATTTATACAAGAAAATGAATGATACCAAGTGATTGCAAACATAGGTGGTGTGATTTGCTTCCAAATGTCCCAGAGTGTGAAGCTTGATCATTATAAAGGTGTCAGGAACACTATCTTGAATTGCTATCTAAAGCCCCTGCCTCATTCATCTGGCTACAATCTCAAAGAGATAACAAGTCGAAGAAGCTACTTAGCTCAGAGAAGAAATGTCACAGAAAAATCTTGAAGTGTTATAGATTCTTCAGGAATGACACAATTATCTTCTGTAGCATTCAACCCCAGAATGGAAGTGAAATGGGAGATTACTCTGAACCTATGCAGAATGTCATCATTATGCAGGATTGAACCACACCGAATGATAGTAAGCTTTAGCCAATAGGGGACTCTGTTCTATTTCCAAGGCTTGGCACCTAGAAAGCATTTAAAAAATATTGGTCGAATGAGTGAATGAGAATGTTGTGATCTTAGAAATGCAAGTCTTCACATAAATTGAATTTCAACACACAAAGGAAATTCTTTAAAGGCCAAATTCCTAGGCATCTTTGGAACTTTGAAGCAGAACTCTTCAAAACATAAGACCAGGGCACCTGGGTGGCTCAGTTGCTTAAGCATCTGCATTTCAGCTCAGGTCATGATCCTGGAGTCTCAGAATCAAGCCAGATGTTGTCAGGCTCCTGGCTAAGCAGGAAGTCGGCTTCTCCCTCTGTCCCTCCTCCTGCTCCTTGTCTCTCTCGCTCACTCTCTCTCTCACATAAATAAAATCTTTAAAAAACAAAAACAAAAACATAAGACCAAAAGGTACTGGAGGGGCAAGGTGAGATGCAAGCTTGTAGAAACAGTGTCCCTGACACATGACTTGCAGTGAGGAGGTTGAATTGTTCTCTCTCTGGTGGATGCTCCACCAAGCTGTCCAGCTCCCCTTAAGACTGAGGCACTCCTGTCCTATCACGCGGGCATATTGGTGGCTGACAGCTCTTAGCTGAGGGACCCTCAGGGAATTACCCTCAAGGGAGGAGAGAGCCATTTAGCCTCAGGCCCTGCCACTTCCCCAGGAGCAGCGCACATTCAGGGTCAGTGGCAGGGTCAGTGGTGGTGGTAATAGAGCCCATGCCCCTCGCCTCAAGATGAAACAGCTTTGAGTGGCCATCCCGGCTCCAGGCCTTTCCCTAGGATTGTCTGAGGTCTGTGTTTTGCCTTATCACAGTCCCATTCTTGGCTCTACCCAATTCTTCCGCTCCCTCCCAGCTGTTGGTCTCCACAAGCAACGTCCTACAAACCTCATGCATGCGCAGTTCTCCGCCAGAGTTGGCCTGCTCTGGAGCCTGACAGGAGACATTCTGTGCCACTTATTGTTTCTAGATAGACAAGTGGGTACTTTTTCAAGAGCTAAAACATTTCAGGGAGAATTGAGCTAAGGGCCTTGGTTCTAGTTCAGTGCTAGACTCCCATGAATTACAAAAAAATGTAAAATGGTAACCAGAGAATCTGGGAGGGCTGAGTTGGCTTGCATGGGCCAGAACGAGTGTCTTTGTCCTCTTACACAGAGAGGGTCGATTCCTCACTATTGTAGCTACACATCCATGCTTTTTGGCACCAAAACATCCTTCACTAGGGTTTTCATTTTCTTATCCCGATTCTTCCAAAGGTTATTCCCCTTTTATTTCTGTTGCTTTGGGTACTTAATTTTTCCATTCTTAGGAAAGCTCTAATTCTGAGCAGATATTGCAACTTCTCTTTCTGACCCAGGAGAAAACCAAAGATGAAATTTTTAATTTCCTGTCTTTGCTAGAGTCTGTTCCGAAGACTAGAGCCAAATCTAGGTATTTCCTGAGACTCTTAGAACTTCTTCATCTTGAATCTCTCTTTTCTATTGCTTAGTTGCTTATTATAATGTTAGGACATTTAAAGATGTTTTCCATTTAATTTTAAGTATTGGTAACATTTATTTAGCACTTATCACTTGTTTATGTGACATTTCTATTTAAAATAAAGCACAGATACAGACAGTCATACAAAAACGCATAGATTAGTGAACTATGTGTTTATTGTAACCCCTACTCAGGATTAGGAATAGGACTTTTCCAGTTATGCCAGAAACCACTCCCTAGATCCTAATCCAATCTCAGCATTCCTCCTCCCCAAACTAGCCGCCATCCTGAGTCTATAATAATACACTTCTATTATTAGAAGCCATTAATAATGGCTTCTTTGTATGACTTCATAGTTTTCTAGAAAAGTAATGCACCCTTAAACTGTACGTTAATTAGGTTGCTGTATTTTAAAAATTTAAGTCTTTTAAATCTCTCTTGAGGCAGTTGGATAGCTCAGTCAGTTAAGTGTGGGACTGTTGGTTTCAGCTCAGGTCATGATCTCAGGGTCATGAGATTGAGCCCTGCATGTGGCTCCATGCTCAGCACGGAGTCTGCTTGAGATTCCCTCTCTCTTTCTCTCTCTCTCTCTCTCCTTCTGCTTCTCTCCTCCACCCCCATGCTTTCTCTCTCTTGCTCACTTGCTGTCTCTCTCTCTAAAATAAATAACTCTCAAAAAAAGTTAATCTCTCTTAATGTGCAGTTCTCCTTCCATCGCTTTCTTTTTCTCACAAATTCTTTTTTGAACAACCTGAGGTATCAGAGCTGTAGTTTCTCACGGTCTAGATTTTTCACTTTGACACTTTATTATCTTTTCTCTATTCCCTACAAATTGTCAGCTGGATCCAGACATTTGGCCAGACTTGCGTTTGTTTCCTTCTGCAAAAAAAAGAAATTTCAGTCCCCATTACGTCCACTCAAATGTCTTTATGGAAGCTCAAATTGCCCTGTATTTGGCTAGTAGGAGCCTCTACATGTTGGCTTCTGAATCCTTTTAATCCACTTTTTGATAGCTTCTTTGCTATAACAAGGTTTCCGGGCTCATCTTGTATATTTCCAGCCCCAAATAGTTACTGCTCTAGAAGCATCTGGATGTTTTGGGGAGGTGAGGTTTGGGATGGGGTTGGGTGGCGGTGATGATAGTACTTCAAAACCACAATCTGCTGGGAATGGTGATTATTTCCAGGTCTCTTCAGTGGACAGTGTTACTTTATGAGTTCCTATCAATAGGCCTAATTGAGATTCAGGAACACAGGGTTTTTTACTTAAAAAGTAATACAGAAGTTCTTTACTTCTGTATTATATCTCTATTTCTTTTCTTCCATAGCAAAAATCTTAGCTCTTAAGGACACAGGGGATGACAGAATCAGGATACTGTGCTGTTGTTCATTTACTCAGTTCCAATATTATATTCACAAATACTGGCAATATGATCACTGAAACTAAATGCTTTTTGCATATACTTTCCTCATCTCACATTAATTTTTATAGCTTATTACATCTGGATTAGTCCAGATAATAATTACATATAGACATTAGTCCTATACCTTCTCCTTTTAATGCTTATTTGATCTTAGTTCTATAACTAAATGTTTTATATATTTAGTCCTTACCATCAGCCCTTGTGTCTATTTCTTTGTCGTGATTTTTATTCTCATTTATGGTATTTTCTGAAGCTCATTTACAGTATATTCATCAGGAAGGGCTCATGGGAATAATATTCCTTGAGTTCTTACATGTTGATAACAGTTTGTTTATGCTCTTCATATCTGAAAGTCAGTTTGGCTGGATAAAAAATCCTTTTTAAAATATTTCCTTTAGACATTCCTTGAGTACGTTAATTAGGTTGCTGTATATTTTTTCCTATCATAAAACGTTGTTGTAAAGTATGGTGATAGCTTAATTTTTTTCCCTTATGAATCACTTGCCTTTCCCCCAGATGCTCAAATATTTTTTTTTCTTTTTAAAACCGTATGAATTTATTAGAATATGCCTTGACATTGGTCATTCTGAGTTGATGGTCTCTGGTGGCTGGTGTGTCTTCCAATAGATATTTTCAATTCTTTTTTAATTTTAGGAAATTTTTTCTCGAACTATTTTTTTTTTTCGAACTATTATTATAGCACTTATTCTCTTCCTTGCTTTGGTTTTCTTCCACGGGGATTTCTGTATTATGGAATTTGAATCTTCTTTGGCTATCTTTTCTTTGTCATGTTCTTTTAAAATCTTTTTATCTCTTTATTTCTTTTTGATTTTTAAAATCTTTGTCCTTACCACTTTCTATTTTCTGGAGGCATATTTTATGTTTATTTGCTTTTGTGTTCGTTCTATTATAGTCTTCATTTCTGAAATGTCTTTTCATTTATTTATAATTCTTTCCTATGCTCTGTCACTTCATTTCTGAGTTTTTCTAATTCTGATTTATATTGTTCTTTTACATCTTGTATCATTTCTTAATGTTTTAGCTCATTTTGAAATAGGTTACAGTTTTGATCTGTCCCTGTCTTTCTGATATGCTTTTATTATCTGTAGTGATGTGATTCTCCTCTTTATTCTCTTTTATCTTACAATAACTTTGCATAGGACTTGACTTCGATACTTTTTCTGCTGCTCATTTTTATGTTAAATCAGATTCCTGAAATTTTAGAGACCTGGTTCAGGGTAGCTTTTCTAACTTTACAGAGTTTCCTCTTCTGTTGTTTTCCAGGACTTCTGTTTCTGAAATTTTATTTTTATTTTTTTTAAGATTTTATTCTTTTATTCATGAGAGACACAGAGAGAGAAATGAGGCAGAGACACAGGCAGAGGGGAGCCTGATGTGGGACTGGATCCTCAGACTCTGGTATCACGTCCTGAGCCAAAGGCAGATGCTCAACTGCTGAGCCACCCAGGCGTCCCTCTTTCTGAAATTTTAAAGGCCTGGTTCAGAGTGGCTTTTCTAACTCAGAAAGTTCCCTCTTTCATTGTTTTCCAAGACTTCCATGGCTTTTCTAAAGCTTCTGTTCTCCTCCTCCACTTTTATTTGTATTTTTTCTTTCCTTTGTCTCTATTGGGCCTATTCTGTTCAATTTTTTTTTTTATTCTGTTCAATTTTGACTACATTCCAGCAATTTCCCCTTAGTGCATGGCCCTTTCCTGAAAAGGAGCCTTTTCCTGAAAGAAAGTTTAGAAGGACTAGATTCCTCCAGGGCCTCCAGTCCTCACAGAGAGGGATCTTTGTATTCACCCATTACTGGATTAGCTAAAACCCTTTTGGATTCAGTGACTGTTGTCAAATGGGCACACGGTGATGGTGCTTTGTCTTTACTTCTCTCTATTTTCTTCTGCACAGACCCTGATACCATGCTTGCTGGTGTTGTGGCTGTGGTAGTTTATCCTCACCAGCTGGTATTCTGAAGTTTGTAAAGAAATCTAATCATCTAGTTTCATTGTAAATGTTGACCATACATTTTGGTTTGCTATTTAATTGATTTATCTGTTTTAATGTAGATCTAAAAGAAAAATATACCGTGTCCATCATTCTCTTCTCCCAAGCACTATTTGTCAAGCACCCTACATATACTGTCTCATTCAATTTTCAGGCTGTCCCCATGGGGTAGGAATAATTATTATTCTTATTTCACATACAAGGAAACTCAGGTTCAAGGAGTCAAATGGTTTTTTAAGATCACTTGACCAGTAAGTGATAGTGCTAGAATTGGGACCTATGTCTGCTTGATCCCTAAGTCTGCTAAACTTTATGTATAAAATATATTAAAACCAGTCTTCAGGGCAGCGAGTGACTCAGCAGTTTAGCGCCACCTTCAGCCCAGGGTGTGATCCTGGAGACCCAGGATGGAGTCCTATGTCAGGCTCCCTGCATGGAGCCTGCTTCTCCCTCTGCCTGTGTCTCTGCCTCTCTCTCTCTCTGTGTCTCTCATGAATAAATAAATAAATAATCTTAAAAAAATAAAATAAAATAAAACCGGTCTTCAAAATTTAAAATGTACATTTCCATGGAATGTTTTCCTAATCAAATGGTTGCAATTAATGGTTAAGAGAATATTAGAAAATGTGCATCTTTAATAAGAATTGGATGATTTTTTTTCTTTTGTGCACACTCCCAAATTTCTCTGAGTATGTTATGTCCAAATTGAAGATCCCAATACACCTTATCTTAAAAATTAAAATGAGCATAGTTGAAAGGTTCTGTGGCTAGTCTCAAAAGTTTATTTAACCCATGATTTACCTGAAATACAGTACAAATATGTGTATGCATGTATATACAAATATATAAATATGTATACATACACACACTTGATTAAAGAAGCAAATCATGCATCTGCAATAGTAAGTTTTAGCATCATTGTTTAGATGCATAAGGATTAAAGAAATAGGATCTGTGTTCAGATAAACTTCAGTTTGACTTCTTTATTTTTATCTTCATTTACCTTGGTCAAATTTTTCAGCTCATTCAAAACTCAGTTTCCTTATTTGTAAAATGGGGATCATTTCCTATGGTTGTCCTCAATGTAAAACGACAACGCAAGTGAAGCGAAACACTTAAGTCAGTGCCCAGAAAGAATAAGCACTCACTAAATATGCATAGTTGTTAAACACAAGAAAAACAATAAATAAATTAGGCCAATCAGGGGAAGTAGATGGAGGATTATAGCTATCCTGAAAATAAATTTTATATAATATAAAGCATTTACAAATAGATGGCTTTTTGGTTTGTTTTAGAGGGGAGGATTTTTAGAAAATTTATCAAAGATCAATGCATGCCTTTAAAATTTTTTCTCACAACTGGGAAAAACAATTTCAGGAAGTAGCCTTAGAGTAGATAGTCCAGTGTGGACACATACGGTTCACACATAACATAAAAAGTATGTACAATCGAGATATTTGGTGTGTAGGGGCCAAAGGCAGGTTGCCCCAAAATGGGCCATTTGGGCATGAACATTATTTTGAGTTGAAAGTAGTCAAAACCCAGTGTGTGCAGGAAAAGCTCTCTTTCTGGTCCTTGCCTACCTTTCTATTGAAAAGGAGAGCCTGTACCAGGAAGAGAGCTATTAACAGAAACCTTTACCTAAGAAACTTACTTATCTACACAGTAGGGCAGCCTTTGTTTTTCTAAAAGCCTCCTTTCACATTTTTGCTAATGAGCTTTCTCTCCTTTGTATCCTTAGGCCTTACTCCTCTCTTTAGCTCATATAAGCTTCATATTGCCTCATTGTCTTTAGAATAGCCATGTCTGGGTGGATTCCTGTATGTAAGCCCATTAAAGTTGACTTTTCCCTGACAATATGTGTCATGTTAACTTGATTCTAATTCCCGCTGGAAGGACCTTAAAGAGAAAAAAAATTTTTTTCCTTCTCAACAGGTGTCACTTGGAAGTTGACTTCCTGTAGTGTGTTGTGGGACCAAATTGGAAATTGCCCCATTGGGCAAAACTTTGTCAGGCCTCCCCAGGACATGATATGGAAGGTCATTTGTAACACTGATAATTTAAACAAATTGGACTGAAGTGGTAACTTGAAGTATGCATTGGTGAGACTTGTTAGAATATTTACCTGCAATGAGTTTAACTGGATATAAAAGTGTGGTTCTTTTTGGATAATGTAATACACCTTACCTTCCCCCACTGGGTTTGTTATTTCATGATGTTTGCTAGAGAGATAATAGAAGGTTTTAATTTTATTGAGCAAAAATATGTGATTTGAAATGTATACGTGTAATGGCTCCTCTAATTTCTGACTATAATATCATCTATTCAATGATAATACACCTGTTAACATACAGAAGCCAACACAGAGGTCGTCTCCTGTGTCCAGAACCTGGGGTAGATAAAGTTTGGGTATGGTGCTTGTATTGCAAAAGAAATCACCTGGTACCTCAGGAGATGTTTCGAGTTGAGGTGCATTCCTGCTAATTAGTGATTGTGCTTGTGTGCCTGCCTTCCCAGGCTGAGCTCCTCTCCCCATTTCTCTCCTCAAAACCACCTGGGAAGTCCAGTAGTACTTGCTGACAATAAGCATGGGTAAGAGTGAATGAACAGTTGCCTCCAGTACATTCTTTTTATTTTTTTTTAATTTTTATTTATTTATGATAGTCACACAGAGAGAGAGAGAGAGGCAGAGACATAGGCAGAGGGAGAAGCAGGCTCCATGCACCGGGAGCCCGATGTGGGATTCAATCCCGGGTCTCCAGGATCGCACCCTGGGCCAAAGGCAGGCGCCAAACCGCTGTGCCACCCAGGGATTCCCCTCCAGTACATTCTATGAAAGAAAATCATAATGGAAAAGAATCTGTTAGCTAATGTTAACTGTAAAAAACTTCCTGCTACAAATGTTAGTTGTGAGACATACATAACAGATGATATTCAGCTCCAAGAATCTAGAAGATTCTTTTTGTGTTCCCAGTTCCTAGAAAAGATGCATTTCTTAGCAACTGTTTTTTTTTCTTTTTTTTTAAAGATTTTTATTTATTTGAGAGAAAGAGAGCGAGCATGAGAAGGGGAGAGATAGGCAGAGAGAGAAGGAGAAGTGAGCTGCCTGCTGAGCAAGGAACCCGATGCCCGGCTTGATCCCAGGACCCCAGGACCATAGCCTGAACTGAAGGCAGACACTTAATCTGCTGAACCAGCCAGGCACCCCTGTTTTTCTTTTTTTTTCTTTTTAAGACTTTATTTATTTATTCATGAGAGATACACAAAGAGAGAGAGGCAGAGACATAGGCAGAGGGAGAAGCCGGCTCCATGCAGGGATCCCGAAGTGAGACTCGATCCAGGAACTCCAGGATCACACCCTGAGCCAAAGGGAGATGCTCAACCATTGAGCCATGCAGGTATCCTTGTTTTTATTTTCTGATAGGTATTTTGTGAACTCTGAAACAAATGGCAGGGAGGAGGACTCCTTTGCCCTTCAAAGTCCTTCCAGCTGGACTTAGAATCAAATTGTCATGAGCAGACTAACAGGAAAAAAGTAAAATTTAATAGGTGTACCTATGGGAAATCCACACAGAAGTAGAAATTCCAAAGACAATGAGGGCACATGAAGCTTACATGAACTAAGGAGATGGGTAAGGGCCTGGGGATACAAATGTTGGAAGACCATTAGTAGGAAAGTAAAAGGAGAATTTTGGAAAAACAAGGTTGTCCTATTATGTGGTTAAGTTCCTTAGGTAAAAGGGGGGATGTCTCTGTTAACATTTCTCTTCCTGGTACAGGTTCTCCTTTCCAACATAAAATTAGGCAGTTGAGGACCAGGAAAAGAGCTTTTCCTGATATGCTGGATTTTGATGACTTTCAACTCAAAATAATGCTCCTGCAAAGTGGCCTATCATGGCCCCTACACAAATAATGATTCATTCTTTGCTTCCATCACTAAGAAGCCAGTCATATTTGTCATCTGTCTCTATAATATCTAAGTTCTAAAGACACAAACTTTTATGTAGTTAGTTATCTGGAGAACAGGGATATATCTCTATATTTTCATCGTCCCTTCATTGTGATTGCCTCATTTATCATTTATTCCCCAGTCTATATACATTTCTGTCAGTCATATCAAATCCTTTTTGAATCTAGTTAAATTAGATCCACACCTAACATTTCCAAAGTCAGAACAAGAGTTCATAAGGAGGCCTACATCCCTTCACATTGTTTGATCTGGTAATGAAATCATCACTTATTAAAGAAGATAAAGTTGCAAGGATTTCATATGATCTATTCCATTTGTTGTCTTTTGAAGAAAAAAACCCACAACTTTCTTCCTCATTTACTTGTTACGATCAGTAATTGCATCTTTACCAAATAAAGAATTTGTAAGATCCTGTTTCTGAATTCTATGTGTGGTGTAACAGAGTTTTTAAAAATTCTTTCTTGACTTAGTTTTGAGGCCCTGGCTGGAGGCTGGTAGTTACCCCTCTTGAGCAGCTAAATTCACACCCACAATCATCTGCTTTATATGGGGCGTCATACTCTAGGCCACTTTATACCTGCTTTGATTCAACCAGACAAACCAGAGATTGCCCATCTCCCCCAGAGCCTGAGGCATTTATTCAAATTGGTGAATTTTAAATCTGCTTGTCTTGCCTCATGCTTTCTTTCCCACAGAAACCACATTAAGGTGCTTTTCCCCCACATTCCCCTTCCACCTCATGAGTGACCTGGTTGCCTCCCCTGTGTGGTCCTTTGTAGCATGCTGTGTTCTCTCCAGGGAGCTGTATAACAGAACTGTAACCTAGGTGCCTGTTTCTCTCTCTTGATTTGCATCTGGGTCTTATCAGACTTCCCTCAAGGTTAAACCAGTGAGTGATACTTAACAGACATGTCTGTTCATTGCTCTGGGTTTTAAAAATTTTAGCAGTCCACTTTTTAAGGAATTTCTATTTATGTTTTTAGGTTTTCTGTTTTGTTTCCTGAGATTTGCTTTGGTTTTTGCTATCATTCTATCATTTGAAAAGATCAAAAATAGAATGTAAACCACACAAAGTACATTTCAATATGTTTTCACCAAAAAGTATCAATTAAAGCAAATGTATAAAACAAAAAATTGGAACTTTTTTCATATATGCTTGCAAAAATGATAGTCTCCTAAAATATTTAAAAATCTATTAAAATTATAAGGCAAAATGCGAATTATAAGGAATAGATATCAAAATTTAAAATGTTATTTAGTAGTGTTGTTTTAAATTTAATTTTTAAGATATTTAATCAAATCTTATTAAGTATTTTTAGAAAGAACTAATCACAATCTGAGAGTTCAACAACCATCAGGTTGCAAACGTAATGAAACAATGTCATGTTTCATGTGTGTAATGTCCTGCCTAGGGATTCTCAACTGGGGAGATTTGGCAATGTCTGTAGACATTTTTGATTGTCATAAACTGGGCTGGGGAGAAACTACTGGCTTCCAGAGGTTGGAAAGCTGTAATGCTGCTACATCTGAGTATCTTACGATGCATAGGCGAGCACCCCCTCTCCACCAAAAAGCAAAATAGAAGACCAAAAACAACTCAGAGAATTAATGTACCCCAAATGTAAATTGCTCAGGCGTTGAGAAACCCTGGTGTATGTCTATGTCTATGTCTACGTGTATGTGCATATGCATATATTAATTATACACACACAAATGTAAGAGTAGTATGAATTGTTTAAAATTGTAAAACGTTTCTCAGCTATCATGTATAATGGCTGCACCCATCTTATTAATTTGTGAGTACCCCTGGAACCATGAATTGGAACACAAATAAAATCAAGAAAACATTTTAGCATGGCTGGGAAATAATACTTTGTTATGCAATAGTCTTTGGTGTGCATACTACCTCAGAGGAAACATTTGGCAGGTTAATTAATTTGTCTTGTCTCTTCAACACCTCTGCCACTGAGATCTTCTTCATATTCCAAAGCAGGGTGGGTGCATCAAGCAGTGGCACAACCCACAAACCTTTACAGCAAGTGAATGAAGTCGTTCTATATGTAGTGAATCTGGGGCATGAGGTGAAGGGTGTTTCTTTGGGGTTTTAACAATGTTGGCCATAAGGGTGGATGTAGATAATATAAGAGGTGCTATGCCAGTGAAAGATCCCGAGGGACAGAGGCACCTATGCAGCCCTTAAAACCTTTATTTGTGTGTGAGTGCAGTGTGCTATGGGGACCCTCTAAAGCACCTGCCCAAGCACAGAGGCCCCTAGGCTCACATCTAAGGGCAGAACTGACATAAATACTTAAAAAAAAAAAAAAAAGTGTGAAATTTGAGGCCTTGGATTTTCAGCTTGAAACCACAAGGTGTTTAGGTGGGAACCAAGTCAGAAATGAATGGCGTACGGTAATATTAGAAGAATTTGTTTTACATTTATACTTGAATACTGTCACAAAGGACAAGCATTTCTGTACATCTGGTAGTCTCCTGAGTAAAATATAGAGCATGTGTAGACTAATCCCAGGCAAAGTCATCTGTGCCTAGAGCAAGATGAGAAGTGAAAAAGCCTGATGTGGGCGAGGCCTGGGGGCACAGGGACCCTTGATCCTGAAGCTGCCTTTGCTTGATTCTACCCAGGGGATCACAGTGAAAGAAAACTTAGGTTTAAATACTTTCACTTTGCTGGATCTTATTTCCCTTCCCCACTCCAATTTCCCTGGTTCATTTTCTCTTAATTGGTCCTGATTGGAAGTCATCATAAATCAGAATAATTTCTCTTTCATGCTCTTCAAATTTTAACTTACCAAAAAAAGTCTTTAGCTGGAAATGTCCATAAAAGATGAATGTCAGTGGTTTCATCTCTAACAGGGAGAAAATGAAACTCAGACATTTTGGAGTCACAGTCAAACTACCTCAGTATGAATGTGAATTGATTTATACAGGGCCTTTAAGAAACTTCATGTCCTTTTTGGAATATACTAAGCAGGAATCACTCTCTCACAAATCCAGAAATTATAGCCACCCGTGAAGTTAAATGCTATATCTGTCTTAGCCTGGGTCTGTACTAGGCTGATAATTTACTTCAAGACTCAAAAAAGCGATTTGACTCTGCTATCTAGTTCTTGAAATGACTTATGTAATACTGAGTATTTAGATAAAGGCTGAAGATTTCCTTCCTTCCTTCCTTCCTTCCTTCCTTCCTTCCTTCCTTCCTTCCTACCTTCCTTCCTTCCTTCCTTCCTGCTTTCCTTCCTTCTTTTCCATCCTCCCTCTTTCTTTCCTTTTCTCCTCCTCTTTTCCTTCTCTCCTTCCTTCCTTCCCTCTTGCCCTTTCAGATTTCCTTCTAGATTGTTGAGATTGAGAAGAGGTAGGATATGTGTAAGTTACATCATTAATAGTTAATTGAATAGTTAATTGAATTGACTAGTTGAATAGTCAACTTATATTATCTATTAACTTCCTTAGTTTGTAGAATCTGGGCATAAACCTCAGAGAAAACTTGAGAAGACATTGTAACAAAATAAATCTAAGTTCCTGACTTAAATCATGGGCTAGTCTATTTTTTGAAACAGTTTTAAAACTTTTCAAAACTCAGTACATTAGTGCTGTATAGATAAATCATGAAGGTCAACCAAAAAGATCCAGAGAAGATTGATGTTAAGAGAGTAGAACTTTCATTTTGGAGCTGTATCTCACTCTCTCTCTCTCTCTCTCTGTTCAATAGAGACACTTCCAAATAGAGTTCCTCTCATGCTGTCATCTTGGTTAAGGCCAATAGGAAGGCTGCTTTACATTATGTTTTACTTTTTGGCCATATAACTTTGAAACCCTGAGCTTCAGTTTATTCATAAAGTGAGACAGCCATTTTATTTGCTTTGCAGAGTTGTGAAGCCTGAGTGGTAAATTCAGTTATAATGTTGGTCAAACCCCAAAGCTTTATGCTGATGCAAGGCAGTAGTACTGCAGCAAACATCAGGTTTTGTTTTAAAGATTTTATTTGCTTATTTATTTTTTGGGGGGTGAGGAGAACATGCAAGCAGAGGGTGGGGCAAAAGGGGGAGGAGCAGACTCCATGCTGAGCACAGAGCCCAATTTGGGTGATCTCTTGGCCCTGAGATCATGACCTGAGCTGAAATCAAGAGTCAGGTGCTTAACCTACTGAGCCATGCAGGTGCCCCCAGACATAAGTGGTTTTATTTATTTTTATTTTTTATTTTATTTTTTTCATAAGTGGCTTTAAAGAATGAAGATGGGACAGTTGTTATCTTATGAAGGACAAAGGGTACAGGATATAATCCTAGGTTTAGGCATGTGGAGCCGGTAAGGTGCCTCTAAGAGGAGGGGTAAAAAGGCAAAAGATAAGTTTTTCTCACTTCCAGTTTTGCTCAGGCTTTGTCTAGTATTTAATCATTCTTCTCACTTGATAGGGCCATTTATGTTCAGTCTACTGAAGCAAAAACAGATTTTATGGTTTTCAGATTTGGGGAGTGGCATCCTTATGATATACAGAATTATTTTCTCCCACAAGATAGTGGCATCGACAAGATATTAGAAATATTTCTCCCACATTTCTGCCTGTCCAGAAAAAACATGTCCCTCTCCTTAGCCTTCCAACATATGTGGAAAAAGAAAAATATGAAGACTTCTAAGTATTTATGTCTTGAATGGGATTTCCTATTTTATTAAAGTAATTGGGTTTATAAGATACACATCTGCCTATTTTTATGCCTGTACATGTACAGTACACGTACAATAAGGTGGTAATAGAAACAGATGGGAAGGGAAGGGAAAGGAGGGGACAGAGAAGGAAGGGGAGAGAAAGAACAGGAACATTTATCAGGCATCTACTGTTTGTCAAACACTGCATCACACATTTTACATTTTAGAAAATTAAACCACATAGTCTGGTATTTTCTTTGCCAACTCCAGTGACTACTGGACATTGAGACTAATTTATTGTTTTCAGATTAAGTGGTAATAATTTTAAAAATCACTTTTTAAATTTCTCTGAGCCAGGTGGTATCTTTAGGTGATGTAGTCAGTTTGGCTGATATAACAAAAATATCACGGAATGGATAGCTTTAACAGCAAACACATTTCTCACAGTTCTGCAGGCTGAGAAGTCTAAGATTAAGGAGTTGGCGGATTATGGTATCTGATGAGGACCTGCTTCCTGGCTCCTAGGCAGCCATCTTCAAGCTGTGTCTTCATTGGTGGAAGCAGTGGGATAGCTCACTGGGGTCTCTCCTATTATAGCAGTAAACCCACTCCAGAGGGCCCCACACTCTAGACTGAATCACTCCTTCCCCCAGGCCCCACTTCCTGATACCTTGAAGTTGAGGGCTAGGATTTTAACATATGAATGGGGGCAGGGCACAGGCATTCAACCCCTTGAAGATGGGGAAAAAGAAATGCCTTCTGCTTCACTAAATATGCAAGGGATAATCCTATATTTTTAAACCAGGGTTTGGCACTCTACAGTGTAGCCCAGCAGCTGGGTATCATAGGTTTGGACAGAATGCTGAAAGTCCTGATGAAACTACTCACCAGCTCTGGAGAATTTTTCTGTTTCCTCCTTAGGAACAGCAAGTTTAGTGATAAGAGATAGATGAATAAAGCCTAGAGACCAATTAACAGGCTAGCAGTGCCTTATCTAATCAGACTGTGACAGTCAAACAAAAGCTTTCCTTGAGTGCCTGCCTAGAAGGTGTTTTGTGGAGAACACAGATGCTTAAAATGAGCACCTGCTTTTTAGGTGAACACACTGGGATTACAGATCTGATTTTTCCAGGGTTGATGAAATACTTGCCTTTTTTTTTTTTTTTTTAAGAGTCTTATCTTTGGGCCAAAGGGATTTGAAGTCTTCAGTGAAACTTTACGTTTTCACATTTTAGATAGACTTGACTCATCTGGCCTGCTGGAATTCATGGACCAATTCATAGAATTCATAGAAAAAGAGGGGAAACAAAGACAGAGATCACGCTGAATTTGGCAGGCCAAAGGATTTTTCTGGGTAAGCATGGTGAAGTGCTTTTGCCTGGTGGTCAACATAGGCTGCTATTATAAGAGTCTGATACAACCAACTCTCTGAATAAAACGTCCCAGATCCCCTCTTCTCGTATGAAGATGAGCAGCTTCTGTTAGAACAATAAGAGTTCTGGGAAAGTGGTTATTCTGACTTTCCATCTCTTCAATATATAACATCTCTCCCCCCCGTCCCTCCCCCCAATTAACTAAGATCAAGAATGTGAAAGATGGAAACAGTTTAGGGAGGAGCAGACTGGAAGAGGGGGGAAAAACCCACAAATTTTATCTGGACATATTGGAATTGAAGCTCTCCATGTGGAGATACCTACTAGATGGATTAAGAAATAGGTCTGGAACTCAGAAGAGAGGTATGGGCTGAAGATAGAGAGTTGGCTTACAGGTGTAGATGGGAATTGGCACTATTATGGACATGATGCATAAAGTGAGAAGTAGAATCTAGGGTGGAATTGTGGAGGGAATATCAAGTTCTTATGGCAGTGTTTAAGAGAAAATCAGTGCAAGAAAATCACCACCAGAACACATGGTTCCTGACTGGAATTGAAATGGAAACTTTCTGCTGGCCTAAGCCATGATGATAACATTTCAACCATCTTCAAACATTATACTATGAGGTAGGTGGTCCAGTTAGTGGTGGCTGGTGGCAAAACAGGGAATCTTCCAGAGTCCAAGACTGCATAGTAATTTGTGTGAGGGAGTCAGGGGACCAGCATGTGGGAAATTGAGAAAGGAAGAGAAAAAGATGCTGAAGAGGAAGGAAAAGTAGAAGTATATATGTGTGTGTATATGTGTGTGTGCATGTGTATGCAGTTTGAGCTGCTGAAAATGGAGTAAGTGTATCCCTTGTATTTAGCAGTCATTTATAAATACCACGAACAGAAATATCTCCCCAAAATAACTGACTACGTACTTGGTTCTTTGACCACATGCATTTGCTACCTACGAAAAGCATTACTATGAAGTTTGAAATTATACCGCCAACATTTATCTCCATCAACAATGCGCATTTAAATGTAAGAAATTCGAAATATGAGTGTGCATTGTCTTCCTTGGGTTGATTTATTAATTTTCAAATTTGTTCACCAAATATTTTTTGACTTCGCTTTTTGTCTAACCTTTATGTAAACATATACGAGATTAGGGAAAATTATTTCCTCCTCTTGCTGGGCAACAGGGTCACAAGGGTGAGAAGTGTGGAAGTGCCTCTTATGCATGCAGCTGATCCTCTACAGATAAACCTCCCCGGAAAGTCAGCTATAGGTAGGAGCCTAAGTTCAGGCATCAGACAAGGTATTGAAACAGAAACAGCCCGGGGAACTTTGGGTCCATGACAAACAACATATCTCCAACTTGATTCTTCATCTTCCCTTCTTCTGCTCCTTCAACTTTTCCTCTTCTCGTATTCACTTCCCTATGATAGCAACACCATCCCTCAGTAAGTGTTTTCCTAAGTACTTTCTAAATTGTGACCCATTATTGGGCTGTAAAATCAATTTGGTGGGTTGTGACCAGCATTTAAAAACAAAAACAGGGTGCCTGAGTGGCTCAGTCAGTTAAGCATCTGTCTTCTGCTCAGATCATGATCCCAGGGTCCTAGGATCGAGCCCCATATAGGGGCTCCCTGCTCAGCAGAGTCCGCTTTTCCCTCCCCCTCTACCCCTCCCCTTGCTATGGTCTTTCTCTTCAAATAAATAAATAAATAAATAAAATATTTAAAAAAACCCAAAACCAAAACAAAAACAGAAAAGAACATACCACAAGTGCACTGCGTATAGTAAGGTTAAATGTTGTTCCATAAAACTCCAAGAGCAGTTCCAGATGGGTGTGTTTATATATGTATATATACTTGGTCTCAATGCAAAATGTTTCTTGGTGGATCACAGTAAAAAAAAACTTATTGAAAGCTGCTGCTCTTGACCAGTTGTTATCCAGCTAGAAACCTGGGAGTCACATTAACTTTCTTCTTCTGTTTAGATGTCTTCCTTTCCATCCCTTCCACTCTTGCTTTCATTCAGGTCTCCACTGCCTTAGGCAGATGGATAGCAGGAATCTCCTCACTAGTCTGGCTCCAGTCATGCCTTTCTCACACTATCATTCATGTATTTGATGGAGCCAACCTTCTGACATGCAAAGTCTGGCCCCAGCCCAATTTTCTGGCCCTGTCTCCTTCTACTCTTCCTCTTACAGCTCTTCCATCAGTCCGACTAAAACAATGCCAGTGCCCTGCATACTCTTTCTTACTTCTGTGCCTAAGCTCATGTTCTCTGCCAAGAAGCCTCTTGCATTTATCGTATCCGTCGTTGCTATGTATTTACTGCTTATTCTTCCGGTGGGGTTTCACTCAACACTGCTTCTGATAAACACTCCTTAGACCATCACTCTGGTTTCCCTGATCTTTGTGGTCCAAAAATACTCTGTACACGTCCTCAAATATATCGTATTATCTGAATTTCTGTCCCCAACCTGGGAAAGGAAGGAAGAAGTATACTTTTTTTCTATGCTTCGATTTATATATTAAGCCCCCATTCTCCCAAGGGATATGGACATTTCATGTCAGTTAAGTTGAGGTTTATTCTATTTTCCCTGGAGTAGAGGCTGATTTTTAGGGGCTTGCATGGTGCTAAGGCTTCTTCAGAGGGGAGGACCTGGAGAGGGAGAAAAAAAAAAAAAAACGATCCTTGATGTTTCTCTAAAAACCATCCCCTACTAAATATGACTCATCTCATGCTCTGGGTTGAACTGTGCCCCTTAAAAGATATGCCAAAGTCCTAAACTCGGGATCGCCGTGTGGCTCAGTGGTTTAGCACCTGCCTTCCACCCAGGGCGTGATCCTGGAGACCCAGGATCGAGTCCCACGTTGGGCTCCCTGCATGGAGCCTGCTTCTCCCTCTGCCTGTGTCTCTGCCACTCTCTCTGCATCTCTCATGAATAAATAAATCTTTAAAAACAACAACAACAACAACAAAGTCCTAACCTCTGGTACCTGTAAGTGTGACCTTATTTGGAAATAGAATCTTTGCAGATATAAATCAAATTCAAATGAGGTCATACTGGATTAGGATAAGTCTTAAATCCATTGACTGGTATTCTTATAAAAAGAGAAATTTGAAGACACAGGAAAGGGTGCCTTGTATAGATAGAGGCAGGGATTGGAGTGATGTGCCTACATAGGCTTGCTGGCAACCACAGAAGCTGGGAGAGAGCATGGACCAGATCCTTCCCTAGAGCCTTCAGAGGAAGCAGTGGCCCTGCTGAGACTTTGGTTTTGGACTTTCAGGCTCCAGAATTATGAAAGAATGCATTTCTGTTGTTTTAAGTCACCTAGTTTGTGGTGTGTAGTTATGGAATCCCGAGGAAATGGATTTAATCCATCGTCCATGTGGGCCCCTCAGACCCCTGCTCCTATCGTGCCTTGCTAGGTAGGAAACCTTTTTGATTTCTCCCAGATCTCATGGTCTCTCTTCTCTCCTCCTGTGTTATGCTTCAGTTTGTCAAAGTTATTTTAAAAATAATATCCTGACACATGATTAACACATTTACTGATAGTCCATGATCTACTTGATTGTTTCTTGAACAAAGTGATTATAACTCTCTCATTTCATATCTGTAGTACCTAGCCCATAGTGTGTCTTTAATAAATGAGTTTGGTTGACAGTGTGTCCAAAGGAGAAAAGGTTCTCAGACGTCTGTGTGTCAACACCCTTTGCAATACTAGAATTGCTGGCAACACACTTAAAGGGGTTAAAACACAAAAAGTTGTTTAAATAAACAAGTTGGGAAAACCAAGAAAAAAATATTCATTGTCATCATGCTATTCATTTGCTGCCATTCAACAACACAGGACTGGTTACTGCCTTGACCATGTTTATTTATTTATAAAACAAAGTTCTGACAATTTTAGTAATCACATGATGTGAGATCACAAACACAAATATACATATATTCAGATATGCAAAGAAAATGTGAATCCTTAAATTTTCAATAGTAATCTGTTCCTTAAAGCTTTCTACCCACTGGATGATGAAAGGAAAACCCACCTATATTTTATTTTATTATTTTATTTTTAAAGACAATTTATTTATTTATTTGACAGGGGGAGGGTCAGAGGGAGAGAATCTCAAGCAGACTCCCTGCTGAGCATGGAGCCTGACACAAGGCTCAATCTCACGACCCTGAGATCATGACCCACCTGAGCCAAAACCAAGAGTTGGGTGCTTAACTAACTGAGCCACTGAGGTGCCCCATTTAAAAAAGAAATATTTGTTTATTTTAAAACCCACCTATATTTTAGTCTAATGTTTAAATAGCCTCTTCATGTAAATTGGCTTCTGTGTAGATGACTCAAATAAAATAGTCTTTTGGAATTCCATCTCCATATCTGTTATATTAGTTCCCTAGGACCACCATAATAAAGTACCACAAAAATGGGTGGTTTAAAAGATAGAAATGTATTAACTCATAGTTCTGAAGGCCAGAAGTCCATGGCAGGGCTATGAATCATCTGAAATTTTAGGGAACTCCTTTCTGGCCTATTCCTAACTTCTGGTCATATGTTAGCAACCATCGGTGTTCTTAGCTTGCAGGTGTGTAATCCCAATCTCTGCTTCATCATCACATGGTGTTCTCCCTGTGTGTCTCTGTCATCACATGACTGTCTTATAAGATCATCAGTCAAATCATAATAGAGAGCCTACCCTACTCCAATATCACTTCATCATTTTTTTTAATGGTTTTATTTATTTCGAGAGACAGAGAGAGAATGAGACAGAGAGAGAAGCAAACCAGGGGAGGGGCAGAGGCAGAGGGAGAGAGAGAATCTTTTTTTTTTTTTTTTTTTTTTTTTTTTTTTTTTTTTTTTGAGAGAGAGAATCTTAAACAGGCTCCATGCCCAGTACAGAGCCCCATGTGGGGCTTGATCGCATGACTCTGAGATCATGATGTGAGCTGAAATCAAGAGTCGACACTTAACTGACGGAGCAACCCAGACGCCCTCATTATCACCTCATCTTAACCAATCATATCTGCAACGACCTTATTTCTAAATAAGGGCATATTCTGAGGTACTGGGGGGTTAGGAATTCAGTATATATTTTTTGGGGGGGTACACAACTGAAATCATAATACTCATCTTTTCTTGAAGGGGGAATTAAGCTACATGAAGGAGGGTGATTGCTTACCTGACAGTGGGTCACTATTTTTTGCATCTTTGTTGGTCTTTGCTGAGAGGTGGCTCTTCTGACTTGCTTGTGAGCCTTTTCCTATTCTCGTCCTAATGGCGTGGCCTGCTGAAGTGTGATATTGGTGTGACCCATTTTCTCTCTGGGTGGTCAAACTCAACTTGGGAGAGTGTGGGAAATTTGCAGTCCACCTTCTCAATTCCGTCTCATCATCAGAGACTGAGGGTGTTCAGGAGAATTGAATTCTGGCTTTCCTTTTGCCTAGATGTGATGAGTCATTGAGATTATATTACTGTCACCACTCACAGATAAAAGGCAAGGCAGAAAGCAGTTTTTTCCCAGACTTATAAATAGGAGGCTCTCTACTCTCTACTCCTAAGGTGCTTACATACCTAACTATACCTAACTATAGGTTTCTCTAAATTTCCTTGAACCTATGCTGCTTTTTCCACAAGGTTTTGAGAAGGCAGGGGTAGGGGAAGAAAATAATAAAGGGTGCTGAAATTGGCCTTCTTTTTCTACCTCAGTCTTCCAGATTTTTTCCACAGTCCCTTTGGGTGGAAGGGGAGGATCTTTTTTCCCTGTGTGGCAAGGGCCTTCTACCTTAGGGCAATAAGCCTTATTGCCAGGTGATCATGAAGGAAGGTATATGCCTTTCTCTGTTTGGAAGGAACCCTTGTGATTTGTGTCCTCCAGACATGGGTTTAATATGGAGACCTTAATATGTCTTTGAATGGAGTATGACCAAAGATACCAAGTAGCTTGGCTTAATTTGACAAAAAAAATCTTATGCACTACTGACTTGAATTACAATGTATAAATTAAGAGAATAGGCTTTGGAGTGAGACTTCCTGGGTTCAATCCTCAGCTCTACCACTTTCTTTGAGGAAAGTTACTTAATTGTTAGGAGTCTCTATTTCCTGGTCTTGAAAATTGGAATATCGTGAATACCTCCCTGAGGGTTATTGTGAAGATTCAAGGAAGTAATAAAGTCTTTCAAGAGCACCAGGCACATAGAGATTGCTCAGTAAATGTTGGCCGGCATTACTGGTAGCATTTGTTTGGCATTACCTACTTTGCTATTATGCTATGCCTTTTGCTTTCTGACTTCCAGAAAATTGTAGTCTTCTCCCTATGGCATTTTATCTGACAAGACATTGCCTGTCACACAACAGTATATATCCTCAGTTTTAACACAGATGCTTCTCACATTTAGATCACAAATTTCTGCTATGCCTATGGAGGGTTGGCAGCCCATCAACATGTAGTGAAAGACTGTTTAAGAAGCACTGATCTGGTGGTGAATAACCCCATGGCCCTAATGTAGGCATGAACTTTTTAGCTGAAGAGGACACATGGCTAGCCTCTTACAGGCTAAAATAGACAGGACATCATTTATTTTTTGTATTATTTTTAACTGGTGTTTTTCTTTGTATTCTGAATATATAGGAAAGATGCCAATTTTCATCTGTAGGACAATTTTCATCTTTCTACGGGATCTATGTAACTATGTGAAAGAAACATAATGGAAAACGATATGAAACAAACCTTATCCTTCCTGATGGAAAGAGGATAATTTGTTATCTAATTCATAATTTATATTGCTGTATGGAAAACCGCCTGATGATTTATTGAGTTTGAGAATAAGATCTCAACCAGAGGAAAAGTTCTCTAAGAACAGAAAATGGTCACAACCAAATTTATATTTTGCATAGTACTTTTGACAAAGACTTACTTTATTAGACACATTAGATGGAACTCTAGGTAGCAAACGTTCTCGTGGCAGATTTTGGAGAGTAATGGGACTTAATTCACTAGAGTGCTCCAACTACCTTTGCACTATTAAATGCTTATTGAAATATAACTAAGTCTACTAGTTTTCTTTCTCGAGATTATAGGGTTGAAAATTATTGAAGTGAGAATTAGTGAGGTTCTGCTCTATTTAACCCAAGTTTTGTCTTCTGTAGCTTAAAAGCCATTAGTTCTTGTTCTGTCTTCTTGACTAATGAGAATAATTGATTCCTGTCTTCTTCTTACATTATCCATTTATGTATTTTTGTCCATTAAGCTTTCCTTTTTAAAGGGATGTTTTCAAGAAATGCCATATAGATGAACTGTGAGTAGAGGTTCCTGGTTATACTAATATGAAAGGGTGAGTAACCTTATTTCTGGGTCATTAAACCAAGTAGTGGAATTGGAATTAGACAAACAGATCTTTTCCATCTCTAACTTTAGTATGTCTATCAGATTGGAATAAAATGCTTTGCTTAATGCTTTTCATTTCCCTACTTACCCACTAATTACTTGAGTCTGTTCTTTATAGAATTTTAGAGCAGAAAGTGTCATTTAAAACCATGTAGCTCAATTTCATCATTTTACAGATGGCCCAGGATGGTTAGGTTCTTTCCAGCCTCAGGTTTTCTCGCACGCCTAAACACTTTCCTCCTCATTCTTTACATGGCTGTTGTCCTGTTACCCATTAGCTGAAAGCTGACATATCAAACGTCATCACTTTAAAAAGACCTTCTCTGACTCTCCTATCTGGCAAGGCTTTTTGTCCTTCCCCATCACTGTACCTTCTTGATTTTCTTCCCAGTACTTACCATATGAGTCATGATATGCTGCGAACTACTTGTTCATTTTCTGCCTTTTCTGCTATGCTGTAAGATTCATAAGGACAAGGTTGGTGATGCAGCCAGCGCTCACCTGGTGCCCATGATAGCAAGGTGCCTGATGCTATGTAGACATTCAGTATAACAGCTGGAACCAGAATTCCTCTTCTCTCTTTTCTTCTTTAGTTACACACACACTCACTCACACACACAGTCCTCCTATAAACCAGCAATATTGTCTACCTAAAATTCTGGGTCCCATGACTGCCATTAGGCTTTTGCAAACAGTGTTTATGCTCAGTCCACATATGACTTCTCATGTGTGTGTTTTGTGCGAGGGACTACTACAGTTCTGCAGAAAGCATTAGCTGTAGCATCTGGGAAGTAAAGTGGTCACTATTTTTCCTTTACCAGTAGTGAATGTAGATTCCAGAAATGGAAAATTCATGGTACACTGAAGAAACAACTTTCACAACAATATGTAAACATGGCTCACATAATAAGCCAAAGGCAGGTATTTTGGAACTTGGTTGCAATAAGAAACTGTGCTGAGCACTTGTTTGCAACTGTAGTACAATTTGGGATCACCTATAGAGTTTTTGAAAAACACAGATGTCCTGGCTCTGACCCTGGAACCATTGGATCAGAAACTCTGGTGGTGGTTCCTGGGAGTATATATGTTTAAACATTGCCACTTGTCATTCTGTCATGTACCAGAATTCAGAACAAAATAGCGGAAGAATTTTGGTCCTGGATAACCAGATTTGTGTTCAACAAGTTGAATATGTCCTTTTGAAAACTGGTAAGCTAGTAACTACAGTGGATGCAAGATTATGTCCACTGTTTATGTTTCTTCTTTTTTTTTTTTAAGATTTTTTTCTTTTTTAAGAGTTAGCAGGGAATCTGACGGAGTCTGATGCTGATTCCACGACCCTGAGGTCATGACCAGAGCCGAAGGCAAACACTTAACCGACTGAGCCACCTAGGCACCCTTTAAGTTTCTTAATTGAACACATTTTATAGATAATCACTGATAGTATTACTTTAGGCTACCGTCTATATGGGTTAGAGAACAGTTCTGAAAATGGTTCTGACGTATTTTAAAAGCGGTCCGTCTACATGGTAATTTTGTTGGAGTGGTTGCTTTTCCTGGAAATATGCCAGTTGTGCCTTCATGTAGATTTGTCACCTCTCTCTGCCCACTCACCATATGGATTTCTTCTCCTGTTTTAAGTCAGGTTCAGGACCTTTCCTGTTCAGAAAGATTTCCATAAATAGCTCCTTAACCATAAGGTTTGTCACATGACCCTGATCTACCTTTGTAAGTCTCTGTGTTTTGTGCACATACGTCTATGAGTTGTTACTAGTTGCAATGTCTACCTTACTAGCAACCTTTAAAATATGGATTACAAGGCCCCAAAGATGCACGGCCCAGCTGATGAACATTCAATAAATATGTGTTGACTAAATGAATGGCCAGTTCTGCTTATTTCAGGCAAGCATTTTTACAAAGGAAGTTTTAAAGAAAAAAGTGGGGGCATGGAGTTGTTGGCAGTTTGTTCCTGTGAAATAAAAATGAAATAGAGTTTTCTTTTTTCTTGTGGCTGATTCCCTTTCACAGGTTTCTTCACCAATTGGCTAGTGTCCAACTTTGTCAGAGCGGAAACATCAGACAGCTAGAAAAGAGGTTCTCAGTTGATAAATATTTGATTTACAAGGTATTGAGAGGTTTAAAGCAATGGAAGGGAGTTTGCCTAATGGGAGATGTGTTTAATATAGTGAGGAAGATCACCAATAACCAGGTCTGTTTTTCTTTTCAATGGCCACTGGGTATGGGACCTAACTTTATCAACCTTGTTGCACTACAGATTGTTCTGGACCAAGCTGACAACCAAGCCAAACTAGGAGGACTGGGATGCTCCTGATTCCACAACAGAAATACAGCTGAAGGGAATATTCTTAGATTTTCTTTTTTCTTTTCTATAACCTGTGATAAATATTGTATGTCTCTGCAGCATAGGGAAAAAAATGATTGATCCTTTCTCAGTAATATAGATATGTGGCTGTATATGTTATATGCAGAATGAATGATTGAGAGAAATGGGGAGGGGGCAGAGTGAGGAAAGCAAGCCACTATGTATGGAACTGCCAATAGCAATCTATCAAAGGCATGTCGAGAGTGCTAGAATAGGTGGTGAATTTTATCTCTAATTTAATCATTTGTTATTTTTCTGTTCTCAAACTTTTGTTTTCTTTTTAAATGTTACTTTTCACTCCACCTCCTCAAAGTTTCAAAGAAATAGGAACAGGAACGATTGGGGGGGGGGCGGGGGGGAAATGAACTGATTGAATCAAATGCTTAAGAAAATAATGTGCTGCCTTTTATATATGCTGTAAATCTTTTCTACAAAGATAACTCTGCAGATCCAGGACTGCATTTTAAGAGCATTGCACTTTAAATTGTTTTTTGTTTGTTTGTTTTCCATAGGAATAGTGCACACTGTTCATTCTCGGTGGGGATGATATTGTCCCCAATGGAGCAAAAATTGTCTTGGGGGAGGAGGCAAAAAAATATTGGATCTTATTATAGTTTATGATCCTCTAAAGGGGTATAGGACATACATAGATATACAGTGTCTATCTTTTATTTTAATTTCACCTGAACTATTGAAATTTTTCTTTGCTGAATGTATTGTATTTGAGGACATTCAATCAGGTAATTTTACAAAGACCGTGTTTTGTTGGAAACTTGGTTTCAAGACTAACAGCTGAACCAAAAATGAGTTTGTGTAAGCTTGCACATGTAAGTGTGAATTCTTCATGGATTACTTAGCTATGTTATTCTCCTCAAACTGCTGGAGTGAGTAGGAATATGATGGAAGATGGGTATCACAAATTAGGAAAAATGCCCTATCCTTTGATTGTGAATACAATGTAACTTTTGAAGGGTTAGTAGCTAATATATTTGGGTCTGTTTATTCAAGCAGTGGAGATGGGTTTATGAGTTTTCACCAAGACACTTTCTTGCCCCGTCCATATCCCCACAGTACGAACATAATTCAGTATTTTATTATAACTCTCAGAGTTGTCTGCACTGAGCCCCTAGCAATTTATCAATTACGGTTCAGATTTTGCTTCCTGGCACTCGTTTCCATGATTTCTGCTTGTGAGTCTGTGCTCTGGGAAGCTGTGACTCCCTCTATTTACCTATCTGTCTTGGCAATCTTGGGGCAGCTGTTTGCCCTGTGTCCTCCCCTCTCTAATAGATTTGAGAAGGGTTGTTGATTTTTCAGTCTGTTCAGATTTTTGCTTTTTTGTTACGATGGTCTGGCAACTTTCAAGCTGTTTACATGCAAAAGTAGAAACCAGAAGTCGGTACTTCTTTGCAGAGTGTTCTTTTGTTCACTGTTACCATCTGGGTTTATCTTGTCTCTGCGTTTAAACTGTATGTTCTGGAACAGAAAAGACCATGTGGAATCATAAAGCATTAGAAGAAAAGAAAGGGAATTTCACCAAGTCAAAATTCACTTGTTTATTCATTCATTTATTTATCATTCAACAAATATCTGTTGTGCAGGTATCACATGGAAGGCTCTTTCTGGAATTTTGAGAGGTACAAATATAAATTAGTCATCAACTAATCATGTTTTTAGAGAGCTGAAGTCTAGCAACAGGAATAACACATTTTCCCATGCCTTACACTTTCCTCAAAGGAATAATTTTTAATGGCTGTATTTTGTATGAATATATCATGATTTATTCTGATTATTCTTTTATTATTGGATTTTTGAATTCCTTATTATAAACCATACTGTAAGAAACAGCCTTACATATAAGACTTAATTCATTAATTACCATTTCTAGCATAAATTTCTAGAAGCGGAATAACTAGCCTCAAAAGTATAGATTCTTTGAACTATCTTGGCTTTAATATTCTTTTTATATTGCTTGTCTGAAATTTTTTTCATCAATTTGCACACCTAGTACTTAGGTGTGAATGTGACTATACCATATACCCTCATTGGCGTTGAGTATTATTACTGTGAAAATCTTACTAATTTAAGATAAAGGAGAAAAAAACGTTACTTAAAGCCCAAACAGACTGCAGCAGGTCCTGCTTTTTAAAAGCAGTGGCACAATTCGAATTGATGAGAAAACAAACATCTAAACCTCTCATTCTTTTCAGAGAACCTTGTGGAGTTGACAGAAGGGCAAAGCAGGAAATTTCAAAGTCCCCGTCAGTGCATTTTTCTGTGCTGAAGGTGGGACACAGACTAGAGAGAGGGAAAAAAATCAGTGACTCAGGATGCCTTTAGCTAAGTAGGAAGTGAACAACTGCAGGAAAGATAGAGGGAAGTTGAGTTTTGATGTATGAAGGTAGGAAATCCAGGACAGGGATGGGGGGATGGGTTGAGGAGTGGGGGGTGGGTTGAATCGGAGGATAGGAATTCTGAAAATAGAGGGAGGAAGTAAAGCTTAGAAAAATAATGACTCACAACCTCTCTGTCCCTGCAAACCTTTGGTAAGTCTGTTCTTTATGTGAAAATTAAGAAAGGAGGATACGTTTCATGTCTGCAGCACATTGTTTGCAAAAAAGGACAGCATTGTGAAACGATAAGATGCTCCAACCATGTACTGAACTCATGGAGCCAAAGTGGAATGAGATTTATAAAGAATTGTAAGTGATTTCGAAGAATTTCAAAGGCATTAGGAAGGATTTAGGCTTTCCCCTGTGAAGACTAAATTGGGTTATATATCATTGATGCTTAAAGTTGGATTTTTTTATTAGTTATGAGGCTGAACATTTTTTTTCATATGGTTTTTAATTTTTTTGGCTGTTCCATTTTTCTTCTGTGAATTATCTACTCAGATCCTGTTCTACTGGCATTCACGACTTATGTGAAAATATTGCAACTGAGCTATATGGGAACAGGATGGAGCAAACTTTTCTCATGTTGACACCCAAACAGGATTTATAAGTGATAAATACTATTCAGTCTACAATATTACTCTTTTTAAAAAAATATTTTATTTATTTATTCATGAGAGACAGGGAGAGACATAGACAGAGGGAGAAGCAGACTCCCTGTGGGGAGCCCAGTGCAGGACTCAATCCAAAGTCCCCGGGATCACAACCTGAGCCAAAGGCAGATGCTCAACCACTGAGCCACCTGGGTACCACAGTAGTATTTCTCTTGATGTTATTTCTTGCATATGAGGGCTAATGAATATTTGTGCTGTTTGGGTCTCTAACAATTATTTATTAAATGTGTGAGAAGACTATGATTCTGCTGAATGCCTCTTGCTAGGGAAAGGCTAGGAATATCCCACTTATATTCCAATAGCAGCAATAAATTCTTCTCTACCAACTTCCTCCTGGAGCATTACCTCTTACTTTCAAATAAGTCAGTCATGAAGGTTCAGAAATAATACGAACATTTCCTCAGTAGGCTGAGCTATAACATATATTTTTCTAGAGAGCAGGTAAAACACTGCTGGTAGATTAAGACAATGCTTGGGATTGTGTCTAATGGTATACTGAAGTTGGGGCAGAGTGTATTATGGAGACCAGCAGACTCTACTCAAGGCTACCTGATTTTGGAAGCTAAATGCTAGACTACGTCATTGGTCTCTTCTTGAACTGAAGTGTTTAGTTTTCAGTGAAGTATATTTCTAAAAAAAAAAAAAAAAAAAAAAAAGAAATCCAAAGGTGACTTTGTTTTGCTTCTGATTTGAACACTATCAGAATATCCATGAGAAAAAAAAAAGCCAATCTCAAAAGGGCTTATCATCATAATAGCAATATTTTAAAAGTGATAAACTTCAAAAGCAGGATGGGCTTTTGTTTGTTTTCCTGCTGGGATAGATAGTGTCCCACAGGATCTTCCTTTGGGAATCCTTGTCAGAGGATGAAAAGAATAAGGTTTATGTAGGCAGTGCCAGCTCCTCTTCCCTTCAAAAAAGCAAAAACAAACAAATAAGCCAAAAAAAAAAAAAAAAAAAGAAGTTACCTCTTCCACTAGTTTGCCATATGGGTATAGTAGAATTTCAGTTGACCTGTTATTAATTGATCTGTATAAAAAGATAAAAGATTTATTTTAAAAACCTATTTAATCCATATATTTCCTTAATTTTCTGCCTAAATGAGAAGAGACTAAAGCAGGATAATATTGAGATCAAAATCCCTTTGGCCCCAGATCATTGATAAATTGATTATGACACTAATCAAACCCCTAAGCTGGAAAGCAGGAAACCTGGGGAAAAGTTTATTAGGTTTGCTTAAATAAACCTAGGTCTTGGAATTGCAATGGCATTGCTCATAGCTACAAATTATTCTAAGGAGCAAAATAGAGCTGGACAACCTGATTCGAATTGTCTTCCCATCTCTAAGGAAATCCTGATCTTGCATTCCCTGGGACTGTGAGAGCTGAACAAATCTCACCTCTATTTGATGGGGGCAGATTTAAGTGCCAATTGCACCTGAAAACAATAAAATGACTTCTTCCATCAACTTAACCCTGAAGAAACTGAGAGGAAGATTCAGAGTTCATAGGTGGCCCTGTTACTGATGGGGCTGTGGGCATGATGCAGGGGTTTTAGCTCCCCACCAACCATCTACAGATTATGGCCTGGAATTTCCTTCCTGTGAGTGTCTTAATTCCAGGCATCTTTTATGTTTCAGACTCCTTGATTTATAAATAACAGAAAACCCAATTCAAATCAGCTCATGCAGAAAAGGAAAAAAAAAAAAAAAAAGAGAGAGAGAGAGAGAGAGAGAGAGCGAGCTTATTGGCTTGGGAACTGCAAAATGTCAGACTAGGACTAACTCTTCATACACTGCTCCAGGGACTAAAATGATGTTACCAGGACCAATTCTCCCATTATTTCTTCACTCTGCCTTCTTTGTTGGCTTCATTCACAGTTCTTTTTGGAAGCTAGTGGGAAACTTGTAGCTCCAGCTCAGCATCTTCTAAGGTTCATGTCTCATGGAGAAATAGAATTCCATTCACCAAATAGACTAGACACAAGTCTTGGGACCAACTCTTATCAGCCCAGATAGGGTCATAAACCCAATCCCAAATGAAATATTGTGGCCATGAGAATGAAACTTTTCTTCTTGTGTAGTCTGAGTTACATGCTCATCCCTGGGTCTGGTCCGTGATGTCAACTACATTAGAATTCAATACTCAGAGAATGGAGAGAGGACTGAAGCAAAGGAGATGGAGATACACTAATATCACAGAGAGACAATTGATCATGCATGGCCAAAAGACTACAACACTTAGTACACAGTTATGTAGGCTCATTGAAAAGATCCTGTATCCCAGCTCCCTCCAAAGACTAAACATATAAGTTTAATTGGAATAGGAATTAACGAACTAAGTTATTCACTGAAATACCTAGTGTCTCCACCTCATGGCAGTAATTGGAAGAACTTTTTTTGCTTGCCCCTTGGGAAAAATAAATTTCACCTCTGGGAAATTGGCTGCTGACGTCAAAAGAATTGCACGTATGAAATACCATCATTTCCTTTAACACACTTTTCTTTTTCTTTTTGTTTTGTAGTTATCATGAAAGTTGAAGGCTTGGTATCAGTTTATTGGGATGTTGCCCATTGTAGAGTTATCCTGGTTTCAGAGGCAGAGTTGGATCTAAGATAAACACGATACCATCATAAAGATAGTTTTAGGCAAAGGGAACATCGTTTGTCTGGCACCAATGCCAGTAAACAGTTGGTTCCTCAAGGCCTTTCTTAGTCTTCTTTGTGTGACAGGAGATCATCTACTTCTAAGACTTCTTTTTTTTAAAGATTTTGAATAAAGTCTTTCTCCGGTTGAGATTCATTTTCTAGATTCAAGCTATAATATAATTCTTCCTAGCATCTCAAATCCATTATATTAAATATTGTACTCATTAAACTCACTATCACTGTGTTCTCTATCTTGGTTTACTATATTATCAGTAACCCAATTACTGAAGGCATAAGCTCCCCTCCCCCTGTTGACTTCCTTGCAACTTCCAAACCATATTTTATAGGGTTCCGACTTGAATATTCATTAATTCACTCAGATAATATTCCATGTGCCTAAATTTCAGACCTGCTATGTGCCAGGTCTGTTTTGGGTACTGGGGATACGACAGTGAACAAAACAAAGGTCCTTCTCTTATAAAGACTAAATTTTAGTGAGAAAAAAGAAACTATACATATAAAGAAATGTAAATAAGACAGGCAAAGAGTAGATAGAAAGCTGGGAGTAAGGAATTTCTTTTTTCTGTAGGGTAATCATGGAAAATTCCTTTAATAAAATAGGATTTGACCAAAGAGTTTAAGGAAGTGAAGGAGCCAGCAATGTGGATATCAGGGTAAAATGAGATTAAATTTATGAAATTAGCAGAAAGTACAGAAATGAGAATATGTGCAAAAAATAACAAGGAGTCCCTTACAGCTAGAGTGGAGGGAGCAAGGGGCATAATGCTAGAAAATGAGATCAGAGGAAATACTGGGGGTAGAATGGGATCAGATCAGGGGAGGGCATTGTAGAATTTTGGCTTTTATGGAGTGAGATGAGAATCCACTGAAGAGCTTGCAGTTGAAGAATGAGTTAATCTGACATCTTAAAAGGAGTACTCTGAAACTCTGTGGAAAATAGGCCATAGTTTTAGAGAGTTATTATGGACTGAACTGTATCCTCCAAATTCATACATTGAAGCCCTAACCCCCAGTGTGACTGTATTTGGAATGAAGGCTTCTAAGGAGGTA
This sequence comes from Canis lupus dingo, assembly GCF_003254725.2. NCBI lineage: Eukaryota > Metazoa > Chordata > Mammalia > Carnivora > Canidae > Canis > Canis lupus. The sequence goes on along the minus strand of NC_064269.1, from coordinate 30,798,502 downwards.
ATTAAGGTTAAATAAGATTGGAAGAGTGGGCACGGAGAACCAGGGTCCTTGCTGGAAGAGGAAGAGTTACAAGAAATCTCTGTCTCAACATGGGTATAGTGAAAAGGCTGTATGAGGACACAGCAAGAAGGCAGGCTTCAACCAGCCAGGAGGAAAGGCCTCACCAAAAATCAACTTTGATACCACTTTGATCTTGAACTTCTAGCCTCTAGAATTGTGAGAAAAGAGATTTCTATGGTTTAAGCCACCCCCTGTTGTGGTATTTTATTATGTGAGCCCCAGCAGGCTGACACAAGGGTGATGCCCGTGGCTAAAACAAGGAAGATTCTGTGTCCTATGTTGCTGACATATCAATAAAGTTGAAACTGACACTGACTGGCAATTTGGAGAGCACTGATGACCTTGACAAAGGTGTTTCTTTGGATTGGAATGAGTTGAAGAGAGAATGAGAAAAGTGGAAGTAAAGACCAAACATGGACAAAGTTTAGGGAGTTGAAATACAAGAGGGAGTAGTGAACTGGAGTAGTAACTGGAGGGAGACTGCGGAAACATGAGAAGGATCTTGTAAGATGAGAGATATTAAAACAGGTTTTAATATTGAATGATAGGAATGGCTCAGTAGAGAAAGAAAAGTATCAGGACTATAAGAGGGAGAGAATTGTTGGAGTGGCCCTAGAAGATGAGACCTAGTGTTCAAGTGTGGGATCTTGGTTTTAAATAGGACCACAATTTGGGGTGCCTGGGTAGCTCAGTCAGTTAAGCACTAGGCTCTTGATTTTGGCTCAAGTTATGATCTCAGGGTCATAAAATCAAGCTGGGCTCTGCACTAGGCATGGAGCCTGCTTAACATTCTCTCTCTCCCTCTGCCCTTTCCCTCTCTGCTTGCATGCTCTCTAAATGAATGAATGAATGAATGAATGAATGAATAAATAAAATTCATCTATTAGGACAGGGAAAGGCACTGGGTAAATGGATTTAGATGCAAGTGAGTTGACAGACATGACAGTAGAAATGTGTGGACATTCTCTTCTGATAGCTTCTACTTTATCAACATAGGAAGCAGGGTTGTCAGCTGAGAGTGTGCACCAGGAGAAAGGCACTGGGGGTTGGGGAGAGATAGGGAGATGTGAAATAGTGCTCTAGAAGATGAGGGGTGCATATGCAGTCTACAGATGCAGAAATGTTGCTTGATATTGGTGATCATGGATTTAGAGTGAGTGAGGTAGTAAGAAGGATTCAATCCTTTTCTTCAGCTTTGTTTAGATTTGAGGTTCTAGTTGCAAAGTAGACAAGAGTTGGTTTAACCAGCTGTGGGGTCAGGGTCTAGTCAGAAGGCAAACCACACCAGGAACTAGAGCAGGAAAAATGTAATATAAATACCAATACTTAGGTCAGCAATGGCTGACTATGAGAAGGGGGTAAAGGACAAATCTAAGGTACACAGAGGTAGCAACCACAGAGGAAGGAGCCATGAAGAGGGAGGTGGTCTGGAGGCTTGGAGGAGCGCCCCGCAGACGGAGCGTCTGGTCTCTGGGGAGGCACCTGGCCGCTGCAGCTGTGTGCCGAAGAGTGAACCATGCCACTGTGAGGAAGATTGCCTTGACACCAATGTGCCAGTCCACCTGCATCTGGGGGTAGACACAGCGCCCGAAGAGAGAACACCTTCTTCCTCCTTGGCCTTGCAGTCTCCTGCCAGCGTCCTCAACCGGCAAAGGCCACCCTGGAGTAGCAGGCAAAGGATGAATGATGCCTGAAGAATCTAGGTTCGGTATCACAAAGCAAAGCAAAGAAGGGAGGGTTTGGAGCTGCAAGGCAACACCAGTCATTGGCACAACCAAGTGAACCCAAGACAGAGGGAGAAGGGGGCAAGACAGTGGAAGGTGTATGTCAGAGGGTGATTACAATAATGAATAATGGAATCTCACCTGGAAAAGGAAGGAAGAGAGGGAAAAGGAGGTGAGGGGCAGGAAAAAGAAGTAGGATGAAGGCCGCCAGAGTCTGTTTGTGGTCCTCTCTGGAGGGGAGCCAGGAGACTGCTAAGGCCCTGGAATGCATCACCTGACTGAGTGGGACCAGAGAAAAGCCGGGGGTAGGATCTAGGTGTGAGCAAATGTGATCTTGCTCTGTTACTTTTCCAAATCCTCAGAAAGCCCTGCTAGAGTGATCCTATTGCAGAAAGTAGGCAGATAAACTAATTACCCCGGAGGCATTCGCATTTACTCTTAAAACCCAGGAGAAGGCAAGGTTCTACATCAACTGGTACAGTCAAATATGCAAAACTCTTTCCTTCTGTATTTTCTAAGCTCAGAAAGATAAAACCAAGAGTTGTAGTTCTAGTATTTGCAAAACCAAACGACAAACTATTAGGCAGGTTTTCCACACTCTATGAAGATTCTCACATCGCCTTTCCCCTCCTTGCCTCCATGTCTCCCCCGCTCCCACCTTCTTGGGAATCACTGACCTGAACATAGAAATCCCTAAGAGGGGAGCTTCAGGTATCTGCTAAAGGCCACACAGGAAGAAATCTCATGCATGAAGCGTTTTAGCCCCAAAATCCTACAAGTAACTGACAGCCAACTCTGCCTGCCAGTAATTATAGCCTGTCAGAGTTCACAGGCACTTGCATCTCACAAGGATGTGTGAAGTGCACATGCCTTACATTTCTCGGTAGGGGCCCGCCCTACGGCAATATTTTTACAAAATGACAGTTTTCAGCAAGATATAGGATCTTCTTTAAGCAAATAAATAAATAATAAGCATAATAAGCATCATTCTTCACCTATAGGACTATAAATGAGGCTGTAATTAATGAACTTGCAGAGCCAGGAACACTGCCAAAGGCACTTGCTCAAGTTTGGTTTGGAGCTATTTATTTAGTTGTCATTAGGAGACCCCAGACCTATTTGGGGTGACAGGCAGTGTGGTCCTAATTCCTTTATTTTATTATTTTTTTAACCTATTCATCCAGCTCTCTCAAGGGTAAGCTGCCTCTTTTTAATCTGCCTATGCAATATAAAATTAAGAGCCAATTACACCACCGTGAAGCAGAGGAGGGCTTTTAAAGGATAACTGGAGAGTGATATATAAGGTTTTCTAATCACTACACCTAATTGCAAAGAGGAGTAAGGAAATTTTCATGAGTATCTGAACTATAATTAAGGCAAATAATCAACTATGAACTTTCCATTATTTTAGCAAGTGTGCTCTCCGAGGCAACCACACCTTTCCCTGGAGGAAATAGATTACTGTTTGTGGTAAATCAACTGTGTATGAAAAAAAAAAAAAGAAAGAAAGAAAGAAAGGCGTACAACAGAGTGGGAAAGAAGGGATAAAACTCTAAGAAAGTCTCTAAGAATTCCTCAGTCAGGAAGAGATGGGGGAAATTTGGAAGCTAAATGGAGAAAAAATAAGTAAAAGAAAGACTCAAATGTGACATGGGAGGATGGGGTGGGTGAAGAAGCAGGGCTGAGAAAGGAGGGAGAGGAATCCCACCTTCAACCTGCTAGGGGAAGACCAATCAAAAGCAATCAGTTTCCAAGCTGGCCTTCATTAAAAAATAAAATAAAATCCCTCAGTCGATGGGGACAAATTCAGCTGCTAATTTGTTTACACACCACAGTTGATTACTGGGCCAACATGATCACTCAGAGTAGGCTTCCTCACTGTGGTGGGGACTAAAGATTCCAGAAGGAAGGCTGTTCACTGGGGATAAATGTGCAAAGTGGAAAAGAGTTCCTATCCTCTTGTCCTTCTAAAGGCAGACGATTTTTTCATTTTTCTTTAATTTCCCATTTCTCTGGCATGTCCCAGGTTCTAGGCAAAAACACTTTCTCAAAACTGCAAGCCAGACCAGCAAGTTTGTTCCTTTCATCGTCCTTTCTTTTTGGCTAAATGGAAAGATAATCGCACAAGTAACCAAGACCATATCGGGTAATAACATCTGCCATGAAAAAATTATAGTGGAATGGTGGGACGGAGGGTATACTTTCTTATACGGAATGAGTTATTAGATGGTTTTATCTTTCCTTCTTCCCTCCTTACTGTCCTTTCCTTCTTTCTGTTCTTCACACATTTTATGGAGCCCATAATACATGCCAGGCATGTCTGGTTCATTTTTTAATACTTTCCGACCCTCACCTCAGATCACAAGTACAGTGTTTTGCACCTGACAGGCACTCGGGGAGTTGTTGCAAAGATTCTGTTGTGCACAAACTTAGATTCTATTCAACGAAGAACATAATATATCAAAAGAGAGGAAAGACAAAAATTCAGCATAATTAACACAGAAACAGGTTAAAATTAGATGACAGTGAGCCTTATTGGCACAAATAATGACTATATCAATATGGCATTTGAAATAGCAGGACTGCATCACAGATCTCACTTTTGTGTCTCATCTGTCTTATGAATTTGGAGAAAGCAAGGCACTTTGCCAAATTTAGAAGCAATTCAAATTTTACGTATTGAGAGTTTCGACTGAAACTTGTGTATGTCTGTATTCGAGCTCTGATTGCTGGCAAGATCAAATTTCCTAGTTAAAGGAAAATCGGTTCTCAAGACTGAAAGAAAGAGGAAGCAAGTGGGGGAGGGAGAGGGAGGAGCGCCAACATGCAGAGTTAACTGTAAAGAATCAGAAACAGATGGGCTGATGTCTTAAGAGGTGGAAGGGAAAACAAAGGGAAAACAGTGATTGGCACAATGCAATTTGGGGGTTGTTGCCTTTGATCACAGAGCCTTAGTATGTTGGGTGACTAACAAGCTTAGGCCGATTTCCCCTGGTAAAGAAGCTTTGGATGACATAAGCCAAACATTTTCCCTCTTAATTCTCCCGGTAATAGCAATTTATCTTTCTCAAGCAGTGGTGGAAACGGAGGAATGTACATGAATGCAGATGCTGGACCTCTCTGCCCACCTCGTATGTAAATGTTATAATAGGATTTCCCTGACTTAGCAGTACAGTATAGTGGAGGTGCCCAGAATTCATTTTGATTCCCACCCCTGCTCACGAAGACTACGACGTAGGTTTGTATAAAAGATCGCCATTGAGCACAAAAAGTCACAGCCCCACTAACCTCTTTGGGAAGTGTGTGGGTTTACCATAAAATACAAACCGATCTGAAATTCTAGTAAGAAAGTCGCGGATGCTGTAGGGTGGCAGTGGCTGTTCTACGATGGACTTAGGCAGATGTTGCAACTGGCATTATCTTGCATTTCAACATTCATGAATAAATTCCCTCGACCTAAGGCATATAAACACACATTCATGAAAGAACCCACACAACTCTTTATTTTTAGGAGATTACATAAAATATTTATGTCCCTCTGTCCTCCTAACCAATTACTTTCCCTTAGAAAAAAAATAGTACATATGAAATGTGATTAAAAATTTACCTTGTAACAAATAACTGGCAATTAACTAATTCATTTCCACATTTCTTCGTTCTCAGTTACAGTCAGGATGTATTGTAAAATAACTATCACTTTGGAACCTTTCAAACTGGAAATACACCATATCAATGGTGGCAGGCAAGTCAAAACACAGTGTAGATTTCGTATCAATCAGAATGTCAAATGATCTCATTAGAGTTTCAGGTCTATATGTGGGTGCATTTCAACTACTTCGCTTTTGCTGCATGAAAGTTTAGCAAAGATTAAGTCATTTACCAGCGACAGTTGGCTAAGGCAGCTGAGTGGAAGCTTTGATGAAATGTGTCAGTCACTTCCCAGCAACCCTGCCTTTGACAGGAGGCTATCAGGAGTAACCGCTGTCACTGAGCTATTGCCAATGTGGCTGGAATTCTTTTGACAGAATATTCCTGCTCTGAATTTTGTCTTTAGCTTGTTTGTGAACCTTTTACATCTATGATGATATTTACCAGTCAGATGAACTTTCTCAATACCATAGCCTGGAATTATTATTCCTTTTTTGAAAATAATTTTAGGGAGTAATGAATTGAAGCGATAGGCTTTAGAATCTCTATAAAGAAACAGCACATATGTAGTGTACAACGAAACAGTGAATGCCACACACTATCCTATCCTAGTTATGTAATATGTAATTCCAAGTTTTACTTAAAATTAGCTACCTACTCTTATTTAGCTCAATTCTGAGAGTCAAATATTGTTTCTGGTCTTGTCCCTCTCATAAGCCTGACGCAAATCCAAATGTCTGGTGGTGCTAGTACACAGCATAAACTCTAAACATCTGCTTGTGGCATATTTATGTAAAGCAGAAAAATCTTGGCCTTCTGAGGGTCTCAGTAACAGATCACTCTAGGAAGTTTTCCAACTATTTCAGATACTGAGCTTCCAAAATATTGCCACTTCTCTTCTTCTGCAAAATCGGTAGCAATCAGATCCTAACAAAATTTGGAGTCTCTGAGCATGTGTACACAAATATTACATAAAATGATAAGCAAATTTAACACATAAGAAAATGAATTTGAAGTAATGACCATCTGTTATTAAAACAGTGATTTTACCCAATCTTTAAATATTTTTCTTAAACTACAAGAAGCTACTTTAAATTTATCTTATAGAAAAAAATCAGCACAAGGTCCCTGACTTCTGTGTGAAAGTGCCTTGTGGAAGCCTTAGCCACATGGTACTGATTTTAACTAGCAACTCAGTAATAACCGTGTAGACTGACCTTTAATAATGAAACATATTAGCCTGGCCATCATTACCATCAGTTGGATGCAGAGAACCTTGTAGTTCCAAACTACCCTCTCAAATTAGGTTGTGTGTGTTTAAAAAACTGAATATTCATTTTCGGATATTGCATATTAATTTAAGGCTTTCTTGAAAGATATGTATTAAGGACACTGAATCAAGCAGTGGAGCATTCTTAAATCTTTTCTAAATGTAAAGGAAGTTTATTTGGGGTTAATTTCTTGAGGAAATTTTACTTAAAAAAATTCTGGATTGTGTTTTGAGATCTTGAAAACTTTTAGTAGGTGAATAATCAAGTGGCATTGATTTGAGGGTGAAAAAGACATGTCAACAGATAATTACAATAAAATGTGATAAGTGCTATTATAAGGATTTGTGCCAAGTCCTCTGAGAGGGCTCCTCCCCTTCCATATGGGAATTTTGGCAATGACAGAATCAGGGTGTGGGTGAATTTGCTGAAGTGATTGCAATCAGGTCAGAGAATTAAAGAACTCTTGAAGTAGGGACTTAAAACAGTCTTCCTACTGATGGTATGTTGAGTATGAAGGAAATAATGTTAAATAGAATAAAAAAAGACATTATTAAGATTATCAAAGAACTCACGGTGGCATTCTAATTGGAATTAAAATTCCCCCTAAAATTGACTACAGTTATAATGCTTAAAATTTATGTAGCACATTGTGCTTTACAGAGTAATTTCTCATTGTATTAGCATTTGCCTTAAAAAGTAATTTAATTTTTAATATATTCATTCATATACCATTCATTCACTCAATAAATATGCTCTGTGCCAGATACTGTGTCAGGAGTTGATAATTCCAAGATGAATAAGAAACTGCTCCTGTGTTTATAGGATTGTATTCTTGCTAGACTGTGAACACCTTTGAAAAGGCATTTATAGCATTTAGGTATTCGCTACATGTTTGCTGAATGAATAAATGAGTGTGTGTTTTGGTTAAGTTGGCAAATAAAAGATTCTTTTACCAAATAGAAGTTTGGGCATGATAAATTTGTAGGTACTGGAGTCAGAAGCCCTGTTTTAAGTTTTAGCTTAGATATATGATATGATACTGGAAAATTCACTTAACCTTTCCAGTCTCAATTTTTCTCACTGTGGGCATAAATAATAACTCTCTTAGAAGGTTGCTATGAGGTTAGATGTGAAAGTGCTTTCTAATCTGAAATGTTATTTAGATGTTAGTCATTATTACAAATATAGTCCCAATATTCTACATCATAGAGCAACATTTAAAGATAAGTGCCTCTATCAGGAGTGAAGCAATATAGCCTTTCTAGAATGGGTAAATCGAGAGTCCTAGTCATGGCAAAATGCCAGGTACCCTGAGGCAAATTACACTAGTGATTAGAATCAGCAGTCAAGACAGAAGTCTCTGTATAGATGGGTAAACCAAAGGGGACTGGAAGTTTGTGACTGGGAGGTAGCACAGATCCAAAGTAGTTGTAACTGAAGATACAGGGTTCTAAATCTGACCAGCAACAGGCAAATGTTGGTCAATGAATGCTAACAGTCACCACTCAGACATCTGAATTTTGGTTCTGGTATTCTGAGGACACTTGGAGTTTCATTGAATGGAAGCTACGGAACTGGAAAAGTATATAGATAAAGGGTTATCATGGATGTCCCTAAAAATATGTGAAGACAGAAGTAATTGATTGAGGTTGGGCTCACAGACAGTGGGCTCGAGGAAACGGGCGGTAATTGTGGTACTATGACTTACAATGATTGCCACCACCAGCACCAATAACTATATGTTGACAGTTTACCAAGTATTCCCCATTATCTCTGCTAATACTCATTAGACACTTGTAAAGCATTTATTCTCATTCCATTTTACAGACCAAAGCATCCATTCAGATGAATCAAGTCAATGATCTAAGGCCATCTTACAAGTAGATTAACCTAGGTCCTATGAATCCACATCCCTGTTCCTTTGTATAAGATGATTAACCCTTTATGTCAGGGTCCTAGGATATCAGAGTGCTGTGCAGAGCGGGCAGGATGAGCAGAAATTGTTTCTGGGTAGTCAACAGCATTTACTGCAGGATATCTTGTCTTTTACGTATGTGTGTTTTCTTCCTTATGAAGTGATAACTCCTTGAGAGCAGTAAACATGAACTTATTCTCCCTTTTCATTGACACAGCTCCAAGGACAGTATTTGCAATTATTAGTATTATAATAAAAAATATCTATTAAAAGTCTGCTTTCTATTCAAATAGCTAATTCGTGAATTACTGTCATTCTTTCCCTCTCTAACAGACATAGGCAGATTTCACTACTAAACCCATTTCGTTTTCGTGCTGCTAGATCCCTCTGGTGTATCCTACGACCAGCACATCATGGCAAAACTCTTCAGACAGGGAAGTTCCTGAGAATGGCTCCTTGCTGACTTGTTGTCCATGACCGTGATCCTCTTTTCTCTCCACGTACTATGCAGCACATCTAATCTGCCATACCCTATCCCATTTCTTTTTCTTGGTAGCTTCTCCATTCTTCATATTCTTTGAACTTTACATTTCAAAACTAAACATTTAGCTTATGAAAGGAAGGAGAGACAGAAGGGAAAAGTGGAAGGTTAAAGTGGAATGAATGAAGTGAAACAAATTAAATAATTGTTAGATTTTAAAACCTAACTTGTATTTAAAATTAGATTGCATGCTTTATCTTTAATGACTGAAAACTTATTCATAGAATGGAAGCTTAGGTGAGACCAAAATGTGGGAGCTTCATCAGTTTATGAAGCTGTGTCTGGTAGCATAGGATCTGTCTAGCTCTCCAGTCATACCAGACTCTTTCTCTCCTAGCCTAATTTTTTAGAAACCGAGTGGGATGAGCTTCAAAGGGTGGCCAGCTGAAATTGACCATGCTGAGACTGAAGCCTTACTCAGTAGTTCTTGACAGTTCTTCAGGCTATAACAGAAACATTGTGGGAGGTTTGTAACCCATCCAGGCCCACTCTTCCTCTCTCTAACGAGTTAATATGGCAATGGGCATATAAGATTTGAAAAAGTTTCCTCATTGGTTCAACGCCTATCTTTGCCCTGAGAATTGCTGGCCTAGTGGTTAAGAACATGATCTTTGGATTCAGTCATTTCTCGATTCAAATCTGGGTTCAGCCAGTTGCTAGATCTTTGACTTTGAACGAACTACATAATCTGATCATCTTGTTCTCTTGTTTGAAAAATGTAATTTAGTAATTCCTGAAATTCCTACACAAGATTTGTTGAAATATCATTTCAACAATATTGTGCTAGACCTGCCTGGTAAAACTAAGGACCCCTGATAAAAGAAATGAAAGAAAACCTGAATTAGAGGAAAGATGTATCACATTCATTGATTGAAAGATTTAATATAGTCCTTCTCAAATTGATATAGTCAATCCAATGTTAATAAAAATCTTATTGTAAATATGATTTTCATAGAAAATACAAATCGATTCCAAAATTTATAAGGAGGTACAAAGGGTATGGAATAGATAAAAAACATTTAGGAAAAGAGAAAGGAAGATGGAGACTTTCACTACTTGATTTTAAGATTTATTATAAAATTATAGTAACCAATACAATGTGATCTTGGCATAAAGATAGACATATAGATCAATGGAGCAGCATAGGGTCCAGACATATTATCAATTGATTTTGTATAAAGGTGCCAAGATAATTCAATGAGGGGGGAAAAGGCAGTCTTTTTAACAAATGGTGCTGGAAAGAGTGGCTATCTATACAGGAGAAAGACATGAAGCTCTGCCCTTATTTCACAACATAATACTAAAATAAACTGGAGGTGGAGCATGGATCTAAAGACAAGTGATAAAATCATAAAACACCTAGAAGAAAACATAGAAAACTCTCTTTTAAACATTGAGTAGACCAAGATTTCTTAAGACACAAAAAAGCGCACAAGAAAATATTGAATAAATTGATCCATATCAAAATGAAAAGCTTCTGCTCTTCAAAAGACACCACTTGAGTGAATGAAGAGGAAAACAACCAAAAGAGTAAAAATATTTGCAATATTTAACAATGACTTGAATCCAGAATAGATCAATTACTCTTACAACTCACTAAGAGACAAACAACCCTCCAAAGTGAGCAAAAGATTTGAACAAAATCTTTAAAAAGAAGATGTATAATGATCATATTATTTTTCTTTTGGATACTTTATTTTGAAGAATCTGGAAGACATCCTTTACTATGCATTGGTGCCATATTCGTACTAAGTGCATAAGTATTATGACCTCAGGTACAGAAGGACCACCAAAATGAACGTGGAAACTTGGGAAGTGGGCCAATGGTAAGAAGTGATGCTGGACACCTTTCTGAAGCAGACTCTGAATGAATTAGAAGGCTGTCTAGAAAAACAGTAATGGATTTGTACCATCTCTGGATTCCATATGTCTAAATAGGCTAACAATGAAATTGCTTTGAATCTGGTAATGGACTTGACTCATGTACCTTTCCAAGTATTAACTGAGGTCTTACACTTAGGCAAAGAACACAAATGTACAAAATATTTATAGGATGGCTTGAAAAATATTTGTAGTTTTAATAGTTCAGTGTTTGATATATTTTCAGGGTTAATTTTTCTAGTTAAAATCATCAAATCAACCATACACCAACCAACCAAAACATAAAAACTAGATGTTATCTTAGGTTACAAAGATAATGATCTCTGCATTAAATGGCAAGGTAGGGACTGACGAGGTTGTGGAGATTTCATTAGGAAGGTGATCAAGTTAGTGAAGAACATGAAACATATGTTGGATGAAGAATGAATGAAAAAAGAAAGGTAAAATATTTGAGAGTCTGTCATGTAGAAAAGAATACAGAATTTTTCTTTGCAGCTATTAAGGCTGGAAACAAAGTCAATGGGTAGAAATTACAATGTGGGAGGTTTGGTTTTGAATAATTAAGTTATATAGTTTTCAGATGTTTTGCTTCTACTAGAGTATTTCTGGGAGAAGGGGAGAACTCACTTCACCATAGGATAGCTTGATCTTCAATGAACGACTCTAATTGTTAACAGGGAGTACCGGTTCATAGTTAAGAGAGTGGGCTCCAGAGTTTGAATTCCATTTCTGCCATGTACTAGCTACATAACTTTGGACATGTTGCTTCACCTTCTGGAGCTCATTTTTTCCTAACTTTTGAACAGCTCTTACCTTATAATATTTTTGTGAAGAACTAATGCACAGATGGTACTTAGAACAGGATCTAGCACTTGGTAAGTGTAAATTAAATGTTAGCTACTAATTACAATTATTACCTTTCTGGGGGACTGAGGTGGAGATTTCTGTGTGAAGTAGGAGGCTGGGCAAGATGATTCCTAAAATGTTTTCCAATTCTTTGTTTCTGTAGATTCAGCATATTGAGAAACATCCTTCTTTTGAGAGGTTTACAGATCATTGGAAAGTGACATCCAGCCTTGAATGTGGAATTCTCTTCCATGAAGATTTTTTTTTCTTCCATGAAGATTTTGAAATAGTAAGCCCATCTGGTATGATTTCACATGACTTTTTAGGCTGGTTAAAATACTTGCACATGGGACTGGCTTTTCTCTACAACAAGTCTTTGATCCATTGTTCCTGGGTCACTTTTCATGTGCAATATTTGCAGTGAGAAAAAAGAGCAGGACATAATACCTCTTTCTGTTTTTTCCCAAGCATTGTACAAAAGGACATAGTTACATGCTATGGCAGTTTATTAGAACACACAGTCTAAAATAGAGAAATTGCCACTGAACTATGAATTAGTAAATACTTACAGAATGTATGCTATGACATAAAACATTGTGTGAAGCATTGGAAAGATACTCACCATTTACAGTCTAAGTTAAATACTACTTAAAAAAAAATCTGATCCAGATGTGTATCGTTACTGATTGCCGTGTAACCAAACATCTCCAAATTAATGATTTTCTTTGTCTTGGACTCAGCCAGGCTGTTCTTGTTTCAGTTGGGGTCAGCTTCATCTTGGCTGGGGCGCTCTGCTTCTGGATGTAGTTGGATGTTGGCAGGAGTTATGGGTGACTGGGCCACACATCTCTCATTTTTTCAACAGACAAGCTTGGGCTTCTTCTCACTGCAGAATCAGGGGTTCAAGAGAAAGATCTCCGGAGCCTAGGCTTAGAACATAATCCTCTACACCAAATTCTATTGACCAAAGCAAATCACAAGCCCAGCCCAGATTCAAGACAGATTCCATCTCTTTACGGAAGATCTACAATTCACATTCCAAAGAGCATAGATATAAGGGAGGCCAATGATTGAGGCCATCAGTGCAATCAAGCTATCACAAGATGCAATCATCAGATGAGAAGCTCTAATATAACTCTGCTACAGAGTCAGACACTCTGCAAGACAGTGTAAGATATTAACCATATTCACCATACAAAGCTTCTCAGAAGTAATAGAAAGGGAATCCACACTGGGGCTCTGGCAGCCTGACTTTTTTTTTTTTTTTTTCCTCAGCATTCCCAACAGATGTCCAGTAAGCTGACAAATATCTAAAAATTTTAAAACAGCAGATGATATCAATTATAAAATTATAGTGTCCAGAGTAATTTAACCGGAGGTGCCAGAGTAAATAGCCAGCAATGTGAATGTTCTAGAAGTATGCCGATTAATTATATAGTGTGAGAATCAGGGACTTCTGTTTACAGACAAGGAGTTAAACTCTCACAGCAGTGCTAGAGAAGACTTTTGAATTAATGGCTAATTTCAAACAAAGCATTTAATGTCACCACTTGAAATGTTTCAGTAATAATTCAAATGGTTTAATTCTAAGCCACTTATGATTAAATTTCAAATATGCTAAGGTATTATTAGACATTTATGGGAAAAATCATTTTTTTCCCCTGCAAATTAAATGTTCTTCTGTGACAATGATTTAAGTTATGATGGGGGGTTCTTGTTTCCTTTTAATTATAGCCCAAACACTTGTGTAGATAAAGCAGCAATACGATCACTATTTCATTTTGGAGCCATTATTACCGAAATGCAAAATATCTCAATATCTACCTCTCTCCCCCTCCCCCTAGGTTTTCTTTTTAATCCCATAAAAGCATCTGTCTTTGATTTCAAGTGGAGTACCTGCTGTGCAGGATGCAATGCAAATCCAATTTGTGTGTAACAAAACCAAATGGGCTGAAATGAACTCTGCATTTTAAAGATGTTTTTGTTTAATCATTGCCATCACTCGTCTTTAATGAATGCATAATCAAGTTAAACTTCAGGCAAGAAACGGAATGGCTCTTCTTAAGACAGAGAAAGCAAATTCCTGTGATATCCCTCACTGCTGATCTGCCTCCTATTCCTGTGTTGGCAGGAAAAAAATAAGAAAGATCTTCAAATGCGTATTATGGCAAACTGTTGAGAACCATGGCGTGAACGGCAGCACTGCTCATTTTTTCTGCCTTCTTCAGAAATCATTATAATTATTGTTTAGAGCAGAAAGTGAGATGTAAGATCCTGGATTCTCATTTCATCGTCCCCTTTTCTACATCTCACAGAAATAGGAGGTATAATAAAGTGCTTTGGGAGTTTAGAGGAGGATCTGGGGCATTTCTGTGCCACATATCATCCAGCCTAAATGTGGATATACAATTAACTAAGTACAGAGTTTCTGTGTGGCAGTGAAACTTTGGTGGTTCTTTCTTTGGAAGGAAAGAATCTACTACAAAGACCTCAGGATGTCAGATGACTTTTGTATAATTGTGTAACACTGGGTGAATAGATCAATTACAAACAAGGAAATGTAGAAGAGAATGTTTCACTCATTTCACAGATGGGAAAGCCAAGCTTGAAATGTCACTGACTACTGTGGAGTCACATGGTTAATAGACGGAATAGTCAGAGCTGGGACACTGATCTCTTGGTCCTCAATCTTTCCAAAGCGATTCTAAAATAGAACACTGTGTTATTACAAAACAGAGACGATAGACTTCAAAATGGGAATCGTTAGGTGATCAACTGTGTACATGAGTTTTGTATTCAAGGTGAGCCTGGGTGATAGAGGGTTAAGCACAATGTATATTTGTACATTTTTTGGTTGTCAAGCAAAAAAATCTAGAGATTTATGAGGATGCTAGAATACAGGACTTTGTTTCTTCTGATTATTTTTAATAGATAAGAGTTAGGATTGATTTTATTTCTAGCTAAGAGTCTACTTGGTATGACTTATAAAACTCTGAGATGGACAGTTTGAACACCCACCATTATGTTTGGAATTCCAACATTGCAAGTTATTTTTATGTGATATGCACTGTCTATTAGGGAAACATTCTTTTGGAGCACTAACTTTGTGAAACAGCATCTGTCCTTTACCCTTAAATTTCCAAAGAGTCATTAACTTCCTTTCTGATTAGGAACATCTCACTGGGAGCAGGGTCCTGTGATTGTATACCACGATTGTGTTGACAGTTGTGGGGAAAGTTAAGGAAGGTTGGAGCACTGCTTACAGGGCAAGCCGGTTAAGACCTGTAGTGACTATTATAGAAAGCCAGGGGATGGGCCAACACTGAGAAAACTGAGAAAACACTAAGAAAAGATGCATCTACCTGCAACTTTTTTGAGGGTGGCTGCCCCTGCGTTAAGCCACTCGGAGGGCAGATATAATGATGCATATTCCAAAGATTCCATCTTAGGAGTTCCGTTGTCCTTGTCCTTGATCTGTTTACCTTGTCTTCCACTTTTACCTGTTCTATTCAGATAAGGATATGAAAGTTGAGTTTTGAACAGGTCTAAAATTTCCCATGTGACAGGAGGAAAAAATTACAAGCATAATAATTAAAACTGCGTTCCAGGAGAACCATATGACATGGTATTTTTTATTGGCCAAACTCTTTCATCTCATGACAGAACAACACCAAACAACTTTCAATAATATTGTTCTAGAGAGGTTAAAAGACACAGTGTTCTTTCCTCACTGAAAAAATTTCAATTCCCAAATTGCACTAGCTGGTCAATGAGACCTCTTGACCCCTCTAATTTTTTCATTTTTTTTTCTACTGCCAAACGGAAGACTTCTTCAATATTGGTATGCCATGCACACCCTGAGGCCAGAAGGTCATCCATGTAAATGGACTGAATCAAACAGCTTATTATGTTCAGAATCTTTTTTGGAAGTTAATGTCATCACGTACTTTGGTTTAATGTGGTAGATCATTTTGAGCAGTGGACTATGACCTAGGTATCCAAAAATAAATTTATCTGGGGGAGATATACTTGCCAATTGAACTCTCAATACTAGTAGGTAGCTACCAAAGGATCCCATTTACAATCGTTTAAAAATTGTTAAAACCAAAAATCTTTTAGCATTCTTTGCAGCATAAGGGTTTATATCAAATCATAACGTATCATTGTAGTGATAATTCAGTTGTTATCAACCTAGGTGGCCACTGGATGTCCCCACTCTTCCTCAAATGCAGCCAAAGCATCACTTAACTGGCAGTTATAAAAACAATGCATTTTGCAGGGGAACCTTTAGAAAGATCCTGCAAGAGTTCTGGTGTGCTTAGCAGCACTGTTTGCCCCTGGCAACAACAGGGCAGACTAGAAAGGCTGATTTAAAGTCTTGTGTTGAGTGGAAGAAATTCTTGGGTCATGTCACTATATGTTATGCATGTTTACTTCCATATCTTTTCCAATGGCTCATATTTCTAAAAAGCGTTTAAAAAAGAAGGAAGTCTGTGGATATTTCTGTTATAATTCACGCCGGTAAAACAAGTATGACTTGGAAAGGGTGAGAACATGGGAGCATGCCAAACTTGCAAAATACATGAAAACTGCCTCATGAAGGTACAGGATATAAAGCATAGGAGATTCTTTAGCAGAGTGGAATCTCTGAATTTTGATCACTCAGTTATTCTAAGCAGTTGTACCTAACCAGGTAATGGCTATAGGACAAATGATTGAACTTTAAATTTGGAGTTAGAAGACCAGGATTTGAATCATATTACTAGCTCTATGCCATTGAACAAGTATGCTTTATTTCTCTGAACCCCAGGCCCTTGTTTGTAAAATGGAGATAGAAGTCCTGTCCTCAGATTTGTTGAGAAGCTTAAATGATATTTTATATATATGAAGGGTCCTAGGACATGGTGGTTACAGAATAAATGTCAAATATATTAGAAATCTGAGATGCAATTAAAAGTTCAAAAAGGACTTTACATCTTCAAAAAATCTAGGTCTAGTTAAAATGGAAAATAGAAGGCTTTAGTTTTACTTACAATATATTTTCTTATCTACTTGGAATTAATGAACATTTGTTTAACCACATCAACTCCCCCCTTTAAAGTGTCAGGGAGAGAAAATAATGCAAACTACTTAATGCTTCACCTCAAAAAAGGCCTTGGAAAGTAGAACCCTCTTAAAAAATGCTGTAGATACTTTGTTAATTCTTAGGATTTTATAGAGAGGGAAGGGGAGACAAATGATATGAGTTTGGGTTTTTGTTTTTGTTTTTACTGATGAGAAGCTGAAGCACAGAATGCTGTGCAAAGTTGAGGAATGATTTTGCACCATTAATTACATGGCTGTGTCAAAGTCAAATTGGGGGGATGAAATGCGGTAGAATTTGCATTTGTTCTGGAACCATGGTCTGAAATGTTCAGACAATTATGGAAAACTGAGAATTTTCCTCTCTGAACAGGGTTGGTAAGGCTCCCAAATGAAGTCCCATTTCTCTAATTCCATTCTACCACCAGACTATTTTATTTTCGTTTAGGGAAAACAATAAAACTTGCTTGTAACTAAGGAGCAGTCCTGGCACACAGTTCCTGCTGGGAAGACAGTATTGGAGCTCATCTACTGGGAGACACTTTCTCATGCTCACTTCCAAACACTGACTACCAGGCTACTAATTAGTATTTCTCAAAGGAAGAAGCTGACTCCTTTTTTGGTTATGTATTCTCTACAATAATACCAATGTTTCTATATAGTTTAGCCAAAAAAAAAAAAAAAAAAAAATCAGAGAGTATTTCTGTCATTGGCAGCTTTAGCAAAAGTTATTTCAGAGATACTGTCTGATTTAAATGACTGAGAGTAAAATTCAAAGGCTTTTATTAGCTTTGGTTTGGTTGAGAGTGATTCTAAACTGCTGAGAGATTTGGTAGTTCAGGAGTTAGGTAGATAAAGAAATAATATTACTCAGGGTTTGTGGCCAAGGCAGAACTTTGTAAATTGGCTCTGGTTATCCCATTGAGAGCTTTTATTGTGCTTTTGTTTCATAAAAAGAATCCACCCACAATATGACCTCACAAGATGCTCAGAAGAGTGAATTACAGGCTCTGTTGCCTTTAAGATCTTTGGACCTACGACCCAGACATGCGTTAACCAAGAACTAGGGTAAGTCTCACTGATGTTTTCCTTTTTTGGAAACTAGTACTATGTCTTGATTATTAGTTAGGCATTCAAGAAATGCTGATGGAAAAAAAATGTTGCCCACTGTGATTAAAAATGATACTCTTGAAATTAGTTTTCCAGTTTGGGTAATAAGCTTGACTTTATCCAGATTGTTTCCCCCAATTCCCCATATTGTTTAGCTGTTTGTAATTGGGAAGAATGCTGAATAAATAAGGAAAGGGTAGAAGTAGAACTGCCAAGCAAAGTTGGCTCTTCTGTCTGAGAATTGAACTGCAGTCTAATTAGCTCTAACTAGCTGAGCTAACCAATCATAGAAGTCTAAACTGAGCTCAAACTTTTGTATATATCAGAATCATCTAAACAGCTTATTTAAAGCACAGCCTTGGGCATCATCCTCCAAAATTTTAATTCAGTGGATCTGTGGTAGGACCTAAGAATTTGCATATTTAGTAAGTACTACTGTGATTCATCCTCAGATGGTTCTTGGGCCAGACTTTGAGGAACAATGGTGAATGATACCCGAATCATTTGAATTCACTGGAGACTAGTCAGGATGCAATAAAGAAACAAAGCTTTACCTTCCTCCTGAGGGATGGAGAAAATGAAGGCGAAAAGGGGACAGGGAGGAAATGATGGTTAGATGCCTATAGTATTAACTGTGAAACTCATACATCCTGGAAATGTAGGACTCTTTCCTTTATCATTAGATAACTACTACCCATTGTCTGTGAACCACACATAGTTTGGAGGGTAGAGTGGTCAAGAGCATGGGCTCTGGGACCAGGCCATCTCAGTTTGACTCTTGGTTCTGCTACTTATTAGCTATGTGACTTTGAGAAAGTTACTCTCTAAATATCTCGTTGTCTGTAAAATGGGAAGAATTAGTCCTCATCCCATCGAGTTGCCATGAGGAGGAGAGTATAAGTAAAAATGCTTAGAACAGTGCTCAGGACTAAGGCCTGGCCCTTAATAAGTGCTAGAGGAAAGTTAGCTGTTAGTACTCTGACTTCCAATTCAGTGCTTTTCTGGGAAGGAAAGGGGATGCAGGTGGAGCTGGAAAAATGAGCTCACTCAGAATAGAAGAAAAAAAAATCTAGAGCTTGCAAGCTCTTAAATTGTGCCAAACCATTTTGTGACTAGACTTCAGTTAGTTTAAGATAAGATATCTCTATCTTGTAAATGTATCTGTATTTGAACTACATTTGCAGTATTTGTTTTTTATTTTGGTTTTGCTTTGCTTCTTAGGGAATTCCTGTGTGAAAAAATTCTAATGTTGATGTAAAGATAGTAATGCCCTAGAGCATTAATTCTTGGGCTTTGAGGGGTCTCTGAAGTGAAATTTTGCCCATATGTACTTACATGTTTTTGTGTATACGGGGTAAGAAATTTTTCCCTAGCACATTCTGGGAGAGTACTAGGATACCAGAAAGGTTAACTTGTGTCTTCTGAGAGCCAATTTACCTGTGACCTCTTCCTGACCCCGCTTTCTGTGACCCTAGGTGAGTGGTTGTCAACCAAGGACAGCTTCGCTCCCTGCTCTGGGGCATGTGACATTGTCTTGGGATGTTTTTGGTTTTATAAGTAGTGGGTGCTACTAGCATGCATTGGGTAGAAGCCAGGGATGGGCAAAATATCCCACAGTACATAGAAAGCCACTCATACAAAGAATTATCTGATCTGAAGTGTCAATAGTGTCAAGGTTGAGAAACCTTGTTCCAGAGGTAAAATCAGCAGAAGCTCAGCTGGGGACTGAAGGCAGAGCTGGTGAAGCTGAGTACTAAGTGAGAGGCAGCGGAGTTGGTGACAAGGGAGGCCACCACTCCTTTCCTTTAGAACTGTTCCGTTAACAGTAGTATGGGCACAATGCTAGATGCCAATGGCAGATAATCTTTGTTTATGTACAGAATACTCCTACCAACACTCGCTTTGGGTCTTCATGATTTGGCACCATGTGGGTACACCCTTGCCATGTTGTCTTACTACTTACCCTGCTTATAGGTCCGGTGTTGGGAATCACTAAAAATGTGGATGTTTGATTCAGAAGCAGGCAAATTTAAATTTCTTTCTTTCTTTTTTTTTTTTTTACAGCATAGACTTTATCAGGGGAGACATTTCTTCACATGGGTAATGGTAATGGAGTCCCTATAATAATTAGCACTAATTGAGATCCAGGTAGGAGCTTTCGTAGAAAGGCTGACAACTCAATCACTCATGGTGATGACCTGGGGACTGGGGGACTAATCTCATAGGTCTTTGTTTAGTCACATGAATGAAGAAAAGGGAGGCAGAATTGAATGAGATTATTGTTTTCAGGAAGCATTACATTTATTGTAAGCAATTGGAAAGTTATTTATCTGGACTAAATGCCATGAGCCACACACACACACACACACACACACACTTAAGAAGAATCTGAGCCGTACCTAATTATACACAGAGATCAGAGGGTCAGCAGGATTATTCTTTGAATAATATATAGGTTCTGTCTAGTAGCCTGGGGACAAGATCACATATGTCCTAGTCATGTCCCTAGAGTCTCTTTTGTATGACTTTTACTTAACTTTTCTTCAGTTTCTCCATTATTAAAATGACCTAAACCTTTATTGTTTTCTGTTCTGTGAAAACTCTCCCATACCTCTGGAGAACTACATTTGGAGGGGAGGCTAACATCAGAGAGATCTGTGAAGTTTAGAAAGATATGAATTCATTAGCATTCTAGAATCATATCCTGGTTTTCTGGGGAAATAGAGTAAGTGTAGGAGAGAAAATCATTTAGACAATGAGGACGTTTCTTTTAGATGGATCACAGATGAGAAAAAATTCAGTGGGTAAAAAACCTGAAAGAGCCAGGGTACCTGCTATGGAAAATAGGATGTAAGACTTTGGCTTTGTCATATAAACCTAGGGAATAGATGCCAATCAAAGTTCACAAAATTTTGACAGTTTCTATCATTTCTCATGAGAATACAGAATAATAAGTCATCTGGATTGGATGAAGGCAAATTTTCCATAATCTGGGACAAAGGTGGTAGATGCCAAATCTATGAGTGTCAGTAATCTTTGCCCTGTGGTTCTTGTGCTTTTTCCATGAGGAGAGAAAATAAAGAATTATTGATTCTAGTTCCAGCTTTGCCACTCGGTAGCTGAAAAAAAAAAGTGTTCTTCATATGCCAAGAAGAATCCCAAACAACTTTCTATGACAGAAGTTTCTATGAGAAATAGAGTAACATTTCTGTATACCATACTTTTGGGACTCCCCAATTTTGAACAAGATCTCCATCTTGGACTTCCTCCTGGCTGAATTCATCAGATTTAATTTACTGCTAGTGAGTCCCAAGCTTGTGTCTAAGCTACTGTCACTGAAGACAGTAGGACACATCTGTTCTTTTTGGCAAAACCAAGCCAGTGAGGTCACTGACTCCCTAGAAGCCTATTGGGATAGAGATCTGTCAACATTATGTAGTCTCTGTCCATGGTGGAAATTCTTGGAGAAGAGTTCTATGCTCTGCTAGCCTTGGTAGTTGAAAAGTCTTTGAAAGTCCATTAGTTTTACTTTCCTATTGCCACTAACAACTCCAAGTGATCTAAGGGAGCCAGGTTGATCTGCTTTGGTATTTAAGTGACAGGGTGGAACACAAAATGGACAAGACCTTTGTCAGGGAACAGAAGTGGGACTTCTGTGAAATGAGGACATCAGAATACAGAATCTAAAATGCTCTAGCAGAGTTACACTGCCAAGAGCTATCAAGATACCCAGGGGGCTCTGACAAGGGGATCTGGAAGTGATGATACCTGGAGTGGTCTTGAGTACTTTGGAAGGAAGATCCTTCTGGTTGGTGGCCTCACTGTGGGTATATACTGCAGCGTTGCCAGTGACATCCTCTTGAGTGGCTTTTTAGGGAGTGTGTGTGTGTGTGTGTGTGTGTGTGTAAGAGATGTCACACAGCAATATGTACTCCATATGAGGTGGAGAAGTTTCCTCCAAGAGAAAGTATGAGGCTCACCCCAGGGGAGACTTTGATTTGGGCAGAAGCCCCAATGATCACTGGTCCCTGGTCCAGGGGCCGATCGGACAAACATGGTGTACAACTGTAAATGTGACCCCTTGTTTTCACTCTCCCTCTTCCACCTCTAACAGCATCCCCATCAGCCTCCTCCCTCTAACCACCTCCTATTCCCTATGATGAAAACCACTGGGTCAGAAATGAAATCTCATGGGAAGTTTGAATAGAACTCAGGTAAGTAATTGCAGCGCTAGTTACTACATGTTTGCAAGCAGTTCTTATGTAATAATTAGAAATAGAAATGCTTTCAGGGGGTATAAGATAATTCGATTGTAAATTTCAGATGATAATGGGAAAATGCTAAAAGAAGCATCCAAATGGAATATCCTGGAATAGAACTTGCACATATACCATAACTTCTTGGAAAAGAGCCATAGCAAGAGCTCTTGCTCTTGCACAACCTCACCTGGTGACCCTAGCTTGGAACAGGAAAATCATCAATGTAGGTTCCATGACTTCTCCGGGTTCAAATTCTGTGACTTTTAATTACACTGAGCTTTCTACCCTGACATCCTAGACCAGGATCATTATAATGAACTCTGATCTTTATTTTATTTTTGCTTCCTTGCATCTGTTTGCTCTACTTTTGGTGACTGTACCCCAATTTTCCTCTGGCCGCCTACTCCACTCCTGGCTTTCTGTACATGCCCTTCATTCCAGTGGAGTAGTCTCAAACCCTAACTTCAGAGATGGGCATTGGGATAGATCTCTGAATAATTAGAGAATTATATAGAGAATCTAGTTGCAGTGATTGGCTCAGAAATGGGCATATGATCATTGGAATTAGCAAGATGCATTGAGACAGTCACTGGAAGTTTTGAGAAAGAACTCTACCTGGTTTGTTTTCTGCAGCCATCTAGTCACCATGAAATAAGAGCCTGCCTGAGAGAAAGGCCAACATGGGGGCAAGCAGCAGCAGCAGCAGATAAGGAAAAAAAGAGACATTGACTTTTGATGCTATTGTGAGCTTTCTATAACATCATATCAAGAGATTAGGACTAATTTTCCGGGTGTGTGTCCGGTGCAGGTACACAAGGCCCCATGCTCAGAAGGATGCTCAGCTGTTGTCTTGAAAATCTTAATACACTTCATTCTTTAACTTGAGTTTTGTAAGTGATGTCCAGGGGAACAGTGGAACATGGGTATGAACACAGGAATACATGTAAATGTGTCTGCTTTCCTTGCCACCCCACCAGCATATAGCATTCATGATGAACCAGAAATACGGAATTTTAGTAAACTCCACAATGTGTAGAGGCTCAGTGAGATTCAGAGCGAGTACAAGGTAAGCCTGCCATGTCTGTGACTGAGTAAGCTGTGGTTCTGATGGTCCAGGGAGGCCATCCCTTCCCTCTGAATCAGAACTGACTTGGAATACAGCTAGCAAGCAAGGGCATTCTAAAAAACCATAATCAGACAACCCACCCTGTCAGGACTTTTCTTGCCTGTGTATTACTTCCCTGTATTAGTTAACCATTACTCTGAAAATGATCACTGGAAGGAAAGGGTAAGAAAGAGTAACTTTTAGTTGCTTTTCCTTTCAGTTCTTCCATATTCATCAATAAATGTAGGATAGACTGTGTTGGCAGGATTTATGTGTCTCAAGAAGTGAAATAGAAATAGTTGAGTTAGTTTCTGCAGTGTTTCCACTATTCTCATAAGATTGATATGTATATGCATGGAAAGGTTATGAAATATGAGTTGTGCCATTTTGGTGATCTTGCATGTGTGTTAAGTGGCCTTACATTTGCATTTAAACCTGGCATTGCACAATATAGAGATGAATGGTAAAATCCGTGCTAATAATTTAACATCATAATTTTTCTCTGCTTAAGATTACTTATATAGAAAAAAGTAAAAACAGATATGCTCCTAAAACCTAAACAACCACCACCATGATAAATTGGAGGGAGACAAGAAAAAGTGAAAAAAGCCTAATGTTTTACTATCATTTTTGGTGCCTTTTTTTTTTTTTTTTTTTTTTTTTTTTTTTTGCTGCTGCTTTTTGAACCAGGGGTGCTACAGTTTCATTTTTCACTAGGTTTTGCAAATTATATCCAGCCCTGCAAGGGACCGGTATTAGTTCGCTAGGGCTCCTGTAAGAAAACACCAGACTTGGTGTCTGAAACAACAGAAGTTATTTTCTCACAGTTCTGGAGGCTTAAAGTCCAAGGTCAAAGTCAGGGTTGGCTTCCTCTGAGGCCTTTTCCTTGGCTTGCAGATGGCCATCCTGTTGTTGCCTCTTTACATGGTTGGCCCTCTCTGCATGTGTACCTCTGGTGTCTCTTTGTCCAAATTTCTTCTTTTTATAGGGACAATAGTCAAATTGTATTAAGGTCCACTAACCTAATGACCTCATTTAACCTTAATTACCTCCTCAAAGTATTTCTACAAATATAGTCACATTTTGAGATTCTGAGGCTTAGGGCTTCTATGTATGAATTTTGAGGGACTACAATTCAGTCCATAGTTAGGCTATTCAAAGGCATGAGCAATAAATTTCCTTTTTTTTTTTTTTAAAAAGAAATGAGTTAAAGATTTATTTGTTTATTCATTCATTTGAGAGAGAGAGAGAGAGAGAGAGAACACAAGCAGGGAGAGTGGGAGAGGGAGAAGCAGGCTCCTCATGAGCAAAGACCCTGAGGCAGGACTCCATCCTCAGACCCTGGGATCACACCCTGAGGTGGAGTCAAATGCTGTACCAACTGAGCTACCCAGGCATCCCTAAATTTCCTTATTTATTTATTTATTTATTTATTTATTTATTTATTTATTTATTTATTTTTAAATGTTTATTTATTTATGATAGTCACACACACACACACACACAGAGAGAGAGAGAGAGAGAGAGAGGCAGAGACATAGGCAGAGGGAGAAGCAGGCTCCATGCACCAGGAGCCTGACGTGGGATTCGATCCCGGGTCTCCAGGATCACGCCCTGGGCCAAAGGCAGGCGCTAAACCACTGCGCCACCCAGGGATCCCATAAATTTCCTTTTTTAAATGCCGGGTGTGTTGGAGAGCTTGTAGCTGGTGTATTAAATTAAGAATATGCAGATTATGACCTGCTGAGAGATGGGGCATAAACTGCACACATGGGGTGGCAGATAGCTTCTTTAGCATCTGAGCTCCCACTTTGGGGAAGTCAAAACCCCAGAGTCATTTTGATTGAAGTTGTGGTTTCAATACCCTCACTCAAAAGAAATAAAATCTCAAGATTTATTACATAGAAATCCCAGAAGTGGGTCAGACACAATGAGCCTAGGGAAGGGCAGTCCTCCATCCCAGGTCATGTACGAACAGGGAATAGAGAGCAGAGAAGCAAGCACCTATTACATATAAGGTGGTAAGGACAGAGGTCACTAACTTTTTGTAGGCTCAACCATAGTGGTTATTTAATAGATGCCCTGGGAAAACCAAAGCAGGAACCTGTGGCGGGAATCCTAAACTCAGGTCCTTATCTAAATGTCCAGACTCTGGGTGTGAACAGATCATACAGTAAATGCCTAGGCAGCAAGATAGTTGTGTTCTCATCCCATCAAAGTAGATTTCTGTGGGATTTTTTGGGTCACTTAAAACTTAAAGACTCTAACCGAGACTGCTTCTCAGTGCAACCTCTCAGCTCCTACTCCTCAGTATTCTATTCTCTGTAGACAAAATATTTTCAATGCTCTTAAGAGACTTGGAAACAAGGGAAGAGAGACAATGTTGCCATAAGGTGCAATGAGTTGTGTATGAAAATATACCTTCACGTTTTATGCATGAAGCTCAGAAAATATCAGTGGTCATAGACATCAGGTCTCAGCTCCTTCATTCTGCAGGTAGCAGAATGAGAGCCTGAGAATGAGAATGCAGGTAGTAGAATGTGTGCTTAGAGAAGTCAAATTAAATCTAGGTAGCCTGGTAAGCAAATACTAATACCCACATTTCCTGATGCCTAGGTCAGGATTCTTCCCATCCTACTCAGTGAACTTTACCTCCAATGTCCACAGTACCAAGATGAAGCACATATTTTTGATCCCTGAATTGACTCACTTGTTTGATAAAAACCGCATCCCTCACCTCCCAGGTGGTCTTTGTGAATTTTTTAAATGAATGATCATTTGAATGAAAAATGTACCGAATGTACAAAAATGTACCAAGATCCCCAGCTAAATTCAATGTAGCAAAATATGTGCAATAGAAGAGTGTTTTCTCATTTTAAAACAACCTCTTTTATAGAAATAATGCAAATGCATGCATTTCTCATTCAGGAAAAATCACAAATGCTACAATCTAAACCGAGATCTTTGTAGATGTGACTTCAATTACAGTATGTGCAAGGTAATCAATAATTATAGAAGGCAACTTCTCTAAGGCAATATTGGGCTGCAGAACCAGGATTGAGATTTGAAATTTAGAACACCCACTACTCATCCCCTGGAGTTAATTCTACATGCAGGGCATAGACTTTGGTCTCAAGAACGAACAGGGAGCAGAAAAACACTATTTTACTTGCACAATTTTCTAAAGAGGAATCACATATGGGGTGGATGGATATTTTTTATTTATTGAATATTCTCAGCATTTCTCATTGGTGTCTCTAAGCAGCAACACTTAGATCAATAGCAAGGCATAAAGTTGCAAGATGGGAATGAAAAATGAGATTAAGAGTAATGTTCGTAAAAATGCTAAGATACCTGCTTGAGAGACAGTGGAGGCTGGGGGACCGACTGTCTCAAGCTCCCCCCTGCTCTTCTTACATGACAGCACTGATGCTATGACCTCCTTAAAAAAAGCTCTTTCTAAAGTGTGGAAAAATATAAGGCGTCGTGGAATTTGAGACAGTGATAGAATGTGATTTCAAGGGAAACGACCATTTGGTCAAAGTTGATATACTTGTCACTGTCCTAAAATACCTCTGACTATCAAGTAATTTGGCTGTTTTTTTTTGGGGGGGGTGGGCTTGGTTCTAGTTTTTCACAAATATGCTAGCACATCCAAATAAGCAGTCACTTGGACAACGCATGTATTACATACAACATAGTAGCCATTACTTAAAACATCTTTGGGATTGTCTTTATTCTTTGAATTTTTTCGGAGCTAATAAACATGCGTCTACTGATTTCTGGAAACCGCCAAAAGCTTGGAAGTGCCAAGCTTGGTGAACAAAGCCATGATTTAAGCAAATCATCTCTTTTCTTCTTTTTTTTTTTTTTTATTGTACAATTGCTTATCAAACACGGAGAGTCAATATGAACTAATGGAATTGATTTTCTATTGTATGGTTTATAAAATGATGCTGAAGTGTTCAGAAAGAGTTGAACAATGACAATACCATAAATAGAACTTCTGAAGGTGGCTGTTATGAAGGGTCTAATATTCAAGTACATCTGGTGATTTTTGCGGACACATGCATATACATACAAATACACACAGAGCTTGCCTACAGGTTGTACTGTTTTCAGTTGTCTTGGTTGTGTAAAAAAAATATAACTTTGTATGATTCGACTAAATGTACATTCCAAGACACCATTACTCCTTGGTTATAAACATGACAAACTAAGTCAATTCTGAGTTTTCTCTGTTTCTGGTTTAAGCCCTATTGAGTGATCATTTCTACTTCTTCCTAGGTCTGATCTAAGCTGTGGTGTTTTCATAGTCTCATAGCAATAGTGAAGAGATAGAACTACTCCTTGGTGCTTACCTGTCCTGCACTGGTCTCTCCTGAGATAAGCAGTTGTTCCATTTGATCTTCTATGCTGCATCATAATTCTGTGCTCCCTCATCATGATGTCAGGGTCCATTTGAGGACACTTGTTCTCTCTCTCTCTCTCTCTCTCTCTCTCTCTCCTCTTTTTAGAGCTAACATCTGTATCCTAAAAAAGGTGAGGAAGAATGAAGAGTCAGTGTACTTCCCATTCTTTTTGGAGTGTTGCAGACTGGGAGAAATCTTGGAACCTCTACCTGAGACATTTTATGAAGTCATTCAGCTCCACTGCTGCCTTCTTTGGTGGTGTGAAAAAATAAAAGCCATATAAAGATGTGTCTGGAGCACAAAAATGATCCCTATGAATGTTTGTTGATCCACTGGCTGAAGGCAAATGTTTCCCAGAGTTCCAGAAGGGAAGTAGGGAATGTGTTTTTTCTTCTTTTGGATTCCCAAAAGTAAACCAGTTTCTATTCTTTTCTCCATTCTCTTTGAAACTATTCCTGAAGTGAGGGAAGAGGATGAAGGCCCTTCCGAGAAGCCTGGCAAGAATAATTCTAGATATCTCTAAGGACTCCCTGTATCAATGTAGTCACTTGAGGAAGCTGCTGAGCATCCCACCATATTAGGTTAACTTATAGACTTTTAGGGTCTAGATGAGACCTGCCCTTCATTTTCCTCTGGATTGTGTGCTCCATGAGGAGTCTTTTCTGTTTTTATCACCTTTGTATTCCCAGGTACTGTACTTGGCATATAAGCAGCCAATACGTACATTGGAAATAATTAATGTGAATGAGAATAACCAAACTATTTGAATCAGTAATTTGGACATTTCAGAGGATTATTGGTATTTTCTAGGTTTTGGTAGTTCAGTTATCTCAGAAGACTGGTATTATTGTCTTAGTCCTGGCTGCATCTTTACAAATCTGGAGATAGTGGGTTAAGAGGGAAATGTTACTGTTCCCAAGTTAATACCCTTTATTGAACCCAAAACTCAGGACATGATCTGGTTTTAAGATACCATTGATTTAACTTTTCAGATAGTTAGTTAAAAAATTTATTTTTGCACACATTTAAGGTCCTATTAGAGTGCCTTGGGACAACTTGAGAATTTGACAAAGTCAGTAATCATATGTAAATTTTTGGTTATATAACCAACAATCCATTTCTTACAGTCCAGATTCCTTAGTGACCATAAATGACTTTGAAAGGAAGAGTAATCCTCACCAACTAGTATGGGGAAATCTCTAATGGACACTTTGCACAGTGAAGATTAGGAATGGCTGGTAAATCTTTAATGGACAATTGGCTCCACTCTTCATGGGTTTATGAGAACAGCTGCACCAAGCTTACTAAACTGAAATGTTCTGCATTATGGTAGGAAGTGTCAACTTTTGTCTTCTTTCCTTCCTTCCTTCCTTCCTTCCTTCCTTCCTTCCTTCCTTCCTTCCTTCCTTCCTTCCTTCCTTCCTTCCTTCCTTCCTCTCTTTCTTCTTTTCTCCCTCCCTCCATTTCTTCTTTTGTTTGTTTGTTTCTTCTTTACTTTTATTTTCCTTAATACATTTCTGGCCATTGTTTCTTTAACCTAGCTAACTAGATTTGCACAGAAGTAATTCTACTTATGATTGGCACATGTGGGGGGAGAGAATAGTGCTTATTTCCATGTATTTAAACTGTGTCTATATCCAACTCAGTTATATGTAGGAGCTAAATTTTTTTTATGGATACAGAATACATTTCAAGAAAGATACCAGTTGTTTGGAATTTCCTCTGGACATATACCTTCCTTTTATTAGTTACCAAAGGCAGAGAGTTATTACGGATGCTCAGAGTCAATATGAAAATTTATCATGTGCATGCAATATTCCATCTTTATTAACTTGGGTTAATCACAATGAGACCACAAAGCCAATATGAAGGATGGGAGTTTGAAGATGTTAGTCCTTTATCTTAAATTTGGAGAATATCATTGAACTATAGTTTTGAAATCTAGAGCTACTTTCACTGGGACAAACAAGCATTCATTTTTTTTTTCTTATTTCCTTTCCCTTAGTTTTGAAGTGGATCTTCCAAAGAGATGGAAAAACTGGATGATCAGGATGCATTTGTTAAGCAACTAATTGCATGTCACTGATATACTGATAACATTTATAGTACACTTTAAACAAAAGTTTTTAGTTTGGAATTTTTTAGAGATACACAAAGTAGTGAGGGTAGTATATGCACCCAATATGCACCTTCTGTACACAATCCCAGCTCCAACATTTATCAACAGCCAAATTTGATTGACCTAAATTTTTTACCATTCCCCCTACTTTAATTACTTTGAAGGAAATATTAGACATCACAGCATTTCATTCACATTTATCTTAAGTGAATATTCAAAGGAATAAGAATTACGAAAAAAACCCCATAACATCATGTCATTATTACCTAAAAATTAACAATAATTCCTACATTATTAAATATTGTCAGTGTTCAATTTATCTCATTATTTTTTACATTTGTGTGTTGAATCAGGATCTAAATAAGTCCAAACATTGGAATTGCTGTGATTTTTTTAACTTTCTTTTTAAAACTTTTGTTATAATAAGAACATTTAACATGAGACCAACTCTCTTAAATTTTTAAGTGTACAGTACATTATTGTTCACGAGAGGTCTAGTGTTTGACACCAGAAATTTAGAGCATATTCATATATTTAACCAAAAGTTTATGCTAATTAGTAACTTCATATTTCTTCTTCCTTCAGCCTCTGGTAATCACCATTCTATTCTTTGATTCAAGTAAATATTCCATCTTTATTAACTTGAGTTAATCACATGAGACAGCACAACCAATATGAAGGGTGGGAGTTTAACTATTTTTTATATTTTCTCCCATTCTATAGATTGCCTTTTTTCATTTTGTTGATAGTTTCCTTTGCTGTGTAGAAAGCTTTTTAGTTTAATATGGTCTCACTTGTTTATTTTCGTTTTTGTTGACTGTGTTATTCATATCATATCATAAAATCCTTACCAAAACAAATATCATTAAACTGTTCCCCTGTTTTCTCTTAGGGGTTTCACAGATTCAGGTGTTACATTTAAGTATATCCATTTTGAGTTGATTTTTTGTGTGTAGTATAAAATAGGATCTAACTGCATTCTTTTGCATGTAAATGTCCAGTTTTTCTAATACCATTTGTTGAAGACACTTTTTTCCATAGTGTGTTATTGGCACCTTTGTCAAAGATCAGTTGACCCAAGAGGTGCGGATTTATTTCAGACCTCTGTGTTCAATTTCACTCATGGGAATACTGTAGTTTTGTGATATACTTTGAAATCTAGAAGTGTGATACCTCCAGCTTTGTTCTTTTTTTCCTATTTCTGTAAAAAATTGCCATTGGAATTTTGATGGGCATTACATCTGATAATATTGTCTTCCAATCCATGAATATGGCACTTTTTTTCATTTATGTTTTATCTAATTTCTTTCATCGATGTCTTAGTTTTACTATACAAGTCTTTCACTCCTTAATACTTATTACTAAGTATCCTATTATATTTGTAATTATATATGAGGTTGTTTTCCTAATTTCCTTTTCAGATAGTTTGCTATTAGTATGTGGAAACAGAATAATTTTTATTTGTTGATTTTGTATCCTGCAAATTTACTGAATTGGTTTATTAGTTCTATAAGTTTTTTATGGAGTCTTTGGGGGTTTTTCCATATATAAGATCATGCCATCTGCAAACAGAAACATTTTACATCTTCCTGTCTGATTTAGATGCCTTTTATTTCTTTTTCTTGCCTATTTGGTCTTGCTATGATTTCTAATACTATGCTGAATAGAAGTGATGAGAGTGGGCATCTCTGTTTTTTTCCTGATCTTTGAGTCTTAGAGGAAGAGTTTTCAGTATTTTACCATGGAGTTGGTGTAATCTGTGGATCTTTTCTTTCTTTCTTTCTTTCTTTCTTTCTTTCTTTCTTTCTTTCTTTCTTTCTTTCTTTCTTCTTTCTTTCTTTCTTTCTTTCTTTCTTCTTTTTCTTTCTTTCTCTTTCTTTTTAAAAAGATTTTATTTATTTATTTAACACAGAGAGAGAGAGAATGAGAGAGCACAAGTAGGGAAAGGGGAAGACAGAAGGAGAAGCACTGAGCAGGGAGTCCCACTGAACAGGGAGCCTGACATGGGACGCCATCCCAGGACCCTGGAATCATGACCTGAGCTGAAGGTAGATGTTTAATCGACTGAGCCACCCAGATGCCAGTCTGTGGACTTTCCTTTATTTTGTTGGAGTAATTCCTTTTTATTCCTGGCTTGTTGAGAATTTTTATTGTGAAAGGATGTTGAATTTTGTCAAATGTTTTTACTGCATCTTGAGACAACTATGTAATTTTCATCCTTTATTCTGTTAATGTGGTTTATCAAATTAATTGATTTTCATATATTGAACTATCCTTATATCCCAGAGATAAATACCACTTGGTTATGGTGATCTTTTTAATGTTGTGTGTTGCATTTGGTTTGCTAATTTTTTTTTTATGGAGGATTTTTGCATCTTCATTTATCTGGAATATTGGCCTGTAATTTTCTTTTTTGGTGCTCTTTATTTGGCTTTGACAGCAGGGTAATTTGGCTTCATGAAATGAATCTGAGGTGTTCTCTCTTCTTTAAGGATTTGAAAGAGTTTGAGAAGCATTGCTGTTGATTCTTCTTTAAGTGTTTGGTGGAATTCACCAGTGAAACCATCTGATCCTGAGCTTTTCTTTGTTGGGAGGTTTTTGATTACTGATTCAACCTCTACTCTAGTTATAAGTCCCTTCAGACTTTCTGTTTCTGTAGGACTCAGTCTTGGTGGATTGTATGTTTCTAGAAATTTATCCATTTTCTCTAGGTTATCCAGTTTGTTGGTGTATAAATATACATAGTGATCTCTTGCTTCCTTTTTATTTCTGTGTCATCAGTTGCAATGTCTCTTTATTTCTTTCCCGGGCAGTGGCTTCTACCTTACTGTGGCATTTATTGCTAAGAATTCCACCTTAGTAGTGCTTTTGCTGTATTCTATAAGTTTGGATATGTTGTCTTTTCACTTTTCATTTGTCTTCATGTATTCTCTAATTTTCTTTTTAAATTTCTTTTACCCAATGGCTGTTCAAGAGTGTGTTGTTTGTACAGCATAATGTACAAAATTGTCACATCACTACATTGTACACCTGAAGCTAATTTAACATTGTGTGTCAAATATACTTTAATAAAAAAATACCTTGTTGCTTAATTTTTACATATTTGTGAGCTTTCCAGTTTTTCTTTAGCTACTGATATCTAGTTTAGTTCCATATGGCCAGAAAAGATGTATGGTGAAACTATAATCTTCTGAAATTTGTTAAGACTTATCTTGTGACTTAACATGTGATCTATCCTGGAAGAAGATCCATGTGCACTTGAGAAAAATGGTGTTTTGCTGCTGTTGGGTGCAATGTTCTTTATAGGTCCAAGTTATAGGTAACTTTATAGGTTAGTTAAGTACTTTGTTTCTTTTTTGAGCTTCTGTTTGGATGTTCTGTCTCTTATTGGAAGTAAGGTACTGAAGTACTCTACTATTATTGAATTGATGTCTATCTCTCTTTTCAGTTTCATCACTGTTTGTTTTATATATTTAGGTGCTCTGATGTTGGGTGCATAAATATTTATAATTGTTATATCTTTCTTTTGAATTGACCCTTTTGTGAAAGTTTTTGACTTAAAGTCTATTTTGACTAATATTAATATAACCATCCCTGCTTTATTTTAGTTACCATTTGCAAGGAATATCTTTTTTCTAATAGACAGCATATAGTTGGATCTTGAAGTTCTTTATCCTTTCAGCTATTCTATGTGTTTTGTTTGGGGGAATTTAATCTATTTACATTTAAAGTAATTATTGATTAGGAAAGATTTTTATTGTCATTTTGTTATTTGTTTTCTGTTGGTCTTTTAGTTCTTTGTCTCTTTTTTCTTCTCTTGCCATCTTCCTTTATGTTTTATTGATTGTACTGATATCTATCTTTTGCACAGGACAAATAGTAGAGTCAAGATTTGGTGGGAATCACCACACTGTGTCTTTCAAGTTCTTGATAGTGGCACTAATTTCTGCAGTTCTTCTAGGAGTGTGGTATTGCTTTTGGTTTACTAAAAGCAATACCTCCATAGAGTCCATTCTAATGGATTCCACTTGGCCTTTCTCACCATAATAACCCTTATTCTACAGGTCAGGGAGCTAATGTGGGCATTATGCCAGCTGCTAAGTGTGTCTGTTCCAATTATTCATTCTGGAACTGGAGAAACAGACACAGAATGGGCTTAGGGACCCACTGACCCACTGTGTGATAGACCTTAACTAAAACTGCATTGACCTTCTGGCACCTGTTAGTCCTTACTCTGTCTTGTGGGCCACAGTGATATTTTGGGTCTCTTGGGATGAGTGTCAGTTCAAAGCCAGTATCCAATAGTCTTCTCAATGTCTGATTATTTCCTTTTCCCCCCTGTACAGGTACTCTGGTAAATGGCAATAGATTCCTTTTGGGGAAAGCTGGGAGGAAAATTAACAGTATTGCATTTCTGTAGTGTACTGTGGTTCTTTCTCAAGGGGACCTGGACTCCCCTTCATCCAAGTGCTCTGGGTCTGTAA
The DNA here is from genome assembly GCF_003254725.2 of Canis lupus dingo. Lineage (NCBI taxonomy): Eukaryota > Metazoa > Chordata > Mammalia > Carnivora > Canidae > Canis > Canis lupus. Next base: position 30,764,045 of record NC_064269.1, on the reverse strand, counting down.
ATGGGCTCAAGCCTAAAATTGAATAGCCATGACTCTCTGTCTTATGATCCAAGTTAGACTTTTGTTCATTTGACCTAGAATTTTTCTGCTTATACAGAGCGTATAAGAATTTGGTATTTCATATCTAGGAACATCATAAGATTAGCTACCCAATGCCAAAAGTCCACACAGGTCAGGATATTCTGATTGCCACTTTCATTCTGCTGTCCATTATGGTAACTATGCCCATCCTGTGTTTGGTGGTTGAGTGCTGCCAGTCAGCTCCTGACACCTTGGATCCAATCACTCCTATTGCATTTAGGTTTCCCAATTCAGTGACTGCAGTTTCCACTGTAAATTTTTACCTACCAAGAAGAGTGATCACAGAGCTCTTCAAGGATTTTGGAGCTCCCTCACAAATTTATTTCTCATAGTTTTGGTAAAAGGTGTGTCTTCTTTTTTTTTTTTTTTAAGATTTTATTTATTTATTTATTTATTTATTTATTTATTTATTTATGAGAGAGATAGAGAGAGAGAGAGAGAGAGAGAGAGAGAGAGAGGCAGAGACACAGGCAGAGGGAGAAGCAGGCTCCACGCAGGGAGCCTGATGTGGGACTCGATCCCGGATCTCCAGCATCAAGCCCTGGGCTGAAGGCAGTGCTAAACTGCTGGGCCAACCAGGCTGCCCCTTCTTCTGGATCCTTCCAGTGTGAGTGAGTAGGTCTTAAATAAAAAATCCACACTAATATTCCAGTGTCTCTAAACCCTTGAGTCCCTTCTTATACATTAAACCATTGCAGGTTGGGCTTTTCCAGTTTGTTCACTATGGGCTACCCTTTGGTTCATGTTTTGGCCAACTAAATGAAAAAACTGTTAGAAAGCCCTAACTTTCTGAGCTACAACATTACATGCACAATCTTGGTTAGTGAACCCATATCAATAAATTCTACCTTACCCAACTTTATATTCCTTCTACCATTATCCAAAATCCTTAGTGTTTATATCCACAGATGTTCCCTGATTTTCTGTCTTGTATAAATTAGAAAATTCAGGTGTTTCTTCTGGAATGTAGTGCATCTCTTCATGGGACACATGCTGTACCTCATCTTTAGGTGTTTACTGACACTTGAATATAATTATTAGGGCTAAAAGCAAAGAGGGGTGATGGGGTGGGTCTTGAAGATACTCAACACTAGCTTGAAAGGAAACTTCCTTGGAGAGGCCATTACAGTTTCTTTAGGCAATGCAGACTGAGATGGAAAGGTCAACACTATTATGTGTGAAAAGGGTGATTGCACTGAGGGTGGGGAGACCTCTTCCACTGGCAAAGACTCATGAGAATTTAGTTTTAATGTCCCCAGTTTCATCAAAGTCTTCTCACACATCCCTGTTTCAGCCTACAGGATCCCATTCTTTTTCAATGAATGCCCTCATTTTAGTAGTAGACACTCTGAGAGGTCCGGAGTTCAACTTGGGTTGCAACTCAATACCAAAATTGTTCTTCTGCATTTGATTTTCAGCAATTTCATCTCTGCAGCTACAGAAGATCGAAGTCTCCTTTGGGACACATAAAAAAAAACTCCTTAGGTTATTCATGGAGTGCTTGAACTGGAAATTGAAACCTCTTAGCTCATCTTTTTTTTTTTTTTTTTCACTACTTTGTCCACCAACATTAGAAGTAATCAGCCAATGTCATTATATTCATTAGTTTTTAGAAAATACTCAAAAATATCATTACAGAGTTACCTAGCTTCTTGATTATTATAAGTAGTTGATTAGAATTATCTCATGCAGATGTTTGGGCTAGGTCATGCTGTGGACTATCAGTGTTCTCTTTACTATTGGAAACAGAGTCATCAGCATCTTTATCTCTAATCAGGTTAGAGAATCAATTCCAGAAATTCTGGAACCAATTCAGAAAACTCATTCTTCAAGTTCTGTTTCTTTAGAACCACTTTTTGTATCAAAATCTGTATTAGTCAGGGTTCTCTAGATAAACAGAACCAACAGCATATACATATAGAGATTTATTATGAAGAACTAGCTCACACAATTATGGAAACTAAAAAATCTCACAACCTGTTGTTTGTAAGTTGGAGACCCAGGAAAGCCAGTGGTATGCTTCTAGTCTAAGTCCAAATGCTTGAGAACCAAAGGTACAATGGTATAAATCTTAGTCTGAGGGCAGGAGAGCAATTTCCCAGCTCAGTAGGCAGTTAGGAAGGGAATGAATCCTCCCTTCCTTCACTTTTTGTTTTATGCAAGCCCTCAATGGATTAAATAATGTCTACTCACATCAGGGAAGATAATCTACTTTACTGATTACACTGATTTAAATGCTAATCTTACCTGGAAACATCCTCGTAGACACACCTAGAAATAATGTTTAATCTGGGCACTTTGCGGCCCAGTCAACTTGACATATAAAATTAGCCATCACAGTTTCTTTCCATCTTATATACTGATTATCTGTAGGAATTTCTAACTCCATTTATAATTCAATTATGAGTAGCAAGGAAGTGAAGACTTGCTAATTGTGTATCTGGAGAAATTCCAAATTCCATGAAGATTTGTTGTGATGAATCAACAGGGACTTTTTGTTATGATAAATGAGATTTCTACTTCTCCATCTCTTCCAGCTTTCCGATTGGAAGAATTCAGGGTCCGGTGTCAAGGTGATTAATATTAATGGGTAGCGATTTTTTTCGGAGTAAAATAAATAGGAAAGACAGAATCTTTTTAGTTTTCCCGAAATAATGGTGAGTAATATCATATTAATTAATATATATCTGTGAATGGTTTGGGGAGTATAGAAAATGTCCAGTGAATAATTGCTGATTAAAGAGGAGGAAAAAATAGTAGCTAATTTTTACTGATCATCTCTATGTCTGAGGGTCTTTGCCACATGTATTATACATGTTGACGTACAAAGTATCATGAAAAATATGTTCTTACTCTATGTTGCAGATGTAGGAACTAAGACTCAGAGAGATTAAACGACGTTATCAAAGGCTGCCCAGCTACTAGTATGCAGAAACTTAATCCAATTCCGGTCCTGGTTTCAAAGCCTATGTATTTTTTACTCTACCAGCATTTCCAATATAAAGTGAAGAAGATCAATGCTGAGAAGTATTCTCTGAGTAAAAATTGTGTGGCTACGTGAATTTAGAAAACTCTGGATAGAAAATTTGTTTCTTAGCAATTCCCAATATATATAATAAAGCTTCTGAGAAGTCTTGAGGAAATCAAACTAAATTGTTAGCTAAATCTAGCATTTGACTATGGACACTTTTGTTCTTTCATAATAATTCTTTGGAGAATTCATAGTCTACTGAGCTAGGCTAAGAGTCAAAATTTATGCAAGTTTTACTAGCTAAACAGGTGTTTATCAGTGGGAAAGTTGGATCACCTCTTTGGGCCTAGATTTCCTCATTTATGAAATAAAAAATTGGCTGGATGTTTCATAAGGTCCTTTTTAAGGAGAAATGATTGATGACTGATTCATTTCTAACATGAACAAAATCCATTTTGCCTTGCAGAGATCACCACCAAGGTATCTGAAATCTCCACTCAATTTCCTACGGGACACCTAAAATTCATTATATATAACATGTTCATATCTTGTCCACTATCCTATTCCCCCATCCTCCCATATTTCTTTATTTTTCTATTTTATTAAGTGGCAGTAATAGTTACTTAGTTGCTTGTCAGAAACCTTTTCCTTTGTTATCGCCACATCTGATCAGTATAGCTTGGTAATTAAATGTGTGGGCTTCAGTGTTAGACTCTAGAACTCCCAGTTCTTGTTGTAGGAAAATGAGTATGTAGCTTTAGAGATAATTAAATGCACAGTAGAAATTCAATAAATGGGTTTTTCCTATTATTCTACCTTTGAATTTCTTCTGTTCTTCCCCACTTCCCCATCCCCAGTGCTGCCACCATAATCTCAGACCTCATTATCTTACCCATATTCACTTGCAGGTAGTCACCAACCTGGGCTAACTTTCATCTAGTCTCCAGCAATTTAGCCTCTATATTCCTGACTGGGAATTCTTTTTGAATCACATATCTGTCATATTTTTCTGCCCTTGAATCTTGCACTCCAGTCAAACAACTGCTGCAGTCAAAAGTCCAAATGACTTGTAGTTTTCAGAATTAGCTGTGCTGTGTCACACTTTGGTATTTGCTTGTGCCACTTTCTAATGTTACCTGAAATGCTCCTGCCACTGCCCTTTGTTTGTCTAACACGCATCTGTTCATCTTTAAACTTAAAACATCCACAGCAACATTTCTGGTCCCAGATGAATTCCTAAGATCTTGCTATTTCTCATGAAGAGATGAAGCCTATTACTTCTCTTTTTAAATCTAGACAACACTTTCTAACATCTTCAACAAATAAAATCGATGTAGGTGATGCTGTATAGTCCCTGAGATTAGGTCTTAAGAGGCAACAGGGTTTATGCTTGGCTTTCCTTTTTTTTTTTTTTTTTTCTGGGATGTGGGTGGATACTTGCTTTTGGAGATCAGCCACCAGGCTCCAAAGAAGCCCAAAGTAGTCCATGTAGAGAAACAACATGAAGAAGTCCACATGGAGAAGAACAGGTTTCTAGCCAATAGCCAGCCTCAGTTGAGAGCCGGATTGCTCTCTCTCTCTCCCTCTCTTTCTCTCTCTTTATATATATATATTATATATATACATATAATATATATATAATGTAGAATATTAGAAATGTAGAATAGTATATATTATATATACTTTATATATTTATTTATATATATAAATTTATAATATTAGAAATGTAGAATAGTATATATATATATATATATATACTTTTTAAAGTATAAATGATTGATTTCTAACATGAACAAAATCCATTGTTTCTTGTATGGATCACCAACAAAGTATTTGAAATCTCCACTTAGTTTATATATATATATTATATATGTTATATATATATAATATATATAGAGAGAGGGAGAGAGAGATGATGTGTGTGAATGTATATATGCATGTATGTATATATGTGGAGATAAGATATATCTCCACAGAACATATCTGCGCAAAAATCTCTGTCTTCTATATTCCCTATATATGGCCACATGTAGGAAATAAGGATACTATAGTGAAAGAGATGTTCTCAATGAAGCAAGAAGAGAGGAAAGTATCCTTTTAGATAGATTTACTCATTAATGTGAAAAATCATTTACAATTTAGCATGAATTAGAAGAGAAAGCTGGAAGGAGAGAAGCCCTTGGATTTTTTCCACCTGCTCATCTAGCCAGTGAACCTCATGGACAGTTATGCATTCAAGCTTCTTTGTAATTTAAGCCTTCTCTTGCACGCTGCATATGGTGATCTGGGCTAGCCGTATGGGATGTGACTCCTGCTTCAAGAGTAATGCTGAAGTTTGTAGCACTCGCTGCCGTGGTGGGAAGCAGACTGTTGTTGAAGTGTTATTATTAATGAGGATGACTGCTGGACAGCTTGAACTAGAGGATAATTTATTCTCCGTGAACTTCTAATTGCAGTAAAATGGTTCATTCATTGCCACACTTGTCCATCTTGTTTGTTCCCGTCTTTCAGGCCCGGTTGGCTGCAGGGAAATAAGGCAGAGCTGCATAAGCTGCACGAGAAACAAAAGTCTGCATTTCTGGAGACTTGGCGGAAACTGGTTGGAGAGCTTTATCCCTCGTAAGAGAGGCTTGGGGAAAGGATGCAAACCATTCCGGCACTGGCGTTCTCACTGGGGCGATGATCATGTCATAGGAACCAAGGCACCTACTATGTGCCAGACGTTAAGCCAAACGGGAAATGACTTTCCAGATGGCCTCTCACTGCTCTCGCTTCTGAAGCTCCCACTTTCTCGCTGGCATTTCCAATAGAGAGCTCTTCCTCTTATTTTAGAATTTAGCATACCCTTTCCATTCTCTCATTTTGCCTCAAGAGATTCCATCGGGAAGATGAAAACTGCCCATGATAATGACATGTGTACTTTCTTGGTAGTATCTTCAATGTTATAGTGACTTCCTCCTGATTTTTTTGCCAGATTTCTGTCTCTCATTGATTCCACTTTTCTCCATCTTTTTATCCCTGGTAGAACGATTGCTTTACTCTTTGCATAAATGTCACTAAACGTGCTCCTGACTTGCTGCTACCATGGTGATAGACGCTTATCATGGACTCATTACTGTATAAGAGATTTGGTCACTTGTGGCTTACCAGGCTTAAGTAACAACTGGATGCCCAGTCAATAAAATGATTCAAACCTGTCTAAGATGGATGATAGATTAGGGTTTGGGTATTATTATTATTTAATAGTTAGTAAGGTCTCTGTGTGGACTGGTGACAGTTTATCACCCAGGGAAGTGATCTTGGCTGTCAAATAGCATCCATTCTACTGTTGACAATCTTAATGAGACACTCAGCCAGAGAAAGAGGGACAGAAAAAGAAAGAGGGAACAAGAGAAAGAAAAAGACAGAGAAATCAAGTCTTGCCATCACTGTTCTTGACGACCTTTGACAATTTTACACTTACTGGATAACAGGCCCGGAGAAATCCCAGGGATTTCTCTGTATGTATAGATGCTAAGGAAGTAGAGAACCTACTTGACCTCAGGCTCCCATCTTGATCTAACAATGATCGCTTTATGTGAGCAACAGATGGCTTACGTTGTGATTTAAGGACCACTGGGAAAGTAGCCATACAATAATCATTGGATAGATGTACCCATTCACTGCCACAAAGACTGAAATTCTGTCCTTCAGAGTCATGTGTTTGGCTTTAAGCAGGAGACAGTAATTATTCACAGAAGGGGCAGTTAGGGGTGTTAAGAATTGCTTGTTAAGAATCAATCTAGCCATTACTTACTGAAGAAGTCAGTTTCTTATGTGTTGGGATGGAAAAAGATGGGAATCCATTGGGCTAAAGCATTGCTGTCCCTGGAATCCCCCTGAGATTATATAAAAATCTTCTGTAGACAACAGCTGTACTGAGAAGCAGTATATAGAAAGGACTTGACCCTGGATTTTGTAGCCAGACTTCTGAGGTCTAAATTTCTACTCTGGCCATAGTGCCTGTATAATCTTTGGGAAATCATTACCTTCTCTAAGCTTCATATTTTTATCTGTAAAATGGATTAACAATTGGGCTTTGCTTTAGGGTTGTTGTGATGATTAAATGAGCTAATATACCAAACTGTTCTCTTAAAGCAGTGTCTTACCCTGAGCAAGTATTACAGGAATCTTCACGATTATTAATAATATTTTGGGGGGCAAATTTGTGTTTCTCAAATTGTTTTTCAAGGCGGTTTGGGATTGACTGTAGCACATCCAGACCATTTTGATGAAGGGAGAAGGAAAGGATGTTTTTGAGCCCAAGCCCCCCCACCCCCCAGCCCAAAGGGGTCACTCTGGGTGCATATTTTCAGGGTGGTGCTTCTGACAGCCTATAATCCATGTGAGGACAGCTCATGTCTCCACCAAAGCTGGGTGAGGAGGAAGAGATGTTAGAAAGATCCTTGTTTTTTTTGTTATCCAGGGTCTCTAACCCTGCCATAATCTTTCCTCTCATTCTTGTTTCCTTTTAGATGATGTAGAGAGCATTTTGTCTAAGCAGTTGGGGATGAGCCAGTGTTGATGACATTGTGAGTGCTGTTTGTAGAAGTTGCTAGCACCTTAGAGACAGAAAGACCAAGGTTCAAGTTCTGTCTGTGACATCTACTATTTCTGTAAGTCTTGATAAATCACTTAACATCTGAGAGCTTTAATTCCTCATTTACCAAATGGCCATGCCAAAATGTGCCTACCTCCCAGAGGGGTGGTGCTAATCAAATGTGATGATATGTGTGACAGCAACCTGTAAACTGTAAAGGGTGACATAGATGTAAGTTGTTATTATTCGTGGTTCCTTTCATTTCCCGGTTCTCTACAAGCAGACCTGCATTTTAGCAGCACCTGTGTGCTGTCATCACTTGGCTGTTGATTTTATTTGAGGGCTTTACTCATAAGCCTATAACTGGTAATTGTACCCTGGCTTCTCTTGCAGTGGAGGTGGTATATGCTCAGCACTGCACTGGTTCAGGAAACTAATTTTGAAGGTTTATGTCCATAAAACAAGGAATCCTGACAGTGTTTGGGAGGGATGATTCTCCCCTCAATTTGTGAATCACATGGTATTAATAGGAAACTTTTTGGAATCATGAGCTGTTTTTTGGTGATACTGTTACTCTGGTGGTTGATAAAACAATTTCAGAAACCAAGAGAATTAGAGGTTGGCCAGGGTGAAATGAATGCTGTAAATCAAGATTACCTGAGGGGATATGAGAGATAAGGGATTAAGTTGAGTAAAGATATAACGAGGGGAAAATATCCAAGGAGCTTGGAAAAATTTACTAAGTTGCAAGAGTAGATTTTGGAGTACTATTAAAAAAAAAATCATTCTGATGGAAACATTTTCACGAGCAAATTCATGTACTAAGATTATGGTTTGCTTAATTTTGTATACAGGCTCAATGTAGTGACATTTGGCTGCATTGGCTTGAAGTGTTACAAGAAAAAAAGGAAGAGGCAAGAGATGTCACTGTCAGTTGTGGACAGAATCAGATGGGGTCAGATCTGTGCTCTGTGGGTCACAGAAAACATTTTCAAATACCTTGCCTTTCAGGTCTCAATCATGGACAAAAATAGAGCACAGAAGACGCTTCTTCGGGAAGACTTCATTTTCCCAATCTTTCACAACTGAAAAAATGGAGCAAATGAGTGTGGGTACAGACCCTTGGCACCGAGTGCCTGGGAGGAATTGGAACAGTGCAGGGACACAGAACTTTGCCCGCCACTGAGCATATTACCCGAGAAATACAGTAGAGACCCAGCAGGCTTCTGCAAACAACACATCCCTTTAAGTTAATTGGTGTTATATAGAAGCTGAAATGCTCCGCTTATTTACAAAGCTACAGATTTATGTAAAGCAAAACCAATTACACTTAATGCCTAAACTATTCCAGGTGCTCAATGATAATGTTGCTAGGCTCTAGAGAAGAAACTGCAGTGTGAATGCATCCTGTTCCGAATGGAGGCATGTGTAGTTACTGCAATTTAGCTAATCACAAGTGTCAACCCCAATGTGAGAATTCTAAGCTCTTTTGGTGTTTGCTTTGGGTCAACTTTATAATTCTGTAGATCTCTTTTCATCTCTAAGGACGAGTGAAAGCATAATGAGCACTTTTTTCTATTCTGATGTAGAAATTAGGGAGATGAAGGCAAATTTAAAAAACACACACACAACAACAAAATAAAACAGACCCTTTTTCTAGTGGTGAGAGAGACTGCCAGAGCTTCTCACTTGTACTAAGGTGAGGTGTTTAAAGGTTTCTTGATATTTTGGGTGTTCATTAAACCCAAATTGCAAACGTGGCATTTAACCTTTTGCAGCAAAGAAAACCTCCAAGACATATCCAGGGGTTGGCCTTGCTATTTTGTCAGAGAACAAATACAAAAAAGAGAAAGATTTGGAAAAGTTACAGGGTAAGAATTCATGTGTGCAAGAGCTAGTCTTTTTGTCCTCAAAACAAATAAGGAAACAAAAAATCGTTTGAGTAAGAGAAACACCTGGTGCTTTACAGCTGCTCTTTTGCAATTAAAAATGCATATCATATCTAATCAAGATGAATAAATCTTTTATTCTATAGTTCTAAAATATTTTAGGCCTTCACAGGGGAGGAGCTTAATTGCAGAACCATTTGCAATTGCTGATAAACCCACCTATCCTATCCACTGTGAATTGTCCTAGAAAGCAGTGGTGCTTATACTTTAGGGAGCACTGGAATGATTCAGGTGTATTTGTTAAAACCACTGTTCCTGGAAAAAGAGTTGGGTTAAAGTAGTCTTTGATAGGGACCAGAAAGATTCTCCTAAAGTAGGTGACCCTCAACCAAACTTTAACAAGCACTACTACAAAGGCACGGGGCATTAATTTTATTTTATGTTAGTTTATTATTATTATTTATTCTATTTTATTCTTTTACAGTGGGAGGGACAGGGAGTTGGGGAGGGTCTGAGGGAGAGAGAGAGAATCTTAAGCAGACTCTACACTCAATGCGGAGCCTGATGTGGGACTTGATCTTGTGACCTTGAGACCATGATCTGAGCCAAAACCAAGAGTCAGATGCCTTAGGTGCCCCAGTTCATTATTTTTAATATGAGTTTCCACATTGCTTTGTTTATACAGGAAGAATATCTTTTGGAAGATGATTTTGTAGATGTGTCTAAATTGGTAGCACTGGACACCAAAAGATGTCATTGGGGTTAGGGAATTGCTTTAATCTTCTCTATTTGATTTATCACTTACCCTCTCAACACTCATTCTACCTTCTTCAATTTTCCTTTTTCCTTTAAATCATTCCATCATTTACCTTTATTTTATATTTCCTTCAGTATGTGAATATTCTTTCTTTGTTAAGGACCTCTATTTTAGTTAACATTGCTTTTCAATTCAGAGAAAATTTCCTTACTTCATATCTTGATAGTGTAACATCAAGATTAGATACATACATATGGATTTATATGAAATAACATATAGATTTATTATTTAGTCAGACATATACAGTACATGATCACAAGGCCTGGCATGTAATAAGTGCTCAATAGACATGTAGAAAGGAATAATGTTAACATATGATTATTTTGATTCTATTAGTACATTAAAGCTAACAAATATAATTTATATTGCTTTTAGTGGCTGAACCATTATTGTAAAAAGTTGCAAAATATTGTAATGTATATGGAATTGTCATTTTGTTGGAGTACTGACAGACTTTGAAATTACTTTATTGTAATGTATAATGTGTTAATGTAAAAGGCATAATAGTTCACTAAAGGAGTTATGATTGGTCTTTATAAATAAAGTACGCAGATCATATTCATAAAGTCACTCCCATACATATTAGTTCTTAAACTAAAATGCATAAGATGTTCAGCTCTAGAAAACAATGAATACTTTGCTCATAAGACAGGTAGAGTCAAATATAGTTTCATAGGGCTGTCTCCCAAAGATCAATACTCGAAGAAACTTCCTGTGTACTGCCATAAAATTTCAGAGACTTTTCATGGAGGAGAAGTGTTTCTTCAAGATTACATCCACTGATGTTCTGGGCATTAAAATGATTTAGATTACAATACCTAAAAAGAAAGAAAGAAAGCTTTTTTTTTAGGACCAGATGTAGATGACTTGATAAATCATTTGCTTTCTTCCTGTGCTTGTCTACTTTTTATTATGGCCCATAGATACTGGCACAACAGTGATGATTATTTAAGAGCCCTGCTCACCAAAACAGTCTTTATAAAGCGACAAAAGGAGTTTTAGGACGTATTAAGGTTTCTCATAAGGGCCTTTAGATGGCGCTCTTTTACAATCTGCAATGGTCTGACAGCAAGAGACTTGGAAAGTCTGAAACCCTATCAACTCAACAATGTTCCTGGAGGCCAGGACTCATGAAAGCTTCATCAGATGCGTGGAGGATTTGTAAATTCGGTCTTGAACCTATGTGAAAAGCACCACTGTCAAAGAAGAAATCCATGAATACATTTCTAGAATGTGTACCCTTCACTCCTGACCCGAGGAATGCCTGGTTTTCCTCAGTGTCTTTTGAAGTGCCAGCCACCATGCTAAGGCACTATACCCATTCGACCTTATTGAATTCTCATTATAAGCCCGGAAGGATGATATTTCTATCCCCATTTCACAGATAGGGAAACTGAAATTCTAAAAGTTTAAATAAGTTCCTCGGGGCTCATGTGAGCCTTGGTTTGGAATCAAGTTCTTATTCAGAATCTTGGCCTTTTGGTTCTATGGTATACTATGTCTAAAGACACATTATTTTCTTAAACACCTTTGAGTAAGCTTCAGGAGGACTTGACCTTCAGACTGCTTTATTCACTGCTATGTCCCCAGGACCTTGAACACAGCAGATGTTCACAAATACTGGTTGAACAAATGAATATGGGCGATAAGTCCAATCTTATCAAATACATGTAGGCCTCTGGGGACAGACATCTACTTCTGATGTGTGAAGTTTTCCAAAGTCCATTAGGCCTTCTTTTCCCCTCTCAATATATTGTTAAAAGAAACTGCAAGAGAAGAATGTATTTGAATAACTAGTCTTTTGTCTCTGATTTATGTCTCTTTCAATAATTGTTATGAGTTATGCACAAAAGATTACTGGTATCATTGGCAAAATTAGTGTGGTGGTATCAACTTTAAGATGTATTTACAACATTGGGGGAACAGCGGCGATGTTATAAAAACAAATACCCTTTGCTCTCCCTCCCTAAAACATCTGTGGTATCTTTATTTTAGCAGTTAATATGGGATACATATTTATATTCAGCACTATAGTGATGTTTTTGTCATGCTTTTCAGCTAGGGAGAGACACTTTATCTATCTACTTTCTTCATCTCCAACCTGGACACCCTCAGGTATGACATGTTACCTTTAGCCTATTTCAGATTTGATGGAGGAGGACTCTAATACAGACAGTGGCAGAGGGCTGTGTCATGTTTTGGGGTGGTTTTTTCATTTGTTTTTGTTTTGTACAAATGAAAAGTAAGTCTGACCTAATATTCATAGATAATTCCTAACTATACTGAGTTAGGTGATATCCCAATGACCCTGACAAGATTTACTTGTTTCTAGGACTTATGCAAGGATTGTATCACACTAACATAAAACTCCGTGATGGGGGCACCCTTGGGTGCCAACACAGGTCTAGGGCCACCTATTTATTGGTGAATATGCTGTTTCATAATTAACATACTGTTCTCAAAATCTTAGGGACAAGAATGACTTGGGATTGTCCTGTTCTTGATAGATTTGCTGCCATTATCTGGCTCTGAACATGGCTGGGTTTGGTAAAAATTGGATTGTGACTCGATGTTTATTGCAATCAAGTACTTTCTGATTCCTAAATATGTTTCAATAATACTCTCCCTAGAGTATCTATATTTTCTCCTGTTTCTTTACATACTTATTGTTTGTTAAGTGTTTGATAGTCACAATCAGGATAGAAATAAATCAGAATCATTCACTCCTCACCAGAGACATGATGTCCTACTACTTACTGTAAGTTCCATATGATTTCTTGCCTGACTTCTGGCTTGACCCATCCCACCCCAATGGACAATAGACACCCAAAGTAATGTGTGCCTCTGCACTGTCATTAGTTTTAGATGCTTGATCTTTACTGGCAAGTTTTCCAGACTCTTTTTTCTTCTGATATGTGACATCCATTCTTTCCCTATGCTGATCAACAGGTGATGGTGGTATGGTTACTTTAACTGAAGGGACTGGTTTCTTTCCTACCCACCAGAGTCAAAGGATTGCCACAGAGTAGATAGAGGGTTCTACTATGACACTTAGCACACTATGGGAGAAAGTGTTTATAAACAAACATACTTGGGTTTTAATCCTAGGTGTGTTAACCTAGTCAATTTATTTACCTAGGTTTTCACTTTAGTTTTATTATTTATAAAGTGGTAAGATTTAGGTAACAGGAGGGGCTGGAGAGTAAATGTTATTTGTCTCACATGCGGCACAAGATATAGGCGTGCGCAACACTTGGACAATTAATTTCCTTCCTCCCTGCTTTGTTTTAACCTTTCTCTCTTTTTTTCCCCATTTCCTCAAAAAGTATACAGAAAAAGGAGGAAAAAAGATATAGGGAAATAGAGAAGATATGCTAAGAATCAGATTTATTTCTAAATAAATCTTCTGTTATCACTTAGTCCCTTCTTACCTTTGGTTCCTCTAATATTTCATGCTCTGTACAAGTTTAGCCTTACCTGCCTCCTTCTCTGTACCCCACTCCACCATATTTCACTACTTTATACTAATTTACATGTCTGACAATCGCAGAGAAAGAATCACAAATAATTCAATTTGAGCACTAGATATTAGCTCCATGTAGACTGGTAGTTTGCCTTCTTCAGTTCTATTTTTTCTAGTGCCTGGAACAATGCTTAGTATATTCGTTGAATGAATGAATGAATGAATGAATGAGTAAATCCCTGAGCTAATAGATTCTGGTTCCAGTGCTAGTTCTTCTATGAATTCAGCCCATAATTTTGGTCATGTTGGCCACACCTCTGCATGAGTCTAGAAGCAGAATTAAAAAGGAGGAAGCAGGGGTCATGAGACAAAGTCTGAGGGCATTGTTATTACTCTAGCTAAGATTTTTGAACATTTTCTCACTCCCACAACTTTATGGCACAATTACTATTCTTATTATTTCATTTTACAAATGAAGAAATGGGCTTAGCAAGGTTAAATACCTTGCTGACGTTTGTACAGCTAAGTCGTGGAACTGGATTTACCTGGGCTAATTTGAAAGATCACCTTTTAAACTACTTTATGAAAAGACAAAGGTCAGATCTTACAGGGGGAGGAAAAATAAAAGTTGAGAAACTGAAGGTTTATGAGCATTGGCATATGGGCACCACTTAGGTGTCTGGAAGGGAAAGCAGCTTTGCCTTCACCTTCAGTTTTCATTGATGACTTTATTTTGCTGCAAAGCTGAGGATGTTTCTGTTGGATTCTCTTTTTTTTTTTTAAGATTTTTATTTATTTATTTATTCATGAGAGACACACAGAGAGAGGCAGAGACAGAGGCAGAGAGAGAAGCAGGCTCCCCACAGGGAGCTTGATGCAGGACTCCACCCCAGGACCCCAGGATCATTACCTGAGCCAAAGACAGATGCTCAACCACTGAGCCACCCAAGTGCCCCTCTGTTGGATTCTTCTGTAAGACTCTCTGATATTCTAATTTTGTTTTTAATCCAAGACTGAGATAGGTATTTTAGAGAAACTATACATTGTGAAGGGTTAATTTATTAACACACATTTGGAAGGTAAGAAATTTAAAGATTCAGGGAACCATTAGGACTTCTGATTTTTATCATAATTCTGCCTTGTATAGGATTTAAGTGCCTCTCTCCTATACTGGACCATAAGCTCTATGAGAATAGAAGCACAGGAGCACTAAACATCTATTGACTTACTTACTTTGTGTTCTTCTAATTTTCTTCAGTACCCATCACATGACTGGTGTTCCAACAGAGATTTATTTAATGAGTAAATGAATGATTTAGGCAAGGGATAAGGGACAATCATGGGATAAAATATGACTAAAAAGACAAGTGAATGGAGGGAAATGAGACAAATAAAGATCTCTGTAGTGTCGACAATGTGACAGACATTATGCTCAGTCCTCTACCAAAATTCATATCCCTAAAGCCCTAAACCCAACAAGATGTTGGCATTCTTGATTTTATTTTAGAAGTATAAAAACAGAGGCTCAGAGAGGTTACACAATTTACTCAAAAGTACACAGCTATCCAAGAATATGTCAGTGAGAGAGAGAGAGGTGGTATGGCGATGGATGGATGGTAGATGATACATATTAAGCCACTGAATGGTCTCAGGTGACTGACTAAATGATTTTGCAGTTTGTTATTGACCTTGAAATGGTCACTGCTGATTTAAAGGCCTGAATGGAATCCAAATCTTAAGCATCATTAGATTTCTAGCTATTTGTTTAATGATATTTGCTTTTAATGATAATGACTCATTCATTCTTATTATCAATATGGTTATTTCTAATTCTAAAATAGTACTATAGAGTGGAGAAAAAATATCTTTCTTCAGAACATGTTTTAGATTAGAGTAAAGCACAACTTTATTATAAGGATCAATGGAAAAAGTGAAGTGTAAATTGAAATTTCTTGCTCTGAGTAATCTGTTAAATTTCTCTAATATGCTAATTTGTCCAGTCATGGCATACAGGATTCCCGTTGGCTCAGTGATGGTTCCCAGATCAATATTTCATGGACTCAGAAATTGCTCATCTTACCACACACTTACCTTTGTGAAACACTCCAGAATCCCAGGACGTTCAACAACGTTAATGATGCCAAAAAGAAGAAGAAGCTTTCTAAATTGCCTTTGTTTAATGTGTTTGGAAACCAATTGCCTGTTTGGAACAAATGTAATTGTTATTCAACTGCAGAGTTATAAGTTTCTGTGAATGTTTTATCGTTCCACTATTCACAGAGATTTATTTGCTTCAATAATATCTACAAAGCAAAAAAGCTCATTTGAAACTCATTGTCAAAATTCATTTAATTCTGTAGTTAATGATAAAGTGACAAAACACCCCAAATATTTTGAAAGTCAAAACGGCTGATTTTGCATAACATAATATAGGTTCAGAAGAACTGGGCTATAAGAGTAACCCTGATTACGCTGATTTACCAGGACCATGTATATATCTCATTCATCCTTATAAACCTAGTATCTAGAACAGTGCCTGACATGTAGGAATTGTTCAGTAAATATGTATTGAATGAATGAAAACTATTTACCACAATAGAAAGTCTGTTGCATATTCTAATTGTAAAGTTAATGACATAATACACATAGATACCAGATGTTAATTATTTTGACAACTTAAATCCAGTGTCCCCTCATTATAATATCACAGACCCTAATTGTCAAATTACTGGCAATCTCTGGTTGACATGAAAATATTTTTTGACCTGATAAGTAATGCCTTCAAATTAATACTTCTAAATAACATACCCCCACTTCCATATCATGTCAAACTGCTATATACAAAACTATTATGTGAGTAATAGTGAGTATACATGAAACTACTTAGGATTCCAGGTAATTGGCTTTATTTTGCTGCTAAATTTTAACTTTTGCTTTGAATCTTTGCTATGATTCTCTCTCTTTTTCCATATCCAAATCTGTATCTATGCATATCATCTATATTTCTACACACATTCAACTTTCCTACAGTGAGTTTGAGATATTATTATTTATTACATTATATGAAATAATGTATTATATATACAACACTTTTTTATGCAGTAATCTTTATTAAAAATATTTTATTTATTCATGAGACACACACACACACACACACACACACACACACACACACACACAGAGGCAGAGACACAGGCAGAGGAAGAAGCAGGTTCCATGTAGGGAGCCTGACGTGGGACTCGATTCCGGGTCTCCAGGATCACACCCTGGGCCGAAGGCAGGCGCTAAACTACTGAGCCACACAGGATCCCCTTTGTGCAATAATCTTAGAACAGCAATGGGATCTTAGCATTAGCAAATATATTATAGATACTGAGTATAACTGAATGTTAAAAAGATTGCTCAAAAGGCAAACTCTATCTTTACGGAGAGAACTTAAATTCAATTGCAATTCTGAATGGGTAGAATATTGCCCCCAAAAGTTATGCATTTTGAGAAAAAGAATTGATCTTATTTGAGCAGTCAGATGCCAAGGGTTTGGCATTTTCTTGCTTTGTTACAGGAGAAGCTCCTAGAGTGGTTGTGAAGGGGGGTGTGGTACCAGAGTAATCAGGCTATGTGCCCATCGACTTGATCTTCAGGGCTACCTTTGGTACATGGGATGTGAGTTACTTCCTGAACTAGGCAATGGTTCTTGGCCTCTTCCTTGACAGTGCACACTTTTAAATGAGATTTGAATTAAATGCTCTGTTCAGGGTTAGTAGTCAGCAAGTACATAAGTATGACAGCTGTGATTCATTGTGCCACTTCTCGTCTAAAGCTGTTTCTCTTCTGTCACTTAACAACGACTATTATTATGGACCAACCATAAAGATTAGCTTGTGTCTTGGACCCATAATTAAAATCTAGTATTGAGCTTAAAGCTATGTGGTAGCTTCCCCCATTTTATTAATTTGTGTCCCATTACAATAGAAATGAATGGCGTGATTGCTATATTGACATAATGCATTCATCTGATAGGAGTACATTCACAGAACGTTTCCCTTTGTGTTTGTCTGTTGGGTCTAGGTAGCTCTGTGTGTGCGTGTGTGTGTGTGTGTGTGTGTATGGTAAGTGGGTGTGTGTATGTGTGTAGAAACTAAACATTTGATTGTATTTGAATGAAAGGAGTTGGGGTGGAAGTTAAGGCAAGATAACATCACACATATTTTCAGGAAGAGCTAACTCACCTTGCTAAGCTTATTCAAACAGTACTATTACCTTATTTCTCTTGAATTAATATCCCAATCATATTTCTGTCCTTTTCATTTCACATCAGCACCTTGCATGTGATGCGATTAGACCATTTTATCACTGTGTTTCTCTGGCTGGAGTAAGAGGAGTTTGTACAGAGTACACGAAGCCTCAGAATTACCATGACATTAATTTTTCTTGGAGCATGAGTTTTGGTCCATAATAAGTAATTGAAAAGGCTATCTTTATATTATAACAAAATCAGATGAGGAAGAAGAATGTAAATTTTGTAAGATCTTTAAAGGTAAAACATAATATTTCTAAAACATTGTGCAATTGCAGCAAATACCAGCCCATTGGGATATGGCACCAGCTCCCCCTGCGCAGGCCAGTATTTTTGTATCTATTTGCCACTGGAGAACATGTGAGGGGCACAGGTGAAAAGCGCCATGACTTGGAATTATGGGCATGAGGGGTGACTGGAGGATGTTGTGCCAGGAAGGTTAGGGAAAGGCAGCTGGAATTTATGAGCAACACAAAACATATTGTGAGGGGTGTTATTTAAAAAATAAAATGAAAGATTGCCACATCACTTATTCAAACTCCTGAGAACATTTCTATAGTCCAGCCTGAATATCATTTTTAGTGTTCAGCTTCCTTCATAAGGCCAATCTTCATGCTAGTCCCATATTTTTGCTTTTGCTTAGCTATAATTTTTATGTTCCCTATGTAGCTAATTTCCGTGGTAAGCTCCATGGTAAGAATGATCACCTGAATTGATAGTGTGGAGTATACCCCAGCATTGAGTTGGACAGAGAGAGATACTTCATGAAACCTAAAATTTGTTTGATTTCTACAGAGATGATCAGTCTATGTAAAGAGATAGCTTTGAGTATGAAAAGACAGAGAAAGCATCAACTGTGGAGGCAGAGAGGCTTTTTTTTTAAAGATTTATTTATTCATGATAGACAGAGAGAGAGAGAGAGAGAGAGAGAGGCAGAGACAGAAGGAGGGAGAAGCAGGCTCCATGCCAGGAGCCTGACGTGGGACTCGATCCCGGGACTCCAGGATCAAACCCCAAGCTGAAGGTGCTGCTAAACCGCTGAGCCACCCAGGGATCCCCAGCAGAGAGACTTCTGAAGTCAAATATTGTCTCTATTATTTACTAGTTTTGTTTAGAGGCATTTGCCCAATTGGACCACTTTAGCCTTGATTTCTCCTCTCTAAAATGACACCACCTTTCTCACTGAGCTGTTATGAGAAGTAAAGGAGATAATAGACGTCAGGGTTGGATACAGAGGTGGCGCTCCATAAACTTTAGATTATCAATCCCCACACACACTTTAGAAGTAGCTCATACAAAATCATGTAGCTTGAGCTTGATCTTGGGCCCATTTCCTGTCAGATATTTCTTCATGTTCTTCATGTACCTTTTTTTTTTTTTTTATCATTATCCCAGGACTGGTTGTAAAATGTTCCATTTAACATTGTCAGTTGACTCAGCTCTTAGGTACTATAACTTTATTTTAGTAGCTTATAAACTTTTATTGTCGTAATTCACATTTGTGCCATTTTTCATCTGACATTTCCAGTAGCTGATTGAAATCTGGGGCATCCTTGCAAAAGGAGACAAAGAGAAGACTTTAGCTCTAGAATGGGATGAACTAAACTTCTCCAGATCTTAGCTTGGGTAGGTAGGAAGGTTAACAACAGGAGAAGAAGTGTACCACATAAACAGTCAGGGACAGTGAGTGCCATATGTTAATGCTCACAGTGGACCCTAGTTAAGTATTCTAATAGTATAACCAGTGTGGTTAGTAACGAGCAATAGAACATTCACAAAATATTTTGCAAGCCTCAGAAGTCCTCCAAATATTTCTTGTTCAGTTAGATTTATTTGTTCATTTGAAAATCATTAGTTAAGAAGTTTTCATGTACCAGCAAATGGGCATTCCAAGTTGCTTAAGAAAAGGAGCTCATAGATTAGTAGGGGAGACATGCAAACCGATAATTACTCTGGAATATTAGGCCTTATAAATACTAAGTAAAATGTTTCTGTTTATTTTAAATTATCATGGCCATTTTAGAGACAAAAGGACTATGGAATTACCTACATTAATTCTTGTATTTTACAGATTAAGAGCGAAAGCACAGAGAGGTAAATTGAGGCATTGCTCAGTAGAACCCTCATCTTCTTACAATAGCACTACGAAAGCCCCCATTGATGCTAATAGACTTATGTTACTATGAACAGCACAAAGTTGCTAATATGAAAGAGAAATAGGCTTTCTTCTTGTCCTATATTATGCTTTGCATTGTAAGGCTCGAAATGTCATGTGCTGGCCTTATGTCTTGGAGTCCAACAGGGCCCCAAAAGACTAATCACATATTTTTCTGCTCTTTCAGATACACTCCTCACCCAGTGGGAAGTCCTCCCCACCTGGCTAGCTTCCCTATTAGTCAGACAAGCTGCCTGCTACTGGTCTTCATCCTAAAGCTTTTGCATCCTTACCAGCCTTCAATATTATTCAAATAGGCAATCACATCATCCTGCTGGACCCAACAGTTGCCTCACTGTGTTGTTACTAGCAAACCTGCTTCCACAGACCCTTGTTTACTTCCAAGTGCAGACCCCATATAGCCCTGCATGTCACCTTCTCCTCCCCTGGGCCGTAAGTGTATGTGACTAATAACCTGCAGTCAGTCCATCGTTCCAGTGCCAGGTGCCATGTTTTCAACCACCATATCCTATTTAGGTTGAGGATCCCTCCCACACCAAACAGGTGAATAGGAGGTAGATCAGAACATGCCCCCACACAGAAGTCAAGGTCAGTTCTAAACAGAATATTGGTAGCTGCTGTTGCTATAATGTATAATTACTGTTTTGAGGAGAAATAGTAATTCTGTATTCCATTCTAGTCAGTAGCCAGCACCAAGTACCTCTGCTTCTAGACTATATCAGGGAGTATGTCTCCTTAAACCTTAAGACAGGAAGTAGTGGGAGCATGACAGTCAAGGGGCACTGAATTCAGATAGCATAGCTCCCAATGAGAAGAATAGAGATGAATGTAATTTTTAGGGAGCACTCCATGTATGCTTGAGACCAGTTGACCATCACATCATTTGATCAGATTGTTGGACAACCAGAAAATGGTGTAAAATTCTCACTCTGGCCCAGCAGTCTGCCTCATAGTAACATGGGTTTTAATGGGTGCACTTTTGCAGAGCACTTTACTAAAAATTTGGAAAGTGACAGACGCTAAGGGAACCTACACATATTCTTAGTTGGCAAGTACTGCCTCTCAGCAAATCTCTTATTTTGAGGATGACTAAATGCAAAAAAGGCCAATATATAGAAGAAAAAGCAACTATAATATACATCACAACTGTTGCTTACAAAAAACACTCCTAACACAAATTGACAAAAGTTAAAATAATAATAATAATTTAGGAAATTATAAGGCAGAGGAAAAGGAAAAATCATGACAAAGGGACACTAAGGATCTTTTTATATTTATAAAAGGCACAGTTCAAATTAAAGATATGTCAATGTACATCCCTTAAGTAATAAAAACATAACAAGTCTGTTGGAAACAGGATAAAAACAGGTAGATCAACAATTCTTGTGAATGATTATATCACATATTGGTCAATTTTTGATAGACTAGGCAAAAAAAGAAATAATATAAAGAATTAGAATAATGCCATTGATAAGAATTTAGTAAAGATTAAAATACTGTTTAGTAAAAAAAAATTCCTCTCTTGTAGAAGTTTTAATAACACCAATAGCAAACCAAATCTCCTAGAAATTAAAGATACTGCTCTTAAAAAATTACTGCTCCTAAATAATTAGTTGGTCAAAATGAAAATGGAACCTGCAACCACAAAGTATTTGAAAATGAAGAAAATGAAGAAATCACATTTACAACTTTAGGGATAGAGATGTAAATTCTATTCAGAGGTACATTTAAAGGCACATGTGTTTTCGTTTTTAAGGAAAAAGTAAATGCACTAAACATTCAGCCCAAAAAAAGCGCTAAAAAACAAAACAAATATAAGGAAAGTTAAAGGAAAAAAAATAAAGTGTCAAAAATCTTACGGAATAAAGACAATGTGGTGTATACAAATATATATATATATATATATATATATATATATATAAATATAAATAAAAATGTAATGTTACTCAGCCATTAAAAAGAATGAAATGTTACCATCTGTAACAACATGAGTACATCTAGGGGATCTAATGCTAAGTGAAATGTCAGTCCAAGAAATATAAATAGTATAATATTTCACTCATATGTGGAATTTAAGAAACAAAACAAATGAATAAGGAAAAAAGAGACAAACTAAAAAACAGACTCTTAACTATAAAGAACAAACTGTGATGAGCAGAGGGGAGGTGGAGGGTTGGGTGAGATAGGTAAAGAGGATGAGTAATGTAGAGAATTGTTGAATCACTATATTGTACACCTGAAATAATATATTCGTTATAATATATGTTATGACACTGTATGTTAATTATACTTCAGTAGAAAAAAATAATACTTAAGAAAAATATGGAAATGGGATGATTATCTAGGAAAACCCTAATTGTCCAAATCGAGCCAAAAAGAGAAAAAAATCTTACTGGCAAGAAACAGTGGGGAAAAGTTACAATTATCTTCAAAAGAGACATTACATCCTGAATGCATCTTTTAATTTTCATGGAAGAAATGAATCTTTCCTCTGGATCTTTCCAGAGCATTAGCAAAAGGATCATCAACTACTGCTTCTGACAAGTATTGTTTATTTAATATTGAAAATCCATTGATTAAATGTACTATATTATCAGGAACAGTAAGAAAATCAAGAGGTGATCTCAAGAACTACTTAAGGAGAATTCAATAAAATCTAATCTGATTTGTTTAAATCTTAGAAAACGAGAAATAAGAGATTTTCTTATGATAAATAATATCCTTTAACATTATCTTCATAAACCTAAAAATATGCTTAATAAAAAATAAGAGAGATCCATATTAAGATTATAAACAGGATAAAATGTGAATGTCTTCTGGTATTAACATTGCTCTATAGGGCTGCATCCTGATAAAGACGCAAAACAGAGGAGTTAATATGGGAAAAAAGGATTTTTAGAAAAATTGTATTTAAGATTAGATAATTTTGCTATGAACTTAAAAAGATAAACTAGAATACTCTCATAAATTTACTAAGAAAGTTTAAGAAGTTGAATGCAAGACACAGACATAAATTTTAATAATCCCCCTATATAATAATAATTATCTCAGCGAGTTATAATGAGGGAAGATGCTTCAGTTCACAAAAACAAAAAAAGTAAAAGAGCATAAAATGCCAACAATAAGTTCAACAAGAAATGTCCAGGATAATAATGAAGAAAAGAGTATCTTATTGAACTGAATTTTTTTACATTGAATAAATAAAAAAGTTATATACTTAGATGGAACACTACGTATTATCAAAGCTTTATTTTTTTAATTAACTAGCAAGTTTTACTTTTTTAATTAAAATAAAAATGAGATTTGGGGAAAACTGATAAGATGATTCTAAAATCCATCTGAAAATACACACCATAGGAAATAAGATTTTTACAAATGAAGAATAACCGTAAGGACAAGTATGATTAGCAATAGTTGATATGTAATATATATCATAAAGGTGTAATAATTAAAAAGAGGGTGACACTAAGCTAAAACCAAGCGGTAGCTGAAAGGTAGCCCCCAAAGAGCCCGAGAATCTCCTAAGAACTAAGAATATAAGAAAGTATATATTATTAACTGATTAGTTCTGTTCCGCTTATCCTATGGCTACGGAATATTTATGGTTTAACTTTTCACAACAGATATCAAATTACACTGTGAAATTTGGTTATTTGAAGGAAATAAGTGTTTACTTAACACATAAATAAAGTCCACATGGATGAGAATCTTATATTCAAGATATGAAACTACTGAAATTTCCACAACCATAGATAAATGCAGTGATATTAGTCACAATGAAAAAGGTTGATAGATCTGATTACATGTATCAACAAAACCTGTGCAAAATAAACTCCTCTATGAAATTAAAATGTTAACTAGGAAAATATTAGCAATAAATTTGACTAAGTGATAATATCCCTAAAGTTAAAAAAAACAGCTAAGTCAAAAAGAAAAAAAGACAAATAGACAAAAAGAAAAATGAGCAAAAAATATGATCAAGTTCATCACATTAAAATTTTCAATTTTCTGTTCTGAAAAATACAAATTAAAGTAATAACACAATATAATTCTGTCAATCGTATTAACAAAGATCAAATATTATGTTCAGGGCTGCAATTAACACATTAAGACAAGTAGTATTCTACTGCAATGGTGGCATAATTGATGCAGCCTTTTAGAAAACAATTTGTCTTTACTTCTTAATAGTCTTTAAAATGTTTATCCTAATTGAATGAATAATCCCATTTCCAGGATTCTAGAAAAAAAAAAAGTGAGCTTTTTTTTTTTTTTAATTTCAAATGACATGGAAATCTGCTCCTGATACTTCTAAGAGGAAGAGAAGTAGGAACTTGATATAATTTTTTAATTGAGCATTCAGCAGGGTATATTCAGAGCCTAATTTTGTTTAGAACTTCTCTCTCTATATAAAATCTCATACCCACACACACATGCACACAAATAAAAAAATATTAGGAAAAGCTTTACCCAAATAATAATTGCCATCATCTTGTTGGTCTTTCCCCACCCCTCCTTTTAGAATTTGGATTTCATCATATATTACCTTTACAGCAAAAAATAATATTTTAAAACCACTTCATCAAGCATACATTTGGAAAACTCTTACTTCTAAAAATCATTTCTGGTTTATTACAAAACAATGGAAACGGCTGGTGTTCTGTTGTAACCTACTCTTCCTCAGCAGTTGAAGCATTGAATAGTGGCCTGGATGCTGTAACTTAAAAGTTATGTGCTATGTATAAAACTGTCTTAAGATATTATTTGGGAAATCATAACATCCCGAGTAACAATAACCAATCTATTCTGAAACCTAATTTTCATTCACTTCAGTGATATGTCCCTTTACTCCCTGCTGAAACCCTAGATTTACCAAATTTCTCAAATATACACAGCATTATTTTAAATGCTACAGCATAACGCTTTTGATTAGAAGCAGATTTCTGCTGTCTTTTTGGAGGGAGATTGAGTAGTTCCCCTTTTTGCTAACACTGTTTTATTTTGAATGTAATGGAACTCTGAAAATATTAAAATATGCCTTTTGGAATCTCTTCAAATGATAGTTGGGCACAGCGAACCATTACTTCCCCTCAGACTTTGTGAGATGTGTTTTTAAAGTTATTTTTTGTAATGCTAGTGAGCTAGTAAATGTCCAAAATTGTTGAGACAGAGCCGAAATGGGTTTTATACCTTACTTTACCTCTCGATTCACTACCTGCTGAAGAAGTAAGTAATTAAAAATGCATATCTGCCATTCTCCAGGACAGACGTGCGTCTGTGCCACGGGAAATAAGCCCTGGTGTAGCAAAAGGAATTTGGGAATCAGGAATCCATCGATGCTGTAAGATTTGGGCAACTTATATAACTTTCTCAGTTCATTTTCCTCTTACCTGTGATGGGGCTACAAACATTTACCCCCAAAGAATTGTTGTGAAGATTTAATGAAATAATAAATTTGTGAAGTACATATAGCAAAGTCTGCATATAACTGACACTTAATAAATGTTAATTTCTTTCCTTCCTTCTTTCAGTAACCTGATTTAAATGCTTCATTTGAGATTCATAGTTCTCCTACCTGAGTTAATTTTTAAAACACATTAATTTTCATGATATCTGAAGGAAATAATATCTAACAACTATCTGCTAACTTTGGCTTTTCTCCCACTTTTTCATGTTTGTCTAAGTACTCGTATTATTACCCTCAATTTACAGACAAGGAAACAGAGGCACAGAGAAGCTGAACTGTTTACCTAAAGTCATGCAAAGGAGACAGAATAATTATTTGTTGATTCGATGGGTGAACTGAGGTTGGGCCCCAAATTCGCACATGCTTGATACCTTGCTCTCATAACAATGTCTGCTTTGAGACTCTAATTTGCATTTTTACTTTGGGAATTGTGGATAAAATGAAGTTAGGTTGCTGTTTTCAGGAAGGGACACCGTGTCTTTCAAAAATGTAGAGAAATCACTATGCATTGTTCACCTGAACTGCAGAAAGAATGAGCATGGGTGATACTTGGGATAACAGGCTTTTTCATAAGGGTGAGTTCATTCTCTTGAAGAGCATTGGGAGGCAAAAACCCATCAAGATAGTGTGTTCTCATGATGATTTCAATGAATTATCATGGAAATGAGTTTTAGAAGAGAGGTAATGCTTTGTGATAATAGCCCGATAATGCCATTAGCTATGAACTGTAATTGTAATAGCATTAGTCAAATGAATATATCTGATATTAATTTGAGTGTCAAATATTTCTATAAGATTCTTCTTGTTAATTAAACATCAGCCCCGGTATTATTAATTCACTATCTGGCCAGTGCTTGCACATAGTAGGAACCCAATATGTATTTGTGAACTGAATTTATAAGTCAACCTCAAAGTGGAGCTATTTAAAATGGTAAAATACTGAGTTTAAATAATATCATGGATGTAACAGGAACTGATTTTGCCCAATATCTCCTTATTTGTACAGTTTGTTCTCTAATTTGTAACTTCAGTTAGCTAATGATGGAGATTTATTTCAGAATTTGAAAAGATATCCACCCTCCCTTGCATATTTGGAGGGAAATTGCATGTAAGATTTACTTCACATTACTTTCATTCAAGAGTAGAATTTGTGCCTTTTTCCCCATCTTGTGGTCTTTAGACTGTTTACAAGTCTACCAGACAGCTTCATAACTGCATTGGACACCTGAATAGCACTGTACAAAATCACGCTTTAGGTCATTCGGTATCACTCTTCATGGTTACCAGCATCAACTGGCCTTCAACACTGTTGGCAATCTTAATGCTTTTCTTCTAAACCATCTTTTCTTTCTCTTGCGATAACACGTTCTTAGCTCCCTGCCCTTCCTTTTCCTCATTTTCATCCAAACCCCCTTTTGCTCTCATGAATGGCTCACTGCATACTTCATTAAGAAAACCGAAAGTCTTGAAAAGTAGCTGCCAGCATCTGTCTAAAGCAGAACCACAGCTCTGTTTGACCCTGCACCCATACCTCCCATTCTTTCTTCTGTATGAATGCAAGAAAGAAGCATCCACCCTCCAGGGAGAAGTCAATCTCTTTTCTTTCTCTTGAATTTTTAGCTTCTCCATATACACCAGATGTTTTCATCAGTTAAATATGTCCAAGTATCTCTTGAAATAAATACAAAAGTATCTTGAACTCACACCTAACCTCCTAGATAAAATACAGAACTCACAGTTAAATTTGAATTTCAGAACAACAACAAATTATTTTTTAGGATAATTATGTCTTAAACAGTGCACAAATAAGTTTTTGGTGTAAAGTATGTTCACAATATTGCATGGGACATGCTTGTACTAAGAAAAATATTCATTGTTAACCTGAAATTCAAATGTAACTGGGTGTTCTGTATTTTTATTTGCTAACTCTGGCAAATCTACCCACTTCCCCATCTAGCCACCACTTTATCTCTTAAGTCTTCTTCATTGACAGGTTCCTTTAAAAAGTTGTTTGAATGTGATACTTTATTTACTCACCACCTACATGTTCTTTACCCCTACTCCAATCTGGTTTTCATTCCCTTCACCACTGAAATGACTCTTGATAAAGTTTTTGGTGATCATAAAGTTGCTAAATCTACAGATATTTTCCATTCTTCATTTTACTTGACCTCACAGTAGGATTTTACCCAGTAGGATTTTATCCAGTTTACCATTTCCTATTTGAAACAAT
The DNA here is from genome assembly GCF_003254725.2 of Canis lupus dingo. Lineage (NCBI taxonomy): Eukaryota > Metazoa > Chordata > Mammalia > Carnivora > Canidae > Canis > Canis lupus. Next base: position 30,736,075 of record NC_064269.1, on the reverse strand, counting down.
CTTCTCTTTTATCTTCACTAAAATAGTATGCATATACATACACTCACACTCACATATATACACATGTATGTTTGTGTGTGTGTGTGTGTGTGTGTAAGTATATTTTTCCCAACTTCTCTGGCTGCTACTTTTCTTTCTTTGGCAGGCCATTCTTCCACCATCTGAACTCTAACATGGGCCTTTTCAGGTTTAAGTACTGTGCTCCTTTTTTTTTTTTTTTTTTGCCCTCATTCTCAATATTCACACTAGATAATTTAATTCACTTCTGTGGGTGCCAATCCTATTTTCGTGCCAAGGATTCTCATAATTATATATCTAACCCAGATCTTTTTACTGAGCTCTAGAGATTTCTATTTGGATGTCTCACAGGTATGCCAAAATTAATGTGTTAAAAAGTGAACAGGTGACAAGTTTTCCAATCTGTTTGTCTTCTAGTGTTCTCCACTTAGTAATTTGGGTGGATTTTTGTCCACCCAGTTGCTCTTGGCAGAATCTGGATGCTTCCTTGATACCACTTCTCTTTCCTGCATCCTACCACCTCCTGACTCCACTAGGCATTCTTGATTCTACCTCTAAAATCATGCTTATTCATTTCTCTCCATCTGCCTACTTCCCCTAGTTCATCACTATCCTAGACTTGCCTGGGTTAGTTCAGTTGTAAACTTCACCCAAACCATTCTTTTTGCCTTCTAATTTATACTGCATCCATAGTAATTTTAAAACAAATAGATCATGTTACTTTTTTGGTGCCTTTATGATTTCATATTGCATTCAAATTTAAAAAAATTCCCGTAAGCCAAAGGTCCTGCATGATTTTGCTTTTAATTCCTCAGCCTGACTTTATGCGATTTCCTCCCATTTGCTGATCATTTTCATGTTACTATTTTTTTTCTTTTTCTTTTTTTTCATGTTACCAGTTTTTGAGTTCTTCTGATGCACCTATTAATTCTTACTTCCAGGGCTTGGTATATATACTTGGTATATATACTCTCTGCCAGAAATATTTTACTCCTATATTCATCAAGCCAAATACCACTCATCCTTCTAGTGTTAAATTCAATGTCTAGTTTCAATTTCCAGCATGAACATTAATGCATATGCAATTCCATGTAGACTTGTAAGTTTTCAGTGTGAAGGAAGTGCCACTAATGACATAGGTCCATGAGGCCAAGAAGAATCTTAGAGTACTACTTTATTTCATCTCATCCCAATCCAGACCTGGAATTGAAGCTGAGTAGGACACTTGATGTCCTCATTTATGGAACACATTCTTGTTTGAAGAATTATTAAAGCCATACCAGATCATCGTACCCATGATAATAATCCTGGCCTAATTGAAAAAAGTTGAGATCCCACTCAATTTATAATAACAACACCACAAATCATTATTTATGTGCACTTTTATTAACCTCATGCTTTATATCTATTTCCTCTGGTCTTTATAGAAATCTTAGAAGTTATTAGTGACATCATCTTTGAGAAGGAGAAACTAAGGCTCAGAAAAGTTAAGTACTGTGGTCAAGACTCACAGCTTGTTAAAGGCTGAATTGAATTTGAATTCCAGTTTGTCTGACTCAAAAATCAGCCCTTTCTACCTCTTGCAAGCCAACAGCAGTAGATAATTGCTTCCCATAGTCTAAGTGGTATTTTGAGCTCTATTTTGATACTGTTATGAATCCTGAGGCCTCTGAGCAGTCTCCAAAGTTTGAGGGTGTAGAATAAGTTATATCTGAGATTCAAAACCTCATTGTACAAGGAGAATTCTGAATCTACTTCTGATTGAAGACCATGAGCAGGATTTGCCTTTGAGAGTTGTCAGGGGTCTCATCAAAGAAGCCCCAGGAACAGTGGCATTAGACCAGCTGGATGGGCAAGTAGAGTCTGGCCTGGCTAAAGGTAAATTATGAGGTGGCAGGTCACGTTCTCTACCTAGGTCTAAAATCTCATCTCTAAACACAGATGAAGTTGGATCTGGGGCGCTGAGATGAATCTGAAGAAACATATTTTTAAGAAAATAGGCATGGGTCCATGGAATCCATCTAAATAGCTTTTCAGGTGGATAAATATTTTCTTTCAAGTTTACTGTAACTGTAAATTCCTGTTTCAAGAGCAACTCAGGGATTCATGCTGACATGGCTGTCAGTGGTCTCAATAATCACAGATATTCAAATGAGAATTTTAAAAGATCATATTTTTAATTTAAAATGATCTTGTTGGGAATCAAACAGCTAAATTCTTGGCTCCTTTCCAGAATTCTAGGAGGCAGGACTAACAGGGACAAGAAGATATTTCCCTGACTTCTTGATTCTGCCCAATTATTCTTTTTCCCTTAGACAGTTTGCTTTGGATCTTTCAATCACCTGCACGTCCATAACTAAGATGTCACTTTCCACTGAATTCTATTTTGTTATTTTCGTCAAAAGGTAAGCTTGAACCCATGAGTGTGAGAAAACTGATCTGGTTGCTAATGGGATAGAGTGGAAATAAGCAGTTTGAGTGACTTCTTCACTCCCTTCTATTAGCATTGCTACTTTTAGAGAAACTATTCCTGAAATGATTAGTGTAGGAGGATGGGTTTAGTCTTGTATCTTCTCCTTTAAAGCACTCGGAGTTAGAGATCCCAGAAGGATCAGTTTTCTCACTTGTACTGAAAATGTCACTCTAACAGTTATCTGTCTGCACAGTCAAGTTTTGAGAAATCTTTTGAATTTACCGCATTCACACCATTCTCCATCATGGTGCTAAAAATGACTAATGCGGCTTGGAGCCTGGGAGACTGTGAGAGCCGATCGTCTCTCCCAATCGTACACCAACACTCACACACACTCACATACACACATGCTCAGCTGACATGAATCCTTAAAGGTTTAAAATATCTTATATGCTAAATGGAATGTGGAGGCGTGTGGGATGCTTAAGCACATAGTTATTGTGTTGGTGTCACTCTGGTTTATCAAGAAAATTGGTCTGGTTATTTGACTAAAAGACTGGTATGTTTTTAACCAAAGGGGCCACTATAATATATGACTTAATTTTCTATTTAAAAGAATCTCTGGTATGGAAATGATCAAATGCATTATTTAATTTTATCCTCTCGTCATCTCTGAGAAAAGTGCAGTACAGCATTCCCTTTTTTAAATAAGAGGAAACAGTCTTAGAGAAGATGGTGACCTACTCAATGTCATGTATACAAAAGATCACTCTTTTTTAGGGACCCTAATTAGTCACATAAGCCAATTTAGGGTCACAAGAACCAAATCCTCTAAATAAACTTCATTTCCTTTCTTGATGAATGCTATTCTGATGGCTAAAGGAATTTTCACAAACACAGATATATCCTGCTTCCAGAAAAACATATGACAAAGTGTCCTGTGACGTCATTCAGGGAATGATGGAGAAGTGCATGGGCTGAATGATAGTAATTAGATGAAGTGGGAGCTGATTACATCCAAAAGGGGAAGATTAGTTTATAACTTGCAGTGAGATTTCTAGGAACTTTCCACAAGGCTCTATTTTTGTTCCTGTCCAATTCAACAATTTTGTCAATTACCTGGAAGAAGTCTAGGAACTTGCTTACTAAGTTTGCAGATGACACAGAGCTAGTAAAGAAGTTAAGATTAGTAATTCACTGGGTGACAGAATCAAGTTTTAAAAATGTCTATTATTTAAGATGATGAGTTGACATTTATCAAGGATAAAGATAAAGTCTTGCATTTAATTAGAAAAAAATTGTGAAAGATGAGTGAAACTGAACTGGGAGCAACTGTTAAAAACAAACAAACAAAAAGCCTCAGGTTTGAATTGGCCGTAAGCACAATCAACTACTGAAAAAGTCAACACGATCTTTGTTGGCATTCAGAGAAAGCGAGAGAGGGAGAGAGACACCAGTTTGATAAAAGTAACATCTTGAGTATTGTGTTTAATCCTAGATGCCATACTACTAGAAACATAGCTATCTTTACTGAGTATTTACTGTGTGTATTAATCATTTAATCCTGATAACAGCATGATGAACTATGTATTGTTGTTAGTGGTAGAGAAACTGAGAACACATACTTAGACTGCCTGGATTTGAACATTGTACCTCATTATTTCTCTGAATATTTATCAAATGTTGGAAGAGTTGATATGTGGATAGAAAATCAGATTTATTCCTTGAAATACTGTCATCAAGAGAGCAGACACAGGTTACATCAATGCAGAGAACTTTTCTGGGCATTGGAGGATGCTGGTACATCTAGTTTTCAGTACAATGTTAGACTAGATGGCTTCTGATGTTAATGTCCAATTGTCAGATTCTGATTTATTGGGATTGGACTTAACGTAACACAATATTACTATGAACAACAACATAGCAAAAACCTTTAAAAGAAGAAGTGAATTAATTAGTGGTAATTTAAATGGTGTTCTCGAATACAAGTGTACGAGAGCGCCCTACTCACATCCATGTGTCTAAGATGTCCTTGCCATTTGTCCTAGGTAAATTCTGCCAAAATTATATAAACTTTTGTTTATCGATCTTTTATTATATCTAGAATATTATCAGCAAGTAATATACAACATGCAGACCCCCATCAGAGGAGGTTGTATTGCAGAAGTAACAAATGTCATTAAAAAGTCCTTATATTGGGATCCCTGGGTGGCGCAGCGGTTTGGCGCCTGCCTTTGGCCCAGGGCATGATCCTGGAGACCCGGGATCGAATCCCACGTCAGGCTCCCGGTGCATGGAGCCTGCTTCTCCCTCTGCCTGTGTCTCTGCCTCTCTCTCTCTCTGTGACTATCATAAATAAATAAAAAAAAAAATTAAAAAAAAAAAAAAGTCCTTATATTTGGTGACTCCTAATAGCTCTTTGGTGTATTAAAAGCAATGTTGATGTTGGTTTCAAAATGCTGAAAGGGTCAAATCTCTGTCAGATACTAGTTGTGATGACTGGACCACTTTGCTTTCTTTTTTCGGTCTTAATTATTACATCTCAAAAATAAGGAGAATATTGCCTTTATAAGATTGTTGCAGTAAATGCAATAATGTAACAGTTCCTACCATACTATTCAGATTTTTAAGAAAAATTTAGCTTTTCAATGAAATGGATTGCAAGAATAACCGTGTAATAGAGAATTTGCCGGGCCTTTGTCCTGGTTCCTCTTTAGTAAACACTAAACCTTTTGAGTTTTCTGAGTAATTGGAGTATCTTTGTTACTCATGATGGACCCCTGGAGGCCCACCTGATGGTTTCTGCTAATGAGATGACATAGAAGGGGCCTGGCCAGCCAGGAAGACCAAGCACGGTGATTAGAGGGTTGAGGCTTTGACTCATGTGATAGCCCAACTTCTGGAGGGAAGAGGCTAGAGACTGTGTTCAATCACATGGCTAATAATTCAATCAATCCTGTGTACATAATAAAACCTCAATGAAAATTCTGCACATGAAGTTCAAGTAAGCTTCCCTGGCTGGCCATATTCTGCATATTGTCACACGTTGGTGTGCCAGTTGGCCCTTGCATCCCTGAGGATGAAAGAACTTTCATTTCTGAAGCCCTCTTAGGCCTTGTTCTGATTTTTTTTTTTTGCTTTGTTTTTGCTATATAAAGCTGTAATCATAAGTACTGTGCTTTCCTGAATTCTGTGAGTCATTCTAGCAAATTGTCAAGCCGAAGGGGAGCTGTGGGGACTTCCACATTTGTAGCCAGCTTATCAGAAGCAATGGCAGTCCTGAGGAACCTATGAACTTGTGGCCAGTGACTAAACTAAGCACAGTCTTGTGAAGTTTGGCCTAACTGGGTACCTTCCTCAAACATATATGTGAAAAATGGAGATTTATATACCAAGATAAACTGATGGCGCCTGGGTGGCTCCATAGGTTAAGTGTCTGCCTTGAGCTTAGGTCATGATCCCAGGGTCCTGGGATTGAGCCCCGTATCAGGCTCCTGCTCAGGGAGGAGCCTGCTTCTCCCTCCCTCTGCCTACAGCTTCCCCTGATTGTGCTCTCTCTCTCTCTGTGTCAACTAAATAAAATCTTAAAAAAATATAAACCGATAGTAATATTGACTTCATGGTTCTTCTAGAATATATCAATGTGGTTTGATTATAGACATTTTTAAAAGCAAATTTTCAAAAACATTTTCATTGAGTAATGTTGAAGCATATGCGAACACATAAGATGTTTAGGTAAAGACATAGGTAAGACTTTTTGAGGTTATCTTATAAAGGTCTAATACCGGTGCTTTGTTCCTTGTTTATACATAAAAGAATCTAACCACTAGAGCAGTCAACAACCTGCCTGCTGTTCACACAGTTCTTTATGACTATTTGAATATTCGTCCTTTGAGAAAAGAGTAATATCTCACAAATTCCGTGTAGCACAGAGCCTGGCACACAGTAAATATTCAATACATACTTGTTTAATTTTCTTGTTAACTAATACAAGGGCAATACTTGATCTTATTGATATTCCCTCAAGGATTGTACATTTGTTCCCTAGATCTCTACCTATCATCAAATTTATCATTTTTAATTTCACTGCTTCCCTACACCCTTGGGAATTTTGCAAGGATTTTAAAGTGTTTATTTTCTTGTCATGGCATGCCAATGTGTCCAACATCGTGCCTAGAACAGAGTGCGTCATCCATATAAATATTTTTTGAATGAAGATAGTGTTAAAAAAGTTTCTTATTCATAGAAGTTAATTTTTCCATAGTTTGAAAGTAAGTAAATTAAATTTGTTATAGGAGAACACAAACCCACACTTTCTTTACATTATTTTAAGTGCACAATTGTAAATACTTTTGAAGGTAGAGAATAAGCTTGTAGTATTTTATAAAATAAGCAAGAGTAAATTTTAAAAAATGTTAAGCCATGTTATCATCTTAGAATAAATAAAGGAAAAAGTCTGTGGATTTAAAATACAACCCAAGGCATTTCACCATGACATCTAATCATTGTCATCCTGTCGCTTTTTCTGTCAGCACATATATAAGGAGTATTTTTTTGTTGCATTTTTCAGATGGGGTATTTTTTTTGATCAATTTCTATGGGAAAAAATTTTCCAAGACCATTTGCGTTTCAATTCACAGTTTCCTTTTGGCTGCATAGATATGATTTCTAGAAAATCACAAGGAAAAAAGATCGTTTAGATACCCCATCCTCCTATGTTTCTACAAGACTTACCTTTCCTGAGGAATATCTGTGCCACCTATGAGGCATTATTGAATATGACCTCATTGAAAGATCTAATAAGAATATAATGACCGATTTGTTTTAAAACACACTAAAGAAAGACAGCAGACAGGGTCTCATGAGAAGTGACATTCTGTAATTACCTCCTCCTATCAAAAGAAAAACAATTCCCAGAAATTAATGAATACAGCAAGAGTCTATTTCCTATCTTAATTCTATCTTAATTGCAAAAGTGGATCAATTAAAAAAAAGACTACACCGGCAAAGTCCTTCTTTTAAGATTTTGTCTCCTGATTCTCTAGTCATCAAATCAATATATATATATAAACATATATATGTACATATATATATATATGCATACCATGAACCTATTTTTACCTTCTGAGATGAGATATACCAACTCCACCAGCAATGCCCCCATGAAACAACCAAATCCATTGAACAGTGTCAGAAAATTCATAGAGGTTCCTCTGATGGTACTTGGAACAAATCTGTATATTACAGAGACTGAAAGGAAAAGAGAAGGTCAAAATTCAGAACATTCTCTGTAAAATACTTCCATAGATATTATTCAAATTAGTATTGATCATAACTCAAAGAAAGTTTACTGATAAAGGCAAAATTTGGGTTGGACTTTGTTAAAGTTACTATAGTAAGACATATTATGATGTTATAGTTTACATATGTCTAAAAGGAGTAATATTTGGCAAACTATACTCTTGTATAGCTACAAGGAAAATTTAATTATTTTGGGGTTTAAGTGTCCCAATATATTCACCCAAATTTCACCCTGATTTGAATATTTCTTATTAATTTTGGATTGAGATGAGGCTTGTACTAGGTAATATGACAATCTAGTAATAAGACCCATGATCCTGTGATTCTATGTAAATTATTAGTTTTCCAATAGAAAACTTGAATTTATCATATAAAATTAGCATGGAGGTTAAGAGGATGGGTTCTGGAGTTGGACAAGATTGTGCTATAATCTCAGGTCAACTACCTCTGTGATTTTAAATAAGTTAGTTAGACTTTCTGAGCCTCAGTGTTCTTCTCTGTAAAATGGGAATATCATCACTCACTTGCAGAGGTACCGTGGCTCTTACTTGCTATAATGTACGTATAATACTATAATATGTATAAAATGTTGACTTGTAAGAACTGAATCAGGTTGGCTATTTTTAACAGTATTAATCTTACCAAGTCAAATGGCTCCTACTTGTGCAAAGTCCTTTACATGCATTTAAATTATCCTGTTTAAGGAGAGGTTACTTAAAGAGAGATGATTGCATAAGCTTTGGATCTTCAAAAAGGTTATCTTTTTTTTTCTCCCAAGTCATTACTGGGGTAATGGTGGCAAGAGGTTGAAAAAAATCATGGAATAATTTTTTTTTAAATTTCAATTACAAATAATTTTTTTAATAGACTCAATTATAGAGAATAAACTGATGGTTACCAGAGGTGAGAGGATGGGGAGGATGGGTGAAATTGATGATGGGGATTAAGGAGTGCACTTGTGATGAGCATCAGATGATGTATGGAACTGCTAAATCACTATATTGTGCACCTGATACTAATATAACACTGTATATTAACTAACTGGAATTTAAATAAAAACTGAAAAAAAATCAAAATTTTTCTGGTATCAGGCATAGATGAAAATGAGTATATCTGATTTTGTACATATGATATTAACTATACTAAAATATGCATGGCAACCTTAGGGGTACATGCTAAAATATTTACAACATTTATCATAATATGATATCTGGGATTTGCTTCAAAATTATACAATGAAGAAGAAGAGAGTGTGCAAGTGAGGGTAGAGATGAGACAAGTTTGGCTATGGCATGAAAATTATTGAAGCTGGAACATGAATACACAGGAGTTTATTACACTAATCTCTCTCATTTGTATATGTGTCACAAAAAATTGGAAGGAAATACATAAAATAACAGGAACAGTGTTAGCTTTGAGTGTTTGAATTATTTTTAATTTACCTTCTCCTTACTCTTCTATACTTTGCAAATTTTTCTATAGTGAGAGATCAAAAATAAACACTAAAGTTCATTTTAAAAAGTGGTGATAGGGTAGCCCCAGTGGCTCAGCGGTTTAGCACTGCCTTCAGCCCAGGGTGGGATCCTGGAGACCCGGGATCGAGTCCCCTGTCAGGCTCCTTGCATGGAGCCTGCTTCATGCCTGTGTCTCTGCCTCTCTTTTTATGTCTCTCATGAACAAATAAATAAAATCTTTAAAAAAATAAAAAAGTGGTGATAGAAAACTGATATACTGGAGAGGCTAAAACTTTAGTTTCTTTTTTCTGTCTTTTCTTTTCTTTTTTCTTTTTTTTTTTTAGAAAGAGGAGGGGCAGAAACAGAATGAGAATCTCAAGCAGGCTCCACACCCAGCACTGAGCCCAACTCAGGACTTGATTTCACGATTGCAATCATGACCTGAGCCAAATCAAGAGTCAGAGACTGAACTGACTGAGCCACCCACACACCCCTTAGTTTCCTTTTCTATAAAAAGATCTTATTATCTCTTCCCTTCTGTCTTGGGAAAACTTTACCCTCTGGTTTACTTGCACTTTACCCCAGAAAAAGTCTGCATTTGTTCAGCCCCTTTAAAGAAACTTACTAATATATAATATACATGTATTTGTGTTTCTTCCTAGCATTCATATAACATTTCTGTTTTGGTTTCTGTTGTCCTCCACATGTTTTTATTGATCAGCGAAGAAACATTCGAAGAAACAAAGGAGTCCCCATCTGTGCTCCAGGGAATGTGCAGCGTGCGGAAGCTGAGGCCAGCCCTCAGCTCGGGCACGGGTGCATCATTCCTAGATTTTAAAGCCTGGGCAGGCAGACAGCAGAGACATACAGGACACTAAAGATAGTGCTAAACAGGCACTTAATACCACAGATGTTTATTGGAGGTGAAGATAATGATGGTGATAAATAAAATACTGTGAAGAAGGGCTTCAAATCTTGGCAGCAAGGGGCCATGGGTCTCACAGCTCTCTTGTGTAGTGCAAATCACCAGCAAGAGCCCCAGGCCAAGCTCACAAGTGTTTTTCAGGAAGATCTGGACGACAGGGTGAGGGAAAAGCTGAAGAGGTTTTGGGAAGAAATGATTCACTGTTATAAAAAGGATTTGGCTTATGAATTTTCCTTTCTATAAATATGAAGAGACAAACAATGGGCAGAAAGACCGATTTCTTTCACTGAGAAAAAGCAGAATGTACAAGCCCATTATTACTCTGCTAGTTAATTATTAATCCTATGCTTTTCTCTTGCTAGAACTTCTGGTGCGGTATATAATTCATGAACACACTTTGCCAGCTCTCTGCCTGCTGGTTAATCTCTCTTTGGTGTCATTTTAGTCGTTTTGAAAGCCTCCGGTTCCCTTTTAGAAGACTTAGCTTTTCAAGTCTTCCGATCTTCATTTTCGGGCATCCCCTTGAACATTCTGATCTCTTTCTATGTTAGCGATCATCAACCTGATTTTTTAGGCTCCGTGGTACTTCTTTTAGCACATAATAGTATAGATAGTGGCCACAAGTCTGCCACTATTCCAAAGTTCTCATTTTACCATGAAGACACAGTAAAAAATACTCAGTGTGTGTGAGAGCTCGTCTTGCCAATGAGAGCTGAAATGTGCCTCCAGGCGGAGGCTGCTTAGTGTTTGCAGAGATGCCCCATCACAGCATCTGTGGAAGCTCTAAACCGTAGAGCTGTTACCACCTTCCTGAGGCACCTGGTACTGGGGACTCATTGCTGAAATTTCTTTTACTCCAATTGTTCTTAAACGGTTAGATGGGCTTCTTATGTTGGGTGAGTATTTCGAACATATGTAAGAAAGGACCTCTGTCTGGGGCTATGGAACTTTGTCCAGATCACCATTCCTCCCTCATCTCTCAAGAGCTTCGGTTCATTGTTTCTGATTATATCAGTGTTATTCAATCAGATCACCTTCTACTTCTCTTTTGTGTAGTCACCTGTCAATTTCTAGGCCATCTTCCTCTGCTAGTCAACGTTATCAGCTCCTCTCTCCTTGTCACATTCTCCAGTTCTATTCCTGCCTTAGTTCCTGACAATTATGTATAAAGATCATCCTTCTAAACTTGCATCCTGCCAGCTCTTGGTTTCTCAGTCCCTTGACCTTCTTTCTAATGTCCCTGTCCTCAACACTACCTTAGCCGCTCATTACCATGCTCACACCCTAAACCTTGGTTGGCCCCCAGGCCAGCAGACCAGGACTTGGTGAACTACCATCAGGTAAGGTTCAGCCTGCCAGGTGTTTATAAAGAAAGTTTTATTGGAACACAGGCACACCCATTCATTATCTATGTGTCTATGACTTCTCGTACACCACAATGACAGAGTTGAGTGGTTGTAACAGAGACTGTCTGCCTGGTGTGAAAAATCTATTTACTATCTGACACTTTTCAGAAGACATTTGCTGACCCATGCCCTAGACCAGTAATTGTAAATGCTCCACAATCTCAACTTTGTGCATCCCCCACTAACTACAACTTTCTGTCTTCCCAGTTAACTGCTGCTCAACCACAAAGGTGTTTAGACTCCTTCAGGGCCTTCACTCCATCGCTCCTTTCCTTATGCTCACCTCTTTCATGCCTCTATGATCCTATTCCTCTTCTTAGCCAAGTTAAGTTCCACAGTCAATTGCTATGATGATACTCTTTCACATACCCTCTTTCCCTTGCCTTTCTCTTGCTTTCTGGAAATTGATTGGCCAAACAATTCACGCTCTGCCATCCCTGCCCCTAGATCCATGCTGCTCAATATTTCTGGAAGAAGAATGCATAACCATGTTGACCAACTCATTTTAAATTCCTGACCACAATCAAATGGTCTCTTGTTGCTCCCTAGCAATGTTCCATATCTTCCTGGCTCATTCATTCTCTCATATTAGACAACAATTTCATACCTCTCCTTTCTCTTCAACAACCCCCCCCCCCCCCCCCCCCCGTACAGCCATATCTTCACTCAAAGCTCATGGCCTTACATCTTACTTCAATCAGCCATCGGGGAGTTTCCATATGAATCTCCACACCTATTTATGTACACAGAAGTTCCTGCACCTATATACTCTGTCCTCCAAACTGTTAGCATTAATGAAGCATCCTTGCTACTACTTACAGCCACATTCTCAACTTGTAAATTAGATCTCAACCTCTCTCCCTGCAGTGATTTCCCCCACTCCAATACTATTAATTTTCCCTCTCTCTCTTATTTTTCTCTTTCTCTTTCTTTTGAATCATTCCCACCAATGTGCTGTATGATGCCATTCACTTTCCTTCCTTATACAAATATAAAAAACTCATTCTTAACTCCATTACTTTGTCAGCTACTGTCCCATTCCTTTATTCTCTTTTGCAGCAAAATTCTTCACATGAATCATCTACAATACTTCTCCTCCCATTATCCCTTAAACTCATTCTAAGCAGGCTTTTGTGCATTCCCACATCCCACATAAGAAAGCTCCTTTCCAAACCACCAATAACTGCCATATTGCTCAGTCAGATAGTCAATTCTCAGTCCTCATCTTGTTGGATGTATTAGCAGCATTTGATGAACACTCCTTCCTCCTTGATATCACTTTTTCATATGACTTCTAAGATACTGCTCTCTTGGTTTTGCTTTTTTGTTTTTTTTTGCTTGTCACTTCAGTTCTCTCTTTGAAAATTTCTCATCTTCTTCTAATGTCTTGATGATGTGCTTCAGGGTTGAGTTCCTGCATCCTCTTCTTTGTATAACACCAACTCCTAATGTCCCTGACTCCCTTGGTGATCTCAACTAGTCCCATTGCTTTAAATACCATCGATAAGCTTGTGTCTCTCAGATTTGCATATATCCCCTAACTTAATATGAAATTATAGACTTGGAATCCAATTCCCTACTTGTCAACCTCTATCTGACATCTTATTCAGGTCCAAAACTAAACTTGATGATCTTTTCCCCAAAGCTTCTTCCACCTGTAGTCTTTTGTCTCTCTGAAGATGGCAACTCCATCCTTCCGGAGGCTCACGCCATAAACCTTGATGTCATCATTAACTCTTCTCTTTTTCTCATACCCTATTGTTCCTTCCTCAAAATATAACTAAGCTTGGATTATTCTCACCACCCACACTGATACCATCCTGGTCTGAAGCACTCATTTTTCTTTCCTTAATTCACCTATCTTCTATCATTTTCTTCACTGTAGTATATTCTTAATCTGTCTTTTTCCTCAGGGTAGTATATTCTCCACAGCAGAGAGAAGGGTTCTTTAAAAGTGTAAGTAACTGGGCAGCCCAGGTGGCTCAGCAGTTTAGCACCGTCTTCAGCCTAGGGCATGATCCTGGAGACCCGGGATTGAGTCCCACATCAGGCTCTCTGCATGGAGTCTGCTTCTCCCTCTGCCTGTGTCTCTGTGCCTCTCTCTCTCTCTCTCTGTCTCTCGTGAATAAGTAAATAAATAAAATCTTTAATAAAAAAAGTGTAAGTAACTGAAAATAATCTGTAACATCCTTTTCAGAATAAGATTTTTTTTTCCTTTTTTTTTTTTTATTGGTGTTCAATTTACTAACATACAGAATAACACCCAGTGCCCGTCACCCATTCACTCCCACCCCCCGCCCTCCTCCCCTTCTACCACCCCTAGTTCGTTTCCCAGAGTTAGCAGTCTTTACGTTCTGTCTCCCTTTCTGATATTTCCCACACATTTCTTCTCCCTTCCCTTATTTTCCCTTTCACTATTATTTATATTCCCCAAATGAATGAGAACATATAATGTTTGTCCTTCTCCGACTGACTTACTTCACTCAGCATAATACCCTCCAGTTCCATCCACGTTGAAGCAAATGGTGGGTATTTGTCATTTCTAATAGCTGAGTAATATTCCATTGTATACATAAACCACATCTTCTTTATCCATTCATCTTTCGTTGGACACCGAGGCTCCTTCCACAGTTTGGCTATAGTGGCCATTGCTGCTAGAAACATCGGGGTGCAGGTGTCCCGGCGTTTCATTGCATTTGTATCTTTGGGGTGAATCCCCAACAGTGCAATTGCTGGGTCGTAGGGCAGGTATATTTTTATACCAGTTCTCTTTGGAGAATTTTCTTCTGGCCTTTTGCTGTATAAAGTAGGACTTGACTTCATTTGTGAAGCCTAGAAAAATACACCATGGGGTAAACAGAGCGCAGAAATTGCCTCCAGATCAAGGGAAGTAGTTATCAGGAATGGAAGTCATTGGAAAAGAAGAAAATACTGACTAAATATTTCAAATACTGGTTCAACAGTGAAAGGTAAGGAAGATCAACGTGTGAGTGGGAAGAGATGAGGAGCAGAAAGGAGAACTGGAAGACTGGAAATGTTTGAAATTCTTTAGAGTCTACATGTACACAATTACAACCTATAGTTTTATACAGTGATGCTTGCTGGAACTTTGTAAGGATGGTAACCAACTGCTACTTTTCTATGTATGTGTGGAACATGAAATGAAGAAGGCAGATTAAGTATCTTCAGAAATATTTTTTAAAAAGTGTAAGTAAGTAATAGCATGTCATTCCTTTTCCTGCTTCACTCAGAGCCCAAGTCAGAGTCTTTACAGTGGCCACTCTGACTCATCTCTTACTAGTTTCTCTCTTCTTCACTCTCCTCCAACTTCACAAGACCTCTTACACTACATTGTCAGGTATATTTCCATCTTTGCATTTAGTAACTCCCCTGCTAACAGTAATGTTCTTTCCAGATATCCATGTGGTTGATTCCCTCAACTTTTTTGAGGCTTTGCCTAAGTAGTATCTCATTGAGGTCTATCCTATCCATCCTTTAATGCTGCAACCTGCTGCCCCCTATGCTAGGCAATACAGTCCTGCCCTATCTTTTCTTTTTCTAGAGTACTCATCACCCAACATGTTCTGTAATTTAATTATTTATTACACTTATCATTTACCTTTCTCCCTTTGGTAGAATGTAGGTTCTACAATGGCAGAATTTTCTTTAAATTGATGTGCCTTAAGGTTCTAGAGTAGTACCAAGCATATTGTAGATACCAACACAGTATCTTTTGAATAAATAAAACAAACACAGGTTATCAGATAGCTGGGGTATACATTGCTATAACTAAGACATAATTTGAAAAGTTTTCCATTTTTTTTTCTTGTAGATCATCTCTAAGATATGATATGACTTAGTACAGTAAACAATATCCCTGAAATTTGGGAGTAATCCACTGTACCCTCTTGCTCAGTGCCATCACTGTGGGTCATTGTCAGTAATTTGAATGATATATTTTTATTATACTCACATAGAAATAGCTATAAATTTTATCAATTCATTTGCTTATTCAGTATATTTATTAATAATTTTCCCTGTACATGCACTTTTAAGGGAGAAAGAACTTCATAACTTAAGGATGGACAATAAGGATAAGAATCTTTGCTTAAAGATTGTACATTCACATGGTGAGAGGCAGGCAGTAAACATACACATATAAATAAGATAATTGTGGGTCCTGACAAGTGCTATTAGAAAAAATGGAACAGGGTAATGGAGTGAAAGTGATAGGATCACCTGGACAGCCTCTCTGAAGAGATAATCTTTGAGAAAATTTGATGCTGAGAAGAAGCCAGACACTTGAAAATAGAGGAGAGGAAATTGTAGGCAGAGAGAAGAATAAACACAAAGGCCTTGGGACAAAAGTAAGTTTGACACTTTAGAAACACAGAATGAAGATCATCAAATTTCTAGTGGAGTAGTCAGAAGGAATAATGTTATAAAATGTAGTTGGAGCAGTACAAGAGGCCAAATCATGGGCAGTCTTATTCACCATTTAAGGTATTAATTTCAAAATTCTATTGAGAAATTTGAAGCAGGGGAATGATAGGACTTCTTTTGGAAAGAACATGATGCCTGTTTTGAAGAGAATGAACTCCTGGGGCAGAAGAAGAAGCAGAGAGATGAGTCAGTAGGCTCTGATTGAATTGATGAGATAATGGTGACCACGTAGACTAAGTGAATAGAAAAGAAGATAGTGAGACATGGCCAGATTTATATTATATTGCAGAGTAAAGACTGAGTCTTTTTGGATTGGATGTGAGAAGTAAGGAGAAAAAAGGGATTTAGGATGACTCACGTGAGAAAGACACAATTTCACTCACACCACCAGTGTTCAGGTGGTGATAGGTGTGGTAGAAAGAGGTATGAGCAGGACATCTGGGCTTGAATTCTGAGTCTTCCCCTATTAATTCATGTGAAAGATTAGAATAATAATAGCAGCACACATTATAGCTGATAATTATTCAGTGCTATCTATATACTAGGTACTCTACTTTTTCTTCTACATAAAGTACTTCACACAGTCCTGTCAACAATCTTTCCCCATTTTATAGGTGATGAGAAAGGCTCAGAAATGCAGAATAATTTGTGTAGAGTCACACACTTAGTCAAGGCACAACTGGGTTTAAACTTGGATTTGTCTGACTTTAAGACCATAGATATTAACCAGTATGCTGTACTGCCTCCCAGAAGAGTAATTCTTTTTTTGGGAGGGTGGGTGGGAGGTTCGAGTAATTGTTGAATTTACAGTTCAAAACACCCTTTCACATGTTGTCATTTAATTTTCATGGAGCAGTCCCCATTCCCATTGATTCTTACACTCATGCTGTGATATAGAGAATTTCAATTATTTCCATTTTAAAGATCAGAAAGATGAAGCTTAGATGTTACATGAATTCTTAAGGTCACAAATGTAGTAAGAGTCACAGCTGGAAATCAAAACAATCTTCTGGTCCCTACCCCATGACCTATATAGCAGATAAGACAATTGACTTAGTTGGATGTCAATTTCCTGATGGGTAAATCAGGGAAGGGTAGACTAAGAGGTTTATATTACATGATATACCTTTTTAATTGTCTATGGTTGTAAGTACTTCTCTGACTTTTGTACGTTGAATCACTATTGTTAAGATTGCTGGGAATTTTCTGACTTTATTCACTAATCATCTGCATTCATTCCCATGCTTCATTTCTAACCTACAAAATTTTGGCTACCTCCAACAATTTTCTAGAAACGATGTCAGGGAAGTCACAAACATTTGTGTAGTGGTGTTCTTTTATAGTTCTCTTGTATTTCTTGTATTATCAAACAGTGACATCAACATCAAAGAATCTCATAAAACAATTTACCTATATAATATGTATTGAATGGAAGGATTTAAAAATATAAAAAGAAGTCAAATACAGGACACCTGAGTGGCTCAGTCAGTTAAGCATCTGACTCTTGATTTCAGCTCAGGTCATGATCAAGCCTTAAGTCGGGTGCCACACTTAGCAGGGAGTCTGCTTGATATTCTATCTTCCTCTCCCTCTGCCCCCTGACCCCATCCAAACTAAATAAATAAATCTTTTTAAAAAGAAGTCTAACACACATATATGATTATAGTCCCATAAACTTTCTTTTTCTTTTCTTTTCTTTTCTTTTCTTTTCTTTTTTTTCTTTTCTTTTCTTTTCTTTTCTTTTCTTTTCTTTTCTTTTCTTTTCTTTCTTTTCTTTTCTTTTTTTTTCTTTTCTTTTCTTTTCTTTTCTTTTCTTTTCTTTTCTTTTCTTTTCTTTTCTTTTCTTCTTCTCGCTTTTTGAAAGTCAGACTGCCACATGCAGCACCTCATTTAGATGTGTCTAGAGCATTGGAAGCTTGACTACCCTACATTGTCCTATGAATGTATGCTGAGAGCTTGTTTGGAGGTGCTAGCATAGGCACGCAGCTACTCACATACCCTTGACTGAAGAATGCTTCTCCTCTGTGCGGAAAATCATCTTTTTCCACTGAGTGTGCAGCTTTGGGAGAGACACACATGAAGCATTGAGGGAGGAAGAGGACACCTGTCTAGTCAGCCTGATCAGCCAGATCAACCCTGAGGATCAGTGGGGTGACAGATATCACATCCCACACAAACTCTATTAATTGATTTTATTTTTACCTTATTCAATGAATTGCTTTGGTATCATATATATGTATATATATATATGTGCATATATATGTATCTTTACTAAATATATATAGTTAAGGAATTTGGAAAAATAATAGAATAATTGAAGATTTTAGACAAGTGAAATGATCAGAACTGTCATTTTGGATGATTGCTCTAAAGATCATGTGCTGGTTGGTAGCATGAGAGATATAGTGGAGGTAGGAAGATAGGAACCAAAAAGCAATCTTGATGAAGTATAATAAGTTATAATCAGTTATAATCCCTCTTACTGCAGGGAAATATAACGAAGGTAAAAAATAAGATGCAATAGATTACTCTAATAAATACACACACACACACACACACACTCCGTTGTATAGCAAGAATCACTGAACTATCTTGATGAATTGTAAAGTGGCTAGTTTAATTAATATCAGCTATCTAGATAATCCAGAAAACCCTTGATATTTAATAAAGTTATTTTGAACCCATCTTATAAAACACCAGTGATCACACTTAATTTAGTGTAACTTAATTTAAAGACATTGAGTTATCTGGAAAATTGGCTCAAATTTTCATTTCATTTGCATGTTTATACACTCTCAGAGTACATTATAAATGTCATTTTGGAAGGACTATATATATGTGAATTTATGTATGAGTGAGAGGGTGGGAGGTGGAAGAAGAAAGAGAGGAGAGTTTTTATCTGAGTATACTGGATTTGTCTTCTATGTTTTAGCAGTTTTTTCCTCCCCTTGTGTATTTGACCAAATAGTTACTGCTTTTAAGTTCGTAAATCTTTCCTTCCGTCTACTTTCAGGTAGAATTAATAATTGTTCTGCATCTGGCAGAGGAATGAAGAGAAATTAAGCATTTTTTAAAAATGAGAGTGATTAATAGGTTGTTCTGAAGCATTGTGGGAAATCTCCAGGGAGTGAATAGGTCACCAACCGCTTGAGGTGATGTGTTCTGTATAAAGACTTAGTGTGTTCTTACATGAGGTGGTGAAATCGTTACTCACAGGCTGGGTTGACCAGTGTTTCAGCCACTCCAAGTAAAATGTACTGAAGAACCAGGTGAAAACAGGGCATGGAAGAAACGGTGAAGACTTTGCCTGAAAGAGGCTGCTCCACTGGAGGGAAGTGTTTTCTGTGTATTTCAAAGAAGCCAGCGACCATCACAGACAATGCAGCAGAAAGATTTCCAGCGACTGAAGGAAAATAATGCAGACAAAGAAAAAGAAAGAAAGAAAGAAAGAAAGAAAGAAAGAAAGAAAGAAAGAAAGAAAGAAAGAAAGAAAGAAAGAAAGAAAGAAAGAAAGAAAAAGTCCCAAATCAGTGTAATAGACCACAGCATTTCTTTCACATTGATACTAGGGGACGTTTCCTCAATATTTTTTTGCCTTGGAAATATCCAGATGCCAGCTAGCTGTGTTATATGACTTTCCTGTACTTCTACTCTAGTCTCTCAGAAACAGCTGCACCTACTCCTTATTTCCTGACTTACTGCTTAGAGGGCCTCTGGAACGTTAGTTAGCCTCATGATCACTTTCCTCAACTCTATGGTGGGGTTAATGATGCTTACCTTGTAGGGTCACTATGAGATTTAAATAAGATACTGTACTGGTATTATTATAACAGCTCCTGGTAGCAATAGGGAGCAATTATTGAAAGTAAAGCAATAGTTTTGAATTTTGTCCTCAGATAAGATATATTATTTTTGATATTATATTAGTCAAAAATAATTTGAGAGAAATTTAAAATAAAGTCTCTTCATAAGATTTTAATCATTTAAAAATGGTTTGACATAATCTGTCTTCAGTTTTCTGACATTTCTCTAATCTTTGCAGAAGTAAAGCAGCCATTAGAGAATTAAAGACTAGAAACTTTTGTTTAGAAAAAAATAGTAAAGGTGAATTAACCAGATAAAGAGTATAAATGGAGGCAATTATGAAAAAACTGGTCTAGCTCTTCTTTTCCTTTTACTCTTTTTTGAATTTAATTTTTTAAAGATTTTATTTATTTATTCATGAGAGACACAGAGAGAAAGCAGAGACATAGGCAAAGGGAGAAGCAGGCTCCTTGCAGGGAGCCTGATGTGGGACTCAATCCTGGGGACCCTGGGATCACGCCCTGAGCCAAAGGCAGATGTTCAACCGCTGAGCCACCCAGGCATCTCCCCTTTCACTCTTAAGGAATTATCTAAAAATTTTGGTTGAAAATGAGTAGGGATTTTGTTATGATTTTTTTATAGTTTATATCCACTGTAACCATTCCATTCCTCAATTTATCATTAATATATACTGGACTTAATCCCATCGTTTAAACAGAGGCAAACTTGAGGTTGATGGAATTTACTTGAAATTTAGAGATAGTCACATTTTGCTAACTTGCATAAAATTTCAGATAAGGCAAAGCTTTCAATTCAAAAAAATCAATCTAATGTTTAAATAGCTTAGTGTTTATTTTGGTTGATAGAGAAACTGGTAGGTAAATTTTTTGATTATATCTCAGTATTTAAATGCATCTGTAAGGTCTGCTCTTTACTGGGTCTCTAAGAAATAGATGGTATAAAAAAGGAGGAATAACAGAAATTTCTGAATAACAGAAAATTGGAGGAGTTTTTAATTATTTTAAATTAGTTTCCATAAAGGCTCATAGATAGTGGGGTAGAGATTTTGGTTCTTTAAACACCTCGTTTAAAAATTTGAGTTTCAATATTATCTACTTTTTTATTTATTTTTTTTATTTTTATTTTTTAATATTATCTACTTTTAAGATCACATTTATCACAAACTTGCATTTATTTAGATTACTTGGCACATTATAGACTTACCAAAAAGAGCTAATATGTCATTTCAATTTACTATTTACTCTCTTCCTGCTGTATGCAAGGCAGTATGTTAGGCATAGTTGGAGATATAAGATTAAAAAATATCTGTTCTCAGTCATTGCCAACTCATATTCTATTGGGGAATCTAAGAAGAAGAACTTATTTCTATCTGGGGAGATGAGAAAAATA
Organism: Canis lupus dingo; assembly: GCF_003254725.2. Taxonomy (NCBI): domain Eukaryota; kingdom Metazoa; phylum Chordata; class Mammalia; order Carnivora; family Canidae; genus Canis; species Canis lupus. Next base: position 30,714,901 of record NC_064269.1, on the reverse strand, counting down.
ATTTTATGCTTTAAAAAAAGAAGAGTGTCCATATGGAGAGGTGAAGGTAGTATCATTGGCATGAGCAAAAACAGACTTGTGAAAGATTCAGACAGATTTTCAGAATAGTGAGAAACAAGTTATTTGGGAATCAGGGGATGAGATAGATTGAGGTCAGATCATAAGAGGCATTTAATATATTTTTAAGGAATTTGTAAATTGCTCTGAAGATAATGGAATCACTGAAGATGTGAGACACAAGTGAAATGATTAGAACTGTCATTCAGGATGATTGCTCTTAAGGCTATGTGCTGGTTGATAGAATGGGAGAGGTAGTGGAGGTAGGAAGATAGAAAGTTAAAAATCTTGATATAGTATAATGGGGGCTTAAGTTACAGTCAGGGCTCCCACTTCCAGGAAACAGAGAATATAAACATAAGATGCAATAGATTCCACTGATAAAACCACAGCAAGAGCAAGGAGGAAGCAGATGTTAATGTTGAGTGTAAGTCTAGCTGACTGGAAAGATGGTACTACCCATAATATCAGTAAGACCCATGATAGGGAGAAAATGAATTTGATTTTGAGTTGAGGTAGAGGCACAAAGAGATAATTCAAAGAGAAGTACTCAGAAAACACTTGAAAATGTGAATCATGGGTCAGAATACTGGTTGAGTCAAGAGATGAAGATTAATGAATCATCTACATGGAATGGAAATTTAAGGTCAGGTGAAATTAAAAAATGATGGGGAGTGAGTGAAGAGAACATTTAGAAATGTCTTTCAACGTATTTACATTTGGGGCAAGAAAAAGAGCTAAAACCATGGAAAGAGGTCAGAAATACAAGTAATCTCTAAGGGAAGTTTTCAAAGAAGTGATTACACAAAACAGAACTTTTGATCTTTCCCCTACTTCTTCTTCACTCTTCCCCATCTCCTCCAGTACCTTCACATGCTCAAGGCAGAAATCAAGGGTCCTCTGTCTTTCCTCCTATCTCCAAATATATTATTCAGTTTTCCGGGTTCTATTTCAAAATATATTGTGAATTAACCTGCTTCACTTTATAGCCACTGTCATCATTCTAGTCCAAGTCATTATTATTTTTAACCCAGACTATGTGGCTTCCATTTTTCATTCTTATCCACCTGTACCCTATTAAGTACCTAAGACTCAGGGAGATCTTATATAAATGCAAATTCAATGTTACTCTTCTGCTAAATTTCTTCTATGGATTTCCATATGATAAGATGAAATCCCAAATCTTTAAATTGGCCTTTATGATCTTGCCTGTGCTTATCATTTCACTCTAATTGCTTGCTACTTTCTCCTTTTTGGACCATTTCTCAGACACATTTTTTTGGTTTTTCTTGATGACCTTAAATTTTTTCCCATCTTAGAGTCTTTGCTTTGTTCTTCTGAAATATTTTCCCCTACTTTTTACTGGCCCACACTTGCTATTGATATCCAGCATACAATTGGAAGTCCTAACCAGAACAATTAGGAAAAAAGAAGAAATAAAAGGTGTCCAGAGCAGGAAAGAAGAAGTAAATAATTTGTTTGCAGATGACATGATCTGACACAGAAAATACTAAGGAATACATACAAAAAATTGTGAGAACTAATCAACAAATTCAGTAAAGTTTCATTATACAAAATCAACATGAAAAATCACGTGTATTTCTATACACAAGAATGAACTATTCAAAAAGGAAATTAAGAGAATGATCCCATTTACAATAGCAACAAGAAGAATAAGATACTTTGGAATGAATTTAACCAAGATGACAAAAGACTTGTAAACTGAAAACTCTAAAACATGGATCAAAAAATTAAATTAGGTATAAATAGACATCATATGTTCATGGATTAGAAGAATTAATATTGTTAAGATATCCATATTACTCAAAGTGATCTACAGGTTCAATTCAATCTCTATTAAAATCCCAGTGACATCTTTTTTACAGATATTGAAGTCAACAATTCTAAAATTCATGTGGAAACACAAAAGATCCCAAATAGCGAAAGCAGTTTTAAGCAAGAACAACACTGGAGGCATCACACTTCTTGATTTTGAAAAATATTACAAATGTACAATAACAAAAACAGTATGGTAGTGGTGTAAAAACAGGCATATAGACCAATGGAACAGAATAGAGAGCCCAGAAATAAACCCATGCATATACGGTCAAATAATCTTCGACAAAGGTGCCAGAAATACACAATGGGGACAGGACAGTCTCAAATTGGGAAAACTGGATATTCACATGCAAAAAAAATGGAATTGAACTCTTATATGTACAAAAAATTAACTGAAAATGGATTGAAAACTTAAGCATATGGCCTGTAACTGTAAAACTCCTAGAAGAAAACATGGAAAAGCAATGGTCTTGGTGATGATTTCTTGGATATGACATCAAAAGTACAAGGCAAAAAAAAAATAGCAAAAATAGACAAGTGGGACTGCAACAAAATAAAAAGGTTTGGCATAGCAAACAAAATGAAAAGGAAAACTATAAAATAGTGAAAGTATTTGCAAACCATGTATCTGATACAGAGGTAATAGTCAAAATAGAGAACTTCTAAAACTCAGTGTCAAGAAATCTGGTAGAAAATGGGCAAAGGAACTGAATAGACACTTCTCCAAAGAATACATGGAAATAGTCAACAGGTATATGAAAAAGTACTCAGCATCAGTAATCATCAGGCAAAAACAAATCAAAACCACAATGAGCTATCACCTTATACCAGTCAAGATGGTTATTATGAAAAACAAGAGATAACAAGTGTTGGTAGGGGTGTGGAGAAAGAACTCTAATACACACTATTGGTGGGGATGTATAAATTGGTGTAGCCACAATGGAAAACAGTACAGATATTCTAAAAAAAATCAAATAAGGAGCTACCAGGTAATCTGGCAATCTCAAATCTGGGTATGCATCCAAAGGAATCGAAATCAGGATCTTGAGATATCTGTGTTTCCATATTCAATGCAGCATTATTCACAATAGTCAAGACATGGGTGCAAACTAAATGTCGATGAATGGACAAATGAATAAAGAATGAATAAAAAAAAAGGTGGTATATACATACAATGGAATATTATTCGGTCTTAAAAAAGAAAGAAATCCTGCCATTTGTGATAATATGAATGAAGCTGGAAAACATTATGGTAAGTAGAATAAGCCAGACACAGAAGGACAAATACTACATGATAACACTTACATATGGAATATCAAGTAATCAAGCTCATAGAATCAGAGAATAGAATGGAGTTGCCAGGGACTAGGATGAGTAAGAAATGGGGAAGTGTTAGTCAAAGGGTATGAAGTCTCAGTTATACTAGATGAATAAGTCCTGGAGACCTACCATACAGCATAGTGACTATAGTTAATAATACTCTATTGTGCACTTGAAATTTACTAAGAGGATAGACCTTGTGTTCTTTCTTATCACACACAAAAAGTTATAAATTATTATATATTATATACTATATTTTAAATAAATATAATTATATTTTATAATCTGTAATAAATATACATAATAAATAATCTATTTTATAAATATAGTATGTGTGTATATATGTAAAACTTATCACTGATCTAAATAAAAATATTTTAGTAATCATATTACTTAGCAGTATTCACTTAGACAAATAACACTTAAAATTTGAAAACAATTTCAGAATTTTTCAGAATTATTTATTTGCTAACCTAACATGTTTCCTGAATCTAAGATGAATTCAACTATACGAAGAAATACATTTTTATGTATCGCTGAGAAAGGAAAAAAATATCCTGCCAATCCATTATAATATGTCACCCAATTTCAGAGATGGATTTATACATATATTTGGTGTTGCTATGGACTGAGTTATGTTTCTTTCAAAATACATATATTGAAGTTCTAACCCCCAACATCACTATTTGAAGACAAGGGTTTTAGAGAGGTAATTAAGGTTAAATGAAGCCATAAGGGTAGGGCTCTAATCCAATAGTGTCTTTAGAAGAAGAGGAAAAGACACCATGTCTGTGCATGCACAGAGGAAAGGCCATGTGAAGACATAGTGAGAAGATGGCCACCTGCAAGCCAAGAAGAAAAGCCTTAGGAAAAACCTAGTCTTCCTACACCTTGATCTTGGGCTTTTATTGTCCAGAATGGTGACCAAAAAAATTCTGTTGTTTAAGCCACCTAGTCTGTGGTATTTAGTTATGGCAGCCTGAGAAAACTGATACAGGTGTGTTCAGGCATTATATAAAAATTAAGTTGTACTGGGGCACCTGGGTAGTTCAGTGGTTAAGCATCTCTCTTTGGCTCAGGGCATGATCCAGAGGGTCCTGGGATCAAGTCCCGCGTTGGGCTTCCTGCAGGGAACCTGCTTCTCCCTCTGCCTATGTCTTTGCCTCTCTCTGTGTCTTTCATGAATAAATAAAATCTTAAAAAAATTAAGTTGTACAAATTGCACAAACTATTTTGTCCATGATAATCATATGAACTGTAAAGAAAGTGCTCAAACTGTCTCGTTTTAGAATTTGAAGTCTATGAGAATCTTCTATGATGCCCTTCATCCTAACTAATTTAGGGTAATCTAGATAAAAAAAACATCACCTCCACCTCTTCATCCCCCTTTTTTTGGTTATCACTTTGTACTATTTAAACAAGGTTATCTTTTATTCAGAAAAGTTTGTAGCATTAGAGGCAAAAGCTTAGACAAGATATTTGCTATTTTTTTCTGTTAAAGCCCAATAATAAACATTTTAGATTTTGTGGGACAAAGGGCAAAATTTTGAAGATATGAAGGTAATTTATGCAACAAGAGATAGAATGTTCCACAAATTTTTGATTGATGAAATTCAAAATAATGATTCTTTTGGGGAGGTGATGGAATTTCAGTTTATTGGTATTTAAAGTTATTGTTTCTTATCATCAGATCAAATGTTCATCTGTGAAAATAATTCTTAGTTTGCTGGCAGTGTAAAAACAAATGGTGGGCCAGATTTGGCCCTGGTTTAGCCATCAGCTTTTATTGCCTACTCCTGAATTTTAGCTCTGACCTCATGAGAAATTGTGGCAGTTTTTCTGGGCTCCTGCTGCCTGAACACAAGCATGAAACATGACAGAGCAGTCTCATGGCCTCTTTGTCCTGGATACTCAACTGTAATCCCTATCCAGCAGCATAGGTATCACCTGGGAGCTTGCTAGCCCTGCAGAATCTCAAGCTCCAGCCTAGAAGGAATGAATCAGATCTGCATTTAAACAATAAGCCTCAGAGATTCCTGTACACATTAAACTTTGAGAAGTACTACTCTCGAAGAAAGCACTATGAGACCTAATCTAGCAAAATCCAATGAAAGACGGTTCTCTAGACAATTTCAAGCGAAGCGCAAATATTTAACTCATTTACCCAGATATTTTAGGGCAAAGCATATTTTTACCTGAAGGATCTAGATAACTACATTTGCTTTTTATTTGCTACTGCACTCTGATGCTAGTGAAAAATGACTTTCTTAAAATTCAAAACAAAGTTTGATTCCAACCTAAATTTAATCCATTCCATTTTTATTCTTAACTTCTATGAGATCATAACTCGTCTAAAGCAGAGTGTAGTTTATCAGAATGTACACATTTTAAACTTCCAGCAGATCTGTATTTACAAGATAAAGCACATGGTTCCACAGGAGATACTATATTCAGATAAATAATGTATGTTTTAATATCAGCTGTGTAGTTGTAGACAAGTCCATAAGAGTCTTGAAGCTCTTATAGTTTATTCTATTACCCTGCCATGTAATAATTTTCCAAATTAAACCACAATGAAATAAAGAAAAGTCAGAATTTATTCAAATATTGCCATTTCATATTGAAACAAAATCTAATACTAAAAAATAGATATGTTAAGATTCTTTAGTTATTGGTTAAATTTACTGACTGAGAAAACTATGGTATTTTTTAATGGGTATTCTGATATATGAGTTTCTGATACATAATATAACTGTGAGTATGAAATTCTAGTGAGCAATGATCCATGATTTTGGCCAATTCCCAGAATAGAAAATTTGCTCATGTAAGAGTATATGGGTGTCCATAAACCACTCTCACAGAGACAGCTATGATTTTATTGTCATATGTATCTGCTACCTTGCAGAAGATATTACTTACCCACTACAAGAATGGCATATTTTTTGCTTTTATTGTTCCTATTAGTAGTGTGTTCCTATATTTGAATTGAGGTATTCATATTCTATCTTTTGTATCTCTTTAGACCACTGGAACTCATTTCAGGATAGTCAGCTTTAGTTGGTGTTTTAATTTTTAAATATGGAGCAGGTAACACATTTACATAGAGATCAGATTCACAAATGTATCTATAAGACATCAATTATTGTTTCGGTTGGTGTTCTAGATAGCCTACTTTACCTCAAGTTTAATCTGTTGTTGATGTCCACCTTAAAAATAAGAACTTGAGAACATTGATATGCTTTAATGAAACAAATCAACAATTGAGTGAATTAATGATTCAGGAGAGATATTTACACATTACTTTTTTTTTACTAGTATTTACAGTTTCTTCATTGGGTATTTTCAATGGGCATGCACTGTGATCTTTGGGGGGGGGGGAAGCATCAATTCTAAAACTGTAGTAATAAAAGAGTGGTTTTGCTAAAATAATCCTATGTGCAATGAAGGTAATTGGACCCCTGACTCAATTTTTAGTTTATCAAGCACTTTGGTTCAAATCAAAAAAGGAACCTTTTTAAAAAAGATTTATTTATTTATTCAGGAGAGAGAGAGGACACTTGCACATGCACAAGTGGAGTAGGGGCAGAGGGAAAGAATCTTCAAGTAGACTCCATGCTGAGGGTGGAGCCCCAGGCAGGGCTCAGTCTCCTGTTCCATAAGCTCACGACCTGAGCCAAACCAAGAGTTGGCTGCTTAACCGACTGAGCCACCCAGGCTCTCTCAAAAAGGAACCTTTTATCACTGTCAATTTTTAGAACAAGCATAGTTACTGGTTTCGTAAAAAGTGACCAACACCTTGGCTGTCCCTTTATCATAAAGGACATGGGGTTAAAATGTGAATTTTCAAGTTTTTATTTTAAAGAGGAAGGTCTGTGAGATATTTGAAAGTACTTCATCCACATTTCAATTTAAATGTTATTTAAAAGCCAAGATAATTGCTACCTACTGTGTTATACACTTCTGCTTTATGTAAGACTTAATAACAATCTTAATTAGGCTAATTTTAGTCAGATTAATACTTGTGTATGTCAGCACTAAACCACTAAATACCACATACTGCAGGATTTTAATTAACACTAAGGAAAGGAAATACTCATAATGTAAACATTTTTGAACTGAAAAAGGCTAAAATGAAGTATGTCCAATTATGACAGAGAATAAATCACAATATCACTGATTTTAGATTTTAGGTGAATTAAGGTTGACTTTTAAACAGATAAATCTGTTCACATGTAATGTTAGGAAAATAGTCTTTATAAAAGTCTGAGTATATCAAGCTTTGGCCTTCCACAGTTCTGGGGGGTTTGGAGATATTTTATAGTTGGTACTGTGATATACTTTTTGATTTCTTTAGGCGATAAATGCAAGACTGTCATATCTTGAATCAGAAACCCTTCTTTCGTTGCATTGTTTATGAGCTAGATAGAAGAAGTAAGTTTATTTTTCCCTTTGTTAAATTTGTAGTTTGACCAACCCTCACTTTTGGCCTGGGCTGGGATTATCCATGTCAAACACTAGGCATCTACACTGTCTGCATCATCTGCCTCCTGAAACATGACAGTTTCTGGGAGGGAAATAGACGAATGTGGAAGAGAGAGTGTGTGTGTGTGGGGGGGGAGGTCCAAATGTAACTGTCCCTTGTGGTGATGAAAGGATTTTTTTCCCTTCATTTCATAGACTTAATTAGAAATAGCAAGGAGGTGCCTGGGTGTCTCAGTTATTAAGCATCTGCCTTTGGCTCAGGTCATGATCCCGGGGTCCTGGAACTGAGCCCAGCACTAGGCCTCACATTGAGCTCTCTGCTCAGGGAGGAGTCTGCTTCTCCTCCTTCAGTGCGTGCTCGCTCTCTCTCTCTCTCTCTCTGTCTCAAATAAATAAATAAAATCTTAAAAAACAAGAAATAGTAAGGGTTCCAATTAACAATGATAAATTATTTACCTGCTATAACTTAACAATTATTTATAACTGGTATGTAAAATAATAATAATAATAATAATAATAATAATAATACAATGGCCTTAGAATGAGATGACTTGAATTCAAATGGCACTTAGTCTCTCTTGAGACCTTTGATCTATTAAATGATGGTTTATCATGAAGCTAAATAGGATAAGAAGGTGCGTAGGTTCAAATTAGGAACTCATAAAAGGAAATTTTAATATTGGACTAATTCACTTATGTAAATTACTACCAAAAAAACTACCCTGTTTGTGCTTGTATGTCCTGATAAAACTTGTTAATCTTCCATAATCATAAGCAGAATATGGAGAACTGAAGCAAACATCTAGTTTTAAAAGATGCATATCATCACACTTTTTTTTATATTCCCATAGCAAAATATTATGCAAATAAATGAACAAGTATGTAAATGAACAAATGAATGGAGTCTGGCTTAGAAACAACTGAATTCAGTATTCTGTACTCAGAGGAACATAGCTTTTTTTTTTTTTTTTTCTTTTAATGAGTCTAGTTTTTTCTTTTTCCTGTCCAACAAGTCTGTTACCAAACTTGAAGGGGAATATTTAGTTCATATATATGAGATATGTTAGGTAACTCTGCCTAACTTCCCTCCATCCATAAAAAACATACCCCTTTTAAAGAATAGAAATGATTTTAAATATGTAAGAGTGAAGAACTGTCCAAGAGAAAGTAACTCATATTTATTTATTTATTTATTTTTTTTTAATTTTTATTTATTTATGATAGTCACACAGAGAGAGAGAGAGAGAGAGGCAGAGACACAGGCAGAGGGAGAGGCAGGCTCCATGCAGCGGGAGCCCGATGTGGGATTCGATCCCGGGTCTCCAGGATCGCGCCCTGGGCCAAAGGCAGGCGCCAAACCGCTGCGCCACCCAGGGATCCCAGTAACTCATATTTAAAATGAATTTAAGATATCTTATTCTCAGGAATGGCTTCTAATGTAGTTCTTTCAGCCATGTTGTATAGCATATTTTCCTAAAATGGCCCAATTAAAAAAATTAGTAATTAAGCATAATTTGGGAGCCCAGACTGGATTTCCAGTATACTGTACACGACTGTTGAAGTCTTTGCCATTTTGCAATATAAATTACCCCCTTTCTTTCCCACATTCACTCTGTTTTAATAGTGTACTTGCTGAGGGCTCCTGGGTGGCTCACTTGGGTAAGCCTTCACTCTTGGTTTCAACTCAAGTCATAATTTTAGGGTCATGAGATTGAACCCTGCATCAGGCTCCACACTCAGCATGGAGCCTGCATGAGATTCTCTCCCTCTCTCTCTGCCCCTTCCTGCATGTGCTTGCTCTCTCTCATTAAATAAATAAATAAATAAATAAATAAATAAATAAATAAATAAAATCAATCTCTTAAAAACTAGTGTACTTGTTGAGGGCATGTACAATGTCTTGCTTTTTGTTTATATCTTGAAATAGTGTTGGGCATTCACTAAATACTGGTTTTAGAATTTCTACAGTGGCAGACCAAAAAGTACTTTTTTAAGATTTAAGGATTCTCAAAGCTTAGTAAGATTTATGGTTTGCCTAAATCTCTTACAATAAATAATGTTGAAGTTAGTGGCTTAAGAACTATATCAACAAAGGTTATTTGCTAAGGTCCTCTATACTTGGAGATGGCAATGTACACCGAGGTAAGTGTAGTCATTTTGGATTCTTTCCAAAAACAAACCTATCCTGTGATGTGATCTGAGGTAATCTGGTTGATGGCTTTGGTAAATAACAAGAAGTATGTTCCTTAAAAGTAACTTCTACAAACAGAGAAACAGCCAAAAATATATAATAACAGGTTACTAAAAGGCTACATGGTCTCCACAGATCTCTAAAAGGAAAGAATTAAGAATAAGAATGGGTTAACCAAGAGAAGAAAATTTTCTAGATGCCTGACCCTGACTATTTCAATGGAATTACTTCTCAAGTAGACCATAAGACATTAAGTTACCATTACATGATATTTCTTAAACGTTTCAAATTCCTTTTTGCTTTCTGTTTATGCCCACCAGCTAGACCTGTTCCCTACACATGATAGCTCAATACTAGTTAATTTTTTAAAGATTATTTATTTATTTATTCATGAGAGACACAGAGAGAGAGGCAGAGACACAGGCGGGGAGCCTGACTCAGGGCTCCATCCCAGGACCTCAGGATCATGACCTGAGCCAAAGTAGACACTCAACCACTGAGTCACCCAGGTTGTGCCTCAATAGTAAACATTTATAGAGCTTTCACTATGTGTCCGGTCTATGCTCCAGGCACTGAAGTCATCTGGAGTGATTCTGAAAGTCTTTCAGAACAGAGGGACCACAAATGTATCTAAGATATGCCCCTCAGTAAATAAAATAAGCGAAGTAGAAGACAGAAAGGTTAGGTGACTTTTCCAGGTCACCCAGCAACAGCTCAGTGGCAGATCAGAGGTTGAGGCCCAGAGCTCTGATTCTTAGGTTGAACCTGGTTTTTGCTATACCAGCACTTGTCCCCTGTTCCCTGGTGGTGCCTGAGGGAGCTCGGCCAGGAAGAGGCGAGTGTGATCAGAATGGGCTTCAGCTCCTTCTCTCCCACTGAAATGGGAGAAATTTTATTTTACGGTCTACTGCTTGTGTTCTGAGTAAGATGACCTAATGTTTTCCCCTTTCAAAAATGAGAGTAGAGCTTCCGTGTTCTCACCATAACAACAAGAAAGCAGCAGTTATGTGAGGTAGAGGAGGTGTTAACTAACCTTATTGTGGTAAACACTTTGCAATATATACAATGTATCAAATCATCACATCTTACACCTTAAATTTACAAAATCTTATATGATAATTAAGCTGGAAGATGAATAAAATTGGGAAAAATGTTTGAAATTTTTGCTATGTACCTTACTTTATGAATAAGTATTATGTAGAAACTCTGAATCATACTAATAATTTTTAGTAAATTTTGCTACTGGCTCAGAAGTTAAAGCCTCCCAAGTACAGCCAGGCATTTTATGGGTTCGTTAACCTGTGTTACTTTTTAAGAACATATTCAGCATTGACTCAGGAGTAAGGACTGCCTCCCTTGAGGGAAGATAGGCCATTTGGTAGTACTGGAAGTTTCACTGGGTCTTTAAATTAGCTGTGTCCTCTGAGGAAGCATAAAAGGATGGGAAGAAAATGGGCTGCTGATGTCTGCATAGAGACTTGAGGAGCTGGCTGTTATTCTTCTTAAATTCACCCTCTTCTCAATTTGCCAAAATGGGTCTCTACTCCAGAACATATAGCTAGCTTAGATCTCAGCAGAGTTTTTTTTTTTTTTTTTTTTTTTTAAGTTACAAACAATTCGCTTGAGATGCTGAGTTGTACTTACTAATGCATGCCAACAAAAATGATCCATTTCTCTTCAAGGGAAAGAGGCAGGTGCTGAAATACTCCATACAAGGAGCCAGAATTAATAGTGGTAGGATGCTGATGACATTCATTACTGCAACTGGCAGAAGAAATCCATCCAAATTCAGGTTGGAATTCATGGTCTGCACATAATATCCTGAAGGAATCTGTATTTGAGGGAGAAAGCAGCCAGGCATTAAGATAGTAGTTTAACTCTGGAGAAAGCGTCCTGCTGCAGATGCCTTCTTGCCCTTTGTACGTTCTCTGTGACAGATGAGCAGGATGTTCCCCAGCTCTTCAATGTCCCAATTATGAGCTGACAAAGGGCAATATGAGCTCTGTTAGTCTATTGACAATATTACTGATCCTTTGATCCTTTATGGAGAATCTTTTGTCACTCAGTCTAACTTCTTAATTTTCCTATGGAAAGTAAAGGTGGCCTGGCCCTAATTTTGTGCTTAGGATGACACATAAGAAATCAAATAACTTACTAAAAAAATGTAACATTGCTTATAATGAAACAGACTTTTCCCTCAAACAATAAAATAAAAGACAGTACAAAGTATTATGGATGTTTGTTTTTACACTGATGAAAAAAAATGGAGGCTAGAAAAAAATCCTTTGTAAAGCATCTAGTTTGGTGGCAAAATAGATAGGAATGATTGTTACAAAGAAGAGAGGCCCAGTCTAGAAACACAGCACTTGTCACAGGCTGTCTTTATTGCCTTCTTGGATTGGCTTCACTTCTAAAATGAGCCAAGTAACACAAAAAAACGAGAAACAAAACATACTTGTGTTTACACTCCTGTTTTATTTTTTTTAATTTTTTTTTTATTTATGATAGTCACACAGAGAGAGAGAGAGAGAGAGAGAGAGGCAGAGACACAGGCAGAGGGAGAAGCAGGCTCCATGCACCGGGAGCTTGACGTGGGATTCCATCCCGGGTCTCCAGGATCGCGTCCTGGGCCAAAGGCAGGCGCCAAACTGCTGCACCACCCAGGGATCCCTACACTCCTGTTTTAAACTAAGTGTGTGGCACTTGCGGACCACAAAGGAAGCTGCATGAAAAAGGCTTGCATAATAAACTAAGAGATAAGAAATGAAAAATAAACACACAAAATCCCCCCAAAACCAAAAAACCAAAACAAAGAAAACCTGTACCCCATCCCAAACCCTCAGAGTAGTAGTATCAGAATTTCTTCATTTTTAAAAATCCCTAGTCCTAAGTAAAAGCATAACCTTAACTTGGAGCCTTTCCAAGTATTCCAAACCTCTTGTTAAAAAGACGGTGTCACAGGAAGGAGGGCATCTCGTCACTTTTCTGGTTTGTGAACTTGGTTGCAATCACTCATCATTGTCACTCACAGTGCTTAGTATGTCCTTAATTCCCAGTGGAACACAAGGCTGCTAAGTGGCTTGGAGAGGAGGTCCCCCTGAGTCTTGTCCTTAAGGAATGGATTCTCCAACCATTTTTTCTAGCTGTGCATGCACTGCATTAGGATTTCTGCCTTCCCACCATATTGGGAGCACAGCCCACCTCAAATAGATAACTTCCTGTTTGAAACTTTTCACTGACTCCTGTTATCAATTGTACAATTTGAGAGAGTATAAGAAGAGTTAGAGTCTCGAGTACAGCTGTTAACAAGCCCACCACTTACGAAATGAGCCTCCTACTATGTTAGCTATGTTAGCTATGTTAACTACCTAAAACCAGAAATGGACCACATTTTCACAGACATTCTTTCTATCTATATAAAATCTGTCCTGGTGATAATTCACCTTCCAAGCTTTCATTTGACCTTTAGAATTATAAACAAGGACTGCTTTGGTTGGGTGCAGACGGCAAGACTGAAGGGGACATTAGCTAGTTCTGCCCTCCTTCAATAAAATTATTAAGCACGTATCCCTCAATCAGAGGAAAATGAATGATTTTTTTTTTAAGTGCTGGCAGCAGATCTGCTCTAAGACTGAAAGGCTCCCAGCATAATTTGGAAGTTTCTGTTACTGATTTCAAATGAGAATTATTGTTAATAGGAATAAAGTTATTATCGGCATGAATCACAGACACAGAAACCTGTTAACTTAATAATGTGGTGAATGTACTATTAATCTTTAGTGAAGCAATATTAATATATTGCCTAATCTAAGAAAAGGCTCCAGTGTCTTGAAAGCTTGAAATCATTTCTGCTTCTGCCTCAAGTTCTGAAATCATCCCCTTTTAAAATTTTAAATACTTTTATTTCATACAAGCCTCTGAGTATTCAGAAATAATTGCTGTCAATAGAGATTCATTTTCACCTTTGAGTGGCCAGTAATGTCAAATGGCAACATCATCAGCCTTAATATCAACATATTTTAAATGTATGCCTCGGAACTGAAGGTCAATAATAGCTACTAAATTTAAAATATGGAATTCAAGGATGTTTTATTCTTGATACTTTGATCGCTTTTATGTTGGTGATTATTTCATCTGAAGGGAAAAATCTAATTTCAGCTTGTCCCATTGGAAGTTTTCTCTGCCTCCCTTGAGAAGTACATTCTAAACTTCTTCTTCTCCTTCTTCTTCTTCTTCTTCTTCTTCTTCTTCTTCTTCTTCTTCTTCTTCTTCTTCTTCTTCTTCTGTTTGGATTTTCTGGCATAACATTACTGTGAATAATTTTGGAACCAGTAGGTGTTTCTCAGGAATTTTTAATGCAGCTGAAAGAGAGGCATTTTGGGTAATAGGAAAGTGTGGGTATTGATACCAGCACTGAGTCGGAATGCCATATGTTAGTGGGGTGACTGCAAGCAAGTTAGAAGTTATTTAATGTTTCTGAGCCTTGGATTTAGGATCATAATATCAGCCTTTGTAAGCTTGCTATGGGGATTAAATTGGATGCTGTAAAGTCATCTTTTCTGAGCTATGATACATATAGGTGATCAAAAAATAGTAGTTTTGTTCTTTGCAATAACTGGGCATCTAGATTTGGTGAGGGAGTTAAAAACTGGTTTATTGATATTTATGGTAATTTATGTCAAATTAAAAAATTATGACAATTTGCAGAAGAAGCTCAAATTTAGTCAAAAGAAATAGCAAGTGTCACTGCATTACGAAGATAAAGAATCAGCTATTTGCACAGAAGGTTTGAGGCTGGCTATGGACCACTTAGTAATTTTGTACTTACTATTAATTTTGCTTTTTAATATTTTTTATGATATTAAAGATCATATATATGGGTTATATTTTTGTGTTTTTGTGCTGGCTCCTAATGTGGAGTCAGGAGGGAAGTTGAATTTGCTAAATTAACTTAGCTTTCATGCAGTGTTTATAGCAAAGGTTCTTGGCAAACTTTTTTGCAAAGTTCTAGATAAAAAATGTTTCCACATACTGATTCTATTGCAAATACTCAGTCCTATTGTTTTCATGCATTAGGAGACCTAGTATGACAAATAAACAAGAATGGCTATGCTCCAATAAAACTCTATTTATTGTTCCTGAATTTTGAATTTGTTGTAATTTTCATGTCATAAAATATTTTTTCTTTTGATTTTCTCAAGCATATAAAAATATAAAAACCTTCTTATCTTGCAGGGAATGAAGAAAAAAAAAGCAGTGAGCTGGATTTGGCCTGCAGACAGTAATTTGCTGACCCCTGGTCTATTAGAGCAAGCTTTGTCCTCAGAGTCAGCAGGTGGATTTGTTTTTCCTTTCACTAATATTAACTATGTGACTTAGCTATCCCTTCCAGAATCACTTAATTTTTCCGAGTCTCAGTTTCCTCTTCAACAAATGAAGTAGTTGAGTAAGTTAATCTCTAAATTTCTTTTCAGCTCTACTGCTCTAAGATTTATGGATATAACTTACTCATTAGCCTTCTAAATTCAAAGTTGTGGCTTAGCAGCAAATATGGTCCTGAATTTCTTCAAAGACTTTATAATCACTTATATGTCTTCATAAGTTTGTCTTTGACAATTATCATATTAAAGTTGTTTTTTTTGAAATCACATTTATTTATGAAAAGTACTTTGGACTTGCTATTTTCCCTCTAATTTCTCCATAGCACAGGCACTGATTCACCAAGGAACTAAAGGTGGGTGGGGAAAAAAAAATCACTTGCTCATTAGTACATATACTTAAGAATACAGTGGAGGTGGTACTTAAATCAGTCAAGTTAGTTACATGTTAGTACTAATTTTTAAAGGCTTAATGAAGGAGGAAGGCCAATCTTTGGCTGAAAAAAGGTTGGGTAATTGCCCATAGATCTTGTATTTTCGTGTATTGCTCTTATGCCTTGTGACTATGCACTCTGAAATATCGTCCACATCTTCTGAAAGACATTTCCAGTTTTACGAGAGAAACAACATACTGGGTGCTCCTCAGGTATGCCTCAGCCTGACCTCACTTGTCTTTTGAAATTAAAGCCTATGGTGATGAGAAACATTTATAGGATGACTGCCTGACAAAGTTAGGCAGTGAGGAGAGTCTGATGGGCTGAAAATAAATATTTACTTGTAATGTTCACATACGATCATTTTATTATTCTTGGGTTAGTGCTAATTACCCTTCCTTACCTGCATAATGCATATTTTGTAGAGGAGCTGGAAAATGAAGAGAGGAAGAAGGGTGAAGAAATATTTTGTGTCTTCCACATGGAGCTCACTGTAGCAACCACCATTTTTTTTCTTGGCATGGTCTAACCAGCTTGTCACATCTCTAGCAAGACTGCAATAGTGCAGACAGCATATTTTCAGTGCATTAATAAACACCCCAAAGGTTGTCAGGAGGGAGCAACCTGTAAGTAATTCGAGATATTATGTATTAGTAAAGGAATTGTTCTTCAATTTTCCAAGATGTCAATCAGAAAGATGACAATTGCAAGGATGAAGGGCAGTAAAGTGACTGAGAAGGTTTTAGCACCCAAGGGGTTGAATTCAAAGGAACACTCTTCTGACAAGGGTTCTGGCATCCTGGTGACCAGCCCAAGGTGGTGCCTGACAGCTAATGTAAAAAATGAAAAAGATAAGATCAATGGGAACATACTAAAAAGGGAAGAAAGGTGACAAAATAAAACACCAAAGTAAGAAATTCCACAATCTCTTAGAAGTCTAACTCATTAATGAGTAAGACAACCAGAACTTTCTTTTACAGTTGTAACACAAAGAACTAGTACTATTTCTTAATATAAATTGTTATATAAATAATCCTCACTTGTCAGGTAGAGGGTGGTTTCTTATTTTGACATGGAGATGAAGCGAAATGTATTCTCTGCTTTGACTTTATCCTTGAATTTCAGACGTACGGTTAAACTTTGAACTCTTCAAATGACTTTATACATGTTGATAGTGTCACTAAAAGTTCAGATTGGATTAGCTGGCTTTTGACTTTTCCAGTAGTTTCATCTGGGTTTATATGGCTGTCACTTCAGCATCCGAAGCATTTTATTGCTTCAGATGTTCGCAGTCACTTGCTGCTTGTGATTTGCAACCTCACTGTTGCTTCTTTTATGATCTTTCAGATTCCACCTTCTCTTTGACTCCATTAGGACTTCCTGATACAATGAGATAAGCCCCCCCCCCTTTTAGTTAGCAGTACAGCTGTGTCACCATAATTGTTACAATTTTTCATGGTACTCCCTTGACCATATAAATCCTCCCACAAATTACTAGACACCAAATCATGGTTGCAGAATAAGTGGTATAATAAATGTAAAAATGTTTGGGTTTCCCCCAGAGAAGGCCACTATAGAAATTAAAGGTATAATCTGATTGTTATTTTGTTTATGTTCAAATTTCCCATAATGAAATTCTACATGAAATACATTCTAACCAAATTCATATAAGTGCCACTGAGTATTGGTTTTTATATTTAAATAAAGAATATTTATTAAAAATTTTTATAGTTATAGAGTGATTATATTGATTTGATCTCTTTTAAGAGTTGTAATAGACCCATTATGTCAGCCTTTGATTAATTGAGGAAGCTGGGGGGCCTGGTAATTGAATATGGAACCTTTAACCTCTAAGTCACTGAATCAAATCCAGTCCAAATTGGTAGTGACCAAGAATGATTACAGCAGTGGCCCTTTGGTGGCCTCTGTGAAGTGTGTTGAGGTCAAGTGGAAGTATGTTGGAATAATTGCATCGCCTATAGGCTCATACCTGTGGTCACTATTGCCTCTTCTTAGTCACTATTGCCAGACACAGAGGAAAGCCCCAGGCGTGAGAATGCCAAGGGCCCAGAAACACCTGTGAGTGCTATGTCTATTAGGAAAGAATAGGGACATCTTTTTATTATTGCAGGAAGAACTGCTCTATTATGAGACTTTCTTAGCTATTTCAATTAGTTTACTTAAGACTTTAGTAAAATGAGAACTGAGAATGTCTTGATGAACAGTCTGGAGACTGAATTTGAACAGGTCTGGGCTAGGAGGCTTAACTTCCTGACATTTCCTTATGATGTTGTCTCTGTTGCTCATCAGCCTGCTCTCTGCTCAACTTTTGCAAAACAGGGATGTGTAGATGGTAAGGTTATTACTGGCATTAATCCAACTTACTCTATGCTTTCAAATAGACTTTATGATGATATGATCGCTATTCACAGCATGGAAGACTAATTCCAAGGATATTCTCCCCAATTTCCCTACTATTTTTTAAAACTTAGGCACTTATATTGAATACATGTTTTGAACCCATTTTTCCTTTTTTGTTTAAGCAAATCATTATTTGTTTCAAGATGAATTAACATCTGCTCTTAATTTTTTTTTAATTTTTATTTATTTATGATAGTCACAAAGAGAGAGAGAGGCAGAGACACAGGCAGAGGGAGAAGCAGGCTCCATGCACCGGGAGCCCGACGTGGGACTCGATCCCTGGTCCCCAGGATCGCGCCCTGGGCCAAAGGCAGGCATTAAACCGCTGCGCCACCCAGGGATCCCCGCATCTGCTCTTAATGCATGGCAAATTGATATATGTAATCTTATTAAACAGTTGAATATCTTTATCATCTTATTTCTATTTTTTCTTTTTAAAGATTTTATTTATTTATTTATAGAGACACAGAGAGAGAATGAGAGGCAGAGACACAGGCAGAGGGAGAAGCAGGCTCCATGCAGAGAGCGTGACGTGGGACTCAATCCAGGGTCTCCAGGATCATGCTCTGGGCTGCAGGCGGCGCTAAACCGCTGTGCCACCGGGTGTGCCTATCATCTTATTGCTAAAGAGAAATCTTTAGATTATTACTTCTTAAACTAGCTGTGCTAAAAAAAACTTTTTTTTTTTTTTTAAGTTTCAATCATTATGGTCAATACATTTTAAAAATACTGCAAAATGTAATACCTAAATAATAACCTCATTTAAGAATAAAATAAAATAAAATATAAAATATAGGTTCTGACATTTTTATTATTAGATTAAACAGACATAAAATCTAACTTTATGTAAATATTTCTACATGTTTCTTCTCAGTGTCTGTATTTATTTTCTTGCACACCAGTAACAAACAGTTCATTGATCAGCACTGTTCCATGGACAAGACTTTGAATAGCACTAGCTTCAACTGAATACAACTTTGAAAAATAAATATATTTAAACAAATAAAATTATATCTGATAGGGTAATATGAAGCAACAAAAACAAAATGGTTAAGAACAAGAAATGATTGAGCATGAAGGAGGTCTAAAGTTTTAGCTAGGACAAGGAGGGCACATAATTGATTCCAAACAAATGTGAATGCAATCATTCATTCATTCAACATATTAAGTACCTACTATGTGCCAAGGGCTTTTTGGGTCCTGAGAATATAATAGTGAACAAGATTCACAAATCCCTGAGTTTTCTTTATGGTGGGGGAGGCACTAAATAAGCAGAAAAATATTAGGCATGTTCAATGATGAAAACAAAATGGACCGATAAGGTAGACATTCATTATGGGATAGAGTATGAAGACTACAGAAAGAGTTGAAAATTGAACTGAGGATTGAATGACCAGAAGTAGGCAAAAGATATGGAAGCAGCATATGTGAGACATGTCATAGGGTAGAAATAAGCTGAGGGGCACCTGGGTGGCTCAGTCAGTTAAGCATCTGACTTTGGCTCAGGTCATGATCTCAGGGTCCTGGGATCAAGCTCAGGGTCAGGCTCCCTGCTAAGTGGGGAATCTGCTTGTCTCTCTCCTTCTGCCCCCACCCTCTGCTTATGCTCTTTCTATTTGTCTCTCTCAAATAAAATAAAATAAAAATCTCTTAAAAAGTAAGAAGAAATGAAAAAGAAAGAAAGAAAGAAAGAAAGAAAGAAAGAAAGAGAAAAAGAAAGAAAGAAGCTGAAAGAGGTTCAGGATCCATAAAGGCCAATGAGGCAGTAGCTCAGTTAGTAAGAATATTGAAGGAAGTGAGGTCCAAGAGTTGGCCAGGGATCAATCAGACTTTACAGGCTAAAGTAAGAAGCTTGGGGTCTGACTCGCATGTTATGGGAAAGTATTAAGAAATTTTATGCAGAGGGGGGATATTGTACATTTAAGAAGTTACTCTGGAAGTCTGGTAGTGGTGTGGATCATAGGTTTTAGAAAACAAGAAGGGAAGCTGCTAGAGGGCAAGAGGTAGTGGTAACTTGGACATAGTGATAGCAATGAAGAGAAGTGGACAGCAGGGGATATGTGTTTGAACAACCAGCAATATTTTATGATGTGGGGGGAGTTTGAAGAAATGAGACAATTTGAGGATGACTACTTATTCTTCCCTTAAAAAACTGGATGTTGGTGATTTACACTGAGATGGAGAAAACAAGAAAGGGGCTGGGTTACAGCTTGGTGAATCAGGGGTTGAGTTTTGGTCAGGTTAAGTTTGAGAGGACTATTAGATAAGCAGGGCAAAATGTCAATGCTCATCTTCAAGAAATGTATGAGCTCTTGTCTTCTAATAACCTATTTCCTTTTCACTTTTTGAGGGCTTATACCTTTTCATCCTTGTATTTTTATTTTAATGACGTTTTGAGAAGTAGCATTAAACACATGTGACTAATCCACAATTTGATTAGAATTCTTCTCTCTGAATTTCAAAATGTATATATATGATAGGAGAGGGGAGGTAAACTGTGTAGAAATGTATCAAATTGAAAAAATAAAAGTTTTGTGTGGTAAAAGAAATGTTAACTAGAAGTTGGATATACGAGTTTCAAGGTGAGGTCAATATGAACTTGGGCATTTGGTGCATAGCTGGCATTGAAAGTGGGTAAGAGATTACTTAAGAAAAAATGATATGAAGATATGGGGTCCCTGGAATGAATCCTAGGGTTTCGCATCAGTTAGAAGATGATCAGAGGAGAAAAGAAAAAGACTATCAAGGGCATTGAGAAGGAGTGGACAATGTGCTATACGGGTTTTAAGTCAGAGGGGAAAAGAAAGCAGGGGAAATAGTAAGCCTAAATTGATCAGCTGGCCTGGGAGGGAATCATAAGCTAGTTGGAAAGGGCAAGAAAAAGAATCGTACAGTTAATCTGTCTGCCCGAGGAGAGCAACAGTTGCCCCATCAAACCAGGGAGTTAGCTCTGAATGTCAGGAGAGATAATCCTGTTGAAAACATTGACATCTAAACATCACACCGCCTCCTTGGATTAATCCATTAGACTTAATAGAAAATTCATGCCCTCTGTACAAATAATTTGGGGTGTCATGTAGACTCCGTTTAAAAAAAATCCATTGTCATTATAATTTTCAAATTGCTTTTCTGCACCAGGAGCAGAAATGGGAAGTTGAAAAAAAAAAAAAAAAAAAAAAAAGGAATGAAAATGCAACTGAGACTTCAAGCTCTAGTTTAAATGTGCATGGCAAACACACCAGGCGTGCACATTTTAAAATAAAACAGATGAGCTATTTTAAATGTTTTATTGCAAAACTTAAAGATTGTAGCTATTACTATTAAAAAAAAACTTTAGAAAGCAATTTTTCTATTCTTTGTACCTTTAAGTCCTTGGCTCTGATGTTCTGCTCCTCTGACCTTGATCTAATCATGAATATCTATGCTACTTAATTATAATAAAAAAAGCCTACATTGCACTCTAGATGGTAGATGCACATTTTTTCTTCTTTGGTCACCTGCCAGTTCTCAAAATTATAGCAGTGGGAAGAAATGCAAATGAAGGCCGTGCTTGACAGCTAAACATAATGGAATGCATGGTCCACATTTGAAAAGTTACCTTAAAATAAAAGGTAGCATATAAAAAATCATTTCTTTAAGGTCACCTATGGCTTTGAATTACAGCTTTGAGGAATTTCCAATTTAGTCATCAGAGAGGAAGAAGCCAAAATAAGGATTATATAGTTTGCTAGAGGGAAGACAGAGTTTCACTTCATCATAGTTGGGTGATCTTATAACTTGGAAATAGAAAACAAAACAAAACTCAAAACTGCGAAGTATTCATTTTATGGAGTGTTGTATAAAGTAAACAACTCATGAAGATTTTCTGTCATATTTTTAATTGCAACTAATAATTTTTTCTTGTAATTTTCCAAAGACAGTTTACTTCATCTATGTTAAAATATGTAATATGAAGAATTATACTTCTGTATTGAGATAAATATGTTCTCAAACAGGAAATCAGGAAGCAAATGGATGGATGCCATAATAGTTTTTAGAAAATTTAAATCTAAAATTTATATATTTTTGTATGTGCGTGTAATAAATACATATATTCACAAAACTCCAGGATTATGTGCTAATTATACACTCTAGAAATAGCTGAAGTTGTCTTTCCATAAAATTTAGTACTTTACATTTTTCTCTTTTTTTGCCATGTGGGGCTGACAAAGACCATCCCTCAAATACCTTTCTGCATATTGAACCCATTCCACAGCCTGCTAGGAGGATATGCACTGCTTAGCTGTGATCCACAGACTACAGGGTCCTGAGAAATGGGGTCAGAAGCTCTTGTGGATGAAATTTTCTACACTCTTGATTGTGCTGTGATAAAATGAGCTGTATGCTGGGTGTCGTATATAAGTGATGAAGCACCGAATTCTACTCCTAAAACCAATGTTGTACTGTATGTTAACTCAAATTTAAATAAAAATTTTAAAACATAAAAATAAGTAAATAAAATGAGACCTAGCCTGAGAAAAATAAGGCCTGCTTTCTGGTTCCACATCAGCCATTTTCTGTGAGGTCCTTGGTAAGTCATTTAGTTTAATTATGCCTCAGTTTCTGCAGTCAGTTTACCAATAACAAACACTGAGCATTTACCATATAAGACACAGGAATACCTAACTGTATTCATAAGTAGATCATTTCAACATAATATGGTGGATCAAATGGCAAAGATGTGCTGAAGTTGCCACAGGAGCAGAGTAAAACATATGGAATCTGAGCTATAAAAGGATACACAGTACCCTTCCCACCTACTTCACAGGTTGGGGGTGAGAATAAAGTAATGTTGGTGAAGGTACTCAATTTGTAAAAATACACCTCATTTCATCACTCTTAGTGATCATAGTTGTAGTAAAGACATTGATAGTAGTAAAAGGAAAATTATAAGAAATTAAGGTTAGAGTTAGACAAGATAGATAAAAATAGACTGACCACAGGAACAGAGCAAAAACTCCAGAAATACAAGTTGCTGTATACAGTGAAGCTGACATCTCAAAATAGTGGGGAAAATACAGACTTTTAAATAAGTGAGTTGGGATAATTTGATAGTTATATGGAAAAAATAAAACTGAGTTCACTCTTAAAACCTATTTTATTTTTTAAAAAGATTTTACTCGTTCGTTTATTTGAGAGAGAGAGAGAGAGTGTGTGTGTGTGTGTGTGCAAGCAGGGGGAGGAGCAGAGGGAGACAGAAAATCTTAAGCAGACTCTGTGCTGACCATGGAGTCCATTTCAGGGCTCGATCCCATGACCCTGAGATCATGATCTGAGCCAAAATCAAGAGTTGGAGGCTTAGTCAACTGATCCACACAGGCACCCTCAAACTTATTTTAATATAACTTCCAAATGGGTCAGAAATGCAAAGGTAAAAAAAAGAAAAAGAATATGAATACTGATAGAAAAGTTATGAGTGAATATCTTTATAATCTGGGAGTAAATAAAACTTTTCTAACGTAATTCAAAATCTAAAGCAATTAAGGAAAAGACTGATAAATTTTATTTTAAACCTAACCCCCCCCAAAAAAGACAAAATAAACTAAAAAATCTTGCATGTAGAAAATAACACAGGAATCAAACTCAAGATATATGACAAATGAGGAATAATATTTGCAAATTTGGGGCACCTTGGTGGCTCAGTGGTTAAGTGTCTACCTTTAGGTCAGGTCATGATCCCAGGGTCCTGGGATCCAGTCCCACATTGGGCTCCCCGCAGGGAGCCTGCTTCTCCCTCTGCCTATGTCAGAAAAAAATATTTGCAACTTTTATCATTAGACAAAGTTTTAACATCTCCAATACAGAAAAATCTTCCAAAAACTGAAAGAAAAAGTCCACAATCCTATAGAAAAAAAATGGACTAGATGTATGAACAGATAGTTCACTGAAAGAAATACAAATTGTTCTAGACAACGAAAAGATGTTCAACTTTTCTCATAAGAGAAATGTCAATTAAAACTTCAGTGAGATGCCACTGTCCACCCTCAAACTGTCAAAAATCCAAAAGTTTCACATTACTCTTGGAAAGACTATGGCAAGATAGGCATTCTCATACATTTTTGGTGGAAACACAACATGGTATACTATGAAAGGTAATTTGCCAAAATATAGCAAAATTGTGGGTAATTTACTTGATTAAATAATCTTTTAAGAATCTATCCTTAAGGTGAAGGAAAAAATGCAAAGAGCAGATTACATCAGGCTGTTCATTAGAATCTACTTAACATAGCAAAAGCAAAAAATAACAACCCAAATGCCCAACAATATGAGACTGGTGAAATAGACAATGGTTCATTACACAATGGAGTACCAAGCAGTTGTAAAAAGAAATGGGGCAGGGAGCCCTGGGTGGCGCAGCGGTTTAGCGCCTGCCTTTGGCCCAGGACGTGATCCTGGAGACCCGGGATCGAATCCCACGTCGGCTCCCGGTGCATGGAGCCTGCTTCTCCCTCTGCCTATGTCTCTCTGCCTCTCTCTCTCTCTCTCTCTGTGGGACTATCATAAATAAATAAAAATTTTAAATATATATATATAATTTTTAAAAAAAGGAATGGGGCATATTTTGTATATGCAATCATGAGGCAATCCCTACGTTATATTCAATGAGAAAAGCAGGTGAGAAGAGTGAATAATAGCTATTGCTTATATAAGGAGGGAAGAAAATACATACATGGAGACATATACATATGCATATAAAACTTTAGTATTTTCCCTTATTCAAAAATGGAATCCTTCCATTTAATTTTTAATTATTTAAAAATATATAAGTGTAGACCTAAGGGAATAGGAGAGGATAGAGGAATACAAATACACTTTGTTTCGTCCATGAATTTTAGTACATGAAATGTTCACATGTCTTAAAAAAATTAAATTTTATTTTTTTAAATTAAATTTTAAAAACATGTCTAAGTATAAAGAAAAATGGAACAAATACACTTAATTGTATATAAAGTTAGTGACATAACCAGACAAAGAAAAACTATAAGTGACTTTAAAACACAGTAAGTTTGGTGTGCATTCCTAGGGATTATAACATAAAGAAAAAAAACCTGCAAGAATCTTGAAAGTGTTTTCAACAGCCGTACTGGGGGTGTTATTGTCAAAGATACAGCAAATGTGCAAATGTATTGCTGTCCTTAAGAACCAGGATTGTCGACCTGGGAAGAAATAGAAAAGGATCTGAGTTTGATAAGTAAAAATCCTTCAGCACTGGTTTTGATTAGAGTATTAGTATATTACAAAATGTATGTTATTTTAGAAAGAAAAAAATTACATTTTGTAGTTCTGTGCACAGAAAAGCCTAGAAACTGTGATAGACTAAATAGCATTGAGCGTCCCCAGAGCCAAAATTATAGTCTCTAAATACCAATGTACATGAAAAGGAAACAGTGTTTTGGGGAAAAAAGATGATTCCAAGTTCAGGGAAGGAAATGATAACCACAGAGTTTGTTGTCATATCAGAAAGCAAGAGAGCAACTAAAGATAACGGAAGGACTTATCTGAAGGACTCAGCCACCAACATGAAAAGGACCTCACTGCCCAAATATGGAATAATTTGAACATCAATAACTGCAGTGGATTGAAACTTATTGAAGGTTTTAAGCCCATTAATTAATAATAATAGTTTTAAAAAACAACAACTAACAGGTTGCCAATGGACGATATTGAAGTTCAACTCATTAATTTGAAGGCTTAAAAATAGGGGAAAAGAATTAAACATTTGTTTTCTTCTTCTTATATAAACTGTACCTCTGTATAACTGAATAGTTAATGAGGAGATATTTCTTTTTATAGAGTTATTTCAGGTAATAAAGGAGGAATAACTATAGACTACCACCATCTTGCAAACCAAAGTGGAGTAAGGAATTAGACAGAAATCATCAGCTGATACTGTAAAAACAGATAAGCAGACATCACACCTCTTCGTTGAAGTACGGAACACCATCTATGAAGGAATTTTGCCAAAAAAAAAAAAACTCTTAATCTGATCAAGCATTTAAGTCTTTCGGAAAATTAACAGGAATTAAGGAGAAACACCTGTTGAGTGACAATACGTGATTGCAATCAGCAAAATCCAGACTATGAGAAATGCTCTGTGAATGTACAGATTTCTTTAAAAAAATTTGAAAAGAGACAGAAATGAAAGGGGACTATAGAGGATGTAAGGGGCATATCTGCCATTTAGAATGTAGGGACCTTATTTGGATTTGATTAGAACAAAACAAAATACACAAATTTAAAAAATGGAAACAGAGATCTTAACAGTGAGCAGATATTCAATTGTGTTGAGAAATTCTCTTTCATTGTGTGTGTGTGTGTGCGTGTGTGTCTGTAATAATGACATTGTGAATATGTTTTTTAAAAAGTATTTCATTGACATACATTCATGCACACAGATGAAATGTTATAATATCTTAAATTTTTAAATATAAATTTTAGTTAACATACAGTGCAATATTTCAGGAGTAGAATTCAGTGACTCATCACTTACATACAGCACCCCAGTGCTCAACCCAACAAGTGCACTTCTTAATTCCCATCATCCATCTAGCCCATTGCCCACCCACCTCCCTCTATCCACCCTCAGTTTGTTTTTTATTTTTAAGAATCTCTTATGGTGGGTCGCCTGGGTGGCTCAGCAGTTGAGTGTCTGCCTTTGGCCCAGGGAGTGATCCTCAAGTCTCAGGATTGAGTCCCACATGGGGCTCTCTGCATGGAGCCTGCTTCTCCCTCTTCCTATGTCTCTGCCTCTCTCTCTGTCTCGCATGAATAGATAAATAAAGTCTTTAAAAAAAAAAGAATCTCTTATGGTTTATTTCCTTCTCTGTTTTTTCTTTTCCTCCTTGTCATATGCTTATCTGTTTTCTTTCTTAAATTCCACATCTGAGTGAGATCATAGGGTATTTGTCCTACTCTTACTGACTTCTTTCACTTAGAAATACTATAATATTTAATTATTGCTTCAAAATTACCAGGCAGGATGAGGAAAGACTGGAGTTGATGAGAGTTGAAGCTGAGAGTGCATACATGATTTTTTTCCCTACTTTTGTTTATGTTTAAAACACCCAAGTATTAAACTATTTTCAACGAGGAAAAAACAAAACAAGTTAGAGATTGTTGATATTCTTGCAGACCCTGTTGCTTTCAAGTATAATACCTAGGAGACTCTACAAATTCTGAGTTGAAAGAGAAGTTACAGTGGATCAAAGATGAAGAGGATTGAGTAGATCAAGAAAACCATAAAAATCAAGAAATTAATGTAAGTTGTGATTTACTTACATTTTTCTGGCTGATAAATCAGGTTACAGTGCATCATATGAAGAGTTATCAGAGCCATAAGTGTAGACATAAAAGGAATGAGTAAAACTAGGACCCAGGCCCCTGAGTGCTGAATGTAAGATATTCCCAGAAAGACAACAGTTGCTTTCAGGTTCATGATCCAACAAAACCTGTGATACACAGACAGTTACTTCAGATACCATTCAGTTACTTCAGAGAACGATTGCTAAGTTTAATGCTTTGATCTAAATGTAAGCTATGAAGTGTTGGTCTGTTAGCTGAACTAGAATGTGCAAATATTGTTTATTGGATTTCTTACTAAGTGTATACATATCAGCTATGGAGTCTTATCATATTCTTATCATATTCTTATACATATCTTATTCTGTTATCTTGGTTTCATTCCTTTTTAGAACAGAGGTAGAAAGAATGTGTTCTCTTATCTAAAGTAGAAGTTGACAAACTTTTTGGAAAGGGCCTCAGTGAATATTTTAGGTTTTGTAGGTCATACCATCTCTATAGCAACCACTCAACTACGTGTTGTGGCACTAGAGAAGCAGTAGATAATACTTATTAAAACATGCCTAATGAGGGCACCTGGGTGGCTCAGTTGGTTAAGTGTCTGCCTTCTGCTCAGGTCACCATCTTAGGGTACTGGGATAAAGTCCCATATCCAGCCGCTTGTTCAGCAAGGAGTCTGCTTCTCCCTCTTTCTTTACCACCTGCCGCCCTCTGGTTCATGCTCTCTCTCTCTCTCTCTCAAATAAATAACACCTTTTAAAAAATGTGCCTAATGAATCTGGAAAAGATTGTGTGAGTAAAGAGTTGATCCTTCCTATTTATTCTACTTTTTCAAAGTAAGGGTAAACTCAGGAATACCTTGGTAATACTAGATCATTCATTAAACCAGAAAAATGAGTGTCATTTGAATAACACTTTCAGTACCTCTTCCTAACAAATAATATTATAAGGAAGTACCTATAGCAGTAGTCTGGTTTGTAATTTTTGGGAAATAATCTGTATCACTCAACTTTTCATTGGGTCTCAATCCCCACTATTGGAATCCCATTGCAGAGGAGGAGTCTTAACATTAATTAAAAAAAAATTGATGTAAAATTAAATACAATTAAATAGCTGCTCAATATAGAGTTTTATGAATTCTGATAAATGTTTCATTTGGGCAAACACTAAGAGATCTAAGTTTTAGAACACTTAACATTATCATTAAGGTTTAAAGGCCCTACCTAGTTAGATAAGGCCCACCCAGGATTCCAGGGTAATCTCTCCTTTGACGAATTTAAAATCAAATGAATAGAGACTTAAAAAAAAAAGATTTTATTTATTTTAGAGAGAGAGAAAGGGAGAGTGTGTGTGTGCAAAGGGGGGAAGAAGCAGAGGGAGAGGGAGAGAGAGCCTCAAGCATACTCCCTGCTGAACAAGGAGCCCAATGAGGGTTAGATCTCATGATCCTGACATCATGACCTGAGCTGAAACCAATTCAGAGGCTTAACTGATTGAACCACCCAGGTGCCCCTAGAGCCTTTAATTACACTGCAAAATCCCTGCACTTTTGCCATATAGCAACATAATCAGGGGTTAATATCTGTCATCTCTGCCATATTCTATTGGGTGGAATCAGGTAACAGGTTGTCCCCAGACTCTGAGGGACGGGTCTGTCAAGGATAGGGCTCATCCTATGGCATTTCCTCTACATGTTCTAATTGATCCTTCCTTCCTTCCTTCCTCCTTCCTTCCTTCCTTCCTTCCTTCCTTCCTTCCTTCCTTCCTTCCTTCCTTCCTTCCTTCCTTCCTTCTTCTTCCTTCCTTCCTTCCTTCCTTCCTTCCTTCCTTCCTTCCTTCCTTCCTTCCTTCCTTCCTTCCTTCCTTCCCTCCCTCCCTCTCTCCCTCTCTCCCTCCCTCTTCCTTTCCTTCCTTCCTTCATCCCTCCCTCTCTCCTACTCCCCTTCCTTTCCCTTCTCTTCCCTGTACCTTTCTTTCTTCTTTCTTTTTCTAAGTGAAAGAAGAAACAGAGTCAACAGGTAAGAATGGCTATAGGGATACTGAAGGTTTGAGGAGAAAAGAAAAGGTTAGAACTCATCTAAAAGAGGAGGAAGGGAATGATTGAATACTGGTTGCTTGCTAGGTAATACTAAGGGGCTGCTTGAAGTTGATGATAGTGACTGGTTGGCTTAGTTGGTAGAGCCTCTGATTCTTGATCTCAGGGTGGTGAGCTCAAGCACCGTGTTGGGTATGGAGCATACAAAAAAAAAAAAGTACTCTTTTTATCTGGCTTCTTTCATTTAGCATAATTATTTTGAGACTGACCCATGCTGTTTTTTTTCTTTTATCAGTTCATTCCTTTATATTGCTAAATAGTATTCCATTACATAAATATACCACAATTTATCTATCTATATATCTGTTGATGGACAGTTTTTCCAACTTATGGCTACTACAAATAATTTTCTGAACATTCACATCCAAATCTTTTTATAGATATAGACTCAATTTTGGGTGTGGAGGAAGCCTAGGAGTGGAATGGCTGGATGATACAATAGATGAATATTTAACATTTTAAGAAATTTCCAAATGGTTTTCAAGTAATTATAACATTTTGCATTACCCACAAACTGTGTATGATAGTTCTGAAACCTCCACATCTTGGCCAACACATTGTATGATCAGTCTTTAATTTTACCCATTTTAATAGATGTGTGTTCATATCCCATTATGGTCTTATTTTACATTTTCCTAATGACTAGCGATATTGAGCAACTTTTCATGTGATTTTATCCTTCTTTGTGAAATTGCTGTTCAAAATTTTTGCCCATTTAAAACAAAACTAGGTTGTCTATTTTCTTATTGAATTTTAAGTGTTCTTTATATACTCTGGATGCAAGTCTTTTCATCAAATATATAATTAATAAATATTTTCTTTCAGGCTGAGACTTGCCTTTTCATTTCTTAACAGCGTCTCTTGAAGAACATAAATTCTTAATTTTGTTGAAGCCCAATTGTTATTATTTTTCCCTCTTAAGGATCATGCATTTAGTGTTGTATCTAGGAGATCTTTCCCTAACCCTAGATCACAAAAATTTTCCATCTCTGTTTCGGAGAAGGAATTTTGGCATTGGAGACCTGAACTGATTCAACTAAATTCTCATGGCTGTGTTGTTGCAAAGCCATGAGTAGGAGCCATCTGTGCTGGTGTACCCTCTAAGAAGAGGCTAACTTTAGGTGTCTTTTTATACTTCTTCCTAGGTCTTTCTAGTTATCAAGTTGATGACACCACCATTTCCTCATTAGTATAAGCTTTAACATTTGAAATTACTTTTCACTCATGCCTCTCACCACATTTTATATATTATTAATTATAAATATTGTTTTTTTCTCTTTAGAATGGTACTCAAAAGACATGAATTTGGAATGTCTGGGGGCTCAGTTGGTTAAGTATCTGCCTTTGGCTCAGGTCATGATCCCAGGGTCCTGGGATTGAGCCCCATAACCAGCTCCCTACTCAGCAGGCAGCCTGCTTCTCCCTCTTCCTCTGCTTCTCCTCCCTGCTTATGCTCTCTCTCTCTCTCTCAAATAAATAAATTAATTAATTAATTAAAAAAAAGACATGAATTTGAGTGATTACTGTGAGAATCACATAACTGTGTCTTAGGCACTCTGGAAGTCTGGGTCTTTGTTTTTAAAATAGGGATCATACCCTCTAGACAGGGTTTTTGTAAAACCTGAATGAAGAACATTGACTGTAGCTGCACTGCGCTAAGCTAACATCGTCATGTTCTTCACTTTTCATCCATCTTGATTTCAGAAACAAAACAAGCCGTGAAGTTGGAGCATGGTGAGCAAGGAATAGAGCGTTTGAAGAGAGGATCAGTGAGTACAGGTGATCCAGATTATGCAGGGACTTGAAGTCCATAGTAAGGAGTTTGGTTTTTATTCTTAGTACATTGGGGAGTCATTTGAAGGTGACTGATTAGGGGGCTGAAATGATCTGCTTTCAAATGGGAAAAAGGATTACTGTGTCAGCTCTATGCATGTAGATAGGGCCTGGTAAGGAGACCAATCACAGGTACTGTAGTTGGAAGAGAGCCAGGAGTGAATTTCTGTGGGGGTAGCAAAGTCAAGGAAGAGAGGGAGGTAAGTGTGTGATGTATATTTGGAAAGGAGACATGTGCCCAGTTAGCCTTGTCCTTTCACTCTCCTCTAAACAGGCTTGCTCATTTTCATCCCTATAACTTTTTTTTTTTAAGATTTTGTTTATTTAATTGAGAGAGAAAGAAGAGTGTGTGCATGAGCACACACCGTGTGCAGTGTAGTGGAGGGGGCGTGAGGAAGAGGGAGAAGCAGGCTCCCCGCTGAGCCCCACGTGGGGCTTCATTCCAGGACCCTGGGATCATAACCTGAGCGGAAGACAGATGCGTAACCAACTGAGCCACTAGACACCCCAATCCCTACTTAACTAAAGTCCCATATCAAATTTCTTTTCCTTCATTCAATATTGTCTTAAATAGAAGTTCTCTGAACTTCTAAAACAATCTGTTCTGGAATGATTTCACTTTTGTCCGTTCTGTCTTCTCACTTATAGATTGTCAAGCTCTCTGACAGCAACAGCTTATTCTTTGTCTCCACAGGACATAACATGGTTCTGGGTCCACAGTAAAGGGATAGGAAATAAATGATTGATGAATAACATGGCATCTCATTAAAAAAATCAAGTGATCAAACAACAACATATAAAGACAAACTTTCAATAATTGAACTAGGAAAGTGATAAAGCATCAAACATGGCCATGCTGAGGAACCTGGTTTACTATAATTCATGACTAGAAACTTGTCACACTGCAGGTGAGACACAAAGTTAGAGTTTTATAGGACAACTGGATAGAGTCCCTAGGCTCTGTCTCTGGTCATCCATGCTGCTTCAGCTGCACACTTGAGTTGTGGCTGTAGCAACTGGGAGAAGCTGGGGCTGCAAGCAGTGTATATTTCTTTCAATCTTTAGGAAACCCTTTTTTTAAATGTTCAATATTGCTGAGAAAATCCAAGAGGACATTGTGTGGCTCTTCAGAACATGGTGATATAAGCTAAAATGCTCTAAAGAGGGTCAAGGAAAATTATAATTATTCTAAGACTTAAATCTCGTGAAAAGTGGTTAGAAACAAAAGAATTATAGTGTTGAATATCTATGTATAGGAAGAGATTTCACACCAAGTACTAAATGTATTTTAACAAATGCCATCCAACCTATTTGATTGTGTAATTTTCTGGAAGAATTACCTAGTACAAGCATGTTTTATATATGCCTTTATTGATCCATGGACAGGATAAGCCATAGATAATTAAGGGTGAAATTGTATATGTATCAACTGTAAAAAAAAAAGAAATAAAAATCCACAGTGTTCAAACTCACCATTAAGACTCCTTTCATCTCATAGCTCACTAGCAAATTGAGTATATAAAGCACCTCTCACACAGAAAGTCAGAGAGCAAAGCACTAAAGCAAAATAAATACCAGTGATTAAGGAAAATTGAAAGCAGCAGTAAAAATATGTTTCCTTAGCCTACTTTTAAATACAGACTGGGAACTGCAAATAACTGGGAGTAGGTATAAGTCTAATTTTTTTTTTTTTTTGTCTGCGTGATCCTATGGTATTGAATACAAATAAGGTGGGAAAAAAACTTGTCGCTGCAAATCTCAACAGTCCCTTTGAAATTATTTCTTTTAAACATTTCCCATAACTTATTTAGTAATAATGAATAAAGTTGCTCAATTTTTTTGTCATTTCTTTGACCCATTTTGACATACTTCAGACTTATTATCAGTGATTTTAGGGAAAATGGTTTGCATTGCTTTGCTTTTGTTTGTTTTTTGTTTTAGTCTAAGAGGGAAGGCAAGTTCTTGGGTCTTTCTGGTAGCAGTGGACAGTTTACAGAGTTCAGGGAGAATATTTTATTTTGCACTAAACAATATTGAGATACTTCACTAGGGGATTGTGGCTCCTGGGTGGGATAAAATGGAACTGTTTAGGAAAGTCAAGGAAACACTTGGTTGCTAATTTCTTGGTGGAAGGTAGTTGTCAATGGTTGCTCCTTTTACCATAACCATTGACCCATTGAAGGACTTCAAGGAAAACTCTGGAAGCCATCAATTTAAGAACGAAGCAGCAAATGGAAATTTTACAATTCTAGGTACTTTTATCTGTAATTTTTTTCAACATTGCAGTTAAAGAAAAGACATTTAAAAGGAAGATTTTTGATTTTTGGTGAGTAGGCAGCACAATTTAAGTAAAGGGAATATTTTTAATTAAGAAATTTAGGAGAATGTCTCACTCTTTATCTCTTACTCTCCTTGCCTCTCCTTCTTTTAACTTACTCTATTCTTTTTCTCTCTTGAATCCCCCTCCTTTTTTCCTTCAACAATCATAACAGTTGTTCCTATATATCCTTTTCTTATTTCCTTCATTTAAGATTTTTAGAACACTGCATATTTGTTGATGAAAATAAGCCCCTAGTCATGTACCTACCAAGTTGAATAGCAACCAAGCAGGGCTTAAGAAAAAGAAGGAGCAGTAAGCCACATAAAAAATGTGTCTTTCTTTCTTTCTTTCTTTCTTTCTTTCTTTCTTTCTTTCTTTCTTTCTTTCTTTCTTCTTTCTTTTCTTTCTTTCTTTCTTTCTTTCTTTCTTTCTTTCTTTCTTTCTTTCTTTCTTTCTTTCTTTCTTTCTTCTTTCTTTCTTTCTTTCTCTTTCTTTCTTTCTTCTTTCTTTCTTTCTTTCTTTCTTTCTTTCTTTCTTTCTTTCTTTCTTTCTTTTCACTTTCCTTAATATTCTTTGGTTTCCACAGTTATATGTTGGAGAGGAATTCTGAGTGTATTTCCTGAAAGCTTACAATTTTGGCAAAGGTAAGGAAGGAGGTGACTGTTGTTATTAGAGTGGGTGGGTAGCATTTGTTCAACTTGGCTAGAGCCCATGCAAATAGAATTTTGGAAGGTTTAGTGATTTTTTTTTAAAGCTATTTACAGGCTATGCCTCAGTATGCACCTCAGATGATATTCTGAGTATTAATACAGTTATTCTATGAACTGCTTTGAATTTGTTGGCTGAAATATACCTTATAAATTATGATTTTACTAGTGCAGAATTAAGTAGATTTCTATTTCTTTTCTCTTCTCAAGGATTAGGTAGGATCTCTGAACCAGATATATTTCTAAGTGTGGTGAAAAATTGCTGGGAATTGTCAAAACTTTCCAAAGCCACGCAGCTTCCAGTATGTGCACTCAAAAAAAGTCCAGTTCCATTTCTTTTCAAAATTATCTCTAGACCACATTAGTATCCCCTTTCCTTATACCTCTGGAATTGTTTTCAAAATTCTGAAGCACTTGATAAAAATCGTATGCATTAACAGCGATGCTTCCAGAAAATTCTGATTTTGGGTGTTACAGGTGGGGCCTGGGAAACATTTTTAAATAAAGCCCTTAAGTGATTCTCAAAATTAGATGACTACTTGAGAGCAGTAGTTCTTAAACCTGACTACTTAGGCAACTTAAGAAAGCAAAAAATCCTGGTCTTTGGAACTCATCACAGACCAATATATTTTGGGCTTTTGATATTGAGACCCAGGAATCAGTATTTTTGAGTCTTCAGGGGGTATGTCCATCTAGGATTGAGGATTGCTGCTTTCAAATAACACTCAAGTGAATAGTAAAACAGCTTCTGAAAAGAAATTCTGTGGGATAATAAATTTTTACCTCTAGTGTCTCCCTAATATAAAAGTTATTAAATTCAAGTATTAACATCAGAATATTTTAGTGTGAGACAAATGTTATGTAGAATCAATCTGTGTACCAGATATTTAAAATTTCTGGAATAGAATAAGTCAGTCTCTAGATTTTTTTCAAATTCTACCAATATTCTATTTGGACTTTTAAATCATGTATAATTCACTCTGGTAACTGGTTAGGAACAGACTATGATATGCAGATCAGATGCAAATTACCAGGTGAAGTAAGTAGAGAAATGTGGAAGCAAGATTTGAAGTTAATTGCAGTAGAATTTAAAATTATGGTTATAGACAGACTTAATTATCCACCTTTCTTTTTGCTTCCAGAAAAGATTCTGCACAGGTGTATTTACCTAGATGATCTCCAATGTGGTGAACTCTTAATTGCACACCTCAGATTTTGGAAAATGCTGGAAGATTCAGGTTCTAATCTAGATAACAGCACAAGGATGTTGGAAGATTATTATGCCTCTTGATTTCAGGGAGTTTAGCTTTATTCTTTCAATAAGGTACATACTTGAGGAAGATCCAGTACCAGATGGTAATGTTGGCTGGGAGTGGTTTTCTCACCTACACTTGGCAGCTCTACTCGGAAGTGGTGCTTTCAATGCTCGAGACTTCCAGTCTATACTATTTAACATAATCACTGGGAAGCTTTAGGTGGTATAGATGCAATGACACATCTCATTAAAGGTCCTGTGACTAGGAACATCTGACATCTGTGCTGAAAATAGAACTGGATGCAACTTTCAAGCGGTTACAGATTCAAGTGGTATGCTGTTTTTTTAAAGACACTACTGAAATTCATTATATTAACCAAGCTTGTGATTTCTAGAAGCATTTTTTACTTGGAGAATAGATTTTAAATTAAGGCACTGCCCATTTAAAGATGGCCTCCTCCTAAATGGGTTCCCTCTTACCCAGAATTTAGACAATGATTTTAGCTGATTTGTCATTTAATAATAATAGCTATCAGAATTTGAGTATCTATGATGTGCTAGGATACTTTATTTATAAGCTATACAAATGCCCTCCAGAGTATTCTCGTTTTGTGGATGAGATACTGGTGCTCTGAGAAGTAAAGGGACTTGCCGAAAAGCATAAAACTCCTGTGACAGAGCTGGGATCCTGTCCCTTCTGTCTTCTGTAAGTGTCTCTGTCCATCTTGCTACCCACCCCTGCAGTATGTATACCAATAGAGTTAGCATTCTTTTCTATAAATTACAAAAAGCAGTTGCCCAGAGAAATTTCCCTGTAGGTTGGTATTATGATTTTAAAAACCCCTCAAAACAAACTACCAAAAAACCTGTAACAAGCAGATTCAGCCTTCAAGAAGCTTACCATCCAGAGAATCCTTTACCACATTAAAAAGTAACATCTTGGTTCCCCATGCACATTTCTAGGTGCTTTAACTTTAGGTTTTAAAAACTCTGCATGATTATTTTGATTATCTATTTAATTTTAGGGAGAGAGAGAAAAAGAGAAAGCACTTGAGCATGGTGGGAAGGGGGAGGTGGCGGGGAAAGAGAGGACCTCTAACAGACTCCCCACTGAGCATGGAGCTGATGCAATGTGGGCTAGATGTCTTGACCCTGAGATCATGACCTGAGCCAAAAACTAAGAGTCAGATGCTCAACCAACAGAGTCACCCAGGCGCCCCTGCATGATAGCTTTTATTAGAGATTTTAGTGAAATTAGGAAAGAATAAGAAACCACATTGAAATGCGTTCATTCTAAATTTGGCCTGGCTCCTCACTGCTGCAGAAATTCATTTTCACCCTACTCCCCATCCCCCCTTTAAAGGCCTAAAGTACAAACTCATTGGGAGTCCCCCCTTTCCCAAAGGAAATATTTCATTCATATAATGTCTCCTTTGTAATCAACACTGAGAAATGTCACTTTGATTAAACACAACTCTGAATGACTAAGACCACAGTACAATAAATTCTCCAGAGCTATCTTTCAGAACAACTGATTGCTCTCCAGTCTTAATCCTCTAGAGTCTTATTTAATCAAAATGATGTTGCTAATTAAGGATTAAAACCTTCGAATAGAATAAAAAAGAAGGATTTTTCTTTCTCCTTTGGGCAGGTCAAGGAGGCAGAATTTGCTATAAGAAAGTAGAGAGTCCCTTCCACCTTTGGTAAAACTGCATTATTTTCTGACGTTTGGACTGAATCCAAAATAGGCCTGAGTGCTTTGTAATATTAATATAATTGGGGGGGGAGAGAAAGAGAAAGAGAAAGAGAGAAAGAGAGAAAGAGAGAAAGAAAAAGAAAGAAAGAAAGAAAGAAAGAAAGAAAGAAAGAAAGAAAGGGAGAGAGAGAGAAAGAAGGAAAGAAAGAAACTGCCTTGGATAGTTATATATACCTAGATTATTTATTCTAAATTCTTTCATTTAATGCTGCTTTAAATATGAATTTTCTTTAAATGTTTTGTCTGATTCTGTCTGTGCATTGATTTTTTTTTTCCATTGCTAACACTGGGAGAAAGACAGAATAGTTAGAAAAATGTTGACAACTCATTTCACAGAAAAGAGGGAACAAAAGAATGTATCTCAGATCTACTTGACATCCACTGACAAGTAATAATAACAACAAAATTCCGTACTAAACACTGAAGAACTCTATGTAAAGATCAAAATTATTTTTTGAATTTGTATTGGATAATAAAAAATCGATTACTTAAAACCACATAAAACTGTCTAAGAACTTGGAGAGAAAAAAGATTCACAGAACAGCAGTTTGATTTTTGTGGAATACAAACTCTTTTAGATGTTAAGGGCAAAGTGGATACAAAACAGAGTTGCTGGTTGATGTTTCCACAAATTATAAAATACTTTTTTCTATCCTCTTTATCTTCTCTGCACTATCCTGTGAATTTATAATCTCTGCCAAATATTAGTCTCTTCCAGTGTGGGCAGAACTAGTAATAGCTACCACTTATTTTCACCTACTATGTGCCAGGTTCTCTGGCTGCAAGACACATCTTATTGCCTCTAATAAAACCCAAGAAGAGGTATTATAACCTTTTACAAATGATTAAGCTGAAACTTTTTGAGAATAAATGACTTGACCAAGGTCAGATAGCTTGTGTTAAGTAGAGTAAAGGCTTATTTGGCTCCAAAGCCACCTTCTATTAAGTATGACAAGCCACCTCACATTTGTTTATAATTTATCTATGTGTTTTAGGAAGGCTCTGGTAAGCTGTGTTGGTCTGTACCTGACTCATAGACTCTCACAGTTACTGGCTGAATCATTGTCATAGGCACTGTCACGTCATCACTTTACCAAGGCCAGTCAATGACAAACAGTGAATTACTACCATCAAAATGGGAGCAGAGAGCAAACAATGAGAAATCTCAGAAGAGGAGAAATGTCATAAGCCTCATTTCTTTCCTGGCCAGTGATGCTTACCAGTTAAAAAAAGACATCTGTTTCTGGGATCCATACTCCTGAAGGCTGTAAGCACTCAGTGGGCAGACGATGGCTCTCATTCCTCCTGTGCCAAGGCAGATGGCTAATAGCGCTATGTAAAACAGCCTGTTCTGCTCTTTTTTTGGTATATTGTTAATCATATGGTAAGTGCCTATATAGAAATCTTCCAAGGGAAAAGCAACCACAGATAACAAAGCAGAGCCTGTAGGTAGAGAAAAAAGGAGAATAAATATGGCATAGACCAACTGAATCACCAAATGGCATTATAAATAAGGTTTTCCTCTGAAAGTAGCATCCTTATGTGATTTTTTTCATTGAAATATTTGTTAGTCACTGCAATTCTGGAGATAGCATGATTTCCTAAATGTGAAAAATTTCAATAGGTGTTTTAATTCATCCAGAGGCCTAATTATTCCCCCCCCCCTTAACTTGACCTATCTCCTCTCTCAGAATGTATAAGCAAACCATGTCCATTCTAACAAAATTTGGAAATATATAAGAAATGAGAGATGCCTGTAATCTCACCCCCAGAGAAAACCACTGTTAGTAAGGGTTATTTGTTCTCAATCACTAGAGAGATAGAAAATTTGAAGATCTCAGACTTATAAGGAGCCTGTTAAAGAAAATGTTTTACAGAGAACATTATCATAGTGGTAAGAAGAATATAGATCTCTTTTCTTTTTCTACTTCTCTTTCTCCTTTTCCTGCCCTTTGATTTCTCTCACTTCTTATGCCACTGAGCAGAGCCATCTTGGCACACACAAAGGTGAGAAGGTGAGGTGGGTGATTCGGTACAGGGCGGGAGAAGAGGAGGACAGGAAAGGACAAGGAGTGGGTGGTGAGCCTCTTCTCAACTCCATCTCTCAGGGACTACAACACTTTCCTTGTTTAATAGAAATTATGATTCAATTCCATACTTTTGCTAAGATCTTTAAATTCTGTAAAACATTTACATGTATTATGTTGTTTCATCTTGGAAAACCTTTGTGATGTCAGAAGATAGATTTTCTTAGTCCAATTAAAAAAAAAAAACACAACTCAGGTTTGGTGAGATTAAGTGGCTTTCCCAATGTTACAGAGTAACCCGATATAATCTGCCACTTTTTGTAATTCTCGTCAACTGGTCAAATCATCTTTTTTTTTTTTTTTGTCAATTTGATTAGCGAAAAATGGCTTCTCCCTATTACTTTTGTCCTCCATTTTATTGATTTAGCATTCATATTTTTGGTATGATTTTTTTATTTTTAATTTTTAAAAAAGATTTTATTTATTTATTTGAGAGATAGAGATAGTGAGAGAGCATGAGCAAGGAGGAGATGGAGAAGCAGGCTCCCTGCTGAGCAGGGAGTCCTATGCCAGACTCAAATCCAGGACCCTGGGATCATGATTTAAGCCAAAGGCAGACACTCAACCAATTGAGACACCTAGGTGCTGGTATGATTTTTTTTAAAGATTTATTTTTATTTGTTTATTTATGAGAGAGAGAGAGAGAGAGAGAGAGGCAGAGACACAGGAGGAAGGAGAAGCAGGCTCCATGCAGGGAGCCCCACGCAGGACTCGATCCTGGGACTCCAGGATCGTGCCCTGGGCCAAAGGCAGGTGCCAAACCGCTGAGCCACACAGGGATCCCCTGATTTTATTTTATTTTATTTTATTTTATTTTATTTTATTTATTTATTTATTTATTATTTATTTATTTATTTTTAATGATAGTCACACAGAGAGAGAGAGAGAGAGAGGCAGAGACATAGGCAGAGGGAGAAGCAGGCTCCATGCACCGGGAGCCCGACGTGGGATTCGATCCCGGGTCTCCAGGATCGCGCCCTGGGCCAAAGGCAGGCGCCAACCCGCTGCACCACCCAGGGATCCCTATTTATTTATTTTTAAATGGTGGCTGTATGTGTTTAGTTTTCTCATTTGGACTATAAGTTTCTTAAAGGCAGAAATTAGGTCTAATGTTTTTTCTCCCTTATAGTGGACTTTACAATCTGAAGAATATGTGTACTCAGTATGTGGTATCAAAATGATTTATCATGAGAGTAGGCCCTGTAAGTTAGTGAGTTTGAAATGTTTCCTATTAAGTTTGGCCAAATATGATCCCAGCTGCTTTCTCTCTGCCCCTCAATCCTCCTTGTCTCTGGAAGTGTGATGTAAAGCCTGCTTAGGCTAAGGGCTAACCAAAGGAGATGGGCAGAGGAGTTACTTCTTGCAGCAGCCATATATTTAGAGACAAAGCACTTTTAGTGGTACCTTTGTGCAAATTAAGAAGGCACTCTACTTCCATCTCTTGAGAAAATGTCATAATATACTGATTGCATTAGATCAAAACTTTATTTTTATCTGTTATAAAATTGAAGTAATAAAAATACAAGTCTATGACATGTATGATAGAGTCTCTTCGATGTGTGCTATTGTGCACTACAAAATCAGCACATATCCTTAGTAGCTCTGTATAAAACACCAGGATGTGTCATATCTTCTGCTAGGTGGTGGGGGACAGCTGACTTTCCACTCCAGGAGCTAACAAGTCCATCGTAGAAGACAGACATGCAGATGGAAATTATAATGTGGTAAGTGAAATTGTAGAGGTATGATTAGAATGTGGTTGAACACCTTGGGTCTTAAAGGGAGGACAGGATTTTTCTTGTCTTGGCTATGGGGTAGAGAAATAAAGGAAGGTTGATAAATTCAGGCATAGAAAAAAGTATAAGTAATAGGAGAGAAGTAGGGGATTAGAGGCAAGCAAGAACTTCAGCATGGTTGAGGTCATTTTTGAGACAAAAGTCTGGTAAGGTAAATTTGGGACAGATTGTAAAGATTCTTATGAACTAAATTAGGTATTGTTTTTTAGGCAAGAGAGCCAATATATAGATGTATTCTTTGAGCAAGTCAATGTTGTGAGTAGAAAGGTGTATGGATTGGAGTCACACTGATTGTCTGATAGCCCAGTAAGCAGGCCATTGTAATGGCCTTGAAAAAGAAAGCTGGATTTTGAGCTAAGGGTTAGCATTTGAAACAAAAGACACATTTTTTATAGAAACTCTGATACTCAGTGATTGGTTAGAATTTGATGGCAGCCATGAGTAAGGAGCACAAGGAAATAGCTTTTAGTAAGAAAATGAATGGCTATGGATCTGACTTAGGTCTTTTGTTTGTCAAATTCCAAAATTTGGACTCAATTCTAGTCTGATGCTTACACAGGAATTTAGACTGATAGGAATTGCCGTGTTAAATAAGAAGTTGCCAAGTACCATGGATATGGCCTGTTACCAATTTGAGAAAAGTAAATCATTCAGACACTAACTTAAATGACTCCTCATCAGAAAACATTCCCTGATACAGAACAGCAATCATGTCACTGTCTAGTCTGTTCTGTCCCTTACCCACCTATATTTTTCATCATAATACTCCTGAACACCTTACATAATATCTTTTGCTTATTTGTTTTCTCTTTTCCACACTGGAAAGTCAACTTTGGTAAAAAGAGATTGCTTTCTTTTCTGTTGCATTCCCAGATCCTGGGACAATGCCTGGCACTGAGTGGCCACTGAAGAATATTTGCTGAATGTCGAATGAATATTTGCCATGCAGTGACTTCATTTTTACTTAACAAAACTGATGAGTTATGTTTGGATCACAATCTAATTGATGAATGGTGAATGGCAATTTATTGGAGGGTTTGTTGAATACTTGATATTCATCCCTCACTCATTTATCTCTTCCCTTGTCTCCCCACACTTGCATTTCTGCTAAATTTCTCAGTATCGGTAAACCACATACTAGCTTCCTAAGTCCCTCAGCTCAGAAACTTGGAGTTAATTTTTGTTCCTCATAATATTTGTGCTCTTGTTTAGTTGCCATGTTTTTACAGTTTTTCATATGCTTTCTCCTGGATTGACATTTCTCCTAGACCATGCTCCTGAGGTATTCTGGTCTCCCTCTATTTAACCTCTCACTTTGGTTGCCTATCTTGTTTATTGAAGAAAAAACATTTCCCAGATATTTTCATCATATCTTCAGTAACTCCTTGTTATACAGAAGAACAACTGAACTTTTTAGTCCAAAATTCTAGACTGTTCATCAACTCACTCTCTGTACCTTATCAAACAATCTTGACATTTCTCCAACATTTCTCACAATCACTTCACTCCCAAAGTTTTGTAGATATATTTATTTTTCTCTATGCAAAGAAGCCTACTGTAGTGTTTGAATTTATTAATGTATTTAGCATGTAACCATAGTTCATAATATAGAAATCATATCTTCATATGCAATCTTAATTACTATATGACTAATTAAAAACCACCTTTTGATGAGAACATTCTTCAATTGTTTTACATGAACTTCAAAAATCTTTAGCACACTTCATCTTAGCTGTGAAGCAAATGAACCTCATGTTTCATTTAGAATTTGTCACAAATTTGGGCTTGGAGTAGCAAGGGGGAAAAGAAGTGTGTTTGAGGAGTACAGAAGATAGATATGTAAAGAGATAATTATTATAAAATACAATCAGTACAACAATATAGGTATCAAAGCATCCACATATCCACACACACACACACGCACATACATTTACTAACATCCCCCAAATAATACAGAGAACAAAGCAAATTGAAACAACATTCTTACTTCATTTATCACATTTTACACTAAGAACAAGATAAAGATAACAGAGAGTAAAAATTCTAACAAAAATCTATTCAACTAAGTTGCAAAACGATCCAGCCAGAAGGACACTCACCCAGAAAATGTAGACATAAGCAAACATATACCAGTTTGTTTCTTCCTAGACAGACATCAGCAAGCCATCCTGCAAACATTGGGCTAAGTACTGAAGTTCCAATAAAACACAAGTTCAAAATGGCTGCTTGGTAATTGGGATAGCCAAGCTTGACAGTGCAAAAGGGGATCATATTGCAGACAACTTCAAAGAAAGTGAACCTCTCACACATCTCCACCAGAAGCAAGCAGATTCCAACCCAAATTTTTTTCACAGTATATCCCAAAGAGAAATAACGAGGTTGCCTTATAGATTTCTCCTTCTCAGTGCTGTGATGTAAGGATACTTTCTCATCCATTATTTTCAAATCTGTAACAGACATGACTCCCCTTCTCGAATACAACTTATGTCAGTGTTTTGAACTGGGTGATTTTTTACTCCCACCCTCCTAATGAAAAAATAAATAAGATCTCTCCTTTGAATTTCACAGCTCCATGCTAAAGTTTCGCAAGGTTCTTTTGCACATTAATGTTGGGGAGCACAGGAGAGGAGACACAAGGATTTAAATGTTCATGGTAGCCCAGAGTAGCCAAATCTGATTTGTTTGTCTAATTATTTGGAGGCTAATTAGGCTCTTCCTCCAAACGTATATTGTATTACACGAATCTTGTTGCATATGTGTGGAAACTCATCTGTCTCACACTGATAAAGGTTTAAATACTGAGGCAAAAGAAGCAGTTTTTCGGGAGAATTTGAGCGCTAGATCAAGAAATAATTTGAGCCTAATAATTTCTGATACTTTAATTAAACAAGCCAGAACAGCACCAAGAGATAAAGCGCGGAAGGAAATCTGTTTTGAGGAGGCAGGATACCTTATCATTATTACATTTCTTGTTATTTTTGGTTGGAATTCTGATAAGAAAGCTAATTAGGTAACAAAAAGTGCTAGTACATTTAGGTAACAAG
This sequence comes from Canis lupus dingo, assembly GCF_003254725.2. Classification (NCBI taxonomy): domain Eukaryota; kingdom Metazoa; phylum Chordata; class Mammalia; order Carnivora; family Canidae; genus Canis; species Canis lupus. The sequence continues at coordinate 30,670,547 of NC_064269.1, read as the reverse complement.
CAGAGTTTGTAAGAAAGTAATTTAAGTGCGCTAATGAAAGGAGAAAATATTAAACAAAAACCCTTTTTCCTTTAAGTTGACCCCATGCTTGTAGAACAGCCTCTCGGAGGAAATCAAAATCAAAAGGTGCTTTTTGACTCCTTATTATTAGTCAGCAGCAGGGATGCAGCAACCATCCCACACATGCTTTGGGGAATATTGGATCCGGTATCACCCCGACCCTCCTCCAGCTGGGTGAGTGGATGTTAGCATTCTATTTTGGAAAGCAGGAGGGCACCAATTAAGCTAAAAAAGCAGCAGCAAAAGAGGAACACTTGAACATTTCTGGATTTAGCTGCAAGGACATAGGAAGATGAGGAGATGGAACTATTGGCTTAAAGTCATAATTCAACAGTTACTCAAGTAAAGGAATGTTAATTTTATGTTGGAGTCAGAAGCAGAAGCCTGATAAGGGCTTTTGACTCTGATTCTTATCTTTTGACCTGAGAGATTGGGAGCAAATGCTTTGCTTCAGCTCCTACTAATAGTTTCATTCTATTTTCATCTGCTCAGCATCCACTTCCCCCTCTTTGGTAACAACGCCCTATTTTTCCTTTGTGTAGAGTGATCATGCAATATGTTATCTAAACTTGGACATTTTCGTGAGTGAACATAAAGCTATTTATAGTTCTTCCTGAAAAGTCGATAGAAACTGGCACCACCTAGGGCAAGCCCCAAGATAGTCTTACTGTTGGGGAATAACTGCCATCTATTCCATGGGATCCTGGTGGGGTTTTCTTCTGGCCAAAGGAATCAGCGCATGGTCCCATGCAATCCTCTTCTATTTCCTCCCTGAGAATTTTCATCATGGGTGGAATGATTCCAGTTTGGATGTGCAAGCGGAGTCATTCAGGTGTAGCTCTCAAAAAAGGGATTGTTCATGAGGTACTGATGGAGAATTCAGTGCCATCCTGGTTGGTATTCTTCAGGAGACATGATTAGTTGTTCTTCTGTAAAGGACTCACTTTTCAGTCAATTTTAGTTTTGACTAAGTTAGACATGCTTGATTTCTGTGGTTTACAGAGAACCCTAAGTGATACTTTGTTGTTGTTTGTCCCAAGTTCAGGGAACAGTTTTTTCCCCAGCCACTGGGTATATATTTAATTAGCACCTGACACAGGGGTGTATCAGAAGTAGGATAGCGCTAACCCTTTCCAGGGCCTGATGATTAGCATGTTTGAATTCTTCAGCTACAGTGCATTTCCTTGTCCCCAGACGGGCCACAGGTAATGCAAACATGTGGTTTGGAGGTGGTTGAGTCCGGGAGTGCAACAGCAATTACTGAGTCGAGTTAAAGCAATAGGAAAACACCTCTTTTTTTTTTTTTTAACTATTTCTCAATATCAACCTCAGAGAGAGCTTAAAGGACCAAGCGTCAATTCCACTAGACAGTAACACTTTGCAGGGATCAGTGAATACCATCACCTTTATCAACAAATTTGAGCCTGTAAATGAGGCTTATGCTAACTTCCTGCAAACTTTCGCCAACCCGTCCCCCCTCCCCCCCAAACATCAGGCTTGTTTTCTTTCTCACTCCAGCTCCCTTAATAAAATCATATTTTCCCTCCATTTTAAAAGCAATGCATGTACCCTAGATCCAACCTGGAAAATATCTGGAAATAGAAAAAGAGTGAGAGTTTTTGCAGAATTTATTTTGCTGTTTTCCCCTGTAACTCTTTTTTATTAATAGACTTTAAATATTTAAATTATATAATTATATGCACCTACTGTATAATGCATTTTATATCCCTTTTGTAGGTAATTTAACATTCCATTATGAAGTCTTTGTGAACATAAATTTCTATGGTTGCATTAATAGATACATCATTCACTTAACTATTCCTCCATTTTTGGTTGGTTACATTTGTCCCAGATCAGTTATAACCCAGATGTTCTTTAACTTTTGAATATAAATTTACATCTAAAAGAAAAAACACCTTTATAAACAATGCTAGAATGAGTATTTATTCATAAAGCTTTGCCTATTTCCACATTACATTCTTTTAAAAAATTTAAATATTTGTTTCAGGTGTACAATTAGTGTTTCAACACTTATATACAATACCCAGTGCTCATCACAAGTGTACTCCTTAATCCCCATCACCTGTTTAACAGGTCCCCCCCACCCATCTGGTAATGCTCAGTTTGTTCTCTATAGTTAAGAGACTGTTTCTTGGTCTTCTTCTCTCTTCTTTCCCCCTATGATCATTTGTCTTGTCAACAATAGCCAAATTATGTAAAGAGCCCAGGTGTCCATTGACTGTTGAATGGATAAGAAGAGGTGGTATGTATACACATACACACACACACACACACACACACACACACACACGGAATATTACTCAGCCATCAAAAAGAATGAAATCTTGCCCTTTGCAATGACAAGGATGGAGCTAGAGAGTATTATGCTAAATAAAATAAGTTAGAGAAAGACAAATATATGAAGTCACTCACATATGGAATTTAAGAACCCACATTATACTCATAGACTAGTATTTAACCATATTACTGAGTTAAAATGTGGGAAAGCTTTCAGGCATGTTGACATAAATCAAATTGCAATATAAACTTCAGGTGTTTTTTTTTTTTTTTTTAATTGAAAAGCCTTTGTTGTTTTTTGGAATGCAAAGACTATACTTAACAGTAGCATTCTTCATTGGCAAAACAAAAGTCATAAGTCAATGTGTAGGGTGGTGTTGACCATACTTATAAGTATTGGAAAATGTATCTTATTTAATATGGAAAATTAGTCACAAGCTCATTTGATGAAGTAATGATCCTCCATGGTTTTTACTAAGAAGCCAGAGTGTGACTGCATCAGAGCCCATGAGGGCTGCGATAATGTACCAGAAATGGAACCCTTGATTTTAAGGAGGCTATTTTTAGCAATGCAGGATTATAAAGTATTTTTATAATCTCCAAGTTGATTATAACTTTTGAGAAAGCTGTAGTATTTTACAATGTGTTACTGTAACACTTTCAAATTTTATGTACATTTGTGGAATGACTTTTCATAGGTCTTCTAAACACTTAATAAGCATTTTTTAAGGGAAGAGCTTTCCTAGCTCAATAATTCTCTGTATATGATAAGCACAAAGGTCATTTGAAGATATTTACTCTTTTAGGCCTATCAATTCCATTTTATTCCGCTGACTATGAAGTTTGGTAAAAACCTGGTTTGAATGTTGTCAAGAACATGACCAAGGACTGGCCTTAACTATAACTTAATTATTAAAAATTGTGCACAAAGACTTGTTGGGATGAAATTTTTGCTGCATTGTTCAGGCTGAAAGTGGAAATGCAAAGGTACATATTGGGCTGTAGTTTTGTTTTAGGAAAGACATTCTGTGTTAATCCTTACTCTTCCATTATACAGAGGTTCTGGCAATTGTATATATTTCTACCCTGGTCCTTTTATCTAGTGAGAAAGAGAATTACTTCAGACCCCAGCAGATAATAGCTCATGCAGTCCCGAGTACACAGAAAATGTTCCATTCTTCTTTTTCTGTGGATAACTAATAATGAAGGCCATTGTCTTCCAGAGGGGATTTTCTTCCATACCAACTAATGACTATTATAAATTTTGCTATTGCACTGAACTCTACATAGAAGATATATGTGTATAAAGTCAGTAAGATGAGAAGGATTTATCACATGTACACTGTAATACTTTCATGTGTCACCTTGGCTAGGCCACAATGCCCAGATAATTTGGCCAAACAACATTCTGGATGCTTCTATGAAGGCATTTTTGGATGAGATTTATGTTTCAATCACTGACTTTAAGCAAAACAGATTGCTTAATCCAATCAATTGAAGGCCAAAATAGAACAAAAGGCTCACTCCCCTGAGCAGAAGGTGATCCTTAAGGAAATTGCCTTTGGACTTCCCTACAATATAGGCTCTTCCTGTTTTTCCTTTGGTCCAGAACTGTAACTTTCTCCTGGTTTTCGAGCCTCTCAGAGTCCTCAATCAGATATAGGACTCATAAAACCTCCACAATTATGTAAATCAATTCCTCACAATAATCAATTCCTACATAGAAGATAAATGTGTATCCTTTTGGTTCTGTTTCTCTGGAAAATGTTGACCGATCAAAACCATCCATACCATCCCTATTTTTCTGTCTTTGTTTTGATCATGAAGGAAAAACAAAGATGTACTTAAGAATATGGAATTGATTAGCTACCAAACCTATATGTGTAACCAGGACATTTGTCCTGAGTTTCTGGTAAACTGATGGACATCACCATCTAGATTTCTACTGAAAAATTCAGATTCATCACATCCTATGCTAACTCATTATCTTCTTTCCAGGTCCTACTCCTCTTGCTCTACTTTCTTTAACATCACCACCTACCCAAATATTCAGACTTGGAAACTGTGAGATTTCTTAGACTTTTTCTTTATTGTTTACTCACCTCTTTTATCTATCCTTTCGTAGAAAATATTTGTTGGGTTCTTTCCACGTGCCAGGCACCATCCTAGACTTTGGGAGCATGAAAGTAGTGTCAATTCAACCTTCTAAATGTTTCACAAATCCATCTTTTTCTTCTTCACCTTTTCTACCCTGATCTAAATTTGAATTTTTAACCTTTCTCCCTTTCTCACTGCCTCCAGTTTGGCTTCCTTTGATCTCAACCCCAGTCATGTGTACATTATTTTCACCTATTTGCCATACCTGTGTATTCTCTTGTCCCTCTGACTGTCCTGATTTTTTTCATATGTTATATTATTTCCTTAGCAGTATTGTTTAGAATGATTTGCTCTTTAAAATCAAGTAAGTCTATTTAACAGGAAAAATTAAATAATTACTATAAATGGTATCACTCACCCTAATAGAAGATAAACATAATAATACTAATTAAAAATAATAGCTAACATTTATTAAGTGCTTTTCGGTCAGGCTCTGTTCTAAGAATTAATTCACTTATTTTTGAAACTACTTGATGGCATAAATGTTATTTTTATGAACTCCATTTCACAGTTATGGAAACTGAGGCCCAGAATCCAAATAACTTATTCAAGATAATCAATTCTAGAGCAGAAACTTCAACCTAGGTGTTCTGACTCCAGAGCCTACACCTAACAGATGCTTTTTCTTTTTATATAATAAGAATATGGAAAGATATGTAAAAACAAAAACAGTTTTTTTTTTCACAGAATTCTACATTATTTGATGCCCAAACTACATATCACCTAAAGTCATTTCCAATTCCAAGATATCGGGGAACATTCTTCCATTTAATTCTCCCTAAACTCTCCAGAGGCTTTTTAAAAAATTTTGAATTTGGTCAGCCCCGGTGGCTTAGCAGTTTAGCGCTGCCCTCAGCTCAGGGTGTGATCCTGGAGACCCGGGATTGAGTCCCACGTCAGGTTCCCTGCATGGAGCTTGCTTCTCCCTCTGTCTCTGTCTCTGTCTCTGTCTCTGTCTCTCTGTGTCTCTAATAAAAAAAATCTTAAAATTTTGAATTTGATCAATTTTCTTCCATGCTTAAAGTCATTGAACAACTCCTTTAGACTAAGAGATTAAATTAAAAATTCTTTGCTGGCACCTAAGGCCTCTGAAGATCAAGTTGCTGCCTTGTGACAAGAATCTTCCCTTGCCAGTCTGCCATGGAGCTGGATAACATACTCACCGTTTCATGACTAGGCTATGCTCTTTTATCTTTTCATGCTTTTCACATGCTACTGCTTCTGCCTGGAACACTTCTCCACTCAGGGAGCCTATTTTCATTCCTTAAAACTCAGCATAAGTATCACATCCTCAGGAAAGGCTCCTCTGATTCTCAGATAATCTTTTCTGTGCTCTGAAAACACTATACCTCTTTTTCTCTTTCCCTTCTCTTTCTCTTTTTCTCTTCCTCTTTTTTCTCTTTCTTTCTTTTCTCTCTCTCTCTTTTAATGCATAATGTTATGTTCTATTAATTAGTCTGCATGACTATTTTCTGCACTGATTATGAGATCTTGGAGAACAGGAGCAGTTTACTACTTGATTTTATAGCCCCACTGCCTAGCACATTGTCTGGAATGTACTAGTTGCTTTAGTATGTGTCTAGTGGCTGATGGTGGCTATGCCATTTGCCAAATTCAGATACAAATAACCTTTATTCAGAGTTCTCAAAGGAGTGCTATTCCTTTGGTTTTCTCAGTCTGCTACCAGGATCTTGACTCTAGTAACTGAGTAAAATCCACTTGATGCCTATGTATTAAAACATTTTGAATGGATGAATGTGTTGTTGACTTCCTGAATGAATACATGAAAGAATGTTTTAGGATTAGATATTTGGGGGACATTATGAAGAAAACAACAGCATCCCTGCGTACCAGTGGACTTTATCTAACTATAACCCAATATTTATTAAGTGCCCAGTAGAAGCCAGGCCCTGAGGATCCCATAATGACCAAAATACCAGCCTTGACTTTCTGGGGCTTACCATGTAGTAAGGAATATCAACAATCAAGCAAGAACTACAGTCCAGTGAGCTATGTGTCATGATGGAGGATAAAGAAAGTGCCACAGAAAATACAGTAATGCTTGTATCCCGATATCAGCAAATTCACAAAAAGGTTTCCATTGAAGCAATATCTATGCTTGGGTTCTTTTGAGGAATAGAATTCAGTTTGGGGAAAATATGTAAGGCGAAGGGTTTCCTAACAGAGTGTGTTGTCTGTAATATAGAGCATTTACTCTGAAGGACCTGAGAATTTGTTTTTAATGGCTCAAGGCAGGAGCAGATTCAGAAGATCTGGCTCAGAGAGCGCACTGGCATGACTCAATAATTTCTAGCTACTTCTTTTTCCCACCATTACCACCTAGAGTATGAATATAGCAATCTAGGTAAAAATAAATAGGGGAAAAAAGCACTAGGATTTGATAGAAATTCAGACAGAAGTTTTAGGGCTCCTTAGATGTGTGGCATGAGGAAGGAAGGACATTAAAGATGATGGCCCGAGTGGCTCAGCAGTTTAGCGCCGTCTTCAGCCCAGGGCCTGATCCTGGAGTCCTGGGATGGAGTCCCACGTCAGGCTCCCTGCATGGAGCCTGCTTCTCCCTCTGCCTGTGTCTCTGCCTCTCTCTCTCTCTCTCTCTCTCTCTCTCTCTTTCTGTGTCTCTCATTAATAAATAAATAAAATCTTTAAAAAAAAATAAAGATGATGTGTAGGTTTCTAGTATAGACATCTCTGTGGATAGTGGTGTTATGCAGCACAAAGGAACAGATCTGGGGTAAAAGAAGATGACCTATGTGACAGATGGAGTTTGAGGCCCCAATAGCATATTCAATAGGCCATGAAAGAGGGGAATCAGATTCACTTTTTTTTTTTTAATGCATGTGGAAAGAGTTTCTTCTTGCTTTGAGCCCAAGTAAACCTACCTTCCAATGAAACATTGTGTAACAATAGTACACATTCCCAAAGCAAAGAAAGCTTAGAACATTGCTTAGTAGTTAATCACCTCTATTGAATACCATTCAAATTTCATGAGAATTTATGGGGCTCTTATGCTATTCCTATGGAAGGGATTTAGAGACAGCTGTAGGAGACCACAGCCAATGCTAAACATAAACTGTAGAGCAAAAATAATCTTTTTTTTTGAGAAAAAATTGAAGTTTTTATTAAAATAGGAAAACAGATATGCTTTAGTTGTTTTAAAATTAATTACAAAATACAAATCTAATTTAATTTTAATTTTTTTAAAAGATTTTATTTCTTTATTTGAAAGAGTGCATGAACAGGGAAGAGGCAGAAGGAAAGGGAAGAGCAGATACCCCACTGAGCAGGGAGCCCTTTGTGGGGCTCAGATCCCAGGAGCCTGGGATCATGACCTGAGCTGAAGGCAGCTACTTAACCAACAGAGCCACCCATGCACCATTTAATTGTAATTTCTTTTGAGTCACTTCCTCTTATTACTTAGAGTAAATTAAACAATGTGGCTGTTATTTTAACACTAGATTATATTTTCATTAAAACAAGAATGAAAGTGGTTGGACCACATTCTATGTTAATCAACAAGAAGGTAAAACTAATTCTCTGTCATTCATCTCAGATTTGGGTTTTGCCTGCACCACTTTTGGGGAAAATATGTAGGAGGAAGTAATTAACTTCTATAGCACTGGTCTTGAAAACTTAAAGTAATGATGAATGTTAACACCCCACCCACCACCCACCACCCACCCTCCCGCAAAACAATTATTTGCTTAGACTATGAGCTTGGCCATAAGTTAACAGACATGCTTTAAAGGAATGATGCCTCCCCTAAGGAAGATGTCTTACCATTGGTGGGGGAGGTTGGAAATTGGGGATACACAAATAGGACTGGTCGTATCTCATTTTAGAAACTCATAATTTTAGACCAGCTAGCCTCTAATTTCAAAATTGTATAATTTTAGATCTGGGAGAGGGCATTTTGGCCAAGCTCCTTGTTTCACAGTGTTTTACAACTGAAGGTCTGAGAGGTGAAATGACTGTTCTAAGCTATTTTAACTAATTAATAGCCTGTCCTGCCATAAATTCATGTCCTTTTGCTGCTAGTCTAATTTTATTTTTATAACACTGCAGTTGGGTAAAAATATGTCTTAGAGCTTTGAAGTTTGAGTTCTTTGAAAATTAGAAACTGATCTGGAACAATAGAGCTTATGCTTAATCGAATCTATAATATAATAGGAATGTGTTTAGATCCAGTTTTTCCACTGTCTACACAAATGTGTACAATAAAATTTTTAGGACCTCCGTTTTCTTAAAAAGTGACTAAAGGCCTTGGATTAGATGAGATTTAAGGTCCTTTCTGGCTCTCTGATTCTAATTTCCCTTGCTAAAGACCTTGGAAATTTATAAGAAATATATCCCTTTCACAATAGTAATGGAATTGTCTTCCTATAAATTTTTTCTTTCATATATGTAAACTATGCAGAGGGCATAAGTAAGATTTAACTATTTTAAAAGATACAATTACCTTGGTTATGGCTATTTCTATCTTTGTAGTACTGTCCCTGTGGATCCAATTTGAGAGGTGGGGAAGGTAGAAAGCACAGAAGAGCTACTACATCGCTCTCTTTTTCTGGACCCCAGAGTTAAAAATTATGCCTGGCCTTTCAAAATTTATATAAGAGGAAAAAAACCCAGAAAATTAAAAAATATATAGCTATAAATAGCATTCTGGTTCTGATTTTATTGGTTTTTTCAAACTGCAAATTTTATTCTGGGGACTTTATTTGAACACATGTAATTACCTAAGCTAAGCAGTTTTTCATACTTTCAAAGCTCTTGCATTATTGCACCTGTACGGCGGCTTTATAATTCAGTAGTAATTGAACAGCAATTATTTTTCATGATGCATGTACATTTTTATATCAGATTGTTGGCAGATATTCTTTATGATGATGTCGTTTTCACTAATGAGGAAATTAGAGAGAGTTATCTCATAGAGTGAGATGTCTTTTTCTGACTCATTTCCTAGCTCTTGATAGGGATTTTAGAAAAGTTTTTGTATTGTAAAACAGCATCCACAAATGGGAACAAGGTTACCTCTGAATCCATAGAGGGCAAGGGGTGTGTAGAACTATTTTATAGGAATAGTAAGGCCTTTCTGTCTTGATCGTGTGAGGGACTCTGGTATTAAACTTATATATGCAACTATGTAAAAATTCCAAGAGAACAAAGACCAAATCTTTTAAGGTTTTCACAGTGTTTGCTTAATATAGGTCTTCAAATGACAGACTGACAGACTAAATTACTCCATAGTTTGACATAGGACAAGAGAGCAGAGGGCTGGCATGGCTTTCCAGGGAACTCAGGCACCAAATCAACTCAATCTGGAGTATTTAGGGCCAATAAAAATTTAACATTTATTGAATACTTGCTGTATGTCAGCCATTCTGCATGATGCTAGGGATTCAAGGGTAAATAAGACCTGATCATTAACTCTCAATTTCTTCAATAAGTATATACTTTAGATATTCCATATGTACATATGACTGTGACAAGATGACTTTTTTCATCCAAGAGATATTTATTTAATTTTGCTTATCCTAGAAAACTATAATAAGTAGAGAGGACTCAGAGAAAGAGACATAGATCTGGCCTTCAAGGAATTTATAGTCTGATGGTAGAGATTGAAATAAAAATAAAATTAGAAAATAGTGACATTGGGGCACCTGGGTGGCTCAGTGGTTGAGCATCTGCCTTTGGCTCAGGTCATGATCCTGGGGTCCTGGGATTGAGTACTGCATGGGGCTCCCTGTGAGGAGCCTGCTTCTCCCTCTGCCTATGTCTCTGCCTCTCTCTGTGTGTCTCTCATGAGTAAATAAAATCTTAAAAAAAAGAAAATAGTGACAATTGTTTTCATAGAAGTATGCACTATGGGATAACACAACACAAGGCACTATGGGATAACAGATGAAATACACTTTAAGGCAACTGTATACAAAAAGCTTTCTGGAGGTGGTAGGGTTGAGTGAAATATCAATGGAGAAGAATGGGTTATCCAGGCCAAAGGAAGTGCATTCTGGGAAGGGGGAGGAGTGAGCCACAGGCAATGATATGTGAAACCAAAGAAAGAGTTTGAGAACTGCAAATATTTTGATGGGACATGAGCACAGTGAAAAGAAGGGGGTAGTGAAAGATGAATTAGATGAGGTGAAATTGTGGAGAATCTTTTATAAAGATAAAGGGTATAGATTTTATTCTGAACTTAGTAGAATGCCATCAAAAGTTTCCATATATGGATTGATGCAGTCAGAACTATATTCTAGGGAGCAACGAGGAACATTTTTCTAGCAGCAATGGGAAGTATGAACAGGAGGCCATAGAAACTGGTTAGTATAGAAGCAATCTGGGTAATAAGTAATGAGACTCTATTTAAGGGTATTTTTTAACCTCTATTAATACCAAGATGCTTTTTATTTCAGTATAGTAGTTTTCTTCGTTTGATATTAAATATTTATTAGTTTAGTAGTCGTGCGTGAGTGGGGGGCTGCATATCTATGTCCAGTAAACCCAGAGCATCCTGCACTGCCCTTGTCGGTCGGCAGGCAAGGGGGGCGCATGTCCACTGAAACACAATAATTCTGAGCGCTCTGTGCTGCGCCCAAAAGCCAACAGAGGGCAGGCAAACTCACCATTAGTGAGCCATGTGGAGCACATGCACATTCTTTAGGAGCATTGCAGGGTAAACTCAGTGAGGAAAAGAGCTTCATTTCCTCCATACCTACTGCCAGATACCGCAGAGGCTACTGGACAATGGAAGAGGCATTCAATGTGGAAAATTCTCCCTATCTCTATTCCAGCCAATGAAATGGCTATGTTTTGGGATTTCCAGGACTTTTTTTTTTTTTAATTAAGTATAATGAACATACAGTGTTATATCAGTTTTAGGTGTACAATATAATGATTCCACATTTCATACATTACTCAGGACTTATCACTAGTGTACCCTTAATCTCCTTCATCTTTTTCACCCATCCCCTATCTACCTCCCCTTTGGTAACCACCAGTTTGTTCTCTGCATTTAAGACTCAGCTTTCTCTCTCTCTCTCTTTCTCTCTCTCTCTCCCTCCTCTCGTTAGTTTTTTAAAAGCATGTGAATGAAATCATCTGGTATTTGTCTTTCTCTACCTGATTTCTTTCATTTAGTATTATACCCATCAGGTCCAACCATGTTGTTACAAATGGCAAGATCTCATTCTTCTTTTATGGTTGAGTAACATTACTACATTATAACACTATTTATGATGAAGTATATATATATATACTACTTCTTAGTTCACTCATCCATGGATGGACAGTTGGGTTACCATATTTTGGCTATTGCAAATACTGCTGCAGTAAACATAGGGGTGCACATATCTTTTTAAATTAGTGTTTTTGTTTTCTTTGGGTACTCAGTATCGGAATTACTGGATCATACAGTAATTCTGTTTTCTATTTTTAATTTTTAAAGAAATCTTCATATTGTTTTCTACAATGGCTGCATGAATTTGCATTTCCACCAACAGTGCACAAGGGTTTCTTTTTCTCCACATCCTTGACAAGTCCTGTTATTTCTTGTCTTTTTTATTCTAGCCATTCTTACAGGTGTAAGGTGATAACTCATTGTAGTTTTGATTTGCAATTCCCTGATGATTGGTAATGGTGAACATCTTTTCAGGTGTCTGTTTAAGGTATTTTGATGGGGATAGAAAACAGGGTACACATTAATGAGTCATTAAAGCGGCTAATTTAAAATATTTCTGGCTGATTTAAATATCTGTGCTAGGGGAGAAGAAATCAATTTGGACTCCCAGGCTGGAGAAGTTTTACAATGCTATTTCCTGAGACACAGATTGGTGGAGGGACTTTGTAGTCGGAAACCTGATGAAATTGAGGAAAATAATGAACTAAGTTTCTTAAGAGGCTTTTGAGAAGCCTATGGATCATACAGAAAGAGATACCTAGTATATTCATATCTGAAGTTGCAGAGGCAAACATGGACCACAGATACTGGTTGAGTCAGCTATTTACTGATGCTAAATGAAAACATAAAAGTGGTTGAAGCCAGTCAAGAAGGGTGGGAAGAGAAAAACAAAGGCAATACAAAACATCTTAGAGAATTTTAATATTTAAGACAGAGAAAAGAGTTGTGTGAGTGGAAACGTAGGAAGAAAACAGGAGTGGCAGAGGTGGGATTGCCCAGTAGATTTAAAAAGAACTGAATGTCAAATGTCAAGTTAGATAAGAATAAAATGTATCCTTAATATCTTTGATAAGGAACCAATTTCATTGATACATTAAGTGCTATACTGAAGGTGTTTTCAAAGTGCTGTGAGCATGTTGCTTGATGCTTATATAAGATGCCTGTGTAAGAGGTGAGGTGAGGAGACAATCTGTTTGTATTTGAGGTAGGTTTGAAGACAGTGGAAACTTGCTTTGTGGAAAAGGTGAAAAAAAATTCTATCCAGAGTTTGAGAAAAACCTTGAAGTCTGATAAATATGGAATGGTTGGGTCTCTATGTGGCTAGAATAACTTGATCCTCTTCCTTCTCCCAGCCTCCAATTTTCCACATGTGCCACTCACCCTGATCAAACTGAAGCAGAAATCAATTGGTAAGGGAGCTTCAGAAACGAAGTTTTCAGAGGGACCACAGTGATACAGAGCTAAGTAAGAGAAAAGCTGGGAATGAACAAGTGATAATAGAGATACACAAAAAGAGAAACTCAGAAGACACGTCTTAGGTATTGATGTCTAAATATGCTGACTGGTTGGAATGAGCCAGGGATATTGGTACCAGAAGGATGCATAAAATGCGACTTCATTACCCTTTTCCTGGGTCCCCACACACATTTGGGTGAAAGATGTTTAACCGGGATGGAAAATATAGAAGAAAGAGCAGGTTGGGGCCAGATATTTAGTGTGAATATAGGCATATGGTTGAAGTTACTGAGAAATATTCAGATCTCAATAGAAGAAATATGGGTTGGGGGCATAAGAATATGAGCCATAATGATGTTTATTTAGGAATCATCAATGTATATATTATCATTAGAGCAAATAGAATATATGAGGTCATCCAAGAAAGGTGGGTATAAGAAGAAAAGACCACCAAAGACACTTCTGTGTTGGGGACTTGACAATTCTGGATTAGATATTTATAATATCTGTTTTCATCAACTACCCTTCTAGATACTGATGTCATTGTTGCCAAGGGTATCCATGGTAAGTAGGTTAGTGAAGTGAAAAACTGAGGTTATTCTAATATTGCTAAGTATTCAAATATTTCTTTTAAAAAAGAACTTCTAGTACTGAGAGAAAATAAAGATTAGATTGTTTAATTCTTTATTTGCTTGTATTTTTATCATTCTTAACAAAATAACCATATAGATGATTTTGGGTTGACTCATTTCACTTCATCATCTAATTTCCAAATACCTCCCTTTTTTGGCTTGTGTACTTATAGTCATACCCAGTTAATCTGCTTTAAAGAATCTACTTTGGGCCTTCCTTTGGCCACCTCTACCGAGAGAAATCAATGACTATTTCCTGAATCTCTTTGTGCTATGCTGACAGTCTCCATTTAACACCCAGAGAGCACAGAACATTTAGTTGTTGCATTCCCTTACATTTGCAATTCATTTTCTGTGTCAATTCATGTGGCTGATATTATAAAAATCATTTTAAACCTAGTTTAACTTTTCTTTTTTAACATTTGGCTTATTCATAATTTTATGAGCTATAAATTTTATTGCATTGTGAATTGCCTTTCCCATCTGCAGATAACTCTGAGGAAGTCCTTGGAGGAATTGCTTAGGATGTGGTAAAATATGAAAAGAAAGAGACTTCTGTTGTGATTTGGTTCATGTCAGGCCAAAATGTATCCTTGAGTAGAAAATGACCAAGAAGGAAAGATTTGGACTCTGTAAATTTAGTTTTATTTGAAGTATTCACTCTAGCTGAACAGGTAAATGCTGTCCACAACATGGAAAATGAATATGAAATTTAATACAATTGCATGGTTTACTGAAAACAATAGTTCTAACTAATTCGTATAAAGTCCTTCTCAGTGAAAGATTTTCTTCAGTATGAATTATACAGCTAAGCTGTCAATAAGAACTAAAATGATGAGAAAATCCAAGTTTTTAAGGGTGTGTGTGTGTGTGTGTGTGTGTGTGAAACACTTAGTCTTGGTACAGCTTAAGGCTGGGGTTATTATCATCATACCAAATATTTATTGAAGGCTTTGGGATTTCCACACCCATATTTTATTATTAAGACAAAGGCAGAAATATGTAGAAGAGAAATTATACTGATTGGTCTCATGTTGGGTTTATTTATATTGACAGAATCTAAATGACTCAAAGAGTACTTATTATAAAACAGCTACAATGAATTTTGGGTCCAAGTTCATTTGGTTTGGTAATTTAGCACAAATATAATTTTATCTGATCACTATTTAAACTTAGTATTTTTATATTGCCAAAAATGTATAATTATTCCTCTAGAGAGTTTGTAGAGGTCCAATATCAGACTATTAAGAAGTAGAAGATCCTAGATTTGAATATTGCTCTTCTGGCTCAAACCTCACTCATTTAATTTTGCTGCCTTGTAGACATTGTCCATCCATGACACATACTTTCACAATGTTCACAAACACCCAATATGTCACTATTGCAGGGCCTTTTCCTTAGCTTTTTCCTCTGTCTTGAATACTTTTCCCCTAAATATCTACATATCTAACTTCCTCACTTCCAACAAGGCTTTGCTCAGATACCATCTTCTCAATTAGGCATACACTGAACTTCCTCTTTAAAATTGTTTTCTGTCCCCCCCCCCCCCCCCCCAACACACACACACACGTTAGAGTGCCAACTTGTTCTGGTTTGCCTGGGATTTTTCTGGTTTTAACACTGCAAGTCTCACATCTTAAGAAGCCCTTTTAGTCCAGTATACCTTACCCTGCCTAATTTTTAACCAATGTATCCATCCATCTATCCATCCATTTATCTATCCATCCACACACACACACACACACACACACACACATACACACACATTTAATTGAATATTTCCCTATTGTAGATTAAGTTCCATAATAGCAGGATGCTTTGCTGTCCATCCTTACCCCCTCACAATGGAAACATCCAATAACCTCAAAGTAGTTCTCAAAGAATACTCACTAAATGAATGAAAAAATTTATATGTCAGGGCAGATTAGTAAAAATTAGAATAGAAAGGCCATGTTGATATTCCATCTGTCTAAATAGCTACCAGAATTAAGTTCTGATTTTTATCATTTTCTTAGCTTGTACTTACAGGTAAACTCTGAATGATTCAGAGTTTCCAAATGTAATGCCTTAAATACTGGTAGTTTGAACTGAAAATTGAGATTTATATAATGAAAATGCTGATTCATATCAGAATTGTGCTACAGGATAATCAGATTGAATAGAAATTTTCAGTGTGTCTCAGTCTGTTGGAGACACTGATAGAAAAATAAAGAAAAGAGAAGGAAATAATAGGCCTAAAAGAGCATTATAGAACTAGTTTGGCATCTGACTTTAAAGAAGGCATGGAACAGTAAGTACTAGCAGATTTAGATTCAAATTCAATCAACCAAAATGTACTGAGGCACTTTTATATGTAACATACAGATATATGTTATCTGGTAAAACAAAACAAAACAAAACACCAGAACACAAATATAATAAACCTGGGTATGTTATTAGATAGTGTTGGGGAGGAAAATGTTTCATTTACCCTTCAAAGATTCTTCCAGCTTGTCTAAGAATTAAGTTGACATGAGACAGACTAAGAGAAAAAAAATCAAATTTAATTTCATGTGTATGGGAATCCCACATGTATTAGGGGTTCAAAAACAGAAAGGCAAAATGAGATATATGCCATCTTGTGCTAAGGAATAGGATGGGGGACTGGGGCTTCAAAGGGGAGGAGGGCAATTCACAGGGCAATAAGAAGAGCAGATGTTTGGTAATTAGATGTTCACTCTGCCATGCTGAAGGGTCACTCAGATAAAATTTACCTCTAGTAATTACTTTAATTCTGGAAAAGACCTCCAGTTTGTATTCTTCTAGGTAGTAAAGGAAGGGGCAAAGAGTTTCTTGTGAGACCACAAGATCACCATATTTGAGCTTTTAGCTCAAAATAATCCACATGTTGGGGATTCTTGCTCAAATCCCTTCAATGGCATCAGTGCAAGTACCACAGGTAAAAATGAAGACTTTAGCTCAGGGAAATGGCATGATTTACCAGGATTACTCAGAGTCTCTTCCTACATGTCTTTATTATGTTTTCTGTTTAGCTTATGTCCTGGCCCTGGGGGTAAGCATTGTTACCTTTCATTGTTTCCCTTCCCCTTTCTCATTTAAACATCTGCCATTTGAGGTATTTCTCTTCTTTCACTGTCTTCCACATCCAATCAATCATTAGGCTGTAAGTATTTTACCTTCAGACACTTTTCAGATTGTCTCCTCTTTTTTATCCTTAGTGTTTCTTATTCCGGTCTTATTATCACTTGCCTTAATTATTGTAAGAGATTTCCTATTAATCACTTTGTCTGTACTTTGGTGACATTACAATCCCTTCTCTAGCTTCCATAGTCCTTTCCATATCCTGTCACTCCCCGGGATGAAGCCCTTGCTCCTTAAGAAGACTCTCATTGCTCACCATAATGTGGCTTCTCTCCCTCTCCCTTCAGGGTTCTCTCTGCTCCAACATTGAACTAATAGTTCCCAATGTAGCACTGGCCTTACTTTCTTTCCTTTGGCCATGAAGTTTTCTATTTTGTGAATACTATCCTCTCCAGTTGGCTAAGTTTTCTTCACATTTCCAGATTTATTTCAGCTTTTCTGTCCTCTAGGAAGATGTCCTTATGCTTTCAGTCCATGGCAGGTGACATGTTCTTTCTCTGTGCTTCTATGTAGCTGTAGTTCAAGATGTTATATTATTACACTCTATTTATATCACCTTTCCCCCACTTTGTCCTTCTCTCTTGAAGACATGGATGGAGTCTTATTCCTCTTCAAATTGACAGCATCTGGCAAAGTACTTGGTGATAAGACAACTGTCTATCAAATGATTGAATAAATGAATGAATGTTTATATGGCTTCACTGTTATCAGTGTTACATCTGTGGGCACGCTGAAGTCATTCATTGATCAGCAAAGGATTTCCTTTTAACTTTCTTTTCAAAGGACTCTCTTTTGTTTCTCTTATAGAGAATCTTCTTTTACTTCGACACCTGACAAATGAGTCACACCTCAGCTGTAATGAAATTTTCCTTCTACTGCCAATTCTCTGTTCCTCATGGAAGGATCCATGTTAAAACTTTTTACTTTATTCCCTTCAGACTATTGTAATAGTTTTTTGGCTGGTATCCCAGCACACATAATTAACAGACTTCAGTTGGTATGAAATGTTGCTGCTAAAATCCGATCCAACACTGGATCAAATAAGCACATAACTCTGGTTTTTGTGTCATCAAAATTAGAGATGGAAAATTATTATTAGTTCCGCATAGACCCATTCCTCTGGGGAATTAAGGCAAAATTATTCCCCTCTGGTGTTTTGTCCACTGAGTTTAAGTGAATCAAGCAACAGGTCCTCTACTATTTCCCTTGGGAGATTCTTTCACTGTCAAATAGAAGTGATTAAAAAGGAGAAGGAAAAGAAGGGGAAAAAAAACCTTTCAACTTATATTAGGTTTTCTTAACTTTTTTCTTTCTAGCCTCTGCTCAGTTGAATTCTGAAGCATCTGTACATGATGGAGTGTATCTTTTGGCCAAAAGGTTTATTTTCCTTTGCGATGCTCATTGAAGGCATTGCCTTTATAATGACCCATTTAATCCCAGTCACTTGGAAATGAGTTAAATACTGCCTCCTTCACACAATCTAAATTGGCTTAACATCTTTCAATGCAAGTTATTTATGTAATTCCCTGCACATGCTAATGTGTACACCTCAATCTGACTACATAGACATCAGGTCCAAACAAATGATTTCAGGGGCCCAGGAGTGAATTACTGTATTGATCTATTAAATAGACCTAAAATGCCTGTTTGGATTTGGAAGTCACTTGCAATCAACCGCATTTTAGTGAAAAGTCTAGTCTGGGAATGACTTAGTAGTAGGATGCAAAGCCATTGCCTAACTACTATAGGGATCAGTATTCTAAGAAGTTTCCTAAAGGTTTTCACTACTAGCAGGCTTTGCTATGAGACTTGATGTTAGTTTTCTCCATTAAAATAATTCTTGAAATTAGATTATGGTCATGGGGGGGAATTTCTCCATGAAGATCTCTTCACAGTTATATACTACATTCATTAGGGAGGATTTTAACGTAGGGGAAAGGAAGTTTGCTGGAATTTGAAGCCAGATGGACTTCCATTCAAATACCAATTCTTCCACCTTCTAGTGAAACATTAAAAACATTATTTGCCTCTCTAAATCTCTGATTTCTCATTTAAAAATTGGGAATGGTAATGTAATACTCATATGATTGCTGTGGGGATTAAATGAAATAACATATTTAGTCTATCTTGGCACATGGTAGATACTCAATAAAATTTTTATTTCTTTCTCCCCTTCCATAGTCTTGCTAAGACTATTCTACTACACAGACCAATGAGGATGTGTTGGAAAATGTAGATGAGCATCTGGAAGAAATTTAAGATGTATTTCATAGAGATAGGAAATCAAGGTACAGTTTATGTTTAATTATTAACAAATTATCACAAATATTATTAAATAAAAAGTTCCATATAAGTTCAAGATACTGCTACTGCTAATATCCATTTAGTGATTCATCACGTCCCTTAATAGCTTCCTCTTCACCAATAAAACCTTTTAAACTCTTTTCCCAATTTATCTTTCTATATCCTTAAATATTTGGGACACCTCAATCTTACCTGTTTGCATCAACAGTGTGTAAATGTATCATACTAAGAAGTTATCTCCTATGTTCTGGAGGCACTTTCCCCCCTTCTTATTTACAATCAATTGGTCAATAATATTAATTAAGTTCTTGGAGCAAGCAAAGTATCTGTGTGTGTGTGTGTGTGTGTGTTGTTTTGGGGGTACACAGGAATGTTGAGCAAAAAGTGAAAGAAAGAAGCATTATGGTATTTAATTGGATCCTGTCTTCAAAGCTTCCATCATCCTCCAGGCTGGTTTTTTAGGTCCTTGATGCTTTATTATTTGTTTTGTGTTACTGTATGTATATCTTACTTTGTTGCTTAAGTAAAACACAGTAGATTTTATGGACTTAGGATGTGGGTGTGGTATGGGTGTCCAGCAAGAGTGACCCAACCTCACACTACCAGATGGATTTCTTGCTAGTCTGGGCCAAGACTATAGAAAGCCAGTTTGATTGAGGTCCTATAGGAAACTCAGGAGAGGATGGACTGCTGTGAGGATTGTGATCTTTAGTACATGATCCATAAAAAAGCTGGTAGTGTCAAGGATTTCTAGAGGGTGTTTCAAGCTAAGTTATGATTCAGGAAAGAGAATCCATCCTTTTTTTGCTTTCTGATTTGTTTTCCCACCCAAAAAAGTTTCTTTGCTGCCTTAGCATTTAAGTCGCATGTTGTATTTAAAGAAGTTTTCTAACTTTCTTTTTCCTTAAATAACTCTGTGAGACAGATCAAAATCAATCTTGGTTGAAGAAAAATAGTTCCTAGAGGCAGATGTTTACTTTAACTTGTTTCTATCTAGAAATAGGCTCTGATCCCATTAAAAGAAGTGTCACAGCAGTATTAATTTGGTTATTTTTACATAAATCTGCATTAATATCCAAGACCCTACTCCAAGTATGCAAAATAAAGTGGCATTAATTAATTAGTGCTACCTCTGTCAACTATATTCAGCCCAAGATTTAAAGCGTGAAAGTGGCTGAAACACACAACAGGTATATAAACCAATTAGTGCTAATTCATGCTTAGAGGACACACATAAAGCAAGTTTCCATACATGCACATGCAAAGGAGGATGTCAAGAATAGATACCTCCATATTTGTAACTGGAAACATGACCACTCCCTTTCCATTCCTCCCTGCCCTACTTACCCAAAGAGTCGTGTCACAAATAACAACATACACACGCAGACTGGAGGGACAGAGAACTTTTGTCAAAGGCTTAATAAAGGCTTCATGTACAGTTTTTCAAATTTTATTATCATTTTAACTTTTAGATATGCCCTACTCTCAAAACTTAATGCAGAATTAAATGAGGTGGGGATAGGGAGCTGAACTGCTCTGCATTGGTATATTGAGAGCATGTGGGGGGTGGTTTAAGAGAGAGGCAGAGGGAAGGGAAGGGCTGGGAGGAAAGGAGGGAGTAGCCAGGAGGTCTATGCAGTAAGGATGAGAGGAATCCTGCAAAGGCTGACTATATACTTTGATTCACTGGAGCAGACAATATTATATAGGGAGAGATTAAAGAACAAGAAGAGGACAAAACTTGGGGGGAAACTAATTTATGAAAAAGAGGAAGAAAAGTGCCTGTGAAGGAGATTAAAAGCAAGTTTTCCTTTTCCTGAGTATGCTCCACCTTCTTAATTTTCATAGTACCGACACAGCACATAGCTCAGAGTGTGGTTATCTCCATCCTGGACCATTGCTAACACCTTTTCTCTAAACTCTGGACTTTGGAGAAAAATTGAAAGCAACCTAATTTTCAACAGCAGGAGAATTAATAGAGAGCTTGTATGACATTCACATGTGAACATTATACAGCAGGTAAATTGAGTGAAGTAGAGCTACATGTATTAGAAAGGGACAAAAGTCCTCAAAAGCGTAAGGATGAATGGGAAAGAACGTGCAAAATGATATATCTAGTATGACACCATGCATATAAAGTTTAAAAACTAAAAAAAAAATCTGTATCCAGTGTCATGGACACACAGATATGAATGGGAATGGTAAACAGGAATTTCATGATAAAAGTTATAATCGGAGAGAGGGTAGAGGGAATGGGATTTCGTACAGTTGATTGGGCTACGTCTCTATCTGCATATCATATTACTTCCTTTCTTTTCTATAGGAATAGAACTTTCACCTGAGCTTAAAAAGGGCACTTGTCTGCCTAGCTAAAGGTTATGTTTTGCAGTCACTTTTGCAGCCATTGTATGCTCATATGACTAAATTCTTGGTAGTGTGATTAGAAGTGATGTTTGTGACTTCCCGGCCACTTCCTTAGAGAAAATTGCTGTCTTTGCATCTTCTTCCCCTTTCCCGAGCGCTGGAATATGGGTATAATGCTGGTACTTTTTTTAACCCTGAGGACATGGATAGTACCGTACAGCACGGGTCCTTAGGCCAATGACCTCATCTGATGCATATAATAGTAATTCATTAACATTCATTCCTAAATCTTATTTTATTGTGTGAACACACCATGGTTTACCCTGTTGATGGACATTTAGGTCATTTCCTGTTTGGGGCTATTAAGGGTATCCTTATATAAGTCTCCTTCCTAAAAAAAAAAAAAAAAAAAAGTCTCCTTCCTCAAAGATTAAAGTTTCTCTGTGGTAATTTTCTGTCTTAGTCTGTTTGGGCTACTATAACAAAAGTACTATATTCTGAGTGGCTAATTAACAAACATGTATTTCTCACAGTTCTGGAGGTTGGGAAGTCCAGGATCAAGGCGATAGCAGAGTCAACATCTGATGAGAACGGAGCTTCTATTTTTTTTCTTTTGTATATTTTTTTTGATTGGAGTTTGATTTGCCAACATATGGTATAACATCCAGTGCTCATCCCGTCAAGTGCCCTCCTCAGTGCCTGTCACCCAGTCACCCCATCCCCCCTACCCACCTCCCCTTCCACTTCCCCTTGTTCATTTCTCAGAGTTGTGAGTCTCTCATGTTTTGTCACCCTCTCTGATTTTTCTCACTCATGTTCCCTCCTTTCCCCTATAATCCCTTTCATTATTTTTTATATTGCCCAAATGAATGAAACCATATAATGATCGCCCTTCTCTGATTGACGTACTTCACTCAGCATAATACCCTCCCGTTCCATCCATGTCAAAGCAAATGGTGGGTATTCATTGTTTCAAATGGCTGAGTAATATTCCATTGTATACATAAACCACATCTTCTTTATCCACTCATCTTTCAATGGATACCGAGGCTCCTTCCACAGTTTGGCTATTGTGGACATTGCTGCTAGAAACATTGGGGTGCAGGTGTCTTGGCTTTTCACTGCATCTGTGTCTTTGGGGTAAATTC
Organism: Canis lupus dingo; assembly: GCF_003254725.2. Lineage (NCBI taxonomy): Eukaryota > Metazoa > Chordata > Mammalia > Carnivora > Canidae > Canis > Canis lupus. The sequence goes on along the minus strand of NC_064269.1, from coordinate 30,647,793 downwards.
CCAGCAGTGCAATTTCTGGGTTGTAGGGAAGGTCTATTTTTAACTCTTTGAGGAACCTCCACACAGTTTTCCAGAGTGGCTGCACCAGTTCACATTCCCACCAATAGTGGAAGAGGGTTCCCCTTTCTCCACATCCTCTCCAACATTGTTGTTTCCTGTCTTGTTAATTTTCCCCATTCTCACTGGTGTGAGGTGATATCTCATTGTGGTTTTGATTTGTATTTCCCTGATGGCAAGTGATGCAGAGCATTTTCTCATGTGCTTATTGGCCATGTGTATGTCTTCTTTGGTGAAATTTCTGTTCATGTCTTTTGCCCATTTCATGATTGGATTGTTTGTTTCTTGGGTGTTGAGTTTAATAAGTTCTTTACAAATCTTGGATACTAGCCCTTTACCTGATAGGTCATTTGCAAATATCTTCTTCCATTCTGTAGTTTGTCTTTTAGTTTTGTTGACTGTTTCTTTTGCTGTGCAGAAGCTTTTTATCTTGATTAAGTCCCAATAATTCATTTTTGCTCTTGTTTCCTTTGCCTTCATGGATGTATCTTGCAAGAAGTTGCTGTGGCCAAGTTCAAAAAGGGTGTTTCCTGTGTTCTTCTCTAGGATTTTGATCGATTCTTGTCTCACATTTAGATCTTTCATGCATTTTGAGTTTATCTTTGTGTCTAGTGTAAGAGAATGGTCTAGTTTCATTCTTCTGCATGTGGCTGTCCAATTTTCCCAGCATCATTTACTGAAGAGACTGTCCTTTATCCAGTGGACAGTCTTTTCTGCTTTGTTGAATATTAGTTAACCATAGAGTTGAGGGCTCATTTCTGGGTTCTCTATTCTGTTCCATTGATCTATGTGTCCGTTTTTGTGCCAGTACCACACTGTCTTGATGATCACAGCTTTGTAGTACAACCTGAAATCTGGCATTGTGATCCTTGGCTCTGGTTTTCTTTTTTAATATTCCCCTGGCTATTTGGGGTCTTTTCTGATTCCAAGCAAAACTACAGAACACTTCTGAAAGAAATTGAGGAAGACACAAAGAGATGGAAAAATAGTCCATGCTCATGGGTTGGAATAATTAATATTGTGAAAATGTCTATGCTACCCAGGACAATTTACAGGTTCAAAGCAATCCCTATTAAAATACCATGGATTTTCTTCAGAGAGTAGGATGAAGCTTCTGGATGGCCACCTTTCCTCTGTGTCCTCACAGGACATAAGGGGTAAGGGAGCTTTTTCTAGTTGTTTTTATAAGGGCACTAATCACTGAGGGCTCTAGACTCATGACCTCCTAAAGGCCCTGCCTCCTAATATTATCACCTTGGGAATTAGGTTTCAACATATGAATTTGGGGAGATACAATATTCAGACCATAGCATATATATTTAGGAATGAAACTAATGAATCAGGATATATCTATGTTCAATTTTCCCTTGTACTATCAGAATAAACTTTTTTCGAAGTGGCTGCAACAATTTAAATCATCACCAGCAGTGTGTTAGAGACTCTCACCTTGTTTTTGATTGAATTTTAATTTTTTAATTTATCATTTTAATTTTCACAAAATTAATTACTCACTTTTTTACTTTGATTTTAATTTACATTTTTTTCTGATTACCAATGAGGATAGGGATTTTTTTTTAAAAGACTTTATTTACTTAAGAGAGAGCACGTGAGCACAAGCTGGGAGAGGGGCAGAGACAGAGGGGGGAAGCAGACTCCTTACTGAGCCGGAAGACTGACAGGTGGCTCAGTCTTCTTACCCTGAGATCATGACTTGAGCAGAAGGCAGACACTTAACTGCTTAACCAACTGAGCTACCCAGGCGACCCGAGGATAGGAAGATAAGCATCTTAGTATGTGCTTAGGGCTATTTGCCTTTGCTGTGAAATGCTCATTTATATTTCTGCCAATTTTGCTATTGTGTTGTCTTTTGCTTATTGGCTCTACATATAATTCCATTGTTAAAAATATGTGTAGTGAAAGTCTTCTGCTCTATGGTTTGTCTTTTTTTTAAAGATTGTATTTATTTATTTATTTATATGAGACAGAGAGAGAGAGAGAGAGAGAGAGAGAGAACATGAGGAGAAGAGGCTGAGGGAGAGGAAGAGAGAAAGAATCCCCAGCAGACTCCATGCTGAGCACTAAGCCCAAGTAGGAACTGATCTCAGGACCCTGAGTGAGATTAAGACCCCAAGAGTTAGCTGATTAACCAACTGAACTACCCAGGTGCCTCTTTGTGATTTTTCTTTTTAACCCCTTATGTTGTTGGATGAATTTAAGTTTTTAGATTGTTTTAGTTTTTAGATTCAATGTAGCAACATACCTATCTTTTACTATATGATGTGCCAGTTTTATTATTAGGAAGTCTCTGCACTAAAAGATATCCTGTATTTTATTCTATAATTTCTAGTTTTACCTTTCATATTTGCCTTAAATCTACAAGGAGTAATTCATTTTTGGATATGGTATGGGTTAAGAATCCAATTTAATTAATTTCCATGTAGATAACAAATTGTCCTAGACTCACTGACTTAATAACGATTATTCCCCCCATTGATCTCTAATTCCCGCACCATGTCATTTGTGTGGGATTATTTTAGGATGCTATCTTTTCTATTATTCCACTTATCTTACCCCATGCAAATGCCACATGTTCTTATTATAACTTCAAGAGAAGTGTTGGTGTCAGGGGCACCTGGGTGGCTCAGTGATTGAGCATCTGCCTTTGGCTCAGGTCCTGATCCTAGGGTCCTGGGATCCAGTCCCACATCAGACTCCCTGCTCAGTGGGAAGCCTGCTTCTCCCTATGCCTGTGTCTCTGCCTCTCTCTCTCTGTATCTCATGAATAAATAAATAAAATCTTAAAAAAAATTGTTGGTGTTATATAGGACAAATCTCCTTCTCCTCCTCTTCCAATGGAAAATTATCTTGAAAAGTCTTGTTTCTTTGCTATTCTATCTTACCTTCAGAACCGGATTCTCATCTTGTTCCTTTGTATTGTAGATTCCATTGCTCTTATAGATTAATCTGGGGGATAATTTTGGCTCCTGTTCTTAATTTGTCTTTAAGTTTACTTAAACACACTTCTTTTGTAAACTCTATCATAAGACTGACTTTTATACTCTTTTGTTTTATATAGGTTATAATCTTAATTCAAAATTAAACAGAAAAGTAAATAGGTAATCCGTAAAGAATGGTTTAAAAGAAGAAGAAGAAAAGAGTTTTGGTTGTTGCTTAAAGAAGAAATTTATACATTCAGGAAAAAAACAAACAAACAAACAAACAACCTTAGATGGAAACAATGAAAGTGCAAGCCATAAAGGACAAACATGAGGAGCAAAGCATGTGCTTGATCCTGAAGAGCGAGGTAAGGAAGTAGAGGCCATGCTGGCTACCAGCTGGCTGACATTGGTGTAGGATGGCTCCGCTGCATTCTGGAGCACTCCCTGAGGGAGAGAGTAGAGGATCCTGAGGTAAATACTGAGGGTGGGAAAGAACGAGTTCATTATGTAAATAATAGTTGCAAGCCAGATGTTCATAGCTTGGGTATACCTTACTTGCCTAAGGCAGTTGTACAATGCATTTTGAGCAAGTTTTCATATCCTCAGGGGCCTTGCTATCAAATTCCAAAATTACTCCCTTTCCTCAGACAGCTTTCCTCACAACTGCTGAAAAAAAGAAACTGTTAGGAGGGCTTCACATTGAGGAAATGCTGGTAAAGTGTGTTGCATGCAAACAGGAACATAGTGGGAATTGAGCAATTCAGATAATTATTGTCATGAATGTTGGACTGTGCGGAAAAAAAGAGATCTTACTTTTCAGTATTTATATACTGAAGTACATAAGATGAAAAAAGAATGCCATGAACCTAATTTTTAAAAAAACTAAGTAGGCTTTTGGCTGCTCAGATCCCATAAAAATCAAAAGGACAAATGTGACTTAAACTTGCTTTACTGAAGCAAATTTTCTCAACCTGGCATTTAAATTGAGCTTTGGGGCACTCAAATAATCCCACAGGCTTGTAAAATCTGATACTGTATCTGCATGTAAGTATTCTGCTCTGGGATTTGGAATCCCAATTGGCAACCTGGGAAAACCATATTACTTACACTTGCTCAAATAGTCTCTAATTAGTTCTTCTGACCCTCTTGTATACTAATAAATGGCCCATTACGGAACATTAAAACTGAATTCTTTCCATTAAAAATGATTTCCTTGCTAGTGAACATGATCTAGGTTTAATGTACAATGTTGGTTAACATTAGGTTCTTCTAATGTACAGTGAATGCTTTCCAGTATGAAGTGATTGTAGCACTAATTAGGCTTTCTGGTTCAGTCAATTAGCTGAGAGGGGGGGATGAGTCTTCCTACAGTGGTCTAAATATTGCTTATATTCTTAGTTTGTTTTTGGTCTATTACTTTTTGATCTAAAGAGCTGAAAACTCTAATGTGAAATTGTATAATGAGCCTTGGAAAATTATGAGCCTAAAGAGACTTTTAGATCACCTCATCAGGTCAATTTTCAAGTTTTATTTGGTTAAGCCTGGTACAAACAGGCTGATGCAATAAAAACTTCTTTTGCGATTTTGGCACACTCCTTCGACCATCCAACACCCCCTTGGCACCTCAGTGCAGTGTCACACGTAGTAAGGGTCCGATGACTACACGTTAGATTAATATAATAAAATGATTCTGAGAGACTGGTCATTAATATTTTTGAAATGCTATCTAATTAATCAATATAAACATGCTTATTGGGCATCTATACATGCCCAGAACTGTACATGACAAGCCCTAAGGAAAATTTAAAAGATGCATTAATAAGCCTCTGTGAAACAATATCACAGAGATTAGATTATATTTTATTATTTTGGATAATTATAATTATCTTAGATTAGGAGTATCCCCCCAAAACTGGGCCACAGGCTTACAAACCACATGTTAGTCAGAATGTTGACTAGAAGTTCAGGGAAGATTTTAAAACAGCAAGCACATTTTATATTTCTGAGTTGATATGGTGGGACTTGGACTCACTGGACTAATATTTATTGAGCCCCTGGCATGTGCCCAGTGCCCTGCTAGGTTCTAGGCCCACAGATAAAGAGTTATGACTGCTTTTCAGAAGAGCATGGTCAAATGGAAAAGAAGGAGACATGCAAACAAATAAGCATCATGATGCTGTGATTACAGTTTTAGACTGACTGACCCTGCTGAACTGGGCTCTGCTTATGCAGATGGAGAGGCAAGAAGCCTATGATTGGACAGGGATAGCATGTGAAGTCAAAGGAGTTGGTCAAGGATGTTGAATAAATAGGAGAGTACAAAGAATAGGAAGTAGATACAGGAAAGGGGATACTTGTTAACTGGCATAAGGTCTGGTGGAGCTTTGGGGACCTAGTTAGCACTTTAATTGAGTTTGACTCTTTATTGTCTCTGTGTCTTTTTCAAAAATTCTGCTCATTGCTAACAGCCCTTGACTAACACTGCTTCTCTATGATGCTCTTCCTAATCCTCCTTTACTCCTGTCCACAGGGAGATTCTTCCTCACTTGAACACACACTGTAACTTATTTCTCTCTATGGTGTCTTCTGTTTTATATTATAGTTATTTGTATATATGTATGTTTTCAACCTGTTTGATGACAAGAGAATCTTATTGTACTCAACTTCTAGTCTTTTTTCTCACTTTGCTTATGAAGCCAATGTCCATCTTCTCACTTCAGATGAAAGAATGAACACTAGAGATTGTATCACCCCAGGCACAGATGGATCAACCAAGGAACCTATAGAGATGCAATCCCACTAGCCTACAAGTTGTTAATCAGCACTACTCTGAAGATATAGTCACCAGATGTACTTAAAGAAATCTATAATGTAAAGAATAAATATATTTTTCAGATTCCAAGTCTCCTGAGGTGGAAAAGACCTACCAGGGGACTGAATGAAGTGACACCAGAGCATCTGCTAATATGATCTTATGGACCTCTAATCAATGGGTTCCACCTTCTCAGAAGATCCCTGCCCCAAATTTTGCCCTGAAAAGCTCTCACTTTGAAATAAGAGTTCAGGACTTCTGAGCATTAGCTCCCCATTCTCTTGCATGGTGCCATACCATAAATAGCCTATCTTTTCTTCACCTCAAAAGCTCAGGGTCAGTTTTTATTGGTTTGCTGAGCATCAGGTAGAGGAACTATCATTTGGATCTGTTTCTCTTCCAGCAATCTGCCTAATGTAAGACCACAAATACCAGATACAAAAGATAAAATTGAATGCTGGATGGAGTTGATAGCGACAGACTTGAAAATCTCAGACAGAAGATAGGAGAGATGGGAGAGATGTAGAGTTGTGATCTGCCTGAACACTGTTGGAAGAATCCCTCTTGCTCTCACTCTCTCTGTCATGTGTGCATATGTGTACGCGTGTTTGAGGGTCTTCTAAATATTTAAATTAAGATTAGGAAGTCTCTGCTAAAAGCATTAATAGTTGCAACTATGCAAAACCATTATAACCTCCTTATTTATTGTGTAATGAGATTGACAGCCTCATTTAAACGTTGTGAATAATGCAAAATGCCTTTGTTGTGGATTCTAAGGTACAATTTTCCAACAGCTTCAATTAATGAATACAAATTATTTTCAATGCCAATGATTTCTGAGAATGATTTGACCCTGAAGATTTTTTTGTTCTCCCCTTGCATAATAAAAATTTCATAAAGAAATATTTTACGTACATATATATCTTAAGAAAATTATTTAAAAGTGCAGCAGAATATTTGTGGATACAAACAGAAAATCTGAATTCAGTACTTGTATGATGAAAGATATGTATGAAAAAAGTAAAAGGAAACATGGGGAGGAAATAGAACAGCACATACATTCAAATAAACAGTGCTAATCTGTATCTGCTAACATATTTCCAGAGATAGCTAGCTTACAACTCCTGGTGCTCTTTTCATACTTGTAGGAGATAAGCATTTTTTCAGATGTAGAAACAGGCCTAGGAAGATCATGTAATATGTTCTAATTTTCTTTCATGCATGCTCTAGCTTTTGCTCTCTCTTTCCTCACCATTTAAAGAAAAATTCATTATGAATGAAGAACTGACTACTCTATACTCTTGCTGTATCCTATTTGCTGGCCAACCTTTTAATCCCAGATTTTACTCTAAAAGCATGAATTGTTGAAAGGCAGACATTGTTACTTAAATTAGGGAAAATTCTTTCATTTTAATCCCTTCTCTTTCTCTGTTATTCCACCTACCAGCTCTAAAATATAGTTACTGATCTTCATTGAATCCAGGCTTTATATTTGTATTATTATTATTACTGTTTTTCTGATAAGTAGAATGAAGCCTAAAAAATTTATGAGACTTCTCCAAAGTCACTGGGATTCTAGGATTACAGGTTGAATTGTATCTCTCTACCCCTTGCCTCTATACTCCCGACTCTATTCACATGCTGCAGTACTGACTCTTACTTCAGAATATGACTTTATTTGGAAATAGAATTGTTGCAGGTGTAATTAGAAAAATTGAGATGAGATCATACAGGAGTAGGATGGGTCCCTAATCTAATATAACTGGTGTCCTTATAAAAGAGGGAAAATTAGAAACAGACACACATACAGGGAAATTGCTATGTGAAGATGAAGACAGTTTGGGATGATGCTTCTATTAGCCAAGGAATTCTAAAGATTGACAGCAAACCACTAAAATCAAGGTGAGAGACATCGCACAAATTCTTCCTCATAGTTCTCAGAAGGAACTAAATCTGCCAATACCTTGATTTTGGACTTTAAGTCTCTGGAGCTATGAGACAATGCGTTTCTGTTGTTCAGGCTGCCCAGTTGGTGATACTTTGTTATGGTAGCCCTGGCAAATGAATATAGATTACAATCCAGACCACTCAGGTCCTATGCCCTTTCTACTACATCACAGCTGCATTTTCTGAATAGATGTCTCTGACTTGGGCCTTAAGGTCTAGGTTAAATTATGGGGAAACACAGAAGAGGAAGTGATTTCTTTTGTCTGGGTGTCCTAGAAGGATTTACTGAAAAACTATCATTTGTTAGGGGCTTTGATCATAGAGTTGCAGACCATCAGATGTAGGCAGATTAGGGTGAAATTCCAGAGCAGGAACAATAGCTCTTGCATTCAAAGATAGGAAAAGGGGAGCAGAGTAGATTAGAAAACAGATTAGGGAAGATAGATAGATTAGGAAAATATCCTAAGTAGGCTTCTAGGAATATAGAGTTTTCATATTTAAGGAAAACTTGTTGGGGATTGACATGTTTCAATAAAACCAGTTCTAATCACAAGGATGGACTTGAAGGGAGGCCATAGGAGGCTGCTGTCATGGTTATTGTAATAGATTATGTGTCAGCTCAGATCTACCTAGCTCCACCTGTCTCCAAACCCAGCTTATTGTCTGCCTCTCTCCCTGGCCTGAGCAGCCCCAACAATGTCACTAAGCAGGCTCTTGAGCCTCTATGATGGCCACAATCATTTCATCTCCTAATATCACAAATTGGCTCAACCTCCTCTGGAACAAGGTCATCCTCTGACACAACCTTCATAGCTACATGAGATACAAATCTCTGTTAAGGCTGTCTGTGGCCTTAACAGTGTGTTTTAACTTGGTAAGGAAGTGCCTAAGCCTATCATTTTCTTTCATTAAGACCTCCAATGCCTTCACGAATCACTATCCTATGATAGTGATTAACAATCCTCATCATTATCAATGCCCCAACTATAACAGACACTTCCTTTCCTGTTAATACCTTGCTTTTGCATGCATATATGTATATTAACCAGTTAACCATAGGAGTTTTTTTTTTCCCCCAGTTAACCATAGGAGTTAGCTTTAAGAACTGGGATGCCACTGCATCTAGAGATCTGATCCTTACATGTATACTTCAGACCAGTGGGTAATTCAACGTCAAAATTCCATTCTGAGTCTGCTGCCTAATATTACCTATCATATAGCTGTGCTAGCCTATCTCAGAAACAGGCAAAATATGCGCTCGTGTTTTATTTTGTGGGGAGGAGGGAGATGAAGCATGATAGCCTGGGAATGTAAGCAGTGAAGGAAAAGGAAAGTGAAGCAAGAAATGAAACAGAGCAAATGTAAAGTGCTGGTTATAGTATCTAACAGAGAACCAAACCCCATACCTGACTGGCAAGACTGAATAGCACTTCTATTCAGAACATGTCAAAAACAGAAAGCAGTTTATCTGCCAGTTCTTCCCTGTCTTCTGTCTTCAACTGGCCAAAATCCTATGAGTGTTGATGCCCATTTTCTTTTGTGTTGTGTTACCTGGCCCCTCTGGGCAGCTGCTGGCAAAGCCAAAGTTACCATGAACAGTTGATTCCCACTGTAATAGCAAAGAGTGTAAATACAAGGTAAATTAGTTGTGCTGTTCTGTGACTTTCATCCAGCATTGTCCTTGATACTCCAGGATTTCTCTAATGGGCCTATAAATAGAGTGACCATGGTGGCAGCAGTGGAGTCTAAAGATAAGTTCAACAACAGGGTCTTCCACTTACTAAGGCAATCTAGCAGCCAGCACTGTGGCATGTACAATTCACCAGCAGCTATGACTAACACCTCTCCTAAGCCACCATGTTTTTGGAGCCAGCCACATGATCACAGGTCAATTACACTGAAGGCCTTCCATCTTGAAGAAGGCAGTAACTCATCTTTACCAGAACTGATAATAGATTGAAGCATATGAATCTGTCAATATATGACCATTTTTGTGCTACATAAATGACAGTTTTATCTGGTTCAACAAAATGCATTATTCTGGATGTGGATATGGCAGACAGAATGATGTTGCCCCCTCCTCAAATATGCCTATGTACTAATTACTGAAACCTATGAATATGTTAGCTCATGTGGCATATGGGGATTAGAGTTGCAGATGGAATTAAAGTTCTTCATTAGCTGACCTTAGATAGAGAGATTATCCTGGATTTTCTAGATAAGCCCAATGTTAATTATTAGGGCCCTTGGATGTGGATAAAAGAATCAGAAAGACGGCAGTGTGAGAAGGACTCAGCTCCACATTGATGGCTTGGAAATTGAGGAAGGGGACAATGAGCTAAGGAATGTGGACAGTCTCTAGAAAGTGGAAAAGTCAAGGAAGCACATTCCTCCCTAGAACCTACAGAAAAGAATACACTTTGCTAACACCTTGATCTTAGACCAGTGAAATCCATGTTGGACTTCTGATCTTCAGAACTGTAAGATAATTAATTTGTGTTGTTGCAAGCCACTAATTGTGGTGATTCATTATAGTGGTAATAGGAGATTAAAAGAGTGGGATTGTTTTTCTTTCCTGCAGTACCCATATCAGCATTACATTCCAGTCCTTACAGAAAGGCTAATCCATTGACACAGTATCCCACACAATATTGCCTTGGGCTAAGAGATCCATTTGTTTGGCAAGGGAGGTACAACATTTGGCTCACTCCCAAGATATTCATGTGTGTTTCTCATAATTCACAAGTAGAAAGTTTGATAAAATATGGAATAGACTGTTGAAGGCTGATTTAGGACAATTTTTAAGGGAGTAAGCCAGTATATTTGTTGTACCTGCAACAAGTAGTTGGAACCATATCCCTAATAGCAAAAATATTTAGGATAAGGAATGAAAAGATAGGAATAGGATCTATTTTTATGACACTTTCATTCTCCCACTTACCCTATAAAATTTAGGCTTTGCGAAGTTAGAACTGAAAGCTATAATTACTGCTTGGCCCCTATACGGTTTTTGTGCAGTAGACCATCAGGCAAAAAAAAAAAAAAAAAAAGAGTTACTCTATAGGCCACGGTGATTGACTCTGATTACTCTTAGGATCCAGGGCTTCTACTACACATGGGAGCAGTAAGGAACATGTGTGGAACTGGGGAGATTTATTGGGCTTTTCCTTGGCGCCTGTGTGCATTATAATAATTGTGAATGGGCAATTGTAGCAATCACAACCTGCCTAGGACAAGGAAATTATAGCTCATACCCTTCCAGAAGGAAGGCCTAAGGTTATCCACTAGGTAAGAAATACAGACCAACTAGAGTTCTGGCCAAGAATGAATACAATCGAAGTGGATAGAAGAGAGATATAATATATATTGATGTGGCTATAGGATTGGCCAAAGCAGCTGGGAATGTAGCTTGTGTTGTTAACCTCTTCAAGTTGTTTTAGGCGATGGCGACTGGCACAATCTTGGATAACTGGTTTTATACATTCCCTCCAGAGAACAAATGGGGCCATCTTGTTTACATATAAGATCATATATTATTAGAGGGTGAAAATAGAACTGAATTGCACTGAGTGAGCTTTATCAGACTCAGTCAGTTGTGTCCTCACATCAGCTTGCCTTTTTACCGCAACCTCAGTGAATTGCCTTATTTTCTGTCCAGGTGGGTACCAGCAACAGCTCACACCATGCCATGCTGGAGTCTTAGTCACCTATTTCCTAATACCACCAGTCACTTACACTTTCCCCAGGAGTTGAGGACCGGGCTTCAGCACGAATGTCATGCCACCCATTGCGATGGGGGAGCCACAGTAGCTATGATGTTAGGTCCTACTTGAGTGGACATGTAGAGGCTCCAATGTCTCGAGTGGCTGTCCAGAGGGATCCAGTAACAAGATGGAAGTATGGGAAAGTTAAAGCCCAAAAGGAAGACTCTGAGCAGTGAGAGATAGAGATAATCTGCTCGTCTTTCCTTTCCTTTCCCATAGATCCTTCCTAGTAGTGCTTTATTCTGCCTTATAGAACTGAAAAATTCTCTGGATTTCTTTGAGAAGCTATACCAGCTCCATAACAGATCATCTTGTATTTGCTCTTCCTTTTTCCCTGGCCTCATCTTCTCATTGCTCCTTATCCTTCCCCTCAATAAAATGTTAGTGTTTATGCTCTGCCTTAAACTCTGATTTTTAGAAAACCTGGGTTAAGATATTGCACTAAGACATGTTGAAGACTAGGGCTACATGAGTCACATGCAGATGGCAAAAAAGGGTTGATGGGTGAGATAATTAGGAAGAACACATTCCTGCATTCGCTATTGCATTGGATTGGACTTGGAAAGCTGAGTAAGGATGAGGGAGGTGATTATGAAAACTTTGAAGTTTATAGTATTGGCAACGGCTGAAAGGATGCATTAACAGATCTCAAATATTAAACGTTTGGAGAAGGTAATGAGTGGAATTTTGAATCCATTCTGCTTGAGAAAGCAGTGGCACAGACAAGTGTTGAAGTGTAGGAGGAAGTTGGAAATGTGTTCTGGGAGCTAAGGCAGTGGCTTTGGTAAATGAGAGGTTGAGGTCAGCTCACTACAGTGTAAATTTTTTATACACATAGATTTTTTATGGCCACATTTCTGGCAGACACGTAGGTGTGTTTCAGCAGTGAATATAACACCTTTTGGAAAATAAATCATCCAATAGCATTTATTTGAATGTCCCATGCCCTAAAACATTTTAACACTCCTGTCATTTATTCCTTCCAAATCATCTATCATTTATCCTTTCCTGGCTAAGGCCACATTTATCCACAGGGCTGGCTATGATGTGCTATCAGAGGAACCAGTAAGGCTGCTGTGTCTCAGGAAGCATCTCTCTACTGTCTTGCTCACGCTTGATATTCACAATTAGTGGTTCTAGTATTGAAATGAAAGATGTAATTCATCAAAACTCTGTAGGTCATTAGTGGGTTTGGAGGGACTAGGAGTGACAGATTCCTCCTGAGGGAAGATTTTTATTTTAAAGAGAGGTGTGTGTGTGTGTGTGTGTGTGTGTGTGTGTGTGTGTGTTGGAGTGGGGGTGGCAGGGGTGGGGGAGAAAGAACAAGAAAGAGAGAAAGAGCATTAGGCATGTCATGAAAAGTGTAAAATAGTGGTTCTATTTAGTGGTTAGGAGTTCAGGCTGCCTGGGTTCAGTTCTAGCTGTGTCGCCCCTGGTTCCATCATATTGGAAAAATCATTTTACTGAGATTCAATTTTGCCACATCTATTAAATTAAGTGTAATCAGAGTAAATGCCTACAGGGCTTCTGTGTGAATTAAGTGAGAAAATGGATGAAAGGCACTTAGTGGAATGCCTGGGTGACTCAGTGGTTAAGCATCTGACTTTGGTTTGGTTCGTGATCCTGGAGTCCTAGGATCAAGTCCTGCATCAGCTCCTTGCAGGGAGCCTGCTTCTCCCTCTGCCTATATCTGCCTCTCTCCCTGTGTCTCTCATGAATAAATAAATAAAAACAAAAAAAGAAAAAAATGAAAGGCATTCAGTTTATATAAGGTCTCAAAAATTATTAATAACGTTTTTGAAGTATGGATTGTGAAGCCAAGGACAAACATTACCTACTTTATAATCCTGTCTGGAAAAGGCCTTTTTGATCATGTATCATCACTTGTTAGTAGACTTAGGTTTGGGATCCATTTTTTTCCTCTTAATTCATTTACAGCTCTAATTTAAATTAATAAATAGATTTTAAGCACCCCTTACTCCCACCCCAGTTGAAGTGTCATCTACCTGTCTCACTTCTTGGTTCACTGAGAAAGCAGCCTCTCCTGTTATGGTGCTTATCCATCTACTTGGAAGATGTACTGTCTGCTTTACCTCCAAGATACAGCTTAAAATTTTCACCTCTCATCATCTATACACTCTTGACAATGGTAGTGACCTCCTGATGGACTCTGATTTTTGTTTTTTGCCCATCCTGTTTGCCTCTCAATACAGAGACGGTATTGAGAACAATTCAGTTGGTTCCTGTTTTAATTAGAATAAAATCCAAATTCCTAAACATGGCCTCCAAGCTCTAATGTTAGTAGATTCCTGCCACATTTCACACCTCATAATGCATCACAAATGTCACAAGCGATGCCCCTCCTGTGATTGTTACCGTAACATTCTCTTCATTTTCTTCATAGTTCTTGTATCACAATTTTTGGTGATTATCTTGTTTATTATTTCATTTGTATAAACCTCTCTCTTCCTCTAAGGGCTTCATCAGGCTAGACGCTTTGTATCTATTTTATTTATCTTTGAATATCTAATGTTAAAAGGGATGGCACAGAGAAGTTACACAACAAAATTTTGTTTAGTAAATGAATGAGTGAATAAACACAAGGACAAATATTGCCCATCCACATCTCCATGACTAAAAGTATCAGAAAATTAAGTGACAAAGAAGACCATCCACATGATAATAAACACAAAGTGTCTCTGTGCTTATAGGTAGTCACAAAGAAGTAAATGTGAAGGTCTTAACAGTTGAGAAAACAGAGCATGATAGCAAACATATTGTTTTTGTTTGTTTATTTACCAGGGATGATTCCAAGAAATTTAATCATATGAACTCAGTTAGCTGTCACTATAACCTCACAGGCTAGAAGCTGTTATTAACATCCTTACTTTATAGATGAGGAACAGTCACAAAGGAGTTGAGCAAATTGATGCTCAAGATCACACAGTTAGCAAGTGTCAGGGCAGGGTGTGAATCCAAGCACTCAATGTTCTAGACTCGTGCACATGCACGCCCTACTCTCTGACTCTCTGAAGTCGTCTAACAGGCTCACCAATGTGATGCTGATGTGATATGAAGAAAACAAGGAGGGCAGCCCGGGTACCTCAGCAGTTTAGCGCCACCTTCAGCCCAGGGCCTGATCCTGGAGACTCAGGATCGAGTCCCATGTCGGGCTCCCTGCATGGAGCCTGCTTTCTCCCTCTGCCTATATCTCTGCCAATCTCTCTCTCTCCCTCTCATTAATAAATAAATAAAATATAAAAAAAACAACCAAGGACTATATCTCATAAATGTTTATATACACTCCAGCACTTAATCCATTGCCTTGCCTGTGATGGCTGTGTATCAAATTGAATCAGATATTAAAGTCCCTAAAACTGTCAGCAGGGCAGGTAAGGAAAGAAAGGCCTTAAGCTAGACCTTAAAAATTAACACGTTAATTGGGAAAATGTTCTGGAGATGGAAAAAAAGGGAAAAAAGGATGATTAAATAAAAATGGGAAGCATGGTGATAATAAATACAAATAATAGAATTTTTATGGAATCCAGAAAAAAAAGTAGGGTGAAAATAAATGTATTTCCAGGGAAAGAATGACATTCAAAAGAAAGAGCGTAAGTTTACTAGAGAACACAAATATGTGATTAAATTGGCAAACACAACCCTTCAGTGGAGAGGAATGACTCACTAGGCTGCATAGTTTGATGAAACTATCATCTCTTGAGGCCATGCGATTTCCATTTCTCTGATTCCATATTTACCAAGCAACCTTTGAATTTAAACTCAATTTCTCAATGTTTCCTAGCATAAATAAGAAACAAAAACCTAAAAACACAAATAACCTGTCTGCTTTAAAGCAAAAATTTTCATGGGAATTTCTTAGATTTTCTCTGGATTGATTCCCGCCATGCTGCTTGAGTACCTTAGAAGGAACTCTTCCAGCTGTGGATGTGAAGATGATTGGATCACTCTTCCTGCTCTCAGCTTCTCTACGAGGTTGTGAGGCTGCTTGCTTTTGGTATAAATGTGGGCCTAATTGTCATCTGGGTGAGGTGACCACTACATTTCTTGATCTGTAGCAGTGAAGGATCAATCCTGGATGCACACTGCCTTCTGGTAATATATCTCCACCTTAAATGCCCATTTTCTAGGAAGGAATTTCCCTTTCAGACAGTGTGCTTGTTTGGTCCTGTTCGACCTTGATCCTCCTCCTTTTCTAGCCTGTGGACTAGTAGTACTGATCTGGCCAGCAACAGCCATTTCCCCAACTGAAGGCTAAGGTAAAGCTTGACCTTCCCTGATAGTAGCACCCTGTAATATTGGTGTTGTAATCTCCTTTTTAGTTGTGGCCTTGGGAAAACTTAAGAGATAAACATTATGTGATCTTGGCAATAACTCGGAAGATTTTTATTATTTAACTTGCCTCAAAAAGCCACAGAAGAATAAAGCATTTAAGCCTGTTTTAAGAGCAGTTGTTTTCAATAAAGAACTACGTAGCATGATCTCTCTCTCTAACACACACACACACACACACACACACACACACACACACACTGCCTCCTCCCAACATGTCATTATATAACCACACTTATCATGTGGGGTGACGACTGGGGAAAGGTACATGGAGATAACATTACCTTGAAAGACTTAAATAAACATGTTTACCACTGTGACCTTCACCCTTTGTCTGACTTCTCAGGTCCTAACATCTAATGATTTTCAGCATCATCCCATAATCTTTGGTATGGGGGGACCCTCCCAGGGCTAATGTTAATAAGCAGACATAAAAATACAGTTACATAGATCTTAAATATGAACACATCCTAAGACAAAGGGAATGGAGTTTATCCCAGAATGAGTGATAGATAGGAAATACAGGCTGGATGGCTAGAACACTGCCTTGCACTCTCGCATCTGTGACCTTCACCCCATGCTTAAATGGCAAATCCTCACCTCCTCCTCCAGCCTTGACTGAAATCATCTAAACTATGAGGCTTTTTTTCTTCCCGTCCCTTTTCTCCTCCGTTCCATTACTTTTTCATAGTTAATGTCTATGTGGAACTAACTCACTGCACTGTTTTTCAATTCGTACTCCCTAAAGCCTCCTCTGGAGTCATAAAACCATGAATAAGAGGAATTAGCAAACAGAAAGCCAATGATTTTAGAGTATCTGGGGTAAATGGGAATATAATTAGGCTGGTGCTGGTTTACAATTAGGAGAGGGATTATATCTGTCTTTACTCACTATCTCTGAAGGTAACCTGGAGAAATATGACTAATTTGGGGGAGAATTATCATGTTCGCCCATAGCTCTAGGTCAAGCTCTCTCTCCCCGAGCTGGGGAACCCTACAGGCTCCTTCTTCCAGAGAAAGCACCAGCTAGCCCCCCTGCTGCTTTATCAATGTTCTCTCCAACCTGAAGGGATTGTGCTCACAGCAGAGTGCAATTTTCATTTAGAAATGGGCTTCCAATTGTGTTGACACACCTCATTAGCTAAGCCCTGCCTCTTAAGTCAGGGACTTTTGAACAGGTGTTAAGTAGTGGAGGAAGAAAAAATAACAAGGAAAGGTAGAAAAGCATCATTCTTCACCTAAATAAATAAGGGAGGACTGCATTCTTTATTCCAAGTCCCTTGTAACATGTAATTCTAAACTGTATTATTGTTGTTGCTATTGTTTTATTCTATTTCACTTTCTTCACCCTCAGGCAAGAAGTCACATTAGCTGTAGACGATGAAGGTGAGGTTAGATCTGGGTTTAGCTTTTGAGAATTATAGAAAAATGGCTCAATATTGCTTTTCTCTTGATGGCTTCCACCACTGTGCATTCCCTTCATTGTCAGGTGTGCCATTTGAAAGTATTCAGCTAAATTTATTTAAATGTTTTATTTTATCAGCCTCTGCTGAGGGCATATTTGGCGCTTTATTTTACTTATTGGCTTATTCGATGAGTTGTTTCTCAGTTGTCTAAGGGAATATGTGTCCTGATAACTACAGCAGGTGTTTAAACGCTTGGCAGGGCTTGTCACTTGGAAGAAGACCAACCCAGCTCGGGCCACATCCTGGGGTAGTAAATTTCAGCTCTGCTGTAGGTTTCTCTTGCTCATTGATGATTTACATGTCAGGAAGAGCATCTAGGAGGTTCTGTTGAGTTAGATGACTCTGCCATCCTCAGAAATATTTAATGAATCAATTCTTATTACAAGACCAGGCTAGAGACAATTGCTCATTCGTTTTGCTCCTTTTCTTGTTTCTTTCTAGCACTTTCCTGAGGAAGAGAATTGCATCATAAACCTGTGGTGTGCAATTAATATTGATACTTGCCTTTTTCTGGACACTTTTGTATGTTTTGTGATTAGCTTTTGCTAACTGCAGAAATAGGAGACAGAAGCTACTGAAAAGGCTTTATGTAACAAACCATATTGTCAGACATTACCAGAAAAAACACAGCTGCAGAATGGTGGCAATGTGCAGGGAGGCAAAGCACCAATGGCCACCACAGATAACAACGTACATTTAATTTCCTTTAAGTTCTTTATTTACAGGTTATGGTTCTACAAAGCATATTTTGGAATGCTTTCTGGGTAAATTGATAGTTCTTAGTCAGAACATTCTTCATAGTAAACTCAGTTCTCCGTTTCCAGGTTTCATGGAATTCTTTTTGTTTTAGCTCTCATTCTATGTCCTTTTCATTTGACCTATTTTTAAACTATAATCTTGCTTCATTCTAATTATTGGCTGTCTCTAATGATGTTTCCAGAGCTGTCAAAGAATGATTCTAGTTTTGAATCACACCACTCCACCTAAAACAATAAGCAAATAGCCCATTGCCTGAAACACATGTCCTATTCTGTTCAAAAACATTTCCTACAGTCCAGAATTTGTGTTGAAATCTTCACTGGCTCATTTAAGACATGGAGGTATCACAAGAATTTTAGTCAGTCTCAAATTGTGCTCTAGAAAAGTTGCTCTAGGGCAGTGTTTCCAAAGCTTAAATAACCATAAAAATTGGCTTCTTGAAAATACAGATTCTTGCCTGGAATTAATTAGACTGTTTTGGATCAGAATTTCTAGGGGATATGGAGTTGAACCACTTCAAAGATCCTCAGAACCAAGGGTCCATAGACATGGCAGGGCTTCTAGAATAGGACTGTAACCAGATTATTGCTCTGGACTCGGGAGGACAAGGACATGAGTATAAAAAGAGAAATTGAAATTGGGAGATGGTTCCAAGGAGAAAGAAGAGCTGGCATATGAAGCAGGGTTAGACTGAATCTCATGTGTCTTGCTAAGCAGAGATGGAGTTATTACGGGGTAATATTATGGGGTAACATAGTTATTATGGGGCCTGTCTCTATAGAGACATCTGTCAGAGATCCAAAGAAACAGATACTCAGACATTCAGCAGTAGATGTCAAGAACCTACATACAGGGATGGGGCACAAATGAGGTGAAAGACCAGGTGCTAAAGATGGCTCAGGGACAGGAATCCAGCCCTGCAGAAACTTGGTTGCCCTAATCACAATGTCATGAAAGCAATCAACCTGATTTAACATGGAGATAAAGCATCTTAAATATGGACCCTTAAATTCCTTCTGCCTAAGGACTGGGCTGATGGTACTGTATGGGGTAAGTTTTAACCTATAGGTGAAGGCTGAATGTGCATTTTCCCAAGCGATACTCGGCTTTATGCGGCGAGAGCCAAGCACATCACTGAAAACTCCAGGGAGGTACTGAGGAAGGAAAGGGTGAAGGACTGGGGCACTGATTTGCAGAAAGACAGGCTTGGGAAACAGGAGAAGTCAGAAGTCATGGACACTGTCTTTTGGTGATCCATCTGTCTTTTTCTTCCTACACTCATCAGCTCTCTGGGCCTCTCACCCATTCTTCTTCCATCTATTGCCATTTGCTCCCCAAATAATGTCATTGTGTGGAAGCATATCTCCATTGCCCTGGGGAAGGATTATATACATTTATTAAATGGAAACAGAACTATATGTAATAAACGTATTTTTTTTAATTGAAAATACTACTCCTAAGGTAGTGACAGCCATGTAGCCTGCAACCCTGTCGTTGAACTACCGTTGGAGGGAAGAATCCAGCAGCTGGCACCTCTGCGAGGCTGGGAAAACCACTGGAGCCAAAACTAAGAAAACTTCATGTTTTGTAACCCACAGCAGTATTGATTATTCTCTGCTGCCTTCTGTGGGAACCAGAAATAATTGCAGCAAGAAGGCTGGCCAGGGGCAAGTGGAAAAAGAAGTTTCCATGTAGTTGAAGAAGCACCAGGGAGGGGAGTATCTATCGACTGGTGCCAGGCTGCCTATTGCAACCTGCCTCTTCCTCCATTTACCTCTGGCCAGTGTTGATGTGGAGTAATAGGGAAGATTTCTTCATTCCATTATTAGCAAACTCTGAAGGGAAGTCTTACCAGACTGCCTCCTGGTTGCTCTCATTTCTAAATTTTGAGCTGGCGACCAGTTATTATGAGGTGGGTCCCGGGTACCCAATGACTGAAATAATGCATATTTATTTATATCTTTGAGTAAGTTTTTTTAGGCACTTATTGTTCTCAGAAATGTCACAGTTAAGCTGGGGGTGGTGAGTTTGGGCTGGAAAGACAGATTCTGTTTTCTGAGTTTAAATTAAATCCTTGGCATTAGAAAACATTACGGATACATTACCATTGCCGATTGTGTACTGTTCGTACGCTTTTGCTATTGCATTATTCAGAATTAAGTTAAAAATTCTTTTTATTGTGTCTTAATGTTTCTAGGATGTGGACAGATCAATATTTCTAGTCTGTGCACACACTCTACCTAAGGGCTGTGAGTCATATTTGCTTTGAAAGAAATAGCACTTAAGGACTGTCAGTCAAGTCAGTTGTAAGAAACATAGAACTCTTTAAGAATTACTGTGCCTCCTCCTCACATCTAAATATAGCTAACCAGTTGGAGTGTCTAAAAAAGATAGCTAAGCTGTATTTTAAAAAGTGGTGCAACTGCAATTATTAATGCAAATAAAAAACTCCAGGTCTTTTTACCTATATGTCTCAAATATAGACTCTTTATTAAATTAACATTTATAGGGCACCTGAGTGGCTCGGTGGTTGAGCTTCTGCCTTTGGCTCAGGTCATGATCCTAGGGTTCTGGAATCGAGTCCCACATCAGGCTCCTCACGAGGAACCTACCTCTCCCTCTGTCAATGTCTCTGCCTCTCTCTCTGGGTCTCTCATAAATAAATAAATAAAATCTTTAAAAAATTAACATTCATATAACACTGCAAGTAAGTAATATTTATTTGTAAAGAAATGACCTAGTTTATTAAAGTAATTTGTATGTTAATATTATAGTATTTTGTTTTAATAGGTCCCAATGCCCTGGCTGGCAAAGCACTGGACAGCGGGTTCACACACTAGGATGGAATTTGTAGACTCCATTTGGCCATCACCTAACCGCATGATTTTTAAAAGCTACTGCTTTCCTTTCTTCCTTCCCAAGGTCTGCATCTCCTTTCAGACTGCAAGTTGAGAACTACTATTGAGAATTAACTGTGTATATTTTCAGATTTACTTGCCGTATCCCCCATGAGCAGTTGGCATTAATATCGTACAGCTTGATATACAAGAAATCCTCCTTTAGCACTGGCTTGCCTAATTCAGGTCTGTTTACTGTTCCTGAAAGTAAATAAAAGCAAAATTGTCCCTTTCATAGCTAATAGACAAATAAGGCAACAACTATTTATCCAATGGTACTTACCTTAGGGTCGTCACTATGTTACGTGTACACGCGTATATTTAATCTTCTCCCTGAGTGAGCTGCCATTTACCTACCACATAATCTATATTTGCAAAGTGATATTTGGATTCTTCTGGCATATTACTGCCACGGGTGCCAATAAAGGAACCATACTGTGCCCTAATATCCCTGATTATATTTGTATCAGTGTCTGTAGAGGTTGTATCAGTAGATGGAACAATGGACTGTACCATTAAATTAGCACAATTTTGCAGCATTGCCTGGCAGACGCTCACACTTAATCCAAGAGGTTATTCAACCCTATCCAATATGATTACTCTATAAATATTTGCCCAAGCTCAGCACCAGCCGTTATATCACTAATCACACACAGGTTTGTTATAGCAAAGACCCCCAGTGTCAGCAATTTGAAAAACAAAGCTAATTAGTTTTGATTTAAGGATGGGAAGACTTATTAAGTTGAAAGTGAAGAGTTCGCATAGGATAGTGGCTATTTGGAACACATATGAATACGAAAGAGATTTACTATTGTTTGCATAGGATTTTGAGAAAGAGTGGAAAGACTGCTAGGTTAAGGATACTGGATATGTGACAACAACCAGAGATGATTGCAGTGAGGGTGGGGCAATAGAATAGTCCCCTCCAAATAAATATACATTAAATAAACAGTGCACTTTCTATGCAGCCCCCTTTAGGACAAGTCCTTGGCTTCCCCTTCCAAACAGATCACTGCTCCTAAACTCCTCCACTAGAGAAATCTGATACCAACAACAATGTTGACTCAGATGGTTTGATTTGTGGGGAAGATAGCAAAAGAAACTGTTACCCCTATATCCTCAGCTATAGTCTATTGTGGTGCTGGGGTGATGATGATGATGATGATGATGATGATGATGATGATGTTTGCCTCCTTTAAAAATACTTTGAAATGCAAAAATTTTCCTTAGTAATATATATCTTTATTAGCACCAAATAACACAGCACTATTTATTCCAGTTTTTGAGAGGCACTATAGGTCAATGAAAAGACCTCTATTCTGAGACATGAAAGGAAGAGAATTAATGTTAATTGAGCCCTTTCATTGGGTCAACCACTGTGCTACCCTCTTTATTTATTTATTTTTTTTTGCTACCCTCTTTAATACACTTTCATTTAATTCAATAATCTTAACATTTTTATTTGGTAGGGCTTATAATTTCCCCTTTAAAGATGAAGAAGCTGAGACCCCATGGTTTAAATGACTTAGCTATCGTCATCTCACACTGTCTCCCATTGAAAATCAGTTTCTTCTACTCACTGTTGAGATCTTGGGTAAGTTGTTTCTTTCTTTGGGGTCACTTGCCTCCTCTGTGAAGAAGAGGACCAAGTGAGATCACTGGTCTCTCAGCTTTTTTGATTACATTATCTTATCAGTTAAAAAAAATTGAGCATTTACCCTCTAACATATAGTATTATAAGATATATATATAAATAATATACACACAAATATGTTATCATGAATCCATTCATTAAATAACAAACTCATTTCTTTTTTAAAATTTACATTTAAAATACATAAAATATAAATCCTAAAGTATTTCTCCCTCAACTAAATGAATCAAAACTCCTGTGTACTCTACTTTGGAAACTACTGGACTAGATGATCTCCACAAGTTCTAAAAATTATGATTCTAGGTTGTCTGTTCAGTTTTATAAATTAAAGAAAGTATGCATTGATAAAAATCTTATTGGCATGGGTAAATTACAATGGAAGAGTCAGAGAGAACCTGAAAAACAATAGGTCTGGAAAGTTCAATTGGGAGCAGTGAACAATGTAATGTGGAGAAACTAGGAACTCAATAAATAGGGAAGAAGTAGAGATCAAAGGAAGTTATGATTAATAATAATAATAATAATAATAGTGCAGTCATATATTTTCTATGTTCAGGCCCTGTTTGTTTTTTTTGTTTATGTATTTAATCATCACATTCCTATAAGGTAGATATGAACTATATTATTATTATTATTATTATTATTATTATTATTAATTATTATCTCTAAGTGAGAAACAGAGGAGAAAACATGGAACAGAGAGGTCAAATAACCTACCAAAGGTCATATATTTAATAAGTGGCCGAACTGAATTTCAAATCTAGCCAGCTACTTGGTCTAAAGAATGAGCTACAAAAGGAAGCAGAGAGAACAGAAGGTCATAAAAAATTGTGAAAACTTTGTGGATCTTTGTTCATTGTCTAGTTAGACCCATGCCTTGCTATGTCCTCCCTAAGACCATTCCTAGTTTCTGTCTCAACATCTGGATGAAGCTCTCTCTTATTCCCACCTCTGGAGGAAGACCCATTCAGCAATTGTATTAGCCTAGGGCTCTCCAGGGAAATGGAACTAGTAGGATGGGTAGATAGATCAAATAGGAGATAAAAAATGTATTATAAGGAATTGGCTTGAATGATGAAGGAAGCTGGGAAGTCAAGATCTTTAGTGTGGGCTGGCAGCTTGGAGACCAAGGAGACCTGATGGTGCAGATGAAAACCTTGGGCAGTCTACCAGAGGATTTCTTCTTGCTCTCGTTGGCTGGTCTTTTTCTTCTATTCAAGTCACCAACTGGTGGGATGAGGCCCACCCGCATTATGTAGGACAATCTGCTTATTCAAGGTTCACAGAGTTAAATATTAATCTCATGCAAAAGCACCTTCCACACTGACATGTAAAATTAACCACCACAGCAGCATGAGCCATTCATTGTATTTTATCTACCTCATTTCAGAGATGGATGCATGACCCAATTCACACCAATTAGGGTTGGGAAAGCTTACCTCTTTGACTTGATACATTTCTGGAGACAGGACTACCTGGCAAACATGAGGGGAGAGGTTGCCTGGAATGCAGCTGACACCAAGCAAGCAGAGCTGAGTAATGAAGAGAGATTGCAAATGCATTTTGTAAAACTTGGTCTAAGCTCTAAAGAAACTAGACGTACCTGTGGACTAATCATTTATGTCAATTATGTGAGTTAATAAATCACTTTTAATTGAATTTGGGTTGGGTATTCTGATACTTGGAACATAAAAATTTCTAATAAATGTATAGAGAGAACGTAGAGGAGGATCCCAAACTTTTTGGCATCAACCTCAGGTCATAGGCAATTACCACTTTGTTTCATAAAAGGACCAGGGCAGCTGACTAACAGATCCAGAATAACATTGCAGACATTTTCGTATATTTCTAGGTGCAGAGAAAAGCCTGGATGATCTTTGTTGTCAGATGAACTCTTCCTTACCTCAGGCTTTCACCTAAGGCTCACTTAATGACTAATAAATACAGAGAAGGATATGACCATCTATGAATTAGATCCAAGGCAGAAATCTGGAAAGATTTGTGACTGAAGTTATCTTGACATACTATATAAAATAATTCATCTTAAACTCCAGTGAAAAATAATCTTTGCAAGAATCCCCTCTACAAACATTTTACTTTTTTTTTTTTTTTTTTAAATCCAGGTCAATCTCGATCTATTTCTTTAAAATGTTTTTTCTATTTTTATTGAGAAATGATTGACACACATCACTGTATAAGTTGAAAGTATACAGCATGATGGTTTGATTTACATATATTGTGAAATAATTACCATGATAGGTTCAGACACTATCCATCTTCTCATTGTATATACAACAAGAAGAAAAAGAAGGAAAAAAGAAAATGAAAGGGAAAAAAAAATTCTCCCCATGACAAGAACTCATGGGATTTATACTCTTAACTTTTCTATATATCATACAGCTGTGTTAGCTACAGTCATCATGCTGTACACTACAGCTCAAGTGTCTTAGAACTGGAAATTTGTACCTTTTGACCATCTTCTACCAATTTCCCCTCCTTCCACCCTCTGCTTCTGGTAACCACAAGTCTGATCTATTTTTCTCTGAGTTTGGTTTTTGTTTGTTTGGTTGTTTGTTTTTAGATTTCACATATGAGACCAAACAGTGTTTGTTTTCGAGTGAATGTTTGCATTTCCTTTGGATATATTCCCAGAAGTGAAATTGCTGGATCATAGGTAGTATTCTTTTTCTTTTTCTGAGGATCTTCTATCCTGTTTTCCATAGTGGCTGTACCAATTTACATTCTCACCAACAGTGTACAAGGCTTCCCTTTGCTCCACATCCATATCAGCATTTGCTATCTCTTGTCTTTTTTTAATAAGATTTTATTTATTTATCCAACAGAGACACAGAGAAAGAGGCAGAGACATAGGTAGAGGGAGAAGCAGGCTCCATGCAGGGAGCCTGATGCAGGACTCGATACCAGGACTCCGGGATCATGTCCTGACCTAAAGGCAGACGCTCAACCATTGAGCCACCCAGATGCCCCCTATCTCTTGTCTTTTTGAAGATGGCCATTCTAATAGGCATGAGATGATATCTCGTTGTGATTTTAATTTACATTTCCCTGATGACAAGTGATATTGAGTAGTTTTTCAAGTCTCTGCTGGCCTTTCATATATCTTCTTTGGAGCAATGCCTATTCAGTTCCTTTGCCCATTTTTAAATTGGGTTCTCTGTTGTTATTATTATTTTTGTTATTGAGTCATATGATTTGCTTTATATCGTTTTTCCTTAATCTCTTATCAGATACATGATTTGCAAAGAAATATTTTTTCTCATTCTGTATGTTGTCTTATTACTTGGTTGATGGTTTCTTATGATGTGCAAAACTTTTTAGTTTGATGTAATGCCACTTATTTATTTTTTATTCTGTTACTTATGTTTTCAGTGTCACATACAAAAAATCATTACCAGGGCCCATGGTGAGGAGATTATTACTATGTTTTCTCCTAGGAGTTTCATGGTTTCAAGGCTTACATTAAGTCTTTAATCCATTTTGAGTTGATTTTTATAAGTAGTGTAAGATAGGGTTTCAGTTTCATTTTTGGACGTATGAATATCCAAATGTCCCAACATCATATATTTAAAAGACTACCTTTCTCCATGCATGGAGTATTCTTGGCTTCCTTGTCAAATCTTAGCTGACCAGATATACTTAAGTTTATTTCTGGGCTCTTGGTTCTATTTCTTTTTTTTTTTTTTAATTTATTTATTTATGATAGTCACATAGAGAGAAAGAGAGGCAGAGACACAGGCAGAGAGAAGCAGGCTCCATGCACCGGGAGCCCGACGTGGGAATCGATCCGGGGTCTCCAGGATCGCACCCTGGGCCAAAGGCAGGCGCCAAACCGCTGCGCCACCCAGAGATCCCTCCTGGTTCTCTTTCATTGGTCTATTAGTCTGTCCTTATGCCAGAACCACATTGTTTCGATGACGGTAGCTTTACAGTACTCCAATCAGAAAATGTGAAGCCTCCTGCTTTGTCCTTCTTTCTCAGGACTTCTTTTGGAGTTTTTTGTGGTTCCATATAAATTTTAGGAGTGTTTTTCTCTATTTCTGAAAAAAATGCCATTGGAATCTTGACAAGGATTGCATTGAATCTCTAGATGTCTTTTGGTAGTATTGACATTTTAACAATGATAGTTTTTCCAATCCATGAACACAGGATACCTTTTCATTTATTCATATCTTCTTCAATTACTTTTATCAATGTCTTACAGTTCTCAGCATAGAGATTTTATTCACCTCCTTAGTTAAATTTATTCCTAAGTATTTTATTCTTTTTGGTGCTATTACAGATAGTATTGATTTTTCTTTCTTTCTCAGAAAACTTGTTGTTAGTGTAGAGAAATACTACCATTTTTTATATGTTAATATGTTACTTTTGTATACTGAAACTTCATTGAATTCATTAATTAGATCTAATGGCTTTTTGATTGAGTCTTTAGGATTTTCTCTATAGAAAATCATGTCGTTTGCACACAGAAACAATTTTACTTCTTTTTCAATTCTGTTAACTTTTGCTTCTTTTTCTTGCCTGACTGCTTTAGGACTTCTGGTAGTATGTTGCATAAGAGTGATGAGAATGGACACCTTCATGTTGATCTTAGAGAAAAGCTTATTAGTCATTTGTTGTCTTATACCATTACTTTGTAGACTTGTGTGCATGAAAGAAAAAAATATATATATACACCACTTCAATCATTTTTAGAAAAGCAAGACAGAATGTACTCTCACATTTTCTCTATGGCTTGGACAAGAAAGAGAGAGCAGAAAAGTGGAGAAACCTAAATGTGTTGTTCAGCAAGGGAGTGGTAAGTTTGGGGAAAGGCACATGGTATCTGGAATACTTTCAACTGCAAAGTCAGGCCAAATGTGGAATAGACATAAAAGATGTACTTTAAGGTTCAAACAAGTCTTCACTGTCAAAAGAGGAGGAGCCATGTAGTAATGAGCATCTGGTCAGATAACAGGCGAGGCGCTAAAGACAAGCCCTGGGAAATCAGAAAATCACTATTGAGGAACAGACATTTTTGGCAGAGAATGTTTCTCTCAGGTCTGGAATGAAAGCAGGACTCTAGGTATTGATGACTAGTAAAGGATAAGGACTCAAGAATTCAAATGAGATGTACGTCACAATCCAGAATTGAGTCAGGGAAATGTCATGTCCTAAAATAATTGCAGTCAGGAATTAGGATGGTATGACATAACAGCCAGAACCTTAGACTTAGAAAATGCAAGTTCTAGTTACCAGCTGTGTTATCTTGACAGATACTGTAACCTCTCTGCCTCAATTTGCTTTCTGGTAAAATAAGAGGATTGAGCTACATGAACCCCAAGATTCCACAAGAATGATTTAGGGATTTCCTAACCTAGGAAATGCATATTTGTCCTAGTCACTAGAGATTTAGGACCATCTGAGAAACCTGTACCTTGGTGTAAATTATTTTAAATATTAAGGTTCTGTTTAAGATTTCATTTAAAAACAGAATTATACTTTAAATAGTTTGAAAACCACTTGAACTAATGCTACTCGAGTTTGTTTTCGTTATATGAACATGAGAACCAAGATTATTTATCTTTCTTGCAAATAACCCTAGATGATAAGTGGTTTGTATTTTATTGGTATCATTTGAGAGTATTTTGTGGAAAAAAAAAAAAAGCCTGAAGTACCTTTGGCAAGGGAAGTTATCAAATATTTAAATTTCTAACCAAATATATTTATTGTATTTTACATTAAAAAATTAATAGATATAATGGTGGACATTTTTCAAAAATAGAGATATGTAAAAGGAAGAAGATGGAAATCATACAGATGACTTTAGGCCAGAAAAAACAATTATTACCACTTTATTTCCTTCTAGTCTTTCTGTGTGTATGCATACATGCATGCACACACACGCACATTGTTTCTTAATGAACTGAGGGCCATTTATGTTTTTATACTCCATATTTAAAGGTGAGCAAAAATAATCTAATGATAGTGTTAAAATATTACAAAAGTTATCAAATTATAAGATAACATAAACATACCATAAAGGAGTAAATAAAATCTCCATGAAAGTTCAGTAGAGGGGCACATCTACCTTTGGCTCAGGGCATGATCTTGGGGTTCCAGGATCAAGTCTCTCATCGGGTTCCCCTCAGGGAGGCTGCTTCTCCATCTGCGTCTGTCTCTGCCTCTCTGTGTGTCTCTCATGAATAAATAAATAAAATCTTTTTAAAAGTTTCATAGACAACAAAATCACCTTTAATTTGTGAAAAGCCTCAGAATTAAGGAAAAATAGAAGTTAGGTTAGGCAATTTAAATTTTAGATAAACTGAGGTGAAAAGAAGATATTGTCAGATAAGACAAATGAGGAGAAGTACAGCAATGGAAGCAGGTAGAACATATGTCATCAATTAACCAAACCCAGAGTAAGCAACACATATAGACTCTCCCCCGCCCAGTCTTCTGATTTCTCTGCCTGTCCTGGAATTTCACGTACAGTTAAGACCTCAATAATTTGTATACTGGCCCCATAAGCTATTAAAATATTTTGGCATTCCTAAGCCATTGCTGACATTGATTATGAAGGATGAAGCCTCATGGTGTTGACAGAAGTGTCCTGTCACTGTAAATGTAGACCAATCTATTTACAGACCTCATGTAAAGCAGGAAGCAACTCTCTTTAACATAATAGGGAGTTTAAACCCCATCTCTACCTTTCGTATCCCCTGTGAATGAGAGCTGAGATGGTCACTGATCTTACAAAGAGATGGCAGACATGAAGAGCATCACTGTCTGTGCTTAAAGACCACATTGAAAAGAAAAATCTCTCCATACAGGTCATTTGTAGACTCCCACATGAGTGGACTACACTATGAGCAGGTGCCCAAGTTAATACTAAGACTTCAGAGTAAAGTTTCTAAAGCAAGATGCAACATAGATTTTGCTGGACAAAATAGAGTAGAATGTACAGGAGAAAAATGTATTCTGTATTAACTTTTTGCCATTATTGAGTTATTGAATCCAATTATTGTCATTTTCTTCCCAAGGAAGAACTGAAACTGTGGTCAGAGCCTGCTGTGTGTTCATTTTATGTTAGTGGTTTATCAAAACATGGCTGTGTTCAAGGGGCCTCTCTGTTTGTTGGAGTCCAGCTCAGCATCTCTCAGGAGTTCCAGATAGAAAATCAACTCCTTAAGACTTTAGAGAGAGTTGGATACTTTACTGAAGAGTGTATGGGAAAAGAAAGAGGAGGAAGGTTACATCATATACTGTGTCTGAAATCCTGATGAAAATCCTCATTAGCCACATCCATTCTTCCTTTGAAGTTCTTTGTCATCACCAGCCATCCTATCTCTTTCTCAACCCTTTGCCCTATGGCTCCTGCTGACCTGCTGGCTTTGGTTTGTAAAGTTTCTGCTCTAATAACCCTCTCCTCTTTTTCATCTCTTCTATCATATACAGAGTTACTTAAACTCTCTCTTTTTTAGTTACCAACTACTTTTGAGGGTGTCAAGAAATTGTAAACTAAAAATGTTCCCTAATACAAATTTCATATTTTACATATGTATACTGGATTTATTTTCAAAATATCTGCTTAACAATTTCCAACAAATCCTTTATACTCCTTTTAAAGAGAGAAGTTTAAGTTACACATACATATTCCGTTGGGTGCAGGTCCAACTTGCCTTAGTATTACATCAAGATTTTCACCCCCAAAGTTTATCAAATGAGGTAAGAAGACCCAATCTATTTCCCAACATTTTACTTTTACAGTCATATGATATATCCTGCAGATGAGATTGGAAAGGTAGACCAGTTGAGATCACTGTTCTTAAATCCTACCTTAAGTTGCTGTGGAGGAGTGGCTTGATCAGAACTGTGCTTCAGAAAGTCCAGACATGCCAAGCTCGGTAGGATATACTCGGGGGGAGAGAGGCTAAAATTGGAGAATCCACCTGGAAAGGGAGGACTTCGTAAACTAGATCTGAGTAGTCTGGCCAATAGATAGGCAGAGCTTTCTCTTTTTACTTAAATAAGAATTCTAATTTATAAACAGCAATAATAAATATGTCAGTATGAATTAATTTTGGAGAGCCTGAACACTGGCCTGGTGATGTCAATAAGAAGGAAGTGTTTAAAGACCGGCAACTGAGAGGCATCTTTGTCATGATTCCCATCCTTCTTTTCTTTTTTTTTATTTTTTAAAAAAAATTATTTATTAGAGCCGGTGGGGGGCGGGGGCGTGGAGAGAGAGAGAGAGAGAGAGAGAGAGAGAGAGAGAGAGATAGAGAAGGCAGAGACACAGGCAGAGGGAGAAGCAGGCTCCATGCAGGGAGCCCAACGTAGGACTCGATTCTGGGTCTCCAGGATCACGCCCTGGGCTGAAGGCAGCACTAAACCACTAAGCCACTGGGGCGGCCCCCCCATCCTTCTTTACATTTTTCATGGTCATGGACACTTCAGGGTCATTTAATCTCTGTTCTTAAGCTTTTAAATCTATGCAAAAAAGATAATGCTTGTTCTAAAGTGTTGTTTTAAGAATCAAATTCTCCGTGGAAGAAAAGACCCTTGGGAAAGAAGTGTTGTAAAAATGTAAAGGGTAAGAGGTCCACTTTCAAACAGAAATTGTTTGGCCTGTGTTCCTGATGGGCCATACCTGGTTGTGTTGAAAGGGTAAAAAACATTTAACTTATAGAAAATGTATGTCCCTGTCTAGTAATGTTTGCTGTAACATGCTCCATTGTTGAGCATTTTAAAATGTTGAGAAATATTTGTATTAGATTTATATTATTTCTAGCATAAAAATTTTTAGTTGGTATAAATTGGTTAACCCCATAAAAAATATTCTTGAATGGTTAGGAAGATGTCCAGCTATAATGGGCCAAATCAGATATTCTCAGTTTGGGTAAGTTGTTCTCTGCTCACCATAAACACAGTCCTTAGCATTTAATAATCTCACTGCCTGAATCTCCCATTTCCAGCTCTCATGCCATACACCTCAGCCTTGCTTAGAAATTTGTATTGTTGCTACCACTGATATATCTGTTCTAGAAAGAAACAGGCTTTCTTTCCAGGACTGTCAAATCAGGAGCTTTCACAAGAACACAAAGATTCACTCTATTATTGCACATCATAGAACTCATGCCTGTAGCTTGAAAATAGAAGTCTTTGGTGTAGGCATTTGCTTGTTTGACAGTTCTGTTCTAAATTTTGAAACTACTGGTACTGTAAAGTGCCTGTCTGACAATGGTGTACCAGAGCTTAGTCATGCAAAATAATTATAGTTCACGGTTCCTTAGCTGAAGTCAATAGCTCTGTGCAAAACACAACATAATGCAGAGATCTAAAGTTACTAAATCAAAACTGAGAAAAAGGAGAATTTTAAACATGTCTGGCAGAAAAAAAAGTAGGTTCTACAAGATTTGCCAAGTGATTTCTCTCAGCACATGGAAAGTAATGGTAACTCTTATTAGTACGTCCTGGTAATTGTTGTCAGTAAGCTTATATGAAGTGATAGAAGCAAAAGCAATTATGGAGATATTAGCAAATGGTGCATAGTGCTTACTTTCTAAACTTGAAATAATATTTTTAGGTTTGCTTCTGTGAATTCAGTGTTTTAAAGCCTCCAATATATCATCTACACTGAAAGGAATGATTAGATTAGCTTAGATTATTGAACTAAATTGGAGTGTCAGAATGGACCTATAGTAGGGCTCATGAGTGAGAGTAGTGGTATCTGCTGGAAAAGTTAACATTAATCCTACAAATGGAGAATTATGTCTCCATGTTGCCCGAAACATTTCCCAGAGAATCTTGGCAAGATTAGGTGTTGCTATTTAACTGCTTCAGTGAAAAGGATGATGTCCTTCTTAACACTTGGCAGACAATTGCACTTAAGAATATCCCTCTTCTGGGAAAAGCAAATAATATCTACTGTTTCTGTGGAAGAGGAAGAAACAGAGTAATAAATTAGGGTTTTACAGTCTTTTCTGAAATATATTTACATTTTCCTTCCATACATTCAACCCAAAATTAAGATGGAATCGATAGAGGTGAACATGTAATTTTTTTGGTTTAGCTCTTTACGACCTTTCACAGAGTTCATATTTCAAAAACAAATGAATTTGTATCAAGCAAATAGCACCAATTTTAAGTGTACAGTGAGTCTTGATGAATGTGTATTCTCACGTAACTGATATCCTGAATATTTATACCCCTCCAGAAAGTTTTCTTATGGTCTTTTTCAGCCAACTGGCACCCAATCCCACCACAACCTCTTTCCTCATTTCTGTGGTCACCAATTAGTTTTGTCTTTGAACTTCATATAAATGAAATGTGTCTTGTTTCTTGATAGAGTATCAAAATTCAGTTGTGTTACCATGCATCCGTACTTTCTATTTCTTGAGACCTAGTTAGTATTTCTTTTTTTTTTTTTTTTGACCTAGTTAGTATTTCTGTATGAATGTTACCACAATTTGTTTTCTCTTACTCTACTGATGAACATTTAGGTTTTTTTCCCAGGCTTTGGCAATTACAAATAAAGCTGCAAAAAAAAAAAAAAAAAACCTAAAATAATTCTCTTTGTGTCTATATGTCCTCATTTCTCTTGAGTGATACCTCAGCGTGGACATGTTGGATGATAGCCTGGATCTATGTTTATAAGAAACTACAAGCCAGTTTTTCTAGTGTGGGTGCTCCATTTTATACTATCACAGTCAATGTATAAGAATCCCATTTACTTCACACCCTCATCAATATTTGATTTTGTCTGTCATTTTAATTCTTGCCATTCTAATGTTTGGGAAGAAGTATCTCGTTGTGGTTTTGATTTGCATATCTCTGAATACTAATGACACTGAGCACCTTTACATCTGCTTCTTAGACATTCACATAATTTCTTTTGTGAAGTGTCTATTCAAATCTTTTGCATATTTTTTCTGTTTTTAATTGTATATTTTTGTCTCTTAATTATTGTTATAAGCTATTCTTTATATATTTTGCATACAAAATTCTTTGTCAGATAAATGTATTGAGAATGTTTTCTTTCAGTCTGTGCTTGCCTATTCATTCACTTAATATTTTTTGATTAGAAGATTTCAGTTCTGATGAAGTCCACTTTTTAATTTTTTTTTCTCTTATAGATAATGCTTTTTGTGCCTGGTCTGAGAAATCTTTGCCTACCCCCAAGATATTTTCCTATTTTCTTCTAGAAGTTTCAGTGTTAGTCTTTAGGTCTATGGTCCATGTTGAATTAATTTTTATGTATGGTGTGAATTAGAGTTGAAGTATACTTTTTTCCTATATGGCTATCCAGTTGCTCCAGCTCAATTTGTTGAAAACTCTCCTTCGTCCATTGAATTGCTTTGGCACCTTGTTGGGAATCAATTGACCAATTAAGTGTGATTCTATTTCTGGACTCTGTTCTGTCTTTTGACCTACCTGCCTGTTTTATACCTTTGCCATATTCACTTGATTAGTTTTATGAGTTTTATTATTTTTTAGTCCTGTTCCTCTCATTGTGGCTAATTTTTCCTCCTCTAGGTTTTAGGTTCAGACTTAATTTTTTTTTTTTTTTTTTTTTAGGTTCAGACTTTATTACAGAAGCTGGTAAAACTTCCAAATTGCTTTGGATCTCAGAGTGCATATATACAAAATGGGAAAAGTTGGGACTCTGTTATAAGATTGTTGGGAGACATAATCTATCATACTTTTACAAAGCATATTGTCATTCTAAAATAAAATTTGTATGCTTAGAATGTTGCTAATTTTTATTTCATGTTTTGGTTCTCTTAATCTTAAAGGTTCTCAGCCATGTTTACTCAAATCTTCAACAGGATATGCACCCTTAGTTTCAGGTTATAGAGGCATTTTTTCTGTGGATTTAGAAAAAAATGAAGATCTGAGATATTTACAAGAAATGATGGGCACCTGATCCCCTCCCACTTACAATAAGCCTTGTCTTGTGGTAATGGCAGTCCTTTCTGATATTTCTCCTTTGTGGCTTTTCTTAAAAGGTAAGAACTGCTAGGCTGCAAATGCTTTATTCTTCTAGACCTTTCTGATCTGATCCTTCTTTTCTTTGTTGTGGCAGCTACTCTGCTGAATGACCTTTGCTCTCCCACCACAAATCACTGACTTTTTAAAACTGTTTTAATATTTAATAAGGAATTACTTGTTCTGAATCTTGGGTCGAGCTTTCCTGAAAGATTTTATTATATACTTAAAATGATGGTGAAGAGAAGGGTTCAAAGCCTGAACCCCTCCCTTTACCCAAAGTAGAACAAGCTGGATAAAAACTCTTTCTCTTCTGTACCCATCTAAGAGTTTGTAACAAATAGAAGGTGTAAATTCTTTACTGCCCTAGTTCATACTCCAGTTATCATTCTCATTTCTCAACTGAAATATTTTCATCCTAAAGTTTGGTGGCCTTCATACTTTTCCGGCCTTTGTGTTTACTAGATTATAAACTCCTTGAGCAAAATTATTTGATGCTGTTCATCTTAGTTGCAGATTTTAGTATCAAGCCAAGGGCCTTGTATTCACTTCATAAATGCCTTTTGAATTAAATTTATTACTGTCAGATGCTGATGTTGTACTAAAGACAGTGTCATATATATAACAGACAGGCAATAATTGTGCATGGTTTGTTGATAGCAAGCACTCAGGATTTGTTCATTGATTAGTGAAATTTGAATACATCTTATAATTAGAGCATCAGATGAGTCAGGTGCTCTTTTCAAAAACACGTTTAGGGATCCCTGGGTGGCGCAGCGGTTTCGTGCCTGCCTTTGGCCCAGGGCCCGATCCTGGAGACCCGGGATCGAATCCCACGTCGGGCTCCCGGTGCATGGAGTCTGCTTCTCCCTCTGCCTGTGTCTCTGCCTCTCTCTCTCTCTCTGTGACTATCATAAATAAATAAAAATTAAAAAAAAAAGATTCAAAAACACGTTTAGAACTGCTCCACTGGAATTCTGTAGATCAAATTATTTAATAATAGCTCTTTGTACCTTTTTGGTAATGTTACGGTTTGGGCTGTATCCCCTCATAGTAAGTTAAAATACTAAAGTCTTGTGGTGAGAATTCAGAATAGAAACATCTCAAAGTCTGTCCTATTCGAGTTAGTGTTACCGCCAGGTTCCAGAGTACTTAACTAAGAAGATAAGGAAATAAATATAATTTTCAAAAGCTAGAGACCTGAAAATGAAGCACTACTATCTTCTGATGTTGGATTTCCCAGTACTCCTACTGATAGGCTTATGTAGAAATTGTTCTCCGGCTCCTGATTAATTTCTGCTTCCTAGAGCAAACTGTTAAGTCTTACTTCCTTTTTTGGTAGAACACGGACTTGTCTATCAATTCCTAGACAGCTACTCCTGAGGGTACAGCTTAAAACCTGAAGAAGGTAAAATTAGGACAAAACAAAAGAAGGAAAGAAAAAGGAAGTATACTATACAGCAGGTGGTAAATGTGTGAGAAGTATTACCAGGAGAGAAGTAACATAGATTGAAAACATAAATCCTTAAACAGTTTTAGATAAAACCATGGAAGCTAGGTCCATAAATATTTTTGTGGGGACTCGGAAGCTTAGAAATATTCCCTGCTCTAGATACTGATGTCAGGATAACCATGCCTTCCTACAACACTCCCCTAAATGTCCCTGTAAAAACCATACTAGGCTGACTGTGTAACGGACTGACGCAATATAATCTCCAATTCCATTTTGGACTCTGCACACGAGGGGCCAGAGCGAGGAGGCAAATTGCTGGGGATTAGAGATCTGGAAGCCAATAGGCGATCTTGACTAAACGTTGCATCGTGTCCGTGCCAGCCTTTGCCTTGCCACGGGTACAGGGAAAGTGAAGCTCAATGGGAAGCACTTTTGTGAATGGTTCCTAATCAGTCCTCCCCTCTCCCTCCTCCTCCCAGAGATCTAACTCCTCTAAGAGCTTTTAAAGCTTTCAAAATTCAGCATCAGCACCTTTGCAAATGGTTTCCAGCTACTAAAAGCTTTGCCAGCCTCCAGGCAGCAGAAGTCCCGTGCGAACCGCTCAGGTCCCCGCCCCCACCGTAAGGGGACAGAGCCCGGGAGGAGCCGCAGGGGGTCAAGGAAGGAGACCCGGGGGCGGGGATTACCCTGGAACAGAAAATCAGGCGATTGGGGGAGGTGCTTGGCCGGGCTGGGAGTCCGGCTGGCAGCGCCGGAGAGCGAATAAGAGCAAACCAGCCAGAGCGGGTGCGGTGCTAGGGCCCCGGGGCCGCGCCGGGCAAGTCACCGCAGTGGCCGTGCGCCCCGCCGCTGGCACAGGTGCGCCGCCGTTGCTCCTGCTCGATTCGCAGTACGTGCCCGGGGTGCGGGGTGGGGGCGCGGGGCGCGGGCGCGGGGCGCGGGGGGCGGAGGAGCGAGCGGGGCTGCAAGGGCCTGGGCTTCAGGGCTCTGCGGACGCGGGAAACTTCGCTGCTCCCTTGAGCTGCTGCGCGCTGGCGTCTCAGTCCGCCGCCTCCGAAAGGCAGGTGGGCTCCTGCACCCTTGAGGGTAGGTTGTCCCCGTGGTCAGACTCCAGGGAGGAAACTTCCGAGAGGAAATCTTTTCAGGTCCCCCCAACTTTGGGGTCCCGGAGAAGGGAAATCACAACCTGGAAGAGGCGGAGCCGAATTCACCCCTACCCCAGGCCAGCTCCGGCCTCTGTGTGCCCAACACGCTGGGTGCAAACTGGGAATGTATGAAGTCGCTACAGTTTTAAGCAACTTATGTTCTATCGAAGGGTGTGGAGTCTTGCAGCGGCTCTGGACGAATTGGCCTTTGCACCTACTGGGGTCTAGGAAGGATCTGCTCCTCATGGTTCACTTTGTTAGGCAAGAGGAACATCAGCAAGTTAAATAATTACTAATAATAAAAACAATAACAAAGTGCAAGAGAACATAAACTTTGTGATACTATAGCCAACCCCTTCCAACCACCTAACACCCCCCCCCCCCCCCCCCCCCCCCCGACTCAGCTATTACTGCTCTGGTTGGCTGGCCTGGGGCGGTGGAGAGAAGGGTGCATGCAAATCCCCCATCTCATTACTTTCTTCAAAATAGTCCCAAGGCTTCTTAGTATTCCGGGCACCCTTTTGTTTTCTCCTTTGCCCTCTGCCTGCTTTGTCTCCAAGGGAGTGCCAAGTGGGTTATAATCAAGCATTGTTGTATGGTCACATGGAAAATCCCCAGATCCTCTAGCTTACAGCCTTTCTTCCACGTAAGATGAGTTCTTTAGGGCCTTAGCTTGCCTTGAATACCAAGCTACACATACCTTTTGCATACCCTGAAGGCCTTCCATTCTGGGAGATAAGATAATGATAGGGTCTGTTGTCCTTTTCTGTTTCCAAAAGGAGAGGACTATGTGGGGACTTTGGTCATTTTTTAAAATGGCAAATCAGTCCGATTTTGAATGTTGCTCTTGGTGGCAAACAAGTACAGTTTTTCTCAGGGTTTGCTTTAGGGTGTAGTTTACTAACCACGGAGGCTGGGAAGGGAGATCAGATCAGCACAGCACCTGAGAGCCGCCTTACCCCACATCTTCCCAGCACCCCCAGCATGTTCCCCCCAGCACCTGGACTCTGAAGCATAGGAGGCCAGGTCTGCAGTCACCTTGCCCCGTTCAGAAAATTCTAGAATTGATAAACAGCAACAAGGCCGTTAAATTATCTTTTTTTCTTTATCTTAAGGTAGTGTTACGTTTGTTTGGGAAGTCATAAAATTGCAGAGTCATGGCTCAGGGGATGTGTGACCAGATTTTTGTGTGTTTCACAATATTGATGTTGCAAGGCCACCATAAATAAGAAGAGAACTTTGTCCTTTTTGGCCAAGAGCCTGTAAAGAGGAATATTCCATGGTTGAGAAATAAAGACTCAACTGTAATAGATACAGTTGGGGTAGGCATTGTGTTTAGATAGGAGGGCGAGATAGGAATACAAGATGGAACAGAAAAAGGCGCCCCCAGAAAACCAGAGCGGTCTAGAATTCTTGACCTTGATAGTGGCCGCTCATGAATTAAGCACTTGAGAAAACTGGGTTCTAGTCTTGGTCCATCCACAGTGAATTTGGGTCGCATTACTCCCTGTACCTCTTCAGGCCTCCGTTTCCTTATAGATTAAAGGCAGAGACAAATACTCCTTCCTGGCTCTGACTACCTTAGAGTTTTCTAGATCAAGTGAAATCATGGGAAAGCTGTTTGAAATTTCTAAAATTATCTCCTCGGTGCCTAGGACAGTACCAAAGCAGGAACTTATTTCCTGGATAGTTACACAGCACTTAGTTCTAAGCTCTGTACACTTTACTCATTTGACTCACAAGAATCCTGCGCGTCGGAGGTATTATTGACCTCATTATCCAAGGAAGGTAAGTAGGTCCCAGATTATTAACCTCATTATCCAAGGAAGGTAAGTAGGTCCCAGAGAAGTTAAACCACAGGCAGTAAACTAGCAGAGCCGAATGTCCCCGGCCTCTAGCCTCGTCCTTGCGTCTCTGTGTGTTCCCCATGCTGCTCCTTGTCCCTTCAACGGCGGTCACCTCCAGCTCAGGGAATGGAGCCCAGCTCTCTGGTGTTCTCTGCTATGCCAACCAGTGATGGACAGCAAAGGGAATGACACAAGGTACATTTAGAATTTGTCATGACAACAGTTCAGTTTCCTGTTTTGTCTTGTCTTAGATTATTCACCCCTCATTCCTGGAATACCCAAAACACCTGACATTTTACCCTCTGAATTATTAGTACTATGACACTCCTCTCCACCCTCCAGGTGACCTTCTCTAGCAAAAAGCTTATCCACTAATTTGAGAGAGAGCACGAGTGGGGGTAGGGGGAAGGGCAAAGGGAAAGGGAGAAGTGAGGCTTGATCCTAGGACCCCGAGATCATGACCTGAGCCAAAAGCAGATGCTTATTCACCACCTGAGCCGCCCAGGCACCCCAGTAATTTTGTCTTGACTGCAGCGCCCAGCCACAATGTAGGTTCAAGGCAACTTACTGACAGCTTTGGAAAAAAGTCTAGGCCAGCACCGTACTATTCCATGCTTGAAATCACTTCTGTTTCTTCGTGTCTTACCTTCACTGCTGCACACCTGGCCCGCAGGCCTGCTGGAGTGGAAGGTACTGGTCTCTGAGGAGCCGTTCTGGGACCTGTCGGGTGGGAAGGCAGAGGCTCAGCACTGGCCCATCTCCCGGAACCACAGACTGGAGGAGTTAGGCCACATTCTTGGTGCTGGAAAACCTCTTTGTGTGAGGTGCACTGTCAACTTGTTCACATTTAATGGAAAACAAAAACCCTGGCTTTGCCTTTTTCTCCAGCTGCCGACGTCTTTGTGTTCTTTTCCCACCAGCAGTTCTGGAAGGCTTCTGCTTTTTCTCTTCTTTTTCAATGCCAGTTTTCACTAAAAGAAAACCCATCCTCTGGACTTTTATTCCATTGCTAAATCTATTTCGTTCTGTAGACATCTGCAGAAACC
This sequence comes from Canis lupus dingo, assembly GCF_003254725.2. Lineage (NCBI taxonomy): Eukaryota > Metazoa > Chordata > Mammalia > Carnivora > Canidae > Canis > Canis lupus. The sequence continues at coordinate 30,607,669 of NC_064269.1, read as the reverse complement.
TACGGAAACTATTTTAGTTGTAAAATTATTGCTAAATAACAACAGTTCCGACTTGATAAACTTCTATGTAACTTTTTTTTTTTTATTACTATTAACATTCCTGCTGTGTTTCCTCAGATCTCTGTCCAGAGGCATAGGACTTAAGGATCCCTTGTTAAGCTAATTACTCTACAGGAGCTTTGAAGGATAGTGAGGTTTTAATCATGACTTCTTCCCCACTCCCACGCCCTCTACCAGAACAAGAGCAGACCCATTAAATGGTGGTAAAGTATTACCTTGCGCTGAGAGCTTATATCACATTATGTGTTTCAAGACTACTGACTTTTGGAGGTGGATTAATGTCTCCTATGCATTTGGTTTTGTTTTTTAAACTGGAACATATAGTTTCTGTTTGCTTAAATCCGAAGTACATATTCAGCCTGCCTTTAAAAATAGGGGTTATTGGGGCATCTGCGTGGCTCAGTGGTTAAGCATCTGCTTTTGGCTCAGGTTGTGATCCTGGGGTCCTGGGATCGATTCCTGCATCGGGCTCCCTGCAGGGAGCCTACTTCTCCCTCTGCCCGTGTCTCTGCTTCTCTCTCAGTGTCTGCCATGAATGAATGAATGAATGAATGAATGAATAAGTAAATAAATAAATAAAATGTTTTTAAAAATATAAAATAAAATAAAATAATAAAATAAAATAAAATAAAATAGTAAAATAAAATAGGGGTTACTTTGGAAGCTTTGGTTTCTTTATCTGGAAAATGGGAATGATAGTACCTATCCTGTAGGTACAGGTACACTGTAGCATAATTGGGAGAGGAAACATGATAACAAAGAGTGTACCAGCCACAGAGCAGGCTTTCAAAGTTAGTTGAATCAGAATTAAGCAGTTTGCAGTCTCTTCTTGAAGGAGACAGTGCAGTGTACTTAGTGTACAAGCTAGGAAGGCAGAGATATGGGTTGTGTCCTAGCTTGGCTGCTCAACATTTCTGAATCACATTTTCTTCACCCGTGAAATGAATATAGTTATGAGAACTATACTAGTATAGTTACAAAGGCTATGTAATGCACATAAAGTACATGGCATAGTTGAACGCATAGTGGACTCATAAAATTAAGCATATATGTATCTGTGTGGTTGTATATATCACAGTAACAGCAATACTTAGACAACCGTATGACCTGAACCGAGTAAAGAAAGAGATACAGATTTTTTTTTAAGATTTTAAAGATAAAAAAAAAAAAAGATTTTAAAGATAGAATGATCAGAATTTGGTAGATGTCAGCCTGATAAGGTTGTATATAGGAGTTGAGTTTTAAAGGCAGGAACGGACGTTGTGACCAAGAGACCATGCCCAGCAGATTAAGTAGTACGGAAGCTTGAATGTGAGAAAAGATGTGTGTTTATGTGGAAGGGAGAGAAGAAGCAGACAGCAGGGCTGATAATTGAACAAGAGGATGTTAAAAAAGAATGGCTACCGTTTAGGGTAGGAAATTTACATGTTAAGCTTTACCCTAAATCCCTATCCACTTTGACTTCAGTATCACCAGATTGCCTTAGCTTCCCTTCTGGGTACATTCTCACTTACACTTCCAACTTCAGACAGATAGTTACATTCAGTGGAAGGTGAAATAAACTTGAGTTCTGTAAAGCTAATCTCCATTAGCTTATTCCTTCTTTGAAAGTCCCATAAGTGCTACTTCCTTACTTGCATTTGCCTGGCATTTTGTTTCAGTATCCTGCTTCTCCTTGTTCACTTGTGTTGGTATTAATGATGACTATAATCATGGTGATAATGATGATCATAAAGTATAATAAACCTTATCGAGGGTTCTTCATGGGCCAGGTTCTGTGCCAAGTATAAGTATATTCCACATGTTATCTCACTAAATCCTGACAACAAACTGGTAAATTAAGGACTATTTCTATTCTCATCTTATAAATGAAGAAATTTAGTTTCAGAGAGGCCAAGTCTCTCAACCAAAGTTGATAACCAAATGGTGGGATTGGAATTCAAATCTTGCAGCCTGGGATCTTAAATACTCTTGAAATGAGAAAACACTGTAAACTGGGTTTCTAAAGAAGGATATATATTTGAGCTTAGGGATTTATTTATTTATTTTTCTAAGACTATTTGAGAGAGTGTGTGTAACCAGGGGGAGAGGCAGAAGAAGAGGGAGAGAGAATCACAAGCCAACTTTGCTATGAGTGCAGAATCCAACTCAGGGCTCGGATCTCATGAGCCTGAGATCATGACCTGAGATGAAATTAAGAGTCAAATGCTTAACCAAAATGCTTAACCAACTGAGCCACCCCCAGGGGCCCAGAACTTCGGCATTTCTAATCAACCATTAATGGTGCTACTGTGTACGTAATTTAATGCTACTGGAGAGATCAATCCATAAACTCTGGTCCTTTACATCCAACTTATGGTTCATCTTGATGCAAAAATAAGATTTTCATCTCACTTTATAGCATTGTACCCATTTGTGTTTGCTTCTCATTCCCCTATGTTTTCATTTTCACTCCATGCTTGTTTAATATCTTCAAGCTTAATGTTATAGAACTAGAAAAACACAATATTGTTTATTTTGAAATTTTAGCAAAGATTATTTCTTCTGCAATAACCCAGGATATTTTTTAAGAACAGTGTGGTTAATGCTGCAATATAAGCACACCAAGTGACCATCAAGTTTTTTGAGGTATTCCCATCTACTTTTCCTATCTTGTCTAAAATCTTTTCAGGATTCCAGACCAAAATTGAGAAAATGGTTGACCTCACTGAGCTAATGGAAAATGAAGTATTCATGGCCTTTGCTTCTTACACAACAATTATTCTTTCAAAAATGATGTTTATGAGTACTGCAACTGCATTCTTTAGATTGACAAGAAAGGTAAGACATTTGGAGGCAATATTTTCCTTGAAGGGTTGGCATTTTGGAGAACAATTTTCTTGATTAACATTTTTTTGGGGGGGGGGTAGTGGGTAAAGCCCAATGGCACAGTGTTTAATGTTGCAAATGAATTATGCCATTTTTGGTACAGATGCATCTGGTATATTTATGGAACAGGTACTTTTTCCTGGAAACTAGTAAATGTTTTTTTCATTGTGGCTTTTACCCTTTATCAGGTATGCTTAGTATATGAGATTCTCAGAGTATCAGAGTTTTCAAGAAAACTTTCTGTGATTTTGAAGCTAATTTTGCCAACTAGAGTTTAGAAAATAGTCATTTTCCAGATGGGTAACCAGTGTCTTCGTTCTATTACAGGTCAAGGATATACGTTTGGGGACAGAATTATTATTATTATCATCAGTAGAGCCTTTAATGATGGGGCAAGGCATTTGAATTATGTGTAGTTCTGACTTCTTAAGTGGGTGCTATTTCTGCCCAGCATTATAAGAATGATTTTTTCTTAATGGTTGGGGAAAGTGATAGAAAGATTTCGAAAGCATGACATATACTCAAACAGGGTTTGTAACCCAGTAAGGGAGGATAGAGCAAAACTACCTTGACAAAGCTAAACTATTTCCATTGGTGTGGTCCCTATCTCTAGTCAGCAACTTCTTCCTGGAAACCACCTATTTCTCTCTCTCTGTTTCTCTTTCTGAGTCTCTAATGGGTCCAGGAGTCAGAGCAGCAAGCTGTGAAATGACTGCTTACCACCAGGTTTACAATGTCCTCCAGAAACATAGTAGTACTAAGCATAGCAGAAATGTACCCCATCTTACAAGAAAGGGAGAAAGGAATTCAGATTTGTGGAGTGCCAGTGGTATGTGCCAGGAGCTGCGTGGTGCTCTTTGTATGTGTGAAATCATGGACTCATTTTACATAGTTTTTAGTATTATCATGTGAAATGAGCATTGGTCCCCCCATTTTACAGATGAGAAACTGGAAGTCCGAGAGGTCAGGTAGCTTACCCAAGGTTACACACCCATAAAGCATGAAGCTAAGATTCTAATTCAGATTGCTTTAAATCTGAATCGCATGCACTTTCCACTTTAATACATTTATTTACTTATTTGAAACACATTTATTGAACATAAATGCCAGACATTTATTTAGAATGCAGACAGACAAAGCTGGCCTCAAGAACTGATACTCTATTAAGTCCCTTCCCATCAGTTCTCCTCAACGTCTTTATCTGAAATAAATGCTTATGTCATATTAAGAAAAGTAGTATAATATTTATGAATTTCTAAGCTTAAATTAGGCTAATTTTGTAGTTCATGTTTTTCTTTATTATAAATTATTAAACAGTGGAACACACTTAAATATTTTTAAATGCATTTTTCAAGTTTCAAGGGATGAGGAAATCATATCAAACAGCATAATAATTTGCAGGAAGGGATAAATGAACATATGCCCTAGAACATGGACTTGGTATTTTTAGGAATGCAATTCTACTTCTTATATTTCACTACATTATTCAACCCAAAGTGTTCATTAATTCAATAAAAGAAAAGAGATACACATATCTTAACAAAGTACAAAATACATTTCCTGCCCCTCGCTCTTAGGCTTCTTGTCTGTTCCCTAACATATGTGGTTAGTAAATTAAGGACCTTCATATAAACCAATCAGGTGGGAATATTAATACTCTTAAGGGAAGTTGTATCAATATCACTAGGAAAAGATTCCAGTTCACCTTAATAATAGTCGATGATGGATTGGAATTATGCTCTCTTTTCCACTTTTCCTTTTTTTTTCACTATTTTTATGCATTAGTTTTTATTTATGTTCTTATTTATGCTTTTCTTTAAAAAAATTTTTTTTGCACTGTTAAAAACTCAGGTTTAACGTATAGACCCCTCCTGGTGTTTGAGCTCCAAATTTTCTTTTCATAAGGGCCAACCTGAATACCTGTATTTCTCCTGTTAAAATGCAAATAATTTATCAGATAGAATACTCCCACGTTATTTGGTATTTGAAATAATTTTTTTTTCTTGGTATTTGGAATAGGTTTTTGCCAACCCAGAAGACTGTGCCAGCTTTGGCAAAGGAGAAAATGCCAAAAAGTATCTTCGGACAGATGATAGGGTGGAACGTGTACGGAGGTAAACCCACTGTCCTCTAAAGTTATTTACTTGATCAAAGAATTTTGGTCCCAGAGTTCACTGAGGATGTTGGGGGGTCATAAAAAGGGATAAAAGTCAGTTATCTTAATTAGTCCATACAATAATGATAGAAAATTAGGAATCTAGAAGTCTCCATCTCTCACTGCAATTGCACATGCTGCCAATTTCTTACCTTGTCGGGGTTAATGACTTTGTACTGTGTAGGGATTTTTCAAAAGGTATTAAAGGTAGGAGGTAAAACGAGGATGGTAGATTCTTCAGTTTTGTCATCTTTCTCCAGAGGTGAGACTGTCAGCTTGTTTGAAAAGTTGAAGATACTTTTGCATAAAACTCGAAATGTGAACGTGGGAAGTCTTGCCTTCCTTTTTCTCTCTCCTTTATAGGTATTATATTTAATGTACTGAGAATTCAATGAGCAATGAAAAGCCATAAGCCAAGACACTATCCATACCACTTCCTAATAATATAATTAATACACTGTTTTAGAAAAGCAAATTGAATCTTAGTCCTAAAAGTATACTTCTTAATCTTTGCCATAAAGTCATATAAATTACAAACTTTTTTTCACCTGAACTGTAATTGACAAATAAAATTGTAAGACATATAAAGTGCACAGCATCATGATTCAATAACACGTATGTTTAAAAAGTTTATCTGCATCGAGTTTATTAACACATCCATGACCTCCATAGTTACCACCCCCTCTGTTTTTTAATGAGAGCATTTAAGGTCTAATCTCTTAGCAAATTTCAATTATACAGTACAGTGTTATTAACTATAGTCACCATGTCACGCTTTAGGTCCTCAGACCTTCTTTATCTTATAACTGAACTTTTGTACCCTACCAACCTCTCATTTTCCCCCAGCCCCTGGCAACCAGCTTTCTACTGTTTCTATGAGTTTGAAAAATTTTTTTCCAGTCTTTTAGATTCCACGTATAAGTGGTACCATATAACATTTGTCTTTCTCTGCTTTATTTTACCGAGCCTACTGCCCTTCAGGTTCATCTGTGTTGTTGGATGTAATAGGATTTATTTCTTTTTTAAGAGTGAATAATGTCCCATTGCACATATATACCACATTTTCTTTATCCATTCATCTATTGATGGGCACTTAGGTTGTTTCTGTATCTTGGCTATTGTGAATGATGCTGCAGTGAACATGGGAGTGCAGATATCTCTTTGGAATTTGGATTTCTTTTCTTTTCTTTTCTTTTCTTTTCTTTTCTTTCTTTTCTTTTCTTTCTTTTCTTTCTCTTCTCTTCTCTTCTCTTCTCTTCTCTTCTCTTCTCTTCTCTTCTCTTCTCTTTTCTCTCTTTTCTTTCCTTTTCTTTTCTTTCTTTTCTTTTTTCTTTTTTATATATACCCAGCAGTGAGATTGCTGGATCATCCGGTTGTTCTATTTTTAATTTTTTGAGGAACCTCCAAACTGTTTTCCATTGTGGCTTATACAAGTTTACATTCCTACCAACAAAGTTCCCTTTTTTCCACATTTTTGCCAGCATTTATCATCTCTTGTTCTTTTGACAATAGCCATCCTAAGAGAGGTGAAGTTAATCAAAATCACTGATTTTGGATGATTTTTGAATAAAAATCAGTGGTTTTGGATGTCTTCTTTGGATAAAAATAACTATTCAGGTCTTTGCTTATATTTATTAACTGGATTATTGTTATTGCTATAGAGCTGTGTAAGTTCTTTGTATATTTTGGGTATTAAGCACGTGTCGGACATGTGGCTTGCAAATATTTCCTCCATAGATTGTCTTTCCATTTTGATTATGGTTTCCTTTGCTGAGCAGAAGCTTTCTGGTTTGATAGAGACTCATGTGTTTATTTTGGTTTTGTTGTCTTTGATTTTGGTGTCAAATCCAGAAAAATCATTGCTGAAGCCAGTGTCAAGGAGCTTACCCTCTATGTTTTCTTCCAGGAATTGTATGGTTTCAGGTCTTACATTTCAAGTCTTTAATCCCTTTAGAATTAATTTTTGTGAATAGTATAAAATAGGGTGTGGCTTCATTCTTTTGCATGTGGAAATTCAGTTTTCTCAACACAGTTTATTGAAGAGACTAGCCTTTCCTATTGTATATTTTTTTTCCTATTGTATATTATAATTATTTTTGCTACTTGTCTTTTAGTTTTTATACTAGACTTATGTAATTTACCCACCATCATTACATTATACACCCACTGTGTATTTTGAATTTAATTATATTTGCTTTTACTGGTGAGTTTTATACTTCTGTTTGTTATCTTCTTACAAAATAATGTCCTTCTGTTTCAACTTAAAGAAAATCCTTTAACATTTCTAGCTGCTGTAGTGGTGATGAACACTTTCAGCTTTTGTTTAGAGAATTTGTTGTCTCTCCTTCAATTCTGAAGGACAACTTTATCAGGTAGAGAATTCTTTTTTTTTTTTTTGTATATTTTTTTTATTGGAGTTCGATTTGCCAACATATAGCATAACACCCAGTGCTCATCCCATCAAGTGCCCCCGTCAGTGCATGTCACCCAGTCACCCCATTCCCCCTCCCACCTCCCCTTCCACTACCCCTTGTTCGTTTCCCAGAGTTAGGAGTCTCTCATGTTCTGTCACTCTCACTGATATTTCCCACTCATTTTCTCTCCTATCCCTTTTATGACCTTTCACTATTTTTTATATTCCCCAAATGAATGAGGCCATATAATGTTTGTCTTTCTCCGATTGACTTATTTCACTCAGCATAATACCCTCCAGTTCCATCCATGTCGAAGCAAATGGTGGGTATTTGTCATTTCTAATGGCTGAGGAATATTCCATTGTATACATAGACCACACCTTCTTTATCCATTCATCCTTCGATGGACACCAAGGCTCCTTCCACAGTTTGGCTATTGTGGCATTGCTGCTAGAAACATTGGGGGAGGGGCAGGTGTCTTGGCTTTTCACTGCATCTGTATCTTTGGGGTAAATCCCCAGCAGTGCAATTGCTGGGTTGTAGGGCAGATCTATTTTTAACTCTTTGAGGAACCTCCACACAGTTTTCCAGAGTGGCTGCACCAGTTCACATTCCCACCAACAGTGCAAGAGGGTTCCCTTTCTCCACAGCCTCTCCAAAATTTGTTGTTTCCTGTCTTGTTAATTTTCCCCATTCTCACTGGTGTGAGGTGATATCTCATTGTGGTTTTGATTTGTATTTCCCTGATGGCCAGTGATGCGGAGCATTTTCTCATGTGCTTGTTGGCCACGTCTATGTCTTCTTTGGTGAAATTTCTGTTCATGTCTTTTGCCCATTTCATGGTTGGATTGTTTGTTTCTTTGCTGTTGAGTTTAATAAGTTCTTTACAAATCTTGGATACTAGCCCTTTATCTGATATATCTTTTGCAAATATCTTCTCCCATTCTGTAGGTTATCTTTTAGTTTTGTTGACTGTTTCTTTTGCTGTGCAGAAGCTTTTTATCTTGATTAAGTCCCAGTAGTTCATTTTTGCTTTAGTTTCCCTTGCCTTCATAGATGTATCCTGCAAGAAGTTGCTGTGGCCAAGTTCAAAAAGGGTGTTGCCTGTATTCTTCTCTAGGATTTTGATGGATTCTTATCTCACATTTAGATCTTTCATCCATTTTGAGTGTATCTTCGTCTGTGGTGTAAGAGAATGGTCTAGTTTCATTCTTGTGCACATGGCTGTCCAATTTTCCCAGCACCATTTATTGAAAAGACTGTCCTTTTTGCAGTGGATAGTCTTTCCTGCTTTGTCGAATATTAGTTGATTATAGAGTTGAGGGCCCATTTCTGGGTTCTCTATTCTGTTCCATTGATCTATGTGTCTGTTTTTGTGCCAGTACCACACTGTCTTGATCGCAGCTTTGTAGTACAACTTGAAATCTGGCATTGTGATGCCCCCCGGCTCTGGTTTTCTTTTTCAATATTCCCCTGGCTATTCTGGGTCTTTTATGATTCCACACAAATTTTAAGATTGTTTGTTCCCACTCTCTGAAGAAAGTCCTTGGTATTTTGATAGGGATTGCATTAAATGTGTAAATTGCCCTGGGTAGCATTGACATTTTCACAATATTAATTCTTCCAATCCATGAGCATGGAATATTTTTCCATCTCTTTGTGTCTTCCTCAACTTCTTTCAGAAGTGTTCTGTAGTATTTAGGGTGTAAATCCTTTACCTCTTTGGTTCGGTTTATTCCTAGGTATCTTATGCTTTTGGGTGCAATTGTAAATGGGATTGACTGATTCCTTAATTTCTCTTTCTTCAGTCTCATTGTTAGTGTATAGAAATGCCACTGATTTCTGGGCATTGATTTTGTATCCTGCCACACTGCCAAATTGCTGTATGAGTTCTAGCAATCTTGGGGTCCATGGAGTCTTTTGGTTTTTCTATGCACAGTATCATGTCATCTGCAAAGAGGGAGAGTTTGACTTCTTCTTTGCCAATTTGAATGCCTTTTATTTCTTTTTGTTGTCTGATTGATGAGGCTGGGACTTCTAGTACTATGTTGAATAGCAGTGGTGACAGTGGACATCTCTGTCATGTTTCTGATCTTAGGGGAAAGGCTCCCAGTGTTTCCCCATTGAGAATAATATTTGCTGTGGGTTTTTCGTAGATGGCTTTTAATATGCTGAGGAATGTTCCCTCTATCCCTACACTCTGAAGAGTTTTGATCAGGAATGGATGCTGTATTTTGTCAAATGCTTTCTCTGCATCTAATGAGAGGATCATATGGTTCTTGTTTTTTCTCTTGTTGGTTTGATCTATCACATTGATTGCTTTACCAGTGTTGAACCAGCCTTGCATCCAGGGGATAAATCCCACTTGGTCATGGTGGATAATCTTCTTAATGTACTGTTGGATCCTATTGGAAGGAACAAGAATTCTCTTGTTGAGAATTTTTGCATCTGTGTTCATCAGGGATGTGGGTCTATAATTCTCCATTTTGGTGGGGTCTTTGTCTGGTTTTAGAATTAAGGTGATGCTGGCCTCATAGAATGAGTTTGGAAGTATTCCATACCTTTCTATCTTTCAGAACAGCTTTAGTAGAATAGGCATTGTTTCTTCTTTAAACAAACGTTTGATAGAATATCCCTGGGAAGCCTTCTGGGCCTGGACTTATATGTCTTGGGAGCTTTTTGATTACTGCTTTAATTTCCTCGCTGGTTATTGGCCTGTTCAGAATTTATATTTCTTCCTGCTCCAGTTTTGGTAATTTGTGTTTTTCCAGAAATGCGTCCATTTCTTCTAGATTGCCTAATTTATTGGTGTATAGCTGCTCACAATATGTTTTTTAAAATCGTTTGTATTTCCTTGGTATTGGTTGTGATCTCTCCTTTTTCATTCGTGATTTTATTAATTAGAGCCTTTTCTCTTTTGTTTTTAATAAGGCTGGCTAATGGTTTATCTATCTTATTAATTCTTCGAAAGAACCAACTCCTGGTTTTGTTAATCTGTTCAACAGTTCTGATCTCTGTTTCATTGAGTTCTGCTTGAATCCTTATTAACTCTCTTCTGCTTGGTGTAGGTTTTATTTGCTGTTTTTTCTTCAGTTCCTTTAGGTGCAAGGTTAGCTTGCGCATTTGAGTTTTTTCCAATTTTTTGAGGGATGCTTGTATGGCAATGTATTTCCCTCTTAGGACTGCTTTTGCTGTATCCCAAAGATTTTGAATGGTTGTATCTTCATTCTTATTAGTTTCTATGAATCTTTTTTAAAAATATTTTATTTATTTGTTCATGAGAGACACTGAGAGAGAGAGAAAGAAAGAGAGAGAGAGGCAGAGACACACACAGGCAGAGGGAGAAGCAGGCCCCGTGCAGGGAGCCCAATGAGGGACTTGATCCTAGGACCCCAGGATCACACCATGTACTGAAGGCAGGCACTAAACCGCTGAGCCACCCAGGGATCCTTAATTCTTCTCTAATTTCCTGGTTGACCCTTTTATCTTTAGCAGGATGGTCCTTAACCTCCACGTGTTTGAGGTCCTTCCAAACTTCTTGTTGTGATTTAGTTCTAATTTCAAGGCATTATGGTCTGAGAATATGCAGGGGACAATCCCAATCTTTTGGTATCGGTTCAGACCCGATTTGTGACCCAATATGTGGTCTATTCTGGAGAAAGTTCCATGTGCGCTTGAGAAGAATGTGTATTCAGTTGCGTTTGGATTAAAGTTCTGTAAATATCTGTGAAATCCATCTGGTCCAGCGTATCATTTAAAGCTCTTGTTTCTTTGGAGATGTGCTTAGAATATCTGTCATTTGCAGAAAGCGCCGTGTTGAAGTCTCCCAGTATTAGTGTATTATTATCTAAGTATGTTTTTACTTTGGTTATTAATTGATTGATATATTTGGCAGCTCCCACATTAGGGGCATCAATATTCATGATTGTTAGGTCCTCTTGTTGGATATATCCTTTAAGTATGATATAATGCCCCTCTTCATCTCTGACTATAGTCTTTTGGATAAACTTTAATTTATCTGATATGAGGATGGGTACCCCAGCTTTCTTTTGAGGACCATGTGAATGGTAAATGGTTCTCCAACCTTTCATTTTCAGACTGTAGGTGTCATTAGGTCTCAAATGAGTCTCTTGTAGACAGCAAATAGATCGGTCTTGCTTTTTTATCCTGTCTGAAACCCTGTCTTTTGATGGGGTCATTAAGCCCATTCACGTTCTGAGTTACTATTGAAAGATATGAATTTAGTGTCATCATAATACCTATTCAGTCCCTGTTTTTGTGGATTATTTCTTTGGACTTCCTTTCTTTTACAGAACCCCCCTTAATATTTCTTGCAGAGGCATTTTGGTGGTCACATATTCTTTCAATTTCTGCCTATCTTGGAAGCCCTTTATCTCTCCTATTCTGAATGAGAGCCTTGCTGGATAAAGTATTCTTGGCTGCATGTTCTTCTCATTTAGGACCTTGAATATATCCTGCCAGCCCTTTCTGGCCTTCCAGGTCTCTGGAGAGGTCTCCTGTTAACCTAACACTTCTCCCCATATAAGTTAGGGATCTCTTGTCTCTTGCTGCTTTAAGGATTTTCTCTTTATCTCTGGAATTTGCAAGTTTCACTATTAAATGTCGAGGTGTTGAATGGTTTTTATTGATTTTGGGGGGGACCCCTTTATCTCCTGGATCTGAATGCCTGTTTCCTTTCCCAATTTAGGGAAATTCTCAGCTATGATTTGTTCACATATGCTTTCTGGTCCTCTGTTCCTCTTGGTGTTGTCTGGAACCCCAATTAAACATAGATTTTTCCTTCTGAGGTGGCCATTTATTTCCCTTAACCTTTCCTCATGGTCTTATAATTGTTAAATTATATTTTCTCTTCCTTCCTTGCCATCCACTTGTCTTCTTTGTCACTCACTCTTTCTTCTACCTCATTAATACTCGTCATTAGGACTCCCAGTTTGGATTGCATCTCATTTAATTGATTTTTAATTTCGGCCTGATTAGATCTAAATTCTGCAGTCATGAAGTCTCTTGAATCCTTTATGCTTTTTTTCCAGAGCCACCAGTAGCTTTATAATTGTGCTTCTGAATTGGCTTTCTGACATTGAATTGTAATCCAAATTCTGTAACTCTGTGGCCTAGAGTACTGTTCCTGATTCTTTCTTTTGTGGTGAGTTCTTCTTTCTAGTCATTTTGCTCAGTGCAGAGTGGCTAAAAAAGAGTTGTACTTGTTAGATGTACTTGTTAGATGTGCAAACTCTTCTCTCTGTAGCATTCCAGCTGTGCTCCCTTAAATCTCAGGTCGAATTTGTAGGTTTTCAGGATGATTTGAAAGTTATCTAGGTAAGTTGGTGGGGACGGGTGACTTGGGGACCCTACTCCCCTGCCATCTTGCCCCACCCCCCTGGTAGAGAATTCTTTGTGAAATATTTGGTATTTATTATTTTATTAATTATATTTTTAAGACTCTTAAAAAGAGTCCCATCACACTCCCTTCTGCCTTGTAGTTTCTGATTAAAAGTATGCTGGTAGTCTTATGCGGTTCCCTTGTATAAGACAAGCTACTTTTCTCCTGCTGCTTTTAAAATTTTCCCTCTCTTTAACTTTTGGTAATTTAATTATAATATGCCTCGGTGTGTCTGTGTGGATTCGTATTTTTTGGTACATCTGAAGTTCCTACATCTGGATGTCTATTTCTTTCTCTGGGTTGGGAAGTTTTTAGCCATTATTTTTTGGTTAAGCTTTCTGCCCCCTTTTCACTCTCTTCTACTTCTGGGGCCTCGGAAATAAAGATATTCATCTTTTTGATGGCATTCTATAAGTTCCATAAATTATATTTTTCCTTTATTTTTTTTCTTTTTGTGCCTCCAGTTACATGAATTCCACTGACCAAGTCATTTATTAAACGGAATGTTTTTCTTCTAAGAGTAAAGTCTGGCTAGGTAGTTTGAATAAAATGTTAACTTCTGCTTCTCTTAGTTATATATTTGTTAAGTTCACATACATGATGCTAATCATGACCTTATGCTGATAACGTTGCCCAGGACTTGAGAGTGATAATAATAAGACACTTGATAGCACTAGTGGGTTTGGACGGAAGATCCAAGCGTCATGTGTGAAAGCTTAACAAAATAGATTTTATTTTGAGATTTTAGATTCTTCCCCATTCTCCCCTTCCAGCCTCCCCCTCCTTGCCATACCCATAAGACTGTACTTCTAGAGGAGCAAACCATTATTGAACCTGATCTTCTAGTCAGGTTGTGAACAATTGACCTTAGTTCTGAAAGGAATCAGTGTCCTTGAAGAGGTGCAGCGACTGTGTGCATAGCGCCCCCTGGTGATCAGACGCTGGCTTTTCAGTGTGGCAACAGAAAGTCTCCGAGAAAGATAGGGTGTCCAGTTTCCAGTTGTATTGTTTGAGACCTTATGGACCCCATCAAAAACTTTCTAAGAACAGTTTACTTTCGGTGAAACTTTACTGATAAAGTGTTTCCAGAATCTCCCCCATCTCATTTTTAACCTGGATTTTTTTTACACTACTTCCACATGTGAAGCTATTTCTATTAGTATATGCCAATGGCAGGGATGAAATGGGGCCATGAATGAAGATATGCAATCTTGAGAAAATTAATACATAAACATGTGGGAAAAGTAATTAAAAACAAAGGAATATGTGTGGAAATGTCAAGATAAGTGACTTATAGGTCAGTGACTCGGTGCTTTGGGCAGACAGAAATCAGTGATGATTAGAAAACATTTTATGTATGTATCTATTTAATCCTATCTCACGAGGTTCTAGAAAGAATTTGAGATCATATATACATTTGTTACAACTAGATAAAAGAAAAGTGTAAGGTAATTAGGGCAGCTGGAAAAATACAGGGAACTTTTCAAAAGGGAAAGAATGAAGGCTTCGGTTTGGTATATAGGGAAAGGAGAGATGTGTAGAACATACTACCTTCTGAGGTAGAAAATACTTTTTCACTGAGTGATGGAATTTAGGTGATGCTCACTGGGGATTCTTTCAAGGGACTGAAGCTTAGTCTAGGAGTTGAACTAGATGGCTTCCCTTCTGGACCCAGTGCATGAATAAAACATTCATTGAGAGATTGTTGTGTGCTCATTGATGTCACTTCTTCTATTAGGATATGATAAAAGAGCTTTAAGACTGGATTCCTGCCCTGGAAGGATTTATAATTTTTACCATGAAAATAAGGCCAACACACATGTAGTAATTAGAGAATGATATAAAGCAGCCTCTTATTAGATGTTAAGTTGTGCGGTACAAGGTATAAGTTCCTAAAGGATTTAGGAATATTGGATGGATGAAGAGCTTGAAGGATATTAGGATTTGGGAAGAGGAAGAGAAGAGTGATCATGTCAATTTGGGATAATTTCTTTGTGGGAATTTGAGCACACTGCTATATTCTGAGTGTGAAGAGCTTTGGTTGAGATAAGGTCCAGGTCAGATGGGTGATGCTGAAATCCAAGTGGTTCTGATCTGAGGGAAGAAGGTGTGACTGGAGCATCATGAGCACAGAGTAGGGCTGTGTGAAGGTCAGCCATAGAGCAAGTCTATACCAAGGGGCATCTGTCCACATGAGAAAAGAAAATGGGAATAGGAGTCATGATGGAGGGAAGGGGACAGACCAGATAGAAAGTGGTCATGAAGACATCTACCTACTAATAGATTTTGGTAGCCATCTAGAAAGGACAGGAAGATGAAAAAAGCTGCCCCTATAAGGTAAGCTGTGTTGTTCAATCAGAGAAAGGATTCCAGTGGAAAGGTGATACTGATCTATAGCAAGTGCTCACCGGTAGAGCTCGGTATGTGTATGCCTGGGCCAGCCAGGGTCTAAAAAGAACAGCATGTAAAATGGCATGAGTTAGTATTGAGTATGAGCGTCTATTGAAAACAGACAATTTCTAGGACAATGAGCAGTGTTATCTATAAGAACATTTGGAAGGCTGAAGACAGGAAAGGCAAATTGAAGAAGGGAAATAAGATATAGGGAGGCCAGAAAAAAATGGAGGGACTAATACTGTCCAAAGAAGCCCTTCTCTGACCTTCCTTCCCTCTACCCCCAGTGAAACCCATTACCGCTTATTGTCCTAGACTTTCTTCTCTGTTTTAAAACTGTATTCTATTTGCCAATTGCTTAAGTAGACATTATTTTTCATGGGGTCTCCCTTTTAAAACTTCTTCCCCAACTTTAGAATGTCTTACCTTTCAGAAAGCTGTGGGGGAGAAAACTAACATGGCCATCATTGGAGGTGAAGCTATATCTGTGGCACGGCAGGAGAATTCAAAGGACCAAACCAAATAGCCTTCATATAATTGAAGTGGATCCTTCCTAAATAGGAAATAGTATTCCTGCCCCTTCTCATCCGCCTTGCTATCAGTAGCCTGTTCCATGAAAGAGAAGGGACAGGAACACTCATACCATTCTGTCTTTGTTTTTATTTAGGAACAGGCCTTTTTAAAAAAATTATTTATTCATGAGAGACACAGGGAGAGAGGCAGAAACCTAGGCAGAGGGAGAAGTAGGCTCTCTGCCAGGAGCCCAATGCAGAACTCGATCCCAGGACCCTGGGCTCATGACCTGAGCTGAAGGCAGACGCTCAACCACTGAGCCACCCAGGTGCCCCAGGAACAGGTCATTCTTTATTTAAAGTTTTCAAAACTATTACTTATCTAGGTTATTATCATCTTTGTCACCATCAACCTTCATGTTGTCACCATCTTTGTCAGGCAAGCTATGGGAAACAGGAGAAAGGAAAAGAGGTGGGAGATGATGGTGATTGCTGAGCAGGGGATATATAATAATTTTTTTGGTAGAAGAAAAAAGAGTGACATAAGACAAATTTTTTTTTTCATTTTGAAATGCCTATCAGTAGCTGATAAAGCTCTATCAAAAATCTCAACTCCTAGTCTAGATTCTAAAACAATTTTAGTTCTGGAAACTTAAACAGGGACATTAGATTTTAAAATTAAGCACTTCAAAAAAATCAAGCCAATAATAAATGCACCTTCTATTCTCATTCCTGGCCAGAGAAACCCAGGGTGCCATAAATCAGAGGAAAACTTGTAGTTAAACCATGATTTTTGTCTTCTTCTAGCTATGGTATATAAAGATAGAATTTAGGAAACATATCTTTCTATATTGTCTATCATTTTTGTGTATTCTTTGTACTTTGCTTCTTCACTTCAGTAATTCCTTTTATAATTTGAGGATACATTGGCTAAGATTTTCCCCATATTTGAAAGGCTACTTATGTATTCTGTTGTTTGGAAGTTGAGGGCATAAGATTCTTAGTATTGAAATGGTAAATTAATTGTTGACAACCTAGTAGTTTGGGTGGATGAGCAAGGATTGGCTGAGTAATAATTTTGTAGATTGGCAGAAGTGATAGAGGAGCCTTACGAAAGATTATAACCAAAAGGATTTTCTTCTTTTGGAAAGAAGTGTTTTAAGAAGAATCTTGAATTGCTATTGTATGAATCTCGGAAGAGCAAGTATTTCATATCTAAAAACTGAAGTGAGTTTTATGACAATAGATGCAGCAGTTTTGATATGCCTGAGCGTGCAAAGTGCCTTCTTTGTTATATGTTGAAATACACTAAAGATAGAAACAAAAATAATGAGATATTTAAAATAAAAGCTAAATGGTTGAAGAAGGAAGACAATTTGAAAAAAAGTGAAATAATTCTGCATTTTAAGATCCACTAACATTAGTTTTAGAAGAAAGGGAAAATGAACGTATTTCTACTGATTTTGAAGTCAGTGTTTTGCTAATCATCTTTTCCCACAGAGCTCACCTGAATGACCTTGAAAATATTGTGCCATTTCTTGGCATTGGTCTTCTGTATTCCTTGAGTGGTCCAGATCTTTCTACAGCCCTCCTGCACTTCAGACTCTTTGTTGGAGCACGGATCTACCACACAATCGCGTATTTAACACCCCTTCCCCAGCCAAATCGCGCTTTGGCTTTCTTTATAGGATATGGAGTTACTTTTTCAATGGCTTACAGGTTGCTGAAAAGTAGATTGTATTTGTAAAGAGAATCATATAACTTGTCATCCAATTACTTTCTAAGAATTCTACAATTTCAATTTATAATGAATAGTTTGTTAGATTCTAGGTGGGAGGGGAGCAGGAAAATTAAGATGGGGCCAACAGTCTGAATATCAACATCACCAATGTCCTTTATTGTTTCATATTTGTGCTTGAAATTTAATGTAATTCTTAAAGTCTTTTGACTTCTTTAAGTGCCTTGTTGTAAATTCTGATTATAATTCATAATATTCTTTCAACATTTAATATTTTAAATCTATAAAAAGGGTGATTGCATGTATGATAAACATATTGTAATATCACTGAATTGGGCATATGAAATAAAGAATTTAAAGAATAGTGTTATTTGGTTTAATTTTTTCCCAACTTGTATTTTCGGAAGCAAAGTCTGTTCAGTGAGCAACTTTAACCTGTGATCGGACAGCACAGAGAAGGGTGCATAGTTTACATTAACATTATTTAATGTCACATTACATCAATTATTACATTAATTAATGATGGATATTTTCATGTTCCTGATACTTACTTAGAACTCTGAAAGCGAAGATTATGGTTTATTTATTCTTGTGTGTGGGTTCTCATTCATGCACACAGACAAGCAGGAAAACATTCACACCCACACACATCGAATTCATAAACACCTCACCTACACACACCCATGATGAGTACCAACACCATCACCAGTACTAACCATTATGGATACTTAATGATGAGGTAGCTTGGTACTTCTTCATACTGTGCCATCTCCCTTCATGGTACTTTTTCATACTATGCCATCTCCCTTCACACGTGCCTTGCTCTCTCCTCACTTACCCTAAACCAACTCTATCATAAGTAAGTTGAGATCCTTCTGTAGAAATCAGAAGATACTTACCTGTAATTCTAATAGGTATAGTATCTAGGGCAGTGCAGGGAATTTTGTTGGGAGGTGCAGTGACTCTCAGATGAGGCTGGATGGTGGGCCAAGTTTTGTTGAAATCTCTACAGCTAGCGTTTATACACACAGATGTGTATATATGTGGAGTCTATATTATTTAGCACACAAGCCCTATTGCTTTATCATATGATATGCCATAGAGTCTTCTGAACAGGTGGGGACATCTTTTTACAAGAAGTACCTATTTGGCTTGTGCATGTTGAAACGTGGTGGTGGGATATGAGAGGTCCATGTGTATCAAAGGCCTTAGTACTTTAAAAAAGATTAAGAAAACTTTATCTAATGAATGCCAAATGAGTAAGTCCCTCTGTTTTGAAGGCATACAGATTACTCTTTCAAGGTATAAGTGCCATAAGGTCCTGAGGGATAGAGTCATAAGATCCAAAATATAGATAAAGTTGAATTGGAATGGTAGGGAATTCATCAAAACTTGGTCTTGTAACTGTCCCATAGTCTGGTGGTCTGAATCCCAGGGGTTAATCCATTCTGCCTCCATGGTCAAGGTGACTTGGAAGCTGAAATCATGATCAGAAAGCTTCTGTTGATGTTCTCTGAGAGAGCCCTGCCAAAGGTACTAAAGTTACTCTAGGACCCAGGGCTCTCCACGCTGCAGGCTGGGCTTG
The DNA here is from genome assembly GCF_003254725.2 of Canis lupus dingo. Lineage (NCBI taxonomy): Eukaryota > Metazoa > Chordata > Mammalia > Carnivora > Canidae > Canis > Canis lupus. The sequence goes on along the minus strand of NC_064269.1, from coordinate 30,588,542 downwards.
TGTGGCAAAAATGTATACTTGGTGGGCATGGGTTAGACCAAAGACAGTTCAATGAATCAGATGTTTGATGTCATAAGACTGAAATAATCTGATACCTCCACTTCAAAATAGAGATGATCTCATAAATGGGGTTAAAAATACTCATAGTCCATTGGCCACAGCATGCCACACTCATTTCCACACTTGGAACAGCCTTGGAGGTGGCACTAGCAAGACCACATCTGATGATGCAAACCTCTAACCAATGTGGATGCTTAGGCAGACACACTCAACATGTATCTTTGTATATTATTTTTTCCCCATTTTCTTAGCTATTTGATCTCTCTTCTGACTGAGAGTCTACTTCTTGTGTCTTTTTTTTTTTTAAAGATTTTATTTATTTGTTTATGAGAGACGCACACGCAGAGAGAGGCAGAGACATATACAGAGGGAGGCTTCATGCAGGGAGCCTGACATGAGACTCGATCCTGGAACTCCAGGATCACGCCCTGGGCCGAAGGCAGGCGCTAAACCGCTGAGCCACCCAGGGATCCCCTACTTCTTGTGTCTTAATGACCTGGAAGCTAATGAGTTATAGCTGTGCTATGGTCCTAGGAGATTAACCATCAAAAAGGAATTGTGCAACTTTTGGTTCCTAGTAATTAGGGGAACCTCCAGAAGCACCGACACACTGCTAACAGCTACCCTCCTGCTCTCACATTCAATGATTCTGTGGTCAGATATTTCTCTGGGCAGTGTGGAGAAGGTCATGGAGTTTCTGGTGCCTAAAGCATGAAACTTTAAGGCAGAGAGACTCAAGCCTTGGGATTCCTGTGTTGTATAAACCATTCACCTGAAGAGTCTACTTTATAAATACCAAAAAAAAAAAAAAAGTTTTTTTTTTGAGTTGCGTAGTTGCATCACACTGACTCTTCTTGGAGGCAGATGGTGAGACGTGAGGGAGTTTGCCTTGGGTGTCTCTACAATCCATTTAGAAACAGCGGCACAAAAATCCCATGATCATCTCCCCCCTGCCAGCCTGAAATGTCAGCCCTGTGGGAAGCTGATAGGTGTTCCTGCTATCAGCAGAAGCAGCACCTCTACATTCGTATCTTCCAGAGTACTTTATTCACTATATATCCTATGTAAACTGTTGGATTTGACAAGGAGGAGTTGTCAAAGGCAGACTTCTGGGAAGGGGCTGTGTTGGGTTGAATTTGGCACCAATCTCTCACACTTGACAGCTCAAGTACAAGATCGCGGATGAGCAATAGAACCTATGAGCCCCCTCAGTCAGCACACGCAGGCCCTAAGTCACATTTAATTCAGAAAGGCCTGACAGCCCTGCATAAAATGGGAGCAGTAAAATGGAGAAATAGGAGTTATGTGCAAGAGTAGGCCATTTAAGTTATTTCCTTTTACTGGAGTTTTGGAAAATATGAACCAGGACAATATAGACTATGATACACCACGAAGAGATGCACATTAGCAGTCTAAGGAATATAATCCAAACTTTAAGCCAGAGTGACATGATTTTTAATAACTCAAAGCTAAAAGGGGAAACAGTGAAGAGTTAGAAGCTGCCTGAAGTTCTTATTTTTTAGCTTAAATTGTACATATCAATATCTTTATCTCCATGTAAACAAACAGAGAAAGAAAAGTAAAGGATTGTATAGTGAATAGAACACTGGATTTGAAAACACCTATATCTGAGTCTTGGCTCTGACACTTTCTGGCTGCCTGAGATAATGACCACGGTATTTAACCTCCTTAAGCCCCATCTTTAATTCTAAAATGGCCAAATTAATACTTCACCTACTGTATGAATAATCCTCTGCCACAATAATTCTGTGTAACAAATCACCCATGACTCAGTGGCTTTGCGAATGATTCCGCAGGGTTGAGCTCATGTTGGCTGGGTTTGCTCATGTGTCTGCCGTAAGCTACACATTGGCCAGGCAGTGCTGCTGGACGTGTGTCTGGTTGTCTTATGTATCTGGGAATTGGCTGCAGCTTGGCTAATTCCAAATGATCTCCACTAGGATTACTGGGGCAACTCATCTCTATTCCATGTGGCTCATCCTCTAATACAGGGGTCAGCAAACCATGGCTCTTCAGCCAAATCCAGCCCATGGGCTGGTTTTATAACATTTTATCGGAATACAGTTGTGCTCATTGATTTTCATATTTTCTGTGGCTACTTTTGTGTCACTGGCAGAGTTGAGTAGTTGAAGAATTGGCAATAGAGATCACCTGGCCCACAAAACCAAACAAAATTACGATCTGGTCTTTTACAGAAAAAGTTTGCTGACTCTCGCTCCAGTAGGCTAGCCTGGTGTATTAACTGTGGCCACGGCAAAGAGCAATAGAAGATGCATGCAAGATTCTGTATGCATCACATCAGTTAACATGTTATTGGCCAAAAACACACTATGTGAATTACAGTGAGAATTGCAGAATTCAAGTGCTAGGAAACAGACTCAACCTCATTAGTGAGAATTGCAAAGTCACACGGTGAAGGGGCATGGATGCATGGAGAGATAAAGAATTTAGGCTATTTATGCGATCAATCTACCACATCTGCTCACGTTATGACGTTTGATGAGGTTCAATTGGAACACATGTAGAGCATCTTATAAACTCTACAACACTAAAACAGCATTCATCCTAATGTGTCACAATTTTATCAGATTAGTGGTAATCTGTTATATACTCAGTATGATAGCAATGGTTATAACTAAATAAAATATGCGATACTGGGTATGTGAACTTGGCCTTCTCCCTCTCATTTGCAATGTGCTGCATAGGGAGACAGATGGGACAAGGAACAAATATTTGGATAGCCTTATTGCCTCCATAATCAAGTTGGTTCCCAAACTGTGCCCAGTCTGTTCCCTTGAATTATCATCTGCACCCTGCTCCCAACCAAGTGTTTCATCAAAATTAATCAATTTCCGACTATTGTATTGAATATAGAACAGACAATATTACTGGCCCAAATGTAAAATTTTTGTTTTAGTATTTGCTGGAATGGTTGAATATTATCTTTCAAAGCATTGTATTCATCATGAAAATAAGAGCTGTGCTAAATTCTTGTCTGAGCTACTAAATCTATAAACTTGATAACTCCTAGGATGTAATTCACTTTTTCTTTATAACTCATATTTCGTAACAATATAATTAGACTTGAGAACCAAGTATTGGTTCCAACAATAGTTTTGCCACCAGCTTGCATAAGACACACTTGCATATCACCTACTCTTGCTCTCTCCAGTATTTCACATTTAAAAGAGATTGAATTAGAAAAACATTTGAAAAAAAAAAAAAAAGAAAAACATTTGAGATATTCTCTGACTCTAGAAGTTCTGTTTGTTCCAGAGTCAGGTTTTGGATTCCTATTTTTTCCAGTGGATAAAATATGAAGAGCAGGATGTGGGAATAATTAGAGTAGAAAGCGTACAGCCTCTATTAATGAGGTCAAAGATAAGATTGTGAGTTAAATAGCATTTTGTGGCTTAATGTCTTAGAAGATTAATCTTTAATTTTAATTAAGTAAAATTTAATTTTTTCTGAATAGCCAGTGTGATGCCACCCAAATCAAATGATCATATTTTTAATTTTCAAGAAAAAAATGCATCATTACCCCCCTTTTAAGGTTTCCTTCTATGAAATTTCTTCAGACATGAACCATGCTATCATTTCACTAGACCAGTTACTGGTAGCAGTGAGTATTTGTGGGGCGAACAAATAGAATGCCCAGAAGTAAGTGAAATAGGATTCCTTGGTCTTTTTAATTCTTGGCTCCCAGCATGTTGATTCTAAGACTTAGTGAGGTTCCTCTAGTCCAAGTATCTATATGTAAAAAAGCAGAGAATGTTTTATTCATTGCTTCAGGAAAGAAATATTCACTGAGGGCCTCCTATGTGCCAGGCACTGTTCTAGGTACCTGGTATACATCAATGGTAGACAAATGAAGATATTTGCCTTGCAGAGTTTGTGTTCCAATAGGGATCCTTTAATTTAGGGCTTGTAAGAAAGGCAAAAGGAAAGCAAAAGGATTTGTTGAACTTACTGAACCTGTGCTAAAATGGGAATTATCTATGCCAGAGTCTAGTCTGCTATGGCCTATGGGCCACATCTGACCTGTTGCTTGTTATTATTGGGCCCATAAGCTAATTTTTTGTTGTTGTTGTTGTTTTCTAATGAACATTTGCACTAAATTTGATGATTGGGCACACTAACCTTGAACCCCAATTAAGCAAAATGGTACCTTAGAATAAAATTCCATTCTTCTCACTAGTAGAATTACAAAAACAAAATTGTGCTCCATTATTATTGTAATCTTTTGAATTTCCTACAAAGACTGTGGAAATTTGTTTTCTCTCTTGTTATGAAAGTACCTATGTTAACAGTTGAATTTGCCTTTTAGTTCATGAAGTCTAAATGTTTTTATAGAAAAAGTTTGTTAGCCTCTGATCTACACAACTGAACCAAAAAGATATAAATGGATACAGAAATTTCTCTAGTTCTTTTTGACTAAATAATTGGTGCCAGAATTTAGTCAAAATGACTAAGGAAACTTTATTTCAACATTGGTCCATATATATATATATATATATATATATATATATATATATATATATAAAGATTTCTTTAAATTTATTTATTTATGAGACACACACACACACACAGCGAGAGAGAGAGAGAGAGAGAGAGAGGCAGAGACATAGGCAGAGGGAGAAGCAGGTTCCCTGCAGGGAGCCTGATGTGGGACTTGATCCCTGGACTCCAGGATCATGCCCTGGGCCAAAGGCTGGCGCTAAACTACTGAGCCACCCAGGGATCCCTGATCCTTTTATATTTGATCCAAATGATCTATTTTTGTTCCAAATTATTATGTCCTACAAGGTATGGAGAGTGTGCTGAAATATTTGGTCATCTTTTAAGCATTTGCTGAATTGTTAAAGGATCAAAATACTGTTAATTGACCTCTCTGAAAACATACCTTCTTACCAGCATGTTCTGAACTTAGATGTGTACTCCCTGGTAGCTGAATTTTCCTCCCTGAGATTGTACTCTTGATGTTACCATAAGGGACGATGAAGTTTTAAAGGCTTTTTGGCTAGAAAAGTTTCCTTTTCCTTGGATTATATATACAGAAATCATGACACTTCCAGTGTAACACTATTTAATCACTCACTTGTCAGAAACAGTAGTTAAAACCATTAATGTTTGATCACTTCTAGTAGTTTACATTAACATAGAGCAGAATAAACTGTGGCCAAATGAAAGTAAATGGAAGACTCAGAAACAGCTATGAGATCTAATTTAACATTTTTGTTTCTTCCTGGGACATTTATGCTCATGGTGGTGATTTTATATTGCATACATATAATATAGTCATGGTTATTGCTTTTAAAATGGCACCTAGTTTCTTTGATGACTTTAAATTTATTACTATTTTATGGAGAAATAGTATATTGTTCCACTAGAAAAATCACAACTTCTCATTGTTCTGTCACACAATGAATTTTAAATTCACAAATTAAAAAATCACCCCAAACCTTTTACCAAAAATTAAAACAGTAACTGTTATGTTTAGAATTCTAAGTTAGAGTTTTAAAATACATTTCAAAATGTGAACTGGGAAAATTACATAGATACCCATTTTTAGGAATCCATCCCAAATATATGCGGCCAAAAATATGAAAGTACTGTGAACAAGGCTGTATTCACTGAAGTACCATTTGTAATGGCAAAGTACTGCAATTAATCCAAATATTAGCCAATAGGGAATAGCTGAATAATCTATGATACACATGGATTATTATGCAGCTATGAAAAAGAATGGGAAAATTTCTGTGTTAACTATGGAATAATCTCCAGGATGCACAAAAAAATGTGTGTGTGGGGGGCACACACTCAGGTGCACATGCATGCATGTGTGCTTTTATTTTAAGAATTAATAGAAAGATAAACCATAAGGTTCAGAAAAAAATAGTTGACAGTAGGGGAAGAAGAGGGCAGAGTAGAAAGGAGAAGAATAGAAACTATTCTTTTTTTCTTTAAAAAGTTTATTTTGAAGATATGACTTTGGAAATATAAATATTTTCCACAATAATAAAATTAATCACAAAGAGCATTTCCTAAACATAGAAAGTCAAAGGAAAAAGAAACCTAGGGTCTCCTGCATGGCTCAGTCAGTTATGCATCAGTCTTCGGCTCAGGTCATGATCCCAGGGTCCTGGAATTGAGCCCTGCATCAGATTTCCTGCTTGGCTCGGCCCCTGCTTGTGCTCACTCTCTTTCTCTCTCCCTCCTCTAAAAAAAAAAAAAAGAAAGAAAGAAACCTCAAAGCATATCCTGTTGAGGCACAGAGGAACTATCCCAAATGACTTTATAGCATAGCAGATTGACCATACATCCTTAGTGGGACCAAAGAACATAAAAAACACATAAAAAATCTTGTTTCCATAATGGTATAATTGGTGGTAGTGTTAATATTCTAAGACTTTTTTGTATGAGACTCAGTGTGAAATAAAGCCAATGAGTAATTGGTGTCTTTGAAAATCAAGATTTGGGGGCATGGCAGAAAGGAGATATAGCTATGAATTCAGTTATGAAAAAGCCACTATTCTAGATTTTGAGTTGGAGGTATTAGTATGAATTTATGATGTTTTTCATTCAAAACAAAACAGATATAACCTTTTTTCTATCTATGTTTTATTTATTTATGACAGACATAGAGAGAGAGAGAGAGAGAGAGAGAGAGAGGCAGAGACACAGGCAGAGGGAGAAGCAGGCTCCATGCCAGGAACCCGACGTGGGACTCGATACCGGGACTCCAGGATCGCGCCCTCGGCCAAAGGCAGGCGCTAAACTGCTGAGCCACCCAGGGATCCCCTTTTCTATGTTAACTGAAAAGAACTAACAGATCCCTGCCGGAAATGTAAGATGAACTGGGTTTCACATTAGAAAATAAGGATGCTATTCAAGACTACTGATGTCATCTCAAAAGGCCTCCTAAGGGGCTAAATGAATAGACTACCATGTCAAAGCCAGGGTGATTTGAGTGCCAGTAAGAACAATAATTGCAATCAATTCTAAGACATCAAAGGTATTTAAATCCATGAGTTGATGAAATACTTACAAATATATACACATACGTATGTGTACATATATACCTATTGTATATAGGATATACTAAGCAGACCATATGTATTATCTTCTTTGAAGGCTGTTAGGGGCCTTATTATTTTTGAAAACTTAAAAATAAAGAACCAAGAGTTTACAAATTGTACTGCAGCATAATCAGTTGCTGTTGAGAGGGAAATATGTATTTATAGAAGCAAACTAGTTAATAATTAAAGAAATAATCTATCTTTTCAATACCTTATGAATTAATGGATCTAAACAACAAGTATTAATGGCTACTAACATCACAAAAAGAAGACAACCAGGGATAATTTATCCCTGAGGACAGTGTACAATACCACATATGAAACAGACCAAAAAAAAAAAAAAAGCCAGCATGAGTCTCTACAGTCTCTAATTTTGTTTTTTTTTTTTTTTTTTTTTTTTCTTTTCCTTTAATTTTTTTATTCCCTTTTATCCTTATTCTTTTTTTTTTTTTTCAGTTCTATTGGTGTTCAATTTACTAACATACAGAATACTACCCAGTGCCCGTCACCCATTCACTCCCACCCCCCGCCCTCCTCCCCTTCTACCACCCCTAGTTCGTTTCCCAGAGTTAGCAGTCTTTACGTTCTGTCTCCCTTTCTGATATTTCCCACACATTTCTTCTCCCTTCCCTTCTTTTCCCTTTCACTATTATTTATATTCCCCAAATGAATGAGAACATATAATGTTTGTCCTTCTCCGACTGGCTTACTTCACTCAGCATAATACCCTCCAGTTCCATCCACGTTGAAGCAAATGGTGGGTATTTGTCATTTCTAATAGCTGAGTAATATTCCATTGTATACATAAACCACATCTTCTTTATCCATTCATCTTTCGTTGGACACCGAGGCTCCTTCCACAGTTTGGCTATAGTGGCCATTGCTGCTAGAAACATCGGGGTGCAGGTGTCCCGGCGTTTCATTGCATTTGTATCTTTGGGGTAAATCCCCAACAGTGCAATTGCTGGGTCGTAGGGCAGGTATATTTTTAACTGTTTGAGGAACCTCCACACAGTTTTCCAGAGTGGCTGCACCAGTTCACATTCCCACCAACAGTGTAAGAGGGTTCCCTTTTCTCCGCATCCTCTCCAACATTTGTTGTTTCCTGCCTTGTTAATGTTCCCCATTCTCACTGGTGTGAGGTGGTATCTCATTGTAGTTTTGATTTGTATTTCCCTGATGGCAAGTGATGCAGAGCATTTTCTCATATGCATGTTGGCCATGTCTATGTCTTCCTCTGTGAGATTTCTGTTCATGTCTTTTGCCCATTTCATGATTGGATTGTTTGTTTCTTTGGTGTTGAGTTTAATAAGTTCTTTATAGATCTTGGAAACTAGCCCTTTATCTGATATGTCATTTGCAAATATCTTCTCCCATTCTGTAGGTTGTCTTTGAGTTTTGTTGACTGTATCCTTTGCTGTGCAAAAGCTTCTTATCTTGATGAAGTCCCAATAGTTCATTTTTGCTTTTGTTTCTTTTGCCTTTGTGGATGTATCTTGCAAGAAGTTACTATGGCCGAGTTCAAAAAGGGTGTTGCCTGTGTTCTTCTCTAGGATTTTGATGGAATCTTGTCTCACATTTAGATCTTTCATCCATTTTGAGTTTATCTTTGTGTATGGTGCAAGAGAGTGGTCTAGTTTCATTCTTCTGCATGTGGATGTCCAATTTTCCCAGCACCATTTATTGAAGAGACTGTCTTTCTTCCAATGGATAGTCTTTCCTCCTTTATCGAATATTAGTTGCCCATAAAGTTCAGGGTCCACTTCTGGATTCTCTATTCTGTTCCACTGATCTATGTGTCTGTTTTTGTGCCAGTACCACACTGTCTTGATGACCACAGCTTTGTAGTACAACCTGAAATCTGGCATTGTGATGCCCCCAGATATGGTTTTCTTTTTTAAAATTCCCCTGGCTATTCGGGGTCTTTTCTGATTCCACACAAATCTTAAAATAATTTGTTCTAACTCTCTGAAGAAAGTCCATGGTATTTTGATAGGGATTGCATTAAACGTGTATATTGCCCTGGGTAACATTGACATTTTCACAATATTAATTCTGCCAATCCATGAGCATGGAATATTTTTCCATCTCTTTGTGTCTTCCTCAATTTCTTTCAGAAGTGTTCTATAGTTTTGAGGGTATAGATCCTTTACATCTTTGGTGAGGTTTATTCCTAGGTATCTTATGCTTTTGGGTGCAATTGTAAATGGGATTGACTCCTTAATTTCTCTTTCTTCAGTCTCATTGTTAGTGTATAGAAATGCCACTGACTTCTGGGCATTGATTTTGTATCCTGCCACGCTACCGAATTGCTGTATAAGTTCTAGCAATCTTGGGGTGGAGACTTTTGGGTTTTCTATGTAGAGTATCATGTCATCGGCGAAGAGAGAGAGTTTGACTTCTTCTTTGCCAATTTGAATGCCTTTAATGTCTTTTTGTTGTCTGATTGCTGAGGCTAGGACTTCCAGTACTATGTTGAATAGCAGTGGTGAGAGTGGACATCCCTGTCTTGTTCCTGATCTTAGGGGAAAGGCTCCCAGTGCTTCCCCATTGAGAATGATATTTGCTGTGGGCTTTTCATAGATGGCTTTTAAGATGTCGAGGAATGTTCCCTCTATCCCTACACTCTGAAGAGTTTTAATCAGGAATGGATGCTGTATTTTGTCAAATGCTTTCTCTGCATCCAATGAGAGGATCATATGGTTCTTGGTTTTTCTCTTGCTGATATGATGAATCACATTGATTGTTTTACGGGTGTTGAACCAGCCTTGTGTCCCAGGGATAAATCCTACTTGGTCATGGTGGATAATTTTCTTAATGTACTGTTGGATCCTATTGGCCAGTATCTTGTTGAGAATTTTTGCATCCATGTTCATCAGGGATATTGGTCTGTAATTCTCCTTTCTGGCGGGGTCTTTGTCTGGCTTTGGAATTAAGGTGATGCTGGCTTCATAGAACGAATTTGGAAGTACTCCATCTCTTTCTATCTTTCCAAACAGCTTTAGGAGAATAGGTATGATTTCTTCTTTAAACGTTTGATAAAATTCTCCTGGGAAGCCATCTGGCCCTGGACTCTTGTGTCTTGGGAGGTTTTTGATGACTGCTTCAATTTCCTCCCTGGTTATTGGCCTGTTCAGGTTTTCTATTTCTTCCTGTTCCAGTTTTGGTAGTTTGTGGCTTTCCAGGAATGCGTCCATTTCTTCTAGATTGCCTAATTTATTGGCGTATAGCTGTTCATAATATGTTTTTAAAATCGTTTGTATTTCCTTGGTGTTGGTAGTGATCTCTCCTTTCTCATTCATGATTTTATTAATTTGAGTCTTCTCTCTCTTCTTTTTAATAAGGCTGGCTAATGGTTTATCTATCTTATTAATTCTTTCAAAGAACCAACTCCTGGTTCTGTTGATCTGTTCCACAGTTCTTCTGGTCTCGATTTCGTTGAGTTCTGCTCGAATCTTTATTAACTCCCTTCTTCTCTTGGGTGTAGGATCTATTTGCTGTTTTTTCTCTAGCTCCTTTATGTGTAAGGTTAGCTTTTGTATTTGAGTTCTTTCCAGTTTTTGAATGGATGCTTGTATTGCGATGTATTTCCCCCTTAGGACTGCTTTTGCTGCATCCCAAAGATTTTGAACAGTTGTATCTTCATTCTCATTAGTTTCCATGAATCTTTTTAATTCTTCCTTAATTTCCTGGTTGACCCTTTTATCTTTTAGCAGGATGGTCCTTAACCTCCATGTGTTTGAGGTCCTTCCAAACTTCTTGTTGTGATTTAGTTCTAATTTCAAGGCATTATGGTCCGAGAATATGCAGGGGACAATCCCAATCTTTTGGTATCGGTTCAGACCCGATTTGTGACCCAATATGTGGTCTATTCTGGAGAAAGTTCCATGTGCACTTGAGAAGAATGTGTATTCAGTTGAGTTTGGATGTAAAGTTCTGTAGATATCTGTGAAATCCATCTGGTCCAGTGTATCATTTAAAGCTCTCGTTTCTTTGGAGATGTTTTGCTTAGAAGACCTATCGAGTATAGAAAGAGCTAGATTGAAGTCACCAAGTATAAGTGTATTATTATCTAAGTATTTCTTCACTTTGCTTAATAATTGATTTATATATTTGGCAGCTCCCACATTCGGAGCATATATATTGAGGATTGTTAAGTCCTCTTGTTGAATAGATCCTTTAAGTATGATATAGTGTCCCTCTTCATCTCTCACTACAGTCTTTGGGGTAAATTTTAGTTTATCTGATATAAGGATGGCTACCCCTGCTTTCTTTTGAGGACCATTCGAATGGTAAATGGTTCTCCAACCTTTTATTTTCAGGCTGTAGGTGTCCTTCTGTCTAAAATGAGTCTCTTGTAGACAGCAAATAGATGGGTCCTGCTTTTTTATCCAGTCTGAAACCCTGCGCCTTTTGATGGGGTCATTAAGCCCGTTCACATTCAGAGTTACTATTGAGAGATATGAGTTTAGTGTCATCATGATATCTATTCAGTCTTTGTTTTTGTGGACTGTTCCACTGAACTTCTTCTTAAAGGGGAATTTTAAGAGGCCCCCTTAAAATTTCTTGCAGAGCTGGTTTGGAGGTCACATATTCTTTTAGTTGCTGCCTGTCTTGGAAGCTCTTTATCTCTCCTTCCATTTTGAATGAGAGCCTTGCTGGATAAAGTATTCTTGGCTGCATGTTCTTCTCATTTAGGACCCTGAATATATCCTGCCAGCCCTTTCTGGCCTGCCAGGTCTCTGTGGAGAGGTCTGCTGTTACCCTAATACTCCTCCCCATAAAAGTCAGGGATTTCTTGTCTCTTGCTGCTTTAAGGATCTTCTCCTTATCTTTGGAATTTGCAAGCTTCACAATTAAATGTCGAGGTGTTGAACGGTTTTTATTGATTTTAGGGGGGGATCTCTCTATTTCCTGGATCTGAATGCCTGTTTCCCTTCCCAGATTAGGAAAGTTTTCAGCTAGAATTTGTTCAAATACATATTCTGGCCCTCTGTCCCTTTCGGCGCCCTCGGGAACCCCAATTAAACGTAGGTTTTTCTTCCTCAGGCTGTCGTTTATCTCCCTTAATCTATCTTCATGGTCTTTTAATTGTTTGTCTCTTTTTTCCTCAGTTTCCCTCTTTGCTATCAACTTGTCTTCTAGGTCACTCACTCGTTCTTCCACCTCGTTAACCCTCGTCGTTAGGACTTCTAGTTTGGATTGCATCTCATTCAATTGATTTTTAATTTCTGCCTGATTAGCTCTAAATTCTGCAGTCATGAAGTCTCTTGAGTCCTTTATACTTTTTTCTAGAGCCACCAGTAGCTGTATAATAGTGCTTCTGAATTGGCTTTCTGACATTGAATTGTTTTTTTTTTTTTTTTTTTTTTTTTTTATAAATTTTTATTTATTTATGATAGTCACACAGAGAGAGGGAGAGAGAGGCAGAGACACAGGCAGAGGGAGAAGCAGGCTCCATGCACCGGGAGCCCGACGTGGGATTCGATCCCGGGTCTCCAGGATCACGCCCTGGGCCAAAGGCAGGCGCCAAACCGCTGCGCCACCCAGGGATCCCCCTGACATTGAATTGTAATCCAGATTTTGTAACTCTGTGGGAGAGAGGACTGTTTCTGATTCTTTCTTTTGAGGTGAGGTTTTCCTTCTAGTCATTTTGCTCAGTGCAGAGTGGCCAAAAGCAAGTTGTATTGGGAAAAAGAGAAAAAGAGAGGAGAGAAAGAAGGAAAGAAAAGAGAAAGAGAAAAAAAAAGAAAAAAAAAAGGGAAGAAAAAGAAAAAAAAAAATGAAAAAAAAAAAAAAAAGAAAAAGAGAAAGAAAAAGAAAGGAGAAAAAAAGGGGGTGGGGGAAGGAAACAAATCAAAAAGCAAAACAAAACAAAAACAAAAACAAAAACAAAAACAAACAAACAAAAAAAGAACCACCGGGGAGTATCTTCTGATTCTGTGTACTTTAAGTCCCTTGGCTTCTCCTGGAAGTTGTCCGTCTAGCTGGTGTTCTGGGGGAGGGGCCTGTTGTGCTGATTTTCAGGTGTTAGCAGTTGGGGGAGCTGCTGTGCCCCTGCCTGGTGCAGGGCTCGGTGGGGGTTGTTTACCCCGTGAGGCCCCAGGAGGAACAGCCCCAGTGGCGGGGCAGCTCTGGAAACCTGGATTCAGCTCCGGCAGGAACTCCGTCTGCAGGGCCTGGAGGCTCCGGGGCGGGGCCGCTGATCTGCTCAGCTGGGGCAGGAGCGTCCTCGCTGTCCTGGGCCCTCCCGGCCTCTGCCTGTCCCGGGGGAGGCGGGATCCTGGGCTGTGTCCCGGCGCCCTGTGCTCCGGAGCCTGCGCTGGTGGATTCGCGCTCCGGGCCGCGCAGCCCCCTCCGTGGAGCCGCCGCCCGAGCCCCTCCGAGCTGCTCCTGGAACCGCGCAGGCCCCTCCGCACGGAGCCTCTTCCTCTGCCCGAGCCCCTCCGAGCTGCTCCCGGGGCCGCGCAGCCCCCTCCGCGGAGCCGCCGCCCGAGCCCCCCCGAGCTGCTCCGGGTCCCGCCGTGCGCGCTGCAGCCCTTAGGGAGGGAGCTCGGCGCACTCTCCCGGGGCGCAGGTGTCTGTTACTGTCCCCGGGAGCCCGAGGGCATCCCCGCCCTCCTGGGTCCTGCTCCACCTCCCTGGAGCCCCTTTCCCCCGGGAAGGTCGGTGCAGCTCCTGCTCCTCCGGGACGGGGCTCTCCTGTCCTGGGGACACTCGCCCCGGCCTCAGCCCGGCTCCTCCCGGCCCCTCCCCCTTGGAGGCCTTTGTTTCTTTATTTCTTTTTCCCCGTCTTCCTACCTTGATAGAAGCGCGAACTCTTCTCACTGTAGCATTCCAACTGGTCTCTCTTTAAATCTCAGGCCGAATTCATAGATTTTCAGGATAATTTGAAGGTTTTCTAGGTAGTTTGGTGGAGACAGGTGATTTGGAGACCCTGCTCTTCCGCCATCTTGCTCCTCCCCCCCCTACAGTCTCTAATTTTGAATACAGATTTATAGGAAATACAAAGGACACAAGTCACCATGAGTATGCAATTAAAAATTCAGACTAAGGAAAACTTTAGAGAACAAACAACTCATTTTTTTCAACAAAAACTTGAAGAAAGACAGTATAAGAAATAAAAAAAAAACAAAGACACACAGAGAGAACCTATAGATAAAAGAAATCTAAGAGATTTATCATCTCCCCATGTATGGATGTCATTTGGATTCTAATTCAAAAACAAAGTGAAAATCAGTAAGTAATTGGGAACACGTGAACACAATTTTATATTTGCTATCAAATAATATTTTTAAAAAAATAATTCCTTTAATATTTTCAGGTGTGGTAATGATATCGAATATGCAAAAAAAAAGTCTCCATCTTTTGAAATCTCTCTGAAATATTTTACAGATGATGTGATGTCCAAGACAATTTCATCTTCAGGGATGGAATAGAGAAGGAGAAGGTGTCAGTGTAAAGAAAGTAACATTTGTCTTGAGTTTTGAACTGTTGAAGCTGACTGATATGTTCATGAAGAATTACTGTTCTCTCTACTTTTATTTACATTTTGAAATGTTTTAGAATAAAACATTAAAACGTAGAGGGTAGAGGTAAACAAATTCTTCCAAGACCTAGAACTATAGCTTTGTCAAAGTCTAAATAAATTATATGTTATCTGTTGAACAATACTTTAAAAATATTTTGTACTCTTATGAGCACTGAGTAATATACAGAATTGTTGAATCACTATATCGTATACCTGAAACTAATATAACACTGCATGTTAACTATATTGGAATTAAAATTGAAAAAAATAAGTGAGCAACTGAACGAAAAAATATTTTGTACTCTAGAGAAGATTATACACAAATTTAGGATTAGTAGGTGCTCATGATTAGCATTTTTATCCATAGTGAAATTTTATATTGTTTTACATGACTGGATTTCTCCTTTAAAGTTTTTGTTGAGATGTTGCCATGTGGGGACAATATCTTAGTATAACAGATTCTGTGCATCTTTGCATATATAATAGAGACAATATTTTTAAAATATGTTAACAAAAACACTTTAATCTCTCTTTAACCACACAGTTTTTGCCATTAGTGCATGCCCTGAGACTTTATTACCCCTAAGACTTTACCAACCCAGGAAAGGGGAAAGTAAGTACTTTCTAGAGCTAAGGGGCCCAGAAATAGGAAAAAAAAGTAAATATGACACCAGAGAATTCTTCTTTGAAGAGGAACAGGAAGCAAAAATGCTTTTGATACAAAAAGAATGTGGTTCAGAAAGAATGCATCTAAGAATGATATGCTACTGGGATACCCTGTGGGGACCTACACACCCTTGGCTTTTGTGAGAAGATATGGCCCCAGTGAAAACTATGTGCCATGTAATTGGTTTAATAGTGCCCCCCCCCCCAACAAGATGTGTACAAGTCCTAACCCTTAGAACCTTTAAATGTGGTCTTATGTGAACCAAGAATCTTTGTAGATGTAATTAAATTAAAGATCTTGACTTGAGATTATTCTGAATCAAGATGGGTCCTAAATCCAATACCAAATCCTTGTAAGAGAAAGGAAGAAGGAACAGAGGCAGAGTCTATACAATGAGAAGAAGGTAATGGGAAGAGGGAGGCAGACTGGAATTAGACAACTTCACGCCAAGGAATGTCAAGGGTTGTTGGCAGCCATTGGAAGTGAGTAGAGTCATAGAACAGATTCTCCCTCAGAGTCCTCAGAGAGAACCAATCCTGCTGACAACTTGATTTCAGACTTCTGATCTCAAGAACTGGGAGAGAATAAACTTCTGTTGTTTCAACTTGTGAAACACTAATTGTGTATCACAGGAGTCCTAAGAAACTAATATGCCCTGCTTCTCTCTCTCTTTCTCTCTAAAAGATTTTATTTATTTATTTGAGAGAGAGAGAGAGAGAGAGCATGAATAAGAGGAAGGGCAGAGGGAGAGAGAGAGAATCCCAAGCAGACTCCCCACTGAGATCAAAGCCAGAGATCGGTCTCAATCTCATAACCCTAAGATCATAACCTGAGCTGAAATCAAGAGTCCAGTGCTCAACTAACTGACACCCCCCTCCCAGACCCCCTGGCCCTGCTTCTCATCATGAACCCTGGGAGGAGTGCATCTCATAGGGGTTCTGTGGCAATATGAGGGTAGTAATATCAGTGTCATGTGATTTGTAAGGGAGAGGTCCAGAAATAAGACCCTGGAGCCTCTCCTGGTTCATCTTCATAGACTGTTTCCTGAGGTTCTGATGTGTTCTGGGTGGAATAGCTGAGAACAGGTGGTCCTATCACAGAGGTCTTGCAATGCGGGTGGATTCTAGTGAGAGCCATAGCAGAGGCTGCAGGAGCAGATGGATAATAGAGGTGGAGACTGGGAAGGGACAGAAGTTGGGTGGGAATGGGGGATATTACCAGCCACTAAATGTGCTGAGAGCACAGACCAGGGATTCCACCAGTGTGGACCAGTCAGAGTGGATTTAGACAGGACAGTCAGAGGTAGGAGAGCAGAAGAAAACACTACTGCTCAGAAAAGCAGAAGCTAGGAGAAAAATACAACACAGACACTGGAGACCACCTCCCCAGTATGAACTTCTTCGTGTGCCCAAATTTCATTGGGGAAAGAGGAGAACCTTGAAAAGAGAAATTGCTCAAATAACTAGTTTGAACTGCGTAAGTTTGCCTACAATGGACGATTGTACTCAAGAGGAATGTTGGTGAGCATGAATGGGCAAATTTAAGAGTCTTCTTGTCATTAGAGGTTGGGGATAGGTGGGTCGAAGGGAGGACTTTGAGATTATATCAATTAGATACTATTATAAAAGCTGTACCAGGGTGCGTGAGTTGTAGTACAGAAAATTTGACCTTGCTACATGCAGAGGAGGCAAAAATCAGTGGTTACAGACTTTCAATATTTTTCTCATAATAAAATCCACTCTGATTTTTATCAGCTAATTTAGACCTAATCTAATTTATTTGCACATCTGTCTGCCTATGAAAGAGTCAGCTTTTGACAATGAATTTCTGATGCAACCATACTCATTTCTGCTTCAGTCCTACCATCAAAGGCCAGGAGCAGCCTGACTCTTCTGAGGGCTTTGTTTTATCAATCTGGGTGGCTGGCTTTGATTTGGCTTTGTCATCTTGCTGTGAAGCACGAGTAACCCTCATTAAGAGTTCTGCTGATGCTAATTTATAGATCAGCAAGTTTAGAGGACTGTTTTTAATGTATTCACTTTATTTTGAAGCTTTGCGTCTTTTCTACCTCTCAAGGGTCATGTCTGTTTTACAGACAACTAGAAAGAGAGTATGGAAGTAATTGCCCACAAAATGAGGGTCTCCCATCCATATACCCTCCTCAGTGCACTGGCCTGAAGAATATATCTGTTGTCCTCACTCTGCTTCATTTGGCTACACAGTGACTCATTAAGGTGTGGTCTAGCAAGTGGTAAAAGATTCAGGGACTCCATTTCGGGGGGCTGCAAATCCTTCTGACCTCTGTTTGCCTTCAAATGCAGTTGTTCATCTGCTAGGGTGGGAGGTAAAGTTCAATAAATGAACCTAATGTGCCCAAACAGCTCGTGGTTTGGAAATTCTTGGACTCCTCTAGAGCATTTTGGTGATTTCCCATTGCCACTAGATGTCCCTGTGTGGCTTTTCTTTTGGACATCAGTGCAGTAAGCATGCAAGTTATTTCTGTTCTGCTGCATGGAAGGAGAGTGCTCTGTTGTCTCTGAAGAGGCAGTTCACAGAGGAATATTATCCAAGCTGGCCTCCAACACACCTTATCCTAGGACACTGATTTCAAGTACAAGGCGAAAAGTACTCTGAGCTTGTGTAGAAATCAGGACTCTCTATAGAAGTCTCTGGAGTCATGCCAACTTGCATTTAACTTCCCTGCCTCTCGGCTCACTCTCAATAGCCCAAACCAAAACTTTTGAAACTATCGTGAAGAACTAGCTCTTTAAAATATGTTTTTGTACTTCCCATCTCTTGTAGACCAATACATGGTCTCGCAGTGCCTGACCAGCTTGCAGCTCTCATTATACGCAACTACCAGGCGAGTTTGATAACATCCAAACTGGGTGTTCCCTGTTTCAAAAAACAAGTTCACCGATTATGTGCTTGGTTGGGCCATCGTCCAGCAGTGTCAACTGATTATAAAAGTTTCTAATGCAAACTCTCAATTCTGTATTTCTGTATTTCTGTTGGGATTGATTGGCACCAGTTTGTAGACCAGCCATGATCTGAGGACCACAGTTTGAGTGGCACTGTCCTAGGTATTACCATCAGGCTTAGTTCTATATCCTTGAATGAAAACCAATGGGCCAGGAAGAAGTGGGGGTGCCCAAGGCAGCTTTGGAAAACTTGAATGGAGACTCACGCAATGTGCAGAGGGTTATGGTCTCTATCCTTTCGGGGCTTTTGCTCTATGTCAGGTTGGACTATCCACTGATCTCCTGCACTGAATCTCAAATTATGGCTACTTTAAACAGATACAATGAGTGATCCCTGGAAGCATAGCAAGGGAGAGGGAATGAGAGTTCTTACAGCTTCTGCACCTTCTTGCAGAAATTAAGTGCATCTCATAAAGGTTCACTCTGCACTTGAGAAAAGAAATAAAGGTGGCATAGGGATAAATACCGGGTACTTGGATTCATTTTAATAATTAGCCACAGTGACACCTAGGTGATAGATAGTGTGGTGGCTTACCCAGCAACCGGCTCCAATTACGGAAATAGCAGAAGAGAGTTCTAGCTTTACAAACTGGAAAGAAATAGTTTGTTTACTCAATGCACCAACAGTTTGCGTCCTAACAATCATTTATTAAGCCGGTTATTTGTAATGCAAAAGGACAATTTGCCTTAAAAAAAAAGTTGAGGATGGTGATTAAGTTTCCTGTGGGTTCACGGAAAATCATTTAAGCCAGCAATAATTGAATTAAAATAATAAAGCAATGTTTTTTTTTTTTCTTCTTTATGATTTCATAGGTTAGGTCAAGTCCAGCTAAAAAGAACATTGATTTCTCTGTTACAAATTCTTGGAAATCCCAACTCCAAATTTTGATAGAAGCTTTCCCCTCTCTTTCTCAGAAGAGCCACTGGAGGAATGAGGTTTCTCTGAACTTTCTTGCTTTGGTCAGGACAGCAATATGACATGAGTTCCTGATGGCAGTGGCCAGCAGGGAGGCAGGATTCTAGACAAAGGGAAACTTGGAAGAAGGGATTCATTAGCTGTTTCTTTGACATTTGAAGTATAAAACCATGTTCCATGAGAGTGCTGGAGTTTTTGTGGTAAAATCTTCTAGCAGTGGCTGGAAGTTAGGCATTGGATGTCCTGGAGTGGTAGTAGGGTCGTGAGTGCCAAGAAGCTCTGGGTCAGGTGCTACCAGGGGTAGGTGCTTACCAAGAGTAGGAGGAAGCTGCACAAGTAGAAAAGGAAGAGGCAAAAAATGCTCATGTGAGAAAAGAAGTTGAAGGACAATATACACAGCTCTAAGCTCTATCAATCAGAGATCAAAATTCTACATCCTTTTTATATGTTCACTTTTATGTGGCAAGGGCTCCAAAGGAGCGGCCCCGAATACATCCTCCCAGGATGATGACTCTACTGAGGGCCGACTTCTACAGCATCTCCCTCAGAAAATGTAACACAGGCAGGGGCACATCTAGGTTTTAAGGATCCTGAACCTTATGCAGTTTGTGGGTACCTCAGAAGAAAAGCAAATTTAAAAATATAAAATGAAGTATAAAAATAAATACTTATTGAGGTGAGACAATAAAAACAGAACAAAATATTCATTTTAAAGAGCTACTAAGTACCTCAAAATACAGAAAAGTAACAGTATTTTTAATTGTGAGACATATCTATATAATTTTTTCTACATATTTTCTTTTTTAAAGATTTTATTTATTAATTTGACAGAGAGAGAGGGAGCACATGCAGAAGGAGTAACAGGCAGAGGGAGAGGGAGAAAGAAGCAGGCTCCCTGCTGAGCAAGGAGCCCACCATGGGACTCCATCCCAGGAACCTCAGATCATGAACTGAGCCAAAGGCAGACACTTAACTGACTGAGCCACCCAGGTTCCCTCTATGCATTTCTATGGTGTCTTCTTTGAGTACTTCTCCAAATGACAATGATTGTATAATATGATTTTCTATAGCCATAATAGAAGGACAATTCTTTCCTATAACTTCTAGCATGAGATGGAGTTTAGGATGAGCTCTCCTCAAAATATGGCACCTTGATATGGGGTACTTAAGTGAAGGAATTTGAATACACAGGAATGTCACTCTGACCTTCCCAGCCCTTCTCACCTGAAACAAGTCATAAAACCCTCAGATGCCCTCCCTACACCTGGAGGAAAGAAGCCTCCTTATCTCTGAAGGCAAAGGGATGATGCCAAGAAGAATCTCACAAACCACCTTGCTAAGTTTCACCAGTATACTGCACTTAGCCCATACTCCTTAACCTACCATATTTCTACACAGCTACCCACACTTCATCAAACCTAGCATAAAAATATTCCAATCTAACTATCTCTTGGAGTTTTCATTTCCTAATGAAGGCCCCTGTGTCAGGTAACACATTAAATACATTTTTGTACCTTCCTCCTGTTAATCTGTCTTTGTTGATTTAAATTTCAGACCCCACCAGGGATCTTAAGAGGTTGGAGGGAAACTTTTTCCCTCCCTACACATGTTTGACCCAAAATTTTTAAAATACATTGATACACTTAGAAAAAGTTTAGTTTTATAATACATTATCAGTAAAAGCATGCAAACTTTCAGGATTGTTGACAAATTTAGGAACATTTCTATCAAATTTCTTCATACATGAGCTATTGAAAGATTTCTACAGACTAGCCTCTGGTTTCATGCATTTCAGCCTAAATTCTCTCCCTGTATTTATGTAATTTGGGTGGTTAACACAATAATATATGTTCAAATCATAATATAAATTCTAACCCTTCACTTTTGTTCTTACCAGATGAGCCAGCACAGTGGCCAATGCAAATATTCCTGCAAGCCATTACTACAGATAAATGCTTAGCAATAACTTCATCATGCCCAGAAATGACTACTAAGAATATCTGCTTCTCTCTCTCCCATCTCTACCTTTATTTTTGTATAGCTGTACCTATTGTATAATTATTTACATTTATTATGTAATTATATCTATATGGTTAGGTGGATGGATAGATAAAGAGATATAAATTGATACTGGTTTATATCCAACTCAAATATTATTAATGTATTCCCAGTTCAACTTCCCCTTAACCAAGGATCAAAAATGCTCTGAGTTGTTGTAGTGTCACTCAACATGAGTTGAAGTTTTCTGAAGGGTGTGTTAGAGTGGAAATAGATAGTGGTCTTAACTCATTCCTGTTTAAATACACCAGTTCTACAATGTGAACACATTGCTGGGGCTTTTTCCAGATCTTTTGAAAAAACCTGTGCAAATAAGAGGATATTAATGCTTAAGGGCTCATTAGCTTCACAATAAGTCAGCAAAAAGAGGTAGTAGTAGGAGAGTTTGTCCCCAGAAATATGGGAAATAAAAAGAAACCTACCTGGTCATGTACACAGGGAGGCAGAACTAGCTTCCTGCAGTTTCCTCCTCAGCCCCCAAACTGTGAACTATGGGAGGAGAACATAGGAAGAATAACTGCTTTCTTTTCCTGCCAGGGCAAGGAAAATCGACAGTGAGAGATCATCCACACAAGAGCAGTAAATCTGAGATATTACAATGGGAGCATAGGTGAAAACTACAGATTTGGAGCATAGTTTCATCAAATCTAATGCCTGGAGGAACAGCAGGCAACAGGGTTAATGGTTGTTATAAAAAAGTTTACAAACCTATGGCAATCACCTAGATTTGAGAGACATGGGTTTGAGGGAAAAAAGGAGGCTAATATGTCAGAGATTATGCTAACTGAGGCTCAGCTTGTTATACTTCTGTTACCCATACCCTCATGTTTTTCCATCCCTTGATCAGTGGCCCCAAAATATCTGCTACATTTAAATATTAGTAATGCATTTAAGCCACTAGGATATTGTATCATTTAACACTCAACTCAAACCCAGTCCTACCTAATGGTATGGTTCTTTTATCATCAATTTTGTTTAGTAATCTACTGAATTAATAGACCATACTTATCCAGTTTATAAACCTTTAGGTTGCTTCCTTACTTTTGCTATTATAAATATTGTGGCTGTGAACATCCAAACTCATGTGTCCCTGTGATTACAGACAAGATATTCTCTGGGGGATATACCTAGAAGACAAATTGTTGGGCTATAGAATATATAGCACTCTAATTTTATTTGGTAATTACAAATTGTTTTCCAAAGTGATGGCATTATAAAACACTTCCGCCAAGAGTATATGATAGACCTCCTTTTGCTCTACCTCTTTATCAATACTAGGTACTGGTAGACTTTTTAATATTTCTCAAATTTGTGAAAGGTTAATGGTATCTCATTGTGGTTTTAGTTTGCTTATTTGTCTTGTGGTAAGCATCTTTTCATACATTTTTTGGCTCTTGGAAATTTTGTCTCTTTGGAAGTGCTCATTCAGATCTTTTGGCCATTTTTCTATTAATTTATCCTTTTTTCTTTATTGGTTCATAGAGCTTCTTTATATTTTCTGAAAAGTAGCCCATATCAATTTTATGTACAGCAAATGTTTTCTCACAATTTCAAATAAAAGTATATTTTTAAAAATTCTCTTTGAGATGTCTTTTGACAAATGAAAACTTTAAATGCAATGGAACTTAAATATCTTTTCTCTTTTGGTTTTGGTGCTTTCTGAATAAAATTAATGATAAGTTTATAAAAATACCTGTATTTCTAAAATATTTATAGTTTTGTCTTTTTACAGACCATAATTAACTGGGGAGTAACATTTGAAAATACAAGACATTCTTGAAAAAGAACAAAACTGGAGGTATCACAGTTCCAGACATCAAGATATACTACAAAGCTGTAGTAATCAAAACAGTACAGTACTGCCACAAAAATGACATAGATCAATGGAACAGAATGGAGAGTCCAGAAATAAACTCATGATTACATGGTCAATTAATCTTCAACAAAGGAGGCAAGAATATACAATGGGATAAAGACAATCCCTTTAGCAAATGGTGTTGGGAAAACTGGACAGCTATATGCAAAAAGAAGGAAAGAAAGAAAAAGAAAGGGGACCATTTTCTTGCACCAAATACAAAATAAACTCAAAGTGGGTTAAACTCTAAATGTGAGACTTGGAACCATAAAAATTCTAGAAGAGAGGGATCCCTGGGTGGCGCAGCGGTTTAGCGCCTGCCTTTGGCCCAGGGCGCGATCCTGGAGACCCGGGATCGAATCCCACGTGGGGCTTCCGGTGCATGGAGCCTGCTTCTCCCTCTGCCTATGTCTCTGCCTCTCTCTCTCTCTCTCTGTGACTATCATAAATAAATAAATTTAAAAAAAAAATTAAAAATTCTAGAAGAGAGCACAAGTAAGAATTTCTCTGATACCAGCCATAACAACGTTTTTCTAGATATGTCTCCTGGGGAAAGGAAACAAAAGCCAAAATAAACTATTGAGACTACATCAAAATTAAAAAGGTTCTATCAGCAAAGGAAATAATCAAAAAAATAACAAATCAGCCTATTGAATGGGAGAAGGCATTTGCAAATGACTTATCTGATAAAGGATAAGCATCCAAAATATATTAAAAAAACTTATATAAACCACAAGACCCAAAAAAGAATAATCCAGTTAAAAAATGAGCAGAAGACATGAACAGACATTTCTCCCAAGAAGACATCTAGATGGCCAACAAACATATGAAAATGTGCTCAACATAACTCATCATCAGAGAAATGCAAATTAAAACCACAATGAGATATCACCTCACATCTATCAGAATAGCTAAAATAAAAAACACAAGGAACAACAGTTGTTGGCAAGGATGTGGAGAAAGGGGAACCCTCTTGTACTGTTGGTGGGAATGCAATGTGGTGTATCATTATGGAAATCAGTGTGGAGGTTCCTCAAAAAGTTAAACAATAGAACTACCCTACGATCCAATAATCACACTACTTGGTATTTACCCCCAAATACAGAATGCAACTAATTCAAAGGGATATATTCACCTTTATGTTTGTAGCAGCATCATTTACAATAAACAAATTATGGAAGCAGCCCAAGTGTCCATTGATAGATGAATGGATAAAAAAGAGGTTTTATATATATGATATATATTCCATTATAGAATATGTATAATGGAATATATTTAGATATTCTCTCTCTCGATCTCATATATATATATATATATGGAATATTACTCAGCTATAAAATGGAATGAAATCTTGCCATTCACAACAACATAGATGATCTAGAGGGTAAAATGCTAAATGAAATAGTAAAGGAAGACAGATATGACATGATCTCACTCATGTGGAATTTAAGAAACAAAACAAATGAACAAAAAAAGAAAAGAAAAGAAACAAACAAACAAAAAAACCCAGACTCTTAATTATATAGAACAGATGGTTACCAGAGGGGAAGTGGAAGGGGGAATGTGAAATAGGTGAAGAAGATTAAGAATACACTCATTAACTTAGGTCATGATCTCAGGATCATGAGTTAGAGCCCTGTGTGGGGCTCCATGCTGGGTTTGAAGCCTGCATAGGATTCTCTCTCCCTTTCCCTCTGTCCTCCTCCCTGCTTGCATGCATGCATGCCTTCTCGAAAGAAAGAAAGAAAGAGAAAGAAAGAAAGAAAGAAAGAAAGAAAGAAAGAAAGAAAAAGAAAGAAAGAAAGAAAGAAAGAAAGAAAGAAAGAAAGAAAGAAAGAAAGGAAGGAAGGAAGGAAGGAAGGAAGGAAGGAAGGAAGGAAGGAAGGAAGAAAGAAAGAGTACACTTATTGTGATGAGCACTGAATATTGTATAGAATTGTTGAATCCTGAAACTGGAACTCAACTAATATAACATTGTATATTTACTGTACTGGAATTAACATTTAAAATAAAACTAAATATAGTAGTTAAACAGAAGATAATACTTAAAAGAGAATCGGATTGATAAAGCACGTCAAGTCATCCACAGAATAAATTTAATAAATCTGTATCTAAAGAGCGAGCTACATGCAAGTCCAAAAATGATAAAACTAAAGGAGAAAACATAGGGGTGAATCTTTATGACTTTGGTTTTGGCAGTGGATTCTTGGGTATAACACCAAAAAATGCAAGCAACAAAAGAAAAAATAGGTAAACTGAACTTCATCAGAATTAAAAACTTGTGAAAAGACAACCTACAGATTGGGAGAAAACACTTG
This sequence comes from Canis lupus dingo, assembly GCF_003254725.2. Lineage (NCBI taxonomy): Eukaryota > Metazoa > Chordata > Mammalia > Carnivora > Canidae > Canis > Canis lupus. Next base: position 30,563,056 of record NC_064269.1, on the reverse strand, counting down.
TGAATCATATAACTGATAAGGATCTAGAACCCAACACAACCCAATTTAAAAATGGATGAAGAATCTGAAGAACCATTTACTCAAAGATATAAACAAATGGCCAAGTGCATGAAAAGATGCTCAACACCATTAGTCTTTAGGGAAGTACAAATTAAATCCATAATGAGATATCACTTCACATCCACCAGGAAGACTATGATTAAAACAATAATGATAACAAGTTGTGGAAAAGTTGGAACCCTCACACATACTGTTTGAAATGTACAATGGTGTAGCCAGTTCAGAAAAAACTTTGGCAGTTCCTTAAAAGATCAAAGCAGCCAGGCACAAAAAGTCACATACTACATAATTCCATGAAAATGAAATAACCAGAAAAAGTAAATCCATAGAGAGAGCAAGCAGATAGGTGGTTTCCAGGGGATGAGGTGGGGAGCAAATGGAGAATGACTGCTTATTAAGTATGAGGTTTTCTTTGGGGCCGGTGAAATGTTTTAGAATTTAATAAAGGTGGTGATTGTACAACATTGTAAAAGAATATAGTATGAGGTAGGAAATACAATTTTCTCATCACCATTCATTGAGAATTCCATCATTTCCCACTTAAATGAAATAAACGTCTCCTCTCTCTTTTCTTCCCATGCATTTGTGTTTAGAACTGAGGGCCTGGTTGATATGACCGCTGCAGTTCTCTCTTTTCAAATCTGTAATACTCACAGTCAAGGAGAGAGTTTATTTCAGATATGCAAATAAATCTGAGATTCTAGAGTACACATTGAAAAAGAAATTGGGTCATGAATTATTTTATATAAATTTTGGACAGTTAAAGTAAAATACATTAGAAACTTAAGGCAGGTTCATAATATTTATATTTCCATTTAACCCATTTAAAAAATAAGTATTTTGACTAGAAAAAAATTGAGAACACAATTCTCTGTCTCCTCTCCATTTCAAAATCTCCCTCTTATCACCTGCAAATCAAATGTCTTTCCCTAATTTCCACTTTCTGAATACCCACTTGTACTCATCTGCTGTAGAGTTCTCTTTGAAAAAGACTTGCCTTTTCTTTTTCTTGCAGTTGTGTTTTTATATATGCAAACACATATATAGGTAAAACTATATATACACACACATATATAAATTTTTCTGGATTTTTTGTATCATCATATATGTAGTTTTCATATGTACATGTCATTTTCTGACCTCTCTATATTTAATTCCATTGTCTATTGCTACTCCATTATCAATAGCACAGGGTTTTAATTAAAATAGCTGTGCAATGCCCCCACCACACATACACATTACATTAAAATTTGGGGTAAGATTACATGAAATCTATAAATCAATTGAAGACCTGTTGGAAGATTTGACATCTGTACATATTGAATCTTCTAATTCATGATCACAAATATCTCTCCATCTATTTATATGCACTATGACATCTCTCAGAAGTATTTTGATTTCTTTATAGGATTTTGGGCATCCTTGATTAGATTTATAACTAATTTCTTAATATTGTTTTAAGATTTTATTTATTTATTCGTGAGAGACACACACAGAGAGGCAGAGACACAGGCAGAGGGAGAAGCAGGCTCCATGCACCGGGAGCCCAACGCGGGATTCGATCCCGGTTCTCCAGGATCGCGCCCTGGGCCAAAGACAGGCGCCAAACCGCTGCGCCACCCAGGGATCCCCCAACTTTCTCTATTGTTGATCCTCTCCATTATATGTGTGTTTTCTGTTTTATTTAATTTTTTTGTGGTTGTGTTTTCTGTTGTATTAATTTCTTTTTTTAACTACATTATTTCCTGTCTTCTAATTTGGACTTATTTTGGATTTTATTTTCTCCTTTTTTATATATTTAAGAATTATTCTATTTTTTTAGATAGATATTTGACTCAATGATTTTTGTCCTTTCAGCTTATTTTTAAAAAAGATTTATTTATTTACTTATTTATTTTAGATGAGTGGCATTGGAATAGAGAAACTCAAGCCAACTTCACACTGAGTGTGGAGCCTGACTTGGGGCTCCATCTCATGACCCCGAGATCATGGCCTGAGCCAAAACCCAGTCAGATGCTTAACCAACTGCACCAATCACCCTGGCACCCCATATCCTTTCAACTTTTATTTACCTATTTTTAATTATTTTATTTTCAACTTTTTAATATAAATATTTAAGACTATAAGTTTCCTAAAAGTACAACTTTAACTGCACCCTACACATTTGATATTTAGGATTTTTATAATTCAGTTAAAATGTTCTAAATTTTCTTTCCAACTTCTTTGACCCAGAAATTATATTAAATACTAAATGTGTGAATTTATTCCCTCTTTTTTGCTTGTTTTGTTGTTGTTCCTAGTTTCTGACTTAAGTACACTGAGGCAAGAAGATATGCCATGTATGATTTCAGTCATTTGAAATTTGCTTAAAACTTTTTTTATGGCCTATTATATGGTCAATTTTGTAAATGCTCCCTGTGTGTTTGAAAAAGCCTTATTTTGCAATAGATGGATATGATATTCTGTATGTGTCAAAATTTAATTATGCTGTAAAATTTTTGTCTGACTTTTTAATATCAATTATGGGAAAACTTGAAATCTACTATAATTGCAGAGATATTCATTTCTCCTTATAATTCAGTTTTTGTATCATGCATTTTGAGATTATGTTTTAGGCAGATGCAAAATTATGCGTGCAAATACATATATATTTGAACTGTAACTTCTGCCCTTGTTATATGACCCTCTTTCTCTCAAGAAATTCTTCCAGCCTTAAAGTCTATTTTGCATGATAATTAATATAAAATTATATAATAACTAGCTTCCTTTTAGCTAATGTTTATGCGGTACATTTTTTTCCATCTTTTACTTTCAACTTGTCTGAATTATGTTAGATATTTTTCTAATTGACAGCATATATTAGATTCTTTTTTAGAAATTTAACCTGACAGTCTTCATATTTTTATAAGTGCATTTAGTTCCTTTTTAGCCCATGTAACTGCTGATATATTTGTATTTACACCTAATCTTCTATTTTTCTTTTTGTATTATTGATCATTTATTCCTTTCCCACTATGAGTTTAGAAGCTATACATTCTGTTTATATCTTTTAATATTATTCTTAAATTACTACAGGTATCCTTAACTGCTCAAAGTCCAAATTTAGCTAATACTTTTAACCTTCTCTGGGATTATTTAGGGACTATAGAAACTTTTGCTTGATTTATTTCTTTCCTTACATGTATACTATTGTCCTCTTTTATTTTACTCTTTTTTTTTTAACTCTAGAGATTTTTTTTGAAGATTTTATTTATTTGAGAGAAAGAGAGAACATGAGTGAGGTCAGGTGCAGAGGGAGAAGCAGGCTCTGCACTAAGGATGGAGCCTGACATGGGCTGGGTCCCAGGACCCTGGGATCATGGCCTGAACTGAAGGCAGATACTTAGCTGACTGAGCCATGCAAGTGTCCCTAGAGATCTTCTTTAAAAGATATATTTATTTTACAGAGAGAGAGAGTGTGGGTGGAGGGGCAAAGAGAGGAGAGAATCTCAGGCAGATTCTCCACTGAATACAGAGCCCAATGCAGGACTCGCTCCTACAATGCTGAGATCATGACCTGAGTCAAAATCAAGAGTCAAATGCTTAACTCACTGAGCCACCCAGGTACCCCTAAAGTCTAGAGATATTATTACCATTGTATTCAGTCAACAGTCTTCTAGCTTTACATTTTCATATGCCACTTTATTGGCTCCTTATTTCTTTGCTTATCTTCCAACTTCCAACTAGGAACTAGGATTACTTACTTTCCTCTGGTTTGAGGTACATGCTATAGACCTGTTCTTAGTCCTGGATATGTTGGTGACAGTTTTATTTTTTGAAAAATGTCTTTATTCCACCTTTATTCTTGAAAGATATTTTGATGAGTATAGAATTACAGTGTGATAAATGTTTTTCTAAAAGCACATTCCAACTATCATTCTACTTATTTTTCACTTCCTTTAGTGTTGTTGAGATGAAAGCCATCAGTCTAAATGCTCCTCCTTTAAAGTTAATCTTTGCCTCTGACTACTTTTACTATGTTCTCTTTTATTTGGGCATTTGGCAGTTTTACAATGAATATTTTATTCTACTTTGAATTTATTGAGATTCTTATACTTGTGTTGTGGTATATTCCATTAGTCCTGGAAATTCTTAGCTAATATATCCTCAATTATTTTTTGTATTCTCTTTTCTCACTACTTCTGAAACTGATTTACTATGTTAGATCATCTCACTCTCTGTTCCATATTTTTTTTTGTTTTAATTTTTATTTATTTATGATAGTCACAGAGAGAGAGAGAGAGGCAGAGACACAGGCAGAGGGAGAAGCAGGCTCCATGCACCGGGAGCCTGACGTGGGATTCGATCCCGGGTCTCCAGGATCGCGCCCTGGGCCAAAGGCAGGCGCTAAACCGCTGCGCCACCCAGGGATCCCTGTTCCATATTTTTTTAACTCTGTTTTTCATATTTTCTAATTTTCTTGTAAATTTGTGTCACATTCTGTATAATTGCTTTTGATCTTTCTCTAATTCACAAATTCTATTTTTTAGTTGAGTCTAATCTACCCTAAAATCCATATCATCCACTCTAAATTCCATATATTCATTTTAAAACTTTGATTATTGTATTTATTTTTTAACTTATTTTGTTTATTTATTTATTAGAGAGTATTAGTAGGAAGAAGGGCAGAGTGAGAAGGAGAGAAAGAAAGAATCTCAGGCAGATTCCCTGCTTATCACGGAGCCCAGTGTGGGGCTTGATCTCAAACCCTGTGATCATGACCTGTGCTGATCATGACCTGCGCTAAAATCAAGGGCCAGATGCTTAACCAACTGAGTCATGCTGGTGCTCCAGGCTCCAGCACCTTTAGCTCTGTGGTCTTTAGAAAGTTACATAAGTTCTATAAGCCCTACTTGACATAGATGTTGAATGGAATTAATGATAATCTCATAAGGATTTATAAAAATAACAATTAAAATAAACATAACAACTCATATAAAGTACATAGCATAGTGTCTGCTAAATAATAAACTATTTATATGTTAGCTATTCTTATGATTAATAAAATGTTAGTTATTCTTATGATTTGGCCTGTGATATGTTTGAGTTTTTGCATTAAGGAGTTATGCATGTGCAATGTGGAATTGGAGCTAGATTATTCCTAGTTATTTCTTTTTACAGATCAAATTTGAAGTGCATTAGACTTGAAGTCAGAAAACTTAATATGGAATTCAATTCACTAACTATGACCATGGATACAACCTAAATCTTAACAACTACATCTATCATGTGAAACATGATAATATCTACCTTGGAGGGTTGTCTTAAGCTTATGAAATATAATTGATAAAGTAACTGCTCTATCTCTATCTATCAGGTTTCATTTTTATTATTTTGTACACTGACAAATGTAGTGAGATATATAGAAATATTAATTTTGTCTTAATCTCTTCCAGTTGGAAGTGGTCAGAGGCATTCATTACTTGAAGAGAGTTAGAATTGTAAATAACAAGCATTTAGAGAAAAAAAACAAAAACAAACCAAAACAAAACCCTGACACTACTTCTAGAGTCTTCTAATCTTCTAAGCAATATTTAGAAGACTCTGCTTTTTATGAAAAGTAGAAAAGTTTCTCAAAATTCAAGAATAAGACTCTTAAGGAAGTAGAGCATAGAGTATATGCCATGATAATAAGCTAAAAATAGAGTTGCAAACTCTTCTGTCTTTCTAGCCTTGGTGGTGGTAGTAGTCATTAATTTGGGGATGATTAATTTTAGTCAATGAGTGTCACCTAACAAGAAAGGAAGGAAGAGAGTGGATGAAGCCAACTTATCAGCATCAAGAAAACCACTATCACTATGGTTTTTCAAGCTCAATTTGTTGTGAAGGAGCTAAATTGATACCTGTGATGCTTTGTTGCCATTTTCGTGACCACCATGTGTCACTTGTGCTGAAGAACTTTGTTAGCTGCTGCTCATGTAACTGGTAGGAGAGAGTCTTGCGTTCACAAGTGCCTGTATGTTGTCTATGGATTCTTCAGCAGAAAAGACATTTGTTCATTACTCAAGATTTTGCTGTCATTCAAAGCAACCTCATTATGAAGAGATCATCCAATTTTTAGTGGCTTGGGAATTTTATGAACACTGAAAACAGCAAGTAAGTAGTTGTAAAGCATTTAATGAGAGAGAAATCTCCTAGTCTTGGTATCTGGATGAGAAAGACTTATGATATGCCCATTATGCTAGAATCCCTTTTTGTCCTCTTCCCAGATAATATAAGCAGAATCTACTTATCTTTGTAGATACATCTTAAATGTCTCACCCACTCTCAATTCTTCCCACACATTCTCAAAGAAGTGTTGATTACCCCTTCCTTTTGGGTAAACCACTATATCTTGTTGTTCTAGCACCTGTCATAGTATGTTGCCAATATTTGTTTACATTTATTTCCACTTCTAGACTATGCAATTAATAGTGTCATTCAATCTTGGCATCTCTAGCATATAATTCCTGGCACATAGAAGACTCTTAGCAAATGCCAAATGAATGAATGAATGTATGTACATATTATTCCCTTCTTGTAAACATAATATTAAGGCTTACTCTGTACAGTATTTCTTTAAAAATCAGAATGAACTTATGTTTTCTGAAAGTGTAGGGTCAGTAGCTAAATGTATGGTATATGCTTAGTAAAAGTGGTGACTATATGGTCTTATATGAACAATATAAGGTATTTCCTACCTTATATTGTGTAATTTTTTTGTGTGCATCTGGAATTCTCTTTCTAACCAAATACTCTTCATTCTCACTTCCAGGATACCTGGAAGTTGGTCTATTATAACAACATTTCAAATATTAAAGAATGCGAAGATGCAAAGTTATTAACATCACAAGTGATAGCCTTGGTGTCATAAAGATGGTAGAGAAGTGGAGAGGGAGAACCACAAATTTCAACATAAATTTTGAATGAGTTATAAGTTCAACCTAGTTGTAAACTAGACTTTGTTTTGAGTAAAATTGTAATATTGAAGTAGAGTCAGTACTATTTATTACACTACTAGTCAATACATTTATGTTCTCCTTCCTAGAACCATATACCACTTTTTCAATGGCCCTCTCAAACACAGTTCCAAACATTTTGATCTCCATCTTCTTATCAAATAAAGTTGGAATTTGCATTCATCTTGGACACTCCTGAAGGCCTACAAAGAGTGCATGGAGCCTTATAAAGAGGAGAGAACCACGGTGAGTTGAATTGTGAGGGTGCTGATACCATGTTCAGCAAGTCCCATTAGGATTGCTGTCCAGTATTTCATTGTCTGTTGTCAATTCTTAGAAAACCTTCTTGGAAAATTGTAAAATAATATAATTTAACCTCAAATATAATAATTATCAAATCTTATCAGCCACCAGCATTACCTGGAGCTTGTAAAAAAACAAAAGTTCTCATCTGTTTGTAGATTTTGTTTCAGTAGGTCTGAAGAGTTGCCTGTGCTTTTTCTTTTTAAAGTTCCCAAAGTGGTTCTGATATTCTATTGAGATCAAGCTTAATACTTGGAGTAACATTTATATATCATGTATTTCATTTCACAGATGTTTTGTACACCAAATAAACCAATTGGGGGTACAATCAAAAGTCCTTCCAATTGAAGACACTGGAAATTAGTGCCTAAATAAACGTTTTGCAAGATGTTTCTGCCAGTGTTAAGCTATTTCAGGGTCTGCAAACATTCCAGGTCAACACTATCTTCTCATCTTTATTCCAAGGCCCACTTAAAAATGTACTCTGAATGAAGGTTTCCTAAACTAATACTACTCATACTAATCTTTTTTCTCTCCATACCTTTGCATCCATAAAGCCTATAGTATCCAACTGAACATTTAAGGATATACCTTTATTAAATGGAATGGTGAGAGTTCTTTGTAATTGCTAACTATGATTCAAATGTTATGTTAACATTCAAATGTTAATCACACGCATTATTCTGTCCTATATTGTTTGCTGTTATATTCCTTTCTTCTCTTCCCCCTATCTAGATTTCAAAGTCTCTGAAAATTACAAGGTCTAGCACTTTTCTGGTCCAAAAAAAAAAAAAAATGCTGGTTAACTTGAGAATATGCTGCAAGAAGAAAGGGGGTTGCTAGTTCTACCAAGAGAAGTAATATTGGTATCCAAAAACACAATTAGACTTCCTAAGCTTTCATACTCTCTTTATCCTTTGGAGTGTCAATTTTTCTAGCTACTATCTCTTAGTTTTATGTACACAGATTTATCATTTTTTTTTAGACTAAAAATGTGGACTCTACACGTTCAGGGGCTCACATCAATTGGTAAGTCATTTATTCGGTTCAAGCTATTGAGAAAAAGTGAAAGATTCATGTCTTCCTCCATATTACCTCAAAAATTAATTTTTTTCTGAAAATTATTACATGTTTTAGCATTTATGATAGGTGAAAACATTTATAAGGAACTGAACATTAAGAGCCAATTTTGCATTTTGTAGTTGATATATATATTTCCTGGAATTACATGTAAGGGAGGAAAAATTTTTCCTTATACATTTCTGAGTTCTTGGATGACATCTTTATAATAAAAGACAGATTAACAAAAGAAAAACTGAAGTTTATGAACACATGTTCATGTGGGAGATACCCAGGGGAAATGAGTAACTCCCTATACTTGATTAGAATTCAGGGTTAAATACCATCTTAATATAGAAAGGAGACACAGAATGTAGATGTACTCTTAGCGGGGGGAGTTAATGATTTTTAAGAAAGGTGAATGGGTTCTTAGAAGACCATTTGGGAGATATGATAGTTCGCGACAAAGTGTGGGTGTCATGTCTAATTCTTATCTTCTGTGAGAAGAGTCAATTTTCTCTCATTGATGAAACTCAGGGAGAGAACTTATGACAATTGAGTTCTTTTTGGAGGATCTATCTTTAGGCAGATAAGGGAATTCAGAGAAAGCTTATCTGTGCATTTACTAATTTCCAAGGGCCTACAGATCAAAATAATCATTATACCAAAGCAGCATATTTTGGGGCAGCATATTCTGCTATTCTTCCCACACATTAAGGTTTTAGATATTCTATCCCTCACATATTTCTTTCTATTTTCCAGTTTGAATACCAATACAAGAATTTTTCTCAATAACATTTAGAGTTCATATTGTTTATTTCACAATGCCAGTTAATTAACTTCCACAGCAAGGAAGGACACATTGTGAATTATACAGGTTTGAGGACATCATCTTATTTATTCACCATATTTGCTTGGCCTAATCACACAAGTGAGGGGAAGCCCAAATTCTCAATGGCAGGAATGACTTGCTTATCTTCAATATCAGTAATATAAAACTCACAAACAAAATTCTATGAAGTGTCTTTTATAGATGGTTGTAACTATAGTGTAGAAATAACTTTAAGCTTTTTTGCATTTTCTATATTTTAACAAAAAAAAACATAATTTGTAGTCCCTTCATGTGTATTTGAATATAATAACTAAATAGTTGTCTATAACATTGGGTCAGCTGGGTCTACTCATTTTAATTCCAGAGTTTTAATTTTTAATTTGGAAACAAGATATAAAATGAAAGCATATGGGAAAGAAATAGCTTTATAGTTATAAATTTCATTGATTATGAAGTCAATTTACATCTTTATTTTAAAAACTGTTATATGTTCCTGCTTAAAAGTATTGTTTATAAATGTTCTAAACTTGTCATTTTGATGATGAAAATGAAGATAGGTTTCAAAAGTTGTAAATGAGTAAGGATCAAATACAGGCTAGAGAAGAAATACAAAAATGTCTAGCTATTGGACTAGATTGAAGTGCTATTGTTTAAGAATGGAAACTAGGAGAAATTTCTTTCACAGGAAAATAAACAATATAGATGAAGATGTAGATATTGAAAGAATTGCTACAGACTGAAGAGAACTTGTTGAAAACTTGAAAGTTCTTTGTCAAAAACTGAATTCAGAAATTTGTAGAAGTACTATTCCTCATCTCATCTGCCACAATGCATCCAATCAAAAGCATGACCACAAGGTAGCCAGCTGAAAATGCACCAGGTTCTTTAGCTTACAATTCCTATACTGATTGATTGTCTAATTGATTAAAATATTTCTTGATTCAACAAAGATTTTTTGTTTTGTAGTCTTTTACCTTCTTCTAGGTGCTCTGCTGGACTCTGAGCATAAGAATGGATGAGAAATGATGCCCATATTGGGAAAGCTCAGAGAGCTCCTTGTCCCAGGTGTTGCTGATGGAGAGTAGCAGAGCTAATGTGATAATCCAGGTTGTCATGACTCCTGGTTTAGTGCTCAATCTGTAAGGCCATGGTGCTTCTAAAGTTTAAAAGTCTGACCAATGCCAAAACAGAGAATGCTTGGCAGTGACATAAATGAATCAGTACCTCTAACTCATGATAGGTTAATAAAAACCTAGGTATTTTGGAACTATTAAAAGCAAACCTACAGTATCTGAGGTAATGGACCTTAACATCTGTACAATAGGGATCAAATTCTAAACCTAAAAAAAAATCCCCAAGCAAAAGTCCTAAAACATCAAAGGTATTGGTTTTAAAATACAAAATCACTAAAGCAAGTACTTAAAGTATCAAGACAAGTATTTAAATGTAATTGAGGTTCTTTCTTAAGTACTCAATTAAAGCGATTCTACATATATAAGATAGGAAATCTTCAATTTCCAGCTTGAGCAACTCTTCCTTGCTCTTTGCTGTAGAGAAAGACTTTTAAGACTTGGTGGTTGATTGCACATGTATCCCTTCATCAAGAAAATAAAGCAATCAAAGCAGGACAAAAGGAATTCACAATTATTGAGTATCCTTTGTGGGTCCTTAGCTTTATGTCTGTCATGTCCTTTAATCATCAAAACAACTTTATGTGGTAGGCATTATTGTCTTAATTTTACTAAAAACTGAATTTGAATATTTTAATACTATGCCCAAGGACAGTTAGTTAATGGAAAAGTCAGAAATGGAACAAGGCTAGTTTAATTCCAAGGTTCATGTTCTTTGCAGCATACCATTCCACCTCCAAGGCTTAGAGCAAGCTTCAAATGAGAGGGGAAAAAATCACCTAAAGGCGAAGTAGGGAAGATGAAAATCAAGAAGGGCTAACATTTATATTTTTGTTGAATAAGCAAATATATCAGCAGAAGGGCTAGGTTTATAATACTTGTTATTCTCTGATCAAAATCACTTTCCACATGTGCTGCCAGAGACAGAACGGAACTCAGTTCCCTTCCTTGTGTTATATGTACCCAGGAGCACACCCTAATACTCAGAGAATCTTCTGAGAGTCCTGCTTCCATTGAGAAGTAGGAAAATAAAATTCTGGACTTTGGAGGCAGAGGCCCTTTGTTTAAATACCACTTTTGCTACCAAGTGATCTATCTATCATCTATCTATCTATCTATCTATCTATCCATCTATCTTTCTATATAGACAAATTATTTCACCTTTTTGTGCTTTGGGTGTTTCAATGGGAATAATAATAATTATTTTTCACTCCTTAGCTTGTGGGGAATAAATAAGATGAGACATATATAAAGGATCTAATATTGTGTTTAATCTAAAGTGTGTACTCTGGTGAGACAGCGTCAGAAAAAAAATCAGATTTAACAGGGAACTTTCCTAATAAATTACCTTGTTTCATAAATTTGTATCAAATCATTCTATATATAAGATACTATAGGGAATATTCAGAAGAATATTATCTATTCCCTCAAGTAGCTTACCTTCTATTTAGGGAAATGAGACCTAGCCAAGATAAAACAACTGAGACACTTCTAATCCTCCTGGAATTTCTTTCAAAAATCTGAATATCTTTGTAGTGATTTTAAAGCATGACAATTTTAACTAAGCACTGGTTTTGAAGAGTTATATCTCTGCCTGAAGATATACTTTGATGGCCATAATCTTTGTCTTTCTGCTTCAATGACATGGAGATGGGTTGGATGCCAGGGTGTCAGAGAATCTTCCTAACTGATTAGACTGCTATAGACATAACAAAGGCCATACTTTAAATTAGCTCCAACAGTCTAATCAGAGTGAACAGACTACTTGGGTCTGTGATGGAGACATATTGGCAGCTGATGAAGGCTGTCTAGAGGGATTTTGGTGAAAAACCAAAGTATATTAATGCTGAAAGCACTTTGAGTCCAGTGTAAGGATTAAGCGTGATTTAGAGAGAAATATTTATTCTAATAATTTATTTCTGCTCTAAATTTTTCCCTTAAAATTTGTCTTTGTATATTGGCTTTAAGAATCATGCAAAATAAGGGATCCCTGGGTGGCGCAGCGGTTTAGCGCCTGCCTTTGGCCCAGGGCGCAATCCTGGAGACCCGGGATCGAATCCCACGTCGGGCTCCCGGTGCATGGAGCCTGCTTCTCCCTCTGCCTATGTCTCTGCCTCTCTCCTTCTCTCTCTGACTATCATAAATAAATTAAAAAAAAAAGAATCATGCAAAATAATATTTTTTCTCATTTCTTTCATGAGTGACTTAAAAATATTGATCTTTTTAAATAATCACACTCAGGAGTATTTTGATACTGTAGACCACCTCATCAAGATGCCCACTACCATATGGGGCCAAATACCCTAACTGCAGATTCAGGTCTTTTGATTGAAGGAGCAAATTGCATCTTAATTCTGCAACCTTGAGGATATTCATAATGTAAGGAAATATTGCATCATTGGTCATTAGAAGGAGTCTCATAATGAACTTTTCCAGAATTTATTTAATTAACTACCTATTTTTTAATCTAAATAGAAAACTGTCTTCACTTGGGTTTCCTGGGAAATAAATTTTGAGTCTGAGGCTTCCATGTTGGATGTTTACTGAGGAATGCTCTCAGGAACAACACCTGTGATGGAGTAAAACAGAAGAAGAATGACAGGGATCCCTGGGTGGCACAGCGGTTTGGTGCCTGCCTTTGGCCCAGGGCGCGATCCTGGAGACCCGGGATTGAATCCCACGTCGGGCTCCCGGTGCATGGAGCCTGCTTCTCCCTCTGCCTCTCTCTCTCTCTCTCTATGACTATCATAAATAAATAAAAATTTATTTAAAAAAAAAAAGTAGAATGACAGAGGGAGGAGTTCAATTGTGATGCCATCACAACAAAGCTTCACAGGATCCTAAAGAAAACTCTGGAACTGGAATGGCTCTTCAGAGTTGGACCTTTATTTTCTATTCATCAAAGACCTATGGGATTTGAGCTGTCCATAGGAAAGGGAGGTAACCTTGGGTGACATTGCTCTTTTCTGTCAGTTTCCAGAGGATTCATCTGAGAACTTTTATTTTTTTTTTTTTTTTTTTTTTTTTTTTTTTTTTTTTTGCAAATCATCTGAGAACTTTTAAATATTAGCTGAGGCATCCAGCAATTGAGAGAATGAGTGTCTCAACATCTATTACAGGTCACTCATTGAATTTCTCAGATCCATTTGCTTTTCATGATAAGTTCTAGGAACACTTTCTCCAGGATTCTGATAGGTCTCTCTGGGAGAAATTTGCCTGAGAAAGATTAGCGGGATGCCTTACTGGCCCATTTCTATAATTGTTCTCAAGACTGCAATTGATACTCCTTGTCTCCTTCCTCTACTAACTTCTATTACATTTCCCTGACTCATGGGTACCATCTTTTTTGGTCTAGATTACTTGACTGGAGATGATCCAGACTTCAGTCTTGAGGAGTGTGAATCTCTGATCCCTATACTCAGGGCTGTTACACATGTCCATTTATTAATAAAATTGGGCAAAGAAATAACAATGGGTCAACTGAGTACCAAACATATGCCCCCATTGTTTAACAGTAGCCTTATCACTTACTGATCAAGGTCCAATGCTTCTAACAGTCTGGCTACTCCTTTCCTTCTCTGCAGGTGTCTTGACAGGAGGATTCTGTGTCTGATCAGGTAATAGTCTTAGCTTAAAGCTTAATGAAACTCTTGTTTTGTTCCCTGATGAAAGCATTTCCCTTTGGGGAACTAGACCACTGTACTTATGAAACCCAGATTATCAAGAATGAGAAGCACAAATTCCCCAAGTGGGGACTCTCTTACTTCTAGTTCATGGCTTTTAGGTCCATATATTCTATTTATTGAAGGCATAGCATATTGTAAGTGTTGCATATTTAGAACGCATTCTTCATGAGAAAAATATTGTCCTATCCATGTGAAGAGTCATCTCCTAATTGTTATCTCACTTCTGCCTTCAAACAGTTCTTCCATCACCCTATCAAACCAACAGATTCTGGATGGTATAGTATATACATGTTCCATGGTCATGTCCATGGTGATATACTCACTGACATGATTCCTTTTTTGTAAAGTGGTTTCTTTGTCTGGAAAAACGTTAGAAGGAATTTCATGCTGATGGATCACACACTCTATACGTCCTAGCATAAAAAGTAAGGCGAACCCATACATGGAATGTATATCCATTTTGTTCAAGATGAACAACAGCACCTTCTAGAGTAGAAGAGTCTGATGTAATCAATTTGATACTAAGTGTCTTTTTTTATCTCCCTGAGGGATGGTGACATATCGGACCCAGGATTCATCTCTTGTCATCACTTTAGATCTCTGTGGCTGGCTATTTGGATATTTGTCATTGGGAGCAATGGCTAGATCAACTTTAGTGAGTGAGTCCATTCTGGACCCATGACTATATAGTCTTCATTCTATCATCTTAGATTCTTATGCCCATTGTGTCAACAATGTAATGGCCATTGGATGGCTGGTTAACATCAACCAACTGGATCTTCCTATTTCAATATTTATTGAATCCTTCTTCTGTGGAACAGGTGCTTTCTTCTAGGCTTTCTCCTGGCATTTTGTTTGTACATTCATTATGATTCTAATTACCTGAGGACTTGTTATTTTGCTGCCCAATATCCATTGACCCTTCCTAATGGTTTATTCTATTGGAATGATTAATTCAATTATTAAAATGATGACTTTTTCATTTCACTCTTCTTTCTAAAGGCACTTGATCTATCATAGGCCAGTACTATACTTCTTCCCTGGAGAGAAAATGGTCATTTTACCTAAGAGGGTACAGCTTCACCAGACCTTGCTATCACTACTCTGTGATGGTTCTTGCATCTTAGTCTTCTTTCTGGCCTTGGTGGCTGTCAGTGCTCTAGTCTGGTTCTTCAGCTTCCCATTAATTCTGGGAATCTCCTCAATTCATTTGATGTGTTCCTTTGCCCATAATATATCCAGAAGATAATATCCAAATTGACCTACACAAATTTGCTTATTGTTAGATATTTTTCTTGCAACTAGACTGTGAGCCACTAGAGAGCAAGAGCCATGATTTATGTATCTTCTTGTCTTTTGTAGTGCCAAGAAGAAATGTAGTTGTTAAATAAATGCTGCATTAAATTTAATCAATCATCAAATGTTTTTAGCACCTTTCTTGTGAAGGCTATGTTGTTTACTTACATGAGCATGTCACAGTCTAAGTCCAAAAGAATAGTCAGAATCAACTTCACTTTGACCTAAGCCTTTCTGAGAGAACTTTTGGAAGAAATAGACAGGATTTCCTACCTAAAAGTATACAGGAATGAAATGAAGTAAAGCCCTTCATGTACCACTTAGCAAAAAATCTTCAAACTTCTCTGCAAATTCTAGTGATCCAAAACTTTCTGAATCTGTAAGTTGCCTTTGATAACATCTAACTCTCCTCTCTCATGGACACCTTTTCATGTTGAGGCATTTGAGGTGCCATTTTTATATTTTGATCTTTTCTTCTAGTTAATTGTTTATTCCACTGAGGCCCAGGATTGAAATCTGTGCTCTGTTACTTCTCTACTTATTTGCTCTCATACTTCATATGTATGAAGTAGGAAGATGGTTTCCAAATCTTTATCCCAAAGCATAATTTCTCAGCTGTGCTCCAGTTTTATATCTGCTCCTGACTGAGTGACATGGGCATATGCATATACTGCCACCCATCAAAGCTAAATCTGGCACAAATTGAACTTCTCACCTTTTAAACTGTCACCTTGTCATTTTTCCCACCATCATTAAAACTACCATCAGCCCTCAGATTTAGAAAGGGAAATATAGCCTCTATTTTATTACCCTATTCATATAGATTAAGTCTACATGAGTCACATTTCCCCAAAATATCTTCTTTACCTCTCTTCATATATATGTGTGTGTGTGTATATATATATATATATATATATATATATATATATATACCAAAGAAAGAAATAAACAGATATGTTTGCATTGGAGGAAGGGAATTCTTATATGACGTGCCTTTTCTTTATCTCTCAAAGACAGGCTAAGTGTTGAGGGCCTTTCGTTTGTTTTCTTTCAAGTGGTATCCAGAAACGCTCAAATTTGTGTGCCTCCTCCCAATCCTGCAGAGTTGGGCTGGCTTTCTGCATATGCTCATGAGCCATCTGCAAAGAAGCACGCTCATCTTCTGTGGGGGCACATATGGGGAAACTGCCACACTGCCACAATAAGGCATGCAGAGCATTGGGGTTGTCCATGGCCAGTCAGGTGTCCATGGTGATGTGTCCCATGAAGCTCATGGATGGATTTCCTGATGGAATCTACACAGTAATTAGTAGAATCTATGGCCCTTTGATGAATTCTGAGCCCTGGTTATTTAGAACCAAAGTCCCTGCTCCCAGAACATATCTTCCTTGCTCCCAGGCTCTCTCAATCACCTGGCCATACCAGTTTTAGGTAGGATGAGAAAGAAGGAAGCAGTTTCTTGGGCAGCATCCTGCCTGGCTGGAAAAGATAGGCTCTCCCTCACTGAGTTCTCACTTTTCTACGTGGGAGAAATCATTGGCTGAGGGGTATCTCTCTTGTGCTGCCTTTGGGAGATGAATGACACAGATAAAGTAAAACTGTTCTTGCCTTCTTCAATGCATCTATTTTTGGGTTTTCCTGTTCCACTGATGTTCTGGAACTTCTCTGCTTGACTCCCAGACTCCCGAAAAAGTATTCTTGTCTTTGGGTGGTTGTCAAATCAGTATTCTGTCAGGGGATGACAGTGGAAAACTCCCATCCTACCATCTTGCTGATGTTACCCAACTGGTACTATTTTTAAGAATATATTATTGAATTCTCTTTGCTAGTATTTTAAGATTTTGTTTTCATTATTTATAGGTGAGATTTGTCCTTAATTTCTTTTCTTTTCTCTTCTTTTTTTTCTTTTCTTTTTTTCTTTTCATTTCTTCTTTTCTCTAAGCATTCAGACTTTGAAATACTATTATACTTGCTTTATAAAATGAATTGGAAATGTTCCTGCTTCCTACTCTGGGATAGTATAATATTGGGACATTTAAAAGTTGGGAGTAATTCCGTTTGAGGCCATCTGGATTTATTATTCACTGTGGAAGTGCCTCAATATTTGTTTCTTTATTTTTTTCTATTGTAATTGGTTTGTTTATTCATGGTGTCTCACTAGAAATAATTATGATGAGTTGCATTTTTCTAAAACGTATTCATTTCATCTAGTCCTCAGTATCTTATGATGTTTAAATTTTCAATGTCATTTGTTTTCAAATTTTGTGTATTTGTGCTTTCTTGATCTTTTCATGATTACGTTAGGCAATGGTTTTTCTAACTGGTTGATATTTTTAAAGAGTAACTTTGACTTCTTTTCTTCATTTCTGTTTTCTACCTTGATATTTTCTGTCTTTATCTTTATTAATTCTCTTATTTAATTTTCTTGTGTACTTTTTCTAGCTTTTTTTTCTTAGTTATTAACTCATGTATCTTTATGATAGAGATACTTACTGATACACATTGTCCTTTAACTTTAATCTCGAGTACTTTAACTTGAGATCATAGATTAGAAATGTTATGTTTTTGGGGTGCCTGGGTGGCACAGTTGTCTAAGCATTTGATTCTTGGCTTTGGCTCAGGTTGAGATCTCAGAGTTGTGAAATTGAGCCCCGCATCATGCTCTATGCTCAGTGCAGAGTCTGCTTAAGACTCTGTCCCTCTGTCACTCTTCCCAACGTGCTCTGTCTCTCAAATAAATAAATAAATAAATCTTATTAAAAAATGTTTTGTTTCCATTATCATTATTTTTAAGATGTTTCAAATTTTATATTTTGTTTTCCATTTTACCTGAAAGTCCTTTAGTAGTATGTGTTAAATTTCCTGGTATATGGGCTTTTTGGTTTTTCCTTAATTTTGTTAGTTTCTAATTTAATTGAATTATTGTTGGAATTCATAGATTGTACTATTTGTATTCTTTGAGATGCATTCAGATTCTATTTTACAACCTAGGAGACGATCAACTAATGCAATTGTTATATTCACATGGGAAAAGAAAGATACATTCTTTATTATGGGGGTATACAGTTCAATGAATATCTATGAAATTCACCTTATTGATTATGCTAAGTCTTCTGTATCCATACTATTTTTTTTTGCCCATTTTATCTGTCCTAGATTGAGAAAATGATGTTAAATTTTTGTATTATCAATGTGTTCTATTTCTCCTTGCATCTCCTAGAGTTTCTGGCTTATGAAAATTGTTGCTCTGTTATTAGATGCATAAATAACTATCATATCTTCATTGTGAATTGTGGTTCTTAGCAAAATAGAGTGTTCTTTCTCGATTTTATTGATTGTTTTTGTCCTGTATCTTACCTTCTCAGATACCTGTATCACATTCTTTGTTTTCTTTTTATTTGCATTTGCCTAGAATATGTTGAATAATCTTGGATTTATTTCACTATAACTCTAAAATTTATTTCTGATAATATGTAGGTTAATCACTTATATTTATTGTTAATTGGCATAACTGCCTGTAGTTTCTATCATTTACTTTAATGTATAAGAGCATAATTACATGTACATGTTTTATATAAATTTATTTCCATTATATAGATTATTATATTTAGTATTCCTTTTCATGTTTATCTATTGGTATTTTTAAAAAACATTTTATTTATTAACATGAGAGACACAGAGAGGCAGAGACACAGGCAGAAGGAGAAGTAGGCTCCCCAGAGGGAGGCTGTTGCAGGACTTTTTTCCAGGACCCCAGGATCATGACCTGAGCTAGAGGTAGACACTCAACCACTGAGCCACCCAAGTGCCCCTATCTATTGGTATTTAATAACGTTTTTACTTTTTGTTTTAATGATTACCTTATATTAGTACTTTACATAATACCTGTAATTCCTCCCCCCCTCCTTTTTTTTCTTTTTGACTACTATTAGTTACCTACTATAAGTAATACTGAAATAGAGGATTGCTTTCTTTATCTTTCATTTCCAGTCTCCCATTATTTGATGCTTTCCTCTATTCTCCACCATTTTTGCAATGATTGTCTTATTCCTACGTAGTCATAGGATACAGCTATTACATACAATAATGTTTGCCATACAAACATTTAAGCATATATTTTTACTTGAATTAACATGCATTTAAACACACACATATACACACATATATATACACATTATGTGTATCTATAAACATAATTATTTATATATAACTTGTTCTATAATAGATTCCTCAAGAAGAGCTCATAGAAAAAAATTTCTTGAACTCTTGAATGCTTGTAACAGTTTACTTATGTCTTTATATTTGATGGTCACTTCAGCTGAATATAAAGTCTTTGGCAAACATTTTTTTTTTAATTTTCTTGAATATTTAAATATGTTCATCCATAGTTTTGGGGCCCAAAACATTTCTATTGGAAGTTAAATAACAATCATATTTTATTTTCCTTGTAAGTAAAGAACTTGGTGTTTTTGCTTAATTACCTAACTTTTTGTTCCTTTAAAGGCCAGCATTTATAAGAATATGACTTATATTGGCTCTTCAGGGTTAATTTTTCCACCTAAGCATTATGGTTTTTGTATAGCTATTTCAAGTTTTATTTTAATTTCACACTTTAAAACTTACTTTTTAATATTTGTTCTTTTCCAGAAATTTGTATGTATACTAGATCTTTTTAGCTGTTTTCTGTGGCTTGTACAATTACTTTCATGTTGTAGGTGAACACTTGAAACTTATTGTTTTTCTGTAGATGTTTTGTTCTTATAGTTTTCTCTTTTTTATTGCAATATAATTGATATATAACATTATATTAACTCCAAGTGTACAAAATTATGATTTGATATTTGTATTTATTGTAAAATGATCACTACAATAAGTCTAGTTAACATCCATTACTATATGTAGATATAATTTGTTTATTTCTTTTGAGATTATTCAATGGCATTCTTCCCTATTACAGGTCTCTTAGCATAGTTAGGGCCTGGAGTCATGGGACTGAATAAATAAATGCTTATGGGCAGCCGGTATACTATCTAGTCAACACTGGGTGGTTGTTTTTTGCTTCATGGTTGTGATGGGGCAAGCAATGGATCTCTTAAGGACAGAATTGAGAGAGCCAAAAATATAGCTTAAAAATGAGTCAACATCCTAAACTTCTACTTTTGCTTTTGTCGTCCTCTGAACTTTATATTGTCATTCCTGATAATATATTTTCACCCCAAATCACACACACACACACACACACACACACTCACACACACTGTGTTAGGATTCTCCAGAGAAACAGAACCAATAGGATGTGTATGTGTTTGTCTACACACATGCATATATATACCTATACATATATATATACCTATATAAACAGAATATATATATATTCTATATATATAAATAGAATGTGTGTATATGCATGTATATATTATATGTATATAATATATATAATATATATAATATATATTATATATAGAGAGATATATATATGAGAGAGAGAGATTTAATAGAAGGAATTTGCTGTTATGATTATGGAGGTTGATCTGTCCTAAGATCTGCAGGTGAGTTGACAAACTGGGGACCCAGAGGAGTTGATGGTATAATTCCAGCCTTAGTCTGATGCCCTTAGAACCAGGACACAGATGGTCCAATTCTAATTTAAAGACAACATCCTACAAACCCAGGAAGATCTGATGTTTCTGTTTGAGCCAAAAGAAGGAAAAAGCCAATGTATGAGTTTGAAGGCAGTCAGGTAGGATTAATTCTCTCTTGTTCAGGGGAAGGCCAGTCTTTTTGTTCTATTCATGCCTTCAACCAATTGATAAAGCCACGCCCTTTTAGAGAGGGCAATCTGTTTTACTCAGTCTACAGATTTAAATGATAATCTCATTTAAAAACACATTTACCGAAACACCTAGAATAGTATTTGACCAATTAACTATACAACCTGTGATCCACTCAAGGTAACCATCAAGGACACACTTCCAATCCAAGATGGCCTTCAATGTCCCCATGGTTTTCTGTTAGTTTTAGTGTTGGTTTCTTTTTTAAAATTATTTTTTTAATTTAAATTCAATTTGCCAACATATAGTATAACACCCAGTGCTCATCCCATCAAGTGCTCTCCTTAGTGCCCATCACCCAGTGTTGGTTTCTTATATCCATGCTTCTACCTTTATTTTCTGAGGTCTACAGAGTTGATTTTGATAGAAGCCATTAAACCCATTAGCCCAGGCTAATTTTCTATCATGCCAGGGACTTCCTAGCCACAATTCCTGGATTATTTATATCAGCACCAATATCTTTTTTATGTATAAGAGTAAATTGCTTCTCTTTTCCTAAATTAACTTCTACTGTATCCATCTTTTTCCCCAGTCCCCATTATATTGTCCATTACACTGACCCAAGAACCTTATATGTATATCTGCATCCATGTATTTATTTCTGCTCTATCTAGACCAATAAGAATATTCCTCAGGGATCCCTGGGTGGCGCAGCGGTTTGGCACCTGTCTTTGGCCCGGGGCGCGATCCTGGAGACCTGGGATCGGGTCCCGCGTCGGGCTCCCGGTGCGTGGAGCCTGCTTCTCCCTCTGCCTGTGTCTCTGCCTCTCTCTCTCTCTCTCTCTCTCTCTGACTATCATAAATAAATAAAACTCTAAAAAAAAAAAAAAAAGAATATTCCTCACATAGACACACCATCAATGCTTATTAAGTAAACCGATAAATGAATGGATAATAAGTAGAAGAATGAAATAATCACTGAGAACAAATATTTAATGCAGAAATCATGAAACACTATGCAAATAAGAGAGAAATACATGTTATGAATGGTGGTAGAAAGTCATCCAGTTGAGATGTGAAACATTATAAAACACTTTCTAGTTTTAAAACATAAGATTAAGCAATAGAAATTGCTAGTTCTTGTGATAACTTTTTAGATCTTATTATAGTTCCAAGTAATTCTCATTTATTTTATTTCAATTTGAGTATGTGTGTGTTGCTGTTCATTTTGAACATGCTTCAACTAGATTTGGCTTGTGTCTATACGCCAGATACTAGGAAAAACTCTTAGGGAATTATTCTATGACTTGTTAAGTCCCTAGATGTTCCAGAAATTCATTGTCACCTTAATTAAAAAGCCTTTCTTTCTTACTTTTTCTTTCCTATCCTACCTCCTATATCCTCCTTGCACTCTCTTTTACTTCTTTTAGCAGGAATAAGTGGAAGTTTTGAATTGTTTTTGGAGCATTCAGTTGTCTTTGGGGAATTAATCAGCATGCTTGACTTCCAAGAACTCTTAAAGTAAAATGATTTGACAAATTGTAAATTTAACCCTACTTTGATAGCTTCCACTGTGTGGTTTTCTTAAACAGAGATCACATTTTATATTAAACCTTTTAATTTAATTAATTTAAATTAATTTAATTTAATTAAATATTTTATATTAGTTTGGTTTAGAAAATAATTTTCTTACGAAGTTGAAAGAACATACCAATGAAAATTAGAGAAGAAATGATATTTTTAGTTAGCTTAATCTGGTAGATTTGTATAACTCTTCCATTGTTTATTTTTAAATTTATCTGAGATTCTCTTTTAAATATATCCAAAAATAGGATGTCTATCTCTCTACCAAGAAATTAATTTTTAAAAAAACTTCAACTCATATTTATTGAGCACTTACTTCTTATATACCAATGTTCTAAGCTCTGTTCTAGGACTTGGGGATATAGATAACATAATAACTTTTCACAACATGGTCTTGTTATTTATCTTTAACTTTATGCTGATTTTATATCTTTGTCTCAATTAAATATACAAATAAAGAGTAATGAGAAACAAGAACATATAAATGTTCAAATACAAATACAAATGAATGAATATTGAAATAATACAGGTAAATTAATAAACTATTGTTTATAATTCCTTTGATTTATACTTAAAACCAATAGGCAATACTCTGGAAATATTACTAAGTGCTTTGTTTTTCATAATTCAAAGGAAATGTGCCTAAAATAAACTTGCACCTTGAGTTTTATATTCTCAATATTATTTTCTTCAATTCATAGCTAAAACATATATAATTTCAATCAAGTTATTACTACAAATTTTAATTTATATTAGAAACACTTTTGTCAAATAGTGTTTTTTCTTCTTCAACATTCTGAGTATTAATAGAAGGGAATTTCATCCATTTAACATTCAACAAATATTTAATAATCCTTCCTAACATGCTGAATAGTAGATGTAGAATAATAAAAAGACAAGGCATATAATCAAATCAGAGCTATAATTCTAAAAGTTATGAAAACAATTGTAACCTCAGATCTCAAAGAAGAAACAAATCACTCAGACTAAAGTGTGGAAAATTAAAAATTGTACATGATTATGTTGTTTATTATTTTTTCATAAGAAAATTAAAAATTGTACATGTGTTGTACTTAGGGGCATTGTTGCTTTAGATACTACTCTAGGATGACCTTGAGTTTTCAATAGCCCTTAAGTAATGAGATCTACGTAGAAAAATTAAAAACATAGAATCTATGTGATAGCCTTGAAAGAAACTAGCTATTTCCACCCTGACACAGGAATATATGTGTATATATCTCACAGATATAGCTGCTTTTGAAAATTGACTTCATAATTCCTTGGCTTATCTTTGTTTGTTTGTTTGTTTGTTTGTTTGAAGTAGGCTCTACACCCAGTGTGGAGCCCAACATGTGGTTTGAACCCATGACCCTGAGATCAAGACTTGAACTGAGATCAAGAGTTGGATGCTCAATCAATTGAGCCATGCAGGTGCCCCTCATTAGAGCTTCTAATTAGAATTACTGAAAAGGTCAACACTATGGAATCTCAACCTCTTCCAACAATAAAGTATTTCTAGAAGATCATTATTTACTTCTCCTGAGATTTGCACTAAAGAAATAATGATAAAAAGACTAAATCAGCTGCTATTTACCCATTGCTTACCATGTGAAAAGTATTCTTATAGATACTGTGAGTGATAAAAACATCAATAAGGCAGGCTCTGTCCTCAAGTGTTTTATAATCTAGTTAGGCAAGCTATGATATGCAATGTGCTGCATTCAGAGGAAGCCTCCATGAAGGCCTGATCAAAGAGATAGAGTAAGTTCATCTTAAAGGATCGGTATTCCTCACACTTTACATTCATTGAGAGAAGGAAATATGTTGCATATATCTTTCCATCTCCATGTTGCTTAGAACAATGTTTTAAACTCAATAGAAACTCGACAAATATTTTCCAATTGAACCCATATAAGAAAAAACAATAATGGAAGGCATTCTAGGGAAAATGTGAATAATTTTAATAACAAATATAACTACAATTTTTATTATAGCTGACATTTGTTAGGTACTGCTCTGTTTAAATGTGCTGACTCATTTATTAATTTTTCAGAACTCTATTGAAATGATTGATATCATTATGCCCATCCTAATGAAGAAGAAACTGAGGCACAAAAGTTCAATAGCTTGTTCAAGATCATACAACTAGTTAGTGGTTGAGCAACTTATTCCCAGGGGGTCTGGTTTCAGCATCTGTGCTTTTAACCACTACACAATGTTTCTCAAAGCTGTGGGTAATATAAAGAATGATATGACATGGTCACTGCCTTTGAAGAACTTATTATTTAACTGGGGAAAATTGTATAAATTTGGGACATTTAAATAGCTGAATAGTAATAAATACATTAAAATTCTAGCTTTTGCAACTGATTTTAAAATGAGGAGTAAGGGCATACCCGATTTCATTAGAGAAAGGGAGGATTACTGAAATTTGTGGTACTCCAGGAAAACTTCCTGGAGGAAGAGGAACTCAGATTAGAGTCCCAGGAAGGTGAGTGAGATCAAAGTAGGGAGACTCTGAAGAGCAAAGAACTATGCTCTGGGAAAAAAATTACAGACCAGACCATCTGAAAAGATGATTCCCTGTTTGGGAGTTGGTGGTAATGGTCAGAAAAATCTGAAGCAAATCTGTCTGAGGCTCCTGGTAGAGAAGCCTGCATGACAGGCTGAAATGGACTCTTCTTGATTCCTCAAATCTGATGACACTTGAATTAGGTCAAAGCAAGGTCACCTTGTACCCAGGGTTCAGTGGCTTTCAGAAATCCTTCCCAGAATAAACCCCAATAGTCTGCAGTGTTATCTCCATGAAGGGTTGGCACAAGTTTAACTTTGAAGTTCTTGATACTTTGGAGACTTCAGACTTCTTTTCAGACTATGTGAAATCACTTCCTCTTCCTTTTGGTCATCCTTAATGGCAAGCCACCTTTTTATCTCCCTGTCCATGGCACTTAGCATAATCACTTCCAAAAGTTTAGGCATTCTCAAAAGAGAAGGAACATACCTCTTCATCCTTTTGTAAATGTGCTCTGAGGCAAGAGATCAAAAAGTCTATTTGGAAAAGAGGAGTGAGTACAGAAATAAGAGACAGT
This sequence comes from Canis lupus dingo, assembly GCF_003254725.2. Lineage (NCBI taxonomy): Eukaryota > Metazoa > Chordata > Mammalia > Carnivora > Canidae > Canis > Canis lupus. Next base: position 30,537,269 of record NC_064269.1, on the reverse strand, counting down.
AAAACATAGAATAAACAGAAATAAGCCCCTCACAGATTTATTTATCTATGAGTTTCATCAGAAGGTGACTTGTTGGTAACATGTCACATGGAAGGTGAAAGACTCACATCAAATATTTTAAAGTATCCCTGAGCGTCTTTCTTCTAAAACCCGGGTTGTTCTCACAAGGTTCACATTGTTTTAAAACTGTTTGGCATGGCTGGACTTTACCTCTATGGTACAGTAGAATTAGAAAAAAAAAAAAAAAAACCTGTGCCTGCTCTTGGAAGACAATATTGCGCTAAATATAGTGCAATATTCCACAGCTTATAAAATCAACTACGCGGCACAAACCTGAAGACATCTTCAAAAGAAATATGGCAAGAAAAGTACATTGCCTGCTGTAGTCATACCTGCCATTTCCCTCACGGAATTTCACTAAAGTGGCTGGACATCTGCATTCCACATCCTGGCTGGCATTAATGTGCTTTTTCTATAAAAGGAGAGGAGGACAAAGGGAAAAGCAAAATGTGCTCCACAATGGAAAATGTGATCCTCAGCCACCAGGATAAAATTACATTGACAGTGGGGGAGTTACTTTCTTCCTTCGAAGAACAATGTTTGATGTTTGAACTAGACTCTCTGGTGATGAAGCTCATAACTTGGGAGATAAATCAGGTTCAAATTTAGAAAAGAATTTTCAGAAGTTGCTTAGCAGGGTAGTTTTAGAGGTTAACATATGAATAGAGGTTACACTATGCCTTGTCTGTCTGTCCTGTGTTCATTGGACAGAGATAATATGGCTTCTTCCCCATGGTAGCACACAGAAAGAAATTTAAATTCTGCTGTAATTATTCATTATAAACACGGTGACATTTTAATATCTATAAAATGTTTAAATCTTGTCTAGTTTCTGCCTCTTTTCTCTCTTTATGTTGATTTCTACATCTCTTCTTATTTATCTCTTTTGTGCATCACACATATTTTACTATGAACTCGATTTTGTGGGTGAAAGGCCACAACTAACTGTTTGCATGCCTTATCTCTGCCCTAGAGAGTGGTAACTCACAAATGAGCCAGCTGCACCTACTGTACATAAAACAGCAACATCACTTTGATCTCTCCCTTAATGTGCTAGGTTTAGATTACTTTGTGAGCAAAAGGGGTGAAAGGTGGCCGGATACTATTTTAACTAACTACTGGGGGCAGTATTTATTCATGGTGCAGATTTTTAATAGGAAAGATGGAACATGAAAGCCTGTCAAATGTACTGTTCAAACAGTCTGACAACACAGAATTTTTTACAGATGAAAGGTGAGGAATCTCCAACTTCTCAGGATAACATAAATCATATGGAAAAAGTAAGACATGCAAAAAAGCCAGATAGAAAACTCTTCCTATCCCCTTATGATTGCATGAAACCCTGCCGCAAAACCAGAGGACCACCTCAGAGTTGGATTTGTCAGGTAGAAAGGGAACACAGTGAGCATTAAAAATACGCACTTTGAGAAAGATTCTCATTACATTTATGATTCATGTAATATTGCTTTATTAAGAACTGGGTGTTTTAAGGAAGTGTCTTCTCCAATTTGGTAACAAGGTGGAAACCAGAAATACACAAGAAATATACAAGGATACTATCCTCCAGGATTGGAAAAGGGGTTTTATCTGGAACCATCTATCGGACTCTGACTCCTATCATGTTGATTCAGAAATAGCTTGAAAATTCTGCCCTTGCCTTTGATGAGAGCTTCATCTTTCCTTTCTTGGCTTACCACAGCTTTTTCCTAAAACAGTGATTTTCAGTCTTTCTTGCTTTCTGCCCCCAAACACTGGTGGTACTTGATGTATTCCTGTTGGTTACAGTTGGCTCCCTGACTATCAAGGCAGAGGGAGAGGAGGTAAAGAGGTACATAAGAATTTCTAAGTAACTTGTGTGTTTTAAAGAAGCCTCTAAGATGACTTAGACATGCCCACAATTTTCTAATGCATGCCTAGGAACCATTATTGTTAAATTATTTAGCCCTTGGTGATCCAGCTGTAATCCATGCTATTAATTACATTGACAATTATGAACCGTAGGTATTTTTCCTGAATCTTGCCTTTTTATATATTATTCCATATATCTGGAATAGCAAAGTCTTACCTACCCTATTTTTCTCTTTCCCCAGAACATTTCTATTTCCTTTAAAATTCCAGGCTCAAAAAAAAAAAAAAAAAAAGAAATAAAATTCCAAACTCAAAATTGGTTCTTGAGGGAAGCCTTCTCCCTCAGTCCCAAAAGACTTGATTGTTGTCATCCTAGATATTTCCACAGCAACATGATAATGACTCTGAAAAGAATGTATGATATGATTTGTCTGTTTAAATACCTGTCTTTACAACCACCACCAGACTGAAGGCTGGGATATTCATTCATCCTTGTGAGTCCTAACTTCAAATACAGCGGTGAGCACATGATAAGTGATGAATAATGATTGAATATCATTTGCATATGTTTGCATATGTGTGTTTATATATGTTTTCATTTTCATTATAAATTGAGAAATTATATGCATATATATGTGTATATATATAGTAATATATATAAACCTTAAGTGTAGTGTTCAATAATTGTTACATTTGTACACCTCCATGTAACCCCCTACTCAGATGCAGATATAGAACAATTCCAACTTACCAGAAGGTTCCTTCGTGCCCCTTCCTAATCAACACCCTCTCCTCACCTCAGAGGTAACTTCTATTCTAACTTTAATGCAATAAATTAATTTGAACTACATATGGACTCTACAAGTGGAGTCAGTATTTACTTTTTTGTGTCTCTTTTATTTGGCATAACATTTTGGAGATTCATCCATGCCATTATATGTTCATGCTTTTGTATTGTGGTATGGAATCCCATTGCATAAATATGTCATGACTTATCTATCCATTCTCTTCTTCATGAGTATGTGGACTATTTATAGTTTTTAATTTCTATGAAGAAGTTACAATTAACATTTGTATCTATTGATATTGTCAGATGTTGATTTTAGCCATTCTGATGGTTTTATAATGGTTTCTCCTTGTAGATGGACTTTGCATTTCCTTAATGACCAATAATGCTGAGCAAATTTTCATGTGTGTATTGGACATTTGGATATCATATTTTATAAATTGCCTTTTCAGTGCTTTTGCACACTTTTTATTGGGCTGCTTGTCTTTTCTCACTGATTTGTTGTAGTTCTCTATATACCTGGATTCAATTTCTTTGTCAGATTATTGCAAATAAAATTTCTCAGGTATAGTTTGCCTCTCTTTTCATAAGCAGAAGTTCTTAATGAAGTTCAATTCTTTTTCCTTTTATCTATTAGTTCTCTTTATGTATTTTTAAGAAATCTTTACTTCAGCCAAGTTTATAAAGATATTGCTCTATATTCTTCTAGAAATTTGTTTAACTTTCAAATGTAGGTCTATTATCCACTTCAAACTTATTTTTCTTTATGGTGTATGGAAAGGTTTGAGGTCTGTTTATTTCTCATAGACATATACAACTGCTCCAGAACCATTTGTTGAAAAGATCATCTTTACTCTCATTAGCTTGCACTGTAAGCTTGCCATAAATTCAGTGACCATATATATGTAGGTTTACTTTTGGATTGTCAATTGGTAGATATGCCTTAATTATATATCTTTAAATCTGGTAGGGTAAGCCCTCTAACTTTGAATTTTATTAAGATTATTTTGAATATTCTAGGTTCCTAATTTTTCACATAAATGTTAGAATCAGCTTATCAATTCCTACCTACTGCCTCCCAAAACTGTCTAATATTGATTGGAATAATATTGAATCAGTAGATTTTAATTTGGATAAAAACACTGTAAAATACATGGACCTGTTTAGATGATCCATCTTGTGTTAGTTTTAGTAATGTGTTTTCCAATAATTATTTTTCCACATCACATATTTTTAAAATTTTAGTAAATGCAAATTCTTGATTTTTTAAAAATCACTTATTACCTTTTTAATATCTTTACAATATATAGTTATATTCCTGTTTTTACTTTGGATAGTGATAATTTATGTTTTTTATTCTCTTCCACCCCCTTTTCTTGTCCAGCTTACAGGTTGTTTATGAATTTCATTAATCTTTTCAAGATATCAACTTTTGGCTTTGTTGACTGTCTCTATTGTATGCCTGTTTCTGCTCTTGCCTTAATTATTTTCTTTCTTCTACCTACTTTGAGTTTAGTTTGCTGTTCTTTTCTCACTTTTTGAGGCAGAACCTTAAGTTAATGACTTGAGACCATTCTTTTATAATATATGCATATAAAATTATAAAATCTTGCTAAGTTTGCTTTAGCTGCAACCCACAAATTTTGTCGTTGTATTTTTATAATCATTTAGCTTGAAATATTTTCTTTTTTTAAAAGAGATTTGATTTATTTATTTGAGAGCTAGAGCATGAATGGGAGGAGGGGCAGAGAGAGGATGTAAAGCAGACTCCCCTTTGAGTGGGGAGCCCAAAGTGGGGGTCCATGTGGGGCTTGATCCCAGGTTCCTGAGATCAAGACCTGAGCTTACCTTAACTGACTGAGCCACCCAGCACCCCAGCTCAAAATATTTTCTAATTTCCTTTGTGATTTATTCTCTGAATTTAGGCTTACTTATGAGTATGTTGCTTAATTTCTAAACATTTATAGGTTTTCTAGTCATCTATCTGTTATTTAGTTCTAATGTAATACTTCAATGATCAGAATGTGACTTAGATCCCTAAGAATTTGTCAAGGCTAATTTTAAGGACAGAATATAGTCTATTTTGGTAAATGTGTTATGTGCACTATGGAAGAATATGCTTTTTGTGGTTGTTGCATATGATGTTCTATATATGTTAACTAGATAAATTTGGTTTGTCAGTTCTTCAAATCTTATTGATTTTTTTTTTTTTTAGGTTTGGGCAATTAACTTTTTTTTTATTTTAAATATCTTTTGTTTTTTAGGGCAGGTTTAGCTTCAGAGAAAAACCGAGTCAAAATTAGAGTTCCTTTCTACCTTCTACCCCAACAAATGCACATCCTCCTCCACTGTCAACACCCAAGTGTCTGGGGATCCCTGGGTTGCTCAGTGGTTTGGCTCCTGCCTTTGGCCCAGGCTGTGATCCTGGAGTCCCGGGTTCGAGTCCCGAATCAGACTCCCTGCATGGTGCCTGCTTCTCCCTCTGCCTGTGTCTCTGCCTCTCTCTCTCTCTCTCTCTGTCTCTCATGAATAAATAAATAAAATCTTTAAAAAAAAAAAAAACACCCGAGTGGTCGAGTGGTACATTTGTGGCAGTTGATAAGCCTCCACTGACACATCTTTTATGTCCAAACTCCACAATTGACGTTAGGTATCATTCAATGTGGTTCATATCATAGGTTTGGACAAATGTATAATGACATACATCCACCATTATAACGACACACAGAACAGTTTCAGTGCCCTAAATATCCTCTTTGTTCTATTCATCCCCCAACTCCTGGCAACCACTGATCCTTTTTATTGTCTCCATAGTTTTGCCTTTTCCAAAATGTTATATACAGTCATACAGTATGTGGCCTTTTCAGAATGACTTCTTACATTTAGTAATATGTATGCAAAGTTTCTCCATGTCTTTTCATGGTTTGATAGCTTTTATTTTTAGTACTGAGCAACATTCCATTCTTTGGATGTACCACAGTTTATTTAGCCATTCACCTACTGAAGGACGTCATGACTGCTTCCAAATGCTGGCAATTATGAATCAAGCTGTTATAAACATTCATGTGCAGGTTTTTGCGTGGACATAAATTTTCAACTCTTTTGGGTAAATACCGAGAAATGTAATCACTGGGTTGTATGGTTAGAGTAGTTAAATTTTGTAAGAAACTGCCGAACTGTTTTCCAAAGAGGCTACACCATTTTGCATTCACCCCAATGAGAAAGTTTCTGTTGCTCCGCTTCCTTGTCAGCATTTGGTGTCAATGTTCTGAATTTTGGAAATTCCAACAGATCTAGAGTGGTATTTCATTGTTGTTTTAATTTGCATTTCCATGTTGACATGTCATGTGGAACATATTTTCATGGTTATTTGCTATCTATATAACTTTGGTGAGCTGTCTTTAAGGCCTCTGGCACATTTATTTAAATTCAATTAACATATAGTGTATTGTTAATTTCAGAGGTAGAATTCAGTGATCCATCAGCTGCATAAAACACCCAGTGCTCATTACATCACGTGCTCTCCTTAATGCTTACCACCTTGTTACCCCATCCCCCTACACTCCTCCAGCAACCCGTAGTTCATTTCCTAGAGTTTAGAGTCTCTTATGGTTTGTTTCCTTTCCTGACTACATCTTGTTATATTTTTTTCCTCCTTTCCTCCATGGTCCTCTGTTTTGTTCTTACATTTCACATATGAATGAAACCATATGATAATTGTCTTTCTCTGATTGACTTATTTCTCTCAGCATAATACCCTCTAGTTCCATCCACATTATTGAAAATGGCAAGGTTTCATTTTTCGACAGGTAATAAGATATGGTGTACATATATATATATATATATATGTACACCATATCTTCTTTATCCATTCATCTGTTGATGGACATCCATGCTCTTTCCATAGTTTGGCTATTGTGGACATTGCTGCTATAAACATTGGGATGCAGGTACCCCTTCAGATCACTATATTTGTATCTTTGGGGTATATACCTAGAAGTGTAATTGCTGGGTTATAGGATAGCTCTATTTTTAACTTTTTGAGGAACCTCCATACTGTTTTCCAGAGTGGCTGCACCAGCTTGCATTCCCACCAGCAGTGTAAGAGGGTTCCCCTTTCTCCGAATCCTTGCCAACATTTGTTGTTTCCTGGTTCATTAATTTTAGCCATTCTGACCAGTGTGAGATGGTATCTCTTTGTGGTTTTGATTTGTATTTCCCTCATGCAAAGTGATGTTGAACATTTTTTCCCGTGTCGGCCATTTGTATGTCTTCTTTAGAAAAATGTCTGTTCATGTCTTCTGTTTAGTGCATTTTTAAAATGTATTATTTATCTTATTATTGCTGAGTCATAAGAGTTCTTTGTATATTTTGGATAATACTCCTTTATCAGATGTGTTTTTTTGCAAATATTTTCTCCCAGTCTGTGGCTTGTTTTTTCTTTCTCTTGACATTGCCTTTCACAGAACAGAAATTTTTAATTTTAATAAATTCAAATTTATTACTTTTTCATGAATCATGCCTTTGGTGTTTCATATAAGAATTCATTGCCATATCAAGATCACCTAGATTTTTCTTTTTTGTTATATTCTAGGACTTTATAATTTTACATTTTACATTTAAGTCTAGGATCCATTTTGAATTCACTTTTGTGATGATATAATATCTGCCTAAATTCTTTTCTCTCTCTCTCATTTTTGTTTTGTTTTATTTTGTTTTGTTTTGTTTGCATGTGGGTGTCCAGCTATTCTATTCTAGCACCAAGTGTTGGGAAGACTATCTTTTCTCCCTTGAATTGCCTTTTTTCCTTTGTCAAAGATCAGTCAACTATACTGATGTGGACCTACTTCTGGGCTTTCTATCATCTGTTCCTTCTCCAATGCCATGTTGTCTTGATTACTGTAGCTTTTTAGTAAGTTTTGAAGTCAGAGAATGTTGGTCCTCTAACTTTGTTCTCCTTCAATATCATATTGGCTATTTTGAGTCCACTTTCTTGGTTTTTTGTCTACTTGTTCTATTAGTTATTGAGAGAACTGGGTTGAAATCTAGTACTGTTTTATATACATTAGTTAAAACTTTGATGTATTATATTTTTCAAGTCTTATATACTTACTAAGGTTTTTTTAATCTGTTTATGCTCTCATTTACTGAGAAAGGTGTGTTAAAATGTCCAATTGCAATTGTTCATATATCTGTTTATTCCTTTAGTTCTAGTAATTCCTGCATTGTATATTTTGAATCTATATTATTAGGCCCGTTATGAGTTTAGGCTGATATATCTTGTTGAATGAGACTTTTATTTCTATGAAGTGTTTCTTTGTGTGTTGTAACATTGCTTGCACTCAATGCAATATTGTCTAATGTTAATATGGTAATATGGTAATAGCATCCTATGGTAAGTGTTTATGTGGAATATGTTTTTCCATTGTTTTACTTTCAACTTACCTTTACTTTTATATTTAAAGTATACTTCTTATAAACAGCATGCAATTAGATCTTTTAAAATCCAATATGGTAATCCTTGTGTTTTAATAGGAATACTTGGTCACTTTATATGTAATGTATTTATGACATGGTTAGGCTTAAGTCTAACAACTTTTGGTTTGAAGTCTAACTTTTTGGTTTTGTTGTTGTTTCATCTGTTATTTGTTACTGAAGACTTTTTTTCCACTTTCGGTTATATTGATTAAATATTTTTGTTATTCTTCTATTAGCTTTTTCCTAGGGGGTTATAACTCTTAGCATCATTATTTTGTGGTTACTGAGAAATTATTTCTTCAATTTATTCCAGTATACCTCAAATTAGAACTTTTAAAACATCTTTAAAATGCAAGCTCCTTCTACCACTTGACTCTATTTAATACATGTTCGTCTTTTTTTTTGCTAATTTTGTCATAACCCTAATTGAAATAATAAAAACCCCACAAAATATTGTGATTATTGCTCCAAATAGTCAGCAGTTCACATTTATCCATATATTTACCCATTCCAGAGTGGTTTATTTCTTTTCCCCACTCTGCCTTTATCATGGCTTATTTTTCTTATACCTGAAGGAAATCCTTTAGTATTTCTTGTAATGTTGGGCTGCTAGTGACACATCCTCTCAGCTTTTTCCCCTTTGTCTGAGAATGTCTTTATTTTACCTTCTAATCTGAGTGATGATTTCACTGGAGATAGCATACTCCAGTGAAATTTTAGCAGTTGTTTTCTCTAGCACTCTAAAGATGGTTTCTGGCTTCCATAGTGTGTCAGACATTGAAGCAGGGTTAAGGATCACACAATGTTTATTGGGGGATGGGAGGAGTAGGTAACTGTGAAAGATAAAAAGGCAGAAAGTGGGTTTGTCAGATCGCGAGACTGATCTGACATCTGTGAGCAGAAATTAGGAAAGAAAAAGACTTGGGCAGGAAGAGCCTCATGCCATGATATGAATCTGACAGTCTTGACTGACTCTTTGGATAGCTCTGAGGCAAATTCTACCCATTTAAAAGGAGTCCCATGTTAGTGAGAAATGGCTAGGTCATAGTACCCCCCACCCCGGCCGGGTCATAGTTTGGGCCACCTGGTGAAAACATAGCCTTGGCTCAAACATTGAAGTATATCCTTAAAGTATGTAGGTGAAGGCTGTTAGTTAACTCTACTCAATATAACTGAATGACAAGTTCTCCTCAAAGGAGGATCAGAGAGAGACAATTCCATGATTGCCATGATCCATGTCTTGCAATATGTGGATCTACTTTTTTTACGTTTATGGGACACCTCCTTCAGGGTTCTAATGGGCCTTTTCCAGGGTGGAAAAAAAAAGAAAGATTAATGGGACAAACTACAGCCCACCCTGCTGTAGTTGTTCTTGGGGCTACACTGGTATTCTTAGTATCTCTTCCACAATAATTTAAATTCCTCTCACCCTTAGTGCTATCTCTGCTGATCTCCATAACTTGTGAAGTGGCCCAGGGGTTTCTGAATCTCTTGTAGCAAAAATCTTCTCAGAATAGAGTTAATACATTTGTTCATTTAAATGCACTATCAGGCAATGAAGCACCAAGAGACAACCAAGTAGATTCCATGAAGATTCAATGATTGCCCAGATGGCAATCATAGGATGTAGGTCAATTGCTACACATGTCTGCTGGTAAGAGTACGACTCTATTGAGGATCAGGAGCTCAAACTGTACAGAACCCAGAGTTGTAGTAATGGAAACTTTAAAGTCCTCCAGTGGATCATTACGAATGATGGTATATATGTAGGCCCACTTTTAAAAAAAGATTGTATTATTTATTCATGAGAGAGAGACAGAGAGAGAGACAGAGAGAGGCAGAGACACAGGCAGAGGGAGAAGCAAGCTCCATGCAGGGATGTAGGCCCATGCTTAATTTTACCTTTTGGTTCATGTATACATGCATGTTTCATTTTGGGGACACAGTGTTATATAAGTATTTGATTCAATGTGGATGCTGCATCCTAAGGGATGGTGACCCATCCTCACAGAATATTGCTCCTGAGCTGGTGCTTCAGCATTACCTCCAGCAGGTCATTCGAAAGCTCTAAGGCTAGCAAATTCTTGGTGGTACATTGTATGATATGACTAGTGAATGCCATGATTTGAGTTTATTTTCATGTTTTGTGTGAGTATGCATGTGTGTGTGTGTGTGTGTGTGTGTGTGTGTGTGTGTGGAGAGACAGAGAGACAGAGAGTCAGAGATAGAGATTTTAAAGAACTGACTCAGGTAATTGTGGAGGCCGGCAAGTCTGAAGTTTGCAGGGTAGACCAGCAGGCTAGAGACTCAGAGAAAAATTGATGGTGCAGTCTTGAGTCCAAAGACTGTCTGGAGGAAGAATTCTTTCTTTCTTGTAGACTTTTCTCTTAAGGCTTTCAACAGATTGGATGAGGCCCACCAACATTACAGAAGGTAGACTGTTTTACTCAAAATCTACTAATTTAAATGTTAAACACATCTAAAAAATATCTTCACAGCAACATCTAGACTAGTGTGTAGCCCAAAGCTGGGTACCATGGCCTAGCAAACTTGACATGCAATATTGGTCATCAAAGCTGTAAAGTAGACACTTTGTAAGCTTCCAGATAATGGTTTTGGCTGAAGTTCTACAGGAAGAATTCAAACTCATGCCCAGTAAAAATGTCATTTGCCCTCCTAAGATAAAAAGAGCTAAAAGTACTCAGCTTGCCACCATATGAGGGTATCTCTTTTAGAAATAGTGCCATATTTTGTGTTTATCTTGTTGCTTGGTGATTGATCAGTCAGAGGACACAGTACCTATATCAGCCTTGGTAAGTGGTATTCCATGCTATTAGTCCCACACATAATCTCAGTCTTTGCTACTGTGGTCAATCCTTCTGTGTGCCTACTGAGCTAATTCTGAGTGGCTAATGACAAAGCCTGACTTATGACAACTTACTGAATTATCTTGTCTACTTGGTTTTTTAGTGCCTGTTCCATGGGTGGTGCTTCTATGGGCACTAACTTTCATTACAAAAATATTCACTTTATACCTATTCTCATGTATCTATGCACAGTCCTATCCTCTAGACCTTTTTGCAACTGATCTTTCCATTCATTTCCATCAGTCCCTTGGCAAGCCAGTCAAGCATTTACCACTGCCTTTGAATTCATTATGTGTTCTCAACTCGGAACCTTTTCTTTTACCAAAGCATGCATAGATAGAAGCAACACTAAAAGTCCAACCACTGGAGAGATTTTGCTTCACCAATGTTTTTCAAGGTCAATTCTAAGAATAACAATAGTGTAGACATCGTCATTGTCAGCTTATGACACATAACAGGCCAATCCTTCCATTAATCTCACCAACCCATCCATTGGACTTTGCATCCTTCTTCAGCTGATTATATAGTATCGTTCACATGGCCATTGGTGTTAACTGAAGGAAAGGTGGTGATACAGAAATGGTGAGTGACATGTGGTTTTGGGCAACTTGTTCACACAGCTTACTTATGCCTTCTGTTTAGGATATACAATTTCAATTTATGCTGGATTGCTGCTGGGACCACCTGATTATATGACTTGGTGGGTTCAACATAATTGAGTTCATGGAAAGTTTTACAGACTAATGGATAAACTATGAATCTAGTGGCATATCAGAAGCTGTTTTTTTTTTTTAAAGGGAATAATTTTGTTTTGTCTTGTTTTTTTGTTTTTCGTTTTTTTTTTTTTTTTTCTCCCTGTAGATGGTATGGCTTCTCTAGTGGCTTGAATTGTGAATTTCCCACTGGAATTTGTCATAAAATCCATAGTGCATATTTTATACTGCTAAAACCTCCACAATCATAAAGTCTGCTGTATTTTAAGCCTCCAACTGTAGGTTTTATTTATAGCAGCCTGGACTTACTGTAGAGACCTTTTCTGTTCCAGACCCTATTCAAGTCTATCAGTTCACTATATCTTTACTACATGGGCCAGAGCAGTATTCTTAGATGTGGAATGTGTGTTGCCTTCATAACCCAACTGAGGCCAAATGAGTGTTGTGATTCTTTCTGTGTGGTGGGCCATGTAAGATACAGTAAATAGTATTTACTTTGGTGAGGTCCGGAGATAGCCCTTATGATTGAGTACCAGAAATTTTGCTGAACTGGCAGGTCTCAGAATCTCCATAGATTTTGTTTTCTACTCCCTGGAGCTCATGTGTTTTACAAAACCTTATCATTTATAAACAAAGTTCTGTGACAGGATCTCCTAGTATCCACCTAGGCCTGAGGAACAGAGCCACCAATGACTTATTATTGATTCTGATATCCCTCAGACCAGTGGGTTCCTGATGACCTTGTTGAATGGTATTATATATGGAACATAATCTGAAATATAATTATGTTCCTGTGGAAATTAATCTTCTAGTGAGTCTTCTGGTCTCACATAATAATGCTAGCATGCCCACTTCCCTGAAGTTTTATCCCTTTCCCCATTGTCTGTCAGGGCAATTCAGGCATTGTAACTTCAATTATCATGGACCATCACTTTCTCTAAATTTCTAAAATCTACTATAGCAACAAATTTGCATCATCCTCTGGAGTCCTTGCCAAGTGTTAAAGTCATATCCTGAGAGAATGCTTCTAAATTAATAACTCTCCTTTATTTAGTTTTATGTCCTGTCCTCTTGATCAAGAATCCTCAAAAATCAAAAAGTATTTTGCACAGGCTCTTCTCCATACATGCTGGCTAATTATTGAAGATATTTCTTTTCTTTTCTTTTCTTTTCTTTTCTTTTCTTTTCTTTTCTTTTCTTTTCTTTTCTTTTCGTTTCTTTTCTTTCTTTCTTTCTTTCTTTCTTTCTCTTTCTTCTTTCTTTTTCTTTCTTCTTTCTTTCTTTCTTTCTTTCTTTCTTCTTTCTTTCTTTCTTCTTTCTCTTTCTTTTCTCTTTTTCTTTCTTTCCTTCTTTCTTTTCTATTTTTTTTTTCTTTTATTATAGATCCTTTCCTCACTAATTAGGCCTGGTATATCCTTGACTAGCTTTTACTATGACTTAAACCAAATTTTGGTTTGGCATTCAGGAAAGAAGATAAGGGAAAAAATCCTGAAGGTGACCCTGTTGCTTAGTGGGAGAGAGGACTCTACAGTGTTTCCCCTTATGTAGGAAGTGGAGCTTTTGAAAAGGCCACCTCTGTAGGATCTAAGTATTTAGAGGATTTGGGAAGCCCAATCTTTGGGCACATACATGCAGGTGACCATCATATGTTAGGATCTCAGGCTTTCCCAGCAAGGGCTCCAATCTTGGCATAAGAGATCTGACTTGATTAAACACTCTTTACTGTTTCCCAGCCCCAACTCTCAGCCAGATATCCTGGAAGCTCTCTCAACATAAGGCCAGCCCAGGAGATGTCCAAGGTCCTTATAGGTGGTAATAGTGCTCATCCATGAACCTTCCTTTCTTCATGAATTGTAGACTTGCCTCAATTGCTGTCAAATGCCTAAGAACCGTTCTCTTACATATATATTTTTTCTAGGTTTTCTAGTTGTTTATGGTGGGAACTTATTTAAAAACTAGGTACTCAAAAAAAAAAAACTAGGTACTCTATCATGGGCTCGATCAGAAGTCTCTCAATAAATAGTTGTTGAATTAATGGATTTGTCGAGTTAGAGGAAATTCTGGTATAACCTGATGAAAATGTTGAGATATTTGAAGTCATCTGTATATTGGTAGTAGTTAAAAGAGGCTATAAGACTTGTTGGGATTTTCAAGGAAGATTATCCAAATCCAAAGAGAGGAAGATTTTAAAAACAACAAAATTAGGAACAATTGTATTTATAGGATACTAGATTAGAGAATTCAGAAAAGGCTGGGAAAAGTGACAGAAATGTAAATATCTTATCTAGGCACTCTCTTATATTGCAATTAATTGACAAATACTTATTGAATTTATTATAAAATTTGTGTAATTAACAAGGAAAGGATTGTATAGATTGTGAGTGAGTCAAGGATTAGCCAGTGAGGAAGAATTTCTAAGAAGAGTAACTTTTGAGTTAAAGACTAATTGGATTAAATTGGATTATGAAATGGGATAGATGTAGACGATATTTCAGCCATCAGCTAAGCATTAGCAGGATTAAGACCTTGCCGCTGTACTGCATGTGAGGAAATAAAAGAAAGTATCAGAGTAGAAGAAAAACACCAATGGTTCCAGAATTTTCATGTTGATGGAGATTTGGAGCAACAATGTAGAAAGTAGATTCAGGGGGCTTGCCTGGAGGCCATTTTTCCCTAGTAAATACATTTTAAAAATCTGATGTCTATGTTATAGATCAATACAAGTGATATTGAGTTGAAGTTTTCAAATACAGTTTTGCTAATACTCCTGTTATTTAGATAACTAATTATTTAACTTGGGGTGGCTTTGAAAAGCTACTAAAGACTTTAGAAGACCGTTAGTTCTCTCCAACCCTATCCCAAGCCACCCTGATTCTGCTAATGAAATGTGTTAATGTGTTGATAGAAGAACAAGGTGGAAGATTCTAAATGAAAGAGGAAAGCAGGAAACATTACCCTAATTGGTCTGAAAGGCAGAAATTCACTTTAAATTAGATCTCATTTGTAAGTGAAGTAGGGAAAGATTAGGTCCTTAAAAATCAAGCTAACAATGATAAAAATAGCTCATAAAAATACTGGTAATTTTACACCTAGTAAGATGGAGAAAATAATGATGCTGTGGGGACTATGTTGAACTCCGTGTAAGTGTAGTTGTTAAGCTGAGTATACTGTAATGCATATGCAGGTGGATACTGTATAGTTAGCCAAAAGATACACAACTGGATGGAGACAGATTCATGGCCATCTGTTTGTTTCTGACATAACAAATACTCCATGATGAAACTGTTCATCAAAAATAGAATGGCAATAAGCAAGATAAACTATATCGCATTACCAATAGGGGGCTCTGTGGCTTTGCAATAGAATTGTTCTCATTCCTTTAAATTTCCCCCCCAATGAACCATACAGTTTCCTCTGTTAATAAACAATTGGGTCCTTCTATCCATCCATCTATCCCTCCATCCTTCCATTCTTTCAGCTAGTGTCATTTACCTGCATTCTTCATTAGTTAACAGTGAAAATACTCAGAAGGCAAATAGCTCCACTGTTTTCTCTCTACCTCATTGGAATTGTGGGAACTCTTATTGAGTGGTGAGGGTTAGGGTAATGAAACTTGGAAAAATGCCATCCTAGGATTCCTCTGTGCTACCAATATGCAAATAATTTAATAGTAATGCAGTCAAGAGTTCCCTGAGTAAAGACTCTCCATTTTCATCACTGTTGGTGAGTGCCAAGAGGGACAGATGAGAATAAGTTATAGCCACATTGTGACATGTAATAAATCTTCCAAAAGAGGTTTACACATACTCAGCTCTTTGGCTTTTATCCTGTGTACGACACTTCTGTTTGCTTTGCATCTAAGCAACAGAAAGTAATCAGCCTCTAAGAACTTAATTATTGGTTGCACGGATAACCCTTAGGGTGTGTGTGTCCAGTCACTTGGGCCTCCTTCTACATCTCTCATCACATAAAGCAATATGCTTCTCTGAGTGTCAGCCTCTCTGGAAAGCATGGTGGTTCATTTCTTCTTCAAGGGGGAAGACAAAGGGCTGCTGAAACAACAGAATACATTGAAATGGCCCTTCCTTGGGAAAATGAGCTCCTAATAGTTCTTGACTGAAACAAAGGAAGAGTCCTAGGGCTAGAAATCACTCAAGAACAGAGCCTTGATAACAGTCAGCAGCTGAGAAGTAGAAAGTGTGAGGAATTCTAGGGAGACGAATGGGGAAATACTGTAACAGGCTTGCAAAATCCAACTCTGAATCACACTAGTATGCTAATGAGACAAGTTTAAACCAGTCACACTCCCACCTCTTAACCAAACTGTTAACACAATTTAACACACTTTCAAAGGGGCACCCCTATGATGTGCTAATGAAGTCACTTTCTTCCCAGCAGGAGTCAATGGGTTTTCCTCTCTTTGTTGAGCTCTCTTTGATCAGGCAAACAAAATACTCAAATACCTCGTCAATCCTGGAAGGCGGTTAGTATGTCTTTCAACTATTTCTTAGGGGAAACTGAGGCAATAAAGGACCAAATTTAAAATTTAAAGGTAGCACAATTATTTGCATTTGGATTGATTTTCAGCCCCAGCTCTTCCCTACTGCTATTTAAATGTTGTGAAACAAAGTGCTGTTTGGGAATTACTATCTTTTAAGTTAACAAATAACTTGCAGGGTAACAATGGCTATGAAATGCTCTCTAATCCTTAAACACTGAACAAAGGTATGAAGTATTACATTTCAATTTTTTAAACTACATTGCAAATCAGTTTGTGTGAGTGGGACATTGAAACAATTGGGTTAAAAAAAAAACTATAAGTACTAACGGATACATTCTAGAAACCAATAGGTATATTTAGAGCAACCAAACAATTTAATTCAACGATTTTCAGAACAGCTTCAATGAAAGCAATTTTTTAAAAGGCGTTCCAGGTAGCTCCAAAGATAGAAACTATATTCTTTTAGGCTAAGACAGTAGTATGTATGTGGGGTGTTTATTTTTCTGTCCTTTAAACTATACACACAAAAAGATACAAAATATATTTTTTGTATGTATTGCACATTTCAGAATAAAAAAAGAATTTTCAAAAAGACTTTCTTTGTTGCATAGCTGAAATCTTAAAATGAATTGAGCAGAGACAACGCATTTAGCATTCCTAAAAGTTTCTTGTGAGATTTTATAGAAAAACTGCCCATTATTCTATTTGACAACTAGCCTATGAATTTTGAAAAATAAAAGTAAAAAGAGGATCTGTAAAAAACAAAAGTGTCTTTTTAACTGAACTGCATAATATACAGATCACTATCTGTAATTTTTTTTATGAGCATCTTGATTTCGGCAGAAAAGGTTTTAAAATTTCTTATTGCTCTTATAAACCTTTGTGATTATCTGACAATGATTCATGTAATATTATTGTATATCTGACTTTGGCAGTTACCCATTACACCATGTTAACATATTTCAATAAGTAATCAATTTGGTTTCCACTACACTGATTTAATTCAGGTTTCATTACTCGCCTAGTATTTATTTTTTAGGCATGTTGTCCATCTTAGTCTAGGACTGCCCTTTTTGCATTAGCCATTTTAGGATAAAATACTTAATAAGATTTGCATTTAAAAAATGAACTAGAGGAACTGGACCCCCTCCAGCCAGAACAAGTAATTATGTCATTTGTATTGCAAAGCAGGAGTGGCTATAAAGCAATGGTATACTTTTTTAAAGATTGATAACCCTAAGCAGTATTATATTACACATAAAATGGCAGGTCTGACAGAGGAACTAAACGTGGGCAGTGTATAAAATCCTGAGGCTTGTAGAGAGTTTCAAAGTTTTTACTTTTCCTTCCGATGACGTACTCAATTAAAAATAATCATTTGCAGTTTATGTCTTTATTTTCTCTTATATCTCTGTGTCATACATTCATCTTGCTCAGAGAAAACCCTATGTTTACGTAGATAGCAACTGTGCCATGTTATATACTAGCCAACACTTTCAAATTTACATCGTGATAATTCAGAGGCCAACGTTAGCTCGTGACTGTATGAAATGGCCAAATACAAATGAACCTAGTTAGTTGTCTTTAATCACTTAGGAGGCACTCAGTCTACCCCACTGAAATTTTCCAGTGTTCATAAGGCCTGAAAACTGGTAGTGCTGTCAATGTTACTGCTACTACTAAGAATACAACGGAGAGCCTTCGTTGAGCATTTGAGAGTCAGTACTATGCTCCAAGTGCTGTGCTAAGTACTTTTACATGCTCCATGTCAATAATCCTCACAATAACTTTCAAGGTTGGTGTTAGTAGTAGTACAGATGAGGACACTGTGTTTATGGAATTTGCTTCATGATCCCAGGGTCACCTGTTATTCAAGTGGTAAAATTGGGTTTTGAACTAAGTCTAGTGTAACTCCAGAGCCGATGTTCTTAATCATTATGGTCAATGTATAAAAGCTAAAAAATATTTTAAAAGTAATCCTAAGTTATTTTCCTAACAGAAGCATCTGTGACCGTATTTCAGTGAATGACAGGGCATTACAATTTCCTGGCCCTAAACTGAGATCTTTTGAATTAGAAGTGGTCTCCTAGTAGTTTTGTGGAGGAGGGTTTTTTGATAGAATGTGTCCCAATTATCAATTATGGGCTTTCCTTGGGATGAAAGGATATGTAACAGGTTATTATATAGGCCGTGGTCAAATTGATATTTCTTAGATCTGATGAAATTGTTCTGAACCTTAAGTTCACGGGGCTCACATTCTCATAAAGGGAAACAAAAAGAAATGCAAGGCAAATGGGGAAAGCAGTCTCATAAGAAAATCAAAATATCACAGAAGCACGAGCCAGTGTGATATGAACCAAGAATGCTGACCGAGAAGGCATCTTCTACTCTTCTCTCTTGCTCAGGAACCCATTTAGGGAGTTGTTAAAAACTGAGAGAGGCAATTTAGAGATAGCAACATGCTCTTAGACTTCAAAGAGAAGGAAATATATTTAGGGACCGTTCTGATATAAAAAGCCATTATCATTTTGAAGCTTTTTCTTAAGATATATTCTTCTCAATTTGAGACTCTAATGTTTGGAAATTGAATTTGATGTTTAATTGTTCAATATTTCAATCAACAGTCTACCTGAAACAATAAATCAATAAAATGAATTGTCCAATAGTATACTTTATATTATTTATACATACTTACAAACACATATATCTGCATATATATTTATATCATAATTGAAGCTCAGTACTTTTTAGTTAATTATGGAACAAGATTTATTATTTTCCTAGGGCTGCCAAGTCTCACAGTTAGGGAAGCTCCATAAGGTTGGTCTCTTCTGAAGCCTGTGAGTAAAATATCTGCCTTGTGCTTCCCTCCTTGCTTCTGATAGTTGGATGGCCATCTTTGATGTTCCTTGGCTTGTGAAGGCTCAGCAGGCTGATCTCTGCCTTCATTGTCACATGACATTTTCCCTGTGTGCATATTTGTCTCCAGTTTTCTCTTTTTATGAGGACACCAATCATATTGGATCAGGGATCTACTTTTCTCCATTATGGCCTCATCTTCACATTATATCTGTGATAATTCTATCTCCAAATAAGGTTACATTATAAGGTAGCAGGAATTAGGATTTCCACATATGAGTTTGAAAGGATCCAATTCAACTCTAACATAAGTTTTAACTTTGAAAGAAAGAAAATGTTTGGTATCATAAAATGTTAAAGTTGTAAGGAACTTTAGGAATCCATATGTCTTCTGTATAAGACTACCTCAGACCAGAGAAATTAGGTGGCTCATCCACTGATCACACAGCCGGTGGCACAGCTGGGACTAGAATTCAGATTCTTAAATCCAAGGACAATGCACTTCACATCACATAGGCTGGAACTTACTGATAGTGCACAAGGTATAAATTATTTCACTTAGAAACTGATTTCTTTTTCTGAAAGGAAAATTAAATTGTTAGATAAGATTTTCAAGTTGGGAGGATATATTTCTCATTTTTTTAAAGATTTTATTTATTTATTCATGAGAGACACAGAGAGGGCGGGGGGTGGGCAGAGACACAGGCAGAGGGAGAAGCAGGCTCCATGCAGGGAGCCCGACGTGGGACTCGATCCTGGGGTTCCAGGATCACGCCCCGGGCGAAGTGGTGCTAAACCGCTGAGCCACCTGGGCTGCCCTATATTTCACATTTTATGTAGAAAATTATGGAAGCTTCACAAGGAAAACATTGTAAATAATTAAATAGCATTAATTTAATCTCTAATTCTCTTTCCATTGGCACTTAGAGAACAAAGGCATTGTACAAAGCACTCTACTTCACTATCTCAATTTGTCCCTATCGTGACTTAGAAAGGTGAGTATAATTATTCTCATTATAGAGATGAGGAAAAGAGAAAGATGTCAAATAAATTGGCCAAAGTCATGCAGATAGTAAGCTATATAACCAGAAACCAAACAGTTCAACTCGACCACAAAGTTCTTTCTTTTTCAACTATCACCAAGCTGTCCCACATATTTGATTTTCGATATCACAGAATAGCCTGTAAAGATGTACAGGAAGAAGAGATGAAAAATGAACCATTTTAGACATAATTTTCGTACTGGAAAACATGGTCACCTTATGAGTAAAAATGCTCCTTAGGTAAGACTATGTAAAGGAGAAGTTCAAGGCATCAAAGCTGACCTGTCAATGAAATGTTAGCTAATGTGAAAAATGGTCAATAAATTTGAATAGACAAAGAGTTGGGAGATTAGAAAAGAACCAGGAAAGAATGATGAATGATGTCAGATATCTTGATACATTAGGAAAAATGTGAAGGAAGAGAGTTGTTGAACCTAATCCCATACTGGAAACAAGTCTTACTTATGTTTGCATCCGCAGTGCCTGGTTTGCAGGAAATGATGAATAAGTATATATAAATATATATTGGAATTAAAATTTTGATATTGGCTATAGGAAGACATTTTTCATAGAATTTTGAGGATGATAATTGGATGTAAGTATATCAAATGTACATAATCCCATAATTATCTATTCAGTTCATTTGAAAAATTGATCCATGCAAAGGAGAAGAGTAACCAACATTAACTGAGCACATACTATATTTTGGGGATTGTTGTAAATAGTTTATCAACATTGTATTTTTCTCTCAATGAATTTATGATGTGGGTACTATTTCGATCTCCATTTTAAAATGAGGAAAATGAGGTTTAGAAGTCACACAGAAAGACCCACTGTATTATTCAGAGCAATCATTCTTAACCACTGATATCACCAAGGAAGAAGAAATGATACAAGAAGGAATTTAACTCAGCTTTTTTTTTTCACCTATCACAGCACTTGGCAGGTATTTAATAAATGTTGGATAAAGTGAACTGAAGTTTTAAGTTATGTTTTATTAAGGATTGGGTGCGTGGAAATGCTGAATAGCACAGGGGTGTCTTCAGGGGATAAGGCAGATGATGCTAAAGAATGAGGGGAAACATCAGAACCAAGAAGCCTCATCAAGTAAAAAATAATCTGTGCATGAGCATGGATAGACGGGGTAACCTTGTGTAGAAAGGGAGATATTTTGCCATATATTGCTGTGTCTCATCAGATCTTGAATTTTAGAAAT
Organism: Canis lupus dingo; assembly: GCF_003254725.2. NCBI lineage: Eukaryota > Metazoa > Chordata > Mammalia > Carnivora > Canidae > Canis > Canis lupus. The sequence goes on along the minus strand of NC_064269.1, from coordinate 30,515,897 downwards.
AAGCATAAGAAAGTTAAGTTTCTAATGGTCATGAAACCCATGGAAAGAATTCCTTATCTCTGAAGTTTATATATTTTGTAATTGTCTATTTAAAAAAAGATCCAAATGTGAATCATATTATTAATATTGTATAACCACAAAAATTTAAGCAGTAATAGATGCTGAGTGAATTATTTTGGGGTGTGCAAGTGTGTGTATAGATAGTTATCTTGAATTATTAAATGTCAAAATATCTTCATTTGTTTGATACTAAAATATATGAACATCTGCCATAATATAGGGACAACTTAAAATATATGGACAGCTATTTACTTTATGTTTCAAATATAAACATATTTATTTCACATTTATTGAGTTTCTAGTATGTGCCAGATACTGTGCCAGGCTCCAGGATGTCTTCGTATTTTTAAAATAAAAAATATTACTCTTTGTTAAACTTTTTGTTTATGAACCCTGGGCATACTTCACTTTACTATTTTTCCCCAACTGGAGAATTTTGATTTCTACATCTTTTAAATGAACTTAAATTTTTGTCAAATATTTTCTGAACGTTAGATGAAATTCGTTGCAGCTCAAACCATTAATTACTATGCTTATCAGATTTCTTTATTAACCATTAATTACTATGCTTATCAGATGGATTTAAAAATATAATATACTTAACATTTTCCATCTTTTTTGAGGAAATTGTTAGTACTCCTTTAACCTTTAGTACGAACTCAAAGATAGCTACTTCCGTCGGTTGCAAAAAAAATCTGTTGAGGTACGCAAGGCTCCCCCTCTCAGACCATGAGTCTAACCTACAGACTAAATCAAAAAGTAGATGGGGATATGCACAGAGAAACTTACCCAAGGAACATCAAATCAGTAGTTATTTCTGCAATAAATGCCTTTTTCAAACATCACTGTCTCAGTAGAGGCAAAGGGCCCAGGAAGAGCATTAATCTCAGTAGTTTGGAAATACTCTTAATTAACACATGAACTTAGTCACCTCCCCTACATACTCCCTCATCTATGTTCTCTAACTCATAAATAGCATTAGCAGCCTTCCGGTTTTTCCAAAATGGAAACCTCCAGCTATTCTCAAGTCCTCTCCCTCTCGACAGCCAATCAAATGTGAAAATCTGTCAGTCCCGCTTCTGAAAACTGATGGCATTCATTTCCTTCTCCACTTGTTCCTTAATTCAAATGCCCACCTTCTCACCTGGACTAATGCAGGAGTCACTAAAGCCCTACCTCCAGTCACTCTGCAGTTCACCCAAGTTAAAGCCCTGACTTGTCATCGCCTGCATAAGAATCTTTTAAGTTCTATCCAAAGAATCCAAAGAATTCTAAAGAATCTAAAACCATTCTTTTTATGGAATTCATGTTGAGAGGCTTCCGGCTTCTGCGCTGGTCTCTTCAGAGTCAAGCATCAATAAAAGAAATGATGTTGGTGTCACTAAATAGTTTTACTACAAATTTCTTACTAATGTGGACTTATTAAATATTTATGATTGTTCCAACCATCGCTTTAAATTCCTTTCAAAATATACATATACATATGTTATATGTGCTATGTATATGCTTTACCTATGTGTATCTATTTACATTTTACTTTGTTTTGAAAAACTTGGTAGGATGCCTTAAACCTTAGGAGTAGTGCTCTAAAGATGGCCATCTTATTAGGTTGCTAAAAGTGTGCCCTAAATACCCTAGTTTATAATTCAGCAAAGTGCTTGGAGGAGGCACGGTAGATGATGAATGGTAAAGATGGGATTATTACTCAAGTCTCATTTGTGACAGTTGACTTCCGTGATATTTATCTTACATTTTTCTTTTTGGCTGTGTGTGTGAGTGTAATACACTTTATATATTAGCATTGGTCCATCTGTTATTATATTGGCAGCAGGAGATTTTCATTGATTAGTTTCTCTCTATTTGCTTTTTCTTTCTCTAAACCTTCATGCTGTAATGCAGAAGATTTATTTTCAATGATTTATTAAAATGTAATTCTAAGGTGACTCCTTATCAAGGAAGTAATCTGCAGGCTATCTTTGTTTAAACTTGCAACCTGCTTTGTCAAGGAAAACTGCCTATGAAATTTTCATTATAATAGACAGCTTTTCATAATGAATGAAAAACAGCTATTATGATTGAAAACAAATTGCTCTGAAACATATTCTTTGAAACAATGTGCTGCTTAATTGTATTTTGGAGGAGGGGGGAAAGCAAAGGCAATTCTATTTAATTGGTTACATTTTTCAGTTCTATAAATTAATTTGCACTACCCAATATCACTTAATTTTTCCCTAGGAAAGCTTTTGCTTGCCCTAGCAATATTATAACTGCTAATTCAATTACACTGAAATTGTTTAATAGAAAATATAATTGCTTATTCATACAGAATACCCATTAAAGTAGTGCAAAAGCGTGAACCCGAGGGTTACTGCATATTAATACTTTGGGAATAAAGATGGGAATGTTGTGCAGAGAAGGTGCTGGCCGATCTTTAATTGTTCATCACCTGCCTCCAAAATAATATGAATGGACCCAAACTAAATGACCACTCATTACAAGTTTCAATTTAGGAGCTTGGCTGGGGTCAGCAGATTGCTTATGCTGATCGCAATGATTTGAAGTTGTGATTACCATAAGCAATTTAAATTTTATTGATCTCCTCTTCTGAAAGTTGTAATTGAGCATAGATGTTGGACCCAGAGCTCTCCAAACTAAATTGTACTCTGAAGCCCTTGCTGGATTCCTGCAAGAATCAATAAGCAGTCAGTCACATTAACAATGAAATAGGTCCATTAACATACGGTGCTATTGGTGAAACTTTATTTAGGAAGGGTGTTAGTTCACTTCATTGTTTTATCAATGAATCTTGGCTGTACAAGGAAAAGTATTGCTTTAATATGTGTAATAAGCTTGTATGAAAATGAAATTATATATTATAAATATATGGAATATGACTAGGTAGGCAGTTGAGTCCTTATATGAGAGTCATTGTGATTCATATCATCATTTTACTGTAAACAGAGGTTTCATATGACTGGAATTGCAGCTTGCCTGCTGCAGTGCTTTGCAGTAATTCGGAATTTTTATTCCTCTTTATTAGATACAGGTTTCCCTCCATCAAGGTTAAGTACATCTTGAAGTCTCCATGTTCAGAGGTAAGTAGTGGCTTGTTAGGGAAGCTATATGACCTATCCTGCTGAGCCAGAGAGAAAGCTGGGAATTCTAACAGAAATCCAAACAGTTCCAGCCAATCTGGGACAGTATTTTATACGTGGAGCACTATTGGGCCTTAGAAACCATTCTGGCTTACCTAGTATTATCAAATTACAAAATACTTAAAAACTGTAAACGTCTATTAAAATTTTATGATGGTTGTCTGGGTGGTGCAGTATGTTGAATATCTGACTCTTGGTTTTGGCTCAGGTCCTGGTCTCTAGTCATGAGATCCAGCCCCACATGGGGCTCTGTGCTGAGCGCCGAGTCTGCTTAAGACTCTCTCTTCCCCTCTCTCTCTGCCCTCCCCACTGTGCTTCCTCTCCCTCTCCCTCTCTCTCTCTCCTTAAAATAAAAAAATAAATCTTTAAAAAACCCCAACTTTATGACAATAGGACATTGCTTATTTTTCCCAAATTAATCAGTCCACTTTTCTTCCATTCATTTCCCTCTTGCTTCCCTCTCAGATAATGAATAATAAACTCTAGAGGACTGTCCATGTCTTGGAAATTTTAAATCTCAAGAAGTATGGAGATAACAACACAATCATCTAAGAAATTTCCTACTAATCCCATGAGTTTGGGGGTGTCTAAATTACTTATTGCATGGGGCTCTTTAACAAGGAACAGTATGGTGAAGGAGGAAGAAAATGAGGTCAATTTTATTACCTTCTGTCCAACTTTATTACTTAAGATTAATTTAATAATGGTACATATAGCTAAGTTTTATTTTTGGATTCAACCAGGGTCAGGAATGGTGAAAAGATAGGAAGAGAATGTCAGATCAAGGTAAAGAATTTTATCTGATTCAGGATGTGGTTCAGGTTTTTGCTACAATATCTCAAAGAATCCTGGGACTCAGCTTCTGAATGACATCTTTTGCCCTCATGACCTTGATAGTAAACATAAAGCCCAGCATGAATTTTACTTCAAATATGGCCATGGGTCACATCTGTTTTTATGGGGAATTTCTCAATGGGGACTTTGCTTAAAAAATCTAGAACAGCAATAAGGATTTGCATGGGCTCTGGGAAAGGCATGTTTTATGAATCTGAGTATCACATTTTTTTAGCCATTTGTGTTATAGAAATAAAAAGCTAAATGGATTGGAAATGCTATACAATCTGTCTGTGTCTCAGTTTCCTCAATAGTTGAAGGATAATAATAGAAGACACTTCATATACATGGTTAATATGGAGAATGAACAAGATTGTCCATATAAGGAATCTAGTACAGTGCTGCTACAGATTGTGCTGTCAATAGGGGTCGCTTCCACCTTCCTTGTGAGATCTCTGCCCTTGACTTCAAGGGGTCACAGTTCTGCCCAGACATCTCTTCCTTAGTGTGATGCTCCCATTCTGCTTGAGCCTGCCTAACACTTCCTAAGATAGCATCGGATTCAAGTCAGCTTTCTTTGGGGACATAGTTCACATTCTGGGTGTTGTTTTGGTTGCTCCTCACCTCCACCTTATTCACTTCTAACACATTCTTTATTCTCCATGTTTGGTAAATGATCTCACATTTAAATTCAGATTTAATTGCAAAGGCTTTGCTTTTTGCTTATTTTTGTTCTTTTTTTAAAAAGTAACTGTTTATTGAATGGATGATTATATAAATGAACCCTCATAGGGGCATTTGTATTTTAATAGATGTCTGGTGATGCCATCCCTTAACTTTAACTATTCTTAAAAAGGAATGTTAGATTCCATAGCAGGCCATTAAAGGAGATATTATAAAGCAGGAAGCTTTCTGGGCATCTCTTATATGATATTGGTAATTATTTGACCTACTTGCTCAGTGGGGGTGGTTTAAGAGAAGATTTAGAGGAAGATGTAGGATAAATGGGTGAAGAGGACATTAAGCAAATTAATAGTAAAGCAAAATTAATAGTAAAGCAAAAGTAATAAAGTAGTAGAAAAAAACAAAGAAAATAAAATGGGTACAACTGAGCTAAGAGGATAGTAAGTTATTTCAATAAATCATCCTGGGTTCAAATGCCAGTATTATCACTTCCTGACTATGTGATTATAAACAAGTTATTTAACTCTTCCAGGTTTCATCTGTAAAGTGGACATAAAAGTCCTACTTACCTTATAGGTCATGAGAATTACATAAAAGAATTTGTATTAAAGCACTTCTCCTACAGTCTGGTGCATAGTGAATGCTCATTAGTAGTTATCACAAAACGCTTAATGCAGTAGAAACACAAAGTAACATTTCTCCTATTACAATGTGATTTTTCCTACCTTATCTAATGCCATAGATAAGAAAAGCTCTTGTGATTCATCTTCCTTCTTTTTTTCTGGCTAGTAGCAACTAGAGAAAAGTTTTTCTTCCTTTGGAAAAAATGGGTGGTTTTTCTGGTAAATGATTTCTTTTGCCCATGGTGATTTGGTTTCAGATAATTATATGATTAAACATTTAAATCCAAGACTCTACAATAATAATTAAGCAAGGGCTGTGTATTTTGCTAAAGGGCCAATGTAATACTAACCAAGCTACAAAGCAGTCTTTCATGAACCAGGTAGTATTCCTTGGCTTTCTACACAAAGGTTCTCACTGGCATTACTGTGACAGCTGATCTCAACATTTTAGCACCTTAACCTAATAGTTACACACATCTGCTCAAATGACAGTCTGGTGTTCTTGAGTCAGTACAGGCTTTATGTAATGACTGTGATACTGAGGATCCTTCTATATTGGGGCCCCTCCATATCCTACAGCTTTGTAGTCCTCTGTGACATAATTGTGTTGTAATTAAATAGATTATTGGATAACTTCTACAAATAAAGATAGAGGAATTGTCAAAGAGAAAGTCTTTAAAAGAAAAAGATTTATTTATTTATTTGAGAGACTGAGCATGAGTAGCAGGGAGAAGAGGAAGAGGGAGAGAATCCCAAGCAGACTCCCCAACAAGCAGGGTGCCCAGGTGGGGCTCAATCTCACACCCTAAGATCATGACCTGAACTGAAACCCAGAGATGGATGCTCAAACAACTGAGCCACTCAGGTGCCCCAAAGAGAAAGTCCTTTTGATTTCCAATCTGACTGCTTTCTTTCCTTTTTTTTTTTTTTTAATTACGATTTTTTTTTATTTATTTGACAGCGGGAGAGAGAGAGAGAGAGAGAGAGAGAGAGAGAGAGAGAGAGAGATCACAAGCAGGGGGAGTAGCAGAAGGAGAGAGAGAGGCAGGCTGTCTACTGAGCAGGGAGCCAGACGTGGGCTTGATCCCAGACCCTTGGGATCTTGACCTGAGCCGAAAGTAGATATTTAGCTGACTGAGCCACCCAGGCGCCCCCAATCTGACTACTTTCTAAGAGCTCATGCCTCATTTTCCCCTGTGTGTGTGTTTACCTGACACAGCAGTGCTGTGTGTTCTACAGATTTGGAAGAGCAGACTAGAATACTGTACTCCTGTACTAACTTTGTCTCTTAGCAGAAAATGGTGTATGACCATCCCAGTCTCCAGATGTATCCTGTATGTGTGCCTGGAAGTTTTCCTTATTGACTTAAATGTAGATAATAGCCAGGTGAAGGCTAGTGGTATGGTGTGTGCTTGGACAGGAAAGAAAAGCTCCACTGACCAGTAGGAAATTTTTTTAAGTGGAATCCTTTTGAACTCAAAATAGTTATGAAAAACAAGGTGAAGAATATGTAGCTGTTTCTCCAATTCACTTTATTCTGAAGGACCTGCAATTTCAGGGAAAGTGTGACCAGCCAGATTCAACTCTGCTCACATCCTCTATTTTCAGGTCTAAATTTAACTAATTGACATTTAAATGGATTGGGGCTATTAGTACAGAAAGGGGATGATTTTATATCTCCCAACTCTTCAACATTCTTCCTTCCTTTTTTTTAAAAAAAGATTTTATTTATTTGTTTTAGAGAGAGAGAATACAGGAAGAAGAGGGAGCAGGAGAAAGATCTGAGGCAGACACCACACCACACATGGAGCCGGACTCAGGACTCCATCTCATGACCCTCAGATCATGACCCTGAGATCGTGACCTGAGCCGAAACTGAGAGTCGGATGCTTAACCAACTAGGTCTCCCAGGCGCTCCAAACTTTCTTCCTTTCAGCCTGTCTCTAAAATTCTCTGGTTTGCATGTTGTTTCTCAGTGAATGCATTACTAATAGGTCTCATTTTTCTTATTTTTTTGAACTATTGAAGTTTCTCTGGAGGTAAAAATAAAAAATTATTTTATTGGAAATACCTGTGCCTATTTAAAGACTTAATTGCCTGTATATTCAAGAACAATTAATTTGTATAATAAGCTGATTAGTACAGTCATTACATTAAAAAAAGACACACCCCATTTGTGTTTTCTGCACATTATTTATTGGTAAGTAGTCACATGATCATACTTAACCTAGCAGTATGTGGGGGGTTTTTTGTGCCCTGGATAAAGAAGAAATGGATTTATGAATGGTTCCAGGGTTTTGTGCTACTATCCCTCTCACAGAACCCTGAAGTTTTTAAATGGCTGACTAGGTTCAGCATCATGATGCTGATGAAAAGTGAAGGATTCTACTGTATGGAATTGGACTTTGACAGAACTGTTTTACATAAAGAAAGTCGTTATTGAAACTTGGCCATGACAAAGAAGCTAGTACAGCTTACTTTTGTCATCTAGTCTTAAATTCATCAACCTTGATTTAAGAAAGCTTTTAAAATCACACTGAAGAAGAAAAGATTTCTATTTTGAGGTCATTAGACATGAGCCACTCAAACGAGTGACAAATGAGTCCTCTAAACCGGCTACAGCAGAGGATATCCTTTATATCAGCATGGAACAGAATGAGCTGCTCCCAAAAACTACCAAGAATCCCAATTAGACATATTTTTCCTTTGGATGGAAACAGGTGACAAAGATAAAGGAGTTCAGTAATTAACTCTTTATTTTTCTCTGTCTTAACACACCCACTCATTTGTGTCAGGCACTAAAAAGCATGCCCACTCTGAAATCTTGAATATTGAACACTTTGATGTTTCTTCCCTTTTTTCGAAAGATGTAACATTTCCCACAATTTTGTAGCGCTGAGAACTATCACTTCTTTTCCCCCGATAATCCCAGTTCCATGCAACTTGTAAAAGGCAGTCTGACCCTGAGACTTCATAGTGGGTGGCAGATGGCTTTTGTGAATGCCTGTTTCTGCTATTAAAATAAAATGACAGGAAACACCACCGAGAGGGTTCTTTTATTTGAAAAAAAATTGGGGTTGTCATATGATGTGAAATACAAATCTAAGGGCTTTGGCAGTCACTAACCTCATGTAGCCTGATTATCACTGGAAAGTAAATGTAACATCCACCTTCAAGCCTCCGTGAAAGATGCATTGTGTGAAAGGCAAGACAGTGCTTTCTGGCCCTACTACTTACATGTGTAGCAATTTATTATATGAAAATGCAGAGTACAACTCAGACAACTTGTGAGTGCTTATTGAAGTTGCCAGGCAAAAATATTTTCCTCCATGCTACATTAGCATTTTCTGGGTTAGACCAGCTGATCTTTTTGAATTGGGCTGCATGAACCATCATATCCAATATGTAAATTTATATGTATATTTAAATATTTTTCCTTTCAAATTGGAATCCAAATTCATATTATATCCAATATATTCAGAAAAAAATAAAAAGTCAGGTTGCAGTCTTTTGTTCCCTCCAGACATCTACGAATTCTAAGAGCCTATGAGCTTAGTGTGGAGAGGATCACGGATGTTTTCAATAGTCAAGAGTGTCACTTATTCTACTTTTTAAAAGTTCTTAGTTCTCATTACCAATTTTATATACGATAATCATTCACCTTGAACATTTGATAATATGTTTAAAATACTATTCTCTACTTAATTGTTTTCAACAAGCACTTTTATTGAACATCCACCAGGCAAAAAAGTACCATTTCGAGTGCTCTGGAACCTCCTGCTTTCGTTTATTAATAATTCCCCAACAGAATGTCTGCTTCAGACATTAGTTTCTGAAATAGGATTGAATCTTAATTAGTTCAAGAGAAACTCTACTTAAGTAGTCTTAGAGAAAATGCGCTCATTTCCCCCTCTAATATATCCTCCTGTTGTTTGACTGTGATGAGAATGGTCTTTTAAAAGAGGCCTCAGGTGTGAAACCAACTGTTCAGGCTCATTGTCAGCTGCTGGTTCCTAGAGTATTAATTCAAAATTAGCGAAAATATAAGACTATGTCTACATTGGCCAACTCTATTGCAAAATTGAGCAATTTTCAGTGGAGGGTGCGGCATCCTCTACAATGCCCTTGAGGAAGATTCTGAAGCTCATTCTATTTCCATCTGCTTCCATCATTAGAGAACGCAGTTGATTGATTCAACCACACTAACAAGAAGAACGGTTGCTGTTTAACTAAAAGGTGAGTAGAGGCATAACATCTACGTCAAAATTTAGAAAAATAGCATACTCTTTGTTAATTTATATCCAGAGATGTATATATATGATTATATATATATGTATATATATGTATAATTTTTAAAGATGGAAATTAAAGTTCTTATGGCTTGAAACAGCCCTCTTTGTATTGGGCCCTTGTTATCGGGTGAAAAGGGCAAAACAAGAGTGGGCGTCTGGGAGCTGGCTGCTGCCTCTCCTCCTGTCTTCCATCAGGAAATGAACACTGAATTCTAATATCATACCTCTTCCACACCACTCATTTAGTAACCTTGATATACTATGAGCAGCATTATTATTCATATATTTTTAAGATTTTATTTATTTATTCATGGGAGGCACACAGAGAGAGGCAAGAGACACCACAGGCAGAGAGAGAAGCAGGCTCCCTGCAGGGAGCCTGATGTGGGACTTGATCCTAGGACCCTGGGGATCACGACCTGAGTCAAAGACAGATGCTTAACCACTGAGCCACCCAGGTGTCCCTGTACATATTATTATTGATGGAGTTCAGGTTATACAGCTTATTTCCCTCAAAATATCAGAACTTCACTTTGGGTAAAAATTAGTATATCTTTAAAATCCCTTGTGGGCCCTAGTCGACTGTTATATACAAAGTAGGCACTCCACCCAGGAAATAATTATTGGAAGATAAATTAATCAAAACCATTATTTTATAAACTAATTATTAAATGCTTAAGGTATACAGATTGTTAATTTCTCCCCTCCCCACCATCACGCCAGTATCTACTCACCATTCTTTCTCATAGGGACAGAATCCTTATCCCCCCCCCTCCCAGTTTTAGCAAGGCACATGGCTAGCTAGGGACTACATTTCTCCATCTGGCTAGCAGGTAGGTAATGTGTTCAAGGTTTAGCTCATTTTTTTCTTTTTCTTTTTTAAAGATTTTATTTATTTATTTGAGAGAGTGTGTGAGAGAGTACAAGCATGGAGAGCAGCAGAGAGAGAGGAAGTAGGGAGCAGGTGCCCCCTAGCTTATTTCTTTAACAACGAAACTTTTTTGTCTTCTAGTTTCATCTTTTCAGGGGTGATGGTGAGTCATCTTCCCTCAAGTGAGATGCACAAGCCTTTAGGGGCTGGGAGAAACTAAGGCAGAAGGTATCTAGATGGAGAAAAGCTATTTATGGGTTAGGAACCTCTCCCCTATCTCTGCACTGTTAAGTGTGAGAGAAATAGAGTTCTATTGTATTTGAGTGATTGTATTTGGAGTATCTTTGCCACTGCAGCTTTGCCAGCTGTCTATCTTATATAAATGAGTAGTGTTCTTTTCCATAAGTTTCCATAAGCCATTTTAGAATTTCATGGATCCATCTATTGTCCTTTAGTAGGGCCATGATGATCTGATGAAGCAGCAAGGCCTAACTTGCAAGAGCGTATGTGTCCTATCTGTTGAAGACTGGTGAACACACTGTTGAGGATGCCAGCTCACAAGTAAGATATGGCAAAATTTGGTAAGACTGACATCTTCCTTGTAAGAGGTGCTGCATACTGGAGAAGTCAGCACCATACAGATTACCAGACTAAGCTGCCCTTGGTTGGTTATGCAATCTGCAACTGCCTCAAATATATTCAACAGGAATTTATTTTAGGCTTTATCAAGAACTAAAAGCAAAGCTGAAACCTAGCCTTGGATAATTAAACTATTTTTTTTTCTAAAAGCTTTTTGTGTTCACACACACAAATTATAAACAAATGGAGGAAAAAGATTGTTTTCTATTTCTGCTTACACAGAAATCATAATTTTGTATATAGGAAAAGAGTAAACTTATCTTTGGGACTCAATTCAAATTTGTTGAATTGATTGTTCAGAATATAGATGTTCAAGAATATTACAGATATTCTAGTTTCTATGACTAATAATTAGAACAGATTTCATCATAATTTACTAATCTAAATACTTATTTTTTTCATTGTTTCCTCCTCCCCCCTCCCCGCCTTTTGTCAAATCCAAAATTGGCCATTGTCCTATACTGTTTGTAGTACAAAAAGAAATGATGGGGGAGTTTTCTAAAAGCAAAAAATCCAGTGACTACTAGAGTTATTTGGGCTGATAGCTGTCCTTCATTTGGAATTTACAGAAATATCTACTAAAAATTTTATTTTGCATTTTAGATCAAGAAAGCAGGGTTTATTTCTGATTAGGATTCATGTATTTATAGAAAAGGAAAGAAAATCTCAGTATGATAGGTCAAGTCTGCTTTTTGAGCAATAAATGTAGATGTCGTAATAATATTTTTTTTCCATAATACTAAGCTTTCAAGAGAAGAACTTTCCCATTGTGAAGTTTTGTCTGGGTAAACTGGAGTTGCTCATGTAGTAATTGTGGTTGTGTTAGGAGGGCTCTCTGTTACTTATGTTAATCCTCATCATAATAAAACAGTCTTGGACAGGTAACTTTTGTGACTATGACTGATATGGATAATGATTAAGAATGTCTAAATGCCTCATTTATTGCTCAATTTTAAAGAGCTAATTGAATCATTGTATATGAAAATATAGTCCTTTGAAGCTTTTTGGCAATCACTTCCAGAATAAAAAAACTGGTTACATTTTTAAAAACTATCTGAAAAATAATATCAAAATTCAATAATGGATTGAAAAAATAATCAATTACTTAAGAATTAACTATTTTTTTTTCCAAATACTAAGATCCTGAATTTTTGAGATCATTTAAAATAAAATCTCTACCAACCTTCCTTTATTTGGGAGCATTTTAAAACTAAAAACAATTAAGTTTTGAGATCCATTTAATTTTTACTTCTTTTAAGTACCAGCATAAACATCTGCCATCTGGCATAGAAATTAACTCATATGGTGGGAGGAGAGATGAGATTTATTTAAAAGTTCTTTGTCTTTGATACTTTTCCCTGCTGCATTTTCCACTGGTGTAATTTGAACCTGACTGTATTTAAATAACCATTTATCGCCATAATGGAAGAGCAGACTTAAAAATACATAACTGCTGTCATTCCAGGAGACCGTATTAAGGAAACATAGAATTTGCCATTCTAGATCAGACCATTTGTCTGTCTTGTCTAACACTTGCCTCTGGCAGTGGCCAATATTGAAGACAATGGAGAACGGCAGAAATATGCAACATGAGCACAAACCATTTTTTAGGGGAATAATTATTTTCTCAGTTGGTAATCTTAGACTATGGGATATTAGAATTGAATCACCCCCACCTGTTTATATTATTAATATTTTTATCAATCAATAAAGTAACCAGTTCTGTTAAAATTGTTGTACTGAATTATACTTAATAATCTATGGTATTTCTGTATATGAAATAATCTTATGGAATTAACACTTGGTATTTTAATGCTATGAGTTTTAAGCTTGACCAAAATATGAGGGTGTTTAGCTGTATAGCAAAAAAAAAAAAAAAAAAAAAAAAAAACTTTTAATTTTGGCTAGTAGTTCAAAGTCTACATAAAAATGTATTTACTACAAAAGTTCAGCCTTCAGGTCCAGACGACAATCTAGCACTATCAAACTTTATAGTAAATTTACTATCGATAGTGGCAAAATAATCCTATTCTGAGTGATTAATGAATTGACCAGAATATAGGCCTACATATTTTTGTCTTCCTTGACAATTCATTAATGTTTTTGAAAAAAATATTGTGGAGACAATTTCATCTCTTGATCCATCTCTGAAATTATAGATGGATGCAATGAACAGAATACTCAGCAAGTGTTAGAGCTCAAACACACACATGCACAATCTCTCCAATCCTCCAATCGTATCAAACGCCCTGGTGTTTCCCAGCCCATTATTTGCCTTCACCTTATCCTCTGCTAATCCCTTCCTTACCTGTCCCCAAGTGAATATAAATGACTTTCCTCTGAGATTATATGAATTATGCACATCCTTCTATAAAACTGCTATTATCCCTCAAGGAATTATAAGTGCATAAAATGTGTGTACTCTGTCAGTCAACTTCTCACCTAGCCAATAAAAGATACTTATAAAACAGCTTTTTTTTCTTATCTTCTTTACAACCAGAAAAAAAAAAATTGAGGATCAAATTGAATATTTGTCAATTAGCAGTAATGACCAAACTACAAGAACCACTAATGATGTGACCACCTGTTTTGAACAAGACCCTCTTAATGTTCAGAAATCAAGAGTTTTAAATAGTTTGGGTGAAAACCTACACACCTGGTTACTCAGCTGAAAAATGGTGAGGGTTAAGTGGCCAAAGGTAGTATCACACATTCTTTCCGCCCTCCAGAGAGCCGACATGCCAGCTACTGATTTAATAAACTCTTTCTGAAATGACTAGTGCCTTTGGAGATATTTTTTCAATATTTCAATATTTTTTCAACATTTTTTATCCTTTTTGGATGATAATAGAGTCATACATGACCATGGATGATGACTAGAGATATCCCAGTGCCAATGCTTAGGTATCAAATGAGTTTTAAAAGTGCTCTTTAACTAGGTAAGCAGTTGAAAATGGTTTATTTCCATTGGCTTTGTACTTAAGTGGCAGCGAAAGAAGAGGCCAAGTATAAATAAACAAATAAGCTCCAAAACAAAACAAAAACCAAAAAACACCCAAACACCTTTTCCCTTCTTAAAATAAGAAATGGAATGTTTACTTTGAGCCTAGCTCTAAGGACATCTGGAAATCCTCAAATTAGTTCCTTAGCTCTTTGCATTTTGTAGGTTAGCCTTTCCATGGAGGCAAAAAGAATTTCCTTAGAGCAAATACTTCTTTCAGTGAAATCAATCCCTGCCTTTTACATGGAGCCTATCTAGTCAGAAATATACCTGACCAAGACTGCATCCATAATTCTACTAGATAAATTTTAAATCTGTTGGCCAGAACCTTGACTCTGGTATAAGGTTTATAGAGCCCTCTGAGCCAGTGATTCTGGCTTAGGGGGCAACTTTGTCCCCATGTCGCTCCTCCCCCAGAACATTTGTCAATGTCTGGAGACATTATTGTCCTCACTCTGGGGTTGGCCCTGGCATGAAATGCACAGAGGCCTGAATGCTACTAAACCTCCTACAATGTATAGGGATTCCCACCCACAGTAAAGAATTGTCTGATGCAAAGGGATATCACTAGTGCCAAGGCTAAGAAGCCCTGTTCTCTCTCTCTCTCTCTGTCTCTCTCTCTCTCTCTTTAAAGATTTTATTTATGTATTCATGAGAGACACAGAGAGAGGCAAAGACATAGGCAGAGGGAGAGGCAGGCTCCCTGTGGGGGAGCCTGATGCAGGACTCGATCCCAGGACCCTGGGATCAGAACCTGAGCCAAAGGCAGATGCTCAATCACCTAGCCACCAGGTGCCCCAAGAAGCCCTGTTCTAAATGAGAGGCTTTAGGAACACAACCAGAGGAAGTAAAAATGTCTGCCCACATGCTCTGGAATGAGAAATGTAGGCACTATAAGTGACTTAAGTTAAACATAACCATATCCCGTTGTAAAAGTAACACACTGTACTTCTGATTACTCATTTTTAGAACTCTTCTCTAAGGAGCTGGAAAGAGCCTTTCTATATTTCTGGTCAGTTCCTCAGGTTTCTGGTGTTGGTGACATGACTGTCTCCCACACAGTTCTTCACTATGTTGTCTGTGTTTTGATTGGTCATGTCCTTGTTTCGCGGTCTACATTGCTATTTGCAAATAAGGCTAGTCACTGGGCACGCAATAGCCTCAAATTCATTTTAAAGAGCAGCCTTTGTCATCTTATTCCTATAAGAGCTTTGCCTGCTCAGCAACTCTGTGTCTAAACTAAGCATTCTGTGCCACACTGGGACAGAGCGAGAGATTTGTTCTGCAACCTTCCACAGAACAGATCACTTCCTGAACAAGTTCCACTTGGAAAGACATCCTTTGTTGACTGTAAATATAAACACTATGACATTCCTTGCACAACATCAGTAAAAATCCACTTATCTTCCCCACCCCACTTGCTGCAGCTACTCAATTCTTTATTTTTCGATTTAACCATTTCATGCCCAATAGCAAAAAGGTAAAATGTCATTAAAGTGACAGAACATGCAAAAGTGTCTTTGCAGCTCCAGATGAAGACTTGTAGGGAAAATTTCTAATTTTAAATTTTCTGAGAGGAGAAGGTGCATTATCAGCTGTCACCTATCCTATTAATTCTGCACCAATAGAAGTAGATGTATAAAGAAGTTTGAACCTGGTGGAATTCATTCGAACGTGCCACAGCTCTTGGATATCAACACCAAGACAAACTTTCAAAATTACTCCAAAGCTGAATATACATCTTCGATATATTCCCAAATGATCAAGCTTAAATATGGGTATTGTCTTAGCTGACTGGTCTGATTTTCCATTGTCATTGCTTTTGTCTTCACTAAGCATGCAAATCATATAACCCTGTCTCCCCTTTCTCTCACTGTCCTTACTCCACTGCCACCTTTATTGCTTGACCACTCCTGAAGAAATGATAAATGGTTATCTTCAGATCATTTTTGAATGAGAGTAATAATAATAATAATGCTACTAAAATACAAATTCAGAGAAGACGTGTTTGCTTCAGAAGCCTGTGTATTTGTGCATGGTGTGAAAGGTGTCCTAAGGAGGTATTAATCTTATTTTCTCCTTTCATTTTACATGAAAGCTGTCATTATTGGGATAAGAATAAAATGAACATAAGTATGATAAATGATAAGCGCACATGGAAGTCAATATACCGCTCTGAGAGAGCATTGCTAATCAACCAGTGCAGTAGGCTAATGCACCATGTGAGCAAGCACCTCAGAGAGATTCTAAATTTGTAACTCAGGGAAGCTTGGCATTTAACTTGAGCTGCTTTTGGCTTAAGGTGAAACAAAGGGTACAATCATGTTCCATTTGTGGATCGCAGTAGCAAATCATGTTTCAGAAGGTGCCTTTGCAAGACAGTGTAAAACACAAAACCAATTCTATGTCCCTAACAAGACCTGGTATATACATGAGTTGTTTAATGAATGTTAAATAATGTTAATAAAAATGGGTGAGAGAGTACCATACCTATTTTTTTTTGTTTTAATGAATAGTGGAAAGGAAGAGCGAGAGAATCAATTAGTTCTCAGTTTGAAAGCCTTGCCATATAAATTAAAGCTGCTGAACATGATTTTTAAAATGCAAGTGCTGGAGTCTCTATGCTATTGGGGATCTGCCACCCTTTAATGCATATTTTTAATACATATTCTTAATTATTAATAGATAAATAAATCCCAGTGCTTTTGATGATCTCCAGATCTCTTACAAGCTCTGTTTTTAACAGCAATATCATTTCTATTTTTCTTTCTCCATTGAACCAAGAAGCTGGAAAAGTAGGAAGTTTATGGTTCTGTTATCCCAACTGAAAGGCATTTCTTGTTCCCCTGTGGCAAGAGTGGAATAGATAGCAATTGAGCTAAATACAAACATGGCTTGCCAGATTGGGCCTATGTTGGTGAAGAGCACTATTGGCAATAGCAATGCTATTGCTAATTCTTGAGATGAGTAGTAATTCTTACTGATATTAGTCACCTTGGCTCTTACTTCTGGAGTTTCAGAAGTGCCTCTGCTGCAAGCCTTTTCCAGGTAGCTGATGAATTAATTAGGATTTACTGAGCATCTACTATGTGTCTGATTCTCTAAGTACCTAGAGAGCTACAGGTAAAATGATGGAGTAAAGCAGAAATCCCAAGGCCACCTAGAAAATACTGTCTTCTGTCTGGCAGTTCAGGGAAGAGCTGGAGACGTGAAAAGTGAACATGACCATAACTGGAAAGAGAAGTTCAACTGCTCAGTTGCCGCCCCGCACCCCCCCATACACACACACCCTATCCATGCTCCAAATCCAGTGAGGACGTCATAATATATGAGCAACTGGTGAAGAATAACCAAAGAGTGGAAAGGGGAATAATCATAGTGTTTACAGCTAGAGACTAAGAATGGTGTGGTGGAATGAGCACAAATAAAAAGACTCCTCACATTTTTAAAAGTCATAACCTAGCTGACAGATCTCAAGACATGGCAGCATGGATAAGGGAGCCAGTTGTGGTTGTGAAGTCATTGCCAGCTTTACTTGCCATCAACTAAATCAGAACTGTGCTCTGTATTTAAACACATCAATATGTTTCATAAGTTATTAATGTAATAGTTAATATAAGATATGCAAGTTAATTAATATAAGTTATGAGCATAAGTTAATACATAGTTATACATCTCTCTGTATATGAAATCTATCAGCATGGCCACATAAAAGAT
This sequence comes from Canis lupus dingo, assembly GCF_003254725.2. Classification (NCBI taxonomy): domain Eukaryota; kingdom Metazoa; phylum Chordata; class Mammalia; order Carnivora; family Canidae; genus Canis; species Canis lupus. The sequence continues at coordinate 30,498,021 of NC_064269.1, read as the reverse complement.
TTTTCTCTCAGCAAGCATTTACCCTCACTGTCTATTCCATCAGGCTGTCTGTAGGCACTAAATAAACAAAGATGACTAAGACATGGTTCCTGCCCTCAAAGAGGACAAACTAATTGGGTACTTTCTTTGGAAATGTGCTGATATGGTCACTACACCAGAGTCTTGGTCACAATCAGTTAAGCATATGAGTTAAATAGAGTCATTTTGTTGATTGAACCAAGTAAATTTGAGTCTCCTTAGTCCAAGGGTTAATTTTTAGATGAGGTGGGACCTGAAGGAAGGATTGAAATGCATGAAAGGGATAAGGAGCACTCCACATAGAGGGAAATATGGAAGTGAGAAAGAATCTAGTTTTCAGAAGACAGCGTGGTACCTGCCTGACCTGACAAGGAGTTAAGGTCAGTCACTGAAATTAGGTGGGAGATAATGGGATTTTTGCATTGCTCCCAGAGTAAGTGAAGTCTTTGGAAAGAGATTTGGTCAGGAAGTCAGGAGATCTAAGTTGAGCTTTGTAATCTTGAGCCAATAAGTCCCAATCTATAGAGTTTTAATTTTCCTATTTATAGAATGACAGTGAAAATACATATTTATCTATCACGTATTGCACATCTTCACAGAAGGGTTTCACGACTGAATAAGAACATAAAGCAAATTGCTTTGAGCTCTTGGAAGAAAGGTATTATTCAAATCTAAGGAATTATTTTAAGATCTTATACTCCCTTACTTTTATATGCGGTTTTGCAAAAAGAGAAAGATTAGTTTGAAGTTCATCCTGCTGTTTTGGCAAAATTGGTAAAAATGTCTTCCTTGATTTTTTTTCTGAGCATGAGATAAAATTTATTGTCCTCAGCAAAGTAGATTATCAGTCATTTTCTTTGAACACCTATAGCTCAAAAGTAGCATCTGTTTTATTCATTCATATCCTAAAAAGTGACAAGTAAATTTATCAAATTTCATTCAAAAATAAGTTAAATGCCTGAAAGTTTTTAGTTCTGCGTTTTTTTTTCCCTATATACTAATACAAATTGAATCTTCCCTTACTTAAATTTTAGCAGTTTCAAAAAGGTTAATACAAACAAGTTCTTTCAAGCATATATTTTAGGGTGTTTTTTCTTACAAACTTATAAATTACTTTTCTACAAAACTGCATTTGGACAATCATGATTAGAGAATAGATAGAAACTTCTTCATTCTTGCCTACACCTAAGTAATATTCAGCTGTTAGCTAAAGTCCTACTGCCTCTTAAAAATCTAAGAAAGATTAACTTGAGCCCTTGTTTTATGTCTAGTAGAAAGTCCAGTGTAAGAAGACACATCCTCTCTCAGATTTCTGCTTCTTCTAAAGTAGGTCAGCTCACAGGTCATTTTGCTACTCTGTTTCATTATATTGTCCTCGAGATGGAACTCATTTAAAAATTTTTTTTTTATTTTTTAAAAAGATTTTATTTACTCATTTGACAGAGAGAGAGCACAAGCAGGACAAGGGGCAGAGGGCAGAGAGAGAAGCAGGAAGCTCAATGTGGAGCTCAATCCCAGGCTGCTGAGATACGACCGCAGCTGAAGGCAGATGCTGAACCAACTGAGTCACCCAGGATCCCCTGTGTGATTTTCAGGAGATAACAGCAGGTGGCACCAAGCAGGTAGATGGCTTCTGGAATGAGAAACCCTAAAATTTAAAGCAGTCCATTATGTAGGACTCATACCTACTTACCTGTTTTCTTTCTTTCTTTCTTTCTTTCTTTCTTTCTTTCTTTCTTTCTTTCTTTCTTTCTTTTTCTTTCTTTCTTTCTTTCAAGTAGTCTCCACACTTGCATGGAGCCCAACATGGGGCTTGAACTCATGTCACTGAGATCAAGACCTGAGCTGAGATCAAGAGTTAGACACCTAACCAACTAAGCCACCCAGGTGCCCTGCTGACTTGCTTTTAATAGATAAACTTCTCATGAGACCTTTTGGGGTTAGCCAAGTTTAATGATTCTTTGGGGGAAATAAACAGGATTGACAATGCAGCCTTATAAACATAAAAATTGAATACTAACCATCTGAGTGCCCAAAGTGCATGTTTGTAGGTGTTTTCTGGAAATAAGACTTTAGTTTTCCTTTGTGTTTTTCAGGTCTACCTCTTCTCTCTCTTTTTTTTGAGTCCAACGTAAAGCAAAATGAAAACAAATTCTTTGTATTTTTATGATACAGAACAATTTGACACTGTCTTGTTTCTCATTAACTCATAACCTTGCAGTTATATTTTGCATTCCAAAACACTTTTTCCAAGTCTACGTGATTCTGTCCCTGTGAAGGCTGCTGATACTGTGCTTATATGTAATCACATATTTTATATTAAAACCTGTTTCAGACTGGCAAAACCATAAAACTACTAGCAGAAAATTCTGGTGATTTTTTTTTTCAAAAAAAAAAAAAAAGGCTGGAAGGAAATTCTAAATATTTTTTCCCTTGCCTCAGAAGACATATCTAGTAAGAAGTTGCTGTGGCCAATGTCAAAGAGGTTGCTGCTGTGTTCCCTAGGATTTTGATGGTTTTTTAATCTCATATTTAGCTCTTTCACCCATATTGAATTTATTTTTGTGTATGGATATAAGAAATTGGTCCAGTTTCATACTTTGCAAGTTGTCATCCAGTATTCCCAGCACCATTTGTTGAAGAAACTTTTTTCCATTGGATATTCTTTCCTGCTTGGTTGAAGATTAGTTGACCATGTAGTTGTGGGCTCCTTACGGAGTTTTCTATTCTGATCTATTGATCTTGTGTGTGTTTTTATTCCAGTACTGTACTGTTTTGAACATTACAGCTGTGTAATATAACTTGAAGTCTGGAATTGTGATACATTCAGCTTTGCTTTATTTTTTCAAGATTGCTTTGACCCTTTGGGGTCTTTTGCAGTTCCATGCAAATTTTAGGGTTGTTTGTTCTAGCTCTGTGAAAAATACTGGTGGTATTTTGATAGGGATTGCATTAAATGTATACATTGCTTTGGGTAATTTAGACATTTTAACAGTATTTATTCTTTCAATCCATAATCATGGAATATTTTCCATTTCTTTGAGTCTTCAGTTTCTATAATCACTTTTATAGTTTTCAGAGGATAGATCTTTTACTTCTTTGGTTAGCTTTATTCTTAGGTATCTTACGGGTTTTGGTGCAATTGTAAATGGGATTGATTCCTTGATTTTGCTTTCTGCTGCTTCATTATTGGTTTACAGAAATGCAGTAGAGTCCTGTATGTTGATTTTGTATCTTGTTACTTTATTGAATTCATGTATCAGTTTTAGCAATTTTTTGGTGTAGTCTTTTGGGTTTCTTATATAGAGTATCATGCCCATCTGCAACTAGTATGAGTTTGACTCACTCTGCTGATTTGGATGCCTTTTCTTTCTTTGTGTTGTTTGATCGCTGTGGCTATGTTAAATAACAGTGGTGAGAGTGGATATCCTTGTCTTGTTTCTGACCATAGAGGAAAAGCTCTGTTTTTCCTCCATTGAAGATGGTATTTAAAAAAAATGATATTAGCTGTGGGTTTTCCATAAATGGCCTGAATGAAGTTGAGGTATGTTCCCTCTAACTCTACTTTGTTGAGGGTTTTTATCATGAATGAATGTTGTACTTTGTCAAATACTTTTTCTGCATTTATTGAAAGGATCATATGCTTCTTATCCTTTCTTTTATTAATGTGGTATATCACATTGATTAATTTACAAATATTGGACCACACTTGCAGCCCAGGAATAAATCCCACTTGATTATGATGAATGATTCTTTTAATGGATTGTTGGATATGATATGCTAGTATTTTATTGAGAATTTTTGCAACCATGTTCATCAGCAATATTGGCCTGTAGTTTTCTTTTTTGTTTGTTTTAAAGATTTTATTTATTTATCGTAAGAGACACAGAGAGAGAGGCAGAGACATAGGCAGAGAGAGAAGCAGGTTCCTCACAGGGAGCCCAACACAGGACTCGATCCCTGGACCGGGATGATACCCTGAGCCGAAGACAGATGCTCAACTGACTGCTGAGCCACCCAGGCATCCTTGTAGTTCTCTTTTTTGGTGGAGTCTTTGGTTTTGGTGTCAGGTAATGCTGGCCTCATAGAATGGATTTGGAAGTTTTCCTTCATTTCTATTTTTTGGAATAGTTTGAGAAAAATAGGTATTAACTCTTTAAATGTTTGGTAGGATTCCCCTGTGAAGCCATCTGGCCCTAGACTTTTGTTCGGTGGAAGATTTTTGATTAGTAATTACTTTATTTACTGGTTCTAGGTCTGTTCAAGTTTTCCATTTCTTCCTATTTCAGTTTTGGTAGTATATGTTTCTAGGAATTTTTCCATTTCTTCCAGATTGTCCGATTTGTTGGCATATAGCTTTTTATAATAAACCACAAATTCATTAACAGACTTTGCTTCAAAATTTTTCAAGCTTTATTGAGGTATAATTGATAAGTAAAATTATGTATATTTAGGTTGTACAAAGTGTTACTTAAGGTGGATAGTGTTATGAGTTATAATATATATACATGATGAAATTATTAGCACAATCAGGCTAATTAACACAATCATTACCTGACAGAATTATCTTTTTAAATTTTTTTTGTAGTGATAACACCAAAGATTTACTGTCTTAGCAAATTTTAAGAATACAATAAAGTATTATTAATTATAGTCACTGTACTGTACATTAGGTCCCTAGAACTTATTCATCTTATAATTGAAAGTTTGTACCCTTGACCAGCATCTCTCCATTAGCCCTATTCCTCAAACTTTGGCAAACACCATTCTATTTTCTGGTTCTGTGAGTTCGATATTTTTAGATTCTATATATAAGTGAGGTCATATGGTATTTGCCTTTTTATGTGTGGCTTATTTCATTTAGGGATGTCTTCCAGGTTTATCTATATTGTTAAAAAAGTGCAAGATTTCCTTAAGACTTTATGTTTGTTTGTTTTCTTAAATTTTTATTTATTTATGATAGTCACAGAGAGAGAGAGAGGCAGAGACACAGGCAGAGGGAGAAGCAGGCTCCATGCACCGGGAGCCCGACGTGGGATTCGATCCCGGGTCTCCAGGATCGCGCCCTGGGCCAAAGGCAGGCGCCAAACCGCTGCGCCACCCAGGGATCCCAAGACTTTATGTTTTTAAGAGAAGTTTTAGGTTCACATCAATATTATGCAGAAAGCAGAGATTTCCCATATAATCCTGCCACATAACATATTACAATACCTGTTAGTCCCCATGATTTTATTAAAAAAAACAAGATAAAAATGGATCATAAAGTTAATGCGAGAGTCAAAACTTTGAAACTTCCAGAAGAAAGCATATGAATAAATCTCTGTAACATTAGGTTTAGCAAAAATCCCTTTGATAGGGCACAGAAAATTTTAAAAAAGAAATTATAATTAAATTTCATAAAATAAAAACATACTTTTTGAAAGACACAATTAAGAAAATCAAAAGATAGGCAGGACAAACATTATATGTTCTCATTCATTTGGGGAATATAAATAATAGTGAAAGGGAATATAAGGGAAGGGAGAAGAAATGTGTGGGAAATATCAGAAAGGGAGACAGAACGTAAAGACTCCTAACTCTGGGAAACAAACTAGGAGTGATAGAAGGGGAGGAGGGCGGGGGGTGGGAGCGAATGGGTGACGGGCACTGGGGGTTATTCTGTATGTTGGTAAATTGAACACCAATAAAAAATAAATTAAAAAAAAAAGATAGGCTCTGGTCTGGGAGAAAGTATTTTCTAAACATACATTGGATGACAAAGTTGTATACATAACACAAAGTCAATGATAAAAGGACAAATAAGTCAACATAAGAACTGGGCAAAAAAATCTGGATAGATACTTAAACAAAAGGTCCTTGATCTATCTGCTAGCAAAAAGAGAAAGAAATTAACCAATTTACAGTAGAGGAATACATAGAAAATATTTTAGGCTTTGTGGGCTATACATATGGTCTCTGTCACATATTCTTTATTTGTGTAATTGTTTTCATAACCCTTTAAAAATGTTAAAACAGGGGCACCTGGGTGGCTCAGTGGTTGAGTGTCTGCCCTTGGCATTATCCTGGGGTCCTGGGATAGAGTCCCACAATGGGTTTCCTGCAGGGAGCCTGCTTCTCCCTCTGCCTATGTCTCTGCCTCTCTCTCTCTCTCTGTCTCTCTCTCTCTCTCTCTCATGAATACATAAATAAAATATTTAAAAACATTTTAAAACATATCCCCCTTTTTTAAACACATAATTTGTTATAAGCAGCTCCATGCCAGATTTGGCCTTCAATCATAGTTTGCTAACCTACAGCTTAGGCTTCCAAGTAGAAGAGGAAAAAAAAACTTACTGGAAATTGATAACAACATCTCTGTCTTCATATGTGTTTATGGTTCAAATTTTGAGCATCTGCATGATCAAGGAAGCCTTAAGCCAAAATATTTAATTAGATCTGGGTAAGTAATACCCAGAAATACCTGGAGGAAGAAAAACAAAACAAAACAAAACCCAAAACAAAAACAAAATCGTCATAACTGAGGAATGAGCTCTCAAAGCAGATTTAGGGCAGCAAAGTATAAACTCACAATATTGGACATGCATAAAGAAAGAAGTAGAGATCTAGAAGGTAGGTTAAACAACATGCAGAGTGAAGTACAGAGAGAAAGGGATTGAGAAATATAAAATAGTGATTAAAAGATATGATGACTGGAGTGGGATGGTCTAAAATAATCCAATCATACTTTTAGAAAGAAAAGATAGAGATAAGTATGGGGAGTTAATATTCTAGGTGATAAATGCTGATAATTTTTCAGAATTAAAGAAAGTTATCAATTTTCACAATCAGAGTACTTAATGAATCTCTAGCAGGAAAATTCTGAAAAGTTACTTAAAGTCATATCATAGGGGGGCACCTGTGTGGTTCAGTTGGTTAAGTGTTTGACTTCAGCCCAGCTCATAATCCCAGAGCCCTTGGCGGGTTTCCCACTCAATGGGGAATCTGCTTGTCCCTCTGCCCTTGCCCCCACTGGTATTCTCTCTTTCTCTTAAATAAGTAAATACAATACAATAATACAAAAATACAATAATTTATTTAAAAAAATTAAGAATATCATATGATAGGAAAATGGCAGAACACCAAAGCAAATAAGAGTTTAAAAGGAGCTAGAGAGAAAAGACATTTTACCTAGAAAATAATGATGTGGATTGACAACGTAAGCCATGGCATATAAAATGATACCTTTAAGGTGCTGAAAATATAGTGATGTTTGACATAAAATTGCATTCTAGCTAAATTCTAGGTCTATGATTTGACTTAAATCACAGAAGCAAAATAAATATATTTTCATGAAAACCAAATTAGATTATCACCAACAGATCCTCTCCCAGTCTTTATTTCTGGTAGGAGGAAAATAATCTCAGGTGAGAGGTCAACAGATGTTTGTGGGTAAAGATACTTGAAATATGTGAATAAATCTAAAATAGGTGTGCTGTGAGAGAAAAAGGAAAAAAGAATTTCTTTTCTTTTTTTTTTTTTTTTTTTTTTAGAATTTCTAATTTAAGATGTAAATAAAAACATGTCAAATTCAGGGAAGGTCATTGTTCTAGAGAAGGGTAAAGATAATAACTGATCTAACACAAAGGATGAAATCGTCAAATCAGATTCACACAAATCAGAGATCTTACTCAGTATCACACCTGACTAGTAATTTCAAGGATATAGCAATCATGAGTCACAGGCAAAGCAGGAAAAGGACATGAACAACCAGTGAACCTTCTTTCTTTCTGTTTCACGACCTGTGCTCTGGCTAGGATTAATTTATGGGATCTTCAAGTAATACTAATGTAGGTGTTCATATCACTTAGAGAGGGAAACATTTTATCATCACAATTTTTCATTTTATACTCAAATAGCTACATAATTCATATTACATTTTGTAATGACCTGTATGTCTACAGATTCAAGGTTTGTTTGCCATAAATAAATGCATCTTCCAAAAATCATTCTACATATAAGGACTGCTCTGCTAGCAAATACTATTAGCGTGTCATTAGCATATTTACTGGAAAGCATTTTCAAATCATCTTATTGTTGCTTATGGGAGTATCCCTCACCCTTCACAAAGGGGGAAAATTGATTCCTAACCTGCTGTCTAATCATGTCCTTCCCAGTAATTAATTTTAGACATCAGGTTAAATATGTATGATAAAATTATACTGTAAATTTCAGAAAACATATAAATTAATAGAATATGGAACTTCCAACCAATAATGTGAAGTACTTGGAGTTAAATGTAATAACTTAATAATGCTTATTTAATGAAAAGTCAGAAAATGAAAAAGGCATATAGTACAGAATATGTTAGAAATAATTTCAAATATATTAAGTTATAATTAATTGTAATTACTGTTAGTTCACTAAACTCTCTAGTTGAAAAATAGATGATAAGTGGGAGGTGTTTCATTTATATGTGGTTTTTTAAATTTTTTTTATTTATTTATGATAGTCACAGAGAGAGAGAGAGAGAGAGAGGGAGGCAGAGACATAGGCAGAGGGAGAAGCAGGCTCCATGCACCGGGAGCCTGACGTGGGATTCGATCCCTGGTCTCCAGGATCCCGCCCTGTGCCAAAGGCAGGCGCCAAACTGCTGCGCCACCCAGGGATCCCCTATATGTGGTTTATAGCAAATATCCTTCACTTGATCTTAGCCAAAAGGCAAAGACGTGATTATATAAAATATCCTTAAAAATAAGTAAAAAGACAGAAAAACATGCTACTGAACAACCAATAGGACAAAGAATAAATCAAAAGAGAAATAAAAAATTATGTTGGGACAAATGAAATTGGAGATGTACCAAAATATATAGGATACAGCAAAAGCAGTTTTAAGAGGGAAGTTCAAAATGACATAGACTTAGCTCAAAAAACAAGAAGTCTTAAATAAACAACCTGATTTTGTACCCCAAGAAACTAGAAAAAGAACAAATGAAGCCCAAAGTTAGTAGAAGGAAGGAAATAACAGACTAGAGCTGAAATAAATGAAACAGAAGCTAAAAAGACAATAGAGAAGATCATTGAAACTCAGTTGTTTCTTTGAAAAAGAAAACAAAATTGACAGACTTTTAGTTAGACTTACCAACATAAAAAGAGAGAAGACTCAAATTAATTAGATGTAAAAGAGGAAATGTTATAACTGATACTACAGAAATACAAAGGATCATAAGAGACTACTATGAGCAAGTACACACCAACAAATTGGACAAAGTATAAGAAATGAATACATTTCTAGAAACATACAATTTAGCAAGACTGATGAAATCTGAACAGATCAATTACTAGTAAGCAGATTGAATCAGTAATCAAAAACCTCCCAACAAATAAAAGTTCAGGACCAGAAAAGTTCGCTGGTGAATTCTACTAAATATTCAAAGAAGAATTAATGCCAATCCTTCTTAAACTATTCCAAAAACAATAGAAGAGGAAAGAATTTTTTTCAACTCATCATATGAAGTCAGCATTACTCATACCAAAACCAGACAAGATACCTCAAGAAAGGAAAAGTATAGGCCAATATCCCTGATAAACATAGACTCAAAATCCTCAATAAAGTATCAGCAAACCATATTCAACAATACATTAAAAGGATTATACACCATGATCAAGTGGGGTTTATTCCAGGGATGCAAGGGTAGTTCAACATCTGCAAATCCATCAATGTGATATACCACACTAACAAGGTTAACATCATGTTTAATGGTGAAAAATTGAAAGCCTTGCCTCTAAGACGAGGAATAAGACAAGGGTGCCTACGCTCACCATGTTTACTCAACATAATATTGGAAATCCTAGCTAGAGCAATTAATCAAGAACAAGAAATAAAAATCATTCAAATTGGTAAGGAAAAAGTAAAACTACCACTATTTGCAGATGACATGATATTATACATAGAAAATCCAAAAGACTTCCTCAGTAACTGTTAAAACTAGTAAATTCAGTAAAGGTTCAGGATAAAAAAGTCAATACACAAATATTGTTGCATATCTATACACTAATAACAAATCAGAAAGAGGAATTAAGAAAACAATCCCATTTACAATTGCATCAGAATGAGTAAAACACCGGAATAAATTTAACCAAAGAGATGAAGACTATAAGACACTAAGGAAAGAAATTTCCATAAATAAATGGAAATTATTCCTTCCTCCTGAATTGAAAGAATCAAAATTATTAAAATGTCAATATTACCCAAAGTGAACTACCAATTCAATGCAAATCTCTGTCAAAATTTCAATGGGATTTTCAAAGAAATATAGCAAGTAATCCTAGAGTTTGTCTGGAACCATGAAATAAAACAAAACAAAAAGGTACCCAAGGCAATATTGAGAAAGAAAAGCAAAGCTGAAGGCATCATATGCTCTGATTTCAAACTATATTGCAAAGCTACAATAATCAAGGCAATATGGTATTTGCATAAAAGGAGACACATAGTTCAATAAATAGAGAGCCAAGAAATAAACCTATGCACGTATTGTTGATTAATTTATGACAAAAGAGCCAGAATATGCAATAGGGAAAGAACAATGTCTTCAATAAATTCTGTTGGGAAAACTGGACAGATACATGCAAAAGAATGAATCATGATCACTATCTTACAACATACACAATTGTTAATTCAAAACCAGTTAAAGAAAAAAAATAAAGAAAAAAACAAAAACAAAAACAAACAAACAAAAAAACAAAACCAGTTAAAGACTTGAACATAAGACTGGAAACCACAAAACCCCCGGAAGAAAACACATATGGTAGGTTCATTGATATAGGCCCTGATGGTAATCAGTTGGATTTGACAATAAAAGCATGAGGAACAAAACAAATATAAATAAATATGGTTACATCAACTAAGCTGCTTCTGCACAGAAAAGGAAACTATCAACAAAATGAAAAGGAAACCTACTAAACGGGAGAAAATATGTGCAAATCAGATAAGGGACTAAGCTTTAAAATATATCCAGTAAGGAGCAAATATTTAAAATATATTAAAAAACCCATGCAACTCAATAGCAAGAAAAAAATAATTAAAACATGAGCAGAATATCTGAATAGAAAGTTTTCTGAAGCAGACATACAGATGGCTAACAGGTACATGAAAAGATGTTCAACATTGTTAATCATTGGAGAAGTGAGAATTAAAACCATAATGAGATGTCACCTCATACCAGTCAGAATGGCTAGTATCAAAAAGACAGAAATAACAAGTACTGGTGAGGAAGTGGAGGTGTTCTCCCATTAATAGCAGTATAAATTAGTGCAGTCAGTATGGCACAGTATTGAGGTTCCTCAAAAAACTAAATATAACTATGATATAGTATAGCAATTCCACCTCTAGCTATTTATCTAAAGAAAACAACAATGCTAAACCAACTAGCAAATACTAAACTATATGCACCCCGTGTTCATAGCAGCATTGTTTACAATAGCCAAGAAGACACAGAAGCAACTGAAGTGTCCATCAATGGATGAGTGGATAGAGAGATTGTGAGGTACACACACATATATACACATGGACACATAGAAGATTATTTAGTCCTTTAAAAAAAGTGAAATCTTGCTATTTGTGACAACATGGATTCACCCTGAGGGCATTAAGCCCTCAGAGATAAACAAATACTGTTTGATTTTTTTTTTATATGTGGAATCTCAAACAAACAAAAGAACAAATAAAAATATAACAACAAAAACCCAAGTTTATAGATAGAACAGGCTGGTGGTTGCCAGAGGTGGGGAGGGGGGGATGAGAGAACTGAGTGAAGAGGGTCAAAGGGTAAAAGAAGAAGATAGAAGAAAAAAAAAGAAGAAAGAAAGAAAGAAAGAAAGAAAGAAAGAAAGAAAGAAAGAAAGAAAGAAAGACACAGAAATGTTGATGGTAAAGCAATAAAAAAGTTTATACCAGGCAAACACTAACAAAGAAAGTTGATATAGATGTATTAATATTGGACAAGATAGAAATTAAGGCAAAGCTATTGTTAGAGATGAAGTTCACTCCAGTTGATCAAAGGTGTGTGTACATTTAGTTTTAATTCATCAGGAATGTAGACTCATTTTAAACTAATACACACTAGTAACATAATCTTGTACATGTAATGAAAATTGGATGAATAATAAGGAGAAATTATAATTTTCATTATCATAGTGGGAGAATCCAACACATATCTTTTATGATATTTCATAATAATATGGAAGATTTGAGCAATAGTTTTCATGCTGGACCCAATGAACATTTTTTAGAAATTTACACCTCAAAATTGAGTACACACAATATACATACTAAATTCTTGGGAATACCCAAAACATCATTTGCAAAAGCTGACCTCATTCTAGGCATAAAGCAAATACCAACATATTTCAAAAAATTAAAAAACTAATATCATATCAAACACATTGGCTACAGTAGGACTAAGTCAAAGATCAATAACAACAACAACAACAAAAAACTAAACTAAATACACCATTCCATCTGCAATTTAAAACAACCTCAGGGGGGAGGGGGAAAAAAATAAAAAATAAAACAACCTCAAGCTAAAACATCATTTGCCAGACTCCCTTGCAGCTAGTCTACTGGAGGTGATTGAGTTTGCAAAAACCGCAGGAACTCTCCTGCAGCTCAGATTTGGAACTGAATTGGGAGAGAGAGAGATAGAGAGGCATTGATGTGAAATGTAGCAGAAATGGCATGGCTCAGGAGATTGCCTCTGCAGCAGTGATTTTATAAAATGATTGTTGAAACCCTGATTGCCTTAAGGTTAGAAGATTCCTTGCAGTATAGTCTTGTTTTGAAGTGTTTCCAGAAAGCACAATTAAAAATCTGTTTCTCATATGACATTTTGCATGGTGCTGTAAGTTCCTAAATTTCTTTATGCTTAAATAACCAAAAGTGAGCATTACTTTAGTTTCTCAGCAGCACTTTTTGCTGTTGGATTCTCCCTCTGTTTGAAACACTTGGATTCCATGTAAGTACATTTTATAGGTATTATTATTCTTACCTCTTTGGCTACTTCTTCATCCCTTTTGCAGACTCATCATCTTCTACTTGGCCATCAAATGCTTCATTTTCTCAAGGTTTAGCCCTAGGTCCTCTTCTAACGTCATTTAAGAACTGTGATATTCATTATGCTAGCCACTAGCCACAAATAGATGTTAGTATTTACATTTATTTAAAGTAAATAAAACTTAAAATTCAATTCCTCAGTTAGACTAGCCATATTTAAAGTGCTCAACAGTTACACATGGTTCAGTAATAATTAATAAAAAATATAAAAGATCTGAGCATATCAAGATGGATTATATTTTAATCCATTTTGGATTCATTAATCAATCTTGAATTTGAGAATTAATATCTTTTAAGATTTCTGTATAATTAATTCTCACATATTATATATGCAACAATTGCCTTTCCCCCTTCCCATACTCTTTCCTACTAAATTCCAATAATTAATTGACATATCCATATATCTCTAGCCTAAAAATTTATAGAACAAAGGCAAAATTGAAATGGGCATTAGAATATTCTTAGATCTGGTGTGCCTGCGTGGCTGACTTTTGGTTTCCGCTCAGGTCATAATCTCATGGGTTGTGAGATCAAGCCCTGTGTAAGTCTCTGCACTCAGCAGGGAGTCTGCTTGAAGATTCTCTCCCTCTGCCCCTCCCACCCCTTGTGCTTGCTCATGCTCTCTGTCTCTCTCAAATAAATAAATCTTAAAAAATGAATATTATTGGAACGGATGATAAAAATAAAACATAGAATACATGTATTGTAGCAATGGCATCTTGCAAAAGTACTTGTCCTGATAAAGAAGAAAACTTAAAAGTTATTGCACAGATGATTCAACCTAAGAAATGAGAAAAGAGGGATGCCTGGGTGGCTCAGTGGTTGGGGGCCTGCCCTCGGCTCAGGTTGTGATCCTGGGCTCCAGGATCAAGTCCCGCATCAGGCTCCCTGCAAGGAGCCCACCTCTCCCTCTGCCTATGTCTCTGCCTCTTTCTCTCAGTCTGTGTCTGTCATGAATAAATAAATCCATAAAAAATTTAAAAAAAAAGAAATTTAAAAAGTAACACCAAAATAAACCCAAAGAAAGTAGAAGACAATAAATAACAATGTAAAAGCAAATATCTCCCTCTCAGTCACTTCTTTCTCTTTTGCTTGTTCCACACCAATCACAAAAGGATCTTAGTGACCCTCAAACATGCCCAACATTGTTCTCACACCAGGATAATGCTGGTACCACCATATATAATGCTTTTCCTTCTGAGAACAGCAGTGTTCTGTGTCCTTATTCAGATCTTTCCTAAATGTGACCTTCTCAGTGAGGCCTTTCATGACTCCTTTTACAAAATTACCTCCTCTATCCTTGATATACTTTTCTCCATTGAATATATCACATTTAACACAGAATGCAATTTACATATTTATTTGTGTCTTTGCATTAGAATCTAAGTTTCATCAGATAAGAGATTTTAAGCTTTTTTTTTTTTTTCCCTCCAGTACCTAGAAGAATGCTTTGCTAATAGTTGGAATTCAACCAAATTTGCTAGGTAAATGAAATCAATGAATGTAAAATCAAACTACAATAACAGAAAAATAAAGTTTTAAAACATGCTTCTTTGAGAAACTTATAATTGGCAAATTTATCTTTTTAGAAGGAGAAATTTAAAAAGTTATGTGGATAATATGAACTATTTTATCTGAAGAAATCTGATAAATTAGATGGAATAAATGCATTCTTTTAAAAGTGTTATAGGGGCACCTGGGTGGCTCAGTTGGTGAAGCATTGACTCTTGATTTGGGGTCAGGTCATGATCTTAGGGTCATGAGATCAAGCCCTGCATAGGGCTCCATGCTGGATATGGAGCCTGCTTGATATTCTCTCTCCCTCTTCCTTTATACCTTTCTCCCTTCCCCACTCATTCTCTCTGTCTCTAAAAATAAAGTCAAATAAAATAAAATAAAATAATAAAATAAAATAAAATAAAAAATAAAATAAAATAAAACAAAATGTTATAAAAAATGACTTCAGAAGAAACAGAAAGCCTAAGATGTAAAGGATCAACCTGTCCAAGACTGATTTCCTATAGCCTAGCTCTCCCAGGAAAGGAGTTTGACTTCAAGGAAAACTCCCCCCAAACTGGTCAGAACCTAGTGGTTAATATGGTCAGTTTTGGAAGAATGCTGATAAGAGCAGATTAGGATATTAACCCATCAGATCATGTAACTGAATCACAAGTCTTGGGATTCCAACCTGGGAAAAGTTGTACCCTTCCCAATCTTGAAAGCCAAGGGTATGATGAAACACTGGGCCACTTGGTCAACACCCCTGTCATTGCAGAGGTGGAGTTCCAGCTCTTGATCATATTAGGAGAGTACTCTTTCAGCCCACCAGTGTTGAAGAGGTGACTGTATCTCTCTGCTATTGTATCCTTGTCCCTGATTTCATCAGAGAAGTGGCTAGTTCTTCCCTAAGAGACTTAAAAACCTTGGAGCCTAAGGGGCAGAGTGTCTTGTATATAAATTGATATTGAACCCTCCAAGATCCTGTGCAGTGTTCTGGAATACATTGGGTAGAACCTCAAGTTAGCTACTGCTCTTGCATCAGTGAGACTTCCCCAAGAAAAGCTGCTCCAGAAGACCAGGTGTATGTTAGGTCTGGACATTCAGTCTGATGGAGCAAGTAAACCTGAATAAGCTTTTCTTTTCTTTCTTTTTTTTAAAGATTATATTTATTTATTGGAGAAAGAGAAAGGGAGAGCACAGAGGGAGAGAATGAGAAGCAGACTCCCTGCTGAGCAGAGAGCCTGATATGTGGCTTAATCCCAGGACACTGAGATCATGGCCTGAGCCAAAGGGAGATGCTTACCAACTTAGCCACCCAGGAGCCTCCTAAGTAGATTTTTCAGTAAAAGACATTGAATCTGTTTTTACAAAGAAAGCAAAAAATCTAGATAATCTTACAGTTGAATTCTACAAAATGTCCCAAGGAACAAATAGTCTTTTTTTTTTTTTTAAGATTTTATTTATTTACTCTTGGAGACATACAGAGAGAGGCAGAGATATAGGCAGAGGGAGAAGCAGGCTCCCCACAAGGAGCCCAATGTGGGACTCAATCTCAGAGACCCAGGATCATGCCCTGAGCCAAAGGCAGATTCTTAACCACTGAGCCACCCAGGCATCCTGGAACAAATAATTTTAATCTTGCATAAAAACTTCCAGAGAAGAGAAATGGAGGAAAGACTTTCCAACTCACTTTTATTAGATCAACATATTTTGATATCAAAATTAGCTAAGGACAATATGGTCACTGATGGCCAATCTCACTGATGCATGTAGATGCAAATGGTAGTTATAGACATTGGGGAGGAGATAAAGAAGAGACGAGAGGAAGAAAAGAGTAAGGGCACTACTATCCTCTTAGTATAGTAGAGATACGACTAGAGAGAGACACATTATATGACCTTCATAGGACACATAATAGAGGTTTAAATACATTATTTACAGTAATAAAGAGAATGACAGAAGCATTCAAACAGTGGTTTAAAAACTGACTGGTGGATGGGCTAATGAGAAGTGAAAGAATATGAGTTAAATCCCCTCCTTCAGTACCAAGAAGTTGAAAAGTAGATTATTGCGAATGGGTTGAGAAATGAAAGATTGAACAATTCATTTAGCAATATCACACTAATGAACAGAAGAACTAAAAAGAAAGTGGTTAAAAGTGGTTTCCCTCTAGGGAGTGAATCTAGGAAAGTGTGGAGTGGAGAGACTATTGCTTTCCTTTATAAATCTTTCTGTACAATTTAATTTTTAACCAATGCATATATTACTTTGATTAAAAAAATAAAATTGGATTATACCAAGCTCCTACTTAATTTTACTTAATGGTGTCTCACTGATATTTGAATAAAGACAGATAGTTAGAGCTCATAAGACCCTGTAGAACTCAGTCTCTACCCCTCAGGCCATCGTCTCTCTCATCACTCTTTCCTCTCTATGCTCTAGACACAGGGAACTTCCAGTTTCTCACAGTGTCATAGTCTCTCCCTTCCCAGAGTCTTGTCCTTGCTATTCTGCCTGAGATGTTTCTTCACCACCAAGTGTCCTGTCCCCCCTTTCCCTTAGTCCAGTGAACTACAGTAGTTAACTCTTCAAATCTCAGGTCACAACCACCTATATTTAAAAGCCTTCCCTGTACCCACCTCCTGCCAGTCTAAGTCAGCTCTCTCTTCCATATACTCTTAAGGGATCATATTCTTTTCTTCAATGGCACATTTCCTATTTTGCAATTATACATTATTAATATAATTATCTAATTAATATTGGTCTCCTTAATTAGACACTTAATTAGACACAAGGGCCATAACATCATGGACGTGTTATGTTTTATTCATCATTATCTCTCCACCCCTTCACTAGGCACAAAACAGGGAAGCAATAAAAAATTACTGAATGGATGAGAATCACTGACTGAATAATGAACGATGAGTTGAAAACAATGTGGGGCTATTGGCTATCAGCAAAAGTTTCTAATTCACTTTCTCCTTTATCTTAAGAGTGTAGTGGTAGGGCTCATGATTTCTGTTTTAAGACTTCTAGTTCATGTTTGTTTTTTTGCTGAGTTTCAGCAAGTTGTTTTCACTTTCTTGATGGTAAATGGTTTTACTCTTGCCTATGTGCTCTCAGTGGGAGCCCTCATGATTGATAAGCACTCAGAGTTCATAATAAGATATTTGGATTGCCTGTGTTTTCATGTTTACAATCCAGGGCAACAACTGGTCAGTTTCCCAAAGTGCTCATTACTGCTTTGAATTTCCATAACAGCAAATTCTTCAGGGGCAGAAACTTTTTTCTCATTGTCTTATTCATTCCAGGGCTTTACCTGAGTATCTTTCCATCCTTTAATTCTCAGAAGAGTCCTATCACAGACAAGGAGCCTAACATTTAGAGGGATTAAATGTCTCATTGAATGTCTCATCCAGGTAGTAAAGGTAAATTGGGCAGAGCCATTTTTTTTTTTTTTTTTTACTCTTTGTAAAGTGCTCTTTATATCTCACCTTTCACTTCTTTCTGCGGTAAAGAGTCACTCACTAACTATGGTAGAATTTGTTGTTGTTCTCAATTATTTGCTGACTCCATGAAAAAGAGTTATACATCTCCATTCATTGCTATGTAATTCTGTCACCTCCCTTTGGAAAAATATGCTTTCCCACTTTGCTTTGTGAGTTACTTTGAACAACAGAACGTGAGGGGACATGTAATTTATACCATGTCTATTCAAAGGCTTTAAGAGCCACTGGTTATGACCGTTGCTCTTCTCCTTCTACCACGAGAATAGCACATCTTATACCTGGGTTATTTTTTGAGCTTAGATCCCAGAATGGTGAAGTGAAATGGAGCCAAGATAAATCTTTGGCTGATCCACAGCTGACATGTAATATGAGTGAGAAACAAACATTGGTACCTAAAGCCACTGAGATTCTTGGATTGTTTGCTATAGAAGCTTATCTCAGCTAATGCTGACTAATATACTAGCTAATATTTATTGAGCAATTACTGTATGTCAGTTGTTGTACTAAGCACTTTGCACAGATTATACCATGTAATCTTTATGCAAACTTATGAAGCCAATAAATAGTATCATCCCATTTTACAGATGAAAGAAACCAAACCTTAAGAAAATCATGTAAAGAGCAGAGTAGGTTCAGGATTTAAAATCAGGCTGTATGAAACTTGACTCTAGGTAATTAACTCCCCTATCAAAACCCCTCTATCCATCCCCAAACACATGAGACCCAATACTTCAGTGGGTCCAGTTTCAATTTTTTAAAGACCTTGAAACATCATAAAATGTCATGATTTAAGTACATATTTCCAAAATATGAATTCCTCAAATGGGTGGAATTAGCAAAATGGAAAATATATCTATTTACTGCTTCTGGACTCAAGATACCAACCCATACAGAGAATCTTACTTGCTGATTTATCATTTGGGAACAGCTCCTGTAATACGAAATTTAACCAAAATTTCTTAATTTTTAAACACTTAAACAAGTATTTACATGTTTTGCCTTTACTTCCCATGTTAGTGGTTCAACCTGTAGCTGCAGAAAGAATAGTCATCTGAGATTAAGGAGATCTGACTTATGGTCTTTCTTTCAAAACCAACAAGATGTCTAATATTTGACACATCACCTGATCCCAATTATCTCATGTGCAAAATGGAGCTGAAAATTCTTCACAGCTTATTGACTGGAAGCTGGAAAGAAATGATCTCTGCAGGAATGATATAACTCTAAGTACTATGATTAATTGTTCTATGTTAGCTCACAACCTGATGGCTGAGAGAGAAAAAGAATGCTGTAATGGAACAAGAACTGCTCTGGTAGACAAGACTATTTTGGTTCTAATTCTGCTGCTAGCTTGTTTTGTGAGTCTCAGCAAATCACTCATTCCATGTAGGCCTCTTTTTGCCATATCATTATCCACTTCCCTTTCTTATATAATGAGGAGATAGGAGACCCTAACCCTTACCTCCTGTTGGCTTGAGGATGTATTACTTCTGAACTGAATAAATGTAAATACTTTACATTTTGCTTTTCAACTGAAACTATAGGTTTGGCTACTTCTAACATATACCCATCTCACCAAGTTCAAGATGATTGGAAATTTTCTGATTGATAGAATTATATTTAGGCATATTTTTTGGTAATGAATGTATCTCTTTCATCTTTGCTAACCTGTATGTTGTACAGACTCTTTTATGAAATAAATAATCAGTAGCTTTTTCTTCTTGTTGATGATCTTTTCTGGTCTTTAAGATTTTGAAAGCCATTGTTTTGGTAGTCATTTTCCATAAGGCACACGTTATAGAGCAAAAGTTTGGTTTGAGAACATTGCCGTAGCACCAATTATCCTTTGATCTACATCAATATCCTTCTGTGTTGTTTAGCTCAATTTTTTAATTCTCATTACTGAAAGTATGCCGTTATATGAATTACATTCGATAAAGTTGTATATTAAGAGTATAAATACTGATGCTGCTATAAGTTTAAAGGTCATCTTTCAATGCTCACATGAAAAGAATTCAATGATATACAGGATGCTGGATTCAAATTAGATTTCACACCTAATATTTATAATATTTGTTTTCTTATTCAGCAAATCAAACAGGTGATAATTTATTAAAGTCTTGCTCCTAAAATAGTTGTTCTCTGAGTATCTGACAGCACTGAGGATGGCTTTAAAGTCACCATGTTTCTCTGCATCTGGGGAGCACTGTCACAGCGCTTGATTATTTCACCTAACAGGAGCTTGGGAAGATGGGCTCTGATATGGCAGCTTGTAGCCACACATTAGTGTGGTTTGTGTTAGAGCCAATTGCCGTCTGACCTCTCCTCCCAGTAGAGGCAGTGTGGTGCCATCTGGACATCTTATAGTCACATTAAATCATGTCATTTAAAGGGCCTCTGAATGTGAACCAGTTTACTTTATGCTTAGGAGAGAAATCTCTCGAACTGCTGAACTACAAGTCTGTGTTCATAGGCGCTCACCAATTTTCATATTGTTTTAATCCTTTCTTTTCTGATCTGGTGATAACACTCAGACTGTATCTGTTTAAAATTTTGTTATTGTCATAACTAGAATATTGATAAAGATAAAAAATGTGTCATTAAGGTAATATAAACTCTATACTTATATGTAAAATAGATTCCAAGGTTGGCATCTAGACAAAATTCCCAATCTGGGCATGGATAGTTTCCGGCATCATTTGGCCAAGGGGCTGCTGTGCCAAAACATACTCATGTGAAAGACTGAGGAATTTCATGGACACAAGTCACCTTAAAGGCAAGACAAGTGAAATGACCAAGTCTAGTAAAGGAACTCCTCAGGCATATGCGCATGCATATAGCCTCAGCCGATGCGATCACCATTACCCTAGGCTTAGTCATTTTAAAAATTTTCTTCCAGAAATATGCACGTGAACAAGTTAAGGCCAATCAGAGTCCTCCTTAGGTCTTTTTTCTTCCAGAAATGGGAAAGATTGCCTATTTGTGATGAATTTGCTAATCCTGGAGAACATGATTATGGGTGTGGCAGTGACCATTTAGTTCTTACACAGAGTGAATCTGCCTAATAATTGGAGAGATGGAGTTTTCATTATAGCATTTAAGTTCCCTCTTGTGGGCCAGCCAGGGTCAAAGCAGCAAATAGGTCTCCTGGACCCCTGGGCTTTAAAAATTACATGAGTCTATTTTGTTTGATTTTAATCACTTGTTTAAATCAGTGGTTCTCAAAGTGTGGTCCCTGGAGCAGCAGCATTAACAATACCTGAGGACTTGTTATAAATGCTCATTTCTGACTCAGAACCTCTAGAGATAGGGTGCAAAGGTTTAACAGGCCCTCCAGGTAAGTCTGATACACTAAAGGTTAGAAAGTGGTTTGTTGCTTTGAAGTGAGTTTCTGGACATATTGAACCAGTGAAGTCCTAAAATCGTAATGACAAATAAGAAATTTCATTGTAGGAAATATCATAGTATTCACAGTAAGATTAGAAGAAATTTGGTTTAAAAAGCATTCTCACTTGGCCATGCAGACCTTTTTTTTTTTTCATTGTATCTATTTATTTATTTTAGAGATAGAGAGGGGAGGGAAGGAGGGATGGAGGGAGAGAAAGAGAGAGAGAGAGAACACACAGAGGGAGAGGGACAAGCAAACTTCCCATTAAACACAAAGCCTGACTTGGGACTCTGTCTCACCACCATGAGATCATGACCTAAGCCGAAATCAAGAGTTGGACGCTTAATTGACTGAGTCACCCAGTTGCCCCTGAGATCTGATTTTTGAAAAGAGATACTCTCAGGAGATTTCTGGAGTCTCTGATCTCAAGTTAGCCTTGTCCTGACTTAGCATCACGTACATAGCTGCTTGAGGACAAACACTGAAGAATCTGTTCCATCTAGGACTTCAAGTCATTAGAAATTGGAAACTGTGAGGAATATGGGTAAGAATTTTCTCTGCAAAAAAAAAAAAAAAAAAGAATTTTCTCTGCAACTTTATGTAGCTGGAACACATTTTATTTAACTACAAGAACTGCTTAATTTTAGTTTCAATATCTAGGTTAAGAAGAGAACCTTTATAGATTGTCTCAAGGGGGGGATTTAGTCCCTCCATCTGAATATCTCTGCCGTTGATCCAAATCATTCCAATTTACTTTAACATAAGAGGGTGTCCTTTTTTTTCCCCCAGCTTGGCTTAATGCTGGATACTGTGTCATCAATATAAAAATATAGTCACAAATCCCTTGTGAGTTAATGGTATAATATCAGTGCGCTCTTTGATTAACAATAAAGTATATAAAAATGTATACGAGTAAGAAATGTTGTGTTGCTGACAAAAAAAAAAAAAACACCCCGTTCTTTACACACTTATGAATGCAGAATATGCCATGTGGAAAGCACTGGATTTCCTTTAATGTTATTTTTTAATATTAGATGTCTCTGCAATGCATGTTGATGATCTGGCATATTCAATTCTCAGGATACCTTCTTTTGAGAGGATCTATGATTTGAAGCATAATATCTACAATCTGATAAGTTACTGACTTAATTACAAAAATAATATCTCACTGTACACCTTGTGCATTTAACGAATTTAGGTATGACTCCCAGCAGTTACTTACTAATTATAAGACCTAGACTAACATATAGAAATAGGTTAATCCATAAAGTTTTTTGCAAGGAAATTGACAAAATTAGCAAAAATACTTAATTAATGTTTAATTGTAATTACAGGTAATACTGCATGAAAATGCTTTTGCAATGCCTTGGATCTATTGTCTCCATAGCTCAGAGACCTTGCAGGGGATGTGGCCTGTCTGGCCACTAATGGGAGACAGTTTCCTATTAGAAGCATTTGTTAATATATTGAATAGAGTCCTGTTTTCCAGATATCCTAATATGCCTCCTAAATTCTATTGGAAAATATCAATATTTTAAAGAAACTTATGCCTAGAATTTAAGGTAGAGGTGAAAATCATCATCAAAACAGGTCAGATTGCCCTTAATCCTTATCAACTGGTTTCTAAGCCACCGGAATATAATCCAGCTATTTCATAGAAAACCCATATCAGTTCTTACTGTTTATATGTTTATTTGCCCTACTTGCCAGAAAAAAAGTATTAACTTTGAGATCAAACAAATATTTGTTAAAATCCTGGTTGTATCTTGTTTTTTCTAGCTGTATGTATGGTGTTGAGCAATACAACTTTGTTTCTGAGGCTTTGTTTCCTTGCTGTAAAATGAATGGCCAATTCCAGTATCCCAGAGTGCTGTGATTCGATGAGAACGTGCACATGAAGCAGAGTGTGTTCCCAATCTGGTGTCTGATCTCTGTGATTCTGTATATTCTCCTACCTCGGCCTCGGTTTTTTTTTTTTTATTTTTTATTTATTTATGATAGCCACACACAGAGAGAGAGAGAGAGAGGCAGAGACACAGACAGAGGGAGAAGCAGGCTCCATGCACGGGGAGCCCGACGTGGGACTCGATCCCGGGTCTCCAGGATCGCGCCCTGGGCCAAAGGCAGGCACTAAACCGCTGCGCCACCCAGGGATCCCCCTACCTCGGCCTTTGTATGTGCAATTTTGCTGAAAGCCCTGCAATGTCTAGCATAATAAACCTAAATTCATCTTCTAAAATGCAGGGGATTTGGGGCATCGATGCCCAGGGTTGATGCACTTTCAACTGAAAAGGAGAAACTTGCCAAGGAAAGGGAGATATTTCTTCACTCAAGGACTGGTAAATGTACCTATCCCTTCAAGCCTCCGGGTCACTTCCTGATGAAAACTTTCCCTGATTCTGCAAGTTTGGGCTACAAGATCTCCCTTTGTGCTTCTTCCACACTTCTCCCACTTCTGCTGTCAAAGATTTTCCTACATTTTCTGTCTTTCTTTTCTATTACATTGTATGTTCCATGAATGTAGAATTGATGCATTATTTGCCTTGAAATTTCAGCATCTATTACACTGCCAAGCATTTGTAATAATCAGCAAGTGCTGTTGATTGGTTATAGTCTCCCTCCCTTTACAAACTATTTGTGTTTATGTGACCAAAATATAAAATTAGAAAGCGGGATAAAGCCAAATGTTGTAGGGATATAGATATATTATAAGGCCCATATGCTGCAGGTGTGTGTGTCGATTGGGGCAGCCACATTCTGGAGAGCAATTTGGCTTATTTAGCCAAAGCAATGCTATACCCACCTACAATCCAGCTACTTCACTCCTGATCCATATCCTGGAGAAATTCTCATACAGGCTTGTTAAGGGGATTTGTAAGTTGGTGCTAATATCAGTTATTTATGGTGGCAGACTTGGAGGCAAGCTAAGTGTCCTTCCCTAAGAGAGTGGACAGATGCAACGTGGTGACATGTACTGCCGCTGTTACTTAGGCAGTCTTCAGAAACAAGGAACCAGATAGATGACCAGCCAGCAATATGTGTGGACTTTAAACTATTTTTTTTAAATTTTTATTTATTTATGATAGTCACAGAGAGAGAAAGAGAGAGAGGCAGAGACATAGGCAGAGGGAGAAGCAGGCTCCATGCACCAGGAGCCCGACGTGGGATTCGATCCCGGGTCTCCAGGATCGCGCCCTGGGCCAAAGGCAGACGCCAAACCGCGGGGCCACCCAGGGATCCCTGGACCTTTAAAATATAAGGCTATGTGAAAAAAGAAGATCAGTAAGACATAACACAATATCATTTATGAAAATTAAAAATTCATGCATTCAAAACAGCAAGACACATTTTCAAAACCACAGAAATGCAAAAGAATACATGTTAAACACATTGGAATGTTTGCTTTGGTAGAATGAGGAAGGCTGATAAACAGGAAAATAAACTTAAAATAAAAAGGAATAAAACTTATAGAAGTTTAAAAAATACAAACAAAAGCCTGACATGTCCTTAAGAAATTTGTATTGGCAAAACCACCCAAAACCAAACAAAAAACAACCAGATAAAATCTCAGAGATTTCTAAAGTTTAGTGACTACTAATTGATAGACTATGGAAATGGAAAAACCTAGAAGCTGTTATTTATGAATAACCTTTGTCTTTTTTATAAGAAAAAAATATATTCAATTGCCGGTAGGGAAAGGTGAAACCAAGGAATCTGCATTCCATGGAAGATTTCTGGATGATTCAGAATCAAATTCTTGGCACTTTAGGAAGTGTCCCTAAAGGGCTAGTTTTGAAATCAGAACTCATTGTTCACACTCTTTTTCCTTTCTGCCCAAAGAAGAAACAGAAACCAATGGTCACTGAGAGAAATAGAAGGCTCATGGAAAAAATAATAGGTCTTTCTCATCATTGAAACGAGGTAGTGCTAATCCAGCATCAAGAAACAAAGACAAAAACAAAAACCCAGCAGAGCAGCAGCAGCAAGTGGAAAAAAAGCAAAAAGCAAGTTGATACGAATACTTGGACTGCATGGTCTGGAATCAGGAGAGAAGGATGTGATCAAACCTACTGCCTTTCCACATGTGCAATGTGGAAAGGAAGAGCAAAGTCTGGAATTAGAAGAGTATTTTCAGTTATTTGTACTAATACATTTCAATTTTTTAAAATCCCATTTCATGTTTTATTTCTTTGTCTAATTTAAATTATTCCAACTACTTTCTGAATTGACAGGAAATATAGCTTTAACTACGTGTGGGCTAAGTAATTTCTTGGTAAAACTTAGCCAATTTTCACTGTTTCCTTACCTATAATCACAATTTTTCACCTGCTAGTAGCTATGGTCATGACCATTACTTCTGTAGTTTATCAGTCTGTAAGGCTGTGGTTCTCAAACTTTGATCTGTGCATTTTTGTAAGAATTGCCTTGGTAACTTCTTAATTTTCTAGACATATTCCTAGAGAGTCTGGGGTAGGATCCAGAAATTTGCATTTCTGCCAACTCTAGTCTAGGTGATAGTGTTTATAAATCACACTTTATGGAATATCTCTAAAGGGCTAGTCTTAGAAATCTGAACCTAAAAAATAATCTCAAATGTCACATCTTTAAAGCAAAATCATCTCTAAAGCAGAGTTTAGTGACATTGGGCAGAAAGCCTATAAAGTGGGTGACTTTCCTGGTCCTCTCCCATTAAACATCATCATGAAAGATTCCGAGATAATTCTAAATAAAAGGAAATGCTACTTCTAGTGTACTTGTGAATCATTACTTTACTCACATTTAAGAAAAAAATTTTAGATCTAAAATTATGGGAGAAGGAAAGACCTCTAGCTTGAGCTGAAATAGGAGTAGTAGCCTCTTCTGAAAACTAAACAGAAAGCATTCCCTAATACCTTTCCATGGGTCCCTTTCTTTGCCATTGAATAAGAATTACTTGGTCACCCATAAAGCTATCATTTTTATGGCAGCGTGGGCTTTGAAAGAAAATTAGTATCATTGTGATGATAGGAAACAAAAAGTTGAAATCATTGCCAATGCTGGTTCTTCTTCCCGGGCCCTACCACCACCAAGTCCAGGCTGTGATCCTAAACGGCTTTATGCAGCTAAGGCTGCTATGGAATACTAGGGAGCCCTGGAAAAGTGAGGAGGGAGGTCTCTTCCTGGGTAAGGTTTGTGACAGTACATTGTCATCCCTGTGAACAGAGCATGTGCCTGGGCTAATTGTCCCATTCCTTTGAAGGAATACACTGGTCCCTTGAAGAAAAAGCACACCCTTTATGCTCTAAGAGGACACCTGCTTTCTATGATTAAGTGAGGTGTGAGAAAAATCTAGAGGCAAATAAGTAATTAAGTAAGGAGATTAAGCCAAGGTAGCTCAGACACACACTAAGGGAAAAAGAAACAAGCGGACATCTCCACAACTTACAAATGCAGCTGCCCATCTCAATTTCAAAAATGTGTTACTCTTTTTTTAAAAAAAAAGAGTAAAAATAGAACAAACTCAAACAGTGTGTTATACTATTTGTGAATATTAAAGTAGCAACTTTAGAATCTAGAACCAGTGTTTGACTTCAAAAGGAGACTCAGGTGATGTGAAGAAGGACGTGGATTAAGCTATAAAGGGTCATCAGAAAAAAGTTCAGAGTTGCAACTAAAATAGGCTTAAAGAATATTTTAAAATATGCTCTTAAAATTTGTATCTCAAGAGCCTTTTAGGACAGATACGTCACAAAAAGTAACTGAGTTGCTTCTTTTGGTGTGATTTTATAGGAGCCTCCAGGTTTTGACACCTCACCTCTCCCATTGAAGTGCTTTCTCCAGACTGGGTACACTAACAGCCCTGTTTACATGTGTCTGTGTTATGCTGATGCAAAACTTACTTGTTTAACTCCGTGTGTAAACACAGAAATTATTTGAGTGGCTAGTCTCCATTTAATCAAGTCGGATGAAGTGACAGGTATTCATTTCTGTATCTTTTCCCTATAAAAGACTATTTAAACTGGCAGGCAGTGCCTCTCTTCCTTTTCGATAACAGTAGAGGTATCAGATCCAGAACATTTTACCCGGACTGTGTGAGAAGCTTCGATTGCATTTGTGGGTGTTCTGTCCCCATTTGTTTTCCGATTTTTGGTCGGAGTACGGCTCCTATGAGCACTTCAATCTGATTTTGGACAGAAAAAAAGTTTCTCTGGCTTCCCCGCGCCCCGTCTTCCCATTTCAGTGGGTGCATTACCAGGAAAGAGACAAGAAGCTCAGTCATAGTCAATGTCTCAGTCCCAATCCTGAAACCGAGGAGGGCTTTTTCTCTCCCCCTCTCCTCTGCACTATTTGATTTACATTCTTATAAAGTTAAAGCAAGCTTGCTTCAGTTTTATCTTGTTTTCATTTGCTCAACCTCCGTTTCTCAGTTCCGGATATTCTGAAGATTATGTGTGGAGATCTGAAACCCATCTCTTCTTGGCTATGGAATCCTGGCAGATTAAACTATGAACACAATAGCACTACATTCTTTGTAAGGCTACCAGAGAAGCACCCCTACCCTCACCCTTAGTCTAGTTGTGCACATTTTAAAAATAAATCTGTCCGGTTTTAAAAGGTTGCTTTGTTTTGTTTGGTTCTTTGTTGGTTTTTGTTTGTTTACTTGTTTGTTTACAATAAAAATGAGGAAGGCGTGAATAAATGTAAAAAAGTGTTTGGTAGTCATTTCTGACCATTTAAAGAGATCATCTTAGAGCCAGCCTCAAGGAGGCTAGAGGCCACGGAATAATTTCACGAGTGAATTTGGACTTTATTCTTGAACGGTTAATAATTTTCAAGAAATTAGACAGTTGCCAGAGAAATTTTTTTCCAAATCTATGTCACCTTGTTTCTATCTTAAAACTACACTTTCAGCTTAATCTTGTAGCAGTGCCTTTGTTCAAAAACAAAAATTCAAAATTATGCCATTAAAATAATGTGCCAGTAATTGAATGTAGGGTAATCAACATGGTTGGAAATCAGAAACTATTTGATCGAGATGGCTAAGAGACCACAAACAATAAATTAGATAAGCAGAGGTTTTCGCTATCCTGAGAGCTGGTCTCAACCATATTACACAAAGATTAATTGCTCCTTCTTTTTTTCCTTTTCTCCCTCATCCTCCCTTTCCTGCTTCTTGCTATTCCTATAATGGTCAGACTCTGAGCTCTCTGAAGACAGAGACTATATTTTGCTCTTGTCGTAGTGCCTGGGAATGTAAATCAGACTCCTTAAAGGAGTTTGTTCGTGGCTGTATCTCTGACCTATAAATGCACAGTAAGTATTTGTTGAAAGAATGAATGAGTGATAAATGAATGAATGAATGAGAGGTCATACTCCCAGTAGTATCGACTGGGAAGTCTAGCCAATATAAATTCCCTCTTATTATGTTTTTCTTTAGATGCTAATTAAAAGTTGATGTCATAATTAGCTTCGATACTTTCCACATAAATGTTCTCTGATTTTGAAAGCCCACAACGAAAACCAGTTCTGTGTTTTTTGATAAGAGATGTGTCTATATAATAATGATAAAACAAACAAACAAAAATAACCGCTGCAGTTATTTGGGATTAGCCAAGGACCCCCTAATTTTTGGATGAGTAAATTTTTGTTTTTGTTTTTGTTTTGTTTTATTTTGGTTTTTTAATTCATGTGGCTGCTTTGTAGACACAGCCAAAACCAAAATGCTGCTCCCTACAGACCTCCAGAAAGGGAGTTCTTGCTACTGCCTTATTTGGAAATGTTTCTTTGTGTTTCACATGTCCTTCTTCCATACAACTTAAATTTAAATTCCCTGAAAATATAACCTTTGCTCTGGTGCCATGCCAGGAAAAAGACATTACAACCGAGTAACTATCTATCTTTTATGCTCAAATTGATTCATTCATCAAGTTTTGTTTAACTCTCTTTTTTTTGTGCTATTTATTTACCATTTTTATAAGTATGTTTATAACTTTCCTCTGGCCTTTTCCCCTGAGCTCAGTGAAACATCCTAATTTTCAAAGGTCAAGGGAAGTTTGGGCTAATAATTCTATATTCATGCTGCAATTGTTTTTCAAGTTCATAGTGCTACACTTGCCTATTTGCTTTCTGACTTGATCAGTTTCCTGATGCATATCAACCAGTTCAACCTTTTTAATTTACATGTATTGTAAATATCTAACTTTCATTTTAAGTTTTGTTTCATTTCAAAATGGAAGAGGTACCTGCTTTGTGTGCCGGACAGCCCTGCCCTTTGATGGTAGTGTTTATTTTCTATGTCTATGGTTGTTACTGTGAAGATCTGGGGCAAAATTAATTCAGAATAGTTTTACCAGAGCAGAGACCTATTTGCTTTGAAAGCTTTTGCCCAGCACAATGTTGACACGTAGTAGGTATTCAGTAAGTATGTCTGACTAATGACAAAAGCTACTGTTAACTATTCATCTTGCTATTAAAAGAGCGAAGTTTATATTAGAGAAAAATCGGTATATCTATTTATCATTCTGGGTTTTTTAAATAAAAGCATAGTTACAGTAGATCACAAATATACAGAAATCCATTATACATTTTCTTTTAACCTGAACCTCACTGTGACATGTAAATTGACTTGTTTATGTTAATAGCATCCATTTAGGAGTAAATTCCCAAAGCACTGCATGATAATTAGATTGAGCATAATTCACATACTGTATGCTACTTTGAAAATGGGCTCCTTCAAAAAGGTATAAGCTAGAACAAAACGTATACCTCCAAACTCTCTCTAAAAGGATTCTCATTATATCAAACCACACACACAGTGTGGCAAAGATAATGTCAGCACTTAATGCAGAAAAATAATGCAACATGTTCTTTTTTGGTTCATTTACTGCCATATGCTACTTGAGTAATGAAAACCTATTTGGTCTAGAGATAGACGTGGATGTACTCTCAAAATCCTAGTCAATAATGAAAGCTTATATTTGCTATTTCGAGAACTACTAAGTGTTCAAATATGAAACATCTCCAGATTATTACGAAATTTCATTTGATCTGTCCCCTATAAGGACGACAGGAGGACTTTTAGTTTTCTTTCTTCATTACTCAGTTACTGTGTAATGAAAATTCTTCCAAATTTGGAAATGCCTAATAACTATGCAGTTCTGATAGTACTAAATTAATTAATATTTAAACATTTTTATCTCCATAAGAGAATGCTATTAAAGAATTACTGCTTGCCAAAATACTCATATTTATCATTATTTATATGATATCAAACAGAATTGTAAATTAAATATTAATTTAAATTATTCTAAAATGTATCACAAATTCTATTAATTATCTAAATTATTCTAGGTTGTGGAAGAATCTGGAGTACAAATAATAAACTTTATCAATATTTAAACAGAAGCGAATTAAATAACTTATTTAATATTACTGAGAAACAATGTCTACAGCTCAAATCTGAACAAATAAAAACCATGTTTTGCTGTTTATTTTATATGATTGCAGGAGACAAACTGGTTACAAGATAAAAAAATAATTAGTAACACACAGGCAAATGATGGCAAATATTTTATGTACATGGCTCTTTTACTTTTCTGGTAGGTTGTGAAGAGAGTTTCACTCCAGAACCAAAAAAAAAAAAAAAAAAAAAAATCTGATTATCTTTTTCTATAGACTCATTGCATTAAGCTAGTAAGTTTTTCAGATATTTAGGTTGACTTGAGACCAAACTACAAGTCTATGGCTTTTAATTCATTTTGAAATTTTGAAATTATCCATCCAAGTCCCTATTGAGTAAGCAAAACTCTGTGGGATTATACACCCTCTTTTTAAACTAACTTCAAAGATGTTTTAATCCGGCTGTGTCTAAAACCACCGATTTTTATAGCTACCATTCATTGCGATGATATCTTCCTGTTTGGTATAGAGTTTGTATAAATTGAAATATAATAAATTTAGCCTGAACTTAGCTCCAAAGGCCTTATACAATGAAAAACAGCAGCTGATAAATTACAAAGAGAAACATAAACCAATTCACAGTAGTACTTTACTAATGTTAAATTTCAAGTAGGTATCAAAAAGCAACGAAGTCAAACAAAGAGAATGGTTTACTGAATGGCTAGAAAACAAACGGAAGCTTCCAAATAGAAGCAGCATCCTCTTTACTTGCTCATTTCCCTCCCACGTATACTCTATTAGTGATTGTCTGAATATCTATGAATTGCTTGTTAGGAACCTGGAAAGAATTTAGGGCCGAAACTACGTGGCTAGGGGAACAGGAATTTCTGTACTTTAAATTCTGGGTATCAAAAGCATGTCTTGCCTTTTGCGATCTTATTTATAAAATACTTCTTACATGACGCCAGGGGAAGACAGAATTTCTCCAGGTCCAAGCCACTGGTGCTAGTTCTGGGGTCTTGAGGTATTACAGGATGGTATCATAAGCAGATGTTGGAACAAGTCAAAAAGAATGTTGGAGGATGTAGGATCCAGGGTGTAACTGAAGTGGATTGGGCCAAGGAAACATAATGAAAATAGAAGTAAGAGTAAAAATGAGAATTTTGGGAGAATGATGTTTATCTTCTCTTTTTCCTTTCCTTTTCTTCTCTCCCATCAGTCCCTAAGACAGTTGGATTGGACAGGAGTGTAAATGTGGGTGGTTTCAAGGGAGGGGGGAAAGAGGAAAGAACAGTAGGGCCAAATGGTATTTTTCCTACTTTTCTCCTCATTCTTAGCCTTGTTTCACTCATAAATGTTCTTCTCCCCCACCCTGCCTTAATTTCCAATCTTTGTTCTCTTTTCTCAAGCTTAATAGGGAGGAGGCAGGGTGGTAATCCATAAAAACTTTATTAAAGTACAAAGAAGGTGAACGCTCTGCCATTTTTCTTTCCTTCCAACCTTCCAACTCTCCTGGCTTTTACAATGAAAGATAAAGAACATGAACATTTTCTTCCCACCACTTGTATCTCCTCTCTACCTTTGGCTTCATAGTGGTTCATCCTTTCAGCCTGAACCTTGCTGCTACTCTCTGCTGGGATGAGAGGTCTAAAATGTATAAAGTACCTTCTGGAAAAAAAATTTCTGGTCTACCCAAAGCTTTGCTATCTAGTAGCCCCCCCCCTCCCCATTCCTTGTGTAACCCAAAGAAATACTGCACTTCCAAGAAGTCCAGCTGAATCTTGTACCATCCTCAGAGAAACACTTGCACTCCTCTCGCAAACAATGCCAGTAAAAAGGAATCCAGATCTTTACTATCAGTGCTCAAAAATCACAAAAACAAGTCTTGATTAAAATTCAGAGTGCCACTTCTTGAAATCCATTTTCCACTATTTCTCTTGCTCTACTGCTTTCTCACTTGCTGCTTTGACATCTCTTTTTTCTCTACTTCCAATCATTCAATGCTCCATCACTGAATACCTAGGGTGAGGGCTTTTTTCCTTTTCTTCTTTTCTCTTTTCTTCAAACTTATTCTATGTTATGTCTCCAGTAAATTTCTACCCCTTCTGATGCAAATCTCTCAATCTCTGAGCTGGTTCTCTTCCTACCAGTTATGCCATATGCCTGATGAGACTAGGGTAGAGATGAGAATGTGGAGCTAGGGGTAGAGAGAAGCAAAAATGGAAGAATTTCCTTAATAGGTCAGGGAATTTGAAAATGCTGAGAGTAATGAACACATTGATATTTTTTGCCCTTGTTATAATATCTTTAATTACTTTCTTTCTCTGGTGTTTCCTTTTTAATTACAAACATATTCAAATCTCTCATCCTCCTGAATGAATAATCCCTACAAACCTGCTTAAAATATAATATTTTATACTAATCTCCAGATAAACTATAAAAATAGCTTACTATGGGATGCCTGGCTGGCTCAGTTGGTAGAGCATCAGATTCTTGATCTTGGGGTTATAAGTTCAAGCCCCATGTTGGGTATAGAGATGACTTAAAAATAAAATCTTAAAAAGAAAGAAACTTCTTCATGCTGCCTCTATTTCCTAATATTCCTTTTTTTTTTTTTTTAGTTTTAGTAAATCCTAGCCTCTACATCTGTTCTAGGTTACCAAGTCACCAAATTTAATGGCCTCTTTTCAGGCCTTACTCTTACTCTACTGGCCTTCTATGTAGCCTTGGTATTCCTTCTTGAAACTTTCCTGTTTCCATTTCCACAAACTATTTTGTTTTTGTTTTGTTGTGGTATGTGTCTGTGTGTTTTGTGGGGGAGAGGAGAGCACATGCATGCATGGGAGTTGGTGGGTGGTGCAGCAGAAGAAAAGCAAGAAAATCTTAAGTAGACTCCACACTCACGGAGTCTGTTATGAAACTCAGTCTCACAACCCTAAGATCATGACCTTAGCCAAAATCCAGAGCCAGACCCTTAATTGACTGAGCCACCACACACCCCTCCAAACTACTTTGTATTTATTTTTCTAATTGCTTTTCCTTGGCCCTCTTCTTACCATATACACATTCCAGAGGGCAACCTCAATCATTTTCTGGATGAGTCCAAATATTTAACTCCTGCCACTTTTTTTTTTTCTACAGAGTTATCATAGCTACCTTTGAGAGCCCAATGAAAGGCATCAGCACTTTTCCCAGGAAGAAAAAGAAAAAAAAATTCTAGGCAATAGACATGCAAAGTGTTATATTTGTTTTTTTCAGTTTTTACAGAGTCCATGAGGGTCATCCTTGGATAATCCACTCCTAACCTATACAGTCAGCTGCCTACTAACATCATTAACTGGATCTTTTTAGACACTTAAGTTTGGCCATTTAGGTCCTTAGCCTTCACTACAGATGCCATCAAAGCTATGTCACATTCTTCTCAATTTCACTTTCAAGTAATGGCATCACTATCCAATGAGTCACCCACTGTTCTTCTTTCCCACACAAGATATACTGATATAGTGCTAAATTCTGACAATTCCATAGAATCATTTCCTTTTTATCCACAATACTTGTCATTGTATTAATTTGGGCCTTCTTCATATATTTTTCTGGAGTATTACCTTATCTCCCAGTATTTCATTCTGGATATCCTTCACTAGAATTCATCTATACATTGTCAACAGAGTTGCCTTTCTAAAACCAGATCTAACCTAATTTCTTGCTTAAATACATTTGGTGGTGCCTTATTGCCTTAAGCAGGGGTCACAAACCCAAAGGCCCATAGGAACAAGACAAGAAATATAAATCAGTGAAGCAATCTGGGTCAGGAAACAGCCTGAGGTGTGGGGACCATGGGGACAGCTGCCACTCAGTTCTTGCCATTTGTTGTCTTGTGGAAACACAGATCTGATGTTAGTAAGTATTTTCTCTTTTTTTTCTAGAGAAGGCAAAATTTGAGATTTTTATTTATTTTTTATTTTTTTAAAGATTGTATTTATTTATTCATGAGAGACACACACAAAGAGAGGCAGAGACATAGGCAGAAAGAGAAGCAGGCTCTATGCAGGGATCCTGATGTGGAACTCGATCCTGGGACTCCAGGATCATGCCCTGAACCGAAGGCATTTGCCCAATCGCTGAACCACTCATGCATCTCCAAATTTGGGATTTTTAAAAGTAAAATTTCTCAAATTTAAATAATTCGCTCTAATTATTTAAAGTATGGCTTATGAAAAACTATCCATGTTTAGGAAAAAACTATGAGGAGTCTGATACTTTATCCTACTACATGTTAGCCGGCTATCATTTCATGGGTGCTTGCAGAATATGAGAGAGACAAAGGACATGATTACTCATGGTGATAGCAATAGCCAGCATCAGCATGTATCCTGCTTTCTGCCACCCAGTTCCCACAGAGTGACATGAAGAGGGCCATTA
Organism: Canis lupus dingo; assembly: GCF_003254725.2. Classification (NCBI taxonomy): domain Eukaryota; kingdom Metazoa; phylum Chordata; class Mammalia; order Carnivora; family Canidae; genus Canis; species Canis lupus. Next base: position 30,462,719 of record NC_064269.1, on the reverse strand, counting down.
GAAACTACACACATAGGGGGTTGTGTTACAGGAGAGAAATACTGAGCTTTGGCACCTGAACCCTTAATGATGAGAAATATGCTTGTCTGCCTACTACTCCAAAAGGAAACACTATCTCTATCTTCCAAGTCTATTCACTCTACAAACATCTTTGTAAAGATAGTGTGAGACAAGAAAGGCAATCAGTGACTCTGTTCGCATGATGTGCAGGAACAGAGGAGGCTATGGAAGATTATCCCTCAACAACAACAGCAACAACAAAAATGTGTTTTCAAATCAGAGCAAATCTGTGGGATGGGAGTCCGTGACTACTAGTATAGAGCCGAGGTCATCGAAGACAGCTACTTTACGGCCACTTGTTTTTGTAAATAAAATCTTTTTTGGAACAGAGCCATGCCTGTTCATTTACATATTGCCTTTGGCTGCTTTTGTGCCATCACAGCAAGGTGGAATAGTTGTAACAGGGCCAAGCTTGTTGTAGTTACTATCTGACCCTTTAAGAAAAAAGACAACTATTTCTTTACTGGCCAATGACATAGAGGATACAATTTTAGAATGTCATTTAAAAACTTTAATTAAGCATTCAAATCCATAATTAATTTATTCATTAATTAAACAAATAGGTTTTGAACACTTAATATTATCAAACATGATACAAGATGTTGATGACACCAAAAAAATAGCCCTTAGTTTCCAGGGGTTCTAGGTGCAAAGCAGGACAAAGACCACAGAAGACTGAAGATGATATAGCATGGCCTATTCCTTTCCTATGGTAGATGTAACTACATAAATTTATAGGAGTCCATAGGAGGGACATTTATGTAGACTGGCAGAGTAAGTAAAGGAGATCTCTTCCTAAAGGAGAGATCTGCAAAGATGAGGAGGCCTTTCCTGATCCAGAAAGAAGACATTCTAGATACAAGAAGCCGAGTGTACAAAACATGGAGATTTGAGGAAGAAGATACCATTGGGTTAATGTGTTTGGTAGGAAACAGTTGCAAAAAAAATGCAGGGGAGGGGGGTAGGGTAAGTGAGTTGCTCAAGTTTATGACAGGCTTTGAGTACTTAGGGAGTTCATCCTGAAACATTGAGGAACAGATACTAGTGGACAGGATTACATCTCCTATGTGCCTTGTGCTCCAACCACATGATGTATTTACCTTTCTTTGAATTCAGCATGTTTCTACACATGTGCACACACACACACATGTGTGTGTGTGTGTGTGTGTGTGTTTTCAGTGGAAGATCTTTACATACTTGGAGTTTCAGTCCTTACCAGACTATAAGCAACCTGAGGATGGGCACTGTGCCTAATTACATTCGTAAAACAGCACAAAGTTCTAGGTACTTAATGGATACTCATACATACATGGTGAATGCATGAAGGCAATTCCACAGTCTTTCTCATTCATTCATTAAAGCTCAGCTCCGAAAAGAACTCCCCCTTCTGAAGCTAAACTCCCCTTCTCTGCTTCTGCTACTTTCAACAGAGTACAGTGTTCCTAGAGCCAGTTGCATTATTACATTAAATCAAAGTGAAAAGTGATGGTCTCTGTCAGCCTCAGGAGAATTTTAGAACTCAGAGGGAAATCTTATTCTTTTTTCTATCCCTAGTGGCTAGCACGGTACCTAACACATACTATGTAGTCGTTGCCTAATTAATGTTGGTAAAATGCACATGTATTTGCAGTTTATCAGATTGATCTCTAATGAATCAATCATCTTCCTAAACAATCGAGACCATTCATCATTTTCTTTGGTAATCTAATCCATGATTTTGTTATCAACTTCAATCTATCTTTACCCTGATATCGGTTTAAGTGTTGGGCTACATACTGCTGATTACAGTTTCACTATTTCTGTGCCTGACCAAATGAGTATGCACTTAATATAGTGAACATTTCAGACAAATTGGATGGAATCATGAAGGCTAAGAACCATAACAACAAGGAAGAATGTAAGCAGTTGCTTGTTTGTGTTATAATTGTATAGGCACTCTTTTAGCTACCATCTGCAAAATTAGAATGATATTAAGCTTCTCCCAAGTGTAAAGTATGAATAGTAGGTGGTAAGGGGGTATTTTGGACTTACAGTATCCTTTGCCAGCAGTGGTTTAAAGATTCTTGATGCTGCTGCTATGTGTTTTTCTCCCCTCTGAGAGCACTCCATTTGCCTCATTAACCATAGGACTTGAATTAATATGAATTATTGAAGCTATTTTTCGTTGTCTGCTTTTTTTTTTAAACCATTTGGCTAAACATCATCCTTCCTTTCACAGGAAATGCTGATTAACCCTTTAGCATAATTGTTTAAAATTTTTAAAAATTGTATTCCCAGTCTTTCCAATGGCCTAAGACAGTGTTTATAATGAAATATGATTTAGTTAATTATTGTGATACTACTTCCTACTTCCATGGGGAAGATGGAATATGCATTGCTTGTATATGAATACACAAGCAACAAGATTGCTATGGATCCCATAATTCCTTCACGTTGCCATATTTCTTCTTTCTTTTTTCTTTCACACATCTCTCCTTTTGTTACCACTCTTATAATGTCACCAGTAAGCTCGAATTTTATGCTTCTGAGCATTAAAAATAAACTCAGGCATAACCTGAGACATTCAACCATAGAAAAAGTTCAGTAAACTTTATAATTTGTTGCACGATGTAACTTTAGTCATTTACCACTAAGGAGCTAAACTGTCCTTTTAGATATTGTTTGAGACATGTACAAACTGGATGGACCCCATCTTACAACCATTATCAAGATCCATGAATCCAGAGTGCACAAGCCGGACAGATGGTGGACCCTACATACTGTTCTTAAATGTGTGTGTGTGTGTGTGTGTGTGTGTGTGTGTGTGTGTGTGTGATTTATGTATTTGAGGGAGAGAGAGGAAGACAGAGAGAGAGAGCAAATACATGAGCAGGAGGGAGGGGCAGAGAGAGAGAGAGAATCTCAAGTAGACTCCATGCCCAGCAGAGCCCATTAGGGGCTCAATCAGGGCTTGATCCCAAGGCCCTGAGATCATTACCTGAGCGGAAACCAGGAGTTGGTTGCTCAACCAACTGAACCACCACATTTGGTTCTTAACTATATTTATCCATATCTGAGTCTGCTCCCATGACACATCTGTTTAAAACCATGTAGTCTTCTACAGTCAGGTTATGTTGACTATGTTTGTCTCTTGCCTAAAATAAACTTTAGGGGAATAAGGATAAAAGTCACTTGTGTAGGGCAGCCCGGGTAGCTCAGCAGTTTAGCGCCGCCTTCAGCCCAGAGTATGATCCTGGAGACCCGCGATCCAGTCCTGCGTCGGGCTCCCTGCATGGAGTCTGCTTCTCCCTCTGTCTGTGTCTCTGTCTGTCTCTCTCTCTCTCTCTGTCTCTGTGTGTGCGTGTGTCTCTCATGAATAAATAAATAAAATCTTAAAAAAAAAAGTCACTTGTGTAGTTGTATACCTTGTCTCCAGAGCTCTCAACTTGGGCACACTTAAGTAGAAAGGATTCAGATCTTTGTGCCCAAACCTGCTCACAAAGAAAACAGTATAAAAAATGAATCCTGACTTTATAATGACTATTATCTGGCTAACCTTCTGGACAAGTTATCATATTTTTCTTGAGCTTCAATTTCCTTGTTATATAAAGCAAAATTTTGTGAAGATTAAGTGGGATCCTCGATGAAAGGGCTTAGAATGTTCGGAGCGCATAGTACAACCTCACTAAATGTTAGCTATCATTTTCTCCCTGGAACCTTATGGAAACTATGATCCTTCAGTTCTTCTCATTGACTTCTTCTCTGTCAACCTGAAACGTCTCTCTCCTCAGTCTTCCAGATTTCCTGCTTTAGGCTGCAGGGATGACATGGGCTTTGATCTTATTTAAATACTGAACGGGGGGGGGGGGGGGGGGAGGAAGGGAGGAGAGAAAGAGGGAAAGGAAGAAGGGGAAAAGAAAGTCAGGTGAATTGAAGGAAGGAAGACGAAGAAGAGAGGAAGAAAGGAGAGGAAGGAAAGGGGGTGGGGGGAGGAGGGAAGATTGAAGACAAATTTTTCTTAAAACCTTTAACAGTCTTTGGGAAGACAATTCCACTAAATAGCAATTAGCAAACTGTTTTTAAATTTGTACAAAAATAGTTACAGATGAAACAGAAAGCTATGTTTTAACACATTGCAGTGTTGTGTCATGTTTGTCTTTATTCAGTTGATTCCACAGTTGGTATTGCCACCCATCACCTTATCAGTATGCAAAGCCTGGTTTTCCATTTTGAGTACGTATTTTTGAAACTTATATTAAACATTTCCCTGTGAACAGGAATGCAGTTCTTTTATAATATTTTCGTGATAATTTTGCTTAATCCTGAAGCTCTAGTTTTTCTATAACACTGTAAAGTCGTTTCATGTTTTATTATGCAAAAACAATGAAAACTATACTAGAGCTGAAGATAAAGTCTAAGTATCTCTTCCTGGTTCTAAAGATGAAGTTTTCAGGCAGGACAGTTAATAACTAATATTTACCTATGGTATAATTTAGAAAGGAGAAGCAAAAGCAATTGTCATGATGTTTTTAACTCTCTTCATTAATATGATATTTACAAGCTTTCGTTGTAGTGAAAAATGCTACAACGAGGAAAAACTACAATATGAACAAGGAGGCAAATTAAATTATTTGGTCTTACCTTTGGATAAATAAAATATGAACATTCCATCTATAAAAGAGAGACCTCGCTGTATTTTGAAATGTCATGTTTGTATAGCAGCTCATGGACATAAGTCTACATTTAAAATTGATATGATTTTAAAATTGCTTCCAATTTTTTTGACAATTATAACAGTCAAGTCGGAAGTATTAGGCAATGTTAAAATAGGCACTGAGAAGACACTTTTCTATTGCTCCTGATGGTCATTGATATAATTAACTGCCAGCAGCAAAGTTAGATATATATTCCATGGCCTTGAATTTGAGTCCAGCTAACTGGCCCCTATGGGGCTAATGCCCATGACTTTGGCCTTTTTATGCTATATTTAATAGTACAAAAATATAGATTTCATTTGGCTCCTAAAGGATTAGAGTGTTCTCTATCTAGTCTTCTCTTTGATACCTATGCTGATTTTTTTTTCCTTTTCTCTTAGTTTTCAAGGAGCTAAATTTGGCAATAATTGGTAAGTGCTGATTTTATAAACTTGAAAAAAATCATAGGCATTCCTGCCCCCCCGCCCTACCCCAGTCACAAAGTAGCAGATATACTAGAGAGGAAAAAATGGAAATGTCCTAGCATTCCTAGAGGATAGTTTTCTTTATGCACCCTTTAGGCTAAGAAAGGAGGTGCTGTTTCTTTTTCCTTGTTCTTAAAAAAGTGAGAGAATGCAAAGAATAGATCAGGAGAATGTTCTGGTTTTTCAACTTATCAATTGCCACACCCTCACTCCTCTTTTTTTGTTCACCCCTTACTCACTAGCAACAATTTCCTGAGGACAGAGAAAGTGAGAGTGGAAAGAGGGTCACATTTGGAGACAGTTAGGTGATATATGTTAATATTCACTCTGGACTAGCTCGGATCTCCAATTTCATTCCTCTTGTTATCTGTACCCTGTGAACTGCAGCCTCCAGGGCAAAACGTATTTAACCTGCAATGATACATTGCCCAGGAGCCATTCAGTATTTATGTCATTCTGAATTTTTATTTAGAAACAATTAAAGCGACTTGGATTTCAAGAATTTTCTTGGGTTTCAGGTCAAAGTTTATTTTTTAAAAAAGAGCAAATAATCTACAACTTTATCAGCATGCAGCTAAAATGATGACTGTAATTTTAGATTGCTCACTCTCCTTTTTTCCTCTATGTTTATCCTCTGCCTCTGTAAGGTATGCAAGGGTGTGCACACTGAGAACAGAGAGGGTGAAGGGTATGGGTATGGATGATGGGAAGGGTTTGTAATAATACATTTGTATTTGATAGCGATAAAAATTCCAGTAAGCATAGTTTTCAATGGATAAGTTTATCTCTGGAGAACAATAGATCTATTTTTTTTAAGTAAAAAGATCCATCAATGGAACTTAAGAATTTTATAGAACCGGGACACCTGGGTGGCTCAGCAGTTGAGCCTCTGCCTTTGGTTCAGGGTGTGATTCCAGAGTCCCGGGATCAAGTCCCGCATTGGGCTTCCTGCATGGAGCCTGCTTCTCCCTCTGCCTGTGTCTCTGCCTCTCTCTGTGTCTCTCATGACTAAATAAATAAAATCTTAAAAAAAAATAAGAATTTTATAGAACCATAGTTCTGATAGGTTGCTGAGCTAGAAAAATACAGTAATGTTGTCATTTGGTACCAATCATATCTCTTCCATTGAATTTTTGATTTGCCGTGTTACCTTTTACCAATAAACAATGTAAAAGTGCCTTCAAACCGAAAAATGCAGATCATTTCAAATTACGATTTGTCTTCATCCCTGGAAAATACTTATTTAAACTATGTTTTTATTAGTGCCTGAAGATTTGAAATCTTTGTATGACATCACAAGATAAAACATAAGGGCCATTCAAGTTTGATCTCTTAATATGGTTTGAGGTGGACAGATGAAAGCCATATCCAGCATCAATGGACTTCATCAAAAGATGAATCTATTACATAAATAAAATAACCATTTCCAGTGTGGGCAATTTGCATATAGCACTGAGATGTGTTCTTTCTAAGTTTTAGTTAGGCTGTTTTTATATAAATAAATAGAAATTTATCTCAGTTGTGTATATAATGCCATATTAAAATGATCTACCTGGGAATATAGAAACAGTAATCTCATGAGAATCTCATGAATGATAAACATCAGCTACATGGCCTGATGGCCAGAACTCAAACAGAAGTGGAGTTAAGAAAAAAAAAAAAAAAAGAAGTGGAGTTTAGTATCTGGGTGTATCCTCAACCATCTCTAGGGATCTCAGAGCCAGCATTTGTGACTCATGCTTCCTCCCCATGAGCAATGATTAGGATTCTACATATTTTCTTCTCTCTGTATCATTATTAAATGGGTCATTCTTTCTTGTGTATATATGTATATAAATATACGAACTCACATCCTCTACCTACTAATTGTTTCTACTTCTCCACCTTAATTAGCGTCTGTTCTTCTTTCACTTTTCATGCATTGTATGGAATTCTCTCAAACTTGTCAGTTTTAGCTCTCACAGCTCACTGCTGTTCTCTCTACTTCCCATCATACGTTCCTTAAAAGGAGGATTTTAACTGCTAATTTTTTTAAATGCCAGACCTTATCATTAGTCCCTAACCAGACTTGGGTTGGCCAGTGCCGACTCCATCAGTTCTGATTTATGAGGTCTGGTTGGGCTGCTTCTTCAACATGAGATGTTAGCCAGAGCATTTCACAGAGACGATTCAGACATGTCTAATACAGCTTGTCTCAAACTATTGTCCCTTTAATCCACCATATTTCCTAAGTAAGTCTTGCCATTAAGCAAAGGTGTTATTGAAGAGAAGTGACATATCAAGTCAATATCAGCCCTAAGATTCTCAGATTAATGATTAGGTCAAATAAATTGATTATGCAGGTACTTGGCAAGGTCCTGAGAGAATAGGTAATGTTGGTAAGATTTTATGGAAATATATTCATCTAGGTATGGAGAGACCCAGATAATCTCTCTCTGTCATGAACTGAGTCTCGGAATTGATTATGTTGTTTAGCCTTTCCGGGCCTCAGTTCCACATCTGCAACTTTGGAGAATGGGCTACACACCTCACAATGTGGTTTCCAGTCTGCATTCTGCGGGTCCACATCCTGAGGTTTGAGTTCAGTGGAAACCTGAAACATGACAAAGATGATAGCCTAGCCGGGGGCCAGAGTAGTAAGAGATCACAATTAGAATACTGCTACTTTTCTAAAAGAAGAATTGGAAACCAAGAATGGTTTCCTTGAGTCAATATGTGCTATGGGTCTGGGATGGTTGAGGGCCAACCACATTGATTACAATCAACATAGTAAAGTAGTTCAGGCAGGGTCAAAGTCTGAGAGAAATAGTTTCTTGAAGCGGAAGATAGAGTCAACCCATTAATGACTTCCAAAAGTACTTTAACTTTCCATTAGTGAACATTCCTATTCTTTTAGCGTCAGGAGCATCTATACTCATTCAATAGATTATTTGATACACCTCTATATTCCCCTTGCTCCAGTTGCTGTCAGTTTTGATGGCTATGGTGGGGTGATCCCCCAAGGATCTGGACATGAATGAAATTGGATTTACTCTGAAAGATCAATATGTAACCTGAAAACAGATCTGCAAAGTTATTGGAAGGAAGCAGAATCGCTCCCAGGCCAGCCAATTTGGGATCACCTGATTAAATATGTGAGACCCCCCAAAAAAAATTTCTCTGAGAAGTCAGGCAAGCTAATCTAGAGTGTCATAGGCAAAGTCAGCTTGTGCCCATCTGAGTATTATCTGGGGAGAAAGAATTTTAGTCAATGGACTTCCACTATTCCAGATTCGTTAGCAAGGTACAGATAAATGTCAGAGGGTATAGCAAATAGATGGACATTCTGGTTTTCTACATTGACCCTTAAGTCCTTGATGAAGGTGTATTTAACCCTACAAGATATATTTTCATTTGATGTCTGGAAAAAATCAACTTTTGTCCTATAAGCCTAAGGACCGTCAGACCCTAGGCAGTCATTTTCAATGGATTGCCACACTGAGGCTTTCAACACAGAAGCACGTTGTAGATTCAGATAGTCTTCCCATGGTGACCACCCAGCACCCATGTGTTCTCCAGTGATTCCCATGCTTAATTTTGTAAAATATCTTCATATTTGTACTTACAATAAAATCCACAGTGGCTTATCAGTTTCTACCTTTATCTACCTGCTACCTCATCTTCTCTGACTCTTCCCTGCTCTTATGACACTCAATCCATGCTGCTCTTCCTTGTGTCCTGATAACATGCCAGGGTTGACTTTACCTGAGATCCTTTACACATACTATTCCCTTTGCCCCAGAATATTTTTTCTTAATATTTATGTTTTGCTTCTTAAATATAATGAGGTTTCTGTGATAACTATTTCATATAGCCCCCTTTCTCTACTGCACACTATCATTTATTTTTTGTTTTATTTCTTTTTTTAAAAACAATTATTTTATTTAAATCCAATTAATTAACATATAGTATACTATTAGGTTCAGAGGTAAAGACCAGTGCTTCATCAGTTGCATATAACAGCCAGTGCTCATTACATCACGTGCTGTCATTACATCACGTGCTGTCATTGCATCACGTGCCCATCATCCAGTTACCCTATCCCCCCATCTCCTTCTTCTAGCAACCTTCAGTTTGTTTCCTATGATTAAGAGTCCCTTATGGTTTGTCTCCCTCTCTGCTTTAGTTCTGTTTCATTTTTCCCTCTCTTCCTCTATGATCCTCTATTTTGTTTCTTAAATTCCACATGAAATCATATGATAATTATCTTTCTCTGACTTATTTTGCTTAGAATAATACCCTCTATCATTTATTTTTGAAACATTTTACTTATGATTGCTACCACTATCCAAAATGTTTGCATTTATTTCTTTTCTTCTTCTTTTTTTTTAAAGTCTATTTCCCTCATTAAAATATATATTTCATTAGAACAGGATCTTGTCTGTCATGCTTATTGCTATATCCTCAGTACCCAGGAGAGTGCCTGAAACATATAAGACACTCCTTTTTAAAATTTTTAATTAAAAGAACACTAATTTAAATGAATATAACAGATTTTTATAAGTATACTCTGGCCACGATCTCATTAGCTAAAGTGTCCCATGTCAAAGAGAACTCACTGGTTTATTTTGGTCTAATGGTGACATTCCCCTGGGATCCTCTACCGGTTCCTGATTTTTAGGACAAAATAAAGTGTTTTAGGTTGTGCTTCTCTCAAGAGCATTAATCCAAAGCCAACAGACATTTAGGCACTACAGAGGTGTATTTCCCATTTAGAGGCCTGAGGCTATTGCAAATGTTTGATCCATTAGGAAATACATGAATCAGAATAGCTGATTATGCCAGAACCAAGTCTAAATTGGGAAGTCTTCCATATGTTTCTAGTTGGGTAGATGACTTGTATATAATTTATACAAAGAGACTCAAAGTAACCTTTTCTAATTCTAGCATCACTCTGTATTTCAGGGGTGAAGAGGCAGTGTACCATAGTAAAAAGAGCTCAGACTCTAGAACCAGTAGAGCTGGGTTTGAATTCAGCTTTGTAATTTCCTAGATATATGCCCTTAGACAAGTCTTTCCATTCTTTCTGAGTCCCAGCTTCCTCATCTGTAAAGTGAAACTAGTAATGCTTACTCCCAGAGCTGCCTGTAGGGATATAAAGAATATACACAAAGTGCCTGGCACATGATACATACTTATTGACTTGTAGCTGCCATTATTATGAAGACCTCACAGCCTCACCTGGTATTGCATTTTAATATTTGTTTTATTTATCTGGCTTCAAGTTATAGTGACTACTGCCAGGAAAGTCAAATTATGGTGGGTCATGGGAACATGGATATCTTGAAAGATGAAAAGCACACGAACCGCATCACAGCAGAGTATCATTTGAACTGGCAGTGGATTCAAGATGGAAGTGGGGGACTGTGGTAGCTGGCGTTCATGTGTATATATGAAAGAACTCCACCATCAAATGGCCCACTTGCTCTCCAAGTAGCTATTCCATTCTCCTTTCGCTATTTAGTCTTTATATTGTATTGAATATATCTTTTTATTACCACATGCTTTCTGCTAACAAATGAACTCTCTTTCCTTACAACTTCAGGCTTCTATGATTCTATGTCCCCACGGCCTCACATTCCAAGTTATTACCTATCCTCAGCTTTATGCCTCCTGAGTCGTGTGTTCAGCTTACACATCCTGCTGACTGCCTGGGCCTGGTTTGCTTCACTCTTCAATTCTAGAGAGAGATGCAGATTGCTCTTACTCAAGTTTTATTACCAGGATATGCCACCATTCCCTCCATGGACAGATAGTGCTTTGATCCACCTAAAATCAACATTCGCATATGTCCAAATGAATGGGTATCAACAAATTCGCATGACACAACTAATGTTAATGTACGATGCTTCCGGTGACAAAGGTGAGGTGGTGTCATACAGAATTCAAACAGACAAGAATCATAATTTTTTTAGAGAGTTTTATTTCGTGCCATGTAGAACTGGTTGTAACTGGGGCAGGCACTGAGATTAGCTTTTTAAGAAAATATTGAATCTTTTGTATAGCCTGCAATTTAGATCCAGAAAGGACCTTTGAGACACTTTATTTAGTCCCAGCCTTTCACTTTCGAGATGAGGAGTCCAAGTCTCAAGTAGATAAGTCCAATGCCACAAATGGCAAATTAAATGTTGGAAAACAAAATCAGTGAAAGGGTGTTGTAAAGAAATTGGGTTATTTATGTAGCGGGGGAGGAAAAGCCTGAGTATACAAGACAAATAAAAGACCAACTGCTAAATCAAAAATATCACAATCCAGGAGGAAAGGAAACATTAATTTTAATATATAAATGCTATCATAAATGTATACACAGGGTCAGAATGCCTTGTTATGGGGTTTAGAATATTCAGGGAAATTGTTCTAGAGAAAGTCAGATGTTTGAACTAGGACTTAAGGACTTGCCTCTGTGTCCATCAGGCATTATCGTGAAGCATGATCAGAAAGTGTATTTTGTGTGTGAGGTATGTGTGAAGAATAGTGGCTTAGGCCATAGGTGTATGTGAGAAATGTCCGCATCTTTCCTTCTCTCCTTCTTCTCCCTCCCATCCTGCTGCCTTTCTTTTTACCTTCCTCTCTGTTATGTTTACCTCTGGTGAATCTTAAAATAACTTTGCATTCTATCTTTCTAATCAGAGTAACGGTGTGAAAAGATTGTTCAAGAGCATGCATGGCGGTGGAAGAAAACGGATCTGAAATCTGAAATTTATCATACTTAAATCACAAGACACAAGATGTCTGTTTTGTTTGGGGGTGCCTACCCAATGAAATTCTCCCTTGCTCCCTATTCTTAAGGGTGCTGTCATTCCCTTGGTGAAGGTCACTTTAAATGTTATTCAGGTCTTCTCGAGTATTTGCAGTCTAGTCCAAGGTGTTGTCATTTTCACACTTAACAAGCACCCTTTCAATTCTTTCCCCCAGTCGCGATGCCCTACAGGACACTACTCAATGCCTCCCCTTCCCCAGAATGACAGCAAGCCATTGATTACTCTTCTTTGGGTACTCCCCTTTAGCTAGTTATGTACCACCTACTTTAGTGTGGTTTGGACAGTGTATTCTTAATTTAGCTGTTTTTTTTTTCCCTGTTGGTGTGACTCAGATTATAACAAATGATTCAAGTGGGGAAAATCAGTGTTCTGTCTTCTCAGAATCGTACCACAAATAAAAATCCAGGAAAGCCTATGTAGATTCCAAAAATGCAATTATAAAAGTATAATATTTTGAACTTTCTGTATAACAAAACCAAAAATGACCACTTATAGAAAAAGCAAGAATTTCACATAGGCATTTACATTTCCACTTCCTCCTCTTTTTATGGATTAAAAAGTAAATCTTTGCCAAAAATAAGAACTCATTCAGAGGGAGACAAGAAGAAAAGCTGAATACTAAGCATTGCTTAAAGCAGGAAAGAGTTCAATTCAATACATTTTAACCTAAATTTAACTACAGAGTTCAATATTTAAATGTATTGAAGGATTCAGAATAAAATCTGCTGCAAAGTTTTTAAAAATCTACCAAATCTTTTTAGTGCAGGTATGTTTTCTCTTTTGTTGGAATATAACTTTTTTTTGGTCATTTCTGTTTAATGATTAGAATTAATTTGCTAAGAAATTGAAATCAACATCAAAGAGAGAAGAGACAAGAAGAATTTATGGGCTGAGATTAGCACTCCAAAGAAAGGAAACCAGAATACAGCAATAAGATACCACTCTTGGTAGGCTGTAAATGTTCCTCTGCTTTTAAAATTCCCTAACAAGGTGAGCGAAACCATTCCAAGAACACTATTGTCAAGAGACACCTTTGAACTGATCTATCCTGAAGAATAACCCCCAGAAAGGTAGAAAAAAAATAACTTTCATATATTTGTGGCCACACAGTGCAGCTCCGACTTCTGAACATTTTTCCCCAATTATTTTTGTAAAGTATTGATCGCAATTTAATTTTGCAGTCCCAACATGAGAGGCGCTTCATGCTGAAATGTCTCACAGGAGATTGTAATCAGGGTCTAGCCTGAAGGTGAAGCGCTCGTACATAGGTTTTACTCTATTTCTCTACTCTTCATCAGCTCGGGGATTGGAGCAGAGGGCATTCTCAGGCAGATTAATTTTTGACGATGGGATCGATGGAAGATGTTTTTTCCTCCTGACATTGAGTCATCTAATTTGCTGTTTATCTTTGGCTTATTGAGTTTTGAGCATTGTTAAATCATACCTTTCAGCTGTTTAATTTCATATGTGAATTTTGCATTCCCCTCTTGTACTTTGGCATAACTCTTTTACCTAAAATGAGCAGGATGATGGGCCTTTTTTGACACAGGGTTACTGCTTCTGAGTCTGTTAAGTACTCCAAGGTAATGTTATGGTACTTTCTAGCCTTTTTTCTTTGCTTGTGGCCATAGATCAGTTCACCTCTAGGGAAATCATTACTTGCCATCATTATTATCCCTAGCACCTTCATCTATCCTCCCTTGTTTCCTGACTCCATGGCTTGATGAAGTGCCTAGATGTGCGAACACCTTATCTCAGGTCTCATAATTAACCCCTTCATAACACAGGCTGAGGAAAGTCTTTTTCCTGTGATATGCTTCATCTAGTTCAGTATTTGGGGTTCTTTATAGCAATTACAGCAGCTTTAACAGTTGTGACTCTATTTTTGCAGTAAGATGTGAATTTTGTAAGCGTGCTCATGGCTGTAAGAAAAAACTACTTTCCACCTAGAGAAAGTTGGCCTTATGTAACCTTTCTTTTTTCTTTTTAAAGGTAATCAAGCTGTATCTCAAGACAGCACCTTAGTTGTACACACCAAACATTTCTAACAGTAGCAATATTATATAACTGTTAGTTATTCTATCAGTTTTAGTGTGGGTATCCATAATTATCTTAGAAATTAATAAAACATGAATGGGTCTTTTTTTTTTAATTTGGAAAGGCACATAACATTTAAAATAGGCTTGAAAACAAAATAAGAGATGTTCACAGAACATAGTGCCAGCTTTGAATTTAACATTAAAACAATCTGTTAGTTTTATTAATTCAGTAAATAAAAAAAAATCCTATTCTGTACTCTAAACCACTTACAGGTTTGATTGAACAGAGAGATGTTATTCCCATTATGAAAAAAGCCCTAGACCAACTCTTAGTAAATTTAATTCTTACTCTCCAACCCATTGGATTTCCATGAGAGAGTTATAACATTTCTTTGGCTCTCAGTTCCCTCAGTGGTAAAGTCACAGAGTTTGCGAGAAGGTTTCTTCCAGACATAAAAATATGTAATTTTTGACATATGACTTTGTAATGTTTCACCTTACCCATCTCCATCCATCATCCAACGCCTAGCTCAAATCCTACCTCCTCCATGAAATTTTCTCATGCTGCCCACAGCAGACTTAGCGTATATATAGACACAACTATTTATTTGACATTGTTTGCTCATGAGTTCTGGTAATACTTTCTAGCACTTAAAAATATTTCATAACTACATATTGCAAGGAGGACCTTTGAATCTACTTCATCTTCTATTGTAATAACCCTAAAAGATGACCGATACCAATTATGAGACTTGCATTTGATTTTTTTTAAAGTACAGATATATTCATAGACATTCTTAAAGTGAGTATTTAAGACTGAAACTGACTTAGCAAGGAAACCTCTTTATTACTTAATTTCTTATTGAGACTGATCAGGAGCACAGTTTTAGGTGAAGAGATTTCAAAATGCTTGTAGTTACGTCAACATCATTTGAGCATAGGGGTGCCTAGATGGTGCAGTCAGTTAAGCATCTGACTCTTGGTTTCAGCTTAAGTCCTGATCTCAGGGTCGTGATCTCAGGGTCATGAGATCAAGCCCCATGTTGGGTTCCATGCTCAGATGGAGTCTACTTGGAATTCTCTCTCTCCATGTCCCTTTGCCTCCTACCTTGGAATAAAGAAATGAATCTCAAAAAAAAAAAAAAAAGAAGAAGGATAAGCATATAGTCTGATGAGGTAACAGATTTGGAAAATAATTTCTATCTTTATAAAAATAATTTTATAATGATAATATTATTACATAAAATTGATGTATTAATATAATAAGAATATACTGATCTGTTTTGTTAATCAGTGTCACGTCTTTATAGACACACATCATATGCCTTGTCTTACTGAGTTACAGATTTTTTCCAGGCAAGAAAGTGGTGTTAATCTTTAACATTTGCCTTGTAAACATTTCAAGTTTTTCTTCACTTCAGACTTTAAGTTGCTATTAAAGAATCAATCAACTGAAATTCATAAGAGTATGTTTGTACTTCATTAGCTGGTACCAGAGATGAGGACGAGTTAGCATTTAAAAAAATGAGGAAATAAATTTTCTGCTCCACAGGAGAATATACGAATTGCACATGTAAATAAGAATTTACAAATTAACATCCATATCTATAAACATTAATGTAGGTTAATGTCTTTATGAATCACACCGCAATTCTTTGGTCTAAATCTTTTTCTTTAACTGATCAGCATAAAAACACAAGTGTTTTCAAACTTGTTTGTGAAAGGAAACAGCTGGAAATAAAGTGCTCTGTTTCCCCAAAGTGTGCCTTTCCTTGGGATCTGAGTAAGTTATGGAGGTTGAAGTATATTGGGCTTATTAATGATACTTGAGACCTAGGAACCATGGCCATCAAGTCCATGTGTAAAGTGGGCATTCCCTGGTGGTGTTGACCACATCAGTTGACCAGGCCCAAGTCCTTGCCAATCAGATACTAAACACACAATAAAACCAGAGCAGAGGGAACGAACACAAAAGCTGTTCAACTTGTTTGGCTGTTTTTGCACATTTACAAAACCATAAGGGGCTGTTCAAAATCAAACCTTACCTTCTAAAATATTTTAACTCCAAAGTTTTGGTCTTCATTTCCAATATATTTTATACCAGTGAAATATACCAGTGTCCAGATACCACTATTCGATAAATCACTTATATACTTCCATATAGTAAATATGCCTAAGCAGGATATCCATACCTTGGTAGTAATATTAGCCTTGACCGTAAATTGCTAGGATACATAATGAAATAATTATTATAGAAACATGTAATTTGTTGAGCTTTTGTTAATGTTCTTACAATAAACTCTGTGTTGAATATCACTTAATCCTCATTGTAACCCTGTGGGTGGCTAGGGTTATTATCTTCATCTTATAGATGAGGAAATTTGTCGGAAAGGGACTTTAGGGGATCCCTGGGTGGCGCAGCGGTTTGGCGCCTGCCTTTGGCCCAGGGCGCGATCCTGGAGACCCGGGATCGAATCCCACGTCGGGCTCCCGGTGCATGGAGCCTGCTTCTCCCTCTGCCTGTGTCTCTGCCTCTCTCTCTCTCTCTGTGACTATCATAAATAAAATAAAAATTAAGAAATAAAAATAAAAAAAAAAAAGGAAAGGGACTTTAGGGCCATGGAATCCATTTCATAAGTAAGAAACATAAGACCAAAAGAAGCTTCATGAGGCTACATGGCCAAATCTCAGGTTAAAACAAGGGTCTTCTGACTCCACTGGAATATTATTTCTACTCTGTCATCCAGTCACTGAGTGTGGTATGTTACTTAGGCGATATCATAAACTCTCATTTGTGATTATCTACTGCACTGAAAGAAATCAGACTGAACTGGGTGAGAAATTTCCTACACAATGTTAAGATTATCTTCCTTCAGAAAAAAGAAAACTCATATTAAACATGTTAAGATTTTGTTACTGAGTACGTTTTTTCTTTAAAAGTACAAACCCGATTTTTTTTTCACTACCAAACCTTGGCCATAAAAATGTTTGACTCATAAATATGAATTCATTCTTTCACCATAAATTAGGTAAAGTCGGTATAATAACAACCAGGTCTTAGGACATAAGTCAGTGAGAGATAAATCCTAACAGTGCTTTAAAGAGTCTTCTGAAAGGTGGGCCAGGAAGGGAGAAACTGTTTTGAATGCGGGAACTGGGGAAAAAATGAGTCATGAAGGCTCAAAGCCTGGGGCTCGCATGTGGCTATAGCAGTTGGTATGTTAAAATCATGTTTTACTGTTTCTCCAGCAGCTCCCACCTCTATCCTGAACAGAGGCTTGGGTTCCAAAAGATCTGAATCATGATTTATCATAAAGTATTGCTGCTGCATTTGTCATCGTTTACATCTGTCCCGAGGAGAAGAATCCCTGGCTTGGAAGACTGTCTAGCTCAGGGTAGAAATGAGGAGAATGGTAATACTTCATTCTAAGTTCCTCATACACCAGTAAAAATACTTCCCCTGGCCCATTTTTGGGTGTCCCATGTTATGATGGTGTTCTTTGTTCCAGCCATTCTTGCAAAATAAATGTTGCTCACTATCATGTATCTGGTCTCTTTGTATATATTTAATATAAAGGCTTTTTCAAAACTATGCTAAAAGAGGAAAAAGTATAAGTAAGAATCCTAAAGTCCTAAATAATCCAGAAAGACAATTAGCTCTTTAATAACTTAGAAGCAATTGTAGTATGGTTGTCCTTTGAACAATGCAGAGATTAGGGACACCAAACCCCCCACCCTACCCCATGCAATAGAAAACTTGCATATAACATTTGACTCCCTCAAAACTTAAATATTAGCCTACTATTGACCAGAAAACAATAACAGTTGATTAATACTTATTTTGTGTGTTGTATATGTTATTTATTGTATTCTTACAGTAAAACAAGTAGAAAAAAGAGAATGTTACTAAGAAAATCATTAGGAAGAGGGCACCTGGATGACTCAGTGGTTGAGCATCTGCCTTCGGCTCAGGTTGTGATTTCTGGATCCTGGGATCGAGTCCCACAACAGGATCCCAGCAGGAAACCTGCTTCTCCTCTGCCTATGTCTCTGACTCTCTCTTTCTGTGTCTCACATGAATAAATAAAATCTTTTTTTTTTTTAAAGGAAAATCATAAGGAAGAAAAAATACATTTACAGTGCTGGATTGAAGAAAATCTAAATTTAAGAGGACCTGGGCAGTTCAAACTTGTGTTGTTGAAGGGTCAACTGTATTTTGTAAGTCCAAACCACATCAACTTAAGAGCAATCATGTCTTGCACTGACATCGTATTTTTAAAATCTTTGGAACTGTGATAGGCTACAGTCAGGTCTGTTATATTAAACTTTTGAACAAGTCCAAGAACTTGAACAAGGAAATTGTTATGTAGCACTAGAGCAGCAAGATATTATGAACCAAAATGTTAAGTTTGGGTGATATGACCACGTGTAATCCATTCCAGTCACTCTTCTACCAGCCTTCAATGATTTAAAACATAATAAGTTCTGGAATCGTCTGACTTGGTGGAGAGTTTACTCTATTGTTTGCTGAGACTACCAAGCTTGAGGAATACATTCAGGGGGAATAAGAAGTCATCAAGGATCTGCATCCCCATCATATCTCCATATACCCATCATCTTGCCTACATAGCTTGCTCAAAGTCTTTGTTGTGGTCATTCACCCTAGTCCTCAAAACTGAGCCAGCCTTTGTGGTCTGGCCTAGCACAACTACCTAGCATGTATATCAACTAACTTGATTTTTTCAAATCCTATATAAGGCAGGCAAGGAAGGTGATGTTATCTCCAATCTATAGAAAAGGACTGTAAGGCTCAAGGGGGTTATGTTATCTATTCAAGTTTGTAGAGCCAGGAAATATATCAAATAATTTCAAATTGAAGCCTTTTGAGGCTTGCTCCTCTGCTATACTACAGAGTGTGTGAAGAAGAGGGACAGAGCTGCTTACTTTAGGATGGGTGGGTAGTATAGACCTAATCAGGTTGCAAATTAACAAAATATTTAATTCCAGATCCTTTGGGCTTGTTTTCTCCATGCAAAACAAAGTTTATCTTTTTTATTTCATTGGCTAACCCATAAATTTTCACTGGCTGCATTACCTTCAACACCTACCATTCACTGTATATATATATATATATATATATATACACACACACACACACACACACACACACACCTCCTCATGTGCTAAATATAACTCAAGATACAATATCATCCCTTGTATGGGAGAGTTTGGGAGGGGAACTTATATAGAGAGGGTTGCTTTACAGAGCCTAAAAATATTAGGAATGAAAATGAAACAGACATTGGTCTAAATAAACTAAAAGGAAGACCTATACTCAAGACCTATACTCAAGAACGTTATCATACAGGAAAGAAAAATATCCAGTGTTTATGAAGCATTGTTTTCTTTTTCCTAATGTCATATATCTAGGCAGCCAGCCATATGTCTGTTCTCTAGGGGATGTTATCAATTCCTGGTGGCTTAATAGCTACAGATGATGAATTTTACTTTACAGTCATTTTGTCTTTGATAAGTGGCAAAGCCTAATGCAAGATGCACTAGGTAAAAGAATAGTAGAGAATATGCATTTTAGTGCTAGCAATATATTCTAGTCAACAATACTTAGTAAGGCTTATTACATGAATCTACTCATCACTTGGCCAGGAAGACTTCTACGTTAAAATGAAAGGGGTCTGCCATGAGGAATAGGAATGTAAAGCACCCAGATTGGATTAGAGAAGAGGGTAGCAGAGTGAATGCCATTCTCTTTTAACATCTATTAGAAGATGAATGTCAAATGAGAGCTCCTGGTGCTTTGGGGACAGAAGGGCCTAGATTTACCTGAATCCTGAAATATTCATTAATTTATTTAAGCTCACTCATCCTACATGTGACCACTAATTTCAAGACACTTTGTATTTTACCTTGGCTTTTTTCCCCTTTAGGGGTACCTTACATACAATTTCTTTGTTAGCATCTTACTCTCTTTCTCTGGCTTACCGATTCTTACAAAATTACTTTCGTCTTTCCTCGAGTATCCAGGCCACTGTGGCAATGATGACTTGTTCCACCTCAGAGATCACTTGCTATTCTTTATAGCTCCCTGGTCTATTTATTTAGCAACTCAGTGATATTCTGCTAATTCAAACACCCAGAGAAAAATTACTGACCATATGCCTTCTTTCTAATCAGACTTTAAGGCTCAGTTAAAATGTTACATTTTCAACAGGGTTGTCTATGACCCTCCTAGCAGAATTTAGTGCTACTCTTTGGTGTGAGAGTAACTGGTACCCAATTCTATAAATTTCTCTATTTTTGTAAGTTTTAATATACCTGTCTTTACAAAGAAAGTGGGAATTTCCCATAGGGGCCAAATGTCCTCCACTGATAAAACCGTAACCCCTAAAGAGATGGTCAATGGATATTAGTATAAAGACCTACTTAAACTTCCTTTGTTAAAATAATGGAAAACAGAGGACTGAGCTGAGTTATTCTTCTGTAGGCAAAGTGTTTGGCCTGTGTTATTTGTTAGAGCATAAATGAGTTGGCATTTATGCTTATGGAGTAACTTAGACATCTATAATTGTAAATTCATGCTGATTTTAATGAAATCAAAACTCAAAGTGTGAAACCATCCAAATAAATATAATTTTCCCCAAACTGCTTTGATATGAAAAAGACTCTTTGGCATAGCTCCAATTAACTATCTTAGTCACCCACACAGAAGCAAAAAGACTCCCTCCATCTGATTATAAGTTTCTGCAAATAGCAAAAACGCTCAAAGCATCCCTGGTTGTTCGCTCTATATGCGCGTTTTCGCAACCCAGAGCAAACAGAATGGACTGATTCTGTCATTTGCATGGAAAGAGCTGATATATGTCTCATTTTTCAAGCTTTACAGGTCCTCTAAAATATGGTTTTAACATTAAAAAGAAATCATATAAAATATATTCATAAAAAGTGATGTTTTTATACTTGGGCTAATATTTTATGGCCAAGGCACCGATTCAGAGTTTAATTATACTAGATTAAATATAATGCTATTGCTGCGTTCCAGTCTGCAGTTCGTAAATGTATTTTTTAAGGGTCTTTGTTTTTTTTTAACATGTCAAGCCTTTGTTTTATATTCCTCCACCCTTTGCCCACTGCCGGGATCTCTGCTTCTGTTAATTGTTCCAAACACCTGCTAAAACTCAGCCCCCGAACAAGCAAAAACTACAGGGAACTTGACAGCAAAACAAATACATACAGATATAGGAGTTTTATAGAACCTGCCCTCTTACTAAACGTGTAAACACTCAGACTGAAAAACGAGATTGTCTGCAGATGTATCTCCTGGCAAATGGAAAAGAAGTTACCCACTGAGGCCAGTTTATGGAAGCGGTGAAGGCATGGTGAACATGTCTGCCTAGCTCTTGACACGTTGTTCCAGATGGTTGCATAGACACGAGACAGACCCAGTGAGCTGGCTCATTTTCTATCATGAAGCAAAAGGAAGTAACTCTTCGCCATGGGCTGGGGCAGAGTTTTGCACCGTCCATGTGCGATTATAACAGACGAGTAGTTTTGGAGGTGCCCACCCCTCATTATCTGAATGCAAAAAAAAAAAAAAAAAAAAAAACAGAAAGAAAAAAATAAACACAAAACACACACTCACACACAACTTTTCCAGCACAGGGCATATATCAAATGTCTTTCGGCAAGATTAGAGCTTCACTAAAAGTAAGAGCATGGTCTTTGCCCATGAGGTGATAAATTTCCAGGGCTGGCAACAGTGAAGACTTGGGGAGTGAATAAAGAAATGTCTCTAAGCATCTCTTAGGCATGTCATAAAAGGGCACATTCAATATAACTCATATGAAAAAGTAATGTCTGATGGTGCTCAGGAAAGAGAGGCAGAGAATGGTGATGCTTTTAGTAGCAATTCGGGGTGGAAGCTGCCATAGATGTTTTCATCACCGGCAAAAGCATTGTCTCCACCCTGCCTCCACTGCCCACCTCCCAAAGTGATGATAGAGATGAGCTGCAGGGAGAGGGTTTATAATCCCTTCTAGCCGAGGACCTAATTTTGAAAACAAACTTAACACTGAAGCAAAAGAGGTTCAGGCTGGGCAATCACTTTTTATTTAGATTTTTTTTTTATTTTTGATTTGACAAATAAGGCAAATTCTTAGCGTCTTTGTTCTTTCATCTTTTTTGTTGTGGTTGCTAGAAAGTGAGAACCGTGTCATTTCTGAGCGTCTCTCTCTTATGAAGGTAGAAAGGAAACGAATGAAAGTTGAGAAAACAATAAAATCGAGGTTGCAAAGGAGAAATGCTGTCTGAGGAAAGAAAATTAAAAAAGAATCATTAAATGAACCAGAAGGACTCCTTTAGGTTTTGGGGACCCAAATGTCCAGCCTTTAGTTTTTTAAGGCCTGAAATGCCCAGACCTTGCACTCAGGGAGACAGGTTGGTAAAATGTGCAGAAGCTGAGTGTGACTTGGAAGAATGCCAGTATGAATGCACAGAGGCACTTCTTTGTGTGGTATTGTTTCTGTGGGTAAATGCCAAGACTGGCCCTGGGCTAATTGAAATGAGCAGCTGCATGGGTCACATCAGTATAAGGAGCAAGTATTAACAGGTGCAAGGGGGCCACAGGCTTTTCCTCTGTCAATATTGAAGTAAACAGGTAATGCTGTTCATTTGTCTTCTTAAAATGTAAAACTTTAGGCTGAAATTGATAGCCGCCCTTGGCATCTCCTATGTGTCTGTCATTGAGTCTAGGGTGCCTCCAGCTTCCTGGATTCAAAACCAGGCAGTTAGTCATGTCCAGGAGGAAACAAGTTCAGCGGCTATATCTTCGGTGTTGATACTCAGGATGGATTGCAAAATCACAGGAACTTCTAGCAGGTGTCGAGTGGCTTCCCTGATACCGATTGCATCTTAAAGTTGTTTTTCTTCAAGAAGCCTCTTGTGGGAGGAGAAAAACCTTCTTCCATTTCTGATTCCATTCAGGGCCACTATAATCTTGTTCTTGTTTGCTTGCTTGGGGGCATAAAAAGCACCAAGGCCAGCCCTGCGAAGTGTTTCATTCCCTCTGCGTCCCTCTGCGTCCCTGTCAAAGAAATTGAGCTAAAATGGTTGCTGAGAGTTAAAAAATTAACATTCGCACCACAAAAACTTCAGATTGTGACCCAGGGAGGAATCTCTGAGTGGAGTTTAATGATCCATCAAAGCTATAGGGTTTAATTTTTAGACTAGAAATATTTTTTCGTTTATGTTTATTAATGTGTGATATTTTTCAACAGAGGAAGAAAAGGGACTGTGAGCTATAGAACAGAAGCATAAATATTTGATTTTATCACCAGGGACAATTAGCCATTTTAACTACACAGTTCCACGAAGGTTCATCTCCATTGCAGGTTCTTATTCCAAACAATACAGGAGTCTGCCATTTTCGGAGAGTGGATGAGATAAATGGTTTCTTCCACCTTCCCAGAGCATGCCCTACCTGAACATCCTGGCAAGTCTGCTGCTTCACCTCACACATTGCTCATTTTATTTTACATTCCGTCGACAAAACAATCCTGAAAGACCTAAAGCATGCTGTCTCATCTTAATATCCGGAATCACTTTTGTGACCTAATGTATAAAGTTTAGTGTGGCTCACCTAGGGTCTGCCACAAATCCCACAAGAGACTATTAAGAACACTAATAAGAAATGTCTTCTTGCTGAATCTCAGGTGAATCTAAAGAAAACTTGTTGCCGTAGCTTGGGAAATTTGGCCTCCAGACTCTCTTCTTTCTGCTGCTTGAGAACAAAGCTGGTGAGTTGAGCTGATGGGATTTTGTTGACTTGTATTCAAAGAAACAAGTCTGATTTTCTGGTGTTGCTTCTTTTTTGCTGTTGTTTTGTTTTGTGTTAAGAAAGAATTGGCATGTAAGACGGAGGACTTGAATTTTTGTCCATTTTATAGAATCATGGATAATCTGGCATTCCACTTTTTTATTCACTTGTTAGGGGAAAACGTTAACGATGAGGGTGGGCATGGTTTGTGATAGCCTCTGAATGTGAAATAGAGGCTGCACACCCTTGATTTGGGGAATCAGCGTCACCTGTCACCATGTCATTTTGATCAGTTGGGAGACCCAGCCACCCATTTGTCTCATGGGTTCCCCTGGAAACAGGAACATCTGCTTGCTTTCCCACCAGCCACACTGTGAATTGAGCCTTGCTTTATTCTTGGCTAATTTTTTTCCTAAATCTTTTTCTCCTAGTTCACCAGCCTCTTTGGATCATTATGGAATACTTCAGCCATGAGTTATTGATCTGGAGATTTTAGGATTATTTAAACATTCCAGAATGGTAAATCTCATTGTCTGACTGAATGATCAACTCCTCAAATCTTTATCAAGCAACTCTTCTATGCAAAATATCGTTATAGATCCTGGAGGATGCTTCATGTGATCTCAGCCTAGTAAAGGATGCCAAATATATTTGCAACCAATTCTATTACAGTAGCATTGAGTTCTCTGGTGAAAGAATACTGGAAAGGGTGTGTATAACTCAGTCTTCAAAATGAGAGAGGCTTTCCCCATGTAACTTCTAAAGTGCAGGCACTCGGCAGGTGAGTAGGTGTTTGCCAGGCAGAGAAAAAAAGTTGGGGCATTCCAGGCAAGAGGAATCAGCAGAGAAAGAAATTGGAGGCAACACAGAATATGCCTATTTAGGGAAGGGTGAAAAGTTGTGTGTCGGGAGCATAGAGCGTTTGGTCAGGTGGAAGAAGATGAGTCCGAGAAGGGAGATGATGATGTTTCTTACCTCAGGTTTGGAAAACTGTGGAATTTTAACTTCTACCTTGAGGCAATGGGGTACTAATTCAAACTGAGTCAGTCTTTAACTTGTTACTCCATGTAGTAAGGAAGTATTGATAAAATAAGCCAAAAAGAGTAACTAAAAATGATAAATAAATACAATCTATATATAATAGATTGGATAATCTAGAAGAAAAGAATATGAAATACATACATTTGATAGGCATATGTGAGATAAAGATGGTATTTGCTTACATCCTTCCCTCCCAGTATTCTCTAGCAATACTATCGTTTATATAAAAGGCATTTCTCTCCCACAATACAGCCACTGATTCAAACAAAACACCTGCAATCAACACTGGCTAGATTCCCACCACTAGGTGCATTTCTAATGTGCTTTTCATTTATCTTTTTATTATGTATTCTAGGGGGCTGCGTATAGTAAGGGATGGCATATGAAACTGGAGGCTAAATGTTCCCTTATGTATTGAGTAGAGCAGGGATAGAGATGGCTTTTTTAAAAGCCAGAAAATAACCTCCAGGTATCCAAGAATATATAGACTATGATTTTTAATTCAAGAAATAGAATTGTAGGATAATAAAAATAGTTTTGTATTTTTTTTCTCAACAATGACTTTTTTTTTTTTTTTTTTTTTTTGAGAGAGAGAGTGAGAGAAAGGGCTAGGCTTGGTAGAATCGATGGGAAATGTTATCCATTCTTAACTTGAATTTCCTCTTCCATTTGATCCTCTAAAATCATTCTAGGCAGTGGATTGGGAAATTCATCTGTACTACCTAGCTTTGGTCTATTCCCCCAGCCTTTTAGACCAGGCTGTCATGTCCCTAACCCCTATCAGATCTGTCTATACTGGTAGACCTAAATTATTTGTGGGACAGATTGCTCTTGGTTAATCTCCATGTGTCTGCCCTCTTCCACCTCATATGCCCTCCTGTTTTCTTACTGTTCTTACTTTGATAACCTGGATCCTAGCCTTTGACCTTGAACTCAGTGTCTGCCTCTGGTCTCTTTCAGATTTGATTCACTTACGGGTTCCCTTTCTGGATCTTGTATTTTCCAGCATTTAAAAAACTCTGCCTTTTGTTTTGGTTCTCCCATTAACTCTCCTTATTTCTTCCTAGCTCACTTCCAGTTCCCTGAGGTGGTGTTCAGATGCCTCTAAGTAGACACAGAACTGAAAGTTACACCTAAAAGATGGTCATCAATTAATAAGTGACTTTAGTAAGAATTGTCTGTGGGCTTGGTGTTTAATATATACAGCTGGCTGACAAAAAATGTCTGAAAAAGATAGGGATATTCAGCAATTTGGAGAAAATACTAAGAATTCTAAAGAATCTTAGTGTAAATAGAGGACCTACTCACCAATTGTGCCAGGTCAAATTTTAAGATGTCAGATATGGACACATGGACACAGATGTTCACTTGTGACAAAGAAGAGAACATTTGGCTATGTAAATAGCATGGAAATTCCCCAGTGATGGTAGGTAGGAAAGTACCTGTGGTCCATACTGGAATCATGCAAATTGGCCATGAGTCAATAAAATTGCCTTTGCGTTAGAGAAAAAGCATGATATTGACTCTATACATAAAGCAGCAATATATGATGTGGTGCCCCATTAGCTTTTAATATGTTCACACCACACAGACTATGGTGCCCACTACTGAGTTCCACAACCAAAAATTCATTCATGTGAAAGCATCAAAAATATTCAGAGGAAAGCCAACAAGTTTGTCCAAGTTTTGTAAAAGAAGACCTTTGAAGAAAGGTCAAAAGATTGGGAATTATTCTGGATGAGGAAAGGTTTCAAGATGATCTATGAGTATGTTAAGTTTTCTATTCAGAGAGCAGTTGATAAGCATTTTTATCCATGACCACTAAGGCAGAAGGGAAGGGTCAAGGCTGAAAATAAAACACAAAGGATTTAGGCTTGAAGGGAGAAATGTTGGTTGAAGAGGGCTGTCAACAGCCAGAGAGAGTTATTTGGCCTCCTCCTGAAGCCTGAGTAGAATGCCAGTAACTTGGCCTGTATGCGTGCTCTTACTTGAAAGCCAGGGATCCACTAGCTGTCTCTCCTGTTGGGATACAATCTGTATATTAAGCTATGCCCTTGTGTGGGGACACTTTATTGAAAGATTTTTTTTTTAAATAATTTTATTTATTTAGTTTTATACTTTGATTTTGAAGTAAGGCTGTAAGTAATCTGTAACACTGATGTTACCATCTGTCATTGTACTTCATGTGGTTCACTGTGTGTGAAAGAACTAAGTGTATACATAAAATTCAAAATTTCAGAATCATCAGTTCTATCTAATTGTAGCCCCAACATTGTTTTTTGAGGGGCAAGTGCAAGAAATGGTTTTGAGAGAAAGAAAGACATTAAAGAATAGTCCTGGGGATCATATAAGACAAATAGAAACTGGTAATTCCAGTTAGAATTCTGCTTTGGTACCAAAGACGCCACCCTGAAATGACAACTTAATTTGAATTAATATGGTGGGGTAGGGTAACACACAATCTGTCACTCTAATTTCTTTAATTCATTAGCTGTTGTATCTCCCATCAACGCCAGATTAAATTTAATGTTTTAAATGAGATTTTTACACTTGAGAAGGTAAGGTTTGCCTTCTGATATCAATGGGTTGTGTAAGTAATACAACCTAAAGAGTTCAAGGTATTACCTTTAACACCCATAAAACTATTTCCTCAGGTTTCTCATCATGAATTCTCTTTTAGAGTATAAAGATTTGTATTTCCAAGGTCTATTCCAAGGCAATTCAAAAGCAATGAGTCTAAAACTCATATTCTTCCCCAACAAACTATCATCCCCTCCTGTACTGCGTGCTTGAAGTGTCCCTTATCTCCAGCCCTGTGCTATTGCGTTTAAATCCACATTCTTTCTAATTGTAGCAGCTGGTCCCCAGCCTATAGTTTCAGCTGCCTCCCCTTGAGCTTTCATAAAACCACCAGATTGAATGTCCCAAAACGTAAATATGATCATGCCTTGAAATCCTTCAGAGGTTCCTAATCTTCTGTGGCAGTGATATCCACACCTGATGAATCATGAAGATTACTATGGAGTTTTTCAAATGCATAGATCACAGGGCATGAGGACATACCTACTGAGTTGGAATATCTGATATACACACATATATGCATCTACATTTTGCAAGCTCTATAATTTGGAGACCACCATCCTAAACTGGTCTATAGGGACAAGACACTTCAATGCTGGATTTTAATCTATAACCCCTTTACGTGCTCATTGCAATTTCTTTAACCCGCCAGAATTTCTCATATCTTGAAGTCTTTGCATATGCCTGGAATAGATTTCCTTCCTGTCCCTAATCCACTGGAATCACACCTACTTCTCAAGACTCAGCTGCTTTTTCTCAGAATTCATGGCTCATACTCTTAAAATTAGGCACTCCTTTCTCTGCTTCCAAAGTATCCTGTCCATTCTCTAATAATAGCACCACACTGCTGTGGAGCTGTTCCCCCCTGCTTCCCCAATGGACTGTGAGCTACTAATCTTGGAGGCTTTGCATTTTTCCTCCTTGCTCTCACCCGCTTTCCTCTCCTGATATTCCTCCTGAATGTCACACAGTGATTGCTGTATGGGATATGGGAAGTACAAAATACATGTTTCTAGAAGCATGGGGAGGAAGGAAAAAGAAATGGAAAGAAGTACTCTTTCCAGATGATACCTTGGAAAATAGTAGATTATTAAGTTAACTTTTCTGCTGACAAAGGAATCTATAGCTCTTGGAATGAAGCATAAGATTAGGTTGGAAGGTAGTTATAAAACGGAGAGTTTTTATCTGAGGGGCACAAGGCTAAAACCAGATTTTGGATTCATAGCCAAATAAAACAAAATTAATGGATTTCACAAATTTGTGTATTCATATTTAAATATATACATATATTTTGACTGGGAAAACAAGATGAAGTGGGTGATTATTTATTTCTCTGAGATAATAAAAAACAAAACTTATTACCTACCATCACCATGTTTTCATAAAGGAAAGGCTAATTGTATGCCACCAAAAAGTATGAAAGGTAAATATCACATTAAAGAACTATTTTTGAGTAAATATAGTTATGTAAAATATATGTCAATATTATCTTTGTTTTTCCTTTTTTTTTTTTCCCCTGAGGACAAGAGAGAAACTTCATAGATAAGGAACGATCTTCAGACAGGATTTTGGCAGAAAGAACTTTCAAAACTTCCTTTATATCCAAAGCAGGGATCTGACATTATCTCCTCAAGGTGAAATAACCTTCAATGGCCTGACATTTGCACAATGGCTTTCTTTTGGATTTGTCTGTAGTTCCAACTAATTACTTGAAAATATCTTTGCTATTTCCCTGCATCCTTCTGACTATATTATTTTATGACATTCTAATAAGAACCCAGCCTTCCCCACTGACCATATGTAAAAGTAGATATATTGTAATATTCTAATGGAAATGCTAACTTTATGTCAAAAAGTCAGGGTAGAGTTTGGAGGTCAGGCAAGATCAGAAAGAAAATAAGACACACACACTAGAAACCTTACCTTCTTGCTTCTCTTGTTAGAGGATTATGGGTTCTTATATGACAGGAAGGACCTGCATCAGAGGGACAAGGAATGAAATCGTGATGCTGGGTCTTATAAACTCAGTGCAAAATCTCCTTTCTCTGAATCAGACTGAGGCTGAAATTACAGCATTTCCCATTTTTGCTAGCAAGTATATCAGGAATTTTTTTAAAAAGATCTATTTATTTATTTATTTATTTATTTATTTATTCATTCATTCATTCAAGAGAGAGAGAGACTGAGACAGAGAGAGAGAATAGGCAGAGGGGCAGAAGGAGAGGGAGCTAAGCAGACTCCCTGCTGAGTCTAGAGCCTGATGCAGGGCTCTATCCCAGGACCCCAAGATCATGACAAGAGCCGAAATCAAGTCTCATGCTCAACCAACTGAGCCACCAAGGCACCTCAGTTAGGGATTGTTTTGAATACATGTAACAGAAACCCAGCCTCAGGAACAAGAGGTAATCCAACCACAGGGTGTCCAGAAATAAGCTGGATCAGCTAAAGTTCAAGTCTGTTAAAATCTGCTCCCTATTTGTGTCTTCACAATTTTATCAGTGCCCAGGCACGTGGAGATTTGCAATTTCATCTTCTCCAACCATCATCTATTCTTTAGATAGTTGATCCACTTCTAGCTCCCATTTGTGTCCCAGGCAGAAAGACAAAGGAAGCAGTAAAGAGGAAGAAGTAGAGTGAATATCAAGAAAACCAAAAGCTCCCCAGAAATCTTCCATTGACTCATTTTTATATCCCATTGTCCAGAACTGTGTCAAATGGCCATCCTTCAGTGCATGAGAAGCTGTGACATGCTTGTTTTTGCTTTGATGTCTCCCTGCCCCATTTGCTGCTAGCAAGAGTGGAGGGAGAATATGGATCTCGAGTGGAAAACTAGATCTGTCACACTAACCCATGGTATTATGTTTCTTTTTCCTTAAAAGCCCAAAGATTTTTGATGCAGAAATAGAACTCTATGATTTCATACGAAAAGTGTTCCTAACATTCCAGGATTCATCAGCATACATTTCTCTTATTCTCACTTTTCTAGGCCTATTTGCTGATGAACTGTAGTAGTTTAGGGTAAAAAAAATCCTAAAATCTCAGTCACATTGGACTCGTCTCCATTGTTCTCTTCACATTTAGTCAACTGCTATATTTAGCAAAATTTGTTTATTTTTCGTTGCTTTCCCCACCTCTTTTTACTCTCCAATCACTAAAGTGTGTAGGTGTTTATCTCTTTCCTTGGTTCTTACAAAGGCCTCTTGATGGAATGGAACTATCAGCATGCCCTCTTGTCCCTCCCTGGTCTACCCTGTACATTTCCATTTGAGTCCATCTTCCTGGACTTTGACATTTGTTATGCCACATATTTTTTGAAGATCTTCGTTGGCTTTCTCTTGTTATTGGCTGAATGAGTCATCATGAAAGTAATTGTTTGGTGAACTTAAATTTAGGGTTATCCCTCTAAAAACATCAACATTCCTTCCATCTTCCAATGGTTCTTTAAGACAGAGTGTAAATGTCTATTGTGAAGCCTTTCCTAATGTGCCCTAACAGAATGCATCAGTGAAATGAAAATAAAAATTAAGGATTAATTAAGACTAAGAAAACTATGTGTTAAGATAAATAATAATCATGTTTACCTAAAATGTAATCAAGGTCTGCATAAATCTGATGCTAGCAATAAATCTGATGTAACATAAATATGCTCTTGTCAAATATCCCTATGAAGAGTGAGGTAAATGCTTCCAGATATGGGTCGTTAAGTGATGGTCCCACCTCCTGACTTACTCTTCTGTTTCTTTATTCTCTTCTTTTCAATGTCCAACTAATGTTTAGTACTGATATTCTTTCTCAGTGATTTCTGTTACTGTTGCCTTTACACTGAGGTTGTTTGGCCTCTGTAATTTTCAGGTTGAGTACCCTTTTCTGGAACACTTCACCTTTTGCTCACCTTGTACTGCACTCTGCATTTTCTCTCAAGCCCTTTAGTTTTGGCTTTCTGGTTTTCTAAGGTGGTGTCTTTCAAAACAAGTAAAACCCATAGTAAAAACCACACACATACACACATACACACACACACACACACACACACACACACACACACACAAATACTTGAAATATAAGCTACTACTACTAAATCCACCTGGAATGCATTTGTATCTATGAAAGCCATGAGTTTACAACTAAATTCAAAAGGGGAAAAGTTATACAGTCAATTATACAATAGGGTTATAATTTTTAAAAAAGCTAAATATAATGCTATATCTGGCCTGTTCCTTCTACTGAATGTATACACATTTATAGTATCAATCTGTACTTGTCTCTATCTTCAAAGTACAGAAGATTAAATGTAGAAAATTGTAAATCAAACCATACCAAAAATACAAAGTACTAATCAACACAGGTGGTAATGCATTATAATCAGTTCAAAAGAGGGTCCAATAATTTATGCAAGACAGAGGATTAGCCAAATGTCCTAATAGGAAATCTGACTGAATAGATTTAATTCCTTATTTCTTAGGAGATAAAAATCTCTAAATGATTTGATAGTTTATAATGGAATAGAAAATGATATACACAAGTTTCCAATAATGCTAACACACAATGTGGGAAGAAGCATTGAGTTATGTGAAATTGTCATCTATTTGAAAGACTTGGGCTTAAAAAATTTCTATTGATGTAAAACAAGAAAAACATGATTATTAAATTTTTGGCCAATTTGATAAGAACTGGCTCAAGTTTTCTTTATTTTCTTTTCTTTTTTTTTTATTTATGATAGTCACACACAGAGAGAGGGGCAGAGACACAGGCAGAGGGAGAAGCAGCCTCCATGCACCGGGAGCCCAATGTGGGATTCGATCCCGGGTCTCCAGGATCGCGCCCTGGGCCAAAGGCAGGCGCCAAACCGCTGCGCCACCCAGGGATCCCTGGCTCAAGTTTTAATTGTTTAAAGCAGAGTTATCCATTTTCATGCCCCATCCAAAGTTCATATAGTC
The DNA here is from genome assembly GCF_003254725.2 of Canis lupus dingo. Classification (NCBI taxonomy): domain Eukaryota; kingdom Metazoa; phylum Chordata; class Mammalia; order Carnivora; family Canidae; genus Canis; species Canis lupus. Next base: position 30,430,275 of record NC_064269.1, on the reverse strand, counting down.
AACAACATACCCTGTAACCTCAACAAGTTGAGACAATATCCTTATTTTTTAAGAGGAATTACTTGCTATTAATGTAACCTCAGGAAGATATGAAATAAAATCTAGAAATATTATCTTAATAATTTTGTTCCAGGTTTAAACTTTTTTTAAGAAAAATGTTTGGCTCAACATGAGAATTTGTCTGGTTTTAAAATCCTTGAAGCTCATTAGATTGGATTTTATTGAAATGTTTAGAAAAATTTGACTAAGATTCTAATCAATGTTTAAATGGTTGGATCTGATTTATTAAATTTACAAGTTTTGGTTTATTAGCTGTTTAAATGGTGTACAAATGTTTAGAGAAATTGCATTTGTTAGAGTTGTATGTTTAATAAATTGGGCATTAAACAAAGTATAAATAGCAGTGAGCAAATTTTTCACACACCCAAAATCTCTCAGGCAGAAAAAATTTAGAAATGCCTAGTGTGCTGCCATGCACATAGTAGATGTTAAATGATTTTTTTTTATGAAGTTAACTGGCTCTTTCTAGGCAACCTTTTCTCCTATATTTTCTCCCATATGTAATTTTTCTCTCATATTTTCTCTCATGTACCAATTTCCACCTCAGATGTGGTTTTTGTGTCTTCTAGTCCTTGCTACTATTCACAGTAAATGGAGTATACTCTAAGAAGAACATAGGTGTTCCAGGTCAAGATTAACTTTCGGAAAACATAGCAGCCCCACCAAATGTGGGCTGGGAAAAACTTGATGTTCTTACTGACATTTTAGCAAGTCATATTGTAATTAACCTAAGCTATCATGCAACTAAAAATTCCTGGGGCTTCCACTGTGCCTTCTAGATTGAAGACAAGCACATTGTTTATGTGATGCATTTAACCATATTCCTCTGTGGCTATCACCACTCTAAGCACTTCAGTTTAAGTACTAATTATATACTGAAAAATACAGGAACACTCTTGTGGGGTGAAAATTCCCTTGAAGAGGACTTCGTCTGGAATGATTTAGGCTCACAAGGACCCCAATATCTGGAAGTGATGCTGTGGTGATGGCGGCAAGCAGTTGATGTAGTGGAAGGAAGAACGTCTTGGAAATTTTCCTGTGGTAATCTGAGGTTGTAAATCATCGCATTTTGCTCTGGTCTATGTTAAGGATGACTGCTTTGCCCACCATTGCTTTAGCCTGGCTTGCCATCAAAATTCTGAGACTAGAGAGTTCCTAACCTATTTGACAGGTGACCTAAAGCCAGCATCCTGTATAGCTTGAGTATTTTAGACCAGGGAACACATTGCTTGACACATATTGCTATCCTGACTTTTGTTTCCATATCATCTTATGGAAGCAAATTAGAAAATATCAAAGACACATAACATATTGATTTATATTATCTTGACTTTGGAGACTCAAGCCTCATCTCCTCGTGGCATGTTTATCCTGATTTAGAAAATTGCAGCTTTCTATTCTAACTCTCAAGTCTATGTTGACTACCTCCTGTGCCAGATCCTCCTATACTAGGGATCCCCTATTCAAGCTATCCTAGTTTTGTGGCTCAGATATATTCCTTCATGGTGTAGTAGAAAGAAAGAGCGATCAAGCAGATGCATCTAGGAAGATATGATCACTCTCATTACCAATTTTCATTTTTAATGATGACATTAACTCTGAAATATTTGTTATTTTCAACCAAACACAGATAACTTCCAACTCTTGGCTAGAAAACAATAAAAATGGTGGTGGTGATGATGATGATGACGACAATGCTGTAAGAGATTATATAGTACAGTGGTTAAGTCCGAAAGCCAGAAAACCTGTGTTTAAATCTATTTACAAGCTAAGACCTTGGACAAGTTAAGCAACCTCTCTCTGCTTTTATTTAAAATCTATAAAATAGGGGTAATAGTATCTATGTTACAGGGGGTGTTGTGGAAATTACTTGTGCATGGAAAACCGCCTGATACATGGTAAGTGTTCAGTGAACATCAGCTGTTATTAAAAGCTATTGAAGATGGGCCATATGATAAAGTTACATGTTACAAATGGACTGTCTTAGGTGATTTAAAGTCTTCTGCAGAAGTAGGGTTAGAAAAAGATTTGAATAATCTATTTTTCTGAATGTTTCTTGTTCTCATTTGTACTGTGTCCACTAAATTTGGTAAGTTAATGGCAACCACCTTGCCCATACAGCCAAAATATTCTGTAATCAGCTCTGCTATACCAATTTTTTGAGTATTCAGCTTCTCAGCCCAGAATACAAATTGTGTAAAAAGTGCAGTGAATTCCAATTCACTTTTGATTGCAATGATCTGAACCAAACACGAAACCTAGTTGATCCAAGATGATTTGGGCTTTACAATTTTGCGCATTACGTGGTCTGCACGCTCAAAACAGGAGTATCTTTGAATTTAACATATTCTTCTTTTCAGAAAACAGAATTCTTTTAATTAAAAACGTTTTTAAAAATTTCAGTATGTGTAATTGTTAACACCTGCTATGTGTTACCAACAGATGTTTCTTACTTACCTAAGGGAACTGCTATAATTATTCTATAAGCTTATTGGAATGGCTTTTACCAAGATAGTTGGGAAACTTTAGTTGGTGACTTTGTATATAATATTTGGCTCTTTTTTTTTTTTTTTTAACTCTCTTACCCTACTGTTGTCAATTTCCACACAGCCTCCCAAGCCAGGCCCTCCAAAAGCAAAACTGTTCTTTTGGGGTACCAACACTTTTACAAAACTGGTCACACATATTTTAGTCTCTGTAAAAAGTTACTGAAATTAATTTATGTGTATTCTACAGTATTGTAAATTTTACTTCTGTTTTAGCAGCTAAAGCTTATAGCACGAAAGTCTTTTAAATGTAAAAGTGTATCTTTTAGATAGATAACATCCTTCTAACAGCTTGGCCTCAAAGGAAGCCAAAGTATAAATGAGAGTTGTCTTTATTTTTCTGACCATTTATAAGGTCTTCTAAGCACTACACTTTCTGAATTTTTCATTTATGATACTAATCACACAATTACCTACAGGCATGTGTTAAATATGACACTGGTTTCAGCCAAATAATGGGCCAATTGCAAACAATGAATAAAGAGAGGCAGCTCCATTTATAACCGCTGTTTCAACAGAGCTCTGTTGTAATCATAGTGATCTGAGGGTGACTCATTAATTAATTGATGTTCTTTTTTATTATGTGCTATTGAGTTAATGAGTAATTTGTGTGAGATAATTCTCTGAACACATTGATTACTTGAGATATTTTCTGGGACCTTCATACCAGTGACATGCTGAATAGGTAGACAATGGTATCGCTTCTGTGTGCTCATTATTTGTAGGTTGGAGATGAGTATAAACCAGCGCAAAGATACAATAAATTTTCTGGCATATGGAGGACCTAACTCAGCCCTATAGGGGGCTATCTGAATGCTCAGGGCAAGGCCTGTCACATAGTAGGTACTCAATTAATGTCAACTGAAATAATGCCCATATTAATATTTTGCTATTACCTTAACTCGCATTAAAATCACACTTAAGAAATATCTATAATGGTGTTTTAAAGAAACAGTAGTAATCAAAAGGCTTTTGCTAAAATTGTATTCTACGCTAATGGCCTATTACAATGAACATGCAGATTGTTTTTGCAACTTGCTGAAGTGAACGCTAAACATGTTTGGCCTATATCATTTCTATGAAATTGTTTAAGTGTCTGGTGAGAGTAGCTTGCTTTAAGTGATAGTTAAAAGGAAACCACTTGTGCACGGTATGTTTTACCACAGAGATAATTTTCAGCACCCTGTTTCATTTTAGGCGCAACATCTCTTCCCTGAAAATGTAGGATTTAGTTGAAGTTTTGTTTTAATTCATTATACAGAAAATAGGAAATTTGAAATTTTGTCTGATGACAGCAACACAGTTGCTTTCAGGAAGATCACTTGAAATTTGTGTAAATGTACAAGATTACACCCCGCGATTGCTACCTTCATTTTTGACAGTTTTATTTTCCCCACAAAAGTAAGTAACAATAAACTACCTAGCTCAGAAATCCTAAAAGTAACATTTGGAGAAAGTATTTGAGGTATTCTGTCTATGCTTGTTATGATTTATCTTTTCAAAGTAAATGTCCTTACACATTTTTATCCTTTTTTCAAGAGGACTCAATGTACACTTTCTAGATATCATCTTAGATTTTGCCAATTAAGCGCAATCAAAGAGTAAATACCCTTTTATTAAAAACATAAATCCAAATATAAAAAATGAATGAATGAAAGAATCCAGCAGATATTTATTAAGCAAGATGAAAATGAAATTACAAACACTGGTCAGCTTTTAAACTCAGCCAGCACTCTAGAGGAGTGGAGGTGCCTGGTCCCTCATCGTAGGCAGCCTCTCTGAGATGCATGTTAGGAAGGGAGCTTTCACTGCTTGAGAAATCAAAGCTCCTTTAGAGGTGTCCTACTGGAGGCATCGGGCAACAAGCTAGGTGGCGTCAGGGCTACACAACACAAAGGGGAAAGTTGACAACAATTCGGGGACTTTGCGTAGTCAAGACAATTAGCTTAGTACTTCAGGTCAAAAATGCTACTATTTATGGGCAATTAGCTATAAAATAACCCATTTCTCTCTGGTTGCACAATTTCATGGAGATTAGAGATAATCTAAAGAGATTAAGGCCTTAATCTTCAATCCAGGTGAGTAATTTTGTTTGGAGTAAAAAGCATAAGAATTAATTCCCGAAGGATTTGGGAAAAGAAAAGGCAATAAAAACTTGTTTGGTTTTTGGGCAGCAATGCTAATTGAACAGCTTCCAGAAGCTAAGAGAAGTTTGTTCCCAATTTACAAGTATTTTAACATATTGATAAACATATGCAAACCATTTAAATCTAACAAAGATCATTTGAGAAAGATACTGGCAATTACAATTTCACATCCACGATAATTTCAGACACTTCCTAATGGGGACTCAAAGGGCTGCTTAAGAAAACCACTTTTCACCTATCCCCCCCCCCACCCTATCCCCCCACCTTTTGTTTGGTTTTGGTTTTGTTTTTGGCTATGCAAGTCTTATCATGAAACAAATGTAAGACTCTAAGGCTAAAATAATAATTATTTTATGGGCCCCAAATAGCTATTTTTGAAATTCTTTTCTTCGGTATGTCTCAAATCTGGGGGACATGTGACTTGAACATTCTTAACCATGAAGTATTTGTAAAAATACATATCATTCACTTTTCACAGAACCATTTCGTAAAAATGAGAAGCAACATCCAGATTCACATGCATGTCCATAATAAAGCTTTGTTTTAAAACAACTCAAATCCACACCAGCATTATTTTGTTTAATATTTTGGCCCCAAACCAAGAATTCAGGTATCATATTTAATTTTCATCTGCAATGCATATATTGGCAGGACAAAATATGTATGCAAATAACACAGGGAAATATTATTGTTTCCTATACAAGTGATCCAAAAACAAAAAAAAATAAAAATAAAAAAGAAATCCCACAGCACTAAATTTGCTCTAGCAAAAATATGCTTCACTGTGCCTGTGTCGAATTAGATTTGTTGAAAAGTAGTTCTATTAGAGGGAGCAGAAGCAAAGAAGCAAAGTGTGAGCAACCCAGAAGAAGAAGGGATCATAGTCTTACTTTTATTTCCTTAATTGTAATTGAAATAACAGTCTCCATAATTTGTTTCTAGAAGACTTTCTTCTTTTTCATCTATCATGTTGGTAAGGGAATAATTTTTCACCCTTGAAAAAATGGAATGACAGATTTCAGCCTTAAGTGTGATATATTCTGAGATGGTAACTACTTAAAGAAGGCAGTAAGAGTAAGACACGTCAAACTTTTAAAGTCTTCACTTTTGAACATTAAAATAAGTGTCAGGTAAATACAGAAAAATATATAATCACCAGTTCTCAGCTCTTTGACAATCCCTTTTTTTTTCTTCTAGAAGATTCTGTGAGAACTATGTTGCTCTGATCAAAAGTAAGCTCACTACTCAAATATCATCATAGCTTCAGTGTGCATTATCATAGTTTCAGTAGATTTGCACTCAAATCCTTTCAGTGCCAGAAATTTATCAAGCCATAAAGTTATTAAACCCTTAGCTCTTAGGGAGAAATCTGGGCAAAATTTGTACAAGAAGTTTATCGTTTTAAAATTATCTCATAATTGTGGTAACATTTGTCTAAAGTAACCCTTTGGAAAAATTTTACATGATACCCAAAGGCACTAGTTTACATAAGGGGTAAATGGCTGAAAAAAAAAAAAAACAACAAATAAAACAAAGCCATTGTGTAGGAAAAGAGCACACACACACACACACAAAGGATATTAAAAGGATAACTGCTAAGCTTTAAAGTTATTCTAAAAATGGCACTTTTCACGTTGGTATAAAATGAAAGTGCTTTAAGATGAAATTTTTATGCATTTTTTTAAAGCTGATCTTTAACCCCCTGAAAATCGGGGGTTATAATGAGAACACTGATAGACTCTAAATCATAGTGGCAATAATAGTGGATGTTGCTAAAATGCTTTGTGTGTGTCTTCATTTTTTTTTTTTTTTTTTTAGTATTTTAATGTTGATAGACTTGCTTTATCTATATGTGTATCATTAGTGAGATTTGCTCTTCAATTCTTTACTAGAAAGTTACAGCTCATTTAAAATAGCTGGTAGATACAGAAAGCATAAATATACAGTAAGTTTAAACACTGATTGTACTAAATGCAACAATACAAAGAAGCAAACAGAACACAAATGGTAACACAATAAAACTGTATTACATTTGTGCTTCAAATATTACAATACATTATATACAATAGTCGAAAATAAACATCTCATGCCAAGTGACACAAAAACGAATAGCAAGCAAAAAAATCCAGCAATATGTACATTACTTTTTTTTTTTTAATAATAAACATTCAACTCTGAACTGGGGCAATTTCACTACATACAGATGCAGTCCGCCTTTTATTCCATATAACCATCCTGCTTTCCTATATCTACGCTATTCAGTCGGTTCCTGTGTCAATTCTTATATACATGTGGAGCAAAAAAGATAAAAGAATGTAGTGCTTTGTATTCTTAATGGGGTGATGTTGATACATCAGCGGACCTGGGGTGCATAACCTTCTTTCATTAAACCTTCTTCGTAGTCCGTCTGGCAGAGGATCATGTTATTCTTTAGGAAAAATTTGTCTCCAACACAAAATCTGAAATATTTTAAAAAATAAAATGTGTTAAGATCATTTCACTCCAATCTACAGATTTGAAGATTTCTTTTCCTCAAAATAATGTCACATGGTAATTCCCTGAGTTTGAAAGCTTAGTTTAGAAAGTTACCTTTATTGTTGAAATTAAACCATGTAGGTCATTAAATGAAACATTGCACACAAAATTTGAAATCCTACATTTATATATAAACAGCACAGGAAAATCGAGAAGAACACCTCGAGCAGCAGAGGTGATGTTTATCACAACTTTGGAAAGAAAAAAAGAATAATTAATCTATATTTACAGTCATTAAAATAAAAGAAAGAATGTTAACAATATTTCATTGCAGTGATTCCGGAAGGTTTCCCATTGGCCATTTATTCACTTTATTAAAAAAAAAAAAAGTAAAAGGCATTAAAATGTATCAAACAATTAGAAAGTGGCCCATTTTAAAGCTTCCCATTTAAAGCTTCCTTTTACTCTCTGTTATTAAAATGTGATTAAATTCTAGTAATCTGGAAGTGATTGTTGTGAAGGAAAAGTTGTTTTAGCATCAGACTCTGATGCTTGGCCATATTCCTTTGTTTGTGGCAAGTTCACCAACTATGAAATATTAAATGTCATTTTTTAGCGCACTTCCAATTAAACCAAAGGGAATAACCTGAATGAACTTCTTAATATTGATGTGATAAATAAACTAGTTTCCAGTAGCTAATTATGTATTTTATTCTATAAAGCATTGTTTAATGTGCAAGATTGTAATGTTTTTAATAAGTGCTCTTTTTGTATAATTTCCCAGCGGTGACACATTGGACACAATTAAGGTCAGAAATAAATGCTCGTGCTGTTTCCAGTACATTTAACAATAAAGTAACTCTGGGGAGATCTGTATATATTTTTAATTGTAACAATTTAACCTTCAAACAGCAGTGTCTAGTAGAGTTGACCCAGTAAAACTACTTGTAATTATACAAGTTGACCTCACTGAACTTTGATAGTGGTCTCTCTTTATCAGATAGTCAATTTCGAATGATGTTCAAGCAGAAATCTTAGTGGATAGATTAAATTGTGTAGTGAAAGCAACCCTTTAATGTTTTGTGAAGTTGAAGGTTTAAATGAGGAGCAGTTGGACTGATTTACATTTGCAAAGATTGGAATGCTAGACAAACAGTGAACCTATTTATTTTCCAACTGGGTAGCTTTGGAAATTTATCCTTATTCTAGCTAAGTAGATAGAGGGGAAAATAGTGTAATAAAAAAAGTAGATTGAAAAGAATTAGCTTTCCTCTTAAAGGAAGATTGGTCTGTTTATTTGTGGAATTTACTTTTTTTTTCCCCAGGATTACTGCCTGCTGATGATGTTGGATTGAAAGTACAAAGTAAGCGTTGATCTTGAAGTCCTGGAGTTTGTGGTCAGGGCTATTGGATAGAATGAACATTCAAGTTTGAACCTTAAGTATATCTTCTTTTTATTAGTTGCTAACTATAAACTTTAAATATTGTGCTTAAAAAGCGGTGTGTGAGTAAACCAGTTTTTGTAGATTATCCTGATCATTAAGATATGATGAAAAAAGGTAATATTTCTTCTGTTTGACAGACTAAGTAGCCAAATTAGATATATATATTTTATGTGAAATTCCATAAAATAGCATGTAGTATATATCTCACTACTCTTCAAAACTTTCAATTTCTATTACTGTTGAAAATAATTTGAACCAAAAAGCTAATGATAAAATAGCACATATAAATAAATAAATTCAACAAATACTCTTGTGTTCTAGCTAATATTACTAATTTTTTTTCTTTATAAAAAATCAACTGAATTGGAAATACTCATTCAACTCCATATTGTCTAAAATTTTGCTTTAATTTTCTAACAAGCCCCCAAATTCTATTCACAATAAAAAAAAACCCCTCATTTTTTTTTTAGAAGTATGCTCTATTTAGGGCTTGAACTCACTACCCAGAGATAAAGAGTCACATGTTCTACCAACTGAGCCAGCCAAGTACCCCAAATAAAACATTTTTTTTTTTTTTGTCATGTGAAGTTACATCATTCTTACCTTCAGAAGTCTTGGAGTTTAGATAATTTTTGTTTGCAGATTAATATATTCAGAGTAATTATCATAAGAAAAGTATTGAACCAAGAGCCTGGGGACCAAATCTTGTGCCCTGATGCTACCCAATGCAAGTTATAGGGTACATTTCATACTTTCTCTGAGTCAACTCTGTGTGGGTAAGATAAAACAGCTACATCACTGGATTGTAGGGATGTTAAAATAAGAAGTATATGAGAGGCTGAGAGGTATATTGCAGTGAATAGAGTTCAAATCCCAACCTTCCACTTAAGATATTGAAGATGAAACTTCATTTTTTCTTATCTTTAATGTAAGTGACTTTTCTAAGTGTGTGGTAAAAAGTAGAAATGAAGTATGTGAAGCCTTACCTCAATGTTTGGAGTATGAATAAATAAAATAGCCACCTTTTGCACAGTACTTACCATGTGCTAATGCTAAGCATGTATATGCATGATCACTTTTATTCCTTATGTTCAACTGAGAAAGTAAATTTTTTTTTTTTTTTCAGATGAAAAACCTAAGGCTTCCTCCCAGAATTAAAAAAAAAAATCTGCCAAGGCTCCATAGCTAGAATGTGTATGATAGAGGAAGGAAAGGGACTCTGGTCTCTTTGGCCTCAAGACCCATGCTTTACGTGAAGGCAGTAAAGCATAAGGCTATGAAGTTAATACAGGTTTTTTTTTGTATTGCTAAGATTCCTTTGCATAACTTTAAAAAATGTCTGCCTATCATTCAATGAGAGGTTGGTAATTCATCAATGAGAAGTTTGGAATCATCTAAAATATTCCTACCTAAAATATTTTGTTGCTAATGTTGTCAACTGGACAAAGTACATTTTATGTGCATTTCAATTCATATCGAAAGGTCAAGACAAAACAGACCATGAGCGACAAATGTCACACTTACACATATACCTTAAAACAGTTTTGAAAACTATGGTTAAAGCAGGTTATAACTGCTTTGTGATTAGGATTGATATACTCTTTTTTAAAAAGATTTATTTATTTATTTGAAAGAGAGAGAAAGAAAGAGAGTGCAGGGGGAGAGGCAAAGGGAGAGGGAGAGAGAAACCCAAGCAGACTCTGAGCTAAGCACAGAGCCCATTGTAAGGCTCAATCTCACGACCTTGAGATCAGAACCTGGGCCAAAATCAAGAATTGGTCCCTTAACCAACTGGGCCATCCAGGCGCCCTTGGATTGGTATACTCCTTTAAAAGGTTCTGTATATAAACATGAGAAATAGCAATGCAGATGTTAGATGCTTAACAAGATAATCTATAACTGACTTTGTGAGAAAGGCTAATTTCCAGTGTTATGAGCTTCTTATGAGATTTAACATTGGCAGAAAAAAATACTATAGAAGCACTGATGGGGCAGCCCGGGTGGCTCAGCAGTTTAGCGCCTGCCTTTGGCCTGGGGCATGATCCTGGAAACCCAGGATCGAGTCCCATATCAGGCTCCCTGCATGGAGCCTGCTCCTCCCTCTGCCTGTGTCTCTGCCCGCCCCCTTCCCCCCGCCATATTTCATGAATGGATGAATAAAATCTAAAAAAAGAAAAAGCAGTGATGGCCAGAGGATACTGTAAATATGTTAATATTACAGGCTAAAATTCCTGAAAATAATCTTCCTTGGAATCTAATTCTAATTGCTTGTGGTGTAGTTAGTTCAATTAATTGTGCCTTCATTAAAAAAAAAAAGTATGTAAAGTAATAAAAAGATGCCCAATCGGATTACTGTCATTTAATCTTGATGTTTTGGAGTTAATAATAGATATAATTTCCAGATATTTTGGAGTGATTCTAATTGGACTCATACAGTCTTAGAAACGAGACATATAGAAAATAAATAAAATTAATGAATCATTTTTATAAAATATGAGGCTTAGAGTGGTTTTAAGCAGGTTATCCAAAGCCGCTGCAAAGAAGCCTCTATTTGTAACCTCCTGTTCACATCCTTTCTAAGAATGAAAATGTTAACTTAGTCATCTTATATCCCTGAGGTCAGTGGCTATCAATTATAATTAGTTCCACAATATTTAAAAAAAAATGGAGGGTGGGGGGGGGGAGGTGGGGTGGAGGAGATCAAGTCCATATTCCAAATGTCTCTATTTTCTATTTAGCATCCTCAGTTACTAGAGATGAAGATTTTGATACTGTACTTTGTTTTCAGTAAGAGGTACTGATTATATACGTAACATCCCACCCCTATAAACTGTGAACACATTTACTCGCTTCTCCCAAAGATAGTCCAGCTTTCATTACATACTTCATTCCTAATCACTTATTCTGCACCAACTTATACTACCCACATCCCGAACCCTGCTGTAAATTATTCAAAGTCTACCTTGCTTAACTTCACCATATCTATTTCCATTTATGTCTGCCCAGTCAGGAAATAAAATACCCCTCTTGAAAGAGTCCAGGGCCCTCCTATCAGCTCTTAGTCCAGAGACTAAACCCAGACTGTCTGGGTTCTCATTTCTGAGTCTACCATTTTCTGCCTGTGTTCTCTGGGGCAAGTTACTTAAATTTTCTGTACTTCAGTGACTTCATCTGTAAAATGAAGCTAATAATAGTACCTCATTATATTGAGTACTAAGTGAGCAGATGTAAGACAGAACAGGGTCTGGTGTACGATCAGCACTATATAAGAATTCTGTTGTCATTATTATTTGTTAATGAAAGTTCTTTCACCTTTGTTTAAGCCATTCCTTAACCAGAACTATTTCTCCCTTTTTTCCATCTGTTTAAATTATAAAAATTCTTTTTTAAAAAGGTTTTTAATTTAATTTATTCATGAGAGACACAGAGAGAGAGGCAGAGACATAGGCAGAGAGAGAAGCAGGCTCTCTATGGGGACCCCGATGTGGGACTCGATCCCAGGACCCTGGGATCAACTACCTGAGCCGAAGCTAGACACTCAACCACTGAGCCACTCAGGTGCCCCTAAATTTTAAAAATTCTTTAGTTTCCATTCTTTCCATCAATATTCCCTGACCATGCCAACTCATTCTGATCTTTCCCAAAGCACTTATTTATCGGTGTATCATTTACTTTGGTATTTCAGATGTTCTCATGAATAGGTAACAAGTCTCCCAATCTGGACTGCAGTGCTGAGGTAAGTGCCTATGAGTTATGGTTCTTTTGAACCTTTCGAAATACCACCATAGATTGTACCACCACTTGAGCTGGGTGGTCAGTAAATATTGGTTAAGGCAGATTAATTCCAGAACCAACTAGCTTTAAGTAACAATGGTATTTTAGATAATTTGAATTTGTGTTCATTTTGACTTTAATTCATTGACTTCCACCTTTCCAATTTTACCTCCTCCTGATCCTCATGCCATTCCCTCCCTTTCCATATCCCTTCCAAACTCTAATCTCTGAGCACTCTGAGCTACTTTTCATTTCCTGCACACATTAAATGCTTTCACACTTCCATGCCTTGCATGATGCTCCATCTGTCTGGAAAACCCTTTTCTCACTGCTCCTTGGCTTCCTCATCTTCCCTAACCCCCACCAGACATAATTCTTACATTCCAAACAGTCCTGGGAAGTTCTCTTTTAAAACCTGACACATCAGCCCTTTGATGCTTCTCTAAGACTTCAACATGGACAGACCTCTCTTCCCTCTGTATAGATCTGTTTATCATTGATGATACTCTTCTGTTAGTCTTTGATGTTTCATCTATCCCATAGCTCTGAGTATCTCTAAGAGAGAAATTAGTTTTTATTCATCTTTCTTTCCAGAGCCTAGCCCAGTGCTTTTATTCTTTAAGGTTATACAGTCCTACGTATGTGAGGCAATTTCCTTACAAATGAACATGGTTCTTTCCTTTTCTTATACAACCATCATTTAGTTTTACAGAATTTTCTAAGGAGGAGGGGCTTAGTCATCTTTAAGATATTAACCTATTACCCAGAATTTTCAGTTCTGAGTGAGATTCAAGTGATCATCCAAGATTCTCAAAATAACATTCCTCTGCTTCTCTTAATATAGAAAAACTTTAGATTTCTAATTCAGGGTTCACATCTTTAGCCATACCCATCTAAAAAAAAAAGAGCAAAGAGGGTAAGGACAAGAAACAACCAATCCTGAAAAGTTATTTTTACTACCATTTTTGAAACATTCAGAAATGCTTTAGATATTAATGATGTTTTGATTTACAAGTGAAGATGAAATGACTGCTAAATAAAATTCATAAGCATTTATAATGCCACAATTTCAGATGTCAATAAAGTTTACTTAAGGGAAAGTGCCTATAAATTACCTATTTGCTTTGTGTTTTACTTGAAAATGTGCAATGCTATCATAATGATTTGGCTACTGGAAGTATAGTCATGTGGCATATGGCTTTATTGGAGAGGATTTCCCCAGCAAATGTCAAAGTAAAAAGAAAATCTCCTGTGTTGAAAACCTTCTGTATTCAGAGTAACAAAATTTGTCTGCTCTGCTTGACTGATGGAGATTAGCTGACTTCTTGCATTAAAGAAGTTTGTCTTGTAGGGGCTGAAGTGACAAGACAATAACTAAGTGCTAATTGTGCATAACCAGCACTAAAGATATGCAGTGCCATTATGGCATGTAATAAATGAAGCGAACACGGAAATATATTAGGTACTTTAATAATGATACTAGAATAGTATTTTGCAGCAATAAGAATGTGAACAGTTTTAGAGTCAGAATTTAGGAGTGTTTGTCTTACTTGACTGAGTTCTACGGAGAAGATAGACTTAATTGTGAATGCAACTTTTTATTTCAATGGTGAAATAAAATTGATATATGATTTGTAAATAGCATTAACAACCTACAATTACTTTGCATCATAATAGAATTTAGGCTGGGCTTAGCACTTGAGTGATGTTTTAATTTTCTGTGTAGAACACGGATAAAATAGGGGAGCCTGCCCTAATGGAAAAATGGACAAAGGGCATAAACAGCAGTTCCCTAAAAGAAGAAATATCAAAGGGCCACTAGAAATCAAATAAATACTAATTAAAAATTATAATGGGATACCATCTTTGATCCCTCAGGGTGACAGGGATTTCTTTTTAAGTAATCATCCCAGTGTTAGAGTGAATGTAAGAATACATAGCTTTTACATTTCTGGTGTGAGAATAATTGGTATAACTGTTCTGGAGAGCATTTTAACAACATATAACATAAGCCTTTAAACAGTTATATGTTTTGTCTGATTAATTGTGATCCTGTGAATTTATCCCGACACAGGCTTGAATACTCTTTGTTTATAAAGTCCATATTATGTTGACAATATTGATAATAGGAAAATGTGAAGAAATAGCCTACACATCTGACGATAAAGGACCGATTTAAAATATGAAGCTCCATTCATAAAACAGAACATGAGAAAGCTTAAAATATCTTAAAAGAATTTGTAAGGGCAAGTGAAAAAGCATACTACATTAAATGAAAAAGTTCAAATATCAAACATTAGGCTTCTCCCCTGTTTTTTTTTTCTTTAAACAGCTCAAATGTATTATAAAATATATGCTATAATGTCATTTGTCATATGTGCATAAGAAAACATATGGCAAGCTATACACCAAAATATTAAAATACTTCTTTTAGAATACTGAGATATGGGACAATATGATTCTTTGCCTTTTTCTATTTTCTAAAATTTCTACCATGAATATGTACTCTTTTATAAGTAGGAAAGCAGTAAATTTTGTTCTTGCATAAAGATAACTGAATTGTTAGTAGATCAATATGACAAATAGACGGAAGAATTCTAGATTTACTTCTTATATCTCTTTAAAATATATACACATACATGTACACATGCATATAAATGTCTATATGAATGTGTGGATATTTATGTCCATGTATCTATACCCTTACACATATATTTGCCAATTTATTTTTTTGCTAAAAGTCACCATAGACTGAGTTAACCTGCTTTGAGTACAAAAGTTTGTTGGGAAGACTCAAGGTGTTGTATCATGACTTCCTAAATTATTTCCTGGATGAATTAGATATTGTAAGGTATACTGGGCACTACTCTGAACATCTACATCTAGCAGGAAATATTATTGAGGTATATCTTTTTTTGAGATATATATCTTGTGTAAAACCCAAGTTAATGGAATATTATTTGGTAAGAGTAAATTGAGTAAATTACAATAAGTATCAAAACAAAAGTGCTTCTTTTTTAGAGGCAATTGTGTTCCTGGTATTTAATAAAAGGATTTCATTTAATTTCCAAAATCTGTAAGATAGGTATTAGTGTCTCCATTGTCAGGGGGTGGAAACCAATCTCAGAGATTAAGTAACAGATTCAAGATGTCATAGCTAATATATGATGGCATGGGAATTTGAATCCAGTTCTCCCTGTAAACATCATGTTCTTTCTACTACTTTATACAGGATTTCATAAGAAGATGCTGCACTGAGTAGGAAAGCAGGGCAAATCATAGTAACTGAGAACTTGGCGAAACTAATATATCTTGATTATATACTATGTCCAGCTGTTGTCACACTCACATTGAATATATTTTCATTAACACCCCCCAGGTGTACTAGGTTTTTAAATATATTTTAATACGCACAGTTTCATATTCTTATATCCTCTGCATTTATCATATAAAACAGGTATCAGGGGTACAACATTCCCACTGGAAATAAAACTTATAGCTTTCAAGAAGAAAAAATGGAATAAAGTGATAATGCTTTGAGATGAAAGAGTTCTCTGAGATTGACTAATCCAGCTCCCCTTTGCTGTAAATGAGAAAACTGAGGTTGGGAGAGCTAAAATGGTTGATGGATGGTTATATATCTTGTGAGGGGCCAAATCCAGAGTAGAATTTAGGTTTCTAGATTCCTTGTGCAATACTCTTCCCATTTGCCTATGCTGCCTGTCCAATGCTGATAAGTGTTTAATTCTCTGCTATATCTGGCCTCATTCCCAAAGAGACGTAAAGCAACTTTAAAAGTACATATAAAACAAGGTTAAAATTCAAGATAAGAAATCAAGAGAGAGGACAGCAATAAATAGGAAAAATAAGATGAAGATAGACATGTCCTACAAGTTCCTGTATATTTGTCTCAGTGCAAATGTGTTTGTTCATAGTACGAAAGAAGTGAAGATTATGAAGCCTACTTTTAAAAAGGCAGAAGACTTTAAAGATCTTTTTAAAGTTTTAAAGTAAATTTTAGAGAATTTTTAAACATAATTTTTAAAGAAGAAAAACAATAAAGAACAAATAATAAGAAAACTAAAGTTGGTAGCAGTGTCTTCATCTCTTTTCCCATCCTGCTTTAGCATGTTCTTCCCACAGGTAGAAGAAGCATAGTTTTAAGACATTTCCCCTCAGTGGTTTTGTCTCTGGCACCAGATGAATGTTTGCAGAAAACAAAAATGCTGAGATTAACTGCTTTAAGTAAAATATATAATTGCCACTTATTAAGTAAATAACTAGCAAAAAGAGGTTTGCTATTTTTTAGACACCAGAATGAAATCCGCTTACCTTTGATTACAAAGCTGACATGCAAAGCAGTCCAGGTGGTAAACATTGTCCTTGGCGCGCATCACCATCTCAAAGGCAGGGATGAGCTTACTACAGGCGGCACAGTTTCCCGTTACACCGAAGAGCCTGGAACAATAAACATTTTTTTTTTTCAAACTCTTACAAGGAGATCTGAGATGATGTCTAGAGAAGGTGCCAGTACACCTTGCAAAGCTATCAATACACAATGCCTTATGATGTACACAAGCAAGTTTTATCCAAGGCAGACACATAAGTATTCTTCTCTGTTACATACTCAGTTGACCTTTCTTGATGAAAATCACATCTCATTTGAGAAGAAAAGGAAAAGACAAATATATTAGGAAGCTTACATAACCGCATGCAAACAAGTCCTTGGGAGTGAATTCATAGCAAAAATCTTCTACTGGATAGAATATGCAGTAAATAGAAATTTTTGTAACGTAACTTTGATCTTAATGTTACATATTAAACACTTCAGTTGCAAAAGAAACCCATTTGAATGACTCACTATTTTCTGACATCTAGCTACTAGGTTTGCCATTATTATGAAAAGAACATTTATGAACCAGCCATTTAAATAGTCAAAAAACATTAGAGGTGCAGGCACCTTATGGCCCTATACCATAGTTATAGCTATGATTATGTTATTCAACTAGCACATTAAACTAAATGAGGCTGTAAACTACATATAGCTCGACCAGGAGTTGAAACATAATATATCGAGAGAACCACTGGAACTGTCCCGGAAAAACGTATTTCAAAAAATCCTATTTGCTACAGATTCCTGAAAATAGTTATTGTAATGACCTAAAAACTAGTATAAAATAGAGTGTCTCTACAGTTGCACAATGGGACGGAATAAAATATTTTATCCATTTGCACTGGCAATATTTAAACCAAGTTTCTTTAAAGTTGTTAATGGTAGTGAAGAGTTATTATAAATAATATTCTGTGCATAGCAGTTAATGCACTTTTTAACTAGGAAGCAAACTAGATGAAAAACACCACATCTGCCAGTTTTCTTTTTTCTCCAGCATCAGGCTGACAGGAGAAAAATATAATGGCTCTCATGGGAAAGACCAAATTAAAAGCAGTTCTAAACTAATGAATTCAAAGGTGCTATGGAGAAAACTCATTTTATTTATAAAAATGTACTTTAAAAAACTCAGTCTTTCATTTTATTGAATTTAAGGATTATGCACAAATATGCTCAAGTTTCTCTTCTCCTACTTTCTAAATACTCCAAAGACAGGTCTTTGCTTCAGGCATGCGTATTCATTTTCAAGTTCATCACCATTTCTTCTTACCAGGCTAATGACAATTGTTGGAAAGAGTTGTGAGAAGGGTTTTCAGAGTCTGGCAAAACGTGTAATAAACGTTCACGCTTATGTTTTTGTTAGATTGTCTCTTGAAGAACATAAGCGCCTTGAGGGCAGAAAGCGTAAGTGCTTTCCAAACAGTTTGCCAGTATAACGTGTGCCCTTGACAAAAGGGGAAGGAAGGGTTCCATTTAAGAAAACCAAATTTGAAATTGTTAGCTGCGGTTTTCCTGAAAGAATTTTTAAGACATTTTCACGTGCATCCGGAAAGGAGCATAACTCTAATGACAGGCGTGTTCTCCGTTTGCAATCCGTATCTTAGGAAATGATTTTTCTCTAAAAAGAACTTCACTGAAAATGCAACATCTCCCATCTCCTACTGGCATCGTTAAAAATGAAACCCCCCCAGGCTGAAGCTTTCATCCTGTTCTTTTGTAAGCAGAATTTTTTCGTCTGGTCTAACACTTGACGTTGACTTTTCAGGGTACTTTGCACGATCCATTCAGGAGTCACGTCACTCACACGTGCCATTTGTCCCACCTGCTCTTTCATTGTATCTTGGAGAAATAAGGAAATCCTAAGAAGTTAGGATTCTTTATTCCGTGCATACGGATGCACTTGTGGATACAAAATGTGGCTGGTGGGAGAGAAAGCGGATTTTAAGGACTACGCGGTTTGCTTACACCTCATAAACATACCCACACAATGCCATTTTGAAATTCTGGACATAGTTTCCCCCAATTTCAATTGCTCTCGCTAGCTGAGCATTTATCAGCTACCTGATTAGAATTTGTTTCCACACAAACCATTGATCATCAGCCTATTACTAGGCAAATGACAGTTAATTACCCACTACATTAACCACTGGGACCTGAGACCTGCTTCTGCTGCCATCAGTCAACATGATAAATGTGGCAAGTTCAGTAATGCATGGCCAGCCCTGAGCTGCCTGCTATACTGCGAACAACCCTCAATCTCACTTCCAGGCCCAGGAAAATCTATGGCAATCTGCATAATTACAAGCTCTAGGTTAATAACAGACAAATGATTTGTTGCATCTAAACAAAGTCCTTGGAATGGTCCTGGTCTCTGGTGGCTGGCTGGCCGGCGGGCCGCCTCTAGCGTACGTTCCACTGCGATGTGCACAAAACAGTTCTCTGACGTTACAGCCTTCCAATTTGTTGCCCTCCAATTTATGGATTCTGCATATGTGATTTTTAATCATTAAAGGACTCTTGAAGCAATATTATCTTAATTATTCTCTGCTGTAACCAGGGAATTAGGCTTCAGATAAAATTTTCTTCTTCCACGCACTTTCCCTGCCTCGCTGGAGGCTCCATCAGTTTCCATCTACACCTGGACTCTGAAATCCTAATGATGAATTATTGCCCCTTTTCCTAAGAGGGCGAACCTTACAAGGGAACATTTTACTGAACTGTCAGCTCACAGACTGAGTGCGGAGATGCGGAAATCTGATCTAATTTACTGCAAAACGATGCATTTGTTAGACTTTTTCCTCAGTTTTGTCCAAGGATCAAGAGATCATTCTATAGCCACATTCAGGTTCTTTTTCGCAGTTGGGCGAACCCAAGATTCTCTGAGGAAGGAAACAAAGTCCTATGTTACAAAATCGGGTTTCCAAAGCGTATAATGCTATCCTTTGGTCTTCAAACACGACATTTGGATTCTCAGGCAAAAATGATTTTCATATATAACAATTAAGCTTAAGGCATGCATAGTTCTCATTTGTAAGATTTTTTTTCAGATGTGTCTAGGATACATTCAAGAAGAGTCTCTTAATTATCTAATTCATTTAGACTATTCATAATCCTGGAGATCCTTGTAACCCCTTCCTTACCATTCCTCACTCCCAGGGAGGCTAATACTGATTCCCTTTTCTGTTTAAGCTGGAGATCTCTGTAATCTCTTGTTTACTGTGCTTACAAGATCTCATCCTAACATAAGGGGAGGGCCTACGTGTACTTGGCAGATAGAACACTGAGACAGACAAAGCTTTATTTTAAAAAGGAGTCATTTTGAAATCCTGACCTAAATTCATCATAGAGTATCAGCTCATAAATTTATGGTAAGGAAAACATAATTGATCCATTTTGCTCAGCTTGAAACATCTTATAGATTATTAAAGCATGGCAGGGGTTAATTTGCCAATTTATGGGCTAGATTTTTCCCTACCATTTATGCTCACAATAGGCTTTAAGCAATATGACCTCTGTCTTGTTTCTGACACACTATCCAAAGTGGACTCACGATATAAAAGGTGACAACTACCATCTATGCAATATCAATGCGTATAACTATTTGCAGGGATCCCAAAGGACATTCCTGTCCGTTTTCCATTCTGTTTTCACTTTCACTACCTGGTACTGACAATCTAAACATAGACAAGAAGGTAAAAACCAAACAGACAACTTTCTTATAAGTAAGAACTCAAGCCTATCTGTATGCTGCATAACACTTCCCACATGGTAGTGAGCATGCAGAGAAATATTTAATACTTTTTGTGTATGGGTGGCAAAGCACTCAGAAAATTTTGCATTTTTACCAAATGTCCAACAGCTTTTGCAACCTAGTCATAAATCAGGTGGATTCTGTATGGGTTAGTATATATCCATTACTAAAGTTCCTGGAGGTGGGGGTAGAGAAAAACTCAAGACATATAATCATTTAACATAGCAATAATGAATATGGTTTACTACAGGCATCCGGGGGAAAATGAGTGTTCATTGTATTAGTGTCTTTTATTTCACGGCACCAGATGTTTCTATAGATTTTTTACCAGGTCAGTGGCTCAAGTCACTAAATCAAATTCCCCCAAGCCATGGAAAGCATAGTATTTGACTCAAATTAATTTATTATTTTGGGGAAAATGCATACATAAATATCACTGCAATAAACCTTCACTCTGAACAAAGATCAAGTGTTCTCTTCTGGTATTCAGGCAATCCTCATTGAGCAACTTGAATATACATGAAGTCAACAGTAAATTTTTTTTCAACATCGCAGATAAGACTGTTTAGTTATAATACCATGTGTGGAAAAAGACAAAACAAAACCCTTCTCTATGCAGAATAACTAGAGATGAACAGAGAATGAAAAGTTTAGTTTTCTAAGAATATGAGATTGTAATCAATGAAAAAGATCTTTAACTTTTGACTGCTGGATGGTGAAGTTTTATTGAACACGTTATGTGAGTAGGAATAGAACATTTTCACAGATTGAGAAGGGCAATTGCTTTTTTGTCTATTACAAATACACTTCTCATCTCCTTTCCTATTTCATTTTTTAAACTAAGGAATGCAGTGATAGAAAATGAAAACACTTTAAACATTCAATTCTTTTGTTTTAAATGTAAAAAAAGCTCACCCATTAGGAGGGTGAAGAGAGTTGAACCTATTGTTCTCTCTCCTGTTGGGTCTTAGCACGTCCTCCACTGTCACAAAGATAAAGAAAGTGTGGGAGTTAAAAGAGGAGAAAAAGGAAACATTGAACACTTCTAAATGTACAAAGGAGAATATAAAAATGTTTAACATTAATGTGAACCATGCTTCTAATTGTTACACAGTTAGGCTTAGCATATATTTTTAGTATACATTTGTGCAAATTTAAATTAATTTGAATTTTTCAAAACTTAAGCTAAAAAACGTTGATCATATTTTAAAGGAACTAGATACATCACCTGTTAAAGGAAGCTTAGAGATTATTCCTTTCATAGTTAAGCAGTTTTATTCTTTGAAATTAACTCTAATTTGGGTTATTAAATTCATATATTTTATATATGTGTATTTATACACATATATATTAAGTGTATATATTTTTATTAACAAATACAGATCATGCCAAACACAAAAGCCATTTGCTGAATGTAAAGTGTATATGAATTAATACATATATTAATAGGACCTATAGAATATATATGCATAATCTCTTTACATGCATGTGTGCATGTGTGTGTATATATATATACACATATGTGTATATTCTCTTTCTATATAACATCTTATATACATGAAAAGATATATATCTCATATATAAGATCGATTGATAGATAACTCTATATAGATCTTTTTTTAAAGATTTTAAAAAATTTGTTTATTTGAGAGAGAGAGAGCATAAGAGAAAGAGAAAGCACGAGTAGGGGGAGGGGTAGAGAGAGAAGCAGACTCCCTGCTGAGCAGGGAGCCCAATGTGGGACTCAATCCCAGGACACTGGGATCATGACCTGAGCCAAAAGCAGACATTTAAGCTACTAGGCCACTCAGGCACCCTTTATGTAGATAGATTTATAGGGAATATGCACACACTCAGCTCACTAGGTAAGCACATATTACAGGTTGAGTGGAAAAATTAAGTAAAAGTTACAAAGTGCCTAACTACAATTTCAGTAAAAAACTGCCAAGGCCCATGCCATATAGTTGTGTACATGTTAAAATATAAAACTTGCTACCTGAAATCCCAGAGGTAGCTTACAGTATAGACAGAAAGCTCAGGTTCAATGAAACCTTCTTAATGAAAGTGGATGCCTACTATGTGCACGGTACTTAGGGACGTTAAGATGCATAATCGCTGGTTGTGTGCCATCAAGTAACCAATGAGAAGAGCAGTACAAGGGCAGAGGTGAAAAGTGCCATGCAATAGAGGGTGGTTGTCACTTGGTAAGCCTATGCTGTACCAGGGAAAACATGTCATTTGAAGCAGGACTTGAATGAAAGATGGTATTTCAGAAGGTAGAGAACTGGTGGGAGCTGAAAGAAATGTTTCTCAGGTTGATGTTAGAGGATAAGCAGAAGTCTGGAGATGGTCAAGATCAGAGTTATTAAAGTATGTTTAAGAAATGGCAAATATGCTAGCAGTCTGGTAGGCTGAGGTTATAGGGAGTAGGAAAAGAAGCCCAGCCAACCCACAGAGGTGACTCTGGCCTGGATGACTAAGGCTTCATGTTTGGCGCAGTAATATGTTAAGAGTATCCTCAGAATGTGTCCGTCTCCTACACTCAGGCAAAACTCTGCCCTTCCTTGAATTAGGCTGCTGGGTGTTCACATCCAACCCAGATGGTTAATTCCTGAGTGTCTCCCAACAACCGACTGGACTAAAATATCACCCACCCATTTACACAACAACATGGTGGGGATAATAAAATTATAAGTAAAAAGTTATCCCTGAAGAGGAAGGGGAAAGATTTAACTTTTGGGTTGTTGGAATTCCTGTTATCTATACTTAATACTACATTGGGACTAATAGAAAAATAAAAAGAAATGCTAAGGGTGAAGAAACACCATTGTTATCTGTTTCTCTGGGGAGTGCCTTTTAGGCAAAGGAGAGACTAAGGAAACATTTTAGGAAGACTTACTTCCCACTAAGACTACTTGACTTATAGGAACCTATCATTCTAGAACCAAGTCCCATGAGTGATTGGTTAGGTGTCCATGCCCTGCAGAATCTACCTTAATTTGAAATAGGTTGCTTTAGACTATCTCAAGATAGTCCAGGAAAACAAGACAAAACAGTAATACTGCTCGGATCTTGAAGGCAGACCTTTAATTTCACCATAGAGCTGGTTCTTTCCCCACCTTCACTCAACTCATAAGCCAAGCTAACTATATTTGTACTCCCTGTCTATTGCTATGCTGTCCAATATGGTCAGCACTAGTGGCTACTGACCAATTAACATGTGGTTAGTATGTATGGAAATATGCTCTAAGTAAAACATATACCCCAGATTTCAAAGCACAGAGAAGTAAAACATTTCATGAATATCTTTTAAATTTTGATTACAAATAGAAATGATAATCTTTTGAATACACTTGGTTAAAGAAAATATGTTTTCAAAATTAATTTCATCTGAAATTAATTAAAACATCTTAATGAGGCTACTAGAAAAATAAAAATTAATATGTGAATCATATTATGTTATGTTTCTGTTAGACAGTGCTGATCTATTTTCCCAGTACCCGTGGATACACTAGGTTTATCACAGTTACACACACAGAGATCTAGAATTTTCTAATTTAAACTCATCCTAGAAATCTCTCTTCCAGTGTTCTATGCCTATAGATAGAAAAAGTAAAGGCCAGAGATGCTTTATTCTAACATCAAACTTAATTGTATGCTGATAGTGTGACTCATTATAGCACACCCATAATCTGAAATAGACAATAATGTCTCGCCTATTTTTCTGGTTCTAGGGTTACTCAGTGTTAACTCCTTTCAAAACTTGCCATTTTCTTCTCCATGTAATCAGCAACAGGGTAAGATGGGAAAAAAAAAAAAAAAAAAGGAACTGATGCCTGGACTCCCTGGCTCTGGTCCTAGCTCTGCCATGAAGGGAAGGAAATAGCCCACACCAATAGACAGAAGCCTACACCATTATTTAGCATCAGAACGGCTATGATAACCTAACCATCCTTATCCAGATCTGGTCTTTTTCTCACTATACTTCCCTGTGCTGCCCCATAAAAATAGGGCAAGAAGGGGTTGCACTGGATAAAAGTCTCTAGCTTACTGATCTGACAGAATCGATTTACTTAGAATTACCATCTCTCTCCACACCTGACTCAGTCAAAAATTTCAAACAGTATTTAAATACTATACTTTCACTTTCAACAAATCACTGTCAATTTCCCCTCATACCCATTTTCCAAAGCCGAGCAGGTGTTACTGCTACTTATGATCAGCACAGCAACCTACTGAGAGAGGTGAGTCAGAGGGAAGTAAAATTAAATATTTTCATTTCAACATTTGATGAGGATAATACTTCTGGGCAAATATGGCAATTGTACCAACATTTCATAGAATCATAAAATCCTAGTCCTCAGAAGAATCTTCCATAGCTCAAACAAAATAAGTATGTCAAACTTGCTATTTATTGTTGGGATATTAAATGACAAGGTTTTTCAAATTTTTAGATATAGTTATGGGAAAAGCTAGAATAAGAGGATGTATAGAAAAGCAAGAGACAGTGAAATAAAGGATAACATAGATGAACTAAAATTAGAGATACTCATTGTTAAGTAATCAAAGTAGATATTTCATCTAGTCTGCTAGAATTTTCAGGTAAGCTTTTAATGAAGGAGAGAACAAATCAGTCACAATTACAAGAGCATAAATATCTATGACTATTTTTACAGATATTGTGGGCAATTTAGTTATTATCTATCCCTCCCTTGACACAACTGAGGAAGTTGTTAGTAGATCACAATAAATTATGCACTGGTTTTTAGCCATGATACAATAAATGCTAATTGGGATGTGCTGTGCACAGTTTTATAATGAAGGCTTATAAGGAGTTTTTAAAGCAACAATCTATCCTATCATAAGTTTTAAAAAGCTTCGCCTACTTAAAATTATATAGGTTTTTCAGGGTGTAAACTTTTGAAGTAATATTTTCCGAAAAATCAGCATTGCAGTCTTTTGCTTTCTTTACAGATGTCTTGAGCCCTACAATTACTTTCCCTTTCATCTTTCATTTCCACACTTGTGTTTGCATACACTATATATAAAAGTGAGCAAGAAAGTGGAGAGGTATTTTATTTGAAAATATGATTTTTACCCATCTCATAACTAATAAACTTGAAGCATCAAAATGTTTGAACAGAAAAGAACAATAAAGAGGAAGGAAAAAAGCTTTTATGGGAAGGTGATGGAGGTCATTTTGTAAACAGTTATCTGAGAACTAATCATGGGAAAGACCTTTTCTGTGATCTTTTTCAAATAAGCCACTTAATATTTTCACGTGTCAATTTCAACATATTTGCAAGTGCCACTCAGTCCTTCTTTCAGGTACTAACCAAGACTCAACTAAGGCTCCGCTGGGAACCACTGACTCCCTGATGACAGTGTAATCAGGGCTGCAGTGCAAACGTATCTGTTCTGATGTAAAGTGTTTCTTTCATATCCAGAGGTTATGAATTTGTGACAGTAATTGCTGGAATATTTATAAAAAGTAAACAAAGAGTTAGGGAAGGCATTTACTTATTCTTGCAACTAGCCAGTAAATTTTCAGAAAAACTTTTCTTCTAGGATTAATTATTATGACTTACTTCAAAGAAAACGTGCTTTGTAGGAGTCTAGTGACAACCCAGATAAGGACCTGTTATTTTCAATTTAGTTTCAAATTTTATTTAAATCTTTTTACTTTACTCCTTTGAAGAAACTACCTAATTACCATATTTCCTTTTAAGGTAAATGGCAGGATTTAGGACATTGTGTAATTTATAAGTTCAACTTACTAAAAAATAAGAGGGGCAGAAAATGTTTCCAGAGATAGTCATCCTTACTTTTTTTTTAAATTGATTAATTTATTTATTTGAGAGAGAGAGAGAACAAGAGTGGTGGGGAGGAGCAGAGGAAAAGGAAGAAGCAGACTCCCCGCTGAGCAGGGAGCCTGGGGAGGAGGGCTCCACCCCAAGACATCTTGGTAAGTCCCGAGATCATGACCTGAGTGGAAGGTAGACATATAACCCAGTGAGGCACCCCTGTCATTCTTGTTTATAACCAAGGATCATTTATTATAGAGGCATCAAAATATACCCTGGCTCCAAATTCCATGAACATTATCACCAAAGATTCATGATAGGTATCTTATTGGTTCTCTTTTAAAAAAAGTGTTTTCTGCAAAGCAAATTTAACATCTGATATCATTTGCCTCTAGGATTTTAATGGACAATTATTCTTAAAATGTTATAACAAATTATTCTTAGAACTATCCTTTTAAAAAATCACATGGGGGTTAGTCTGTGTATTAACAAGGGTATTTTACATGTCAGGATGTGTGCAGGACAATCCTGCATAGTACTGTGGCATAGGCTAACTATTAGCAGTGCTTTCTTTATCAAAGTGTTCTGGGTTGGGTAGAAAATTATACAGTAAACCTAGTAATAGCCAAAGATCAATTAGAATTCAGATAATTTCAAACTTTCTGTTCTTCAGTTCCTTTTTTTTTTTTTTTTTTTTGTGACCCAAATAGGCGGAGTGAACTAAATATCCTTTTAGGGCTTTTGTATAATGTTAACATTCTGTGATTCTTCACTTTAGCTGAAGTGTAATTGGATGATTCAAGTAAAAGCTAATTTGGAGAATTTGACTTTTAGTTATACTGAATTTGTAAAACCAAGTTAAAAGGGAAGGTATACAAATTCTGTTCAGTACAAGTTAGTATTTTATATATCTATATATGTATGTATGTATATATATGTATACATGTATGTATTTAACTTGAAGTTTAATTTGAGAATATTTTAAAAGATTTTTGAATTGCCTTAAAGTAAGAACTTAGAAGAATTACCAAAAAAAAAAAAAAAATCCCACGAAAATAATTATTTGTATGAGACAAGTTCCTTTTTGGAATAAGAAATCAACTATATATATATATATATATATATATATATATATATATATAAAAGAAAATAGTTTTGTGGAAAGAAGATGTATAATTCTTTACTATTAATTAGTCTAAGCTTGATGCTCTCCATAATAGATTTGTACAACATCGATATGGTATTATGAAGGAGAAACATTGAAGTTGAATTTTGTGTAGTAAAACTATACAAAAAGAACTACAGTCAGACCTGTAGATTATATTTTTGTATCTACACATACAATGTCATTCATACACAGGACACACAGATAGTATCATATAGACATGATGCATTTGTGTAGTTTTTTAAACATTTTCTTCGGTAAAATGTTATTTCCATAGCACTGAGTTTAAGTAAATACTTCATTTTTGAAATGTGTATGCATTTTTTTTTATAAAAAGATAGAGCTACCGAGGTATTTCCTTGTTGTGTCACCTTTAGGACTTACTATTTGAAGTACTTCTTAGAAATTGCTATTCCACAGTGTCCAGAATTTTAAGTATTCCTTAAACACTTCTAAAACTGGATGTCAAGCCTTTCATAAATAGTGTATTGGGGGTGTGTAACATCAATATATATCCCACTTCCAATTTATAAAATACACTGAGTTCAGTAATCTCTAGAACCATACCTGTATTATCAACCACAAAAGTTCTGTTCAGTGTCAATAAAGTAAATATTTTTGTAAGAAACCTAGGCAGATCACTTTGGGAAAATCCGTTCACGGAATATATGTTAGAATAATTTGCTCCCAGAACATGACCTTAAGGCAGAATCTGCCAAAATATCTGACATTAATTCATTCATTCATCTATTTTTCTAACACTGTGATAATACCAAGTGGACATGAAAATGGGTTATCAAAATGGAAATCACCAATATGAAACACATAATCCAAAGTAGAGATGTTTTCTAAGGAATTAGTACAATTCTCAAAAATACATTCCTCCGCTTTTAGCATGTATTTTCCTATCTAGATACATTTCATGAAAGAAAAAAAAAAAGCTCCAAAAATCACTCGAAATTTTCATTTTTTTTTTTTTAAGTAAATGTATTAACGTTGGGAATCAGCCATTTAGTCAAATCTGAGAGAGGGGAAAAAAATCCTATCAATAAACTCTATTTGTATTAAAGTTGGGAATCAGCCATTTAGTCAAATCAGAGAGGGGAAAAAAATCCTATCAATAAACTCTATTTCAGTATCTGTTCCTAAATGCCCACTGCATAAACCTCAGGGTGAGCTCTGTTACTCATGTACATATTGTCTGGGGTCAAGAGAGAAAAACACTGAATGAGGCACAATTTAAAATCATTTAGTGATCAAAAAAGCAGAAATAAAGACTCTGACCTCCGACACCCTGAATATGGAAAAATAAGGCATTGGAATCATTTGACAGCTGATACTTCCTGGTAACCACAGGCCCTGAAAAGACAACTTAAAAGATAGTCGAACTTGCGTGTGCACGTGCCTCTGTGCGCCCGTGTGTCCACATGGATAAATAAAGTACTAACCTACTAGTTATCTCTTTTTACTCTCAGCCTGTCAAAAAAACCTGTCAGCTGCAAAGGCGATAAGGGGGGCAGTTTAAAGAAGATACCGGAGCCTTAAGCTTCTTAATGTGCCAAGAATCAATCCCATGAAAGCAAACAACTCGAGAAGGGGTTATATGTATTTAGGAGAGCTCTCGGCTCCCTGCGCTCCGCTGCAGCCCAGAGCCAGCGTTCAAGTTTTCTCACCCTAATGACCCCTGAAGCAGCCCTGAGGGATTGCAAAACAAGGCCGTTACACAAGGCAGCTTGCTAATTGAGAAGTTGATCGGGGGTAGAGAAATCCTGCTTTACCGCGTTAAGTGTCGAAATCAAGCATGACTAGATTGACGTCGCCAAATCACCGTCTGGAGGCCACTCCACGCCAGGAGCAGCAGGGCTTTTCACACCTGATAGGCCCTCACTCTATCTACATCAAGTCACATTAAGAAAGGAATGTATTACGGAACTGGAGCCCCGCCGAAGAGCATGACTCGGCTGCCTAATTGCTACTCCTCCTCCTCCGCTTCCCCCAAGAAGCACACCTGGCCTGCGGCTTACCTGCGGCTTACCTGCGGCTTACCTGCGCCCTGGGGCCAACCCGCCCGCTGCTCCGGACAGGTTAGCACCCAAACCCCGGCCGTAGAGGCAGACAGTAGGCTTGGAAATTTCCTATCACACCTCCCAAAAGCATTGGTGTAAACTACAGAACCCGCAGAACAGTGCTGGGATGCAGGGCTCTTTGATGCTTTCTTTTTTCCCCCTTTTCTCTCTCTCTCTCTCTTTTTTTTTTTTCCTCTCTCTCCTCCTTTCCCTCTTTTTTTTTTCTTTTCCAATGAAGTTGCAGATTCATGGTGTATGATCAGTGAAATGCCTGAAAACAGTGATTTAGACACCACCCCGTCTGCAGAAGAGAGGGGAGACCTTCTGCTTTTGAACTTTGAGTCCCCAGTCACGGATTTGATGCTCTCCAACCTAAAATCCCCTGTGACAGATGGCATAATAGATATTCCTGACAGCCCATACTGGCAGGCTGATATTACTTGGTATTTTTTTCCTACACTCTGTTTCTGACAGGTTCAAAGCACTTAACCAACAATGTGGCTTAGGTGGGGAGGTGCAGTGAGAACCTGAATTAGGACCCCCCCTTCTCCCACTTTTAAATTAAATTTATTTATTTATTTTACCACTTTTCAATTTTTTAATTAAATTTTTTAAAGATTATTTATTTATTCATGAGAGACACAGAAAGAGAGGCTGAGACATAGGCAGAGGGAGAAGCAGACTCTTCACGGGGAGCCTGATGAGGGACTTCATCCCAGGACCCCGGGATCTTGACCTGAGTGGAAGGCAGATGCTCAATTACAAAGCCAGCCAGGCATCCCCTACTTTTTGATTTTAAACCTCAGTTTTCTTACTGAGTCAATGGAGTTAATTTCAATCTGTCCTTCATTAACTACAGGGCACGTGGGGAAATAGCTAGCTTTCTTTCCAACTGCAAAGATTTTTTTTGGGGGGGGCTTAAAAAATCATTCTTACATAAATCTGTACTATTAAAAATTAACCTTATATTTATTTGTGAGGTGCTAGGTGACAGTCAGTCATTTTATAGGGGAAACTGAGGCACAGAGGAACAGTGACTCACCTCAGATCTTACAGTCAATTTTAATAGCAGGGATGGAAACCTGGAAGTCTATGTTTTCTGATACCCAGACTGGTGATCACTCCATATCAGACTTTTTGCCCCTAATCCAAGTATGATGGATAAAATAGTGTGATAAATTGATAATGAGAGAAACAAACAAACAACAAACATACAAGGGGAAAAGGTATTTTCTTACCTTGCAAAGGATGATAGGGCAATCCACTGTATTCTACACTTGAGTGCTGACTCCAAGGTATAATCTAAACTTATGATATTTGCAATGCATTTATAAAAAGCTCAACATTCTCTTTTAGAGATTAAAATTAGTAAACAAACCCAGAAGAATAAAACCCCACTAAAATGGAGGCTTTATTAATTTTAGAAACCACAAACATAAGATCAGTTTCTACACACTAAAGACAATACTATCCACAAAAGAATTTTTAATGGAAAAAGCAACTAAAAGCCGAACTCCTCTCTGAAAATAATACCACATCAAAAAAAAAAAAAAATACCTCATCAAATGCGACAAATCAGTCAAAAGATTTTCCTGTACTTACATTGCAAAGAAACATCTCAAATCAACATCAGTATGATATCTGGCCAATTATGTAGGGGCTTAGCATGTAAGGTTGAATGTATATTCAGCCCTGGCTTTGTACCTGACACCGTTTTAAGCATTTTAAATAGGTTGTCTCATTAATCCTCACAACCGAATTCACAGGTGGCAGTTTATTCCCCCATTTTAAGGATGAGGAAAATGAAGCAATTAGAATTATGTCACATGCCCAGGGTTGCATGGATTTAATGGGAGAGGTGAACACCACAGATCCCTGGTCTGGCCTCATAGAACAGAAGGAACCTCAGAGGCAATTTACTACTTCTTAAAAGATCCCTTTTTACTTCCTGACCTCTCAGAAGTGCTTATGCTTAAAGCCAAATTCTGTTTTTCTAGACCTTCCTCTCTCTGGGGCCTTACAGGACAAGTCTAGATCTCTTTACACAGAACATTCCTCTCTTCTGCAGACTACATAGCCACACCCCTTCATGTTTGATGCTGACATGTCAGGACAATCTCTAAGTCCCTTAAACCAGAGGTCTCAAATTCAGCTTTGACCGATCCTCACCCCCCCAAACCCTCAATGTCAATCCTGCCAGTTCTCTCTCTTTAATGCTATATGGACATGTCCCTTTTTTCTTCAATCTCAGTGACCCATCTCTAGCATGCATCATTTCTCCCCTGGACTCACACTATGACCTCCTAGCTGACCATCTTTTCTACCAGCCTTCCCTGCCCTGTTCTTCACTCTCCATGCTACAGCCAGTTACTGTTTTATGTAACACAGATCTAATGTGTTGCTTCTGCCTATAGCCCTCCCTAGCTCCCCACTGCATGAAGGATAAAGGCATGATGGTATGAAAGGACCAACCCATCTGGCCCCAGTCTTCCTTTCTCTCTTCTCTTCCACAACTGTGCCTCATCCCCAACATGCTCTCTTCTTTTTCAATTCACCATCTTTTTTCATGCCTGATAACCTACCAGTCCTGAGTGTTAAGTCCTTACTACCTCTATTCTTCCTGGCTAACCCACTACTCCTTTGCCATATTCAGCTCCAATGTCACCCTCTAATTGCCCTGAGGCAAAATGAATAACACCTTCCTTTGGATATTGAGCCACTTGTTTTCATATACTATATGCACCTCACAACATTTGTGCCAGCTTCTGTTCCTGTCTCTTCCTTGCTAGATAGTAAGCTCCTTGGTGCCATGCACTCCCCTTGACCTAACATGTGTCTTATTCATATGCCCTGACATTACTGAACTACATAGCAGGGACATAACTGGAAATTAGCATTCTTTCCTTGTCAACTAATTAGATTGCATATAGGAATTTTACTTCTACCAGCTATTTTTAAAATCCCATTTTGAGCTCAGTGTACAATGGATATAACACCTCTAGACAGAAGTCAAAGATAAATTATTTAGAAGCTGTTACAAGGATCAGACCACATTCCCCATGTTCTTCCTTCAACTTATAGAAATAACCTAATAAGGACAAAGCTATACTGAGTGAGGCTACACCAGCCCCATGTTAGGCAACATCATCATCTACTTTCTGAAACTTGGCACAAATTAGGTCTCTCTTTAATCTGTTCAATGACTAACAATGGCTCCACATTACTCACATAATAATATTCATTTTGCCCCATATGCTTCTCCAGACCAATTCTGTAGGACCACAATTCTCTCTTTCTTATAAATGAGCCACCTAATTAGAGCTACCAGACTTAGGATTCCCAAATATTGCATGGAGCATACTTATATTTTAGAAAATTACCCCTTACCTGAAATTTAAGTTTAACTGAGGATCCTGTTTTTTTTGTTTTTTTGTTTTTTTTTCCCTAGCAGCTCTACACTTAATTTGACCAGCCCATTTGCCTTACTGTTGACAATGGTCTCCAGTGCCAAGTAGGCAGTAGGTAGCTACTTACAGCTGAAATGTATTTTCTGCTCATCTCTCACGCCAATCTCTCCTCCTTCCAGAAGTCTTCTCTGAAGTCTTATGATTAATTGAACTTATAGGAAATATTAAGAAAATATAGAAAATATTAACTACCTTAAGCGACAGTACTGCAATTTTCTCAAATTCCTGGCCATTTAGGGGATTCTAAGAAAACTTATTTTTCTTCAAAGAGTCACATAAACTACTGAAGTTTGAAAAACTACTGTTTTACTTAGTTCATTTGAACAATATATATTCAAAATAATTTCCCACCTCTTCATTGTTAAATGAGTTGGGGGGAAGAGGGGAGGAGTTGGGTAGAAAGGAGGATAGGAAGGAGAAGGGAAAAAGTAATGCTCTCTTTGGTACAGACCTATCTCAGTCTGGCCCAGGCTCAGGTCTGACTCGAAAAATTTCAAAGCACTACAGTAATCACATTAATTCACGAAAAGAATGTATTCAAGAAGAAATAATTCAGAGTTCTGTACTTAATAAAGTCTCAATTTGAAATAAAAAGCAAAAAAGTCTTTTATTCCAATGAAATATATTGCATTGTTAAGGTCTAGTATATTACACTTATACACACTCTTGACAGAATATATCATTGCAAATAGGTGACCTTTTCCAACCCAAACACTCTCTAGAGCCCAGTTTTTAAAAAAGGCATTGATTACAAAGGTCATAAACTTCCATAGGGATTTTTCTTAAAGAGAACAAAATGTCTTTTCAAGCATTAAATTATATATATATATATATATATATATATATATATATGTATGTATTTTATATATATATTCCCTTACATACACATTATTAATATATTTAGGGGAACCATTATGAAATGGCTTGGCTGTTTTCCAACAGGCTTAGGAAACCAAGAATAAAGAATTGCCTAAATATCTCTACTCATTCACAAAATTATCGCTAGAAAGACAGTGGGTATGGTTCACAGGGAACTGTTTCATGAGCCTCAGAACAGAATTAGAATTGAGTGTGTCTGATACTACTGATAAGAACCAAGGTTCCTGGTAGGTACTTCACACCCTCCCAGGTTTATATTTAAATGACTGATAGTTGAGTAATGGTATACAGGTAACTTAAGAAGATAATGCAGATGTGTAAGAGAATAGCTCCCTCTGTTCATACTGGCAGCAGTCTGCCTTACGATGATCTATGATCACTGCACACTAAAGCATAGCCGGGGAGAATGGGCTTTGGAGGCACCCTGTCTAAATCTGAATCCCAGCTCCACCACTTTGCACCTTGGGAACTTTGGCTACATAATTTAATCATCTCGTGCTTCAGTGTCTCTAAGAGAAGCAAAATAATGTTCCCAAAGACTAAATGAGATTACATCTGTAAAACGCCGCTTAGCATAGTTCCTAGCTCAAGGAAAATACTTCATAAATAGTACTAAATTATAAGATACATAAAGGCAAAGATTTTTGTCTGCCCTTCTCACTGCTATGGCTCCAGTCTTTGAAACAGTAACTGGAAGAC
The DNA here is from genome assembly GCF_003254725.2 of Canis lupus dingo. Classification (NCBI taxonomy): domain Eukaryota; kingdom Metazoa; phylum Chordata; class Mammalia; order Carnivora; family Canidae; genus Canis; species Canis lupus. Next base: position 30,395,607 of record NC_064269.1, on the reverse strand, counting down.
AGTAGATCCTAAAAAAATATTTGCTATCATCTGAGTCTCACTTATGTTGATTTCATTTTGCGATGTTAAACAAATCCTCATAATTCCATTGCTATGATAACAGATCTCCATCCAGCTGAAATTTTTTCTGTATTTATCCAGTAAGTGTAAACAGAAAAATAGAGGACAATCTTTCTTCTTTTTCGTAGTTTTCCTTTAAAAATATTTCTCATATGAATGCTGGAATCTGCAACCTATGTATTTTTAAGCTTTTTTTTTTTTTTTTTTTCAATTCAATGAATGTCTTCCCTTCTCCTTGTCTAAGGAGTCACTTTTTGGTATAAAGTAAAACTACAAATTTTCTTTATTTTGTCTTTTATTTAGCTACTCTGTCAAATTTTCTTATTTATTCTTAAGTTTTCCCAATTATCTACAAGGAACATAATTTGTTTTTTTTTTTAAATATTTATAATGATTATTTCACTTTCTATCTTGTTACTAATTAGCTAGAACCTTTAAAGTAACATTGAAGAAAAGTGACAATAATGGACATCCTTGGCTTTTTCCTGATTTTAATGGAAATGACTTCAATATTCAATTGTTTTGTGTTTGCTATTAGGTTTCAGTAAATACTCTGAATTTATTTAAGTGCTTTCCTTCCTATTTCTCTTTAGCTAGAAGTTTGGAATGGTGCTGAATTTCATCTGTTGACTTTTTGTCATGTGTTGCTTTAGCCATGCTGTTTCCGTTTTAGTTTGATAATGTAATGATTTGGGTTGAAGCATGTCCTCACATTCTAGAAATAATCATACCTGTTCATCCCTTGCATCTAGAAATAATCTTACCTGTTCCTAGTGTTTTATTCATTACACATTGACAGACTAGTTGTTAATACCTTTCAAGTTTTCAAATCTGTAATCATAAATAAAGTTAGTTTCTATATATTTTAATATTCTCTTTATCAAGGGAAGGCACTATATTAGCATTATGTTAATTTTGTATAAGTTGAGTTTTAGATATTCTGAGCTTGCGTTTCCTATATAACATTCAATTACAGATGCCAAGTAAGTTGCTAGACATACATGGCTAAAGCCTGGTGGAGAATGGCAACTAGGTGCAGATTTAAGCACCATTGCAATATGAGCAGGAATTACAACCATGAAGACAGACATATCCTAGAAAAAAGAAGTTATAGCTCAATATGATTAGTCTTCCTTCACTCTTATAAGTGTTGGTGGGGATGAGATACCCAGAAAAATTCTGAACTGTGCAGGATCATGGCATGCCAGATACTAGAAAGCTTTTATTTTTATTTATTTATTTGAGAAACAGAGAGAGAGAGGGAAGCAGGGAGGCAGAGCACTAATGGGGGGAGGAGTAGAGGGAGAGGGAGAAGCAGACTCCTGGCTGAGCAGGGAGCCCAAAATGAGGCTTAATCCCAATCCTGGGACCCCAGGATCATGACCTGAGCTGAAGGCAGACACTTAATGGACTGAGCCACCCTGCACCCCAATAGAAAGCTTTTGAAAAAGGGTGATCGACACTATTAAAAGATAAAAGAAAATATAAGATGATCCTTGAGAAAATATCCACTGGTTTTAGCAGTTGACATCAGAGACAGGAATTTCAGTAAAGGTAGAAGCCAGATGGTGGATGACCCACAACAGGGTTGAGGGAGTTTAGATGGTGAGGACAGATTACACTTTAAAAAAATTTGGACAATAAAGGAATTGGATAATAACAACATATATTCAGGAGAAAGATTTTTCCTCAGAATGGGAAAGTGTATAGTATATTCATGTGTCAAGTGCCAAGATTTTCTAGAAGATACTAAAGATAACAAAGAAAAAAGAGATACTTCTTATAAGGAAGACTCACGGGATATTGAAAAGAATGGAGCTCAAGGCCATGGGATTGGTCTTTAAAAGGAACAAGGAGACCTCATCCACAAAGGTGAGAGAAAATAACTTAAAAATAAATGGAAAAGTAGATGAAATGTAAATAGTGGCAAGAAGCTGATTCATTTCAAGCCATAGGCTTCATTTTCGAAGGAGGCAGCAAAGGCGTCTGAGGAGAATGAGGAGACAGGACAGCTGTCCAAAGAAAGGGCCTGAAGGGGAGCTATGAATGTTCAGCAGAGCTTCAGAAGGTCATGGACAAGGATGGTGGCCAAGGACAAACAAATGATTTCATCCTAGAGACCAGGTGAGGGGGAAACCAATTATTTGTGGAAGTATCAATCTGTATTCTATTTGTTTCAGCAATCCTGGACCACGCTAGCGGAATGGAAAAAAAAAAAAAAGTGCTATACCAACGCCAAGGTGCCAGACTAGAGCCTTGCTGAGACTGTACTAGAAGGACAGGCATAGTAGAAGAGGATGGAAAGGAGGATTAAATGATCATCAGTGGGATTCAGTGCTGGGCAGGGAAGGACAGAAGTCTGATAGATTTGACCAAATCAGGAGAAAAAGACATATTGGAAGAGCAGAATGTCTGAAATCAAAAAGCAGTTGTATTGCAAGTGAGACAAGATGCAATTCTGGAGTTTAAGTATTTCTGAGATGGAATGTTTTTCTTTAAGGCAAGAGTGTGATCCTGGAAATAGAGGGCTGATGTTCATTCAGTAATAGGGTTACAGAAGTTTGAATAAGTTAGGGCTAGGTCTCAGATGGATCAGCGACATACTTTTAAAATCTCCCCAAATTATAGCAAGAAAGAAATGACAGGAGTAAGAGAAACTCACTCCTAGGCAACAGGTAGTGTAACCAGACTGTATGCAATTTTTTTTTGAGGATGTATTTTTATTAACGAGTAGAGATGGTCGTGTATATCCAAGATAATGCCAGCTTTTCCCTCTTGGCTTCCTGAAATGTGGTATTTCAGTAAGGGGTCCTGTGCCCTATTGACAGCTGAAAGGAAACCACCCACCTAAAGGAGAGGCAGGTATCAGGTAAAGCAATAGATGAAACTCAGTGAAGACAATGCTTTGATGGAAAAATGATCTTGCTAAAGATTGTGGACATGGAAAAGATTATTGATGGTGACATGAGGTTTCCAGAGGACTCAGCAGAAAAATGTTGAATCAAGGTGATGGTAGAAATATCCAGCAAATGAGAGAAAGAATGGGAATGAGAGGATTAGAATTCATGTTGGTAGGTGACAGGGTGGTGGTAGTGAGTCTCCCTTGCATTTGGTGATGAGTAACTACAGGGTTGAATTACAGGGCCTATTTAGAAGTAGATGGCCTCAAATAACTCTGGCACAATAAGGGTTCCAGAACATATCTTGCTCAATCTCAGGGAAACTGTAATGGCCACGGGGTTCAGGAAGAGGCCAAAGAGCTCTTTTCTCAGGAGAGGCTGCCTCCCACTTTACAGAGCAGTTATTTCTCCACTATAGTTCCTCCATCCCGGTTATTTAAACTATTTCACTTCAGTGATGTCAAAAATCATCCTCACATGAAATATACAGCTCCAGCTATAATAAAAGTATGGTAAGAGAACATAAAGGTCTGGAGAATATATTAACATATGCAGTTCTGAGCAGTTGTTAGAAAGTAAATTTGGATTTGAGCTTCCCAGAAGACAAAGAAAAGAGGGAAAATGTAAATAATATAGGATTCACAGGGCCCAAGAAAAACACCATTTGATCAGTTAGAGTCCCAGAAACTTTTCATACTCTAAGACGGAGAGAAATTTCAAGAGTGAGTCTGCAGGACATTGTGTGGTACAGTATATACAACCCACAATACGATCCCTAAGACACTGAAAATTTTGCAGCTATTTATTAAAATTCTTCAATGCAGGATAATGGCAAAACCCTGATGAATCCTATGAAGAATTCTAAGGTGTCAAAGGCAAGCATGTAACTCTCTGGAATGATCCAAAGGACATATTTTAAAACTATCAGAAGAAATAACTTAACAATCAGTTTTTCGGGTAATCCACCAAAGATACTATTTTATTTTGACAACTTAAAAAAAATGAGAATTGAAAAAAGCATTTGAAGTTGTAACCCTTAGTAAGAATATAGAGTATGAAGATACCATGATATAAGAAAGCATACCTATGGAATTGAAGAAATTGAACTGAAACACACATGTGGATGGAAAGCCTCTACATGACTATGGCAAACAGAGCCAAGGGTCACAATCTTCCTCAGCAAGCATTTCTGGGTTTTCTCCAACACAGCTGAGTCACAGAGGCCCTCCATAATGTATTTGGACAAATTTCACAATAATCATTAGCTTCCATATTCATAGAAAAGTCTGTTGTATAATATTTCAGATTCGAGCCAATTGAATTCTGGAGGACATCTGCAAAAACACTGTATTTTGTCTTCAGACATCCTTTCTTAGCCAGATAAATGCCTCCCAAAGGCCCAATCCTAGGTGTGGCACAAGGACTATACCACCAGGGTACAGAATGCAAGGTACACATCTTCGATTCTGCATAGCAGTGAAAGATGTTTTTCTATTTCCCTGATACCCAAGTTAAGCTCCTTGAAGCTCAGATTATTTATTGCATTACTTTTGTAACCTTTCTCCCAAAGGAACATGTAATCCGTACACAGTTGGCATCAAATATTACTGGATGGTAGATTTGTTTTTAAAATGGTAAAATTAGATAATACATCTCATCTAAATTCATGGAATTTTCTTCCCTAATAATAGAGCCATGTGATAGCTTAAAAAACACATGCTCTATCATCATTCAGTGGCAGTTTATTCATTAGAACATTCTGCACTCTTCTGAAATTCAGCATATTTCATCACATCTCATATTTGGTTATTTTCTTTCTCAAAAAGCCTTGTTACAAATCCAATGCGTTTAGCTACCAAACTATGTCCATAAGGGTCCCTGGACAATAGCTTACATTTTAAATTGTAGTAATTGTGGGTGCCGCTGACCTGTCAATCTCAAATATATTTATAAGCTGCACACACAAAAATGAAATGAACAAAGTGAGTCAGATTAACCAGCTCTGACTACACATTTTAAGAAAATCACTGGGTGTGCCTAGGATCCAATGCTAACAATTTGTTACGCATCACAGTGTTACAGCTTTCTAAATGGTAAGTAACTGTTTAAAAATTCCGAAGCATTCTTAAAATGTTTCACTTAAACATTTCTGCAATAAAATCTTATTGAACTGTTGCTTTCATTAATTTTCTACAGACTAGAGAGCAAGGAATTCAAGTTCGATTTTTTTTTTCTTTTAACTTTGCCTACTACCAGCAAATAAACTGTGCCTCTTTTTTAAATAAACCCCTGGCCTTGAGTTTTGGCCTCTTAATAGTAGCCTACATGGTTGACTACCCTTGGTGTTAAATTTTCTTAAATTGTATTTCTGTCAGTGTATCATTTTTTTAAGCAATGGACCCTATAATAGCAAGCACTGGTCTGTCAGGAGTGCATTTTAACAGCACGACACAAGTATTTTTCACTACAGGAGACAAACAATGATATGTATTACATGCAGTAAACACTGCCTTTGGTACATAGGGTTCTCTTAGCATTTATCTGTCTAAAATCTCACTGTGTCCTGAATAGGGGGGTGCGGGGGAGGGGGGGAAACCCTGCCTCATATTAATGTTGCCAGTGGCTACAGTGCAGCATTAGAAAGAGTCCACTGCCTTGGCACATTTCTCATGAAATAAAACCTTGATTTAATATTTAAAGAACAGAGCAAGGCATATTAGCTCATGCTTACAGAGTCCTTTTCTTTCAACAACTACCACATCTTTCTTTTACAACTCTTTCCCCAAGTATCCATACTTCCCCCTTCTTAGTTACTGAGTATCACTCCCAAACAACTTTCAATCAAGCTTAAAAGGCTTTTAAGAAATAACAGCACTCTCCAAATTGGGCGTGCATAAATCTCAGGGATGCTTAAACAATTATCGGCATTTCTATTTATTGTATATCCTATCCTTAAAAGAGTTTTTCTAATTGAGAGAATGTGCAATGGAGTATTTACAGTTTGTAAATATACATTGAGGTGTATACTTAAACTTCATTAGGAATAAAGGTACATCGTCAAAATGTTTAGAGAGCACTGTGAAAAAGAACCTGAGAAGATACTGGAATTCTGTTGTCCTTGCCACCTGAGGAAAAAGGTGCCAAAATTAGCTATGTGGGAAACCCAAAGCAAGCTGAAATTTCATACATCATGTTTCCCTATGGGATATTCAATGTAATGCTTCACAAGGGCCATGGAACTTTCACATGGTAACCAACATGTGGAGAACGTGGGGATGTCAGATATTTCAGAAACCTCTCATGTCAGGCACAGGGAAAACTGCGAGTTCCATAATCCTGCCAATAATTCCAATTCATCTTAATTTATGTAAAATATACTGTAACCTTAATTTAACAAGTTCAGTAATCTCCACCGTGAAATATTTTTTCCCATACAGCTTCAGGCACACATGACATTTCAGCATTTCTTCATCCCTCTTCTTTGTCAATGAAAAGTTGATATAACACCTTATAACAGTAGTAGCTTTTCATATTCTTAATTACTAATCACTCTTAAAAACATATCTTAATCCATTTCTTTAACCTTCTCCTAACATTTAATTTTCCAACTATCTTCTTTTTTTTTTTTTTAAGATTTTTAATTTATTTAATAGAGAGAGGGAGAGAGAGAACAAGCAGGGGGAGTGGCAGGCAGAGGGAGAAGGAGAAGCAGGCTCCTCACTGATCAGGGAGCCCGATCCCAGGATTCTGGGATCATGACCTGAGCCAAAGGCAGACTCTCAACCAACTGAGCCACCTACATGCTCCTAATTTTCCAATTATCATCATAACTCAGTGCTATTCTTTCTTCATAAGAACAGAAACTCACATTGGAGGGTCCATCAGTGTGTTCAAATCTTTCCCTATGGTATTTCCTTGATACGCTCTGACAGTTTTATGAATATGTCTCTTACTCCTATTTACAAATGAATAAACTGAGGCTAGGAGAGGTTGAGTAACTCACCTAGGAATATACAGCTGGGATGTAGCAGAATAGGGAAGATTTCAAATCTGGACTCAGCACCATTATGCTACTTGATATGCCTCTAAAAGCTAAGGATAAGCTACCTCACCTAGTTTGGGAGACACTTAGCAAATTGAAAAGAACTGGTGTGACTTTTATCTTTTTATAAAGTGATACAGAAGGTAAGCAGATGAATGCATCATAATAGAAACAGATGACTAATTTGCCATTAATGATAGTTGGGGGGGGAGAGGCAACACCCAATGTGGTAGAACAATAAGAAATACCAATAAAATGATTTAAAATACACTGGCTGTGTTAAAATGAATGTAAGATAAGCTCATGACTTTAGAATCACTATAAAAACTGACTTGTGGTTAAAAATGAAAGGCTCTGTTTACCATCCAGCAGATAAATCCTCAAAGGAAAATCAAAAAAAATTTTTCAATTTAAAATCTCCTGAACATGTGTAACTTTTTCTCAAGTCACTGTAGAAATCTATCATTGATCAAGAACACAAGTCATTTAACACCTTTAGCCAAAAAAGCAAGTGGTTTCTATTGCAAAGATAATTACTAGTTTAATAACTACTCTTACCAAGATTATTTAAATACCAAGCCAACTGTCAGGTCAAGATCAAGCAACTTTTCCTTAATATCAAGCTCAAATTGATGCACTCTGGTAGGTGAGAATCACAAAATGGTTAGAAATACAGGTCTTCAACTCAACCAGGATAAGATGGTAGGTAGTACAGACGTCCCAGCTACAAAAAAAAAAAAAGCAGCAGAATAGGAGGGCCACTAGAAATTGTAACAAAAGGAAGCACTCAGGATGTACACAGTGACAGCAGAAATTAAAACTTGTAAAGCCATTTGGCCACCACCTATCTTCTCCTTGCTGTCTGAAAAGTACATTTTGGATTTCTACGTGATGAAGTATAGATGGCCTGCCCACTGTTTTAAGATTTTATTTTTTTTTAATTTTTATTTATTTATGATAGTCACAGAGAGAGAGAGAGAGGCAGAGACACAGGCAGAGGGAGAAGCAGGCTCCATGCACCGGGAGCCCGACGTGGGACTCGATCCCGGGTCTCCAGGATCGCGCCCTCGGCCAAAGGCAGGCGCCAAACCGCTGTGCCACCCAGGGATCCCCTGGCCACTGTTTTAAAAACTCACCCACTCAAGCTATGCCTCTGAAAGATTTTAAGGCACATTAGGACAGCTTCTCAGCCAATACTCATGATGGATCCCAGCCCATTTTATAAATATAAATACAGGCCCAAGCACTTTGATTTGTATTTAAATTTTAAACTATTTTTTTCATTTTTAAAAGACAGTTTGTACATACATATCCCACTCTCACAGAAATGCATATTAATCTTTTAGTTTTGAAGATTAATCCTTAGCTCTTCTTGATGTGAAACTAAAATTAGTGAACTGGGGTATAGGTTAGGAATGGGAAATATGAGTATAAACAGAACACTTATGTAACATTTGCCCCATCTCATCAAGAATATGATTAAGTAAGTTGTTTTAAATAACAATAGGACTTTGATGCATTTTCTCTCAATGCTGGGTTTGGAAACATTTATAATAACTAGAGTAAATATGTTATTTTAAATATTTTATACTAGAAAATAATTTAATAAGGCTTGGCTTTTCTTTTCTTTTTTTTTTTTTTTTTTGGCCTGACTTTTAAAATAATAAAAGTAATCACCCTTCAAAGAACCTTTGAAAAATCCACATCTTTGCAATTTTTATTACCTAAGTATTCACCAAATATGAATTATACTACAATCAGGGAAGAGCTTAAAAAAATAAATAAATATAAAATAATAAAAAAAAATCAGGGAAGAGCTTAACAACATCTTTGGCCATGGTGTTATACCCATGCATGCTATGTTGGCAGCCTTAGCTCATCAATATGGACATTCCTTTGTAGTTCCCCTTGAAATACTACAATGTATAAATTGTCCTGATGAAGTCTGTAATCCCAAATGGAACTCATTCTGTAACAGCCTATCTGAATAGGCTTCACAGAAATTCTCAAATGGAGGTATTATCACTTCCTTATGGAACATTTAGGGAAGTATAGGAGCATCTTGATTGTAACAGTAACACAGAATACCACAGGACCACATAATGGTTGCTTCTAATCCTTGTCTCTTCTGCTTTTATTCTTTCCAACCATATTAACATCCTTAGTGCTCCTTAAACACATCAGAAAAGCTTCCATTTGCAAGGACTTGGTATGGGCTGATCTCTGTGCCTGGAATGTCCTTCATATACAACCCTGTGGCTGGCTCCTTTACCTTCTTAGTTTTTTACTCAAGTCACCACCTCAACAAGAACAATGGTGAATGAGAAAATGGAGACCAGTGATGCTAAGCATTTTATAAGGAGTGTCAATTGTATCTCTGTTGATTGTACTGATTTCTGTAGTAAGAGAAGAAAACAATGCAAGCTGCATGAAGGTTACAGAGCTAACTCAATCTTACCCTCCATCCAAAATATAACTATGAAGTTCAAAGCTTAGTTTCTGTAATAGGACTACTGGCTTACATAAGGATCTTTACAGAGCCCAATATTTACATATTATTCATAACTTCTCTTCCTCAAAAATTTTCTAATCTCTTCTGAGTATACCTCTTCTCACTCTCTATATTGCTTTGTTGGGACATAACTAGGCTAAAACTCTAAATATTTTACTTAATTATTTGACAATAGTGACTCTATCCATTGTAGAAAATTTGAAAAATAATTTGCCCTTAAGTTCTTCCCAAATTTCTCCTACTGTCTACCTTATCCTTTACTCAGTAAAATATTAATAACTTGATGTTTGTACATTATATAAAATCAATTAGAAATATAATATCCCACATTAATTATTTATAGGAATGAAGTATTGGCACTCAAATATTTGTTAAGTAACGAAATTGTTTCTTTTTTTTAATTGTTAGAGAGATAGTAAAGCATGTAATCACAAATATAAACTCCATACTACCCACTGAGCAAGGATGTGCTGTGGAAAGAAGGATTCTTATAGCTCAGAAACTTTCCAATCTTTTTTTGTAATAAATAGTCACAGAAAATACTAGTTTATAAGTTTTAAGGCAATTGAATAACTTATAATTTTTTGGATCTTCCAAAGCACAAATGATTTCTCAGTGGAAATTCACATGCAAAACTTATAGGCTTTAAGATCATGTTCACAATATAGTTGAACTTCTCACCTATAAAATACAAATAAACCTGCCCACTGGAACTAATATTCATACTTCACATGACAGTTATGACTGCTTTTTCTATTCACCTTACTCCCTCCCCATTCATTCAAGCAAACAAACAAACAAACAAAACAAACAAACAAAAAACAGGTACTAATCACTCATCTCACCCAGTCTAATATGTAGCTATTGGTCAGAATATATTTTTATTGAGTAGTTGGTAAATACAAAATAAGCATCATGTTTAATGCCATAGGTTTTTGAAGTGTAACAGCCCTGCACCTGCTATGTTGAGGGAAAGGTGAGCCATCTATTAAGGGACATTGCTTAAACGATTTTGAAATGTTGTAAAAACAAGAGAACAAAATAATTTCAAGAATAGTATGCACCTCCCAGAATTTTATAATCAAAACATAGCATTGTTTTTAAAAGTTTTAGAACATGAGAATAAACTAGCAAGTCCAAGATGTTCTTTTTTCTCTTGAAATTGCCTGTTGGGATCCCACATCATAAAGGAGATGGGAATTTATTTTTTCTCAGTGGTATTTAGATTACTACACAGCACTAGCATTAGCACATTTTATGAAGTTTCCTTCCCCTTTACTAGTCCTTGTCATATTTGATATTTATGTTTACTAAAACTGATTTTCTATTTTTATTAGTAGGATGGGTTTAATGTAGATGACGCTTTACTGCATTAGTAATAACAATTTTATTTAAATATGGCTTTGTTGTACTCCTCTGCAAATAATCTTTGAATTCCTAAGAGTCTTTTATTTTCCCTGTAGCCCAGTTGGAGAGTTTTTAATATTAAATTGAATCATAACAACACATGCTGGTTAGAGTCTAACTTAATACACGCAGCTTAATGTTAATTTTCCAACTTCAAATCAGAGATCTGACTATTCCAAGATGATTATTTATCTCAAGTGTGATTTTTGCATCATAAAAATTGGCGCTACAAAGGAAACAAATTTAGCAAAAGATTTAGAATCTTTACATAACTATAAAAATATTATTGAGACTTATTGAGACAAAAAAAGTCTATCAAGAAGTTAGGGTAGTATAGGGAGGAGGCAAAAGGCACAGATGAATGCACAGGTGACTGATGTGTTTAGTTTGTGAATATAGTAAATATGTTGATGAGTATAATAAAAGGGTATGCTTAGGTCCTAATTCCTTTAGAGGAAAGTTATCATTAATATCAGTAATCAGGGGCAAAAAGCCTCCATGAGCATAAGATATTGCTTTGAAGTAAGAAATAAAAAATCTAAATGCCACACTTCTTGCTTCACAATGTAAATTTCCACTTCAAAATAAATTTCTTATAAATAGCTTGAAAAAGAAAATATATGGTTTGATCATTAAAACAAGTATGCTATGATGGTAGAAACAGATATAGAATAGAACTGAGAGAAAACAGAATTGAGTGATAAAGATCACAAGGGAGTGTATTTAGGCATCCTACACTATTATAAAACTTGTCCTTCCTCTTAGGATAGTGAACATCCTATAAGATTAAGTCAGTGCTATAGTTACAATACCAAGAAATTAGCTGGCACCAAGTAGCTAATTTTATAAGTTTCAAAGCCTGTCAAACTATGGTGATCCGGTGAAAGTCAATTATGACAAAAGTTAATGTTCATTCTAAGGTCATATGGATTCTACTATCTGTATGTGCAGCATGCATATACATACCTACACCTCTTTAATGCTTAACGGGGAAATTCAGCTTCTCTGTAGGAACAATCACTTATATAAGCCAATAAATATTAAAATGAAAGAAAAATGCCTTTTTGGAGAAACGTGGCTAATACAAATGTTGTTTAAAAAATATCTGGTCAATTGAACAGAAAGAATATTGCTGTATTCATTTTTGCTTTCCTTGGTTTCAAGATCTTGTCCTGCATTTATAATTCTTATGCTGATTAAAGTGAGAACTGTGAGTTAATTTTTTTTTTGGAAGACAGGATGAGGTTGCGGTATATAATTTTGAGTAACAGAAGCCATTCTCATAGGAATAGGAAAATGTTTTCAAACCAAATGCAAAAAGAAGATTTCAATGCCTCACAGGGTAATGAAGGAAAATATAATGGTTGCTTAAGGTTGGTGCAATTCTTTTAGGATATATAATTTTTATGTGAGGCAAAAAACTGAACTACATAATACATTTCTACAATGCATATATTCATCAAAACCATTTACAAAATTACCACTTTCAGCATGTTTTTAAAATGAGATTCCTTAATAAATTATGTTTATGCAGTCAAAACACAACATTAAAATTTATTATTAGTCACTTAATGGAAGTTAATGGTGAGTTTATAAATGAAGTCCTGGCTTACTTTGATATACTCTAAAAGCAACCAAAAATAGAGATTCTTTCCCAGAGTTCTATGTATTTTAAAGTGCCAAATAAGCAATTTTAGCAATTCTCAAATGTAGTTCTTCCAGATGCATTTAATCCTAAATATACTTGTAGAAACAGAATATTTTTCTGCTAAGTCAGGTATGTCTAACTTATCCATCTTATGTGTAAAAACTATCCTGACTGAAGTATTCCAAGCTATATAAAAAGATTTTTTAAAAAACAGTAAAAATATAGAAACAGTGTGAAGTTTTTTCTTATTTTCAATATTCTGGAGGGAAGTATTTTCAGTGAAAATATCTCATCTATAAAACAAGCCAAAACAAGAGTCACAAAACCAAAATAATTCATTCTGTTAAATACTCATTCACTGAAAATGGATGCATTACAGAATAATGATAGAGAGATATTGTGGATAAATTTATAGATGAGAAATTCTATATGTAGATGAAATATTTTTAACAGAGATTGCTGCAAAAGGGCTGTTGCTTAGAAAGCCCACCAATCTTTCCTAAAATGAGGGGCACTCTCTCAAAGTATTGGACAAAACAAAATTATCACTCCTGATTTGTGCCGGTTCTTGAATAGTATGCAGTCTAAAATGTTTGAACTAAAACTCAATAATGCTTTCCTATGAAAGACAAAAAAATGGACTTAAAATTACAACTTCTTATAAAGCTATGAATAAGGAAAGATCATTTACAAGGAACGTAACACTATTTTTTAGCAGAGTCTAATATATACACATATGCTAAAATATTTCATAATCTAAGGTTAGGTAACAAATTAAAAATGATGAAAATTATTATTACAATGAAATGTTAAGAGAACTCAAATGAAGCTTGTAGGGAAAAAAAGTTCATTTGGGAAGAGTTTAATTCTATATAAAAGTTTACATTTTCAGCATTTATAACAATAAAGTGATTTTTCAAATAATAAAGTTGCAATGATTTCTGAGGAAATCATTTCAACTGTCTATATTGAAAAGAAGACAATGAAGGACGAAGAGTATTTATTCAACACCAAAAAGTATCTATTCAATGAATTATCAGATAGAATAATATAAACAATACATTTGTGTTTACTTTTAAGGTTGTAATTATGTACTAGTATAAATTTAACCTTATATAAAAATTTAGAAGCACCAGATTTGATTAGTGTGGAATAAAGTTAGAGCCAGATTAATACTCTATGTAGCATTTACTTTTAATTTTCAGTATGAAAGTTATTATATGATTATATTAAAGCATGCAAAATTTGTAGTCAGCATAACAGTTTCAAATCCTTTTTCTTAATTGGCAACTATGGTGGCACATGAAGCATCGTTCTCTCCCAGCAGTTTAATTTAAACAAATCATTCTGAGATATAAAAATAGCAAATTACATTAGATTTTATATAAGGCTTTTTTGGCTGCTCATATAGGAAGAGCTATAAGCAGCTTCCATGCTATACATCACAGCTAACGGCTTTGAATACATTTTCTGGTGAGACCCCCATTCAGAGATACAAGATCTAGCCTACAGTGACTTGATGCTTAAAATATATACGTAATAAGTTATAGGTTTAACAAAAAAAAAAAAAAAGGAAAAATTTCCCACTCTCAAGTGGTAAATTCTTGTATTCTTTACTGCCTCCAAGTTGAAAAGTAGTTTGTTATTTCTCCTGGTTCTGACTTTTTAACACTTGTCACAAAATTTTAATTCTAAAACTCCGATTATATGTTAACTACTCTTTTCACATTTTCCAAACTGGAACAAGGATGACAGATAAATTAGTAGTGACTAGAGTTCTGTAAACATCATTACTAAAACTCTGCTGTATTTACACAAGAATTTTTAATCTACTTTGGGCATTCTAGTTCAAGGTATAAAGATGCTTCCCTAATTTGTCATAAGTTGAATTATAAAAATAAAAAAGTTACAAATGCATTGGATACATTTTTTTAACATATACATTTCAAGGTCTTGGCTTATATATATTGATGGGCAGATTAGCTTCATAGATAATATCAGAAAGCATGTTAAAATAGAGAAAGTTTCAAAAGTCAATCCTTCTGTTCCTTTATGTAATGAATTTCCAAAGGCAGAGAACAATCCTACAAACTGGCAAATTCTCTCTCATCAGATATCTGCATTGCATATTCTACAGAAAAATAAAAGATGGTATTCCAGCCCCGTTAGGGAAAATGAATAGTTAAGATCTGAGATTCAGTATATAAACGGTAGAATCATTTTTCCTTTTCTTAAATATAGCTAATTGTGCCACAAAGAAGGAAAAAAGTCTAAGCGAAATCATATTTACCACAATAATAGTTTCTATAACTCTAAGAAAATATCCTCTGAAATTCTTGTGTTCATTATTCAAAGACCTTGAAAAAACATGTCATCACTTTCGTTACCCAAAGTAACACAAAATAAAATGTTATAACTTCAATACTCATTGTTCAGAATTAGAAGTGTTTTTTGTTTTCTTTTTTGAAGGAGAATTAGGAAGCTAAGTACAATTGGCAAAAAATATTTCACTCTTCTTTAGATACGAAAAAATTGTTTGGTCCAAGATAATACCTACAATTAATAATTTACCAGTACAGATAAAACTATTTTTTCTTTATCATTTTCCATATTCTTACTTAGATGCCTACTGATTTAGACAGAGAAATACAAACCTGTAAGTTATTTACAGCTTGTTTGGTCACCTCAAAGAAATTACATACTATCCAAATACCAAAAACAAAACAAAACCACTTGAGAATAGTATTTAAATGGTTAAGCATTGACTGTGCAAAATACAGAAAGGAAATGTGAACTGAGGGAAATGAGAAAAATTATTTTCAAGCTCGGAAAGACAGTCACAAAATATTACTTGCTTACTGATATTACAGATTTTGTGTAGTTAATAAATAATTAGTAACAATTTGAGGTATATTTTTATTTTTCTCAAATTCATCTATTACCTAAAATTATACTTCTCACACAACAGGCATCCAATAAACATTTTTGAATGACTATACCATTCAAATAAATTAATTTGTAAATAAAGTTTTCCTAATTATATTTGTCTATCTGACATAACGGAATTAACTATTTTAAATATCCAATAAGAGACATATGCTGCTGAACATCTACACAATTTCATTGAGATACACACTTCTTACATAAAACTACAAACCACATCTGCAGCATAATCTGTAACACATAACACAGTGTTTTATACACATACCAATCACCCGTTTCACTTCTACAATTTTTAAGTATTGACAAATTACTCCTTGCCAAAGAAGTCACATTATATACAACAAACCTTCAGTTTAAATAAGGAATAAGCTTGCTGTTAACAACTTAGCTTGAAATGTTAACAATCCTTAGGCTGTTAACATAACAACTGGCCATTAATGTGGTTATGACCAATTTAAGAGGAAATTATACTCTGAGAAATGAAAATATTGGCAATCAGGACCAGAGTTTTATTCGAAAGAGTATGGTTTTTTTTAACAAGTTAACAAACATTAAAAGTTTGAGCCTATTAGAAATTAAGTCACAAAATATCATCTATCCTAGAGAAAGACAAACATTTCTGATATGGAAGCTATTTTGATAAATCCCTTTCAACAAAACACTTAAATGGAAACTATCAAATGGCAGTTTAACATCATATTTTTATTACCATAAAGAATAACACAAAACAAGTCTAAGGTTTCTTTCTGTGTCTGCTACTATTTTAACAACTGCAAAAACAGTTTAACTCAAAATACAGGTTATTTCACTGGCAAATTATAAATCTTCAAAATCCAGCTATTTCAACCACCTCTCTTTAAATCTCAGTTAATTTTTATTTTTATTGCTTATTAGAACACCTTAATCTTGCTCAGACTATAGAAACTTGTTTTGGAATTGTTGTTACATAAACCCACTTGAGACACTGCAGTTGTAAACAAATGTAAAAGTCAAAAAAAGAGTCCAAAAGCCATGATTATTGGTTAGGAGAGATAAAGCAAAACTAGGAAGCGTTATTAAATCACTGAAAGCAAATGCAAACGCTTTATGTGGAAATGAGGCTCTAATTCACAATGAGCAGAGGAAAAAAATTTTATTTCAAAGAAAAAGTTCAAAGACCGAAGTTCTAAGAGAATTCACGGAATAAGTTAATTCTGATTAGTTGTGCCACCACGATAAGGGAGATTCTGGCTATAGAGTCACTTCCCATTGTTGGCACCTTGCATGTATTTTGTGCCCTTGGAACACAGAGAAGTAGTAACAAGTGGTCATAATTAGCCTGGAGGCTGTCAGATGAGGCAGTTCTAAGAGGGGGAAAGAGCAGAATCTGATAAACAGTACTGGATTCACCCTTTTAAACCACTACTAAGCAAATGATATATTTTTGTATATAAAGATTAAAATAATAAGACCAAAAATAACTGAATTGCATACACTGAAGTACCAAATTCCCTAGAAAACACTTCCCCAAATGGCCAAGATGGTTAAGGAGCTATGGCTGATTGATAAATTTTGTGTCATAAAGGAAAAAAATTCAAAATAAATCGCTTAATGTCAGACTAGAAAAGTGATTAATTGTATCAAATATGAAAACCCAAATGATGCCATATATCATTTCTCTAATTTGATAGGTCCTACTTTATTAATATATGTAATTTGCAGCTGAATCAAGTCACAAAGTTCCCTGAAAAGCAAAATAATTTTTCTTAAATAGAAGTTCATGTGTTGAGTGCTAAATGCTGGGAAACAGGCTGAGTGAGCCTCATGGCTTTTTAAGCAAGAACATGTGAATGGTCCTCAAACTGTTCAGATGTTTACAGTTTAGAGAGTGGCTATCATTTTCCCATAATGATGGAGATCTTTACTGTGTTCATTTCTATAATGCTACTGGCAAGTCTGAGGCTGTTAATGCTCAGTGATATCTCTGTGATGCTCACTGGGAATGCCGCTGAGGGTGGGGGGATGTATTCACACTTGGAGAAAGTTTTCAAAACTGTATCATAACGATGCAAATACATACCAGCTAATTTCAAACTGACTTTCTTTGACAGATCAGAAACTGGAAGACAGCTGAATAACCCCTGTGTCGAGCTCAGCCTACCTTGTCCGTATGGTACTTCTATGTCAGTATGGTACACTTCTATGCTGATTTCCACCAAATACATCCTTGCTCAGAACTGGTGGTTTCAACATGGGCAGTGGAATAGCCTATTTCTAAGTCTGAGCATAGCATCCAGGCTGGCCAAATGGAAACACTTTAGATGTGATGTTTTATTGGCCATTACTTAAGCAAGAATTTGCATATGAGGCACCTGACAACACTTTGAAGGCTGACAGGTCAACAGCTTTCAGGAATATAAGCTGCTAATAAGGAAATGAAACCCCAAAAAATACACTTACAAAAAGTACTTTAAAAGGAATCCAGTCATCACTGGTGTGCAAGGATAATTCCTACCTCAGATAGTCTCTGCGACAAAGGATAAGATTAGCTTTAGTGTACAGGGTGGAGCCCACCTCTCCCAAACGACAGTCACAGCAGGCACACTTCAGGCAGTCTTCATGCCAGTATTTGTCCAGTGCCTTTAGAAGATACCGGTCCTTGATCTTTCGGTTGCAGCCAGCACAACCTTTCGGCTTGGTGTCTGGCTGGACTGAGAGCATTTGTATACCTAAAGGAAGACAAAAACAAAAAAGGGAGCTGGGACTACAAGGAAGAATCACAAGATGTCAAAAGACAAGTTTCATATTTAATACTGCTTTTTGTCCAGGAGCCTTAGACTTTCTTTTGTAGGGCCATACCAGAATCAAACTAAATTTTGGAAACAAAAGGCTCAAACGTTATAAAGTCCTTATTAAATCATTTATAAAGTCACATCTACAAAGTGGGGGAAAATAATGCATTCATGTTGTACAGGGTAAGCAGACGTTATATACACCAAGCTAAATAGCGTCAAATAATTCGGTAGTGTTCCCCATTCTCTATCTAGAGTGGTTCCTTTGGGAAGAAAATGTGAGGAAGTGGCTAACAATTTTAAAGAAAGCTATTTAACAAACTAGTCCATGTACAGTCTATGAGAGTCAAAAATGAGTTTTTCTTTACTGGCTGGAAATTCACTTGATATGTGCTTGACAGTGGAAGGAGAGTGCACCCTTCTGGGATTACACTAACCTGACTTAGCAGTGGGGATGTTTATAGTTAAACACACGGTACAGTCATTCCAAAAGCTCACCAATACTATATTGCTTGTTTGCATCCAAATCCTTCCTTCTGTGCTCTTGATATTTCAAATTATTCCTTACATTAAAATTTTTAAAATGAATCTATACTCACAAACGTCAGTCAACGGCAGATTACCTCACCGTATACTACTGCTTTTATATAAAACTAAAGTACAGGATTAATTTATTACCATAAACATGCACTTATTTATTTTATAAGGGAAAGAAGAAACAACAGAAGGTAACATCTAAATATATATAAATTACATAAACATATGTACATAAATATATTATGTGCATGTATATACATAGTGCACTAGACGCAGGACGTTTATGTATTTTAGAGACATAGCTCCATCATAAATAAGGAGTCTAGCTGGGTTCTGTAGGTTTTACAACTTGACTGGAATTTTTTCAATGAAAGGCTATTCCCTTTTGAGTTTCTTCTTTCCTAAGTGTCCAACACCCAGCTTAAAAAAAAAAAAAAAAAGAGCTGGACCAACTATTCGGAACTTCATATTAATCAAATAACTCATCCTAAGCACTACAAAATACTGTAGACATCATCGATTCCTAACTCCCTCATTTTACAAATTGTGCTAGAGGCCTAAGAGAGTATAAGGACTTGCTCAAAACTGAACGACAGTGAAGTACTAGACTTGGTGGTCTTCTTCAGAGATCCTGCTACTATAGGATGCTTCCTCTCCTACTCATAAAGTTTTAAACTATATAAAACACCAAATGTGGATGCACTTGAAACAGTTTCAAGAAGAGAAATGCCAAGCTATGATCTTATATTTCCTACTCCAAAGTAGCTTAACCTCCTTTCGTTTCCTCTGATGCCTTCTGATGAAGGCTTTGCCTCCATTACCTTCACAGGCTTTTTTTCTTTTTTTAATCACACAGATAAGAGACACTCAGGCACTGTACCATCAGAGGTGAAAAACTTTTCTAGCTACAAATAATACACCGATTGCACGTATCGTTATGATGTTGAACTTCCATTAGAAAATAACTTCTCTGGTAGAGTACTGGCATAGGGAATGGCGGGGAAGAGAGCAGGGTGGCTGTTCTTTCTGCATGATATGCATAGCCGTGGTAGTCAGAGCTGCAGACTAGCAGCTGGATTTGTACCGACGAGCAGGTGGTATTCCTACAGTCTGCTTTCTGTTCCTTTTCTTTGAAGGAGCTAAGGGTCTAGTGTAGATTAATCATAACCCTTGATAGCTTTGCTAAATCTCACTCTCTAGAACTTCTAACAAATGAAGTTTCTTTGATCACAACTAGTTACCGTCTTCCAGCAAGGTTCCACAAGGAATAAATCCCATTAATTACAGTACAGAACATCTCCAAGTGCCTCTTAACCATATACCTGGGGGGAGGGGGGAAATTTTGATTTACTAAGTGACATTCTGTATTTCGTTATTGAAAACATCAAGAGATATGAGGGGCTCTTCTAATTAGCCAATTTATCAGGCTCTTATTTTTTCACAGCACAAAGCTGAGAAAAATCTAAAAATTCCTTTTCAGTTGCAGCCCAGCTACATTTCCTTTAGTTGAGTTACCATCATCAAGCGTATAAGGTCAGCTATCTCTATTCAAAACCCTTTGCAACCAAGACAGGGAATACCAACATTTGGCACAAGTAACACTACCCTGCTTGTCTTCACAAAATGTTTTTGTTGTGTTGACATTTTAATTTAGCACTCAGAGGCCAATTAATATTTGAAACTCTTACATTCTGTTTGGCCTTGGGCTTGAAGGAGTTTGATATTTTGCACTCCAGCCTGGTACCTTCTTTTAGAGAACATCATCACATTTCTCTCGGAGAGGAAATCGCTTTCAATACGATGCAAGTTAACAGTCGTAGAAAAAGAACTATTTAGGAGTCGCCACGTTGCCACGTACCTAAAAGGCACAAAGCATCAGCAGCACCCCCTCCCCATCCAGAAGAGCACCACTGGGTAGAGTCATGCGTTGGGAGCTGAGAAACATTTCACAAGTTGCTCATAGCACATCAGGACTCATAACTAGTTTTAGATTGGCATGTAAATTGTTCAGAGGGAAATTCTTATTGCCTCTGAGACCCTGCCATCCTGAGTTATTTGACAGTTTAAGGGAAATCATAATTAAAAAAAAGACATAAATAATAGCCTGTGCAGTGTGGTGTGCAGAAATAAGTAGAACCATTTCATTTAAACTCTGGTGAGCTTTTAATTGCCTGGATTGCATTGTGAGGCGGCCTAACGGTTGATTGCCTCCATTATGTTTCCTTGTTCTGTGCCATTCATCCGCGCAGTCTCAGCTTCAGTAGTTAACACAACAAAGTAACCACAACTCCACAACACACAGGGGTTTAAAAAAAATAATCATAATCAAAGATTTGCAGCACTTAGACACAGTCTTTTATATTTTTGGACGAACTGCACATAGTGAATGGAAAACATTTTGTGCCTGTCGAAAGATTCAGAGAGAACAATCTGGGAGAAGGAACAGGAAGAGGGAATACATAAAGGGGGTTGGCAGAGATGAGGTGCCTCAGGAAGATGCTAAAACGGGAATGCAGGTTCTGCAGCTGGGAGCAGTGACACAGATTAAAAGAATTTGGCCAACGTGGCCATTCGATTGCCAAGAGGTACCAAACAAAAGATTTTCTCTCCTCCTGCCCATCTTCATCCTCTCCCCAACCCCCAGACCCGATTGGAGAACTGGATTGGGCCTAAAAGCTTGTTTCTCTCTGTTCACTGGCCCAGAGCATCCCTACAGGCTGCAGCCCCCTAAGGGACAACAATGCAAATAGATGTCCCCAGATCTCAGGCGCTGGAGCTGCTTAACTCTGTTCTGCCCCTTCAACTCCCAACCCCCTCCCCATCCTTCCACCGCCCCCTCCCCTTTTTGAGCAATGGAGCTGGGAACCAATTTGATTCCCTTTTTCTCCAATGCAGCTGCAAGGCTCAGAGATACTGACATTTTTCCACTCTTATCAGTTTAATTACAGTTACCATGGCAGCAAAGTGCTAGTGCTTGGCAAAGGCCAACAAGAGATTTGCAAGACTGAGTTCAATTTTGATGCAGCTCACATGCAAAAAATAATAATAATAATAATAAATAATAATAATAATAATAATAAATAAATAAGAAACATACATACACTCTAACAAAGAATCCCTTGCGGAGTTTATGCTCTAGCCTTTTGTGGTTGTGTCTTTGCAGCCACACAGGGATGATTTGCAAAGAATGTAGCAGTATTTGTTGCACCTAGCAAGATTAATTGGTTTAAGCAGCAGTCTTTCAAAGCAGTTACAACAATAATATTTTGGATCTTTTTTTTTTTTTAAAGACACAAAAGCAGCAGAAGAGCAGGAAAGCTTTTGAGCAGCTAAGAGTGCCGAGCGCCGGCAGAGTGCATCTATGATAGATTGTAACCTTACCAAAACTTTTCTCCTTTTTCTGCATGAGTTGACTTAGGCGTGCCTGAGTCGCAGCAGCTTCGCATTGAGCACCAAGCCCAAGGTAGAAGTGGAAGGGGGTCTTCCTGGATCTGGCTCAAGTGTGGACCTGGTGCGCAGCCTACACCGCCGAGGACCGACTATTGTGAAGCCACTTTGGGAGCGGGTCGGAGCGGCGGCAGGGGGTGGGGGAAGGGATGAGGGCGGCCAGACGAGACAGAGCGCACACACAGAGCCCCTCGCAGTGTGGCAGTGTGCAAAATGATGGCGAATGACAAAGCCACATGCTTCCCTAACTCTGCCCGTAATCCTAAAATCCCAGCGGCCCCTTTTAGCTTCGTGGTAACAAATGGATTTGATTAAACTGTCACATGCAGCGTTAGCATAGCATATCATGTTCAATATGAAAAAGACCATAAATCTGACTTGTGTTTCCTAACAGCAATCTGGGTAGCCCCCCGTAAAAACGTGCTGCATCAGTTTGAATCTCAACCTAGTAGAACATAGGCACCTTGTTCCAGGGAACCTCTCTCCCCCCCATCCCCCCTCCCCCTGCAAATAGTCACTTTTCCATCTCTCGGGAACAACACTGTCTTATCGCGGAAAAGTGAGGGGAGGCAGAAGTGTCGACAAGAACCAAAAGATTGCAATTCCAACTCTTGGGGGAGGGGGGCTGTGAATTCCAGCAAGTACAGAGAGTGGGTCCGGAACCCACCGAGCGCTGAATTCCCTCGCTGCGGGCCAGGCCGGAGCGAACCTCTCCTGATTCCCAACTCTCCCTGCCCCTCTCTCCCCGGGAGTCAGGGGTGTGGGGAGGCTGCGGCTCATCCTGAACTTTGACTATTATCCACTCGAGTCGTACTTGAGACATTCCGCGCCGCAGCCGCTCTCCCTCCTTCCATCCACATCTTCAGCCTGCATCTATTTCATGTCTCATCATAAAAATAATGAAGCCTCACATGATTTAAACAAAACCGTCTCAGCAGAGCTGCAGCCCGAGTGAAAGTTGCAGTGCGGAGCCGGGCTGCAGCTCCAGTTTATGCCTCATTAGGAGAGGCTGGGGAAGGAAGAAAAAAAAAAAAAATACCCACATCCGCACACGCACGCGCGCACCCGCAGACACACACACCACAAATAAGCCGACGCGTGTGTACACAGTTGCCGCACTTACCTTCTCAATTAAGCGATACAGGGGGAGGCGGTTCAGAAAGCACAGTGGCTGCTTTGTAGTGCTTCTCCTTGGGAAAGGTCAAAAAGAAGCATTGTTTGAAAAAAAAAAAAAAAAGAGGGGGAGGGAATCTCTATTTTTTTTTAAGTTTAAAATAATGAGGTCCTCAAGGATCCGCCAAGTAATGGTGTTGACCGCATCTGAGCCACAGGTGTCCTCCTTTTAGGCAACTGCAGTCCGAGGCTGTCTCTCTCCGTCCTGGCTCAAGACAACTTACCCCAGCAGCACGCGAGGAGCCGAGCTGGAGGAAGCCGCGGCTCTCAGCTGCAAAATGCAATCCCTTCCCAGCCAGACATAATACAGCCAAAGAAAAGGTCACTCAGTTATTACTGAGCCGGCGGAGCCCAGGCAGCGCTTGTCAAGACCACAGAGAAGCAGCTCCCTTCCGATTTAAGACTATTTACCTCTCGCCCCCACCCCTCCCCTCTTCTCTCCTTTCCTTCTCTCCCTCCCTCTCTCGCTCGCTCTCCTCTCTCTCTCTCTCTCTCTCTCTCTCTCTCTCTCTCTCTCTCTCGTGTGCCTGTTCTGCAGCTCAGTCAAGTACAGCCGCCCTCGGAAAGTGCAAAGCAGCCACGAGACAGATCGGGCTTTGTTGCTAATTTCCCAGGGTGAAAATTTACAAGCCTGCGAGTGCAGTCAGCACAGCCACATGCATATGCTACTCACAAACGCTGGGGACGACCCCGCGCACGAAAAGTGACCTCTGCAGGAGTGGAATGGAGAAGACCCTACCTCCTGGACCCGTCCAAAAGAAGTCCTGCGAGAGAGCTCTGGAGGAAGAGGATCGGATTCCTAAAATAACCGGGGCATTTTGGAATAGGTGGCCGCATTTAAAAGCAAACTGCCTTCCAAAGCCATTTCGGAAGCTACCAATTATGGAAATTAAAATAAAGCGAGAGAATCAAACTGCTACTAGAACACGCTGGAAAAACACACCACCCTCCTCTTTAAGAAATGTCTTGGGGGTGGCAGCAGCGGCCGGGTCTCTGACTTGCATTAATGAACTCTCCAAAGTGGCCTCTCAGCAGGGCAGTTCTGGCACACGAGCTGGGGAGCTGGGGCCGGGGCAGGCTAGTCCCTTCCTCCCTTCCTCCAGTGGTCCAAGTACCAAACTGTGAACTTGTTTCCTATTAACCAATACTGAACCCCATCCCACCCCCACTGACAGACTTTTTGCAATTACTTGAATTCCTTACAAATTAAAGTTCACATGAAAAACACCCAAGAGCACAAGAAACATGTTTTCCCAACTAACTTGGTCGGAACCATGGAGTTTCTTCACTATATCTGCCCTGTCTTCTTAGGCTTATTTTAGAGGCCTTCACAGGGTGGGGTTTTTTTTTTTTTTCTTTCTTTTTTTTTTCTTTTTTAAAATTGAAGTTGGTTCTGTTCTCCCCAATCTCTGCTCCTCTTAACTTTACACCTGTACAGACCACTGGTAGCTTTCCCCCTAAGTTTTCAGACTTCAAAGTCATCCTCTCTTTTTTAAGTAATTCTCATAGCATCCCCACCAGATTTTATAAAGCCCTGTCAAAGGTCAAGTTTAAAAATAGTCCAAATCTGAGTGACACTGGCTGAAATATTTTAAGTGCCAAAAAAGATTCAACTGTTGAACTCCAAAAAACTTTTATTCTCAGCACCAACAGTTTTAATGTAGTTCCCGTTAAAAAAAAAAAAAAAATCAAAGCATCCCCTCCCCATGTACATTCAGGCCAAATTATGCAACTCTTCATTAGGAAAATGACACAGCACTAAAAACTTATTTTTTTTATCCCTTCCCTTTTTTAAAAGCTCATAGTAAAATAGTATGTAGTTTGTTTTCCTCTCCCTTTAAAAGGCAAGAAAACTCAGAACTAACCTGAAAAATAACGAAAGTCACAGACGGCGGATTAATAAGAACCCCTTCAGTTGATTTGTTCTGTACATAGGCAGATTTCTTAAGTTTGGCTTTTCTGGCCCGTCTAAGCAGGCACACATGCACCTCACCCATCCGCACAGCTCCCGCTGTTCTACCCCACTTCTCTGCGTGAGCCACTCTGAAAACACCCCAGAGTGTGTGTGTGTGTGTGTGTGTGTGTGTGTGTGTGTCTCTCGTGCGCGCTCTCTCAGCCAATGCACTGAGAAGAAGAAAAGAGGGAGGGAGGGAGAAGTATGTGTGGG